>NC_140591.1:1319305632-1320554568 GCF_964204655.1 Triturus cristatus
ACTTTGGTTTCGAACCCTTGGATTACAGCCAGGATAATGGCTTGATAATCTATAATCTGCTGGATAAAAGGGTCAATGTTTAAAGCAAATAAGATTGGGGAGCAGGGGCATCCCTGCCTTGTTCTCCTTCCTACTCTTATGATCTCGGATTCTGTGCCCATCAGCTGAAGTTTTACGTATCGTGCCCTGTACATTGATTGAATTGCTGTTATGGCCCTTATGCCGAATCTCTTAGCAGACAGAACTCCCCATAAGTATACCCATGCCACCCAATCAAACGCTTTTTCTGCGTCAAGGAGGATCATAGCCAGATTTCCATTAGTTTCCTTAACAATATTGAACAGAGCCACGGCTTGCCTTATATGATCTGTTGTGTCTCTGCCGGGTGTTAAGACATGTTGCCAAGGGGAAACAAGACTGGCTATGACCCCCCTAAGGCGGAATGCTAAGATATTTGGGTACATTTGTCGCGATCCTAGAGCCGCAGGCCGAGTCCGGCGCAAAACAGACTACGAGGCCCAGAAGGCCATGGGGCAAGGACGTGCGGGACGAGCCGCGCGTGAAGTTACCGCGCATTACAAAAGCCCCGCCTCTTCCAGGAAGCGGGGCTTGACAAACAGTCCGTGATCTGGATTTCCCTGTTTCGTAGAGTAGCGCGTTGTGGATGGTACTCCCCGCGGATTCTTTTGCGCGCTACTCATTCAAGCTCCGAATTGGATTTCAGACATCTCTGGCCCCTGAGGATTGAGACTTTCAACGCATCCGTGATTACGATCTTTGGAGATCGGTTCAGGTATTTAGGTCCGCGCAGGGAGTGGAAGCGTCTCCCGCTCTGCCTGCGCTCCTTTTGTTGTGTTTCCCCCATTCCTCAAAAAGGCATTCAATTGTCTGTTGGAGTCCGCAGTACCTTGGGTTCTTGGCCTCTCTGAAACTGTCCTACGTCGCCAGACCCAAACTACATTTCCTTGTTTTCTTTGGTGGCACAAGCCTGCCGGGCCCGTGTGGGCGGAGTGACATTAAACACGCCTGCCAGGGTACCCCCCGACAGTGGGCTAGTGCAGCATTCACATCCTGGGTGATTACCTGTGTTTCCCGAGGGATCCCTGGAGTATCCTTAAAACTACAGTAAGGAGAGACGGAAGGGAAGAGGGGGTGTATAGTATCTTTCATAGTGTTCTCCCTTTGACCCTTTGTTTCTGTTATTTTCTCCCACTGCAGCCTACCTCAAAAAAGGGACCGTGCCTTACCACTTCACGGCATCCGACCCCCATCCCTCTACACTCCCCCAGTTTCCGTTATCTTCTCCCGGTTGTCCCCCGGGTTGCATCTTCACACCTGGAGTTCAGCTAGATCTAGGTGGGGGGTGTTTCCAGGGGAATAATCGGGATTATCTACACGACATCGTCCCTGCTAGCCGCTCTTGTTGCAGGTTAGTGGACTTTTCACGTTACACTTGGCCTAACAGCCACGACAGATTGTCAAGCCCATGGTAACTGTCTAGCCCGGACGATGGACACCAATACGGTGTTGGCTTCCCTGGTGGAGAGCATTTCGGCACTCCAGCAGGAAGTGCACACTTCTCGAGTTGAGAATCAGGAAATAAAGAAGGACATGAACACATTACGTAGAGAGGTAGCAGGAATTTCTCGCAAGGGTTCGGGAAAAGAATCATACATCAGAGACTGGACGCTTCCACCTCCCATCACGACCCGCGCCCAAGGGGGGGTGCTTTTGACACAGGGTTTCCCGCCACCACATCGGACACTGCACCTCCTGATAGGTCACTACCCACTGTTCATATTGTTCAGTGTCAAGGGATTCCTTTGGCGCCACCCGAACGCTTCTATGGGGACGCCAGGAAGTTCGAAACTTTTCTCCATCAATGCAGACTTCACTTTCTGTGTAAACCACAAGTGTTTCAGGAGGAGGTGGCAAAAACTTCATTCATGATGTCCTACATGGGAGGTAATGCCGCAAGCCGGACCATTCCTTTACTGGAAAGGAACGATCCGGTTCTACAAAATTTTCAGGGATTTTGTCTCGAAATGAGAAAATTATTCAATCGCAAGGCCCACATGATGTCCCTGGATCGTGAACTGCTTACCTTACGACAGGGGTCAGGATTTATTGTCCTATATAACAACCTTCAATCGTCTTGTGGTAGAGACGGACTGGCCACCAGAGAAGAGAACCACCCTATTCTATCAAGGCCTAAGAGGAGAACTCAAAGACGTCTTAGCTCAAGTGGTACAGCTACCCAGTACATGTGAAGAACTAAGCGACCACACCGTCCAACTAGATCATCGGTTGCTAGAGAGAAAGGGAGACCGAGGCAAAAGCGAAACCCGTTTTCTGCCCGCTCGAGTCAAACCGACCCACGAAGAACCCCCACGAACGGCGGATGGACCAGAACCCATGCAAATCGGAGGACTCCGAGGTCCACTTTCAGCAGAAGAAAGAGAGAAGAGAAGGCAACAGAAGTTATGCCTCTATTGCGGAAAAAGCGGGCACTTCATTAAAGAATGCCGAGCCCGAACCAGACTCCCGGAACGAACCTCTACCTCCAAGTCCCAGGCCACCGCATCCCCGCAACCGTCGGAAAACTGCAACACCCAAGACAGACAGGGACCTCTGACTTGGGACTAGAAAAGAAAACGGTCTCTCTACGAATACCTAACACTATGCAACCATCAGTGGCTCACATCAATGTAAGCGTGACGTTATGGGTATCGCAAGTACATAACATAACAGTGTCAGCTCTTTTGGATTGCGGAGCCACTGGGAATTTTATGGATCAGCAATATGCCCGAGAACTTGGAATACCATATGAAACCAAGTAAAAACCAGAAGTAGTAAAAGCCGTGGACGGGAAGGCTTTAACCTCAGGACCAGTGAGGCACCATACTTACCCCCTACGGATGCTGATAGGAGAGATACATCAGGAACTGATTCAGTTTGACCTCATCGACGCTCCTCATTTCCGCATCATTCTAGGTATGCCGTGGTTAACCCTGCACGATCCCGTGATTCGAAGGACGGATCGCACAGTTTCCTTAACCTCCCCATATTGCAGGGAGCAATGCCTTCCTCATCACGCCCTCGTAGACGAGGATACAAAAACACAAGCAGGGTTCATCCAAGACGGAAGTGAAGAACGCAGTTGTTGTAGCATTATGAAGCTTCCAGAAGTTTACCAGGATTACCAGTCCGTTTTCAACAAACAGGAAGTTACTCGACTGCCCCCACACCGTCCATACGACTGTCGGATCGACCTAGTCCCCGGAGCAGTCATTCCAAGCAGTCGAGTTTACGCTCTAACGGAACCTGAGACTCGTTACCTGAAAACTTACTTGGAAGAAAATCTCACCTCAGGCTTCATTCGACCTTCTTCCTCACCCGCATCATCTCCTCTCTTCTTCATCGGGAAGAAAGACTGCGATGAATTAAGAACATGCATAGACTATAGGGCTATCAACAGACTAACCATAAAAAAACGGTATCCCCTGCCCTTAATACCGGTCCTGTTGGACCAACTCAAGGGAGCCCGGGTATTTACCAAACTGGACCTTCGAGGGGCCTACCACTTGGTTCGCGTAAAGACCGGAGATGAATGGAAGACTGCCTTCAGGACCAAGTTTGGGTTATACGAGTATCAGGTCATGCCGTTCGGGTTATGCAACGCCCCGGCTGCATTCCAGTATTTCATGGATGAAGTACTGAGGGGATTGCTAGACCTCTTTTGTATCGTCTATATTGATGATATCCTGATCTATTCAGCTACCCTTCAAGAACATATCACTCACGTGAAGAAGGTGTTGGAACGACTACGAATACACTCATTGTACGCTAAACTGGAAAAATGCCAGTTCCATGTCAACGAGATAGCCTTTTTGGGATATGTCATCAATGCCCAAGGTTTCCAAATGGACAGGAGCAAGGTCGAAGCTGTTACCCAGTGGAAGGCGCCTCAACACGTCAAAGCCGTCCAGAGTTTTCTTGGCTTTGCGAATTATTACAGGCGCTTTATCAAGGATTTCTCAAAGATCATACACCCTATATCGCGGCTGTTGAGAAAAAACACCACATTTTCCTGGGATCAAGAGGCCGATGCAGCATTTCAAGTACTAAAGAACCGTTTTGTCCAAGCACCCATATTGCGTCATCCAAACCCGACTCTACCATACCTGTTGGAAACAGACGCGTCACAATATGCCATTGGTGGGGTGCTGTCACAAAGACATCCAGAAACAGGGCAGATACATCCAGTGGCATATTATTCCAAAAAGATTTCCCCCAGTGAAATCAACTATTCCATTACGGATAAAGAATTATTGGCCATCAAAAGGGCCTGTGAAGAATGGAGGCACTACCTCTTAGGGGCTGTCCACACCATTGAGATCTACACCGATCATCGAAATCTTCTTTTCCTGAAGACAGCTAAAGCCCTCACACCCAGGCAACTAAGGTGGTCGCTTTTCTTTTCTGATTTTGATTTTAATATCCGATATAGACCAGGAACACAGAACGGAAAAGCTGACGCCTTATCACGGTTAGAGGACCCCTCACACCCAGAAACTGAAGAACACCCAGAGCCTCCTAGCGTTCTCGCAGAAAACTCCTTTCCACCTGACAGCATTGCAGCTCTCACAGCCCCGGATTTTCTGGAGGACCTGAAGGCGTCCTGGGATCCATTCGAAAGCAATTCCTGGATACAAGAGGACCCTGACAATCGAACCACAAAACATCGTTTACTGTTTCATCATGAAGCCCTATACCTCCCCCGATCCGTCCAACAACAACAGATGGTAGCCTGGGCTCACGATTCCCCATTAGGAGGGCACCTAGGAAATACGAAAACCATCTCTCTCCTCGAGAGATCATTTTGGTGGCCCTCCCTACGGTCTGACACCACAGAATATATCAAGAATTGCGCTATCTGTGCCCAAAGCAAGGCGAGTCATTCCAAACCTGCTGGATTACTACACCCAATCCCGGTGCCTCCGTTCCCCTGGCACACCATTTCAATGGACTTTATTGTGGAAATGCCGCCATGTGACGATTACACCACCATCCTAGTGGTGGTTGATCACTTGTCCAAAATGGGCCATTTTATCCCCCTCAAGAAACTACCTACATCCGCTGAACTCGCTACCATCGTCCTTCAGCATGTAGTACGCGCCCATGGACTACCTCGAGTTCTCATTACCGACAGGGGATCCCAATTCATCTCACGATTCTGGAGGTCCTTATGTGCCATCATGGGAGTGGAAGTACGTCTGTCTACCAGTTACCACCCACAAACAGACGGAAAAACGGAAAGGTTAAACCAGACCCTCGAACAATATCTACGATGTTTTACCCTCCAGAATACTCCAGATTGGCATTCATTACTTTGGACTGCCGAGTTTGCTTACAATAACGCACAACATACCACATTAGGGTGTTACCCTTTTTTCTGTCTTTATGGTTTGCATCCGTATTTCCTACCCTTCGAAGGGCCTATAGAAACGCATCATCCCACCATACACGAGCACCACACCCATTTACGAGCTGTGCTTGCGGAGGTGAAGGGTCAGTTAGAAAAAGCACAAAGAGCACAGAAACAACAGGCAGACAAAAAGAGAACCCCAGAACCCTCATACAAGGTAGGGGAAAAGGTGTGGTTATCCACAAAAAACTTGCAGGTCAAAAAAGGGGGTAAGCTAATTCCCAAGTTTGTGGGACCCTACGGTATTCAACAAATCATTAATCCTGTGGCCATGAAGCTGTCCTTGCCCCCATCATGGAAAATCCATCCCGTGTTCCATGTGTCCTTACTAAAAGCCTGTCCCGACAGCACAAGAGTTGCTCCGGTCCCTGTCCCGCTAAGTATAGACGGACAAGAGGAGTACGAGGTGAAAGAGGTGCTAGATTCCCGACGTGTGAGAGGACGCTTGCAGTACTTAGTTGATTGGAAGGGCTACGGAGTGGAGGAAAGAACCTGGGAACCTGTCACTAATCTACATTGCCCTCAGTTGGTGAACCGGTTCCATCGCACACACCCCGGCAAGCCAGGTCAACCGCCGAGACGGCGATTCTTGAGAGGGGGTTCCGTCGCGATCCTAGAGCCGCAGGCCGAGTCCAGCGCAAAACAGACTACGAGGCCCAGAAGGCCAAGGGGCAAAGACGTGCGGGACGAGCCGCGCGCGAAGTTACCGCGCATTACAAAAGCTTCGCCTCTTCCAGGAAGCGGGGCTTGACAAACAGTCCGTGATCTGGATTTCCCTGTTTTGTAGAGTAGCGCGTTGCGGATGGTACTCCCCGCGGATTCTTTTGCGCGCTACTCATTCAAGCTCCGAATTGGATTTCAGACATCTCTGGCCCCTGAGGATTGAGACTTTCAACGCATCCGTGATTACGATCTTTAGAGATCGGTTCAGGTATTTAGGTCCGCGCAGGGAGTGGAAGCGTCTCCCGCTCTGCCTGTGCTCCTTTTGTTGTGTTTCCCCCATTCCTCAAAAAGGCATTCAATTGTCTGTTGGAGTCCGCAGTACCTTGGGTTCTTGGCCTCTCTGAAACTGTCCTACGTCGCCAGACCCAAACTACGTTTCCTTGTTTTCTTTGGTGGCACAAGCCTGCCGGGCCCGTGTGGGCGGTGTGACGTTAAACACGCCTGCCAGGGTACCCCCCGACAGTGGGCTAGTGCAGCATTCACATCCTGGGTGATTACCTGTGTTTCCCGAGGGATCCCTGGAGTATCCTTAAAACTACAGTAAGGAGAGACGGAAGGGAAGAGGGGGTGTATAGTATCTTTCATAGTGTTCTCCCTTTGACCCTTTGTTTCTGTTATTTTCTCCCACTGCAGCCTACCTCAAAAAAGGGACCGTGCCTTACCACTTCACGGCATCCGACCCCCATCCCTCTACACTCCCCCAGTTTCCGTTATCTTCTCCCGGTTGTCCCCCGGGTTGCATCTTCACACCTGGAGTTCAGCTAGATCTAGGTGGGGGGTGTTTCCAGGGGAATAATCGGGATTATCTACACGACATCGTCCCTGCTAGCCGCTCTTGTTGCAGGTTAGTGGACTTTTCACGTTACACTTGGCCTAACAGCCACGACAACATTTTTGCATCTGCATTAATTAAAGAGATGGGTCTATAAGAGGTAGGCGTGTCGGGTGGCTTATCTTTTTTGGGGGAAGATAATAATATTAGTGCCCCTCCAAGATTCCGGAGGACACCCAGAATATTGCACCCATCAAAAAAAATCCAGCAATATGGGAGATAATTCTAGTTGTAAAATGTTATAGAATTCCAACGGGATCTTATCCGGATGCACTGCCTTTCCTCAGGCCAGCTGCTGTATTGCTATTTTAACTTCCTCCTGTACTAGTTCAGATTCCAACTTGTCACTTGCGTCCCTGCCCAACCTCCTACCCTCTTGATATTGAGACCTCCCCTGTGACCTTTCCAGAGGGCCCTGTTCCTTCTCGGTGTAAATTTCTAGATAAAATTTATGATACACAGTGACTATATATTCTGGGTCTGTATATGTGATCCCACGTTTGTTATTGAGGATATCTGACTCTTTACCACTTTTTGTCTTGCCTTTAAAGCAAGAAATCTCCCTACTGTTTCCCCAAACTCATACCGCTCTGCCCAGTGAGTCTGATATTCTGCTGCTGCTTTCTGATAAAAATATGCACCTATCTCCGCTTTGGTTATTGTAATCTCTAATCGCGTAGCAGCCACATCCTCCCCCCGCAATATTTTAGCAAGATGTTCTCTTTCTAAGTCCCGGAGCTTGGCGCATAGCAGACTGCTCTTCAATTCCTGTTGCTGTCTTTTATACGAGACAAAGCTAACCATCTCCCCCCTCAGCCCGCCATAAATGCATCCCGTACTATATTGTGTGAAGCTCTACATCTATTCATATATAAACAATCTATTATCCACTTTTTTTTTTTTTCCAAATTTTTATTTGAGCAGATTCGAGAGATACAAAGTAACATATATTGTAAGATTCGAGACAGTAGAGCATAACATTAAGATCAAACAATAAAGTCGACGTATCATAAATTCAGTTTTAGTTCCTTTGGAACATTAACATAAGAAGAGGATAATAAAAGAAGAAGATTATTTAAGGTAGGAGAAGTCAAAGCAAGAGAGTTGTATATGTAGACCGTAATATATTGACAGAGTGTTTATTTAGGCCCTTTGCTGCTCATACCAATTTGCTATTGGTGCCCAGATTTGCTCCCCATATGACCGTGATTTTTTACCTCTGGTTCTGTAGATGGCAAGTTCTTGTTTATATATTGCTAATAGTCTGTTAAGCCATCCCTGGAAAGTTGGAGCATCAGGATCTTTCCATCTTGCTGCGAGAATAATTCTGTAAACAGCAGTGCCAATGTAGACGGCGGGAATTTCGGAATTATTAAGGCCTAGGGACTCATCATACCCTAACAAATACATAGTGGTTGATGTTTTAATTTCATGTCCAAAGATTTCGGCCCAATACTCTGTAATGCTTTTTTTAATCTGATCCAATTTGGGACATTCCGAGAACATATGTATAAGGTTAGCAGGACCGAGTGTACATCTGGGGCATTTATCGTGAGTTATCTTACCCCAGGTAAATAATTTGAGGGGTGTGTAGTACAGATTGAATATAGTTTTGTATATTTGGGCCTTAAGGTTGGAAGCAAGTAGGACTTTGGATGATAAATGTAGACTCATATCTATATCAACATTGGCATTATTCAATTCATTAGCCCACCGAGTTTCTGTATATTCAAGGTCATCAGGGTGGTTTCTTATGAAGATATCATATATATTACAGATTCTGGTTGATTGTTTACCTATAAGATCTAAGAGTGATATGGGCTTAAGATCCACGTATAGTTCGGTGTGTCTAAGAGTTGTATAAATTTGAATACATTTTAAGTAGTCTGAAGGATGGATTCGATATTTGACATATATTCTATCAAATGTTGTTTTGCCGTCACTATCGAGCAGGTCGCCAATAGTTGTGATACCCAAAGTCTCCCAGCGTCTCGTTATATTATCGTTAAGGTAGAGTGGTATTACTGCACTATCCCATAGAGGTGTATATTTGGTATACTTTGAGATTTTCAGTGTTTTAATAATTCGACTCCAGGTTTTATAGGCATCTGTGATGACTTTAAATTTTACCTTTTTAAAATAAGAAGGTTCTACTTGTTTCAATAACAGGCCTCTGACTTGGCGACCCATCATTAGCTCGTAGATTGATGGTAAGGATGGTGGGGATTGCCTTTGGTCGTTACTATTGTTGGGACAAGATGTAAGTAAAACCGCCATTTGTTGTAAAATGGTTGCCCATAAGTAATATGTTAAATTAGGAATAGCTAAGCCACCTCTAGAGGGTGGTAATGTTAGCTTAGTAAGGGCTCTTCTAATCTTCCCGTAATTCCACATGAACGAGGATATTACTCTGTCTAATGTTTTCATTGTATCATTACAAGCGAGGAGAGGAATTGCTCGGAACAAATATAAAATCTTGGGTAGAATAGTCATTTTAACATAGTTTCCTCTGCCGATTATGGAAAGATGAAGATTATTTACTCTGAGTAGATCTGTTTTTATTTTTTTAATGAGAGGGTCATAGTTAAGTTGATTAATTTCATTGATTTTTGGCGAGATGTTGACTCCTAAATATTTAGCATTACTAACTCTATATTGACTTATAAAGGGTGTATTATCGGTGCATATGACCATGGTTTTATCTTGGTTTAATGAGTAGCCAGAGTGTAGTCCAAAAGATTGTGTGATTTCTTTGATTTCAGTTATAGCCTGTGTAGGATTAGTTGTTACAACCGCTATGTCATCGGCGTATGCGAGAACTTTGGTGCTATAAATGCCTGTTTTGATGGGTTTGATCACGGGTGATGTTATTAGTTTGAGAATTAAAGGATTGATATATAAAGCAAATAATAATGGGGAGCACGGACAGCCTTGTCGCGTACCTCTCTGAATGTTTATATTGCTAGACTCGCAGCCACCAGTCATTACTCTTGCAGTGGGGTCAACATAAAGGGCTTTGATAGATTTTATGAATACAGGTCCAATGTTGTTAGTGGCTAATATTTCCCAGAGAAACTGCCAAGAGACCCGGTCAAAGGCTTTCTCAGCGTCTAATAGGATCATCGACATCTGGCCGCCCCCTATTCCCATGGCGTCAAAAAGGGTAATAACTCGGCGGGTATGATCTGTAGTACTCTTATTTGGTATGAAGCCGTGTTGCCAGGGAGAGACCAGATGTTCAACGATCCTATTAAGACGAGTAGCAAAAATCTTGGCATATGTTTTTGAATCTGTGTTGATCAGTGATATTGGCCGATATGAAGTTGTTAATTCTGGCGGTTTCTCTTTTTTTAGAAATATGGCTATATTCGTTTGTTTCCAGGATTCGGGGGGTTTGCCATGCCATTGTATCCCGAGAAAAAGATCATGCAGAAATGGAATAATTAGGTTACCCAGAATTTTATAGAGGTCTAGGGGGATTTTATCTGGTCCAGCTGCTTTTCCTAGCGCTAATTCGGCTAGAGCTAGCTATTATCCACTTTTTAAAATGTCCGACAAAGTCCGAAAGGACCAACAGCTTCTGGTCACATATCCACTGTTGCTGCTGTGATTGTATTTGCTGGGCCTTTATCTCTAGAATTATGGGATTATGGTCTGACATTAATATCGGCAATATTTCCATCCCTGCTCCATCCAAAATCTGATTTGAAACAAAAAATAGTCCAACCTGACCTATTTCTTATGTAGACATGAGAAAGAAATAAGTGTACCCGGGAACCGAAGGCAACTTAGAATCCCATACATCCGTTAGTCCATGACTTCTCATCAGTGATGTCAAAGCTCTGTATACTCTGCATTTCCTTCCTTGACATCTGTTTGTCACAGCGCTTCCCACTCCTAGGTGGATATTAAAATCCCCACACATGATCAGGGTGGTGGGCTAGGAAGCAAGCTCTATTTCCTAGTCTTCAAATACCTTTGGCTTATCTTGACTTGAGCCGGAAACCGTACCTATCGTTATTCTGAGCTCCAATTCTACCAGGGCCCACCTTCCTCCAGTATCAACCAATCACCATTTAGCTAATCCTATTTTATTCTTGGCTCTTCCCTCTATTGTTAGAACTTTGAGATGAGCATGCCAGTAGAGAGTACCCCTTTGCCGTGTTTAATCCCCATTTGTCCCATGATATGTGCATCTCTTGGAGACAGACAATATCCGTGGCAATAGATTTTATCATATCCATGGTAACAGAGCAAATTGTGATCTTACCCATATGGTCTTGATGAGTAACCCTTCTTGATTTTAACTCCTAGCCTCTTCCCCCAGCCATGGCAGTTGGTTCCAATCTCTGTCATTATCCTTATTTGTTTAGAGCCATGCTTTGCTACCTTCCTAGCTACCTCTCTGAGATTTTTACCTCATTTTTTTCCCCACCTCGTGCCTCTTCCCACAGGAAGCACTCCTGCTCCTGCCCACTAACCCTCCCCCCCTTTCCCCTGACAACCCTGCCTCCTCTTTTAGTATTGCAGGTTTTAGTCACTTTTCTTACTGCGCCCTGTACCTTTCTTGCTGCATTCTGTGCTTTACGGGCATCCACCCGGGTTTCTTCCTGATGTTGCATAATCATTTGAAGGACTGTTTCTAATGTTGGGGGATGTGAGTTTAGGGTACCCTGCGGCGTTGTTGTTTGCGTGACACTTAAAGAGTCTGTTAGAGAGTAATCCCATTTCAAACTAGCAGCCTTCTGCATGTGAGGCCCCATTCTCTTCCCCCCGGTCCGACGTGCTGTCATTAAGAGAGATTCCCTAGCCGCATCTGGGTCACTGTCAATTTCACTTGAGGCTTTAGAGGATCCTGAGCCTTCAGCCAACCACTCTGGGCCATCAGCAGGGAGAAAAACTGTCATTAGGGTCTATCTTAGCCTCAAGATTTGTATGTAAAATATCTTGATGCTGGGCTTGAGCCTGACCTATAGCACCCACTTGCTGAGCTGTTTTAGGGGCTGGGGGCCCTATACCAGATAAATGTCCCCTTAATACTCCCTCCTCAGTCTGCTGTGGACCCTCATTCCTATTGTCCTGATTCAGAGGTAATATAGTAGGTCCTGGGCCCTCCTGTTGACACATACCCAATGGTTTAATAGTATTTTGTATCCAATATTTCCCCCTCATTTAAAGTACTTACATTCACTGCCCGGAGTGTAGCTCTTCCACCATGTTGGAGTGCTGTTTGGCATCCTCAGTAATCTCTGATCGGCTCCCTTGCGCCAGTCTTTTCGCAGGACCTGGTGCCTCTGCCTCTGTCTCTGCAGCAGCTTGTTTCCCGCCCGGAACGCGTAGCAGCTCCAACACTGTGGGCGTCGTCCTGTTGAAATCCAGCCTCTTCCCTTCTCAGCTATTGTCTCACTCTCCGGCACCTGCCTCACTGGAAGAGGCGTCCGTCTAGGACCTTGTCTCCCTTTGCCTCCTGCCGGGTCTGTAATTGTCATCAGGGTGGAGCCGACTTCCCCTTTGTGGTGCTAATGGTCTTGAGACCCATCCCCGCGATCGCCTTCACTCGGCAGTGCCGACACCCAGTGCAGGCAAGAACCAGCCTCGAAGCCTGAAGCTTACCTTTAGACTTAAAGTCTAACTTTAGGCCTGAAGTCTAAGTTTAGACCTAAGGTCTAGTTTAGACCTGAAGTCTAACTTTACATCTGAAGCATAAGTTTAGACCAGAAGTCTAATTTTAGACTTCAGGTCTAAATTTAGGCTTCAGGTCTAAAATTTGACTTGAGGTCTAAAGTTAGACTTTAGGTCTAAACTTAAACTTGAGGTCTAAACTTAGACTTTTGGTGTAAAGTTTGCCTGCAGGTCTAAACTTAGACTTCAGGTCTAAACTTAGACTTCAGGTCCAAAGAAATATTTCAGGTCCAAGTTTACCTTTGTGCATCGGGCCTGCAAGTAAAACTGATGCCGCGGAGTTTACCAGCTCTATACATACATACACACAACACTCATTTGGGCCCACATACATCCATACACTCAATGGACTGGCAAATATCCACTGGTCATCAATTTTATTTTACCCTGGAAACCTTTACACCAGTATTCTTACCATTCCTGTCTCCTGAGTAAATGCACATTCGAAAGATCTAGTAGTAGATTAGAATAGAGAGGAAATACATTTGTCTTTTATTTAAAGAACCACAGACTCAGAAGGAGTTTTAAAAGTTTTATCTGAATTAATAATTTTGTGAGTCAAACCAAGATACGCATAGAAGTAGAAGTACCAGAATTCTCCATCAGGAAAAACAGTTCAGTTAGCTTATAATCAGTTTACATTATTTAAATCTTGCAATGACAGTACCTGAGGAGAGAAAGAATAGAGAGCAGGCACAGAGCATTAACCCTACAATTATATTTACCTAGAATGGTGTGAGGACCCCAACATCAGAGTGTCAAGGATTCAAGACAGGTTCAGGACAGGGAAGGTGACCTTCTCTAGTGTAATGCCAGCGTTACACCCCTCTCTGGTGCTACTCTCTCCGGCTCGGGCTCGTCCGGACCTCTTCCTAGATGTGCCTCCTCGGTTGTTCCGCGAATTTTCCCTAGCGTTGGATTCTTCAGTCAGGTTGCAACAAAATCGGGCAGCATCTTAGCATAGCATCGGCATCTCAGCATCAAGTGTGTCTAACTATCTAGAACTTACCTCTGTTATACCAATTCAAATGTATGATCCACCCCCAAATGTTTCAATTCCATGTTCACCCACAATTTGATTGGGCCAAGCAGTGGGTTGAGGACATCACACCATACTAAGTGCAATAATTTCTTTAGTTCAATTGTCTAGCTCCCCGCCCCTTAATTTTAACACCCACAAGCTTTATTCCCACTAGCATTTCATATGTGGATCTAAAAGTCTGTAATACAATGTTGCGTCTTCTTACTCTCGCAGGGTCAAGAGTTGTTCTTCCCATGTCCTTGCTGGGCTTAGGGTTTGGCAGTCAGTCAATAACCTCATTTGTTTTAGGACAAGCAGACGTTGCGCATGCGTAGAAGACCCAAGGAAACAGAGATGCTGTCCCTCTCCAAAACCCAAATACGAACTATTTAAAAAGTCAGAGAAGAACATGTTAGAATACAAAATTAAATGAAAACACTGTATACCACTTACTTCTACTCTAACCCCATTTACTTAATAAATCTTTTGCTTTAATAGCTTAGTAGAACTTGCATAGGTTAGTTCCAGCACAGCATGTGCGGTAGTGCGTTACTTTAAAGCAGCCATATTAACAGCTATTGCGCAGCTGCAAAGATTTTCCCCCCAAGCGACAGAAGACGTCATACTACGTAGATGTAGTAGACGCATGCGCAGAAGAGTTGCTGCATTTTTAGCAGCCATTTTAGGACCCTCGGGTTATTTATTAGTGAAGCACATGGAAAAGCTTCCCCTAGATACAAAATGTAAACATGTGGTGCAAAATTAGTATTCACGGACAAGTTGGTTACAATGTTATAGGTTATTTTAGAGGATTGTATATGAGCAAGTTTCTTTTTATACGGAACCTTGCTCCATTAGGCCCACAATCTGGTGTACATTTCAGAAATACATAGAGTTCCTTGATACCCATTTTTACTCTAGATATTTCATAATATGAATTGATCTATGCTCGCTGCACAATTAACAACCATTTTAGATGGCTGCTCAGTTTACGGATCTGAGTTCCTTGGGTTCTTTGACAACCTACAAGCCCTATATATCCCTGCAACCAGAAGGGCCATCAAACGTAATGGCATATTGCTTTTGTAAATTTCCCATCACGACAAAAACTTACAGATGAAAATATTGTCATCAATGGCTGTTCTTTCCTATTCATTTTCAAACTTTATTTATCTCAACAGTTAGTTTCTTTAGGAAAACCTTGAAGCATGATGCCTTGTTGAATTCAGAATTGTATCTACGTTTCGGAAATCAATAGCTTTCATGGATCACCCATGGATTTCATACCAGTTCAAATAACAAACTGGAAGTAGTTTGAAAGCAAAAAAATAGGAAAAATGGGCTACTTCTTTGAAAAATGAGGTAGTTAAAAATAGTTTTTTGATTCAGCTCTGCATTTCCTCAAAGCTGGAAGATGGTGACTGTGACACAGCACATCTTTTGTTAAGGCCATTTTTTTTTTTTTAAACCCTGAATTTTTTGGGGTGAATACTGTTTTTTCTAAAAACTCATAATTTGGCTATATGGTGTCAATTTTCAAGCCCCAAAAGGGGATACAAGAACCCTGGATACCTTTAGAATTCCAGGATTCCCCAGGATGTTGGAAAAAAAGACATACATTTAGCGTGGATACCTAATGTTGGAAAAAAGGTATGGATGCCTAATCGCAAATTTCTCCGAAGTGCTCAGCATGGAGGGGGAAATTAGCCTCAGCAGTTAAGGGGTTAAGCCCCTCGGGACCCATGGGACCACTTTTCATAAAATTGGGAGGGGGACACCCATCTCCTTGTGCCTTTTTAGGCTCTGAAGACCTCTAGAGATAGATTTTTAAGGGGACTTAATGCCCTTGGTCGAAGTTTTACAGTTTGGAGGAGAGGGTGTGCAACCCCCTCCCAAAGTCATGGGGTTTGATGACTGCTGCAGTGTCCTGACTATCCCAAATCCTGGACACTGCTGTGTTGTCTGCCCGGCATAACAATAAGTCTGCTTTATACATGTTGGTGTTCTGACACCTTGATAAAACCAATCGGTCTACTTATTAGGTTTCACCTGCACAGCACTTGCACTGTGCTTGTGACATCTTTTGTATTTAGAAAACAATCTTAGAAGGGGCTTAGAACCCACCCCTTACTTACCTGTGTAGAAAAGTGCCCCTTTTTACATGGTTGCCTTCACTTTTTGCCTAATGTTGATGTACTATGACTGAGTGTGTCCTGGGTTCCTGCCAACCAGGTACCCAGGACCTATGTTCTTTCCCTAAAACTGTAATGGTGCAAAACCCAATTGGCAACCCTCTAGGCACATGCAAGTCCCTTGTAAAAGATACCCTAGGTGCCCTGGGCACTCTGACCAGGGAAGGCCTCTAAGGGCTGCAGCACTTATTGTGCCACCCTTAGAGGCCCTGTACCTTTACACACACACACTGCAATTGCAGGCTGCGTGTTTTACTGCAGAACAAAGTGAAGAGTCGTCATGGCCCACATCCCTGTGTGCCATGTCTACAATCCACTGCCCTGGCATTGGTAAGCCACCCCTCTAGCTGGGTGAGAGCACAGGTGCATGAGCTCTGTACCCTTATAGTGTCTAAGTCAATTCTTAGACATTGTAAGTGCAGTAATACCATAAAGAGTATATGGTATGGGAGTTTGTCATTACGAACTCCACAGCACCATAATGGCCTTACTGAAAACTGGGAAGTTTGGTATCAAACTTATCAGCACATTGGACCCACACTGATGACAGTGCAGGATTTAATTTAAAAAATGAACTCAGAGGGCAACTTAAAGATGCCCCCTGAAAAACGACCTAACTCTAGTGTCCTGGCTAAGTGGGCTGCTCACCAGCTGCCTCCACCAGATATGTTTGTGGACCACTGGGTAGAGAGCCTGCTGCTCTTGGGGTCCTGAAACAAAGCACATCCTCGGATGAGGTACCAAGCCTCTTCCCCAAGGATGGGAAGAGTCCATGAAGGGTGAGCTTCAAAGGCTTGCTGCCTTTGCGAGCTACCCCAGCCATTTGCTGCTCCCAGCAACTGGCCCCCACCGGTTCTGACCCCCACTTTGGGCAGGAGAATTGGCAGGAAAAAGAATTAAGGAGGAGACTTTAGCCCACCTTTGCCAACCCTACCCCTCAGGTGGAGGAGGCGAGGTGCAGATGGGGGGACCCAGCCAACCAAAGTGAGGCCAATGCCCCCCTCCCACTGGAGGGTGGCGCAATAGGGGGTGTACCCACCCCAAAGAAGGGACCCATTGGTCCAGACCTGCACGTAATGCCCCTAAATTCGGTATTAAGGGGCAACTCTCAACCTTGTCTCCTCCGACCAGAGCCGACAAGAAGAAACAAGAAGAAGGAACGAACAGCCGTGATGAAAGAAAAATAGAAGTACAGCCACTGACTTGGCCCCAGCCCTACCGGCCTGTCTCGACCTCAGTCTCTTGTAGCAGAAACTCGGAGTGTCCTGCTGCCAGCAGCCCTCAAAAACCCAGAGAACCTACTCTACCTTCACAACCAAACAGACTCTGCCTCCCGTGAGCACCAGACTTGCTAAAAAATCAACCGACTCTGACACTGAGTCTCCATCCCTCTGCTACCGGCGCCCCGAGCCTGAGTGACACAATACCATAAGAAGGTCCCCCTGGCGATTCTAGCCTGGATCCCAGTGACCCCTGAACCTCTATAGGCTCCTAAAACAAACCTGCAGCAAATAACTGGAAAGTGTCCTCAACCGCGACCGAAGGCGACACCCAGACCGACTCAATAACCGAAGAGGTCCAAAAGAACCAACCGCGACCGTCCAACTGACTCTGTCTCCAAATGGTGGTGGTCACAAGACAACAACTCCCAAATACCCCATTCACCTCACCAGCCGCTGACCGACTCCGAGGGATTCTCGACCGAATCTGCAGCATCAGCCAAGACCGCATCCTACACCCGGCTGCTTCTGTGCCACTGGTGGTGTAGTCCTTGTGTTGGCCATTGGGTCCTACAGTGCTGGCCTCGACCCCAGGAGCTTTTGGTTTCCAAAACTGGTGTCCTTCTCGCCGCAGTCCCCAAGCCCACGCCCGTGCAGAGCCCGTTGGCTAACATGTGGTCCCTGCACTCTGCACCCGGCCGCCTCTGTGCTGCTGATGGTGGAACTCGAGTGCCCATTTGACTGAATCCTACCCACAGACCGGTAAAACCAGTTCTATTTTCCCAGGACTAAGTGAGTATTGTGAATAATACTGCAAACCTGTACTGAGCTTGCATAATACATTTTCTCCTTTATCCTTCCCTTAGGAAATACACCAGCCTAGTATCTAAAGTTACCTGGCTGTGTAAGGAAAGTGACTGAAAAGTAATTCCGACTATTTGCGAGTACAAAGTAATTATTCAGTAACCAAACCATTGTATTCTACTGAATTTCTACTGAATTCAATCTGTATTATTCTTGCAAAGTATCATTCTACTTACCTGTACCAGGCCTGGCTTTGTTCTAGAAAATAAATATAACTAAATATTTTCATACAAACAAATTGGTCTGAGTTCAGTCTTTGAGGGTTTTTAATCATTTCTTGCCTGAGTGTGTACAATGAATGCTTAGCACTACCGTCTGATAAAGCCTTACTGCTCACCCACACTACCAGAAATAGAGAGTAAGGTATTATCTACTTTTACCTCTGTCTATCTTTGGGGATCCACTGGACTCTGTGCACACTATACCTTACTTTGGTATAGTATGTACAGAGCCAGCTTCCTACAACCTGAACTTACCATCTGTGTATTCCAATGTTGCTCTTATTTACTTGCTTCTCATTGGCCATCAAGTGGTCTGCTTTCACTTCCTGCTCCGCATTTGCTATCCATGCTATAGTGTGGAGCTTGGACAGCTTCCAGACACTGGCCACTGGCTACTTGCTTGCTAAGGCGCTTCCGTTTTACTTTTACAAATGCATCCTCTAGGAATGCAGGTGTCTGAAGTCCATTTGCTCAAGCGCTCTGTATTTGTTTTTCCGACCTCCTTATTCAATCCCTGTGTTTGCCCAAACCGCCCTCCCCCACCTCCCTCATATCACTTTCCTTGCTCGCCCTACTTTCTTCTCCTGCTGTATCCCACCCCCATGCCCCCTCTGCCTCTCCCGTCTGCCACACGTGCACCATAATGAGAACAAATGCTCATGGTGTAGCATTTGTTCTCTAACATTTCTTTATGAAGTTAGGAGGCTTGTCTGCAGTTCATAAACGGCATGCATTCATATCATTAAAATACTGCTTCTTGTTAGTTTTTCCCACTTTGTGTAAGGACTTTTAACAAAACAGCAAATACCATGCGATAATTTACAGCCACTCTGTTTCCATATATAAGCCTTAGTCGGATCCACAAAGTAATCAAAGCGAACTAATACAATTTCTAGGCTCTGTGTCCCACTCTCACCTATCACCTTTCACCGAATTTCAGGTATCCACCTTTTAGGAACATGCATTTTCATTGGATCCAGCAATAGATGACGCGCTTCTGTGCTTATCAAGCTGGCTTCTCTTTGACTACAGAGCAGGTGAATGACGAGCTGCTTATACATTAAAACTTTTACTTTTAGTTGTTGGTATGTTTTTCCGAGTCTCTATATGGAATGCTAGAATTCCCCATGGAGGTGAATACTAGAGAATACTTTAGCAATAAAGAGTTCAGAGGAAAAAGGCTTTATTTTTACATTGAAAATGTTGTCTCTAAGCGCTGTAGGTAACGCGTCACTATTGCACAATAGAGAATTGTAATGTGTACCTGTTCTATCACAATAACTGCACCAGTGCACAGAGGCGGTGGGAAGAGTGCCCCACTTGCGAATGCCAGATTAAATGCCTTGAATTCAGGGGGCATATGTATCAACATCACCATTTGCGATTCTCAAATAGCGATTTTTAAAGAATCGCTATTTGAGAATTGCAAAACGGGATGTATTTAAAAAATTGCAAACTTTTTACGATTTCTTAAAATTCCTTAATTGCGATTAGCAAATTGCGAAATCGCAATTAAGGAATACCTGCCCATTCATTTCTATGGGCCAGGAGACCCATAGGAATGAATGGGAAGTAATTCTCAAATAGCGAATCGCAATTTACTAATCGCTATTTGAGAATAATTTCAAAGGTGCAAGGGTGTCATGATGACACCCTGATGCACCCCTGAAATGAGCATGTGTGTGCATATGGCGCACATACATGCCCTAAGGGCATGTATGAGCGCCACGTGGCACTTTGCAAAATTCAAAAAAGTGCATTTTGAAAGGAAATCGCAAATTACCACCAACTGGAAGTTGGTGGTAATTTGCGATTTCTTAAGGATAATTCGCACAACTTGGGTGCTTTTTACATATCATTTAAGAAATCGCAATTTGCGATTTCTTAAATGCTTACGCAAAATTAAGAAATCGCTAAATTAGCAATTCCTTAATTTTGCGATGGGATTTGGCTCATACATCACGATTACCGATTTTTTAATCGCAAACGCTGTTATTTTGCGAATCACAGCGTTTGCGATTAAAAAATCGTTTGATACATATGCCCCCTAGACACCTGAATCAGGGACACAATCTGGTGGCACAGAGGCCCTGAAAGTTGCCCACCAATTTATCGCCTTTGCGAGGGACTATTGCACAATGTGCATTCATTCGAACATATATGTGTCATCGAGAGGAGCCATGATGACTTTTGATAATTGTCTATTTATTATAAATATGTTGTTGCTTTCCCACCCTTATTACCCCCACGCCATCCGTGCTTGCTCTCCCACCTCTCCGCCCTACTACATCTGTCTGTGCTTTATTTCCCTCCCCGCCTTCCTCTGACTGTCTGTGTTACCGCTCCTCCCTTGTGTTGCTTGCCACCCTGATGATTTTATACATATTGCTCAGCAGCACGGACTGCTGTGCAACATGGCTTAAAGGGAAAAAAAAGCAGTATGATCTGGTCAACATTGCCATTTCATACCACTTTTTTAAGCCATGTTGCATAGGTAAAACCTAGCGTTGTGATTGGTCTGAGTGCCTTGGGAGCATATCAACAACAACCGGCGATAATTATCTCTAAGCGCACTTAGCGCTAGGATAATTATCGCCGGCTAGCGTGAATTTTTATCGCTGAGATAACGTGCTATTAGCAACGCTTATCTCAATAGCGATAAAAATCCTCACACTAACAGGCTAACGTGAGATTATCGCTGGAAACCCAGCGATAATCTCACGTTACCTTGTTGATAGGGAAAGGCAAACTTAGCCATGATATCCTCCTTCCATAGGATATCATGGCTAAGTCAGAAAAATACCAGACGTAAAAAAGCAGCGTTAACCGCGGTTAGCGCTGCTTTTTTTGTCTCTAACAGGGTTAGCGACATTCTTGATAAGAGGAGAAATGTCGCTTAGCGACATTTCTCCTATTATTTACTCTGGAACGCCCCCTTTGCATCTCATTAGAGATGCAAGGGGAAGCGTAGAGTAAAAGGGTGCTAACATGCGAATTTGCGTGTTAGCACCCTGTTGTTGATAGGGCGCTAGTTTTATCTCTCCTTTTTTGGCTTTTAAAGCCAAAAAAGCAGAGATAAAGCCCTTGTTGATATGCCCCTTTGTTCGGCGCTCAGCCAGTGAATGGGAGCCTGGGCATGTTCTCCACCCAGGCTGTAATGCAGCCTGGGTGGAGAACATGCAAAGTGCGCATGACCAGTCATTGCGCACCTTACAGAGTGCCCGCCACTCGTCCCCTCTGCTCTGAGAGCATAGCAGCCCTGCCCCGCCTACAGAGTTGCCAAGCAGCAAGAACAAATAAAATAACGCCAAATTATTATTTTATTTGTCCTCCTTTGCACTGGTAAAAGCAGTGGACCGCCACTGTTTGCCATACATGCCATCAAGTGAGACTTGCACCTAGTAAAGCTTCCGGACACTGCCAACTGGGTACCGGCCAGGGGCCTTCCACTTGCTACTTCACTGTGAAGGTACTTTTTTGAATTTCCTAAACTCCACTCCTTACAATTGCATCTGCAGGCTGTCTCTGTCCTCCCCGTGGCCTTACAGCCTTCTCCTGGTTGCTTAAAATCTATTTTCTTTTTCAAACTCTTGCAATGCAGGAGCAATTGTAGCTCAGAATAGGCTGCCAAAACACACCTGGAACTCCCCTGCCCCTTTAAAAAAAGCTACAGCGAGTCCATTGGTACAAAATGTGTTGTGTCACAGATGTCTAGTAAAATCCATTCTGCCAATCCACCTGTAGTCTTCAGGACCGAGGTGTGCCTGAAAGGTGGCATCTTATCAATTTGAATTGGAAACTGAACCTCCCCCTATTCTCTCCCCTTCCACCTGGGCTTTATTGAGATATTAATTCGCTCACCTGCTGATGCATGGACGTTTACTTCCAGCACAGGTCGTCCCAGTGCTGTTCCGTATCGACTTGAACCCTGACCTTCTTCCACACAAGGGGGCATCGCTGTCACCCCTATTCAGAAATGTTTTCCTGCAGCTCAGAGCACAGCACCTGACTACGGCAGGGGTGTATTATAATTAGTACGTAAATTACAACCGGTTTTCAACTGGTACAAAGTGGAATTAGCCACTCTTTGATCTCAGTTTTCAGTGTTTACACATTTCCCGTGCGTTGCAGTCTGACTTGCACATCTTACACATGCTCTCCCTTTCATGTGTGATAGTGTCCCGTGAAAAGTAAAGACACCAAAAAGGTTGATTATAAAGTGAGCTAAAGGTTGCTTTATTTGCTCTTGATGGATGACGTTTGCCCCTATATGTACATATCTGCTCGGAGCAGTCCGTGTTGACATCTTCAGGCCATGATCAGAATTGCAGTAGCTTCCTCTTACCTTCTCACATCTTACACCATTCGTCATTTCTCTTGCAGTAATAACGTTACAGATACCGCGTGCTGATTGGTCAAGTGGCATATTTCTTCCTCTCGAGAGGGATGATCACATGGTAATGTTCTTCTTGTGAAAGTGGCAAACAGAAAAATACATATCTTCATCTGCTGTTGCAAACTATCATGCCTACAATTCTCCTGGCAACAGTACAATCAAGGCACCATTTTTGACGCCTCCTACTCTATGCCATGAAGGTGCTAGCTTGGTGAAGGAAGTGTCATCTTTAAAAACACAGGGCCTCATTCATGAGGCCCTACATGCACTATTGTGCCGCTGGAACAACACCTTTTTGATGTTACGGTGGCACAATGTGCCAATGGCATAGTTATAAGGCTACGTAAAGCCATGTTACATGACTTTTCATGGCCTTATATATATGTGCCCCTTTCACGCAGAAAACTGCGTGAAATGAGCGTTCCATGGGTGTTCCCAGCAACATCCATGGCTTTTTGACACTGGCCCAGATTTATGAGAAATCGTAAGTCTGAGGCAGTGCCAAAAACGTATGCCACCCCAAGGGAGGAGTAAGGGAGGCACAACAAGGAGAAATATCAATTTTTCTCCTCGTTTTTCCTCTTTGTATGTGTGCTGTATTCTGCAGCACATATAGAAAGAGGAAAAATCTTCTTTAGGTTGTTTTTGTGCAGGAAGGTTTCCCTTCCTGCACAAAAATGTTCATTCCGCAACTCAGGCACCCATGCACCATGGTGCAGAGGTGCCTGCGTTGGCGCACAGCAGCCCACTGTGCGCCGCCACAGGGGAAAAGGACACAAATGTGCCGTATCTAACACATACTGTGCATTCCTGCCCTTTCTTTTGCCGTAGGGCAGTGCAGCAGCAAAGCCTGCTGTGCTGCCCTATGGCGAAAAACCCATAGATGTTGCCCATAGATTGTCAAAGTTATTGGGGATTCATTTGTTTTGCATTTCTAAATGACACTGTACAATGTTTAGCTGCCTCAGAGCACTTTAAGGGAGCGGTAGAAGGAAATTGTCCATCAATGCTGAGTCCTGAGGTACTTGGCCGAGTCGAGTTCACTTCCGGTGTAACCAGGTGTTCTATCATGAATTCAAGTGGTACCTTCCTGATTATGCAATGAGGGTGATGATGACTTGTGAAGAAGCATACCTGGAGGGTCAATGCAGCTGCTGAGATCAGCAGATGATAAAGTTGACTTTAACAATTGTCGTTGTAGTTTCTAGGAATCCCCAGGACCTGCGTGTTTTGGATGACCTAAACTGAGGTCTTGCTATCTAAACCGATTCACGACACCCCCACAGGATACGTCAGCCATTAGAACAGCTAGCTCTACAGTGCGACTACCACCCCCCTGTATCTTATAGTGGTGTAGGTAGTTGCTGGCAACCACTGAACATGACAATCCCGATTCCTCAGGGATCATGGAGAACAGTACAGTACAGTCACTCGTGCTTACTTATTCTCAGAAAATACACGGAGGGCTGTTAGGATGTTTCAATACGTATTTACTGGTCCAACGTCAGTCTTCTGTAAAACATATTTGCTGCGACAATTAGGAGACAGAAGCATATGAAAGAAATCGCAAGTACCAATATAGTAAACAGTTTGTACATTTCTACCATAGTGCTAAGAAGATGAACATACACAGTTCAGATAAGACAGTAGCACTTGCATACTCCTATAATGCGCTCCCTACGTAAATTGGCTAAATGTGTCTAGCCTAGATATGTAGGTGGAGCATGTATATGTGTATATATATATATATGTGTGTAGCCAAAAATCCCCTAGGGAAGAACCAGCCACCTCACCTCATGGTAGAGAATGAAGGACCCTATCTGTGCTCCGAGGATGCCACCCTGCAAGGGATGTTAGGCCGCTGCGTGTTGAAGATTTAGCATGCAGGCCCCCGTGTCAGCATGGGAAGAATTCTCCTCTAATTTGCAGGGGAAAATAAGGGTCTTATATACTAGAGTGGTTACTCCAGGTTTCTTCTAGAATCAATATGTTTTGAAACAATCATAAATGTTTATCTAAACAATGAGATCATGCACAGTGGACCTGTTGGCCAGGATTAAAAAAGTGGTGACCCTTATAAAGAATAATTATGCAGTGTCTGAGGATATGATTATGTATGTCAGGTACAGAAATTATGATAAAATACTAAGAGCATGGTGTTGATGGAGTAAGGACTCGTTTATGGGAGACTTGCTTGGACTCAAGTCACTCGTTTTAATTTATTAACATGAATTATTAATTGTGTTTTGTGATTAATCCTTGCACATTACATCTACATAAATAAGACAGAGAAGATTGCCTATATGTTTTCTAATCAGTAATATGGATAGCGGACTAAAAGCGCGGCTCTAAATGGGAAAACTTTACTGCGCATGCGTCAATTGCATCTACGTAATGTGACGTTTAACAGCTTTGGAGGGAATTTCTCGCGCATGAGCAGAATGCACTAACATGGCATTTTCAAGACCCACATGCATGGCACCTGCTTTGCTATTTAGAAAACGCTTTATTTACTAAGAGCTCATGCAAGGAAAGTACTATTAAATAAAGGGAAATAGAGTAGAGATAGGTGGTATGAAGTGAAATCATTTATTTCTTGAATTATATTTTCTCTTTTGAACTTTTATTAGTTCGTATTTTGGGCCTTCTTGCCATAACCCGAGTGATTGAGTGAAAGCCTTATGCGCATGTGTGACTTCTACTTCCCCTGTTAGAATGACCCCATGATTGGACCACATCCAAGGCCACTGACTGCTAAACCCTGGGAACCCAGATGTCAGAAGGGCAGTGGCTGAAGTCATATCAACATTATTGATAAAAATGTTTCAACTGTGAATAAACTCGGGTGGGAATAAAGTGACATGCATATTAATAATGGGATGGGTTTGGGAACAAAGAAAAGTGCTATGCCATCATGGTGTGATGACCAAACTCCCCTTGCCTGTCCAATCAGAATTCGTATTTTTATGAGATTGCAACTTTAGAGGATGGTACATGAATCCCAAAAGGTATAATTAAGGTAGTTTAGTTAGTTGGGGTGTGCGTGATCCTGAGAGAATGCTGAAAGTGAAGATCCTGTCGGAGTTAATGATGATGCTGATGAAATGCTAAAGAAGATTCAATTAAAGAGTTACCTATTCTAAAGTAATTGATTAGAAGAAGATCGCGGAAGAATCTCGAGGAGGAAGAGAGTGTCAGAGAGGGGTGCGACGTGTTCGGCGGTCTAGAGAGGTTCACTGTTCTGTCCTGACTCCTGTCCTGAAGTCTTTGTCCCTGATCTTTCCCGGGGACCATTACCAGCTCTTTAGCAGGGGGTTGATCTTCACACCATCTGTGGTAATTCTACATTTTGTATATTTCCTGATGTACTGCTGTCTCTATCATCTCCTTTCTGAGCAACATCAATCTATTTAAATTGTGAGAGTATTTGAATTGATTGAATCTTTCTCCTAATGATTGAAGGTGTCCGTGGTGTATTTGAATGGTTCACTCACATTTAAACTTTAGATAAAGGTTTTGAAAACTTCCTGAGTCTGTGTTTACTATTATAGATTAATTATTTGATAGAGAGGTTATGTGCATTGTCACCATCAACTAGTTCTAACTAATTAGGTTCATCGACGAAATGGAAAGAACTTCAGTGATAATAATTAGGAAGAAATTGAAATTATTGCAGTACTGATCAATTAATGAAATAAACAAACAACCCCCCCCCCCAGCTGCTAACCATGTGAATTTGAGTCTATGTGTTATTGATGGGCCCAGGTGAATATATGGTAGTGGAGTATCTGTTGTTGGTGTGCCGCTGGATCAGTTTTCTGGTAGCAGAGTTATGGTTATTATTGACTAGTTTGGTGGCCAGTATTGATTATTGATTATTGATTTATGTTTTAACAAATACATTTGCGTCGCGTTTTATGTTGTTTGGAAACACAGGTACAGTGATACCTGGAACTCCTGAAAAGGAATAGCGGGTGGTAAATGGGAGCCACACTGCGCTGAGGTTACTCGTCTGTTGGAATAGCACTGAGAAGCTATGCAGGGCTGCCAGTGTTAAAATAGGGACTATTTTGTATAAAAGTGAGAGTGATTGAAAAGCAGAGAGTTCACTGGTGAAACTTTGTTGTTATATCACCTAGAAAGGGTAACACTGAAGGAATAGCAGGTTCTTCCGAGCTTGAGTGACAGCAAAAGAGTTCGCTGGTGAAACTTTGGTCTTACATAACCTAGAAAGGGTAACACCGAAGGAGTAGCAGGTACTTCTGAGTTTGAGCTAAGAGTAACCGGACGTTCTTATTCAATGAAGAGTAAGTGGAATGTGTTACTTGCAGTGAACAAAATTAATCTATCCTTTATTTAGTGGAACAGGCAGAGTAGCAAATGTTTTATGTTGTTACTAACGAAGAATTTAATGTAAAAGTATCGAGAAAAGTTATCGCATTACCTTGTGAAGGGAGGGTCAGTCGCCAGAGTTAGACTGACATCACAGTGTGCCGCGCTGGGACTGGTGGAAACAGCGGGTGTGTGTGGCAAACGCAGATTGTAAAGGAGGGGTCAGTAGTAAGGAGTGATATTGATGTCACAAAAAGGCCACGCTGGGATTGGTCAAACCACGAGCGTGAGCCCGAGTTTGATTGGTTGAGAAAATAGCAGCTAGTTTAGGATTGGACAAAGGAAAAATTGTATGCGAGATTGGGAAAAGGCTGTTGTAGGGAATCGCACGCACAGAAGATTTTTAGGATTTGCCGAATATAATTTTTTACATCGATACTTACCCAAAATGTATAGAGAAGAGAGAAAATGTCATTAATAAAAAGAATGAAGAATTTCTTTAAGAAAGACAAGCCCATATTGACTAGAGAGGGAATTCTTATCACTCCACCAAAAACACCTGCTTCATTTATGATGATGGAGAGAGGTTATCATACCTGTGTATGGTTGGAGAATTGGGTAAATTACATCAAAGGTGATGGAGTGTTAGCTTTCCCAGAATATGGTACATTCAATGGAAGAGTTCTTCAGAATTTGAGAATGAGATTGTATGATTTAGAACCAAGACCTAGATTAACTCAGTATGAGGCTTTAGAAGAATGGAAACTGCGTCATATGAGAGAGAGAAGCGTGGAAGAGGGAGAATGAAGGGATGTTTCCCAAGATATATGAATGGATCATGAGAAGATCAGATGAAACAATGGAGAAGAGCTATGGTATCAGAAGGGTTATATCCAGTGTTGACGGCTGAAGGACAGACAGGAAGCAAGTGCAGAGAGAAAACAAAGCACATGAATGTGACAGGGTATGGTGACTCAGAGGATGAATTTGTAGAGGATATTTTAACTAAAAATCCTCCCCCATATCAGGAAGGACTCAATAAAGTAGTCACCCCAAGTGCCCCAGTATTAGGAACTCCTCTAGCTCCACACATTTTGCATGATAATTCAATAAATAGAGTACTCCAAGAAAAGGAAATTGAGAGTCTGAACAAAAATAGAGAAGAATTGATACAGAAAATAAATCAATTGAATTTGCCTGTAGATGCCCTGACAGTACCTGTAACTATAGGTCCTGTTATACCATTATTCGGGAATAAAGCGAATGTTCAAAATTCTCAAACTGTACCTGCTCCAACGAGCAACTCCAGAACAGAAATAATAACGAAAGATCAAACCAGTGAGTGCAGTTCAGTCATTTCATTAATGGATCTTCCTATAGGAGAGCCAGTAATTGGAACTCCAAAAAGAAGTTTACCTGATCATGAGAGGGAAAGAGGGACAGTAGCACCTCCAATCACCAAAAGGGCAACAGCGGTTACTCCAGAAGACTTGGAAAGGTGGTTACAAGGAATAGAAAGATGTAGTTCAGCCCCAAAGATTTTATTCATTTATAAATTGAAAGTGGAGTTAGAGGAAATTATTGCTACAAATGTGGGAGTAGGGAGATTGAATGATTACAATGAAGAAGAATTGTTGTTTGTATGTAGAAGTATTATGCGAAATGCAAAGGTGTATCATGAAAAGTTGATGAAAATGGCTGCAGAGATTGGAGTAGACATAGGGAAGTCTAAGGTGTTTCAAAATCCCTATCAAGTGGAATTCACAGACAAGGATTTGGAAAACATGAATGTGTCTGGTAGAAAATTACAAGTAAAAGAGCTAATGAACATTTTGCAGAAGTGGGGAGATATGGACAAGTGGAAAACTAGTTGGACAAAAAAGAAGGAGGTAGCAAAGGCTAGGGAAGCGTCAACATCTGCTTTCTTAGTGAAAAACACAGAAAAGGTAGAGAGGCTGTGCCCCATGAGCGAAGTACCTGGTGGTGGATATGTACATGTCCAATAGAGCAGACAGGATATTTTGTCATTTACAAATGATTTCCCGAAATTGAGAGAAAAACCCGTGGAATGGTACAAGCAGGTTGATAGGTTTGTGAAGGTTTCAAAGGTCTTGTTGAAGGACCTGGATGGTTTTTTTGACATTGTAGTACCTGCAGATTTGTAGACAGAGTGTAAAATCACAGTTGTATGGCCAAGTGAGGATCATCGAAGAGATGCTAAAACAGGAGCACCCTCAGATGACGTGATGAAAAAGTATCACCAAGTGATTACTTTCTTAAAAGGGATAATTCCCCCAGAAGAGACAGATTGGGTAAAGATAGACAGGACAACTCAAGAATCAAATCAGTCTGTACATGCCTATTATGAGAGGCTGTTACAGGTGTTCAAGCAATACAGTGGTTTTGAAAATATTGGCGATAAAGACATGGGACATTTTGTGTATCGGTTTGTGTATGGCTTAAAACCAGATATTAGTCAGATGATTCAGCAGCATATGCTTTGCTGGCAAAGCAAAAGCATTGACGATATTTTAAAGTACGCCAAATATTGTGGTGACGATATTGAGGCCAGACATAAAAAGTTAAAAGAAAAGGTGATGTGGGCACAAGTGAAATTGGCAGAACAGCAGGAATTAAAATTAAATGCAGAGACTGACAAGGAGTTGAACCAGAGTGATCAGGGAATACGTGGTGGTAAATTGAGAGGACGAATGAATAGAGAGGATGCGAAAAAGAGGTTTCCATGTCACGGAGTCGGAAACCTTGGACATTGGAGAAATGAGTGTATGAATATTCGGAATAATAATGGGCCAAATCAAAATTTAAACCCACAGACGCAGACTGAAGGGGTTTTATTAATCAGCCACAGCAGGTAGTCAATCCACAGTATCAGGTGCCTCCAGCTCCTATGCCAAACTTTGTGAACCCTCAAAAACACAGTACAGACGCCGGATTTCCAGGAGGAAGTGGTAAGAAAAATTCTGTGATTTCACAATATCTTTTTAAAAGTAATGACAGTGATTTAGATGATTGACAGTGCCTGAGAGGGGAGGAAAAGGAGTGCGTACTTGGCGCATCCTTGACAGTAGATCAGTTAGGTCCATTTATTGATGGGAAAGTGGAAGTTAATGATATCACTTTTCTATTGGATACTGGTGCTACCCGTTCTACTATGAGAACAGCAGACATCCCAAACCTACCCCTCTCAGGAGATAGTATCCAAATCGTTGGTGTTTCAAACCACCAAATGAAAACCCCACTTACAAGGCCAATGGAGATGCATATTGGTAGCTTCAAAGATATGCATTGATTTATTGTTTGTGATTCCAGTCCTGTAAATTTATTAGGTAGGGACCTGTTTTGCAAAATGAATTGCACAATCTATCGCACACCGGATGGTGTTGCTTTTCAAACCCCTGATGAAGATCTTATCTATAAAGTCATGCTTGCCAAACAAGGTACTGAAGCAAATGAATTGTTTTTTCTAATGACTCCAAATGAATTACCAGAAGAGTTGAGAACCACAGTAAACCCGGACGTGTGGGATTTTACAGGAAAAGAAATTGGATTAATGGCAAACGTAGATCCAGTAAAAGTAACAGTGAAAGAAGGTGTAGTTTACCCAAACACTAGACAATACAAGATGAGTCCAGAAGTAAAAGCAGGAGTTGCTCTAGACATTAAGGGGATGATTGAACAAGGCATTCTAATGGAAATAATGAGCAGTCCTTGTAATTCGCCCATAATAGGACTTAAAAGCCTAGTGGAAAATACAGAGTAGTACAGGATTTGAGAAAAATAAATAAAATGGTGGTGCCTTGTTGCCCAGTAGAACCAAATCCTGCAGTGATTTTATGTCAGATACCCTGGAATGCAGGCTGGTTTATAGTAATTTATTTATGCCAAGCCTTTTTCTCTATTCATTTGCATCCAGATAGTCAGTATCCTTTTGCCTTTAAATTTGATGACCATGTCTTGGCATGCTGCCGAGTTCCTCAAGGGTATACCGAGAGTCCCTCAATCTTTAGCCAGATCTTGGAAAAGTGTCTGGAAACATTAGTCATGCCCCGAAAGTCTGTGGTTGTGCAGTATATTGATGACCTGTTGGTCGCATCAAGGACTCGCGAGGACTGTGTCACTGACTCAATTGCATTGCTGAATCATTTGGCAGAAGGAGGACACAAAGTATCTCCTGAAAAATTGCAGTTTTATAAACAAGGAGTAAAATACGTAGGCCACACCTTAGAAAGAGGAATCTGAAAAGTAACTACAGAAAGAATAAAAATGATAAAACAGATGTCACTACCTCACAATCAAAGAGAAATGAGAATGTTTCCGGGAGTAGTTGGATATTGTAGACAGTGGATTATGGGATTTTCCTTGTTCACAAAACCATTAATCCAAATGACCCGAAAATGTGCAAATGACCCAATTGTTCGGACTGATGAATGTGTTGAAGCATTTATGACATTACGAGACATGCCTGACTACACAAAAGAATTTGCTTTGTTCTGTTGTGAAAGAGAAAATTGTGCACTTTCAGTTTTGACTCAAAGGCATGGATTGAGCAGACGTCCAGTAGCCTATTTTTCTGCTACTTTAGACCCTGTAGCTTCAACTCTACCTGGCTGCTTAAAAACAGTTGCTGCTACTTGTATGAGCTTAGAACAAAGTAAAACTATTGTAATGGAACATACAGTTAAAGTTTTCGTTTCACATTCAGTTGAGATTCTTCTAACCAGAACTCAAACTCAGCACCTTACTCCCAGTCGGATGACTAAGTACAAAAGAGTGGTTCTGTGAGCAGAAAACGTGACAGTAGTGAGGTGTACAGTATTAAACCCCGTAACTCTACTACCAGATCCCACCTGTGAAAAGGTGATGTATGAAATAGATCATGATTGCTTAGATGTGACTGAGCTGTGCACAAAGCCCTGACCTGACATTAGGGAAGAACCCTTAAAAGACCCAGATCACAAGCTATTTGTAGATGGCTCTTGCTTGAGAATTAAGGTAGGAGGACTTAATGCTGTCTATGCAGATGGCAACATTTCAGGTGTAATTGAATCATCCCATTTACCAGGAGTAAAATCTGCACAAGTAGCTGAATTGATGGCTTTGATTAAAGCATGCAAATTTGGGAAAAATTGGAGGATAACCATATTTACTGACAGTCAATATGGTTTCAGGATTGTGCACGACTATGGCCAGATTTGGCTGCAGAGGGGATTTCTGACTTCTTCAGGATCTCCAATAAGAAATGGGAAAATTGTGAAAGAGGAAGACGCCTTCACCTTGGGTGATGTTGTTAATGCCCTAAAACTTCTGGTTCCAGGAAGGGCCCCTGGGATGGATGGAGTCCCTGCTGATATTTTCTTGTGTAATAGCGAATCTTGGGGAAACTATATCCTAATTTTAGCTAATTTGATTGCCAGAGGTGCCCCGATTCCCACTTCCTGGAAAGGCGCCGAAATTATCCTGGTGTTCAAGAAAGGGGACAAGTCCCTCCCCGCAAATTATCGACCGATCAGCCTGATTGATACCATACAAAAAATTCTAGGCAGGCTGATCTTGAACAAAGTGTTGGATTGGGCTTTTGAAAATGCAATTCTCTCTCATTTGCAAGCAGGTTTTAGAGCCAGAATAAGCACTATTGATCAGGTGTTGCACTTTGCTATGCTTTACTGGAAGGTCGTATTCTTGGGGGGAGGTAGCCTATATGCTGCCTTTATTGATCTTAGGGCAGCCTTTGATCTTGTCCCTCGGGCATCTCTATGGGCTGTCTTAGATAAAATGGGTATGCCACCTGTTTTAATTTCCCTAATTGCTAGACTTCATGTGGACAACTTTGCACAGATTAGGCGGGGTGGTGTAGGACAAGTGACTAGTCAGTTCCCTATTCAGAAGGGGGTTAGGCAAGGCTGTGTTCTTGCGCCAACCTTATTCTCTATGTATATCAACGACGTGGCCAAACTATTAATTGATGCAAACGTAGATGCCCCCACATTGGCAGGTGCTAAAATTCCTATTTTAATGTTTGCCGACGATTGTCTCATTATTGCCAAAACCCCGAGTGGTTTACAGAACTCCTTAGGTATTTTCAAGGACTTCTGTTCAGCCCGTGGGCTTGAAATAAATGTTTTAAAATCAAAATTCATGACTTTTAACCAGTCCAAATCTTTCAAGGGCAAAATATATATGAACAATCTGCCATTGGACCAGGTTCAAGATTTTATTTATTTAGGTATCTGTATCCAACACGATTTGGGATGGAAAAAGCAAGTAGATTTGGCAACCCTCAAACACTCTCAACTCTCTGGTGCGCTGAGTAAAGAACATATCCAATCTCTGACTAAACCTATTGACCCTGCACTTCGTGTGTATGATGGAAAAGTGGTTGGTGCCGCGCTCTATGGAGTTGAGATATGGGGATTTGATAATTTACATATAATGTCTACCTCTGAAAATAGATTTTTACGAAATCTTACTAAACTACCTCAGAGTACTCCCCTGTGCCCTCTGTTTTATGACTTAGGAATGAGACCAATAGCATTAATTGCCTCGTTTCGACCAATATTGTATTGGCGGCGCTTATGGGTCACTCCAGAACTTAGGCTCTTTGCTCTTGGTCTCATGGACATTATTAAATTGGACACCTTCCATAAAGTAAAGTGGCTCCGCAGGATATATGAGTCGCTCAAGGACTTGGGCCTAAAAGTCTTGTGGGAGGATCCACTAAATGCTAGCTTCCCGCCTAAGAAAGTTCTGATGGCTTTGTATTGGGAAATGGTGGCTACTCGAGTCTACAGAAGTACAGCCCCGCTCTCATTAACTGGTGTATTTTTCGATTTTAAGGATACGACCTCTCTGGCAACCTTTTGGGATGACATTACAAATCCTTTGGATAGGAAACTTTACTTCCAATTCAGAGTTGGCAGTCTCCCAGTAAGAGAGTTTTCATCCAGATGGGCCTCGAATAATATGCTCAATTGCCCGGGCTGTACCGCACCTATTGAATCTGTCAACAATTTCTTGTTTCAATGCCCATCTTATGCAATTCCGCGCCGGACTTGGTTAAAATCAATGTGTCGACAGTTGGGCACAAGGAATGCCAAGGTGGCAGTGAGAATTTTGCGTTCTGCTGAAATTCCACTCATTTACATTTCTGGTGCTAAATTTCTTGGAAGGGCTTGGGTGATTAGGAGCAAAATGTTGGTTGGGTAAATCATCCTAAACCCTGAAATATCAATCTTTCTGCACATACCTTTTATTTATTGTTTTAAACTATTTTAACATGTTTTTTATTATTCTGTATTCATATAAATGTTTGTATGCTTTTATGACAATTGTCGAATAAAGCTATCTTGACTTGACTTGAAAGAGCTATTGAAAGCAATTCAGTTGCAAAAGAAGTAGCAGTGGTCAAGTGTGCTGCTCACCAGTCAGGAAATGACTATGTGATGGCCGGTAACAGATATGCTGACCAAATTGCTAAATATTGTGCAAAAACTAATATGGCACTGAATCGAAAAATTGAAACAAGTGAAAACAGATGCCAACTTATGTTTTTCTCAGCTCCAGAAACATGGGAGGAGGTGAGGCACTTACAGGATGAGGATGAGGTGAGTGAAAAGGAAATCTGGTCAAGGGCAGGTTACACAAGAAGAGCAGAAGATGAGGTATGGATATACCCTGACGGTAGACCAGTCATGCCAGACTGCTTACTTTCCCCAATGGCCCGATTGCATCATGGTGACACTCATGTAGGCAGGGATGCCATAATTAGACTTTTCAGACAAAAGTAGTATAATCCAAAGTTCAGGGCCTTTGCCAGAGATGCTTAATTTGTCAACAGCAAAATCCAGGCAGAAAAACAGTAGTCAGTTGGGGAAAAATTGGATAGGCCGAAGGTCCATTTGTGAGACTACAATTAGACTTCATTGAGTTACCTCCATGTAAAGGACTGAAGTATGTCATTGTTATAGTGTGTTTGTTTTCACTATGGGTGAAGGCATATCCCACTAGGAGAAATGATGGTCTCACAGTTGCTAAATTACTGTTGAGGGAACTGATCCCACGTTTCAGTTTCCCAGTCACTCTGGAATCGGATAGAGGACCTAATTTTAAAAATGAGGTAATCCAATTAATCTGTGAAGCATTCAAAATTGATCAGAAACTGCACTGTGCATACCGCCCAGAGGCTTCTGGAGTGGTTGAACAAATGAATGGCACAATCAAATCGAGACTGGCTAAAGTGTGTGCATCCACATCATTGTCATGGCCAGATGCATTGCCTCTTGTGTTGATGGAACTCCGAAGTATTCCTGATAGGAAAACCGGACTGAGTCCCCACAAAATCATCATGGGGAGGACAATGAGACAAGCATTTATTCCTGGAAATAAATTGATGAGTATAAATGATGCTTTGGTATTGGACTTTCGCAAAGGATTGGCTGACCTAGTGCGTTCTGTCTCTCACCGGTTGGAGAAGATGCATTTGCCAGGCAGCCAATGCAAGCTCATGATTTGAATCCTGGAGACTGGGTGGTAGTGAAGAAACACGCCAGAAACACGTGCCTAGCACCGAGGTGGGATGATCCTCGTCAAGTCATACTGGTTACTACCACTGCAGTAAAGTGTGCAGGATTACCCAATTGGATTCATGCTAGTCATACCAAACAGGTACCACCCCCTTCTGAGACTGAACAACTGACTGAGACAGTTGAAGTAGCTGAAGGTTGTGAAGTCGAGGAATCTAGAGAATTGGATTCTGAAATAGTAGACTTAGAACAATCGAGCACAAGCCAGGAGGGATGGATACCATAAATTGATATACCTGAAGTAATTGTCCAAACAAGAAGCAGACCAAGATAAGACAGACAGGACGATAGTGAGGACCAGATAGGTGCAGAAGAACATGCTCAGGAAGAAGAGAACAAAGCAAATCCAGAATCTGAGAAGGAACAAAGAAGAACATACTCAGGTAGATGAAACTGAAACTATTTTCAATCCTGAGGATGGACAGTTAGGAGAAGAAGAACTCGGTTGGGCAGCAGCCAAGCAAAATGCAATAAGACCTCATCAGGACCAGTTAGGAAAAGAAGAACAAGTTTGGGTGGAAGCAGAAGGATAAGCTAAAAACAGTCCCAAACAGGACCAACTAGAAGAAGAAGAACACGTTCATGCGGATGAAACAATAAATTAAAGACCTGAACAGGAACAAATAGAAAGTGAGACAACTGCAACAGAACAAATTGTGCCAAACCCCTATAATAATAAAAGAGCATTGAATGAAGACAAAGAGGGTGAAAGTGCAGTACAAATAAAAGGAGACAGAAAAGGTCACAACTGGCCAGGAGGAGTGATAAGACTGAGATATGTTCTGAAAAGGATAATTGAAATGTCGGAACAAGTGAATTAGATCTCAAGTCAAACCCGGACAAGACAAAAGAAAGAGAGAAATTTACGAAGAAGTCCGAGATTGAAAACTCTGAACAATAAATATCAAGGGCCTAAATGGACCTACATTATATTGGAAGAGTTTGAGAATCTGGACATAAGAGAGAAATCTGAAAATCAGAATCCTACACCAGTGAAAGAAAAATAGTGAGATTTCATTAAATTAAATTACATTCTGAAAATTCTGGGTGCTAAAGTAAGAGGAGAAATTATCCTCTCGGATTAAAATGGCAAGAAACAGAGTTACTGAGCAACCAAAACAAAATTGTGTACAAAGATGTTATAAAGCATTCATATGTAGTATTATAATAGTGATACTGATATGGTTATTTTCAACAGTAGCAGTTCCATTACTTATGACAACAAACAAGAAAAATGACACAGGTACTAATGCGAATACCGCTACATATAAAAGAGATAGGGTAGAATTACAAGCAGCAGATGAGACAGATGTCCATCACACAGTGACAGATAATGACACATCATTAAATGTCTTCACAAAGTTATTAATAGAGTATGTTGATACAATGAAAGTTAGTGATTGTTATACTGTATGAAATTACCAGCGTCAGTATCAGACAGAATCACCTATCATCACATACCTTTGACATATGTAGTGTATTAGTCAGTCTGTTTTATGCAACTGGGAAATTACAGTATTATTATTCAAACTTAGATGTAGTATTTTCAGAACTTCCTATTCAAAGGAACATGAATCCCGTACTTAGTGCTCAGAGTGCACAGTTCATGGGTGAAATCTTCCTGACGATGAAGTCTATAGATTTAGTTAAAGCACAAAAAAACAATTTAACATGTACATTATGTGAAGAGGAAAAGGTATTCTTGAATTTAGTTGAGGAAAGAAGGCAGGACTTCCAAAAGAAAGCTGTTGAACATAAAACTCATGTTCCAACATGGGCTGAAAGGGAGGGAATTTATACCACTGGCAAGGCTCATGCTGCGATGTTCCTGGACTTTGTAAAGAAAGGGAAGATCTACATTCATAGATTAAAGACAGATTACAATAACATATTAATTGGTTCCACTGAATGTGAACAGATCTTGCTAATCTTGGGAGGTTGGGGACTAAAAGGGGGAACTGATGCAGTATTTCCTGGAATTTATTATGTGTGTGGTAATAATGCTTATTTCAAGCTACCTGCACAGTGGTATGGAAACTGCTACCTGGGGATTGTATATCCGAAAAATGTATCATATAAAAAGAATCACTGGAAGCAATGAAAACTCTAATGGACCAACATGAACAAAGAGAGCTAGTTTTTCAGAAATTGTGCGCGATATATTTAGTGCAATAATCTTTCAGTGGGAGTCATACTAAATTCACGTAGAATTTGTCAGTTATCAACAGTAGTTGATCGTCTATCGACTGATACTGCTCGATGATCAATACAGAAATGGTTGTGATTAAATCAATGGTTTTCAAAATCGTCTTGCACTTGACATCTTATTAGTAAAAGAGGGCGGAGTCTGTGGAATGTTGAAAGTTCAACATTGTTGCACTTACATTCCTGCCAAAAGTAAAGAAATTCAAGGGTACATAAAGAATATTACGAAATGTAATGACATTTTGAAACCACTGGAGGTTGACAGTATGTGGGAGAGACTAACAAAAAGTGTAACTTCAATACGGACTTGGTTTAGTAATATAGGGAAAAGTCTTTTAGGTCAAATAACTTTGCCCCTAGTATGCGTGACAATAATAACATTAACAATAATGATTTGGTGTAAGTTTTGTAGAAGAAGAAGAACATATGAAATAAATGAAAAGGGAAGGAAAAGAAAGAGGGAAGATGATGAAATAGGGATGGAGGAAATGAATGACAAGCTTTATAAAGACATGAAATATTTTGAGAATAATGAGAAAGAAGGGAAAGTGGAAACGGAATTGGAGCTTAGAGAATACTGAAAGTTGGTATCTGTTTTTAGGGTGGGTAGTTTATGATGGCATAAGATGCCATCAGAGAGGGGATTGATGGAGCAAGGTCTTGTTTATGGGAGACTTGCTCCGACTCAATTCACTTGTTTTAATTTATTAACAAGAATTATTAATTGTGTTTTGTGATTAATCCTTGCACATTACATCTATATAAAGAAGACAGAGAAGCTTGTTTTCTAACCAGTAATACGGATAGCGGACTAAAAGTGCGGCTCTAACATTCAAAACGTTACTGCGAATGTGTCAATTGCATCAACGTAATGTGACGCTTAACAGCTGTAGAGGGAATTTCTCGCGCATGAGCAGAATGCACTAACATGGCATCTTCAAGACCTACATGCATGGCACCTGCTTTGGTATTTAGAAAACGCTTTATTTACTAAGAACTAATGTAGGGAAAGTACTAATGAATAAAGGGAAATAGAGTAGAGATAGGTGGTATACAGTGAAATCATTTATATCTTGAATTAATATTTTCTCTTTTGACCTTTTATTAGTTCGTATTTTGGGCCTTCTTGCCATAACCCGAGTGATTGAAGTTGAGTTTATTGTACAGTTAATTAAAACCTTTAGAATCATACATTACATTTTTTTTTAACATTATTAGTGACTTAAAATATATTGTTGTTAAAACACAATACCATTTCGATAAAATGTAACCCAGGCTTAGTTTTGAGCAGCAAACAACGGAATATCGGGAAGGCTAGGAATATAGATTGAAGTGCGGTATGCAAGGAGGCAGTTGTTATTTCTACAGGATTCTTGTAAAAAGTCATTAGTGTTCGACTTGTCTTGCGACAGATAGAGATACTGATTACAGCGTCTGCTTGCTCAGGTTTTACTATGTAGTAAAGCGGTATACGCATAGAGCTGTGGGGAGCTAGATAAACTTACTATGGAGTAAAACAAGGGAGCAGTGCGTACTTTGAGAGGCAGCCTATGGTGCACAGCTGCATTGGTCTGGTGCCTAGCAGTGAGTTTGTATAGAGGGGGAGAGCTGGAAAGGATGCGTCATGCAGATAAAGGTGCAAGGTGCTAAACAGCGAATAATGCATCTACAAGATATTAGTGAGGGGCATCGGTATTCGACCTAACTTACTACAGGGTAAAGTGCTATGTGCTAAAAGTGCTGTTTTACCAGTATCTTACTGTAGGGTAGGAAACAGTGCCTTCGTTGGAGATTGTTGGATGCTGAGGGCAATGGTATATGTAGAGATTTGCAATAGAGGTATGCATTATGGGGCTTTGGGTATTTACAAAGCATTGTTTGGTCAGTGTGAAAAGGGGGGTTAGCGAGGGCATTCCGCCCAGTGCAAGACCTTAAAAGTGCATGATATGCCAATCTTTGACATTACTAAGGTTCCCATTTGCGGCAGCAGAACAGTCCTTTAAAGTGTATGATGTACCAGTCTTAACATTACTGAAGTTCCCATCTATGGCAGAAGTACAGGCAGTGTCTTATGAGAATTGGAACAAGGTACCATAGTGCGTTCAGCTGTGGTGCGGTCTGCAGACTGGGTGGCCTGCCTTTTTATCATCGTTTCTGCGGTGGATAAGTATTTTACCAGACGAAAGCTTAGTTGGGCATCCTCGCCAGAGAAGGATGCTAACACTGCTTGTCTGCAATTTCGAATGGCTTTCTTATTGAAGAGAGGTCTTAGCAAGATCCGTCGTTCCTGTGTTAGGGCCTTGCATATAGTCTATATGTGCACTATCAATCAATATGAACTTTATTCGGATAAAAACAACATATCCATAAAAGTACAAATATAATATCATTCAAAATTAATGTAGAACAAAAATTTCAAGTATTTAAAACAATTAAGTTAACCTGGGTGCATAGAATTGCGCATACGCACCGCCGTTTTTAGAAAGGATCCAACTCGAAAACATAGATCATAATCATTTATAGCTAGCGCCATCTCATAAGCCACTTTATAATCAGTAATATGTCGAATTTTAAAATATGAGATCACATTTTTTTTAGTGGAGGATAGATAATAAGAGCAAAAGAATAGGAAGTGTAACATTGATTGCTTTTGTGTGTTATTACAAGGACAGAGTAGAAGGTCAAAGTTAGGAGTAAAGCCAGTAGGAAATGACAACAAATATTTCATAGTGTCTGTCCTTAGCCTGAAGAGTAAACCCCTTTTCCAGCAATTGATAGGTCTTAGGAGATATCTAGGCATGGCGGGGGTCACATTCTCTATCTGCATATATCTAGCAACTGAGGTTTTATTGCACTCAGTTGCAAATCTTGTTTCTTTATGTGAAGCGTAAAGGGTTTTTTCCAGAGTTTTGGTACTGATGGAACTGTTATCTAAAGGATTTAGAAAAAGATGTTCCATATTCAGGCTGCTTAAACTTTTGTAGACCCCTGCCAACCACGGTATATCCACCCCTCTGTCACATTTTAAGCAATCTGAAATTATCTCCCTTGTCAAATGTGCAGCTGGGTTGTTCCAGATTCTCAGCCAAAACAGTCGGGCGAGCTTTGATAAAATCCTCTATATAGGGTAAATGGAATTCACTGTGGCCAGCATACGTGGAGGAAAAGAATGGCGCGCCCAAAACTTTGCGACAAAATCTATTCTCTTCACGCTGAATGGGCGTACTAATCGTATTCCCCCAAACCTCCGCTTCATATGTGGCAGTTGGTGTGCATTGTAATCTATAGACTTTAACAATGGAAGGCACTACCTCTATATTCCTTGGCTTGGGTAGCCTGAGTATGGTATTGATAGAGTTAATGAACTTCCTTTTGCAGTGAGTTACATGGTCGTTCCATAAACCATTCGATGCAAATATCAGCCCAAGATACGGGAAAGTGCAAGTGCTTAGTAATTGATTAGAGTTTATAGCAATTGAGAGGTTAGAATATTTCTTGGACCCACACGACATTAAAAATGATTTTTTTAAATTAGCACATAAATCCAAAGTTGCCATAAACTTCGCAAAGTCCTGAACCAGGGCACGTAAAGCTTTAGGGGTGCTCCCCATTAAGACTGCGTCGTCGGCATATAATAATGCAGGGATTTTGTTTCCACCAATGGGTGGGACGTCTTTAGTTGAGATCAACAAGGATTTAGTTAAATCATTAATATATAAGATAAATAGGAGGGGGGCCAAGACACAACCCTGTCTGACCCCCCTTCCAACTTCGATGGCTTTGGAGATCTCACCATTCCTACTAATACGCACCCTGGCTTTTAGGTCTCTATGAAGATATGCCAAAAAGGAGACTAGCAAATCGTTTAGGCCAAGATTCAAAAGGATTAGCCACAGCCGTGATCTATTTACAAAGTCAAAGGCCGACGTAAGATCCATGAATGCCAGTTACACAGGAGTTTTCTTGGCTATATTATATTTACTGATGATCAAATTGAGGTTAAGGCACTGCTCCACAGTGCCAACCTTACTTCTGAACCTCAACTGACATTGGTGTAAAACCTGGCATTCCTCAGCCCATGACTTAATCCTATTGCACTATATCCTCCTCCCCCTCCCCGCAGAGTTGGCAGATTGCTGGATTCGGGGGACGTAGCCAGGGCGGCATGTGGTATGCAGATGGTAGTATGCCTATGCAGTGTTTTAGGAATTTTTCTTCTATTGCTCTGGAGAAGCTGGTGAGAAGATAGGCTTGTTGTGATGACTTGCTGTAGGTCTGCAAGGTAAACCAGCCGTGAGCGCGCTCTGTCAGGGAGGCTTTGTTATGTATGAGTGATTCCTTTTTGATGACGTTATTTACTATTTTTTTTAAGCTGGTGATGGACGCTGGTGCCTCCCAGAGTTCCAGCAGTCCCAGATGGTTAAGTGAGCTTTCCAAATAACGTTGGGCCGGGCATGCCCCCTTAGTGTTAAGTTCTTTCCACAGATGCATGTTTAGTGAGTCAGGCGGACCCCTGTTGATTATAAACCAGCGTTTGATAAATGCCCCTTTGCGGGTGAGCTCTTGCCTTTGTAGCACAAACTCCAGCCTTAGTTGTGCGGGAGATGTATATCCTGGTAGCCCAAAAATCATTCTAATTGCTCTTGTTATTGTACGATCCAGAGTTTCGGCATCTCTCCCACTCATAGCTCACTTCCGTAGCTGATTGATGGTATAAGTTTCGCCTGGATCACTCTGATTAAGGGAAGAATATTTGGACCAGAGATGTTATTCTTGAGGTTTCTTAGTGCCACAGCAGTTGATAATCTCCTTTTTTTATGGCCTCCAGTTGAGCTGTGTACTTTCCTTTGTCATTAATTATGATTCCCAGGTACTTGTATTTGTGGTCAGCTTCCAGTTTGCATGACGCCAAGAGCCAGTGAGGTTGTATATTTTCTTTGCGCCAATTCACGCAGAGAGTTTTAGTTTTTTCTTTCCTGATGCTGAGTTTGTTCTCCTTCGAATACCGAGATGTAGTATCAAGCAAACGCTGTTAACCCACTGGTGTTTGGCTTATGAGCACCAAGTCGTCCGCGTAAAATAGGTTGGACAGTTGAAGGCCGCCTATTTTGGGAGCGTGCGAGTTGTTACCATTTAGGGAAGTTGAAAGCTCTGCCATGAAAAGATTATAAAGCAGCGGGGTGAGCACGCAGCCTTGCTTTAATCCGGTGGTGGTAGGGATCTTTTTTGTTAGGTGGTCTCCTGTGCCCAGTTTTACTTGCACCCAGGTGTTACTGTGCAAGAGGACTAGCTGTTTTAGTAGTAGCGATGGAATTTTCAGCCTTTTTAGTTTTTGCTACAATAAGTTCCTATTTCTATGATCGAATGCTGAGTTGTAGTTGATGAAACATAGATACAAGGGCTGTTTTTTGGCAAGAGCGGCGTCTATCATTAACGAGAGGGTCATGATGTTGGTGGTGGTCCCCATGTTCTTGCAGAAGCCTGTTTGGTTTATCAGGATTGCAGAGATTTCCGTCGCCCAAGATGCTAATTCTTGTGAGAGCAGTCCTGCGTAATATTTGGCTTCGTTATCAAGTAGAGCTACCAGCCGGTAGTTTTTTGGGTTGTCCCTATTGCCTTTTTTGTAAATGGGGGAGATGATCGAGCCCCTCCATGAGGATGGTATCATCGATGTACGCAGGATTGATTCAAAGGTTGGTTTTAATATAGATGCACAGTATTCCGTGTCTTGTTTGTATAGTATGGGCAGTATTCCGTTTGGTCCTGGAGCTCTCTCACGCCTACCCATTGAAATTCTTTTGCAGATCAGGCTGTTCTAAAGTTATGTTAGATAGCAGTTGAGATGTTGCAACATTGCTTTCGGGCAAAAGAGTGTCAGTATGAGGTTGAGTTTCAGGATCTTTATTGAAGTGAGTTTGTAGAAAGGTTGTCCATACCTCTTCTGTTACGTGTGAGTTGATGCCTGGATTTGACGGATTGGCGAGAGTGTTGACCTTTAGCTAGAATTGCGCACTGTTAATATTTATAATATCGTGCATACGTTTAGCCTAAAATGCTTCCTCCGCATCTTTTTTGAGGTACCAGATTAATTTCCTGCATTTTCAGTTCCCTCAGTTCTTGTAAGGTCGTACAATTGGAGACGCCTTTCTTCAATCTCCGAAGTGTGTGGTTTATCAGTGTTTTAAGCTTTTTCAGTTGCACATTGTTTCCAATATGGAGACAGGGGCGTTTGGGTCGAGCAAGTCCCGAATTCCTGTTTAGGTGGTTTCCCTCTTTTACACCATATTTGTTTCCCAGGTTACTTGTGAACATCTCACAGCTTCTCAGGCCATCAGAGTTTGCAGATCATGCTTCTTCCACAAGTTGTTTTGCAAGGATGAGGAAGCCTTCCGGGTCGTCCATTTTGCAATTTCTTCTCTTTTCGTTAGATGTAAATTCATGGATGTTTGCTGGCAGAGTTTGTGGTATGACAATTGAACCTACTGTAATTCCCTGTGGTAAATGATCGCTATATTCAGAGGTTCCGATGTGATAGTCTGTTACTTTTGGGAACATGCAGCGATAAACAAATATGTAGTCTATTGTGGTAATTGCTACTGTGTTGTGGAATGTTGCAGTCTGTGGGCGGTCTCCTGGGAATCTTCCATTTAATGCTCGAAAGCCCAGCTGCTCCAGGATTGCTAAAAGCCTCTGTGCAGTTTTCGTGTGTCTCCCGCCTGCATTATTATCTTGTGTTACTGCGATCCATAAAAAAGGGTCCTCCTCCATGTCGGTTTCTTCAGATGTTCTCCTGAACATGTTTGCATTGATGTCCCCACTGATGATCAGGCTGTTGGTCTGCTCTCCTTCAACTGCAGGATGCCTTTAGTTCTATCGCGAGGGTGTAGGTAGAGATTTATGAGAATTACAAGCTCATTTTTTAACCTCCCCCTGCAAGGTTAGTCTAAGTGATTGCATAGCATTTGGGGGTGCTAAGCTGTGCGTCATTGACTCCATAGCGTAGATGCTCTTTATGGAGCTGTATGTAACAAGACCTCCCTTGCTGTGACCAAATTTGGCACTCTTTGTGGCAGGTAGGGAGAGCAGATTGAATCCATCCAGAGCTGGTGGCGATTCACACCATGTTTCCTGGAGTGAGATTATGTTGAAGCCTTGTAGGTAGAGTTGCTGTTCCAGATCCATGGTCTTATCACCCACCCTGTTGATGTTCCACGAGCAAAGTTTAAGGGAGGTTTTGGTGTCGGTATTGGGTTCGCGTAACTTGGTGTGTCACAGATTTCGATTTTTTTGGTGTTAATGGTCCTGGATAGCCAGCTCCACTTTTGTGGTGGTGTGCTTTTTGTTGCATTGGACCTATGGAGCCGCTGATCTCTAATGTCTTTGCCCTCTGAGCTTTTGCTGCGGGCTCTGTGTAGCACTGAGTACTAGTGCTGGAGCAGAGTTTTCTGTTGAAAATTCATCGGGTTTTGAAGCTTCAGTTGTCTAAACGTGGTATAATAAAATTACTAATTTTAATCATTAATTATTTGTTTTGTGTAAATGTTTTTTATTAATCAATATGTATGTATTAACAAGAGAAAACCGACACGGGGGAACGCTTACGTGTTGCTATTAACAATGTGCATGTTTTATTAAATAAACGTTGCTGAGTGCTGTTTATTTTAAGCACGAAACGCTTTTGAACTAATGCTTTTCTGTGTTGCAGAGGCTAGATAATTACATACACATAAGGGTATTAGTGGGGTTAACACTGTTCAATCACTATGCTGTGGTAACGTTGTTTTTGTCTCTTTTAATTAAGATGGCCTATTGTGGTCTATTGTGGCCTACTAAAAGATGGCTGACTTTTGAAGCCTGGTTTCGAGTGAGAATTTGTGATGGAAAAGGCCTTGCTGAATATGGACGCGAGTCGTCTGTCCACAGTCCTTGCCTGGTTAAAACTTTCCGTGAGGACAGCAGCAGATCTGGGCATGTCTCCAGATGCATTGGGACAGCAGCCTTGGCAGCCTTGGAAAACAAAGGAGCTTTAAAGAAAGACTCTAAACTCTGAGCTCACCAGAGGAAATGTGTGGAAGTTGAGAAGATACATTTTAAGATTTAGTTCCTGTTCTGTCTTTTTATTTTTGTGACTTTTTCTGAGCGGAGATTTTTCAAATGTAGCGATGCTACCTCCTTTCCTTCTCGCTCTGCTCAGCGGTTCGGCGGATGAAGTAATATTAAATGTTTCTTTCCTTTGTCTGAATTATTATAAATATACTAGACTAGACAGGGTTTCATTCCATTGCGTTTTGCCACTTTGCCATTTTTCTTCCCAAACCTGCGTTGGTGAGGATCGATGCTGTGAGGACGGTGACTCGGGAGATTTCTACTGTGAGACTTGTCCTGATGACCCATTCTGACATTTAGCTAGAATAGGTAATTATGAGAAAATGATTTATTCTGATTAATTTCTTTTGATTAATTTTAGATAAAGAATCATAATTTTTAAATACGGTGTTGGTGATTATTTCTTGTCAATTATTGAGTATTCTATTTGATTATTGATGTATAGATTGTTTAGATTATGACGATTGCAATAGCTAGGTCTTATCGACCTCGGTGTAGGTGTGGGGTTTAGAAGTTTAAGAAGGTTTCTTTACACAGGTTCAATGCTGGTAGAGTATTTGAGTGTATGTTAGTGAAATGGGCCCTAGTGTATGGTGAGTGTATGTGCGTGTAACTGTGAAATTACTCTATCCGTGGAAGTAGAGAGATTTTGTACACCCCAATCTGCATCAAGTTCCTGGTAGCAGAGTGATGATGGTTATTGATGATTGTCTTGATCTGATTAGATTGCTTGTACATTAGCTTATTGATTATTGATTATTGATTGATGTTGGTATATGTACTAATACTATATGTTGGAGTCGTCATGTTGAGTTATATGTAGTGCTTCTGGAACTTGGGAGCTAGTAGCAGTTCTGTAGTAGGGCAGAGGGAAGTATATGCTGCTCTCGGGAAAGACGGGATTGTTGGTCCTGTACGTATGCAGGAAAATTCACATTGTCTGGATTCGGAATCAGTGACATTGTTATATGTTACTATTAGAGATATTTCTGGTATATAAGGAGTGCGTATGGTAGTGAAGGTTATCTATGAAACTCTGGTTTTAAGTCCCAGCGATCCGTAAGGTTTGCCGTTAAAGCTTATCACGGGAGAAGTAATAGGTATTCTCTGAGCTTGTTTGAGAAACTGGATAGAAGTAAGCTGCTTGGTTGATGTGTGTTATAATTCTGTAGTGGAGCAGATTGTTCGCTGTTCTCGGGAAAAGCAGGATTCTGTGTGTATGTACTATATTTTCTTGTATGAATGTGCGTGAATGTGTATACATTTAGTTGATTGTAAGACTCTTTGGACAAGTCCTAGGGGAAACAGTTAATGAATGTATGTTAGAAGGGCAGAGTAGAGGGATGTGCTACTGTGTCAACGAGAGGTTTCTTGTGAAATAGATTTTCTTTACTATTCTTTGGTTAGCGAAGCAGACAATGGAGATGTTTATATGTTGTAACTAATAGATTTTGTAGAAATTCGACACGAAGTCTACTGAGAAATTTTGTAAAGGAGGGGTAGACGACTGACAGGAGACAGGAGTGAGAAACTGCAGCGACTGCTGACGTCAAACAGACCGCGCTCTGATTGGATATTAGATCAGAATAGTGCTCGCGCTGAGATTGGTGCGTTGGTGTGAGCCGCGCAAGGATTGGTGGAGCTCTTCTAGTGACGTAATGTTCCAGGATTGGTGCGTTAGTGTGAGTCGCGCTGTTATTGGTTGAAAAATCATATTGTGTAGTTCTATTATGGAAGGGATTAGAAAGTTTTGGTAAGCGTTAAAATGTATTACCAAGAAGAGAAAAAGAAAAAATCTTTGTTCAGAAAGATTAAAAATTGGTTCGACAAGGATAAAGATGTTAAAACGAGAGAGGGTGAATTGTTACCTCCATCGAAAACGCCTGCATCCTTCATGGCTGCGAGATATGGGTATCATACCTGTATATGGTTGGAGAATTGGGTTAGGTATACCAAGGAAGATGGAGTTTTAGCATTTCCAGAACATGGTTCATTTAATCTGGCCGTGTTGAAAAATTTACGGGAAAAGATGTTATGTCTTGACCCAAGACCAAGGCCGACACAATTGGAGGCTTTAGTGGAATGGGAAGAGGAAGTACATGAGCGAGAGAAACAGAGGTCTGGAGGCAACTATAGGTATATGTTTGGGAGGAGACATGGTCGTGAAACTCATCATGATCGAATGACGAGATGGCGAGATGCTAGTATGTCAGAGGGATTATATCCTGTGAGAACAGTTGAAGAGGGAGCAGAAAGAGTTCCTGAGGCAGAAGTGAGAAGATATGGAGTTAATGAATATGAGGATGAGGTTTTAAATGACATGATTTACAAAAGACCACCTCCATATAGACCGGAACCAGAAGAGAGTACACCAATTGTTTCTCCGATAAGAGATACGCATTGTATCATTGAGACAGAAAATGTGACACCTGAGTTAAGAAGTGGTAATCCTTTCAGGGAAAGAGAGAATAGAAGCAGTGGCGAAAATACGAGAGAATTAGCCAGAACTACATCGGAGCTGACGGAAAGGATTAAGGAGCTGACAAAAAATCTAGATGCTGTTACGGTACCCGTAACCATACGTCCGGTTATGCCTGTTTTTGATAAGCAGAGGAAGGGTGAGAATGGTTTGGTTATTCCATATGTTGGGAATAGATTGACAAGTTTGGCTGGTCCTTCAGGAGATTCAGGAAAAAGGGCAGGAAAATTCAGACATGACACATGTAATGAAGGATTAGAGGAGTCTAATTCAGGACTGGATGCTGGTGAAGCTAGTTGTTCAGGGATGCCGATTTTAGAACCGCAGAAGAAAGTGGTTCCAGTGAGAAAATCTACTGAAATAACAGCTGAGGATCTGAATGAATGGATGAAAGTTCTTCAAAAAGGGATAAAGATTCACAAGCAATTGATGTTGCTAGGTTACGTGTAGAATTAGAAGAGCTTGTTGCAGGGACAGTTCCAACAGAAATTCTAAAAAATCATCATGATGGTGAATTATTATTCATGTGCAAGAATATTACCTGGAGAGCGAGAAATACACATGACAGATTAAGAGCAATAGCAAATGATTATGGAGTTGACATTGCTAAAGTGAAAGTTTTGCAGAAGTCTTACAGGATGGATTTCACAGACAAGGATATTGAAAATTTGAATGGTACTAGTAGAACAGGACAGATTAAAGAGATGATCGCTTTATTGCGAAAATGGGGTGATGTTGAGAAGTGGAAGGATAGATGGTACAAAAAGAGAGAAGAATCAGGGGATAGGACTTATTCAGCATTTCCTGTGAGAGAAAAGGAAAAACCAGTGGATACTTATCCTATGAGAGAAATACCTGGAGGAGGATATGTACATGTTCCATGGACCAGACAGGATATTTTATCATTTACGAATGATTTCCCTCGATTGAGAGAAAAGCCCGTCGAGTGGTATAGGCAGGTAGACAGGTTTGTGAAATTGTCAAAAGTGCTGTGGATTGACCTGAATAGTCTGTTTGATATAATTGTTCCAGCAGACTTGTGGGCTGAGTGTAAAATAGTTGTGAGTTGGCCTACTGAGGAATATCCAAGAGATCAAAGAACAGGAGCACCAGATCCAGAAGTAATGAGAAAGTATGAGCAGGTGATTGTATACCTGAAAAATAAAGTACCTCCAAAAGAAACAGACTGGGTTAAAATAGATCGAACACATCAGGAAGCAAAAGAATCAGTTCATGCTTTTTACGAGAGGCTGATACTGGCATTTAAACAATTCAGTGGAGATGAACACCTGGGTGACAAGGATTTGAGTCATTTTGTATACAGATTTGTATATGGCCTGAGACCTGAGATTAGTGAAAGAATTCGTGAGCATACTGTGGATTGGCAGAGTAAGAAAATAGATGAGATTCTGAGACATGCAAAATACTTCAGTGATGAGATTGAAGCAAAACAGAGAAAGCTGAAAGAGAAAGCAATGTGGGCACAGGTGAAAGTTGTGGAAAGACAGGAAGCACAGTTGGTGGAACAGGCGAATAATCCAGGAAATAATGCAGGGAATAGACCTAGGTATGCAGGGAAAGGAAAGGGGAATCTTGAGGAAGCTAAGAAAAAGTTCCCATGTCACAACTGTGGCCAACTGGGACATTGGAGATCAGAATGTACCAATCCACCATTAGTGAATAATGAGGGAAACTCCTTGAATCAACAGGTGCAGAACGAGGGGAAAAATCAACAGCAGCAACAGCAGAAAGTTGTGAGACAGCAGAGTCAAGAGCAAAAACCGCCCTTGCCGCAGAATAGAGGAGCACAAAAGTATAATCCGGATTCGGGATTCTACAATGATGAGCAGGTAAACAAACCAAGGCGTTCTAACCAGGTACAACAGTACTTGTTAAAGAATGAAGGGAGTGAGTCTGAGGGTGATTATTGACGGTGCCGAAGAGAGGAGGAAGAGTGCATACTTGGTGCAACTCTAGAAATAGACCAGGCAGGACCATTTGTGGATGGAAAAATAAATGAAGAAGGTGTTACTTTTTTAGTAGACACAGGTGCGACAAGATCAACTGTCAGGTCAACAGATATTAGAAATCTTCCTCTCTCGGATGAAGCAATCCAAGTAGTTGGTGTAGCCAATACACAAATCAGAACACGTCTTACTGAACCAGTAAGACTACAAATAGGGAAATTTTCAGACATGCACAGATTTATCGTCTGTGACACAAGTCCAGTGAACCTGTTAGGTAGGGATCTACTCTGTAAAATGAATTGTACAATTTTTTGTACACCAGATGGAATAGCTTTTGAAACACCAGATGAGGATGTTTTGTACCGAATGACTCTAGAAAATAGAGAAAGTGAGTTAATTGGTGCATATGCTGTGTTTGATCCAGAGGATTTGCCTCAAGAGCTGAGAGACACAGTGAAAAGGACAGTTTGGGATTTTACTGGAGAGGATGTGGGATTGATGAATAATGTAGATCCTGTGAAAATTTCAGTGAAAGAGGGAATCACTTATCCTAACATTCCTCAGTACAAAATGACACCAGAAATAATTGAGGGAATAACTCCTATAATTGAGAAAATGATTCAGCAGGGAGTTCTGAGAGAACTACTGAGTAGTCCGTGTAATTCACCGATAATGGGGCTAAAGAAGCCTAATGGGAAATTCAGGATCGTACAGGATTTGAGAAAAGTTAATCAAATTGTGGTGGCATGTTGTCCTATTGTGCCAAATCCATCAGTGATTTTGTATCAGATTCCACATGATGCTGAGTGGTATACAGTGATTGATTTGTGTCATGCTTTCTTTTCAATTCCATTGCATCATGACAGCCAGCCGATCTTTGCATTTAGATTTGGCCAGCGTATTTTAGCATGGTGTCGTATCCCACAGGGGTATACAGAGAGTCCTTCAATATTCAATCAGTTATTGAAAAAGTCATTGGAGAGTTTGATCATGCCTGAAAACTCAGTATTAGTGCAGTATATTGATGACCTACTTGTGGCATCAAAGACACGTGAAGCTTGTGAAGTAGATACTATAGCTTTACTGAATCATCTGGCAGATGGAGGGTTAAAAGTATCTCCAGCTAAATTGCAGTTCTGCAAGAAAGAGGTGCATTATCTTGGACACAATATTGAGAAAGGTCTGAGAAAAGTGACTGATGACAGGATCAAAATTATTAGGGAAATGAAAGCCCCAAAGACCCAGAGGGAAGTGAGAATGTTCCTGGGAATGGTGGGTTATTGTCGTCAGTGGATAATTAATTTTTCGCTGATAGCAAAGCCACTGATTAAGCTGACTAAAAGTGAGATGACAGACCCATTGGAACTAGATGGAGAACAAATGGCAGCATTCGAAGAGCTGAAAAGCAGAATGTGTGAAGCCCCTGCTTTGGGTATGCCTGATTATGAAAAGGAGTTTGAATTGTATTGCAGTGAGAGAAATGGATGTGCACTTTCAGTGTTAATTCAGAAGCATGGATTACTGAGAAGGTCTATTGCGTACTTCTCATCGACACTTGACCCTGTAGCTGTGGGTTTACCAGGTTGTCTGAAATCTGTGGCTGCAACATGCAGAAGCCTAGAACAGAGTGAGGGAATCATAATGGGATATCCTGTAAGGGTATTCGTACCTCATAATGTGGCAATTCGTTTGACAAGAAGCAGAACTCAGTACATGTCACATAGTCGGTTGACTAAATATGAAAAAGTCATTCTGGGAGCATCAAATGTGACTCTTGAGAGATGTGTGGATGTGAATCCAGCGACATTGTTGCCGGATATTGAAAATGTGGGTGTGAAAACAGAAGATGATCACAATTGTTTGGATGTGCTTGATTACTGTACAAAACCGAGACCAGACATAAGGGATCTTCCCTTGCATGAGAGTGATCATGTGTTGTTTGTGGATGGATCATGCCTGAGGAATGATGAGGGTGTGCTATGTGCAGCATATGCAGTGTGTAAGGTTTCAGAAGTAATGGAAGCATCATCATTGAAAGGAGTGAAATCTGCGCAAGTTGCTGAATTAATTGCATTGACAAAAGCTTGTGAAATTGGGAAAGATTTGAGAACGACTGTGATGACTGATAGTCAGTATGGATTTGGAGTTGTGCATGACTTTGGCCAACTTTGGCTACAAAGAGGTTTCTTGACGTCGAGTGGGACTCCAATAAAGAATGCTGAAGTGATTGGGAAATTGCTTGAGGCGATACAGCTGCCTAAAGAATTAGCAGTTGTGAAATGTGCTGCTCATGGACAAGGAGACGATTTTGTGACAGTTGGCAACAGATACGCAAACGACATTGCACAATATTGTGCAAAGAATAATCAATCTATTAATCGGGAACGAGAGAGTGAAATGTCTTTTTGTTCTGTGATGTTTACTAATGTCTTAGAGACATGGGATGAAGTGAAACAGTTGCAGGATGAGGCAGAGGAGGAAGAAAAGAAAGATTGGATTAAGGCAGGTTGTGCCCCGAGAGAGACAGACCATGTTTGGGTCTATAGAGATGGCAGACCAGTAATGCCGAACTCCATGCTGTCAGCAATGGCAAGGATGTATCATGGCCAGGGACATTTGGGAAGGGATGCGATGATCAGGTCTTTTAAACAGACTTGGTACAATGCAAAGTTCAGGACAATTGCAGAAAGTATCTGTCAAAGATGTTTGATTTGCCAGCAATTTAACACTGGGAAAAAGACAGTGGTGAGTCTGGGAACAATAGGCAGAGAAGGAGGTCCTTTTACAAGAATGCAGATTGATTTCATTGAAATGCCCCAAGTGAACAGACTGAGATATGTACTAGTGGTAGTCTGTTTGTTTTCAAGATGGGTTGAGGCCTATCCGACTAGGAGAAATGATGGAGTAACAGTGGCAAAGTTACTGTTAAGAGAGTTGATTCCTAGGTACGGATTTCCAGTAATGATTGAGTCTGATAGAGGTGGACACTTCTATAATGAACTCATGAGTTTGATTTGTGAAGCATTAAGCATATAGCAGAAGCTACATTGTGCATACAGACCAGAGGCTTCTGGTGTTGTTGAGCAGATAAACGGCACAATTAAGAACAGGATTGGTAAGATGTGCTTAGCCACTGGCATGAAATGGCCCGATGTTTTGCCTCTAGTGCTGATGACTATCAGATCTACTCCAGATAGAACTACTGGTTTAAGTCCGCACGAGATAATCATGGGACGTGCAATGCGACATGCATATGTACCTGTCAATAAGTTGATGACAATAACTGATTACATGATTTTGGATTACTGTAAAGGCCTGGCTGACGCAGTCCATTCTGTGTTTCACCAGATTGGAGAAGAAGCTACTACACTTGAGAAGAAGCAAGCTCATGATCTGAGTCCAGGGGACTGGGTGAGGATTAAAGTGCACAGAAGAAGAAATTGCTTGGTTCCAAGGTGGGGAAGACCAAGACAAGTCATTCTGACTACGACGACTGCAGTGAAGTGTGCTGGTGTGAAAAACTGGGTGCATGCGAGTCATACTCTGAGAGTTCCAAACCCAAAGGATGGGACTGGTAGAGAGTATTTTGAAGAGTCAGATTCTAGTGATGATGAAGACCCAGAACCAGTGAGATAGAATCAAGGTTCAGGAAAAGAAGCCTTTTCTTCAAGTTCAAAAGAACCATTGAGAATTTCAGAAAGGAGATCTGATTCTGAGAGAGAGCCTGAAGTTCCAAAAAGCAGTGGAGGAAAAAGAAAAGAAAAGAGCAGTTCCATAGAAATTACTCCTGAATCAGAAGAGGAGGAGATTGAAGAACCACTTGAGATTATTTCTGAAGAAGTAGGGTCAGAAGAAGATAGAGAGGGACAGATTGCGGAAGACCCCCGAGGAGGTGTAGGGAACACTTCTAATAAGCTAGGTGAAGGGACAAGTAGACAGCAAGAAGATTGCGTGTCGGAGACCCGAGGAGGGAAAGAAGTAGGGAAGTCTCAAATAGTGGTGAAAAAGACCGTGGAGCGAAAGAAAACTGCTGAAGAACAAGAGCAAAAGAAAACTGCTGAAGAACAAGAGGCATTTGAAACAGAATCGGATGAAAGTGAAAGTGAAAAATCAAAGGGTCGAGTTCTGAGAAAGAGAACTTGGATTGGAGAAAGAAATAATACAGAAATAAGACCGAAAAAGGTTGTAAGAGGAGATTTTTGGCCTAACAACAGAGTAAAGAGGTTGAGATACAGACTGATAAGAGGAAATACATCGAAAGCTGAACAAGTGAATGAAGTATCGAGTCAAAATGAAGTAAAAAGGAAGGAGCAAAAGGAGTCAAGAGAACCTGAGGAAATAAAGAGAATTAGAAGACCCAACCAAAAGTACAGATCACCGGAATGGTCTTATGTGGCACTGTCTGAAGAAGGAGAAGAAGAAACAGTGACTCGAGATAATCCGGAGGGGATCTTGAGAAAAGTGGTTGAGGAAAAAGAAGAATCTGTTGGAATCTTAAAAGTTATCCTGACTGACATTGGAGAAGAGTCAGATGCACAGGATGTTGTTGATGATCTGATACAATTTGATGTTGCTGAAGAAGAAGGAGTGAAAAGTGATGAATATCCAAATTGAGTGAACTGAAGAAATCACTTGGAAAAAGTGAAAAGGAGAAAGTCTGAAACTCAGCTGTCTGAAGTAATCCAAAGTTTGAGAAATTACAGTAGTGGAGTAGTAGAGGCTAAGTCAAAAGACAAGGTCAAAGTAGTAAAATGGCTAACATAGAGAATAATCAAAGTAGATGTGCCTTCTTAAAAAGATGGTGCAGAATGTGCTGCTGCTGTACTGGATTATTAATGCTACTATGGGGTATTTTAGCTTTATTAGTTACATTTAGAGTTTCAATAGGTACATTTGGGATACATACTGAGAATGAGACAAATGTAGAGAAGAATTCGCAAAAAGTAGTTCCAACTAGAATTAGTAATACTTACATGCATAAAGATAGGTCAATTAATGATTTTTCTAGTAATGTTTTTTCAAAGTTGTTATACGAATATGTGAAAACAATGGAAGTAAGGGATTGCTACGTTTGTATGCAATTACCTGCATCCGTTTCAGAGGGTGTTACTTATCACCATTTACCAGCTACGTATGGAATTTCTTGTAGTGTATTAAGTAGTGTTTTTTATTTGTTAGGGAAATTAGATTATAAGATGTCTAACAAAGATAGTTTTTTTGGGCATTTGCCAATGAACAAAGAGCTGAATCCAGCTAAAGAAGCTAACATTTTTGGTGAGATTTTTATTGAAAAAGAAGAATTAACATTAGATTACATTTTTAGGAATAATTTAACTTGTAGTTTGGAAGAAGAGGAGAAAGCTTTCCTGAACATGGTGGAGGAAAGGAGATTGAGTGTGCATGAAAAGGCAGGGAAATATAAAGTGAGTGAGACAATTTGGGACATTGAGATGGGAAAAGAATTGAGAAATGGAGCTAGTCCAACTTTAGCTTTAGATGCACCACAGAAGGGTAAGCTGTGCATTACAAGAGGGAAATCCCAATATGATACATATTTTGTTGGGACTAGTGAATGTCATGATACATACTTCATTGCAACAGGATGGGGTTTCAGAGGTGGAGAAGATACAATTTTTCCAGGAGTGTATTATGTTTGTGGGAACAAGGCTTATTACAAGTTGCCTGACTATTGGTATGGCACGTGTTATGTGGGCCTGGTTTTTCCAAAGATTTTTCATGTAGATAGAATAGAAGATGTAGAACATATTAATTTACTAATGCGCTTCAAGAGGGAAACTTGGTCTGAAATTGTGGGTGACATTTTTGGAGCTTTAATTCCAGCAGTGGGAATTTCTTTAAATGCTAATGGGATTCGAAAACTGTCAACAGTGGTGGATCGCTTATCGACAAATACCGCTGGAGGGTTTCTTTTGGTGAATACGGAATTAATTGCCGTGCGTGCTATGTCTATGCAAAATAGACTTGCTCTTGATATTCTATTGGCTAAGGAGGGTGGAGTTTGTGGAATGCTGAAAGTTCAACATTGTTGCACTTACATTCCAGACGAAAGCAAAGACCAGAGGGATGATGAAAGAGTGTCTGGTGTGTAGTGTTGTGTAAGGAGGAAAAAGACATTTCCAATTTCTCCTAAAATGGGACTAAATTTCACTAAATTTTTTTTTTGTTTTGTGGGTAATTTGGTGATAAAATCACCAAAGGGGGGATTGCTGGAGCAGAGTTTTCTGTTGAAAATTCATCGGGTTTTGAAGCTTCAGTTGTCTAAACGTGGTAAAATAAAATTACTAATTTTAATCATTTATTATTTGTTTTGTGTAAATGTTTTTTATTAATCAATATGTATGTATTAACAAGAGAAAACCGACACGGGGGAACGCTTACGTGTTGCTGTTAACAATGTGCATGTTTTATTAAATAAACGTTGCTGAGTGCTGTTTATTTTAAGCACGAAACGCTTTTGAACTAATGCTTTTCTGTGTTGCAGAGGCTAGATAATTACATACACATAAGGGTATTAGTGGGGTTAACACTGTTCAATCACTATGCTGTGGTAACGTTGTTTTTGTCTCTTTTAATTAAGATGGTATATTGTGGTCTATTGTGGCCTACTAAAAGATGGCTGACTTTTGAAGCCTGGTTTCGAGTGAGAATTTGTGATGGAAAAGGCCTTGCTGAATATGGACGCGAGTCATCTGTCCACAGTCCTTGCCTGGTTAAAACTTTCCGTGAGGACAGCAGCAGATCTGGGCATGTCTCCAGATGCATTGGGACAGCAGCCTTGGCAGCCTTGGAAAACAAAGGAGCTTTAAAGAAAGTCTCTAAACTCTGAGCTCACCAGAGGAAATGTGTGGAAGTTGAGAAGATACATTTTAAGATTTAGTTCCTGTTCTGTCTTTTTATTTTTGTGACTTTTTCTGAGCGGAGATTTTTCAAATGTAGCGATGCTACATCCTTTCCTTCTCGCTCTGCTCAGCGGTTCGGCGGATGAAGTAATATTAAATGTTTCTTTCCTTTGTCTGAATTATTATAAATATACTAGACTAGAGAGGGTTTCATTCCATTGCGTTTTGCCACTTTGCCATTTTTCTTCCCAAACCTGCGTTGGTGAGGATCGATGCTGTGAGGACGGTGACTCGGGAGATTTCTACTGTGAGACTTGTCCTGATGACCCATTCTGACATTTAGCTAGAATAGGTAATTATGAGAAAATGATTTATTCTGATTAATTTCTTTTGATTAATTTGAGATAAAGAATCATAATTTTTAAATACGGTGTTGGTGATTATTTCTTGTCAATTATTGAGTATTCTATTTGATTATTGATGTATAGATTGTTTAGATTATGACAATTGCAATAGCTAGGTCTTATCGACCTCGGTGTAGGTGTGGGGTTTAGAAGTTTAAGAAGGTTTCTTTCTACAGGTTCAATGCTGGTAGAGTATTTGAGTGTATGTTAGTGAAATGGGCCCTAGTGTATGGTGAGTGTATGTGCGTGTAACTGTGAAATTACTCTATCCGTGGAAGTAGGGAGATTTTGTACACCCCAATCTGCATCACTAGCGTGTACTCAGTTGAGTCCCCCTGGACTCTTTTTGATCTTCCGAAGTGATGATTAGGGGTTCCGGATATCTTAGTTTGGCATAGGGCCGTAGCTTAATGCCCCAGGTGTTACATTTGGTATATTCTTTTAGAACTTTGTCTGCTATCCCAGATGTAGCCGAAACTGTGTTAGTCGCTTCCACACCCAGATTTTCCTGAGACTCCACAAATTCTCAAGATCATTAGATCTTATGTTCTTCAGGCTGTTGATGGAATTTATTAAACGTAGAATGTTTCCTCTATTTAGTATGTCGATCCGTCCCTTTGACTTGTATTCAGGATGAGTTGTGGATGTGGAGTTCAGTTGCGCTGTTTGGTCTATGGGTGATTCCTGATTGACTATGGGTGTGTCCGCTGCCTCAGGGGATTCACTTGATATAGTTATTCCCACACCATCAGTTGTCCCCTTCTGAGTGCATCCTCTGTTATTGCAGGGTTCGATCTTTGGGGCTTCTCCACCGTTTGGGTTTGTTTTGGGGGAGTTGCTTCTTTTTGCTTCTATCACCTCTTCCTGGGGCGAGTGTTCTAAAGGTTGCTGTTGGCTGTTGGCAATCTGTCCCATCGCCAACCTGGGTTGTAGTGTCAGGGGGATCCCCATTGAGGTCTTTCCCCCGTTCCTGGCTTATGACCCTGCAAGGAGATGTTATTTTTAGTTAGCTTTTGGTTTCACCCCTTTCTATTCAGCTTCCTTCATTGTTTGGATGGAAGCGAGCTGGTTGGTGAAAGGTTTGTTCTGGGGAGTATGTTGTTGGGAGGCGTGTTACGCCTTGAGGACATTGGCAAGGTTTTCAGTAATCCTTGCCTTGATTGTGTTTTTTTCCTCTGATCTTGTTGAGACCAGGCCCTCATCGGGCATGCTGGTCTCTGGTTTCTTGTCCATGATGTCCTGGGGTACGTCCTCAGTTATCAGCTGTATTGGTTGTTGCTCGGCCATTTTCATTGTGCCTAGTTCTTTTGGTGTGGATTTCTGTGACACAGCATCTCTTATATTGGATAGGAGGTTGTCCATTACTGTTGGGAGAGTTGCCAGCTTATCTACTATGTTTATGCAGGTGCAGCTAGCCTGTACCATTTGTGTATCCGCTTGTGCTCTTCTGATCAGATTATTGAGATCTTCCAGTTCGTCGTGGATATTTGCGACAAAGATTGAAAGAGAATTGAGAACTGACAATTGGATGTCCTTCTTGTCGGACTGATATTGCATGCCGTTTACCGACATTTGCATTGTGTGTAGCAAAGTGGTCCAAATGTCTTCTTTTTCCTGTGATTTGGAGTGTTTTGTGTTAATCCTTGGCGAGCTGGTTCTTCATTAGGGTTCAACTTGGGGCGCGAGAGAGTATGAGGCAACCAATTCCTCCCATTCCTCTGGTTTGAGGTAGGATGATTCAGGTTCCGTTTCCTGCGTTGTTAAGGTGTGTTGCCATTGTGTTTTGTTTATTAGTTCATCTTGCGCAATGCCTGCATGCAATTGGCAGTGGCTGCCACGCTGCTGTTCCTGAGTTGGTAGGGTCTGCCTTCCCAGTGATATCTGAGCAGTGGCCTCAGTTTCTCCCGCCACCGTTTGGATTGACGTGTGCATGGGGTCATTGTTCCCCGTTGTTGCAATCGTTGGCTTTGGCCCTGATGGAAGTAAGGGGGAGATTTTCATTGCCTTATTAAGGTCATTTCTTTGGTTTTTCATTTCCGTTGCCTTTGCCTTTTGTTGTTGGTGGCGTTCGAGAGTGCCTGGTACTTCCCTTAGAGTAGTGTTTTTATTGTTGTTGGTGTTATTGTTAGCAATGTTTCCATGTTCATGGTGTCTCGGCCCCTCTTTTCCTGAGTTGTGTGTTGTCCAATTGGTAGAGGTTCCTTCCTTGTTGCCACTGAGGCCGTTGTGTTTGTTGGTGTTTTGGTTCACTTCCTCTTCCATGGCCTTTATGATGCTGTTGGTCTGGACTTGGCCATCTATCTCCCTTGCGTTGATTTTGTTGACGTTTTTGTTTGTAGTGTTGTCTTTCGATATCAGCTCCGCTTGGGCCTGTTTGTCCTTGTTTGTTCCTTCATGTGCCTTGTCCCCCTGCTCCTTGCCCCCTTTGTGCTTCTCGTCTTCTGTGCTTGCTTCGCAGGGTCCTGTTATGCGTAGCATATCCCTGCCAGCTGGAAGCCGCTCGTGGTCTGCATTTGTCTGTTTTCGCGCAGTATGAAGTATTTTGATAGGCTGAAGAGGGGTTGGAAGATTGCTTTATTTGTTGCTGGCTAGGCATAAGACCGGCCCGGCATCTTTTAAGAAGGAGAATTTGGAGTATATTTTCAGTTGATACCCTTTGGTCTTGATGGCCTGATGGTTGCGTTACTTGTCTTGACAATCGGCTGTACCAACGGGCTGCTGAGAAGTGAGGAGATCAAAGGGGTCTCCTCTTCCATTGTCGTCAGTTCTTCTGTGCTTTCTAAGCTTTTTATGCCCGGAAGCCTTCTTTGTTGTCCTGTGTGCTCTCCTACTAGGGTTCGGCGCCGGCTGCTGTCTTGCCTTCCCTGATCTCAGTGTAGCGGTCTGTGTAAGTGTTGTAGGTGCCCCTTCCCGGTTTCTTCCTCTCTTTTTCCTTCGCTTGGACATTCTCCCTTAGCAGAAATTCCGATGGCCTATTGATTATTGCCGTGCCTTTCCTCCTTTCCCCTTTCTCCTTTGAGAAGCTCAGTAATCTAGGTTGTAAGGTGGAGCTGGAGCTGGAACTGAGCTGGGACCGATCTGGAGCTGAAGTTGGGAGGATGGAATGGTGGGCGGATGGACGGTAGACAGTGGACGAGTTTGCTGCAGCGCGGAGTATTGTGCTGTGCGTACTGCGCGTCCGGTGTCTTGAGGTGCCTTGAGATGCTGTGGTCATTGTGCTGGGCTGGAGCTCTGCTGCCCCCTCCGCACTAGGGCTCACACCACTTTCCCGGGGACCCTTACCAGCCCTTTGGCCAGGGGGTTGGTCTTCACACCATCTGTGGTAATTATACATTTCGTATATTTCCTGATGTACTGCTTCTCTATCCTCTCCTTTCTGAGCTACGTCATTCTATTCAAATTGTGAGAGTATTTGAATTGATTGAATCTTCCTCCTAATGACTTAAGGTGTCCGTGGTGTATTTGAATGGTTCACTCACATTTAAACTTTAGATAAAGGTTTTGAAAACTTCCTGAATCTGCTTTATTATTATAGATGAATTATTTGATAGAGAGGTTATGTGCATCGTCACCATCAACTAGTTCCAACTAATTTGGTTCATCGACCAAATGGAAAGAACTTATTGATCAGTGATAATAATTAGGGAGAAATACCAATTATTGCAGTACTGATCAATTCATGAAATAATAAAACAGCCCCCAGCAGCTAACCGGTGAATTTGAGTGTATGTGTTATTGATGGGCCCAGGCGAATATATGGTAGTGGTGTATCTGTTGTTGGTGCACCACTGGATCAGTGTCGAAGAGACAGGAGCAAACTACCATGTAAAAGGTCACCTATTCAGAACCGTTATTGTCGAGTGGATGGGACAATGTATGTAAAAAGGGTGCATACATGACAAGATTAGCCTAAAGGACATGACACAATGTGCAAGGCAGGACAAGGTGCAGTTGGGGGCAGACTCGATAAATCTAAGAAAATATCCATGAAACAGATCTTAGGGCCTTATTTGGAGTTAGGCGCATGGACCAAACAGTCCTACCATTGCCCAAGAAGCTACTCCTCAGCTACAAACTATTGCTGTGTGCCAACATCCAATTCTTTTATAACGCGTAATAACTACTGTTCATTATTTCACCAGGTAGTTCTCATCCTATAGCATACATAGTCATTTTCAATTCAGTTTTGGTGTGCTACACTCTAAGGAACTGCTGTAATAAAATGTACATGTATTCACACGATATCGCATCAACTTTCTTCTGTCTGTCCACATTCTCATTAACCACATGTTGTGTTTGATACAGCCAGTCATGCTACCTAGCAGGCTATTTCCACTTCCATAGGTTTCACCAGCAGAGTACTGTCCTGGCCCTCATCCTATCTCTCAAACCCCTCTATCTCACCTCAAGTAGCTTCTCACACCAGTACGTGTGTCTCAAAGTGTTATGCTGTGCATGCTTCTTTTCGCTCTACAGACCACCTGTGTTAGGAACACTGTATCCCACCTTATCCCATTCCCTTTACGCTGCCAGCATACAAATATATTACTCCTGAAAGGCGCTCACAACTCTATTCAACAACAGCGACCCTTGACCCTGTTTTCAGGCAGGTCGCTCCCCACGCCGCACAGCACCACCTGAGTGTCCATGTCCCTGTGAGCCCGCTGCTGCTGCTTGCTGGAAGTTCGAGGCCCTCCTCCACCCGCAGGTTACCACCTGCACCTAATCCCTGGTGGCCAGTGGTAGGCCGTAAGCTCCTTTTGCTCACTCTGCCTCGTTTTTCCCTGTCTGCATTACTGTAATTGTGCACTATGCCCTTGTATTGTATTCGGCTGTATTTTCCCTTTATTCCTTTTTTTGTACTATTGTACTGTTGTTTTGCCCTTTTTTGACTTCTGTATCCTCCGCCCGCTCTACCCTCTCGTTTTCCCACTGCTGCGTCCCCACCCCCCTGCTCACCCATTCGCTGCCCTGCTCCCGCCTCCCAGCTGCTCCTCCCTCCCACCTCCCCTTATACGGTGGCCGCTGAGTAGCCGCACCGCTGGCGTGCCTAGGGCAAGCCCGTCTGCGCCCATCGGCGCCTGGACAGCACCCAGCACCAGACCCCCTGCTCCCCTCGGAGGCCACACCGACCGCCACCACTATGCCACCAGCACCCTCCACGCACTCAACACCGGACAACCGCACGGCTGCTTCCTGGCCTCCCCGTAGCACACCAAAGGACCCTTCTCCTGCCGGAGCTGCAGCTTCACCAGCCTCCGTGCCGCCAAATCGCCCACTGTGACAGAACGCAACTACCTCAGATGCATACTACTGAACACCCGCTCCGCACGCAAGCACGCCGTCAAACTCTGGGACCTGCTCGACACATCCTCCCCGGATGTCGCCTTCCTGACAGAGACCTGGATGAATGCCTCCTCAGCACCCGACATTGCCATAGCCATCCCGGACGGCTACAAGATCACCCGCAGAGACTGCACCGACGGAGTTGGAGGTGGAATCGCCATCATCCACAAGAACACCCTCAGGGTCTTGACTAGCTCCGACAACACCTTCAGCACTGCCGAACACCTGCACTTCCAGATCCACATTGATCCCGAACACCACCCTCAGAGGAACTCTCGTCTAAAGACCCCCCGGACCCCGGCCTCAGTTCAGCGACTTCATCGGCGACTTTGTCAGCATGCACGCCCTCGCCTCCACAGACTAAATCCTCCTCGGAGACCTGAACTTCCACCTCGAGAACAACAACAACACCAACTCCACCACCCTGATCGACAACCTCGCAAACCTCGGACTCAGACAGCTCGTCACAACACGCATCCACACCGACGGCCACACGCTTGACCCCATCTTCTCTGCAAGCTCCCACATCACCTTCAGCCACACCACCGAACTCCACTGGACCAACCATCGCTGCATCCACTTCACCTTCCAGAAACCCACCATGCACCACCGCACCCAACAGATCCCCCACTGCAGCTGGAGCAAAATCACCAAAGAAACCCTCCATCAGACGCACTAACAAGAATGCCAGCTGGTTCACTGCGGACCTCCAGGCCTCCAAGCAAACATGCCAAAAACTAGAGAAGAAATGGCACCGCGAACAGACACCGGAGAGCTACACAGCCCACAAGAACGCCATCCGCAGACATCATCACCTCATCAGATCCGCCAAAAGGGCCTCCTTCAAGGACCGCCTCGACAACAATGCACACAACAGCAAAGAGCTCTTCAACATCGTGAAAGAACTCTCCAACCCCAGCTCCAACACCAACAACATCCCACCATCGCAAGACCTGTGCGACTCCCTCGCCACCTTCTTTCATCGCAAGATCGCAGACATCCACATCAGCTTCAACAACCTGACCCCCTCGACAGCCACCGACACCTCAGACCCCACGGCCACCACCCACATCGATCCTCTGTTCACCTGGACCAATGTAAACGACGACGACACCGTCAAAATCATGAACACAATCCACTCCGGCTCTCCATCAGACCCATGCCCACACCACATCTTCAACAAAATTAGCGCCACCATCGCAGACTATCTCCGCAAGGCCATCAACATTTCCTTCGAGACCGCGACCTTCCCGGAGAGCTGGAAGCACGCCGAGATCAACGCCTTACTCAAGAAGCCCAAGGCGGATCCGAGAGACCTTAAGAACTTCCAGCCCTTCTCCCTGCTCCCGTTCCCAGTGAAGGTCATCGAGAAGACCGTCAACAGACAGCTGACCCGCTACCTCGAGGAGAACAACATCCTGGACCCGTCCCAGTCCGGGTTCCGCAGCAACCACAGTACCGAAACTGCCCTCACTGCCGCCACCGATGAAACAGGGCCCTGCTGGACAACGGCGAAACCGCGGCCCTCATCCTCCTGGACCTATCAGCCGCCTTCAACACTGTCTGCCACTGCCACCGCACCCTACGCACATGCCTCCACAACACAGAGATCCGAGACAAGGCTCTGGAATGGACCACCTCCTTCCTCTCAGGCAGAACCCAGAGCGTCCGCCTCCCCCCTTTTCATTCCGAAGCCTCCGAGATCATCTGCAGCGTACCCCAAGGGTCATCCCTCGGCCCGACATTGTTCAACGTCTACATGGCTCTGCTCGCCCGCGTCGCCTGACTGTACGACCTCAACATCATCTCGTACGCCTACGACACCCAGCTGATCCTCTCCCTCGCCAAGGACCCCCTCACAGCCAAAACCAACCTCCATGAAGGAAAAAAGCCGTCACCGAGTGGATGAAGAACAGCCGCCTGAAGCTGAACTCAGACAAGACGGAGGTCCTCATCCTCTGCTCCACCCCATCAGCCTGGGACGACTCCTGGTGGCCAACCGCACTGGGAGCAGCACCGACATCCACTGACCATGCACCCAACCTGGGGTTTACCCTCGACTCAACACTCTCCATGGCCAAGCAAGTCAACGCCGTCTCGTCCTCCTGCTTCAAAACCATCCACATGCTCCACAAGATCTACAGGTGGATCCCTACCGAAACAAGTAAAACGGTCACCCAGGCCCTCGTCAGCAGCAGGCTGGACTACGGAAACGCCCTCTACGCAGGAACCTCGACCAAACTCCTGAAACGACTACAACGCATTCAGAACGCCTCTGCATGCCTGATCCTCAACATCCCTCGCCACAGCCACATCACACCCCACCTGAGAGACCTGCACTGGCTTCCCGTCAACAAGAGGATCAACTTCAAGCTCCTCACCCACGGAGGCACACACACAAGGCACTCCACAACACCAGACCAGCATACCTCAACGGATGACTCACCTTCTACACCTGAACCGCCAGCTCGCCTCCGCCGACCTCGCCCTCGCCACCGTCCCCCACATCCGAAGAGCAACCACCGGCAGCAGATCATTCTCCCACCTCGCTGCCATGACCTGGAACTCTCTCCCCATCCTCCTATGGCAGACCCAGGACCTACTAACCGTCAAGAGGCTACTCAAGACCTGGCTATTCGAGCAGTAGCAGCGACCCGCCCCCCCCAGCACCTTGAGACCCTCACGGGTGAGTAGTGCGCTTTGCAAATGTTCTGATTGATTGATTGAATGCTATACAAAGAGAGTCTTCACCCCCATTCATGCTTCCATTTATAACAAGCATTAACAAAGCCAATAAGGTTTAGCGCCTGCAAAATTTATTAACATTATCAATGTTTTTTCCATGTTGCACAGCTGTTGGGCTGCTGTGGAACATAGCTTGAAGGGAATAAAAATGCCATAACGTGGTTAAAGATGGCTACATCATAGTGCTTTTGAAATATTTTAAGCCATGTTGCACAGTGATCAACTGCTGTCCACCATTTAAAAAAAACATTGACCGAAAGAAATAGATTTTGTATAGGTGAACCAATATTTGTTATGTTTTGGTGTTTTGACCCTTTTACAAAGTCAGTAGGTGTCCCATACCTAAAATAACACCCTTCATATTGCTACATCACATTGTCAGCCATGTGCATCTGCAGCGCATAGGGCACCCGCGGGAAGTTGAGTGCAGGACCTGGCCACAGGCCAGGCTCTTCATCCAACACATGCCATGCATGGCTAAAGCCTGTGCACATTGGGGGGTTAGGCAACCAACCCCATGTGTCACACAATAATGGACATTTAACTTTGTTACAAAAAAGAGAAGATCACTGAAAAAAACAAAGGTTAAAGGGACATTATAATTAGGTGAAAAGGTCAGTTAAAACATACTGTTTTAAACTAACAAAGCCACTTAAATTCACTAGTTAGAGTTATTACAAGTAAATATAACTCATGCCCTAAATTAGCTATACTTGCACCCTCGCCATGCACTGCTAATTATCTCACATTTTACATCGCTCATGACATGTTCTATGATACCACTGATAGCATCAATGAAATCTAAAATTACATTATTGATGATAACACTTGGTAGCCATACTCATCATCAACCTCCCACACAGAACTCACATCACACCACACCTCAGGAAACTGGACTGGAGCCCCATACTCAAACATTCTCAATTCAAATTCCTCACACACACACTCAAGGCACTGCATAACTCAGAATCCACCTACCTGAATTGTCACATCTCCATCCACCAACCACCCAGACACCACCACTCTGCAAGATTCCCACTCGCACACATTGTACACATATTCATAACCAGATTAAGATGACAAGTGTGTTTTTACATCTCTCTTAAAGAGCGGAGAAACCTCCAACTCCAAATTAGAGGCTCCTCCTCTCTTATTGATTTCAGCAAGAAGCTGAAGACTTGTCTTTCTAATTACCCAACCACTGTAAGCAGGGCTAGGCACATGCATATGGTCATCTTCAAGATGCCCTCACGGGTGATAGTGCATTTACAAATATGCATAACATAACATAACATTGCCAGGACGCGAGTTATAATTACTTTAGGCATTGCGTGGCCACTTCCCAACCCTTAAGGAGCCCCAGGGAACCCCATTTCTGGGGCTGTATTTGAACTTAAAGGGGAAGGGGGCTCATCCAGAGCCTTAAAAAGGCTCAGGGGACCCCATTCCATTTGTGTGGCCGCTCCCTGAGTCTTTAATGGGCCCCATCACCAAGGGGCAACCTAAGTTGCTGGGTCCCAGGGAGCCCACCCATGGAACACAGTAGGTTCCCTGTTGGCACTGGCATGGGCAGGGAAACTTGTGGTTGTGCCCATCTGGTAGGAGCACTTTCAAGTCTCCCTCCACACAGAAGCAATCACTGGGGGACCGATTACGAATTTAACGGTGCAGCAGCGGGTCCACCCCGCTGCACTACAAAACCTGTGGTCAGGCTGCCTGACAGATTACGAGTTGAACTCATGTCTGGCAGGCTTTTATGGGTGTTCCCACAGTGGTGTCTTTAAAAACAAGCACTACATTGGGAGCACCAAAAACTGTTTCTACCCGAAAGTCAATGCCGAGCAGGAACTGGTGCGCATGCACACAGGGGGACACATGTTGTACCCCCTTGTGCATACACAGGGCATGGGGCACCTATGTTTCCTCTCCGCCAGGCTTTTCATGGAGTAAGAACCTCCATTTAAACCCTGGCAGAGAGGAAATTCGAAATATGCTTGGTGGGATCACAACAGTTCTGCCAAGCATAGTGCGGCCTCTGGACCGCTGCGCCACCTCCAGGGAATGGCGGTTCCCTGGTGGTGGCAGCGGTCCCACCACCCAAAACAGAATCGGCGTTTGGGAAATCACCACACCCGCACCCCCGTGAGTCGGGCTGTCCGGGGACTGCCAGACTCGTAATCTAGCCCTAAGTCTGCTCCCAGCAGGTGGGAGCTTTAAAAATGGCCACCTCCCCATATAAACCCCAAGGACCTCTGCAAGCTCAGGGAAGGGGGCCATGCAGCCCCCACCTATTTATGAACAAAATCCCAGTAGTGGGCTCCCTGGGGCATATCGGTATTAAATGCAACTCAGCTGCTAATTTTTTTTTCCTGATTGCATCATTTTCTGTCAACTGTTTCTTCTTTTTGGCCCCAGGGGGTCCCTCTGGGTCCCCTCATAGGGCCTGGGGGTCAAGGTGTCCCTTCCCCGCACCCTTATAATATTTATTTTTTTGCTTCAGTACAGGGGACTACGTCAACTATACATTCTATTAGGAAAAAGTAATAGAATAATCTATACATTCACTGAAAAAACAAAGGTTAAAGAAATGTTATAGTTAGGTGTGCTAAAAAGATCTGTTTTTGTTGTAAAAAAAAAATCTTAGGAAATTCACAACAAAATAAATGCTAAAGTAGTGTTATAATTAGGTGAATTTCTCAGTGACAACAGTCATTTGAGATGTCATCAGTGATGTCATAAATGAAGTCATAGAACATGTCATGAGTGATGTTGTATGTGAGGTCAAGCCTCTCTTTGCCCACCGCAAGAATAAAAACTTAAAGGATTTGATAGTACATTCCCGCATGACAAACACAGTTAAAGAACTTACACAAACAACCCTTTGTGAAGCAATACCTCCATTGGGAAATTATAAATGCATGTCATGTGTGGCATGCCAATTTGCCATAGAAACTAAGAACTACTCAGTAAATGGAATGAACATTTTCCTCAAATCCTTAACAAACTGTAAAACAACCAACATAGTTTATTTAATCCTATGCCCTTGTGACATGGATATGTGGGGGAAACCTCACGATAATTGACAACATGTCTCACTGAACATAGGTCCGCCATTAGGACCAGAAAAACTAATGCACTATTAGTCCAACACTATCTAGATGCTCATCATACAACCAAGGATATCAAATGGCTTATCCTTGAGAAAATTCAAACCAAAGGCCCCTCCAGTACAGAAATACGAAAATGTAGGGAAGTCTTTTGGATTTTCACTCTGGATATGTGTAAAAGAGGCATGAACAGTGAAATTTCCTGGAGTCAGGCTACAAGATTCAATAATGGATAAGTCCGTGATCCGTAAACAGCATACTCAAGCAGGGCACATATTCATGCACCACACATGAAACATGTTATATTCATATTAGCTTCAACTCTGAACGTGCATGCATATGATATCTAACCCATTTGAACTACAATTATGATGCAATATTCCCATCTCTATTATTGCATAACTAATTTTATCCATTTATGAGTTCACCTTAGACATAGATACGGTTAAATATGACTATTTCCCTTGCAGGAAACTTTAATGATGTAAAGCAGTTGCCAATGTTGTAGCTGGATGCCGTTGTGGTATCATTTATCATGCACAAAAAACTAGGCTAATCACTGACATTACAATCTCAGTGACACTCTACCAATATGGCGCTCATGAATACATGACTAACCCTCAGTATGTTAGAGTATTGGATATTACCCAATAAGCACTTCTCGGGCTGACATGCGCAGTACACCCTTTTTAAACAAGGATCTCTATGGCGCGCAACAAGTCTCCACCTTTTTCGGTCACTAACGCTACGGCCATGTTCTGCCGCGTAAATCAGTTTTGGTGAACCGTACGATTGACGGAGCACACATGCAATGCGCTCCTACTACTTGAAGAACTTGAGAGATGGTTGATACCTATAGGGATCACGTGAGAGACTCATAGCGATTCACAGCGTCGTCTTTCTTATAGGTAAGAGTGACAAATTTTCATTAACAGCTTTCTTCCCAACGGTACTGCGATTCAGGTTTTTTAATTAAATATTTATATTAAAAAAACAGTATTTCCTTATGAGTAAAGCACGCTTTGCTAATAACACTTGCTGATTTGAAATAAAAATGTTGACAAAACTTTAGAAAGGTTTTAAACATGTCTTTCACCACCATGCGGTTAAACAACATCCCCTTTTTTAAAAAATATTAGAGACTATCACAATGCCATTATACTTGAATTAGACATCATTAAACTAATAAGATTGCCTTAAATATGTAACATAACAATATACCCTTAGGAACATGCAATAAGGACCTCTCTATATATTTCTTTTCAGGAACTTCATTTTAAACCATAAAGAGAAAATACTAACCCGTTTCATATTCTCATGGGTAAGTCCTTTGTCTGCCCGACTCTATCAGCTGTAAAATAGGTTAGATTACATATAACAGCCTTTCTTTTCCTATTTTGTATGGCTTTCTGTCAACCAGTAACTCCTGAAGATTCAGAATTGGAGTTGCTAAGCCAAAGCAAACTATAATAACGAACAGTTCCAACACCAATAAATTAATTAATCTCAAATAAGGTAAAGGTTCGCTTTACACTCATGACTTTAGGCAGGCTCCACAATATAGTCACTATGGGTGATGGTATATGTGAACATGGGTGAGAATATCACTTTATTTTCTACAATTACCTCTTTACACTTATCCAACAAATAAACACGGACAACCAGATCTCCTACTGGCTACTGTCGCTGCACTTTCCTTTTACTCTTTTTCTAAATATTAGATTTTGATATATACTTGTCTGTTTTTAAAACAACCAATTGAATTTTCTCCTGTGACAGCTCAATCACGTAAAAGAATTATCAAATATATTTATTGTAAATTTGTGTAGGACTGATGCTATGTAAGCTCTCAACAATTCTCCCTCCAAACAATTATTCTGTTACCATCTCTATTTTTCCAGATTTCATATTACACATGGCTACCTGATGAAGGCACAAGGCAGAAACTTGCGTAGGATTATACCCTTAGCCATGACACATTATTGCTCCTGTTTGTACCTATGTATTTTCGAAATGAACAGAAAAGACTAATTAAGTCTGAGAAGAAAAAAAGCGATAATGTGTGTATAGAATAATGAATATATTGTACTCAAACTATTGATTCAACTGACAATTGATCTCTTTTAGATTGATTATATATGTTTAATAATTCAGATTGAAGAGTTACTAAATGTATGAGACTAGTATTATTAGATAAACTAGCGCAATAGTGATAATAGGTCAGAAATGCATAGAACAATACATGTTTTAATGTCATGTATATATCATTGCTAATTGTCTTGTTGTAAAATATAAAGAAAAAATAAGAGAAAAAAAGAAATAAAAACATTTTTTATATCAAAAAATGATTCATGAACAAAATTTAAAATCAATAAAATATGAACTTTTTGACATCAAATAATTTTTGGGTGGTTACATAATTGTTTATGGTAATGAGACAGTCCTCTACTCAGTATGTTTCCTATATGGCTTTTCACAAGTGGTATGTGTGGTCATAAACAGTGTGTGGCGGAGATGTAAGTTATAGTTAGTGCTCATAACTATAAATGGTGAATTTCTCTGTTTTGATTCAGTTCAGAAATTCACCTATCTATAATGTCATTTTAACCTTTACTTTTTTCTGTGAATTTCAAAGGTTTTTTTAAAAAGCAGATGTTTTGATCACATCTAACTATAATGTTACTTATGCTTTGTTTTTTTTCAATGAATTTCTAGGTCATATTTTCATGAATTTAATTTTTAAAGTGTATGTATAGTAGAATAAATCAATAATACCTCCAGTGTGTGGACATTATTTTGAAAGGGAATTGCTTTCGTATTGCAGCTTAGCAGGAAAGGGTGCACAGTTTGCAAAATGTTTTTAAAAACTGTTTAAGTATAGAACAGAGTAATACAACAATATTTGGTAGAGATTGTCTATCTCCTCAGATCTTTTGACTCTCATATTGAGACATTTGCCCAGCAAGTTCCTTAATATTGTAGTAGCCTACTTTTCGTAGCCTTTGTATGTTTGTTTACATCAAAGTCGTAATTACAATTCTGAAAGAGTTTGATTAGTTTTTTAAATATTGTATAGTATTACGTTTCATAATATAAATCTATTTTTTAAGTGTCTTATTACTCACAAGAGGTCTATATTTTGTTATACTCTACTCTCAGTTATTATTTAATATTAATCTGTAAAAAGACAGCCATTAAAATATGTTTCTAATATTCATTTTTTTTAAAGTGGTGGCTCTCCTGGGATGCTCTTGGGAGTAAAATACACAATCCCCTGTGTGGACTCCTAGGGGGATGTACTTCCTAGTCGTCTCTTGCGACCCTGTTGCAAGATCATGAATTTGCCATTAAGTTAAGTATTTTCTTCTATTTCTGAACAAAGTAACAGATAACACAAGTTGATTGTGTTCATAAAATTGATTATGATTTGTTCCATTGGATATATAAAGCAATAATATTTTTACGATCTCATGAGAAGCTCATACGAGTTGAACACACAATGTCCTGCAGGGACTCCGAAGGAGATGTGCTTCCCGTTCGGCTCACGCAATCTACCTGGGATATTGTGCATTTTCAATTAGGTTCATATCAGTGTTTTCTTGAAATTATGAACAAATTAAGACATTAGAGAAGGTAATTATCTTGAAAAAAGTGATTAGCAATTGTTCCATGAAATATATAAAGCAATTTTTGTAATGATCTTGCAAGACGTTTGTGGTATCTCGCAAAACGTCTGAGAGAGGAACCACACCCTAAGGAAGGATTGTGATTGGTTCTTATGGATGTCTTTATTTAGCAGAAGAAGATTCAATCCATTTTTCTTTATTTCACTATTGGATTTTAGTTAGAGTAGACATATTTGGCTTGCTCTCCTTTCCTGCTGCCTCTCTTCACAAGGATGTCTTCATCAGATTTAGATGAACCGCCAGAGGCTTCTGTACCAGCTTTGCCATCTCAGCCACGCAAGAAATCTTTAGTGTGGCATTTCTTCGAAATTGGGCCAGGTGCCAAGAAAAGTTCTTCACAGTATGTTGCCTGTAAACTTTGCAACAAAGAGTTCAGCCTGGTGAGCAGAAATAAACAATATAGCATGAGTACTACGGGGATGTCGAGACACCTGAGGTAAATGCATCCGCAGAGGGTTACACGTCTCAGAGTTGGCTCATGTTGTGGAGCTAGACAACTCTACAAGGGCTTCAACATCATTTGCTCCAGGAGATACAGGGCCTGTGCAGGTTATAGGTGTACAAGTGGACAATAACCCTGCTTTTTTAATAAAGCACCATTTTGCTACTTGCGTATGCAAATCATTTTTTCAGCAGAGACAAGCAGGTCTGCCAGGAGATGCTTTTCTTAGAGCACAAGTCCCCCCCAGGCAGTAGGTTGTTTTTTTAAACAGTTTTTGGTAAATTTTTCTCCTTTATGTATTTAAGAAGATGCTGTTGGTGTTGGTTTAACACTTCAAGCTGTCTGTGTTTGTCGTACCCTTAAGAAAAAAATTAAAACCAAACAAATATAAAAAATGTTTGAAAACACAATTTGTTTGTATACTAGTCGAAAACTGTTAAAAAGTGACTTTTTTCAGAGCTACCCTACAGTTTCTTGATCTATGTTGTTTGTATTATATTTCCCTTTCTTCTCCTATTCAAAAACTCTCATAAGAGCCAGGTAGGCAATCCCTCATATGCAGCCTGAGGGGGCAGTGTTTCCTGGTTTGCTCTTGCGAGCCTCTCACAAGATCGTACTTTTTGTGATGAGCTTTTCATTCAGACTGAATATATCCTTATATAGTAGGTATACTTTATATACACCAGAATAGTAACAGCGTGTTTAGTTTAATGAAATACAATCCATTATATAATTGTGGGGAAAAATAATCCACTTTGATTTATGGAAAAACCCCACTTGTTTCATCTGCACGAGACGAACATTGGTATAGAGCACATATTGATTCTTATTATTTACTGTGAGTCAATTTGTCATTATTAGAAAAATTCAATCACAACTTTTTTACGAGCCTCACGAGATCATAAATGTTTTTTTTTTAAGGAGAATTTACACTTTCCTATACTCCAGTACTTAAGTCTTATAGTCCCCATTAGTAGGGTGTAGGTCAAACGAGACATTTTCACGTTATAACAACAGTGCACAGTAGGGTGTAACTCCTTATGATCTCACTGACAACTCTCCACTGCCTAACAACTGTGTATAGTAGACTATGGGGAGAGACTGGCCACGCCAGAGAAACCTTGCAGGAAGGTAACCAGTGTGTAGAGTAGGATATAAAGAGACACTGCCTCTTCACTGACACCTTTCCCCAGGCTCAGCAGTACGCATAGTAGGGTGGAGAAGGTACACACCTCACTTGTAAGACCTTACTTTTCTATAATACTTGTAACAAGTACTGATCTCTCCACTGAGACTTCTCCCCAGAAAAACAACCATATATATTAGAATGTAAGAATGGATTTCATTGTCCAGTTGCAGCTTTCCCTAGCATGAAAGACATATGCAGTAGTGTGTATGAAAACATTGTCCTCTCCAATAACACCTATCTCCAAGACAACATGGATGATCAGTATGATGAGGGAAAGCAGTGCCCTCTCTATTGACATCTCTCCCTAAACGTTATGATCTCTGCATCCTCATATGCCACGGCACGCCTATAAACCTCACACACCATCATGGCACATTTATAATCATGGTCAATAAGAAGGTGGCCCCTCACTTGTTTGATAATGTGTGCTGTATATACTTAAAGATATCCTTGGTGGTAGTTGGGAAACCAGACTGATAAGTTTGTCAGATATGGACTATGTGCTTAATGAACATTGTATTGCCTGTTTTATATTGTAGCTACTATCATTGCTATGCTTTTGGTGCACAAAATCTTCAAACAACTTCATTCCCTGGTGGCAGCAGTAGGAACTATGTGTAAAGATGGGTCTCAGACCGTAGTTGGATCAAGTTGTTTATTCATAAGTTGCATATAAATGAACCCACCAGTGCGGATAACAGAGACCCTCCAGCACCGGTCAGTACAGAACACGAAGTGACTCCCAGCATTCTTCCCAGTCACTAAGCAACCTAGAACATACCTACATCATGTTACTGACATCAGGGCATTCCATACAAACATCCTACTAATAAAAAGGACACTACACAACATGTCCCCCTTTTTTTTTTTTTTTTAAACATATCCCTATGAAAACAATAAACAAAACAAAAAAAAAACAAATCATTTTAAAACAAAATCTTCGAATTTTTTAGGTAATTTCACAATCCTTTTCACAGGATCCTCATAAGAAGCCCCCTCAGAAATCAACTCCTCAGAGGAAGAGATATTGTGAGCATCAGTATTAGAAACAGACACATCAGAACATGACTTGGAACTATTATCAGAAGAAGAACTAGCTACATGTGTACTTTCAATAGAGTGTCTAAGATTGGAATCACATACACCTTTATCGTTAGAAGATCCTATATCCAAAAAAGACTCATCTGCTTCAAGTGCATTAAACAACTTTTCTTGCCCAGGCTTAAGAAGAATTATAGAACTCTTATTCCACCACCCTCTTTCGTGTAAAAGAACAGCAGTATCAGAGACTTTAATAACTTGCACAGGAGCAGAAAATCTGGACAAACCTTTGCGTGGCAGACCAGGATTAATGATGCGTACCCAATCACCAACACTTATGTCTTTGTACTTGGTCCTGTGTATGTCATCATGATAGACCTTATTTTTAGATGCAGCTTCGTCTAAACTGTCTTTCACCTTATCAAGAGTTTTCTCAAAATCCTTATGAACTTCTAACTCAAATGATGGTGACACTAGTGTACAACACCCTCTTCCTCTCATCAAATAAAAGGGAGAGACTCCCGTCACTGAATGCGGCATGGTATGATATGCCCAAAGCTTCTCATTAAGAAAATTAAAAACATTCTTCTTACTCTCCAAAGCACATTGAATGCCATCCTTAACAAATCTATCAGCCCTCTCCACTTGACCATTGGCTTTTGGACAATATAAAGGAGCTCGCTCAGCTCTAATGCCACACTTTTTCAAAAAGGAAACCATTTTAGATGAAACGAACTGGACCCCATTGTCTGACATAAGTATCCTAGGAAAACCTTCAACAATAAAAACTTTTTCTAAAAACATGATCACTTCATCAGTGTTGGGATGTTCCACAAAAGTGTGGTAAATCCATTTGGAAAAATTGTCAATTAACACAATAAGAAATCTGTATTGCCTACCTAAGATGTCATAAGGACCTGAAAAGTCAATGGATACCTTCTGCCAAGGTCCCTTGGGAATTTCTTGTGAACCAATAGGCTCAGTGGAAACCTTGTAATGTTTATCAGAATGAACACAAATAGCACAAGCATCCACAAATCTCTCCACTGAAATATCCATACCAGGCCACCAGTAATGTTGTCTAAGAGATCTTTTAGTTCCGGATACACCATTATGACCAAGATGAGCTAATTCTATAAGCTTAGTCCTGAGACCCACAGGAGGAACTAACACACTATGTCTGACCAAAAATCCATTCTCAATACTAAGTTCACTTGAAATTTGTGCAAAACTGTGTAGTCCTGCTTCAAGATTCCTGAAAGGAGGCCAACCTCGGATCAAAAACTCTTTGACTTTGTTAATCAAAATGTCTTCACTGTAAAATTTGACCCAATCAGCTTCAGAAATTTTTCCTTCACAACTGTTTAGCACATCCATCAAAGCAACTACACATTCATGATTATCCACAGAGGAGTCGTCAGTGACATCTTCAACGGGCAATCTAGACAAACAGTCTGCAGTGATGTTCTTCCCTCCAGAAATATGCTCAATTTTAAAATTAAATTCTTGTAACCTAGCAATAAGCCTAATGAGTCTAGAAGAAGCATTGCCAGAACGTACACCATCCATCATAAACACTAAAGGTTTATGATCCATGATTAACTTGAAGGATTTTCGCCACAAAAAATTCTTGAACTTTTCTACAGCCCACACACAAGCAAGCGCCTCTCTTTCAATCGTACTGTAATGGAGTTCAGCACCTTTCAACGCTCTAGAAATAAATGAAATGGTTCTTTCCTTGCCATCTACAAATTGGGTGAACACAGCCCCTAAACCAATAGAACTGGCATCAACAGTTACCACTGATTCTCCACAGGGATCAAATGTTTTTAAAGCAGGAGCTCTAGAAATGAGCTCTTTAACCTTTACAAAAGCCTTGTCATGCTCTTCAAACCAAACAAAAGACACTCCTTTCCTAAGCAATTGTCTCAAAGGCTCAACAACTAAAGCATAACCCTGTACAAATCTTGCATAATACTCCCCAAGTCCTAAAAAAGACCTCAGAGAATCTTTATCATATGGCTTAATGGCGTTGTTGAGAGCACTGATCAAATCAACTTTAGGAGAAATACCCTCCCCTGAAATTTTGTGTCCTAAATAATCAATTTCTTTCACAAAAAATTTGCACTTTTCTTTGCTAACAGTCATCCCTCTTTCTTCTAATTTGGTCAGAACATTGCCTAATATAGAATTGTGTTCTTCGTGAGACTTAGCAAAGATAAGTATGTCATCCTGAAAGGCCTGTACCCCTACCAGATCTTGAAACAATACATCCACTAGTTTTTGAAAAACACTAGCAGCGGACGCTAGTCCGAATGGCATACGCAAAAATCTATAGACTCCAAAAGGGGTTACAAAGGCAGTCAAGTCTTTGAATTCCTCATCCAGTATTACTTGATGATACGCAGATTTGAGATCAATGATGGAAAAATATTTAGTATTATTGACAGCCATGAGTAATTCTTGAATCCTTGGAAGCGAATGACTGTCAATAATTATGTTCTTATTGAGTGATCTCAAATCAATACATAGCCTTAAATCACCATTTTTTTAAAGTGCGATCACAATAGCCGAAATCCACTCTGAACTATTAGTGGTTTCAATAATGCCTTCAGAACAAAGATTATCCAAATGCTCTTTGAGTTTTTGACGAACCCCTAAAGGTACCATGCGTACTTTGTGCTGTACAGGAATAGCACTCTTTTTCAATTTAATGTGATGCATGAAACCTTTCACCTGACCAACTTTATCAGCAAAGACAGCATTATGTTTAGATAAAATGCTATCAGTGTTACAATCATGTGTAGTAATCTGATTCACAGCAATGTCACGTAATCTAATAGGAGTATCAGTACCTGGACATAACATTATCCCTAATTTGCCCAGATCAAACCATCCAACAATATTCTTACCATTGACCGCAACATAAATTTTCGTAACAATGCAGCGTCCCTGAAAATTAAGTTTTTCCTCAAAATAACCCAACATTTCAATATCAAAATTACCAAATGCTTTTGGGTTGACATCCGTGGCACAAAGTCGTATACCTGTCCATTTTTCTTCAAAAGTAGAATCAGATAGCACAGTAATGGGAGAGCCAGAATCAGCCATTACCTCCAGAATGACATCCCCGATAAGAACTTCTCCTAGAGGTGCTTTGAAACCAACATTAATCATAGTAACATCAAAAAGAGGATCATACAAAGTGATAATCATATTTTCAATATCATTTGTCACCTCATTTACAGAGTTTACTGTTAAACTGTTGTTACTGGTAGAGGAACCACTCCTTACATTTTTGCAAACAGTTTGGAAGTGACCAACCTTATTGCATTTAGTGCATCTTCCTTTAATGGCTGGACATTCCAAACTATTAGCAAGATGAAACTTGGATCCACACCTATAACAACACGGTTTACTAGACTTTGACACCATGTTAGGCTTAAACACTTTTTTACCAACTTGAATGGCACACACAGGAGTATTGACTGGACTCTCTTCAGAAGATAATACTTTAGATGATCGTATAGATCTTTCAATACCTTTGGCAATATCAATAACCTCACATAGTGTGGGATTACGACAAGCCAATAATCTCTCTTGTATCTTTTTCGATTCACAGTTAAAAACAAACTGATCTCTTATGCAAATATCAACACTTGCACCAAAATCACAATTTGCAGCCAGGACTCTTAACCCCTTCAGCGCTGGGCGAATTCCGCCGCGGTGCTGAAGGGTTCGTGCGCGGGCGGGCCGATGACGGAACGGTTCCGTCATGAGCACAGCTCAACCGTGGCTCATGACGGAACCGTTCCGTCATGAGCATGGAAGGGGTTAAGGCCGCTACATACTGTTCCACTGTCTGATCAGCAAATTGCTTCCTCTTATTAAAAGCATGACGTTCAATTAAAATGCTAGGTTCTTCAATAAACTGTTTTTCCAACCTAGCAACAGCTTCTTTGAAAATGTCCCAAGAATCACCTGCCCCTGCAGGTGCTGCGATAGGAGTTAGATTTTCAAAAATCTCAATGGCAGCTGAACCCAAATAAGTAAAAAGAAGCGCATGTTTTCTGTCAGCCGGAAACTTTTTTCCATCAATGGCTACAATATAATTTTCAAAAGTTTTGTACCATTTCTTCCAAGTTAAAGTGGGATTTCCTGGAGCACTCAAAAATATTGATGGTTGATTACACATTTGAGGAGATGCCATAGTGGGAAGATTAAAGTTCCAAAGAGTGTATTCCAGTGAAAAGAAAACAAAAACAAAAAAAAACGAATTCCAATAAATGAAGACGAAAATTCAAAAGTTCACCTCAGTGTTGAGCATGCACGCTAGCAGTAAATTATACATAAAATGTATAATAATGAAATTGAATTGTACCAGTACCTTTCAGTAAGATCTTGACAAAAAAAGAAAAAATATTCAGTTGAAAAATGTACCTGAACAGGTTTCAAACTTGAGGAATATCCGGAGAATTAATGCCGATACGATAAACTGGCATTTAAAGTAGCCTCTAGTCTTGACAAGCCACGAAATCGCTGCTTGGATGAAGCACTCGATAAAATTCCCCAACTCAAAATGGCCGCCACGAACGTCACCCTACGTCTGTGCTTTCATCAGGCGATGGGTCTTGTTTCCACCGCGTGAACAGCCGACGTAAGCAGGGAAGATGTGACGGACATCACACAGGGAGAATGGAGGCTCGAGCACAAACGGCTCCACTCATCAACCGTCACTCAGAGCTTCAAGGTAACCTTTACCTGTTTAAAATGTTTCAAAGATGAAGCGCTTTTCACTCAATTCATTCAGCTACCTCCGAGCGGTAATTGTGACTTTCTTTGATTTCTATGCATCCACCCCAGAGTTCCAGGTCCCTGCTGCTCAGCCAGTGAGTGAGGCCATTTGATGTTGGAATGTTGAGACTGTTTGTGCTTGGATGAGTGGGCAGTTGGATTGAGAAGTGCTGGGCAGCAGGATGCTGCTCCTGGTGGGGCTTTACATGATTTACTTGTAACCTGATCTGAACCTAATAAACCTACTTCTTTTTTAAAACTTACAAAACCACATCCTTGATTGCAACATGCAGGTATATGAACTGCACCCTCTCTCTGATACTTGCTTGGCCTCCTCAAAAGCAACACTCACCTGTTCTCTTGCGATCCCGGGCTCCACAGTGTCTCCAATGCCTGCTCATCCTGGTCCTTCTGCTCCCCTTTCACTGCACGCTCTGCCAGGCCTGTCAAGAAAAGAGAAAAACCAAAGATTTAGGCAGGTATTTTCGGCACCGCATTTCATGGTAGCCACACCGGACATCATCACTGGATTTGAAGGTACATTGAGCAGCGCTATCGCACCTATATTATTGCAGCAGCGCTGATGCGCATTAGACTTCACAGCACTATTGTGCACTGTACTTTTGTACAATACCCTCTTGCAACATACTTCACTGTACCATCGCACATCGGACATTTACAGCACTATCGTGTTTAGCAAATTGGTGAACTTCTTAGCGCTATGGAACACCATACTGTTGGCTCATGTTCATGACAGTTTAGTGATCAAAGAAACATTGCGCAGTTGTGTTTATTGCACAGTTCTACATCATAAAGGCATTCTTTTATAAAGACATAGGAACATAACTCTGTTTGTATCAGTGAAAAACTGATCTGTACATGTTGATTTCTTAGGGAACGCTGATTTATGATGAACATGAGCACAGTGAGATTTCCTTGGATCATGAAGGTGGAACCAGTATCTCCTGGACTAACTCTATTGTTATCTTGAACCTGTTATCTGAACCATTGAGTGCTATATGTTACGCATGTTGTAGAGAGAGTCAGTTACATCCAGGTTGTGACTACAGGTTAGGCTACAGGTATAAAAGGCCTAAGGGCAGAAAAATGCCAACTTTTTTAAAAGTGGCATTTTTAAAATTTAATTTACAGGCCCTGGGTGTACTACTCTACAAGGGGCTTACAGGTAAATTAAGTATGTCAATTGGGTGTACACCAGTTTAAACATGTTTTAAGGAGAGAGCACAAGCACATTAAAACGTGTTAACTGTGGTCCTAAGGCCAACAGCAAAAGCTAAGGGAAAAGGCTAAACGTTTGGGGATGACCCTGCAGGTACGCAAATTTAGAGAAGCAGTGGTGTTGTAGGGTGCTCGATATGGGAGCCACTCTCCACCTAAACTCGGGCCCAGAATTCTCTCCTGTTTTTCTGCATACGTTATGCATCATTCTAGGCCTGGGAGGGTATGGTTTTGACTTATATTGGGTGCTGTGCCTGAACAAAGCTAAACCTCTCTGAAGAGCTGTAATGACAGCAAAACACATGTCAGGGGATGCTTTTATTCATTCCCAGTTGGCTTGGATGTCATTTTACCAATCCAAATCTGTAATACTGGGCCTGGAATGGTAAGAGGCCATTGTCATTTTACAGCTGGGCTTGGATGGCACTAAATAATCCTATACTTAAAGACTTTGCTGTATAAATGACACATTGATGGTTGGGCGATGAAGTCCCCTTGGCTCCAGAGGGTCCTTGGGGGCCAACAAGTCCTCCTGTTACCTCCGGTAAGTCCACACAGTGGGACCCACCTTCATAATTAAAAAAATGTCCCCGGGACCTGGCCTATCTGGGGGCTGATAATGAATGAACCGCTGGCGCCCGCTCTTGTTTTCTTTTTTTTACGCAGTTTCGCAAATTTGTAGCAACCTTACGGTAATTTGTTTCTGCATGTCCCAGAGGGACCCCAAGACCATGACCTGGGGGTCAGGGGGTTTCTACCCTTCCCCCTTTTCTTTATTTTTACCTTTTTGTTTAGGACTCAGTGAAGCTGAGTCCTAAGATGGCTGCCAGCACTTCCTGGTTGAAGTGTTGGAAGCCAATCAGAGCGGTACATTAACGTGCATGAGCTCGTCATTTTTTGCGAAGGCTTCGCAGCCAAAGATATCACTAAATGTTTCTTCTTAAATTTCTCAAAAACTACTAATAGATTTGCACCAAATAACAAAAAGCACATTCTGAATAACAACATCTACCTTTCTGCCAAATTTGGTGTAATTACGTCCAGCTGGTCGGGCTGTTTGACTATGCATTCTATGGGAATCAAAATGAGAAAACACACTTTTTTTGATCCCCCTTTTTCTCAACCCCACTTAATGGATCACCCCAAAACTTCCCATGCACAACAGAACTTACTTTGACACTTTTTGGGGAAACCTTTGTGAAGATTTGTCAACCGGCACCAAAGATATAGCCAAATCAAAAAACACTTTTCCTATGAAAACTAGGTCCAATGTATAAGTACCTACTGGCGGCTGCCAGCAGATTTTATACATATAAAGGGTACAAATACATTTTACTACATCATTGTGTTTGGGGTTTTACTAGCAGAGTGGGAAAGCCCAGGATCTCAAGATGTTGAAGTATGATGAAAGAAGTTGAAGAACTATAAAGTGTGTACATTCATTCCCTCACTTATATCACGTGTGTAGAAATGAGGGTCTCTAGTTGGCAGTGGTAGGTATCTTTGTCCAAATAGGGACCCTTGCTTCTAGTTAGGGTAAGGGAGATACACTTCTAAAATAACCCCTACTCAACCCCTTGGAAGATTGGCACGAGCAGGCAGGCTTATCTCAGAGGCAGCGTGTTAAGCATTTGTGAACGCAAACAGTAGTACAGTGAAAACACTACAAATGGACACCACACCAGTTTTGAAAAATAGTAAATCTTTATCTAAACCAACAAAACCAAATACAATAAAAATCCAACGTACAATACTCTTGAAAAATAGTCCTTGTGCAAAATAACCTTTAAATTGCAGGTAAATCAATAAAGCACAGTTCCTCCGACTTGGTAGCTCATCCTGGGGCTGCCACGATACTGAATAGGACAGAGTCTAACAATTCCAGCCGACCGCATCGATACGGGCCAGCTAAAGCGTCAACAGACTCGGACACAGTACCTTTCTTATTGTGACCGACATGTCAGTGCGAGTCGGTCGCGTTGTAAAGCGGAGCATTGCGGCAGGCGGTGTCCTCACAATGCGGTGCAGGCAGCGACTCGGTGACGGAATCGGTGAGACCAGGGCTTGCATTGAAGGGTGAGACTGTACTCGCTGCGGTGCAAACTCCAACAACGTGTAAAGTGCACTAATTGCACAATTTGCTGTTTAGTAACGGGGAAATCATCTCTGAATAACCTGTGCTTGATGCCGTAATCTCAACCTATAATAACTCATAATTGCGCACGCATGCAACGGCTTGTGTTCATACTTGATCATTTCTTATGGACAACCCCTTTCATTTTCATGACTAAGGGCCTGAAATTGTTTTTGCTTCCACGCTTATTTTGGATCTTTGAAACAAGTATTCGGTTAAGGAGCCAGTTTTTTCTAGGCAAACATTTAGCTCCCAAATTTTTTGACAAACCTGTGGTATTGCCCAGCCTCGTTATCTACAGCGCAGATACAATGAAATCACCACAATAAAATTTACAAATCATTTAAAATCAAATAGTTTGTTACATGTGATCCTGTGGGCTGTTATATTTTATCCTATTCTAAAAAAAGATTTTGCCAGTGAAAAAATGTGGCATACTACATACGAAAAATAACGATGGGCTCCACAAAAAGGAGAGAAAAGCCCATCTACTGTGCTAGATTATATGCCTAAACAAATAATGTGTTTATGCCACTCCACAAATCCATATTGGATCTCTGATTAGGAGTTTTATTTGTCGCTGATCTTAAGTGAAACACAGTGGCAGGGATGTAGTAATTCACTGTGGGATGTTACGCATCTTACTTTTAAAGCCATTTGCAGAATGGTATGTTCTGCAACAGTGTTGCAGTCCAGCAATCGCATGTGTGTTTGGCCCTGTCTCGTCTTATCAAAATGATGCAGCGAGTTGCTTCAAGAAATATGACAGGGTGTCTTATCACCACTTAATTCAGTCCATTGTTAACATTGCGTATAAATAGAGTGATATTTGTTCAGAGCGAAAAACAACCTTGCATATTACAATCACAGGAAAACTATCGTATCTGAGATACGTGTCAAATTTCCTGGAGGCACGAGCAGAGTGGATGCTTCACTTTCTGTGAAGGAAGGCAAAGTTCAAAGGAAAAGCTTTTCTGAAATCTACTTCATGCAATCATTTGTTTAGATCAAGCCTCTGCCACAATGGATATTAATAAAGTGTATACAAGTAAGTCATTTTACAATAATGTGTGGTGGTTCAAGGGATATTGATCTGCAAAGGTGCTAGTGTGTTCTGAGCACACAATTCGATAGGGGCAACACTAAAAGGCATATTATGAATATTTCCTAGTAAATAAGAAATACCATCTCCCAATCTACTTCCAAACATATAAAAATGTTTTCAAGACAAGGAAGCATCATGCCCACAATCGCACTTTGAATACAACATTGCTACATTTTCCAACAAAGGATCACGGATGAAGGCAATTTTAAACCTTCTGTTTTGGTATTCGGTATATAGCTGCAAATGCTTAGAGTAAACCTTTTGATTGCAGCAGGGCCATCTCATACACTCGGTGTTGTGCATAGATCAGCCTTTTTAGGTTCTCTTCAGCATGAATTAAACATCAACTTGTTTTGTTATCACGGATCTGTCTGCTGCACAAATGCACCCTTCACTCCATGGCAGATAGTCTGCAGTCTGGGCAGCACTCCCACTACACAGGAAAGTCCCCTGAACTCAGACTTTTAGCATGAGAGATCTCAAGAAACTTCTCATGTCAGTGCAACCATCCTGCCTGTTCCCCCTTCACCGCCTCCTACTTGCCAGCTCCCCTGTCCCATCATCCTCCCTGCATGATAACCTCTACATTCCTTATCCTGCACTGCTTGCATGACCAACCCACAATGTCCTTTGCATGCTTTCCCCGCCATGTCTTTGATAGTCTGTGATCACAGTCTACCTCCTCCCACAGGAATGTCATTACTGTGCCCCTTAAATTTACTTTAAGTCGCCAACTTTCATGCCCGCCGCCTTTCCGTGCCCTATCATCATTTCATGTAACACTCAAGACTCTAAGCACCAGTTTCCCCTCTCTAAAATAATGATTTTACCTTGCAAAATCTGTCAAACGAGAACAGCAAGATGCAGTAATTATGACACAACTAGTAATTCCAGTCCCCATCAAGTTTTTGTGCAGGGACTGTAAAGTAGCCAACCTGCTTATAATCAGGATACTAATTCTATCATATATGAAACTATTCATTTTTTAATAAATGTAATCAACCTGCTTCTATCATCATTTCATGAGCATTCAAGACTCTAAGCGGCAATTTAAGTAATCTTTAAATTATAATAGACATACGTTCATATTCTTGATGCATACTTTAAAGCTCAATATGTTTCATAAATACCTATTCATTCTTTACAAGAAAATCATGCCATATATTCATGTATTGCTGTATTAAATAAAATTCATAAACAGTTAAACCGACATATGTTTACAAAAAAAGCTACAAAAATCCAGTCTTTCAGATAAGTTACATGTCATGCTTAACTCTCACATTTTTATCAACTTCATTCTCACACCTCAGAATAGAGTCCTCATATTGCATCAAAGGGAGTGCCCCTGCAATGTTTTCCCTGATCACTGCTCAATCAGCATATGCATCTTTAATGGTAATACCCGCTAAATGTCCATTTATTATGTCACAAGACACTTGCCAGTTTCTATCGCAATACTATTAAGAAATACTGGTTACCTTAACCCTCCTTTCATTCGTACTTGCTGTATAACCATGTTGATATATGTAACAGTTCAGCCTTTGGGGTTCATTTAAACCCTTAGGTTTTATTGTATTTAAAAAATCATATCGCCAACTCCCTCTTAGGAGCAACAATTTTGTGACCTTTACTTTTTCATTGTGAAATACCGATAAGTTCAAAAATCGAATTTATAGTTGTGCTACAGTGTCTTTTTGTTTAATAAATGTCTAGCTAGGGTTGATTGTTCATTAACCCATTTTTAATTTTCGTGGCACAGTACACAGTATTGAAATAAATAAACATATGATGCAAATGATTTCATGGTGATCTTTTTCCTAATTTGAGGATATGTTATATTTTTGACTTTCTTACCATTGCTGTTATTGCTACAATTTAAACAAAGAAAAGTCACACCTTATTTTGTTAGCATTAGGTTTTGTTATGATGTGTTGACTGTTTCAGCTATGAGCAATATATTTACATTTTTTCTACTGGAAGTAAGTTACAATTAATGTGTTTCTTGATGATAAATGAAGTGATGGACGGACGTTCTCAAGAAATGCACAATGTTTTCATATTACTTTCAAGGGGCCAGATGTATGACCGTGTTTTCTGGTCGCAAACGGGAAAAGTGTGGCGAAATGTACAAATTCTATTTTGCAAGTCAGTAACTCGCAAAATGGTGTTTGCGAGTTGCTATCAGGAATGGGCATGCCAAGTGCGTCCCATCCTTATAGCGAGTAAGAATGGTATGTACCATTGTTTTGCAACCACATTTGCTGTCACCAAACACTCACAGGTTACCACCTACTTCAAGTAGGTGGTAAGCCACTCGCAAACGGGAAGTGGTCCCGAGGGGACCCCTTCCCCTTTGTGAATGGATGCAAAGATATTTTTTTAAGAGCAGGCACTGCCTACTCTTAAAAAATGAAACAGAAACGTGTAATTTTTCTTTTTAAATGCATCCCGTTTTTCTTTAAGTAAACAGGCAAAAACATTTTTTTTAAAACCTGCTGTATTGAAAAAACAGTTACAGACATGGTGGTCTGCTGACCCCAGCAGGCCACCATCTCTGTGAATGCTGGCCATTCCCAATGGGTCGCAAATTGCAACCTGCATCATGAATATTGATGCAGCAGGTCATTTTGGACCCATTAGGAATCGCAAACAGTGTCTAAGACACTGTTCTACATTCCACTTGCGAGTCGCATATTGCGAGTCACAAAACATCGCAATTTGTTACTCGCAAAATGGAATGGTTGTACATCTGCCCCTTGATCTTCTTAAGTTGATGTAGGATCGCTTTTTAAATGTAATTTTTTCCATGTCATTCTTTTTTTGGTATAATTTAGTGTATGTTTATAAATAAGAACTTCCCTTTCTACACATGCGGTAAGTAGAAATTATTCTGCCTTTTTGTCCAGATTCTGTTTACAGACAAACAGGAGGTCCTTGGGTGAGTCTTTCTCTACAAATTCATACTATCTGTCTTTAGCAGCTCTACCTTAAAAACTTTTTTTAATGTGAGCAGGCAAGCTGAATGTTCTAAATGAATTCCTTCAAGATCAATTCGTACATTAATGACTTGCACTATAGACATATCTCTGATCCCTACACCACCATATATCTGGAACAAATTGTAAACCAGCTAAGAAGAAATCTCTTTTACAATATCAGAGCCACCAACCAAGTGTATTGATGGACAACCTTCCCTAAAGAAAGGCCATGAGGGTCAGTCAGAATCAAGTCAAGGAAAATTGTTTTAGAGAGGCTAACATCCTTGGTCAGAAGTTAGATCTGACATGTCATCAAATGTGGTTTTATTGCCACACCATTATTTTTGTGCTCCAAAAATAGATCCAGAACCCATTTAAAAAGATCAATGGCTTTGCATTTCCACCTTTTGTTCTGTTCGTAACCTCATTAGAAAATTATTTTTTTAAAACACTGCCCTTTATTCTCAGCTGGTAAAATCAAGCTTGAAGAACCTATGTGTGTGCTCAAAAGAAATTGAAACCTAAGGGGCTATCATGTGAAGGCATAAAGGCTGGTGAAACGTCAACAGAAATAGGTTAACAGAACGTGTGAGAATTAAGACGAGTACGGCACATTTACAGTTCTGTCAGGAAGCATGTTGTTGGAAGTCATGTTCAGTGCGTGGCTTGGTGTCCTTGCAGCATGGACCTTGCTGGCTTTTTGGTTTTCAACAGGATCACTGGTGGAGTGTCAGATAGGAAGGGTAAAGGCAGACCTGTGGAGTGCTGTCCTGGACAAAGGAAGACACACTTGGGCTTCTTCTTTCTGTGACGCGATGGAGAGATTGGTTCCTCACTATTCACATTATTAATCATCTTCAATCAAGAACTTTGTTATTGCCAGATAGATTTTTTGACGTTGGTGATTTTCCCTCCTAATTTGAGAAATTTAACTGCTTTCATAAGAACTGTTCTTTGAGGGGTGTCACTGCGGCTACTGGGAGGAGTTGTTCTTTCCCTGGACAATTAGGAAATAAATTAAATGGATATTCTCAGTGTCCAGTCCTACACAGCTAGGCTCAAAGTACCATTACTTTTAAATGGGATTTTCTGCCTGTACTGGGAAATTACAGATGTGACCAGTGTAGTGTGTGCCTGCTCTTAATTAACATCAGAATGTTTTTACTTGGAAATAAATCATTGTTGTTTTTCTCACTCAAACTACAATAATCACATAGCCAGATATGGTGGCTCAGTAAATAAGTGAATTCTCTCCTGGATTCTGTGTTTGACTTTGTGGTGACAGGTTTAAATTTAAAGCTTGACGGATACACTCAGCTTTTCATCTTTCCAAGGTTGATAAAACAAGTATGATGGAGTTAAGTAAGGAAATATCTGTGATTCAGCCCCAAGCTTCCAAAAGAGGTCAACATGCACTTTAGTCATTATGTTATGCTATATTATTTGTTGTAGAGGGGTCTCTTGTCAGGCGGTTTACAATGGACAAACATCTCAGAAAGTCAAGAGTCCAATGCCACAGCACCACAGAAGAATACACTGAAAAATTACTGTTGTGCTACTAGTTTGTCTCTGTTCAGGAGCAGATCTTGTGAGGATTACTTGAAATGGAAAACTGTTTATTAGAAGACTTCAGCAGGATGAAGACACCAGTGCAATACTAACAGTGGCGGCCAGCATGGATCGGGGGTGGTGTGGAATGTAAAATGAATAAATAAATAAATAAAACCATTTATGTTATCACCAGGTCCCGTATCTCTCTTCCGTCGGACTTGGCTGAACCAGGAAGCACTGCCAGGCTCTCTGACAAATCACAACTCTGCAATGCAGCATTGTGATTGGTATGAGTGCCGTGGAACTGGGGGCCAGGTCATGTTCTACACGCAGGGTGTAATGCAGACTGCATGGAGAACATGCAAAGTGCACATGAGGGTCTGGCCGGCCCGAGAGGGCCGGGCAAAGCATCATTGCGCACGTAGGAGTGGGCAAACCACTCTTTCCTTGCCTGCTCTGAGAGCAGAGCAGCCCCGTCCGCCGCCTGCAAAGCAAATGTAAACAATAAAATGACGATAACATCACGTTATTATCATTTTATTGTTCCTTAGTTACACTGCTTAAAAGCAGTGGGGCAACGCTCCTCTGCCTCAGCGGAGGAGCCAACCCCGGAAACTAGAGCACACATAATGTAGTTGCGTACGTAACATAAAGTTTAATCAACATTGAAATGATCTGGTTTGAAAAATGAGGATGTTATCCTAGAAGGTTAACATGCCACTCTACCTCATAACCTGCTGCATATTACTGCCTCTTATTTTATTTATTTACAAGACATGTATTTTGGAAACAACTTAATTAACCTGAATTGGTTATCAGATGTCTGTGGCACTATAATTCCTCAAGATTTAATGCTGTATCCGCTGTTCCTCTACCCTAAAAAACACACACAATCGCACTGGTTCATCTATGAGTCATCCTCTCCTGCTGCAGTCTTTCTTCCGCTTTTTCCGGACTTAATAATTTTATAATTTTATACAAAATGTTGTCTTAATTTACTGTACATAAACATTTATGCTTTTTTTTGTATCTAATGACTTGGGCTCCCATTTTCTCACAATTTGCTGTCTGACATGTGTGGGTGGAGTGGCAGCCATTTTAAATAACTGAATCAGCTCGGCGCTTTTTAATTTAGTACCGTACTGCTGATAGTGAGGGTCTTCTGCGGTTTATCTCAACTATTCACAGCAAGAATTTCGGATACTTGCAATTGCTTACTGTTGATTAACGTAGCTAATGGGCTGTGCAGCTATTGTAAGTTGTTGAGGTTTACTAGTAAGTTGTTTACACAAATTATTCAAAGGCTCCATTTTGGGCTTTCATGCAAGCACACACTTCAAGATGATATTTCCCAATTATGTTACAGGTTTTCTGTGTGGTAAGTCTGTATCTTTTTAGGCCTTTATTAATTCTATCTTTTGGGCCATTGATTAGGCATTTTGTCTGGTTTGTGTTGTGCCATATATGTATATAAATATATATCTATATATATCTTTATTCACTGAAAAGAACGTAGGTTTCAGGGGCGTTATAGTTAGCTGGACTTTTCACTCGTACAAAACCATTGAAATTCACCCGTTATAGTTAGTTCAGCTAACTGTAACTCGCGCGCCCGCAATGTACTGTGTGCTGATGACGTCACATATTACATCACTCATGACATGGTCAGTGACATCACTCATGACATCACTGATGACATCTCAAATGACATCACTGATGACATCACTGATGACATCATCCAGTGAATGTGTGTTTTTCTGAAAATTACATATGTTTTATATATGTATATCTCAAGGTCGATGGAAGAATAAATGGGCATATAAGTGTCTAAATGGATGATTTGTTTTAGAAAAATTGATTGTATAACTAACTAAGTGTATCTTAAAGAATACATGGCTTAGTGAGTAATGTTTAAATATGTAAATATCTGTATCTGTCTCTCACTTTGTGTATAAGTGGCTGCATGGGTTGGTGAGTAGCTACACAAGTGTCTATATAGGTTATTAGTTGGTTTTTTGAGTATCAGTATGAGTGTCTGAGTGTCTGTATGGTTCGGTGGGGGGATTACGTAGTGCATAGGTGCATGAATGAGTGACTCACTGTTTGTATGTGTTGAAGACAGCATGTGTGCAGGACTGTATGGGTGGATGAGTGTGTGCATGGGTGTGTTAGTGAGTGAATGACTGTCTCAATAGTGTCTTTATGAGTAACCACATATGTTTTAAACTAGTATATGTGACTATTGGTGTATATAAGTGAGTATATGTGAGAGTGAGAGATTGAAAGAGTTCCTGTATGAATAAGTATGTGTTTCTATAAGTGATTGTTTAAAAGACTAAGTATGTGTAAGTTTCTGTAGAAGTAATAGTGGTGGTGTGTGTATAACTGTATATGCAAGTAAATGGATGTTTGATTCTTTATTAGCATGAGTGACTATGTGTGTGAGTAACTGTATGGATGAGTGGCGTTGTGTAACAGGATGTATAGGTGTATGAGTACATATGATGAGTGAGTACATGTCTGAGGGACTGTATAGGACTGTTGGTGAATGAGTGTATGTGTATGTGGATCTTAGAATTACTGAATAGGTTGTTGTAACTGGTATTGGTATGTCCATTGTTTTGAAAATGTTAGTTTCTATTTTTGAATGTGTGTATCAAAGGTTATATTAGGGGAAGAGGAGGTCTGCCACTCTATCGCAAGGATGATGTCATCAGTGATGTCATCAGTGATGTCATTTGAGATGTCATCAGTGATGTCATGAGTGATGTCACTGACCATGTCATGAGTGATGTAATATGTGACGTCATCTATAACGGGGGGATTTCAATGGTTTTGTACGAGTGAAAAGTCCAGCTAACTATAACACCCTTGAAACCTATGGTTTTTCAGTGAAATTCTAAGGTTTTTTAAATGCTAATTCCTAACAATAACGTGCCTGAAACCTATGGTTTTTTCAGTGATTTTCAAAGGTTTTTTAAATGCTAATTTCTAACTATGCCAACAGAGATAGGACATGTGGAGAAAGAAGAAAAAACGCACAGAAAGAAAAAAAGAATTGCAGAAAGAAGCAACAGAAGTCCTCAAAGACGAAGCAAAGTGCAGGAAGAAGGATAAAGTGGAGAAAGAACAAACAGAAGAGCAGAAAGAAGCCTTATTGCAAAATCATCCTGTACCCTCAACTTTTTCAGACGGATACTGGTGGTAACTGAGTCTGACTAACCAGTCCTAGAGCCAGTGCTATGTTAAAAGACACTCAGAATACAGTGAAAACACCTACATACACGTTGAGGTCCCCCTGTGATTAGCATGACCTCCTCTGTGAGCCCCTAGTATATAATAGGGCAGAGGATTAAAACTACCTCTTAAAATGCCCCACAGGGCGTGTTTGCACACGTCACCTCAGGCCCAGTCCCCTCCCTTCCCCACTGTGTAAATACGCCCTGTGGCCATTTTCTAAGTTGGGAGATTAAGTCCCCTTGAATCCTGAGGGTCCCTAGGTGCAAAATAGCCCACTAGGTACGTCCAGTAACCGCCATTGCAGAGAGGCGTGAAAGGGGGCACGGCTTGCACCACCTCTCTGCAACGCAGAGCAGTGGCGCTTACTGGAAGCACCTGGTGGGCTAGTTGGCCCCCAGGGTCCCTCAGGATTGAAAGGGAATTATTTCCCCAACTTATAACGCACCACAGGGCATGTTTGCACACGTCACCTCAGGCCCCGTCCCCTCCCTTCACCGCTGTGTAAACGCGCCCTGTGGCCGTTCTAAGTTGAGAGATTAAGTCCCCTTGAATCCTAAGGGTCCCTAGGGTCAAACTAGCCCACTAGGTACCTCCAGTAAGCGCCACAGAGCTGTGTTGCATAGAGGTGTAAAAAGGGCCGTGGCCTCAGAACACCTGTCTGCAACGCAGCTCCCTAGCGCAACCTGGAGATACCTGTTGGGCTAGTTGGCCCTCAGGGACCCTCGGTATTGAAGGGGAATTCATTCCCCAACTTACAACTGGCCAGGGGGCGCGTTTGCAGAGTGCTGCAAGGAGGGGGCGTGGCCTCCGGCGCGATGTCGGTCTTTTATTTATTTTATTTTTTTAAGAGGCCTGTGTGGACCCCCTTCTTTTTCTAATTTATTGGCCCTGGGGACCCCATCACCCAGGGCCTGCACCCTAATTTTTTTTGTTGAAAAAAATAAATTTGGCCCTCCCAAGGCCTTAATCGGCCCCGGGGACCCCAACCCCCGGGTCATGGCCTTTGTTTGTTATTATTATTTTTTTTAATATATTTATAGAAACACCTAGGACATGCTGGACAAACCGTCTGTACCTATCACCATGACGATTTGCGTGATATTCATTAAAAGGCAACTATGCATACAATGAATCCACGTGGAATGTATTTACTCCGCTAGTGAAGCTCTGACGTGTCTGACGCCCTACCGTGCCTAATCCCGGCGCCCCTGCCGGTGGGTACTCCCCAAGTAGACACCCTTGTCGTTTATTTATACAAACATGGGTAGCTATTGACGGGCACATTTAATAAACACGCACACCAAGCCATTCAAAGGGGATTCGACAAAAATTCGACCAAACTATGCAAGAAACCCCCCTCACGGTTAATAAAACACACATCCACTGCCGGATGTGTAATACTTTTTATTTTACTCTCTGGAAAGGAGACAAACCTCACTTGAGAGTCACAGCGTGCTCCTGGCTGAGCCCAATGCTGTGTTACACCCACCAGTGCCCACCGAGTACCACACACCTCTGTGTTGCATTCCACCAGCTAGTGCGTATGCTATGACACTCTCTAGCCCATGTGCACTGTAACACCACCCCATGAATATGTCATGCCACACTTGCCTTCGCACGGGTTATATTGCCCCATCTAACGTGCCTTCCTCGATGCCTATTGCATAACGCACAGCGCTATGCCATACATATTACAATCTGGGATCCATATCTTTGTCACAGTGCATATGCAACGTTACATTCCCCAGCACATATTTTATATTACAACTTTAGAGACTAGTTAGGTTACACAACACTGCCCTGTGCATATTACACTCCAAGGCGCATATCGCATAGCACGCGCTAGTGCCTGTGCTATCTCGCACTCTCCAATGAATCTGTCATTGCGCACAATGGGTTGCATATTATATTTCATGCCCCGGTTCATCTTATATCACACTTTTTGGTGCATAGTTTATACCATATACTATATCTAGTTTTCATTTTCAATCGTGCTCTCACGACTATGTTCTATATAACACTGCGTCCACCTACCCTTTTTTCACGGGCATTACATTTTGCGATGGGGGTGGAGGGTCAGGGGGTGTTTCTGCCAAGTGAGCCCAGAGTCACAGTCACAAACGTCCTCTTCTTCCTGAATTAAAGTGAGATTATGCTGCATACTTGTTCATATTTTAAGTAGTTCGCACAGACACACATTTTAATAACAATAAAGTTTCTAATACCCACCTTCTCTGAACAGTTAGCTTGCTGCCCCATCCACCTCCTCCCTATCCTCTGTTGTCTGAATCCATGGACTAGCCTTCTCCCTTCTGCCATGCATGGTCTGATATACTGCCACTGCCCTCCATTTAGCATGATGTACCAGTCCACTCCTCCTGCCCTCCATTGCCCAATTCTATGGCCCATCATTGACCTCCTGCTAGCCTCTGTGCTTAGCTTGCTGCCCCTATTCTCCTTCCCCCTGCCCTCCGATGTCTTTGTGCATGCCCCTGCTCCATCCTTTTTTCCCACCATGTTCCATGGACCTGCCACTCCTATCTACTCTGAGTGTTCTGTTGAGCTGCCACTCCCCTCCCACCTGCCTAGCATTGTCAGATGACTGTAACCTGTCCCTGCCACCTCCACCCTGCCTGTCCACATGCCATGCCCCTATCCCCTTCCTCCTGTCCTCCATGGTCCATTTTACTGCCACACCCTTCTGCCCTCCCTGGTCTGTTGTGCTGCAACTGCTCCTCCTGCCTGCCCCGCGCGGTCTGTTGTGAGGCCCCTTCCCCTGAACTCTCTTGTCTGTGCCCAGGTCCTGACCCTTCCTTCTATCCTCCATGGTCCTTTGTTCATGCCCCAGCACCCTCCTTCTTGACCATCATAGCCAATGTGCTGCCACTAACCCTGCCGCTTGCCATGCATGGTCGTCTGTCTGCCATGGCCCCTCCCACCTTCCCTCCATGGTCTGTGTGTATGCCATCATAGTCTCACTGTTGCTCTCCATGGTGTGTCTTGTTTCTAGTGCCCATCCTGCCTGACCTCCATGGTCATCTTGCTGCTCCTGCCCTGCCCCCTTGCCCCCAGCCCTCTGTTTCCATGTGCAGACCCCTATTCCCTCCCTCCTGGCTTGTCTGTTCCATTGTAATGCCCCTGATCCGTCCCTCCTGCCCTTTATGGTCTGTGATGCTGCAGCTTTCTCTCCTGTCTGTCCATTATGGTCAGCTAGCTACCATTTCCTCTTTCCCCTCTGTTCTCTGTTGTCCATGTGCATGGTCCTGTTCCCTCCCTATTGCTTTCTATGGATTGTTGTCCTGCACTCCCGTCCCGCATGCCCTGTGTGGTGTATTGTGCTGCTGCAAACCCTGATGCCTGCCCTGTAGGGTCAGTTTGGTGCACCTCTCCATGTCCCTCCTGTCCTCTGTTATCCGAGTCCATGTCCCTACCCCAATTCCTCCTGCCTACCATGATCCAATGTGCCATACTTGCGAACATTTTGAACTTGGTAAGAGGGAGATTTTGAAAAAAAAACTGGGGTATTGATTTTCCCCTTTGAGTTACATTTAAAAAGAGGAGATTGTAGACAGGAGATAGATCAAATAAAGCCCATTTGAGCTTAAAAACATTGGACGTTTCCTGGCTGAAACGGGTCTGTTGGCATGTATGGTTGTACTACCACTGCCTCTTGCTTCTGCCCACAATGGTCTATTATATTGCCACAGCCTTTCTTGCCAGTCCTGTATTGTTGGTTTGTTGCCCCTGCCCCCCTTTCCACTGCCCTCCATAGTCTGTTGTGCTGCCACTGCCCTTCCTGCCTGCCCAGTGTGGTCAAATTGTTGCATCTGCACTCTCCTACCTGCCTTCAATTTTCAGAGTCCGTGCCCCTGGCCTCTGCCTCTCAACAGTATCCCAATGAACAACTAGATTGCTAACATTCTATATTTATTACAAAAGTGTGGAACGCCTGATGTCATCTTGATGTAATCAAAACTGTAATACCTAGAGCATTTCCTTTAGAAATTACATATATGAGAGGGTCTTATTTGCATCAGAATTATTGTTAGTGCTCTAAAAAACTAAAATGAGGACATATTTTCTGAGTTTTCAAATAGCGACAAAGAACTTTTAAATTATTTGTAATCTTTATGTCTTTTTATCCAGTTGACCACTTGATTAAATGTTGCACCTAGGGAAGAGGATGTGGTGTTACTTCCAGAGCTGCAGACTTTGCAACTGGGGAACCAGGTTGGAGTTTCTGCTTCAGCTCAACATTCTGTGATTCTGGTCAAATCACTTAATCTCCCCATGTCTACCACCAAAATGAATTTGATCTTGTGTGATGTAACCAATGCTCATGTAAAGCACTCCAATACCTGACAAGTCTGCACTATATGAAACTGCAAATACACAAAAAATAAGTGTTTTGCACACTTCTGTCATTGGGCTACATGTGGGCTACATCTGGGTGATATTTGTGCTGCATTTGGGCTCTTTTGTCTCTGGTGGCCATCTTGGGAGATTTACTTGCTATGAAGTTTCCTAATTTCCTCATTTACTGCAGTCTCCTCAGTAGGAAATGCTTTCAGTTTTTTACTTTGATTCCATCAAGAAGGTATTCAGATATGTCACACATTTGCCATAAATTCTGAATGTTAGCACTCTAGTTGCTCATTACATCACTGTAGTAAAGCTACTGCTCACCACGGAAGTCTGCTGCTGGTATTAAAAGTGCATGTTTCAGTCTGCATATCAGAATTTTTTAATGAAATAGAAGAGGCTTTGAGAAGTCACTCAAAATGTGCCCTAATTTTTCTTTCTTCAGCACTAATCATAATTTCTATGGCAAAATGAACCCCCTCATTGCGTTCCTTTTTTAATTAAATGTTTTAAGTGTTACCACTTTATTCCAATCAAGATGGCTTCAGGTGTGCCATACTTTTGTCATAAGTAAGACTGTTAGCACTCTAGTTGTTCGTTAGAACACTCTGGGACATTCTGTCATTGGGCTATACTTGGGATATATCTGGGTGATATTTGGGCTACATTTGGGCTCTTTTGTCTCTGGTGGCCATCTTGGGAGATTTATTTGTTATGAAGTTTCCTCATTTCCTCATTTACTATAGTCTCCTCAGTAGGAAATACTTTCAGTTTTTTACTTTGGTTCCATCAAGAAGGCATTCAGACGTGTCACACATTTGCCATAAATTCTGAATGTTAGCACTCTAGTTGCTCATTAGATCACTGTAGTAAAGCTACTGCTCACCAGGGAAGTCTGCATCTGGTATTCAAAGTGCATGTTTCGGTCTGCATGTCAGAATTTGTTTATGAAATAGAATAGGATTTGAGAAATCAAAATGTGCCCAAATTTTTCATTCTGCAGCACTAATCATCATTGCTATGGCAAAATGAACCCCCTCACTTTGTTCCTTTGTAAATTAAATGTTTTAAGTGTTACCACTTTATTCCAATCAAGATGGCTTCAGGTGTGCCATACTTTTGTCATAAGTAAGACTGTTAGCACTCTAGTTGTTTGTTAGAACACTCTGGGACATTCTGTCATTGGGCTATACTTGGGCTACATCTGGGTGATATTTGGGCTACATTTGGGCTCTTTTGTCTCTGGTGGCAATTTTGGGAGACTTATTTGTTATGAAGTTTCCTAATTTCCTCATTTACTACAGTCTCCTCAGTAGGAAATACTTTCAGTTTTTTACTTTGATTCCATCAAGAAGGCATTCAGATGTGTCACACATTTGCCATACATTCAGAATGTTAGCAATCTAGTTGCTTATTAGATCACTGTAGTAAAGCTACTGCTCACCAGGGAAGTCTGCTGCTGGTATTGAAAGCGCATGTTTCAGTCTGCATGGCAGAATTTTTTCATGAAATAGAAGAGGATTTGAGAAGTCACTCAAAATGTGCCCTAATTTTTCTTTCTGCAGCACTAATCATACTTTCTATGGCAAAATGAACCCCCTCATTTTGTTCCTTTTTAAATTAAATGTTTTAAGAGTTACCACTTTATTCCAATCAAGATGGCTTCAGGTGACGTTTGTCATAAGTAGGACTGTTAGCGCTCTAGTTGTTCTTTAGAAGACTCTGGGAAGCTGCAGTAGAACACAAAGGAATCAACTGATAGTCTCTGCCCTTGTTGGATGTACATGTTTTACTGAGAATGTCAGACTTCATTCTCACATGACTGAGAAAGATAATGTGAATTTACAGAAAATATGCTCTCAGTTTAGCTTATATATCACCTTCCAAACCTCTGTGGGAAAAGCATGAGAAAATAGTTTTCTCTCAAACATGATTCATGATATCATAGCAGAAGGCTTTTTCACATGGTAAAATCACCTTAGAACACACCACAATTCCTAAAATGAGAATGGTACTGCTGGAGCGGGTAGTAAAAAATGTTGTATACCCCATTCTGCATGTTTATATTAATCCGAATAATCAATTAATTGTAATATTATTAATCTGTTTGAAGTGATTAACTCACCAACTATATGAACAAGAGAAATATACGTGGGAATTGCACTTTGCATGGCTATATTAATTGTGAATTAACTTGTGTACGCATATTAATAGTATAAAATTAGACCATTATATGTTATATGTTGCTTTAAGTGATGTATTTGTGATTTGTGCTTTATTCTGTGAGTATAAACCGCTCTGAGTGTTGCTTCTGCTAGATAAATACACACACATATTGGTATTAGTAAGGGGATAACATTTTATAAGTCAATTCAATTCAAAAAACTTTATTTCGACAATTAAGTCATAAAAGTAACATACATCAGCCATCAGTATCAACATAAATTAAAACAAAATCAATTTTCAGCAAAAGACCAGGGCGAAGGTTACACTAATCACAATTTAAAATAAGCAATATTAAGACTAATATATACCTTCAGCTAGACACATTTCATATCTAGATATCAATAAATGATTACATTTGGGTACCTATTCATTGAATACTTTCGTAAGGTTCTGCCTGGACCGTATTATCCAAGCCCACTTTATGAATTTGGCCAATGCTATTGCAATAATCGGGCTTGGGTCAGTACACAAAATTCTTAATGCCTCCTCGTGCTTTCTGGTGCCTATAAGCCGACAAACGGGTAACACCCATTTTCTACGTGGAAGCACGTAAAGGGGACAAAAGAACAAAAAATGACTCAAGGATTCGGGAAAATCTCTACAATTCGGACATTTGTCCGTTGATCCTTTTGTCCATTTTGACGTAAATATGCAAATGGGAAGGGTACCTATCCTGAACTGGAAATAGAGTTTACGATCGGATGGAATTTCGATCAATCCCCAGTATAGTTCAAGTCTAGGGTAGGCCTTAAATTCTAAAAATCTGGCTGTTAGTTGCGATGTACTCCCTTTGGAAGCTACTTCCATAGCGATCATTTCCCAGTACATGTTTTTCAAATTTTCTTTAGAAGGGAAATCCGCATTTTGGGGGTCATCCCATAACTTGTTCAATCCTAGTCTATAGAGCAACAATTTGATAGACCTCAGCCAGTCTATTTTGCGAGAGATATCTTTATCCATTATTTCCTTTAGGCCCAAGGCATAGTGTTTAAGCTCCTCTGTCGACCAGACCCAATATAACAAAGGCCGCAAATTAGCGGTATCTTGTAAGGTTTTCAAACCAAGGTCCCAAAAAAGAGGTAATAAAGGAGTGCTTTGAGGCGCGCCAACCACTTTTCGGATAAACGCACTGTCCATGACATTCAGACGTTTTGGGTTATTGACAAACCCCCATAACTCTGACCCATATAGAGATGAGCTTCGTACCTTCATTGAATAGATTTCAAGGAGTGGGCCTATTGGCTGTGTTTTTGAGGATTTGAATCTCTTCAGGAGGATGCCTGTCTGTTGCTGGAACTTCAAGATGGATAAATCTAAATGGCTATTCCAATACATGTTCTTCTGCAACGTGACTCCTAAATGAGTAAATGCATCGACCTGCTCCAAGGGCGAGCCGTTCAAAGAGATTACACCATTAAAGGGTTTGTAAGATCTGCACGGGTTAGGGCCATTGAGAACCATAAACTTTGTCTTGGAAACATTTATTTCCAGTCCACGCAGCAAACAAAACTCTTCGAAGCGTCGGAGGGTGAGCTGCAGGCCACTCGGAGTTTTAGAGATCAGCAACGTATCGTCGGCGAACATGAGGACTGGGATTCGGGTACCAACCATAGCCGGTGCATCCGAGGGGACCAGGGCGAGGAACTCGGCTACCCCATTCACGAAGAGCGAGAACAGGGTCGGTGTCAAAACACATCCCTGCCGGACTCCCCGCTCCACGGGGAAGCTCTCCGTTACCTCACCCTGACGACCCCATCGGACCCGAGCAAAATTGTCCTCATGTAGGCGGACGATTAGTGCCAGCAATTCCGGTGCCATCCCCAACTCCTCCAATACCTGCCAGAGTTTGCTACGTGGAACCAGATCAAAGGCCGCCCGCAGATCGACAAACACGGCATACAAAACCCCTTTTTCTAGGACCACCATCCTCCAGTAGAGGACAATAAACCTAAAAATCTGATCAATGGTGCTGGTTTTTGGGCGAAAACCAGCCTGGAGGGGACTTAGAATGTTGCTAGCCTCCATCCATGTCTGGTTCCTGCCCAGGACCAGACGTCCCATGATTTTTTGCATAGCATCAATCAAAGTAATGGGTCTGTAGTTACTGGCCAAAGATTTGTCCCCTTTCTTGTATATCGGGACAATCTCAGCACCTTTCCAAGAATGGGGGATCGGCATTCCCTGTGCTATTGCATTGGCTAAGTGTGTAATGTATGGACTCCATCTTTGTCTGTCATGCAGGAATAAATCAGCCGGGATACAATCCATGCCAGGAGCACGACCCTGGGTGACCATGTCAAGAGCAATGCCAACCTCCTCTGTGCTGAACACAGAACTGTTATAGAACAACCTCTCCTGGGGATACGTACTAACGTCCACATCACCTTTTGAATATTGTGGCTTAAAAATTTTTACCCAGGAGCTCTGGGGAACGTAGTTATGGGGGCTATCAGTAATTTCGCCCTTCTTCCACTTAAAGATGTTCCAGAATTTCTTCTGGTTTTTATCTGTACATGCTGCTTTTAAATCTTGCCACTCACACTCCTCCCATTCCTTTTTTGCTTTCCATTGAGCCTTTCTGTAGAAACTACGGCTGTTTTGATCTTAGTTGGTTCTTTTGTTTTAAGTGCAAGTCCCAAATTTCTACGGGCTTGTTTACAGGAGGCATTATACCAATCCTCCTGTTTGCTTCTCGCAAATTGTTTTCCCAAGAAAGGCCTACAGAAACAGGATTTGAGTTTGGCAAATAGTTTTTCATGTATATTACCAAAAGCGGCTAGGGGATGGCTATTATGACCCACCGCCCTTATAGACATCAGAGCCTCTTCGACATAGTTCTCAATGCTGTCTATAAGATCAGGGTGCTCTATTACGTTATTCCACTTAAGGTGGCGTTCATCATTTGTTAGAGCATCAGCTGGACCTACCATTTCTGCAACTCGGTCCCTGTTGTATCCCGTCCCAAAATTAAAAGTAGCAACTAGTGGATTATGGTCGCTTTCGATCCGTATCTTAACCTCCATATCCACGAGGGTATGCCACATCTCCAGGTGGACCAGGATATAATCTATATTACTTGCCCTGATACCATTATTAAACGTCTTGGTACATGTCCTATCAGATGTGGTTCTGCCATTGGCCGCCCTCAATTGGTTGCCTAGGCAGAACCCTTTCATGTACAGAGCTGCCTCAGTCCATTTACTCACTATCTTTGCCTCGAGCTGTGGGACACCCCATCTTAGGTCCTCATCCTCAGTTAAAAGCATATCTTGAGGCCCTAATGGCTCAAAAGTTGTGTTAAAATCTCCGGCAATCAATGGGAGCACATCGTCAGGGCTGGATTCCACTAGAGTGCTCAACACTGACATCACCTCAGATTTTTTTCCGCCTGGTAAGCCCCTAGCATATACATTGTATATATCGATCTTGAATTTTAGCGGGCAAGTCAACCTAATGCCTAGAATATCGTCACTCTGGGTTCAAATTGGTTGGATATTACACTCCATGCTTTGTTTAACCCAGATGACCAGGCCTCCAATTGGCCGACCCTTAGGCCTTTTTCCCGCTGGGACAAAAAAATTCAAGTAGCCCAACATGAATACAGGCTCTAGCGTCCATGTCTCCTGAAAAAGACAGATATCATGCTTGCTAGTGAAGTCTGCCCAGGCTGAGGACGATATTTTTGATCCCATACCCGCCACATTCCAGGATAAAAACGATACATGTCCCATTAGACTAGTTTCCGCTGCAATACTCCCAAGGGCTGATATTTGGGAAGGAACTACATCTGATAGAGAGCATGATAGTTCCTTGATACTTGGGGTTTCCATTTGATGTACTGTTTGTTGGTCTCGATCCCTGTCCCCGATAGGATTTATTTGATCAGGGAACATGTCAACCATACCTTCACCCACAGTTCCAGGCTGTTCTCGTTTCTTTAGGCCTTCTTCTATTTCGAAAGCTACATGAGACTTTACATGATTATCCCCTGCCAATAGAACTGTATTTAACATGTCACAATTAGAATGACCTCTGGCACTAGTCAGTCAGTCACAATCCGCTAGCCCAGAAAGTACATCAAATCTTTTGATGGATCTTTTATCTCCAAGGGTACTACCTTTTAACAAGGGGTCTCCAGGTATAAGCCCACCTAAGGGCGGAGACAAGGGTGCATAGAAATAAGACAGTGGCATTGTGTTTATTAGGGATAGATGGTCATTCTGCGGCCAAGAGCAGATATGTTCCACACAACGCCTGTCTCTAAAATTAATAACTATACAATCCCCCTTTAGCATTTTAGGTCTCTTACCCACCCAGTTTACTCTTCTAGCGAATAGAATTTCCGCACACATATGGGGCGGTAGTGGTCGCTTAACATTTAACCAGAATGTACATTTGTTCTTTAGGTCCCCGTAAGATTCCCTTATTCCATTCTCCAACGGTGGGACCCCTGTTAAGACCACCACGTAGGGAGCTGCTTCGGGTGGGAGGTGTAGGTTAATTAAGCCAGGCGAGGACTGCACTGAGTTTTGGGCAGATGGGGGCTGCCTATCTTTGCTGACACTACCTACCCCACCTGTGTTGGTTTCGACTCGGGCGGGGCGATGATCATCTCTAACCCGACTTTCGACAACCAAGGGGGGATGGGGTTCCTGGGGAGTAGGAAGATTATTTTTCGCAGTACCGCTTGCTGATTTGTTAGTAGTGGTAATAGTCTCAGTCGATGCACCCATAGCACTAAGACACTCTTTTTGCTGACCCTGGGCCAGTCTACCACCCCGTGGTTGAGCCGAGGCAAGTGACAGTTCCATGCATACAAGCCTACTTTCAATAGAGCCCAACCTTTCATAAATTGGCTCGCATAGTTTTTTAACTGTACTTTCCAATTTACTCCAGAATGACGGTGTATCAATTACTTCCATACATATTGACCCCGAAGATGGTGTTTGATTTGGCCTTACATCAGAGGTCTTAGGGCATGGGGCTAAGATCTTCTTTGCAGCAGAAACAGGGACGGGGCTTAACTTTACATTCTTGTCAGCGGCTGTCTTTTGATTTCCCCTGCGGTTTTTTTTCAGGGTAGGGGCTAGTTGTTGATGGGCAGGAACCACTTTTACGTTACTGGCTGAACGAGTCTTAATACTTGACAAAGGCTTGGTTGTTAAGACCACATTATTAATGTTCATAACGTCGACAATTTCATCCGACGTGCCAGTCAAGGAAGGAGAGCATACCAATATTTTATCATTTTGCTCCTCGATCGGCAAGGATGTAGAGCCCAGAGAATCTGACCTGGCTGGTTGACAGCATGGTGGCGATCTTACACTGGCCATGTTTCCCAAGGAGGACCTCTTATCACACAAAATGTCTAAATATAATCTTTTCTCTGTTAATTCAATGTCTTTAGCAAGCGCTGACTGTACTCGCACCAAGAAGTTATCTAAAGTTCTCATTAGTGCACCCCCTGTAGATTGCAGAGCAATGCCGTCCCTTTTGGCCATTTCGACCTTAACTTGATATATAAACTGGTTACCTCGGTCAGCAGGTATCCCGCTAGCTTGCAAGCAATTGACCGCAGCCTATATACTAAAACAAGGCAAATAGATTTAGTCAATGGGTGTTAGTGGAGGGTCCCGTTCCGTTCTCAAACGTTCTCGGACGGGCTCAGACGGGCCCGCCCTTGGCCCGGGCTTCGCCCCGGACTGCGCCCCGCACGCGTCCCGCTATCGCGAGAACAGGTAAAAGTTATATAGGCCGGGGGAGGAGCGGGAAGAGGAACCAGGTGCAGGTGATCAGGAATGAAGGATGCACCCTGGTCCTCGCAGTCCCGTAGATGGATGTTCAGAGTTAAAAAGCCCCGTGCCTTTTAAAATAAGAGCGTGCTGTGCTCACCAGCGTCCATTTTCAAAGAGGATTACAGCCCATCCGGTGTCTGTGGCAAAGTCCTGCGCCTACGAGCGTCATTTCCATCTTTTAATTACGTTTTTGTGTTTCTTTTGCTTAAGTTGACCATTTCGGCCTATACAAGATGGCTGAACAGGACGGTAAACGTGACTGCCTTGACAACACAAGGTTCTGGGTGAAGTGCGCATACGTCACCGCCAGCGACAGTGTCCTGGACCTGACCCCGGGTGAACATGTACCCTCCAAGGTAATTCCGGGAACTCATCCAAGATTAAGAGACAATGCCCAATTTAAAAGCCGGAACAAGCAAGTTCGATAACTTCAGCTACGACACCCTGAGAATCGCTCATCGCCAGTCGAAATTGACCAATGAGAACTCTCTAAATCCAATCTCGATACATGTTTGTTAGTATTTTCATTATAAAAGTAGGTAGGGAATTAGGGTAGTATCGCTACGACCGGCTCGCTCATCTTTGACGAACTCGATTTCCTGACGTTATGTTGACGGAGAGGACGGTGACACTGCTGGACAGCTGTTATCCTGAATCTATGAGAGACTGAATTGCGGCCAAACTTTGAATAAATTCTTCTTTGACTGATTGACTTAGAGGACGACTTTAGCAAGAATAGGTAAATATAATGCTCTGAAATGTTGATGATTACTAAATTTCCTTGCAAAATAATTTAGATAAAGAGTATTTGATTAATTGACAAATGTGCTGTCTCAGTTATTTGAATAAAAGAAATGTGGTAAGGAAGTAATGAATAGATAGACGAGCATTATTCATTAAAACCAAGTAAAACAACTAAATGATTCATCTCCTTATGGGAGGGATATCTTGGGTTTAATGTCAGTGTATTTAGGGTAGGGCGAAGGTATTCCTCTCATGTCAGCGTTGTGAAACGTATTTTCCCTCAGAAAACAGGTCAACCGAGTGTAAGTATATTGGTGTAATGGGCCCCACCAATGAATGTATGTGAGTGAATTTGATGCTGAGGTAGTTGGTCTGTGCCGAAGGGGGAATTTGACGTTCTGCGCTGCATCAGTTTTCTGGTAGCAAGACGAAGTTTTTTATTGTCTTGGTTTGGTGATTATTGCTTGTAAATAGCTTATTGATTATTGGTTATTGATACTGGTTATGTACTAACACTCTATGTTGAGTTGCGTCAAGTTTTATGTCGTTAGCACGACTTCTGGGATGTAGGAAGTCGGAAGTTTGTCACGGTTCCGTAGTAGAGCAGAGGTAAGCGCTGTTCTCGAGAAAGACAGAATTGTTGTTGTCCTGTAGGTAAACAGGAGAAAACGTGTGACGATTGAAGTTGCACGACGCATTGTCTGGGTTCGATTCTGTGTCATGGCCGTGTGTTGCCATTAGAGACATTTTCTGTGTGAGAGAATTGTGTATGATAGCGAAGGTTACCTGTGAAATTCTGGTCTTAGGTACCAGGGATCCAACTGGCATTCCGATAACGCTTATCACTAGAAAGGTAATAGGTACTCTCTGAGCTTGTTAGAAGGACAAAGGAGAGGTAAGCGCTGCTTTGTTAACGTGTGTTATGATTCTGTAGTAGAACAGACTGTTCGCTGTTCTCGGGAAAGACAGGATTCTGTGTGAATGTACTACATTTTCTTGTGTGGAAGTGCGTGAACGAAATAGCATTTGGGTTAATTACGAAACTCTGGGTTTATTTCTGAGGAGCATTGGGTCTCCAACTATGTGTCTTAAAATACTAGAGAAACAGTTAGCTAATGCATGTTAGAAGGGTGAAGTAGAGGGATGTGCTACTTTATCAACGGAAATAACGGGCAGAGGTAAGCGCTGCTCTCGGGAAAGGCGGAATTCTCGTGGGAAAGGTCTATTGCTATTCTTTGGTTAGTGAAGCGGACAATGGAGACATTTTCACGTTGTTACTAACTGAATTGTAAAGATTGAAACAAAAACTTACTGAGCAGATTTGTAAAGGAGGGGTAGACAGGGGCAGGAGCTGCTGCAGCAGCTGCTAACGTCAGAACGACAGCGCTCGGATTGGACAGTCGGTCAGAAACGTAAAACGCTCTGGATTGGTGCGTTGAGTGTGCGTCGTGCTGCGATTGGAAAAATACAGGGTGATGTAGACGCTCCGGATTGGTGCGTTAGTGTGAGTCGCGCTGGGATTGGAGGATTGTGACAGTGACATAGACGTTCCGGATTGGTGCATTAGTGTGAGCCGCGCTGTGATTGGATAGAATAGCGGTACAGTTGCAAGGGGAAACTAGTGAGATACGAAAAGAAGGGAAAATGTATTACGATCCACCAGAAAAAGAGAAAAAGTCATGGTTCGGGAAAATTAAGAAGTGGTTTAAGGAAGACAAACAGGTCAAAACTAGGGAAAGACAGTTACTTCCTCCGCCGAAAACCCCTGCATCTTTAATGATTGCGAAATATGGATATCACACCTGTATTTGGTTAGACAACTGGGTCAAGTATACAAAAGAGGACGGAGTGTTAGCTTTTCCAGAACATGGTTCATTTAATTTGGCCGTTTTGAGAAATTTGAGAGAGAAAATGATGAATTTAGAACCGAGACCTAGACCGACTCAATTTGAAGCTTTGACGGAATGGGAAGACGAAATGCATGACCGAGAAAGACAGAGAAACGGTAGAGGATATAGGTATTTGTTTGGCAGATCGTACGGACATGAGACACATGAGGATCGAATGAGAAGGTGGCTGAATGCAAGTATGACTGAGGGTTTGTTTCCCGTAAGAACTGCAGGAGAGCATGAAGGACGAAAGTGTGTAGAAAAGAGGCATAATTTGGAATCGAGAGGGTATGGAGTGAATGAGTCTGAGGATGATGTCCTTGATGATATGTTCTATAAGAATCCACCACCATACCGACCAGAACCAGAAATTTTAACTCCAAGATCCCCAATAAAAGAATCAATACGAATTATAAAATCGGAACCAGAGTTCCAAGATTTGGAAAGAAATAATCCTAATAGAGAGGTAGAAAATAAGTGTGGAGGAAAACTGGATGGAGAAAATTCAGCAGAATTAGCCAAAACAACCCTAGAACTAACGGAGAAAATAAGAGAATTAACTAAGAATCTGGAAGCAGTAAGCGTACCAGTAACGATAGGTCCAGTAATGCCGATTTTTGACAAGCAAAAGGACAGTGAGCATTGTTTGAGAGTCCCTTATAAGAGTAATAAACCAGTTGAACAACCAAGAGTGAGTCAGAGTGAGAATCCATGGAGACAGACTATGAGTAGGATTGAACCGAATTTTTCAAACAACCCGTTTGTAGGTCAGAACTGTGCAGAGAAGCGTATGACAATGATAGAGACCATGTCAGAAACACAAAAAGATTTTGGACAAGGAAATGTAGAGATGCCAGTAGGACCATCTACAGAGGAGTTGAGTGAATGGTTGAGAAGCTTGCAAATGAAAGACAAGGAATCTCAGTCGATAGATGTAGCTAAATTACTAATAGCACTGGAAGAATTAATAGTAGGTACTATCCCGACAGAGAAGTTAAAAACATACCAAGATGAGGAATTGTTATTTCTATGTAAAAGCGTAACATGGAGAGCGAAAAATCTTCATGAAAGATTAGAAGAAGTTGCAAATGAAATGGGCATTGATATTGAAAAGGTAAAAACCTTACAGAAACCCTATCGAGTAGATTTCACTGAAAAAGACATTGAAACATGAATACTACAGAACGAATAGGTCAGATTAAGGATATAATTATTTTGTTGAGAAAATGGGGAGACGTGGACAAATGGAAGAGCAGATGGTATTGTAAGCGAGACGAAGTTTCAGACAAAACATTTTCAGCCTATCCGATGAGAGAAAAAGAGAAGGTTGGGACAGAATACCCTATGAGAGAGATTCCAGGAGGAGGATATGTTCATTTACCATGGACTAGACAGGATATTTTGTCATTTAAGAATGACTTCCCTCGACTGCGTGAAAAGCCCGTCGAGTGGTATAGACCGGTAGACAGATTTGTGAAATTATTCAAAGTATTGTGGATTGATTTGAATAGTTTGTTTGACATAATTGTACCAGCTGATTTATGGACAGAATGCAAAATAGTAATAGATTGGCCAACCCAGGAATACCCGAGGAATCCTAAGACAGGAGCCCCAGACTCTGAGGTAATGAAGAAATACAAACAGGTTATAGCATTTTTGTAGAACAAAGTACCCCCTAAGGAGACAGATTGGGTGAAAATTGACAGAACACATCAGGAAAGCAAAGAATCAGTACATTCCTATTATGAAAGGTTAATTTTTGCATTTAAACACTTCAGTGGAGATGAGAATTTGAGGGACAAGGATTTGAGTAATTTCGTACACAGGTTTGTATATGGTCTTCGTCCAGAAATTAGTGAAATGATAAAACAGCATACGGTAGATTGGCAAAACAAGAAAACAGTTGAAGTATTGAGACATGCTGAATATTTCAGTGATGAAAGTGAAGCAAAACAGCGAAAACTAAAAGAGAAGGCAATGTGGGCACAGGTAAAAGTAGCAGAGAGACAAGAAGCACAATTAGTGGAACAAGCAGGGTCAAAACCGAGATTTAATCCTGTAAAAAATAAAGGGAATATTGAGGAAGCTAAAAAGAAATTTCCGTGTCATAATTGCGGTAGGATAGGGCATTGGAAATCCGAGTGTAAATTTCCTCCAAGTACTAACGATGAAAATGCCTCATTGAATCCACAGGTGCAGAATGAGGTGAGTGGTCAACAGCAACAACAGCAGCAAGGTGTAACACAACAGAATCAGGTACCAAAACCACCTTTTCCACAGAACAAAAATTGCCAGAAGTATAGTAAGGAGAATGGATTCTACAACGTCGAACAGCTAAATAAGCCACAACGCTTGCGCTGCTTCGCAGTATTGGCTGCAACGCGATGAAAGCGATTCAGAAGAGGGTTACTGACGGTGCCGAAGGGAGGAAGAAGAGTGCGTACTTGGCGCAACTCTAGAAGTAGACCAGACAGGCCCATTTGTAGATGGAAAGGTTAGTAATGAAAATATTACTTTCCTAGTTGATACTGGTGCTACTCGATCAACTGTTAGATCAGTTGATGTTAAGAATCTTCCTCTCTCGGATGAAACGATCCAAGTAGTCGGGGTCTCCAACAGACAGATTAAAACGTACCTTACAGAACCAGTAAAAGTTAGTATAGGGAAATTTTCCGAAATGCACAGATTCGTAGGGTGTGACACTAGTCCTGTGAACTTGTTAGGTAGGGATTTATTGCGCAAGATCAATTGCACTATATTTTGTACTCCAGATGGAATAGCTTTTGAAACACCCGATGATGATGTGTTGTATAAAATGACACTGGCAAACAGAGAGAAAGAGGTTACAGGAACATATACTGTATTCAACCCTGACAAACTACCAAAAGAATTGAAACAATCAGTAAAAGAAGAAGTTTGGGATTTCACAGGAGAAGATGTTGGATTAATGAGGAATATAGATCCAGTAAAGATAACTGTAAAAGAAGGAGTAAGTTATCCAAATGTCCCACAATATAAACTGATTCCTGAAATAATTGAAGTAGTTACTCCTGTGATTGAGAAAATGATAAGGCAAGGAATGTTGAGAGAGATAATGAGTAGCCCATGTAATTCACCGATAATGGGACTGAAAAAGCCTAGTGGGAAGTTCAGAATAGTGCAAGAACTGAGAAAGATAAACAAAATTGTTGTACCATGTTGTCCCATTGTACCGAATCCATCTGTGATTTTATATCAGATTCTTCATGACGCAGAATGGTACACAGTGATTGATTTGTGCCATGCTTTCTTTTCCATCCCATTACACAATGACAGCCAGCAAATCTTTGCATTTCGTTTCGGCGAGCATATTTTGGTGTGGTGCCGAATTCCACAGGGGTATACAGAAAGTCTTTTGATATTCAATCAGCTATTGAAGAAGTCTTTGGAGAGTCTGGAGATGCCTGAAAATTCAGTACTAGTCCAGTATATCGATGACCTACTTGTGGCATCGAAAACTTGTGAAGCTTGTGAGGTAGACACAGTAGCTTTGTTAAATCATTTGGCAGATGGAGGGCTAAAAGTGTCATCATCAAAATTACAATTTTGGAAAAGAGAAGTCCAATATTTGGAACACAGCATTGAGAAAGGACACAGGAAAATAACCATAGACAGAATCAGGATCATAAAAAGAATGAGTCCACCAATGACCCAAAGAGAAGTGAGAATGTTTCTGGGAATGGTTGGATATTGTCGTCAATGGATAGGAAATTTTTCCTTGATTGCAAAACCTTTGGTACGGCTGACAAGAAGTGATGTGAGAGATCCAATTGATTTAAACAAAGAGGAGTTGGCAGCATTCAAGAAATTGAGAGAAGGATTGTGTGAAGCGCCTGCATTGGGTATGCCTGACTATGACAAGGAGTTTGAGTTGTATTCCAGTGAGAGAAATGGATGTGCACTCTCTGTTCTACTACAGAAGCATGGAAAACTGAGGGAACCAATTGCGTATTTTTCATTCATGTTGGACCCAGTAGCTGTAGCCCTTCCTGAGTGTCTGAAAGCGGTAGCTGCTACATGCTACATGTCGAAGTTTGGAACAGAGTGAAGGAATTGTGATGGGGTATCCTGTAAAAGTGTTTGTGCCTCATGATGTGGTGATTCTTTTAACAAGGAGTCATACTCAGTATATAACGCACAGCCGACTGACTAAGTATGAAAAGGTCATTTTGGGTGCAACAAATGTGAGTCTTGTGAGATGCTTGAATGTGAAACCTTCAACATTGTTGCCTGATGTGTGGCATGTGGAGGTAAGAGATGAAGCAGATCATGATTGTTTGGATTTACTTGATTTTTGTACAAAACCAAGGCCTGACATAAAAGATGACCCTTTACCAGAAAGTGATTATGTCATGTTTGTTGATGGATCCTGTTTGCGAACAGATGATGGAGTGCTGAGTGCAGCATATGCAGTATGTACAGTTGCAGCAGTGATGGAAGCATCCTATTTGAAAGAAGTAAGGTCGGCCCAAGTAGCTGAACTTATCGCCCTGACCAGAGCATGTAAGATTGGGAAAACTGTAAGAGTGACTGTGATAGCCAGTATGGCTACGGGGTGGTCCATGATTTTGGCCAAATTTGGCTGCAAAGAGGTTTCCTGACCTCAAGTGGGACTCCCATTAAGAATGTTGAAGTGGTTGGAAGGTTGCTTGAGGCAATACAGCTGCCCAGGCAATTGGCTGTGGTAAAATGTGCTGCTCATAGTCGCAGTGGTGATTACATTGCCACTGGAAACAAGTTTGCCAATGACATGGCACAATATTGTGCACAAAATCAGAATTCAATCAATCGGGCAAAGGAAAAAGAATTGGTTTCGTGTTTCCCAATGTTTACTAACACTGTGGGAACCTGGGAGGAGGTAAGACAATTGCAGGAGAAGAAGCAGGATGTGCACCAAGAGAGAAAGATCATGTGTGGGTCTATCGAGATGGAAGACCAGTAATCCCTGATAGCATGATGTCTGCCATGGCACGGATATATCATGGACAGGGACATATAGGGAGAGATGCCATGATTAGGTCCTTTAAACAAACTTGGTATAATGCCAAGTTCAGGCTTGTGGCAGAAAGTATTTGTCAAAGATGTCTAATTTGTCAGCAATACAATCCAGGAAGAAAGACAGTGGTGAGTCTAGGAACAATAGGCCGAGAGGGAGGGCCTTTTACCAGAATACAAGTAGATTTCATTGAGCTGCCTCCTTGTAACAGATTGAGGTATGTTTTGGTAATGGTATGCCTATTCTCTAGATGGGTAGAAGCATTTCCAACAAGAAGAAATGATGGAATGACAGTGGCAAAATTATTGTTGAGGGAATTTATACCTAGATTTGGGTTCCCAGTAACAATTGAAACAGACAGAGGAGGACGTTTTCATAACGAGATCATAAAACTGATTTGTGAAGCATTGAATGTACGACAAAAACTGCATTGTGCCTACCGACCAGAGGCTTCTGGTGTAGTAGAACAAATGAATGGTACTATCAAAAACAGAATAGGGAAAATGTGTTTAGCCACAGGTATGAAATGGCCCGATGTCTTGCCTCTAGTACTCAGAACTACTGGTTTGAGTCCACATGAGATCCTCATGGGACGGGCAATGAGACATGTATTTATACCAGTCAACAAGCTGATGACAATAACTGATGACATGGTATTGGAATACTGTAAAAGCCTGGCTGACGCAGTTCATTCTGTGTTTCATCAGGTTGGAGCGGATGCCACCACTCTTGAAAAGAAGCCAGCTCATGATCTGAGCCCAGGGGACTGGGTAAGGATAAAAGTACACAGAAGAAGAAACTGTTTGGTTCCCAGGTGGGGAAAACCAAGGCAAGTCTTCTTGACTACGACAACAGCTGTGAAGTGTGCTGGATTGAAGAACTGGATCCATGCAAGTCATACCTTGAGAATTCCGAATCGAGTGGATTGTAAAGAGAAAGAGTATTTTGATGAGTCAGAATCCAGTACTGAGTCAGATGACGGAGAACCAAAGGATAAAGAAGGAGAAAACTCTGAAAGGGGGAAACAGAGCCAAGGTTAACTTTGGTCCCCAGAAGCAACTCCCTGAGGAAAAGATTGCAGATTTCTGAATCCAGTTCAGACTCAGAGACCGAACAAAGAGCCCATTCATCCAAGAAAGAACAAAGGAAGAACAAAGAAAAGGACAGTGGAGAGACAATAAAAGAAACCTGTGAGAAGGAAGTGCCAGATGAAAGATTGAGAAATATTCCACCTGAAACAACACCTTTAGATGGACAGGTGCCAGATACAGAGAGAAAGGGAAAGATTATTGCGGAAGACCCCCGAGGAGGTGTAGGGAGCTCCAACATCCACTTTGAAGCAGGGATAAGTAGTCAGCAGGAAGATTGTGTGACAGAGATTCGAGGAGGGACAGAAGTAGGGAAAACAAAAGAGGTGGAGAAAGAACTCGTTGAAGGTGAAAATCTAGTTGAAGCAGAGTCTGAGGAAAGCGAGGATGAAATACCAGAAGGCCGAGTTCTGAGAAAGAGAGCTCGGAGAACTGAAAAGAATGATAAAGGGAGTAAACTGAAAAGAGCGGCCAAAGATGAAGTGTGGCCAAACAAAATAAAGAGACTGAGATATCGGCTGACACGTGTAAATTCGCCAAGAGCTGAACAGGTAAATGAAGTAACGAGTCAGGAGTAATCGAAAGAGAAAGAACAGACAGTAGTCAAAGAAAGAAAAAGAACAAGAAAACCTAACCAGAAGTATAAATCACCGGAATGGACATATGTGGCCCTGCCTGAAGTGAAGGAAGAGGCGGATAGCCAAGGAAATCCAGAGGTGGTTGTACCGGAAGTGGTTGAGGAAGACGAAGAATCGGAAATCCTGAGAGTTATCTTGTCCGATATTGGAGAAGAAGCGGATGTTCAGGACAACCTGTATGTTGAAAACGAAGGGAAGGTGAAAGATGATGAGATGCCAAACTGAATGAGATAAGAAATTACGAATGGAAAGACAATAAAATACTGAAAAAAGACAAAAACTTGTAGAATCACATAGGTGCTTAGAAGCCTTGGGTTAGAAACTAGTTGTGAAGTAGAAGAGGCTAAGTCAAAAGACACGGCTCATTTTAGAAAGATGGCAAACATAGAAGGTAGCAAAAGTTGATGTACCTTCCTTAGAAGATGGTGCAAAATGTGTTGTTGTTGTACAGGAATATTAATGCTTCTTTGGAGTATTCTTGCTCTAATAATTTCATTTAAAGTTACTGTTGATACATTAGAAGGACATAGTGATAACATAACTAAAATAGGGAAGGTTCAAAAGGTAGTTCCAACTAGTATAGATATAAACTATTTACATAAAGACAGGTCAATAACAGATTTTTCTAACAATGTGTTTTCAAAGTTGTTGTATGAATATGTAAAAACTATGGACGTAAGGGATTGCTACGTATGTATGCAATTACCTGCATCTGTATCTGAAGGAGTGACTTATCATCACCTCCCTGTAACATATGGCATAACATGTAGTGTAATAGCTAGCTTGTTTTATCAAACAGGTAAATTAGAGTATTATTTTTCAGATGTAGATACTATATTTTCACAAGTACCGTCAATTAACAAGCTAAACAAAGTAAAACCTGCAAAGGTATTAGGTGAATTTTTCTTAGAGACAAATGAACTAACGTTAGAATATATATTTAGAAATAACTTGACTTGCAGTTTAAAGAAAGAGGAGAAGACATTTTTGGATATGGTTGAAGAAAGGAGAGCGAAAATGCAAAGGAGGGTTTCAGAAGGGGAAGTGGAGAAAACGGTTTGGGATGTAGAAACAGAGAAACATTTAAGAGGAGAATCGAGTCCGACTATGGCTTTAGATTGGCCTCAGAAAGGAAAACAGTGTATAAGAAGGAATCAGACGGCATATGACAATTATTTTCTAGGGAATAGTGAGTGCCATGATACATACCGGATCTTGGGAGGATGGGGATTTAAAGGTGGAAGAGATCCAGTCTTACCAGGACTGTTTTTCATTTGTGGGAACAGGGCATATTATCGTTTGCCAGACCATTGGTATGGCACATGTTATGTTGGCCTGGTTTTTCCAAAGATTTTTCACATGGATAGAGGAGAAGATGGTGTACATAGCTTAGGTAATCATTTAGCACGAAGTAAAAGAGAATCTTGGTCTGAAATTGTAGGTGACATTTTTGGAGCACTGATACCCGCAGTGGGAATATCTCTGAATGCGAACAAAATTAGAAAACTTTCAACAGTAGTGGATCGCTTGTCAACAAGCACCGCTGGAGAATTCTTATTGGTAAATACTGAAATGGTTGCCATGCGTGCTATGGTGATGCAAAATCGACTTGCCATTGATATTTTATTGGCAAAAGAGGGTGGAGTCTGTGGAATGCTGAAAGTTCAACATTGTTGTACTTACATTCCTGATGAATGTAGAGATTTGAAAATTTATATTAAAAATATAACAGAATTGCATGACGAAATTGTACCACTGGAGGTTGAAGGTGTTTGGGAGAAGATCGGGAAGAAAATAACAGCTATCAAAGACTTTGTAGTAAAACTTGGTAGTACATTTATAGGTAAGATATTATTTCCATTAACTTGTGTGATTTTCGTAGTATTAATAATAAGACTAGGTTGTATTTGTTGTAGAAAGAATAAAAACCAAGAAAGAATAAAAAGAGAAAACTTAAGGAGAAGGGATGAGAAACAAGAGAGAGAATTTGAAGAAATAGAACTAGAAGAGTTAAAAGATAGCATGTATAAAACAGCAAAAAGAGAAGAAACAGGGGAAACTGAAATATGAATGAAACAAGAAATCAATTCGAAATTTCCGTAAAATACTACAAAATTTTATGTTAGTGTGGTGATATAATCACCAATGGTGGGATTGCTGGAGCGGGTAGTACAAAATTTTGTATACCCCATTCTGCATGTTTATATTAATCAGAATAATCAATTAATTGTAATTTTATTAATCTGTTTGAAGTGATTAACTCACCAACTATATTAACAAGAGAAATATACATGGGAATTGCACTTTGCATGGCTATATTAATTGTGATTTAACTTGTGTACACATATTAATAGTAGAAAATTAGAACATTATATGTTATATGTTGCTTTAAGTGGTGTATTTGTGATTTGTGCTTTATTCAGTGAGTAAAAACCGCTCTGAGTGTTGCTTCTGATAGATAAATACACACACATATGGGTATTAGTAAGGGGATAACATTTTATTAGTCATTTCCATCTTTTAATTACGTTTTTGTGTTTCTTTTGCTTAAGTTGACCATTTCGGCCTATACAAGATGGCTGAACAGGACGGTAAACGTGACTGCCTTGACAACACGAGGTTCTGGGTAAGGTGCGCCTGCGTCACCACCAGCAACAGTGGCCTGGACCTGACCCCGGGTGAACATGTATCCTCCAAGGTCATTCCGGGAACTCATCCAAGACTAAGAGACAATGCCCAAGCAAGTTCGATGACTTCAGCTACGACACCCTGAGAACCGCTCATCTCCAGTCGAAATTGACCAATGAGAACTCTCTAAATCCAATCTTGATACATATTTGTTAGTATTTTCATTATAAAAGTAGTTAGGGAATTAGGGTATCATCGCTACGACCGGCTCGCTCATCTTTGACAAACTCGATTTCCTGATGTTATGCTGACGGAGAGGACGGTGACATTGCTGGGCAGCTGTTATCCTGAATCTATGAGAGACTGAATTGCGGCCAAACTTTGAATAAATTCTTCTTTGACTGATTGACTTAGAGGACGACTTTAGCAAGAATAGGTAAATATAATGCTCTGAAATGTTGATGATGATGATTACTAAATTTCCTTGCAAAATAATTTAGATAAAGAGTAAGAGTAATTGATTAATTGACAAATGTGTTGTGTCAGTTATTTGAATAAAAGAAATGTGGTAAGGAAGTAATGAATAGATAGACGAGCATTATTCATTAAAACCAAGTAAAACAACTAAATGATTCATCTCCTTATGGGAGGGATATCTTGGGTTTAATGTCAGTGTATTTAGGGTAGGGCAAAGGTATTCCTCTCATGTCAGCGTTGTGAAACGTATTTTCCCTCAGAAAACAGGTCAACCGAGTGTAAGTATATTGGTGTTATGGGCCCCACCAATGAATGTATGTGAGTGAATTGGATGCCGAGGTAGTTGGTCTGTGCCGAAGGGGGAATTTGACGTTCTGCGCTGCATCAGTACCATCAACAAATGATTTATAATGTAAATAAAGTCTTAAAACCTTCTATTAACTGCAATGCTTTTTAATGAGGTGCTATCATGTATATTGGTCCCAAGATGGCTGCCAACACTTCTTGGATGAAGTACTGACAGCCAATCAGATCTCACGATGAGATGTGTGGTTAGGCTACGCCCAGATATATCTATCTTTTTAACTCTTATTTTCTCAGGATCTACTAAACGGATTTACACCATTTAAGCAAAAGGCACAAGTCTGAACTGAGGACTACCTCTTTGCCAAATTTGGTGTAACTCCGTTCAGCAGTTCGGGCTGTAGCTGCGTCAACAGGTCCTATGGGAAAATGCATGAGGAAAACGCGTTTTGGGACCCCCCTTTTTTCTGGGCCACCGCTTGACGAATCACCGTGAAATTTTCAGGATAGGAGCAGACCGGAGCTGGCCAAAAGTTTGGAAAATGTTGTGAAGATTCGTCAATCGTCGCCAACGTTATTCCAAATAGAATGTTGCAGATTTCTTTATAGTGTTTGAGCCAGATGAGATCACCCGGGCTCTATCACAAACTAGCTCACTAAAAGCCCCTGGTCCTGACGGGGTTCATGCAGACACTTTAGTGGACTCCCAAGAGCTATATCCCTCTTTTGACTAATATATTTAACGCAATAGCCTAACGGAGCCCCACTCCCTCATGGGAAACACTCTACCATCATTCCCATCTATAAAAAAGGGATAAGGAGACCCTAAAAATGATAGGCCAATATTGTTGATCGATAGCACAGCCAATTTGATGGGTCGCTTATTTCAAACTAGATTGGAGGAATGGGTTTAGGAGAAACAAGGTCTTTCTATAGTTCAATATGTGTTCGGAAAGAGAAAGGAGCTATAGATCAATGTCTTAACTTAAGCATGTTGTTCACCAAGTACACGATTGCGAGAAAGGGACAGCTCTTCAATGCGTTTATGGAACTATCAGCCGCGTTTTACTGTGTGGTCCATAGTAAGCTGTGGGAAATCATGAAGACCATGGGAGTAGATACAGCAATTATTAATTTTATAAGGCAGTTCTATGTAGGGGCCACAGCCTGCGTTAGGTTTGGTAGAGATGGTAAATGCACAAAGCCATTTGGTATTAAGCATGGAGTAAGACAAGGATGTGTTCTCGCTCCATTTTTGTTCTACCTCTACACCAATAAGATGGAAAAAGCCTTAGAAAAATGTTCCAGGGACGTCCCATATATCTAAGGTGTCCCTCTCCCGATTCTCTTCTATGCAGAGGATGCAGTGCTCAAGATGTACACTACTAAAGCACTGCATAGAGGAATATACTAGATTTATGAGATCCCTGGATTTCCTTGTCAATGAGTCCAAATCATATGTTTTTAATTACAGGGTTACCCCCTAAGAAAGATCCAGACTTTTACCTTGTCCACCGTAGAGTGGAGGTGGCTGATGCGTTTTTGTATCTTGGGGTTTTATTTGATGGGAATTTCTCATGGAACGATATGGTGACTAATACAGCCCTCCACATGGAGATGTTACAGCTGTTTTCAAATTCACATAAAAGGTGGGGAATAAACCTATCCCCAAAATTTGACATAGTTATTCTTCAAAAGCAAAGGCTGTGGTCACATAAAGGGCGGCATTGTGGGGCATAGAAAATATAGATTCTTTACAACGTATCAAAAATGCTTTTTCTAAACAGTTTCTTTCTTTGCCTCGAAGCTGCTAAAATTATATATGCCATAGTGAGTTAGGATTCCCGTATATTAGTGATTTAATTAGATTGACCCCACTGAAAATGTGGCATTCTATCTGGAAGAGAGAGTCTCTGGTCCAAAATCAAGCAGTATTAAGGCATTGCCTTAAATTAGATCATGCTAAAGATATTCCCTGGCTGAGATATGTAGGTTCCACACTGGCAAGATTGGGCCTGCATGAATTATTTGACTCTTCATTAGCCAGCTCTTCTTTTCCTAAAGTCAAACTGAAGCAGATGTTCCCAGAAAATGAAGCTGCTGTCTGATGGGTGAAAATTAACAACAAATAGTGTTGATGTCTATCACAGGTCTCTTCCAATGGGGTGTGATGTTCAAATTTACCTGACCTTTGTCCACAACCTCCAGCATCATTATATCCTGACCAGATTCTGCTTACATGTTATCCTTCTTATGGTGGGTTTTCCGGCAAGTAATTATGCACACAAAAATTTGTCCCGATGTCCATGTGATGGTGTTTCTGAACAGACAGCTCATCACATAACTGTTTTTCTTTGTTTTATTCCCAACAAAGAAAAACATTAATGGCACCATATTTGAGTAGCACTCATTTTAGACAATAGAGGCATGTTGTGTCCCATTTCAACGGCTTGAGAACCCTTGTGTCTGCTTGGTTTTGACCACTTATTTGTGGGCAATAGTAAAACATAGGAAAGCACTTTAGATTTTTGAAAGTACAACGCATTGATCTGGGAGGACATTGCTATTGGTTATAAGGAGTAGTGTCTGGTTTATTGGGTACTGATTTTAACCTCTTTAATGTTATATCAATTTGATAGGAGGAGTAATTCATTATTTATGAAATTTGTAGTCAATAAGTCAAGAATGTGTAGTGATGGTGTATGAATCAGGAATCAGACGAGGTAGTATATTTAAAAGTTTATTCCAAGTAGAAGATGGAAGCATATGCAGAGACCCCACCAGGAGCAGTATGTTACTAGCTCAGCCCAGCTCTCAACTGACTCCTAGAGTCCAGAATGCCAACATTCCAACCATCACATGAATGTCAACATTCCACAGGATAACTAGACTGTCTAAGCAGAAATGCAAGACACTACACATCTTCCCCTTTATACAGACAACAAAAACTGTAAGGTCTAACCATAACAATAAAACATAGAGTGGGCAATGAGGCAGAAACATGAAGAAAAACTACAAAGCAGGAACATCAAGAATAAGATGAAAAATCAACAATAGATACATGGCATAGAATGAAATGAATAGGAAGAGCAAATAAACGAGAACCGCAAGAATAAGAAGGGAAGAAAACGCTAATTACATGAGGTGAGTAATTGCAAAATGTGAAAAAGGTGTGACGCACAACACGAAAAACATAGCATAGCAAAGGTAAGAGAAGTAAAACAAGGATGAAGTAAGGAATACACGACATCTTCTCTTTCAAGGACAAAAGAGAATTAGACAACACGTTCAAGGTTACAGCAAAACCCACCAATTGGCCAGGCTGGTATGAAGGCGAGAACCGACGAACAGAAGGCAAAGAAGAGAAACACAAAAAAAAACAAGAAAAGTGCTCCTAACACAAGAAAACAACAAGAATCTCCAAGAAAGAAAGAAAGAAGAAAGGTTAGAAAACTACACCGAACAGAAGTACGAACAATTTTGAAAAAAGGGAAAACCACAATTGCCAGCAAAAATTTCTAGAAAGAAACCCTTGCGCAAGGAAACAGAAACTGGCAGAACATTGGAAGAAAAATCATACAGAACTGTTGAAGAAAAATCATACAGAACTTTTGAAGAAGAATCACAGGAAAAGGTTCCGTGCACAGAACCAAGAAAACTCATGAGTATAAAATAAATAAAGAAGAATGAAAATACAGGTGACAAACATCAAGAAGAATTTTCGAAAAAATTCTAACATAGTTTGAACAGTCTAACCTGCGAAGAAAATACGAGTGTCATTCATCATCATTAATCAGAAGAATGTGAAAAAATTAATTTCAAGTGACGTACGTCTACACACAACAAATTGCACAGATCGTGAGAAATGAACTGAAGACAGAAAATGAAATGTGAAGCAAGAAAGATGCAGAAAACAAACAATCCTAGATATGACCAAAAATTGCATAGTATAGGAAAGTAACAAAACAGAAATCTGCGAATAAAATAGTGTGCAACATTAACACATAAGAAGAAAATATGAAAAGCTCATTGAACTAAGTTAGGAATATAATAGTAGAATCAATTGCTAATCATTAGAAAATGATCCTTGTCTACATAGCATATATAGCACTATACATAGAGTGACCCCTGACCCTGCTTGCAGGCCAGGTCACCCCCCTGTTGCCCAACAGCTCCACCTGCTCTGCTGCCCGTTCCTGATCGTGTGCCGAACGCAAGTTTGTGCCAGCTGTGCCCCTCTGCGCTGATCACCGTCTGATTGGGGTTTGGTATATTCTGTGCTGAACTTGCTGCCTTCCTTCTGTATTACTTGTTTAGTGTGCAACGTATTTTGGTGTCTTCCCCGCCCAGCACGTCCCCCCACCCCCTTTTTGCTTTCTGTATCCGTACTCTTATCGCCGCTGCCCCCTGCGGCCATGTCCCCTCGCTGCCCCGCTTCCGCCTCCCAGCTGCTCCTCCTTCCCTCCCCGCCTTAAATGACGGCCGCCGCTGGACAACAGGAGTGACCCCTGACCCTGTTTGCAGGCCAGGTCACTCCCCTGTTGCCCAACAGCTCCACCTGCTCTGCTGCCCGTTCCTGATCGTGTGCCGAACGCGAGTTCGCGCCAGCTGTGCCCCTCTGCGCTGATCGCCGTCTGATTGTGGTTTGGTATATTCTGTGCTGTACTTGCTGCCTTCCTTCTGTATTACTTGTTTAGTGTGCAACATATTTTGGTGTCTTCCCCGCCCAGAGCGTCCTCCCACTGCCCTTTTTGCTTTCTGTACCCGTACTCTCCTCGCCGCTGCCCCCTGCGGCCCGCCCCCCTCGCCGCCCCGCTCCCGCCTCCCAGCTGCTCCTCCCTCCCTCCCGACCTTAAATGGCGGCTGCCGCTGGACAACAGGAGTGACCCCTGACCCTGCTTGCAGGCCAGGTCACCCCCCTGTTGCCCAACAGCTCCACCTGCTCTGCTGCCCATTCCTGATCGTGTGCCGAACGCGAGTTCGCGCCAGCTGTGCCCCTCTGCGCTGATCACCGTCTGATTGTGGTTTGGTATATTCTGTGCTGTACTTGCTGCCTTCCTTCTGTATTACTTGTTTAGTCTGCAACGTATTTTGGTGTCTTCCCCCCCAGCGGGTCCCCCCCACCCCCCTTTTTGCTTTCAGTACCCGTACTCTCCTAGCCGCTGCCCCCTGCGGCCACCCCCCCTCGCCGCCCCGCTCCCACCTCCCAGCTGCTCCTCCCTCTCTCCCCGCCATAAATGGCAGCCGCTGCTCGGCAGCCGAAGGCGTGCCAAAGGCAAGCCCGTCTGCGCCTGTCCGCGCCTGGACCGCGCCCAGCGCCAGAACCCACGGACCCCGGAGACACCTCTGCACCCGACTGCACTACGACACCAGCACCCTCCACGCACTCAACCCCAGTCGAGAAGACACCTGCAACCGGGCCACACCGGAACGCACCCATGGGCCCTTCACCTGCCGGAACTGCAGCTTCACCAGCTTCCAGCCCGCCAAGCCATCAAGCAAAGATCTCAACCACCTGCAATGCATCCTCCTCAACACCGCTCCACTCGCAAACACGCCATCGAACTCTGAGACCTCCTCGACTCAACCGCCCCCCAACCTCGCCTTCCTGACAGAGACCTGGCTGAACACCATCTCAGCACCAGACATCGCCATAGCCATCCCAGGAGGCTACAAGATCTCCCGCAGAAAACGCACCAATGGAGTGGGAGGTGGAACCGCCCACAAGAACACCATCAGAGTCTCGACCAACACCGACGACACCCTCAACACCTCCGAGCACCTGCACTTTCAGATCCACACTGACCCCAACACCACCCTCAGAGGAACCCTCGTCTACAGACCACCCGGACCCCGGCCACAGTTCAGCGACTCCATCGCCGACCTCATCGGCACTCATGCCCTCACACACCCATGCCCTCCACAGACTACATCCTCCTCGGGGACCTGAACTTCCACCTCGAGAACAACAACGACGCCAACACCACTGCCCTGATCGACAACCTCGCCAACCTCGGACTCAGACAGCTCTTGACAACACCCACCCACGCCTCTGGATACACACTTGACCCCATCTTCTCCACAAGTCCCCACATCTCCTTCAACCACACCACCGAACCCCAATGGACAGACCACTGGTGCGTCCACTTCACCTTCAGGAAACCCACCACGCACCACCACACCCAACAGATGCCACGCCGCTGCTGGGGCAAGGTCACCGTAGACCAACTGATCACTGGCCTCGCCCTGAGACCACCCTCCGACCCCACTGACCCCGACACCGCCGCCCTCAACTTCAAACAGTGGATCACCGACTGTGCCGACACCTTCACCCCACTCAGAACCCCCGCCGCCAACCACTCCAGCAAGAAAGCTACATGGTTCACCAACGACCTCCATGCCTCCAAGCGCACCTGTCGGAAACTGGAGAAGAACTGACTCCGCGAACAAACACCAGACAGCTACCCAGCCCACAAGAACGACACCCGCAGACACCACCAACTCATCAGGACCGCCAAGTGGACCGCTTTCAAGGACCCCCTGGAAAACAACGCACACAACAGCAAAGAGCTCTTCAGCATCGTGAAAGAACTCTCCAACCCCAGCTCCAACACTAACGACATCCCCCCCTCTCAAGACCTGTGCGACTCGCTGGCCACCTTCTTCCACCGTAAGATCGCCAACATCCACAAAAGCTTCAACGCCACGACCTCCACGTCCACCGCCGAGCCCACCACCCCTGCGACCACCATCCGCACCAGCCGCCTGACCGCCTGGTCCAACGTCAGCGACGAAGACACTATCAAGACCATGAACTCCATCCACTCCAGATTCCCGTCTGACCCTTGCCCACACCACATCTTCAACAAAGCCAGCACAGCCATCGCCCCCCATCTTTGGAAAGTGATCAACATCTCCTTCGAGACAGCAACCTTCTCGGAGAGCTGGAAGCACGCCGAGATCAACGCCTTACTGAAGAAACCCAAGGCAGACCCCAAGGACCTCAAGAATTTCCAGCCCATCTCCCTGCTACTGTTCCCGGCAGATGTCATAGAGAAAATCGTCAACAGACAACTGACCCGATACCTCGAAGACAACAACATCCTGGACCCATCCCAGTCCAGCTTCCACAGCAACCACAGCACCGAAACCGCCCTCATCGCCGCCACCGACGACATCAGGACCCTGATGGACAAAGGAGAAACAGCTGCCCTCATCCTTCTGGACCTTTCAGCCACCTTCAACACGGTCTGCCACCGCACCCTAACAGCCCGCCTCCACGAAGCCGGAATCCAAGAGGAGGCCCTGGCCTGGACCACATCCTTCCTCTCCGGCAGAACCCAGAGCATCCGCCTCCCACCCTTCTGCTCCAAGACCACCGAGATCATCTGCGGCATACCACAAGGATCCTCTCTCAGCCTGACACTGTTCAATATCTACATGGCTCCACTCGCCCATGTCATCTCCCTCACTGAAAACCCTCTCACCGCCAAAGCCAACCTCCACAGGGGAATGAAGGCCGTCGCCGAATGGATGAAGGAGAGCAGGCTGAAACTGAATTCTGACAAGACGGAGGTCCTCATTCTCGGCTCCACCCCCTCAGCCTGGGACGACTCCTGGTGGCCTACCTCGCTGGGAACAGCCCTAGCACCCACCGACCATGCTCGCAAACTGGGCATCATCCTAGACTCCACCCTCTCCATGACCAAGCAGGTCAACGCCATCTCCCCATCCTGCTTCAACACCCTCCGAATGCTCCGCAGGATCTTCAAGTGGATCCCCTCCGAAACAAGAAAAACCGTCACCCAGGCCCTCGTCACCAGCAGGCTGGACTACGGAAACGCCCTAAACGCAGGAACAACAACCAAACTCCTAAGACGACTGCAACGCATCCAGAACACCGCGGCACGACTAGTCCTCGACATCCCCTGATGCAGCGACATCACCCCCACCTGAGAGACCTACACTGGCTCCCCATCAACAAGAGGATAACCTTCAAACTACTCATCCACGCACACAAAACCCTACACAACGCCGGACCAGCATACCTCAACAGACGACTCAGCTTCTACACCCCCACCCGTAGCATCCGCTCAGCCAGCCTCGCCCTCGCCCCGGTCCCACGCATCCGGAAAATGACCACCGGCGGCAGATCCTTCTCCCACCTCGCCGCCAAGACCTGGAACACCCTCCCCACCAACCTTCGACAGACCCAAGACCTGCTGGCCTTCAGAAGACTACTCAAGACCTGGCTTTTCGATCAGTAGCAGCTCTCCCCCCCTCAGCGCCTTGAGACCCTCACGGGTATGTAGTGTGCTTTACAAATTCCTTGATTGATTGATTATAGCACAAGAAAGTACATTCGAGAACTGTGCAGAACATAAGAAAAACCAATGTACTAGAACATGGCAATGTGGAAGAAAATCATGTAGGAACATAAAACACTGTAGTAACGTGAGTTGCGATTACTTTAACCAAGTATCACAAGGTAAATGTCCCAAAAATTATAAAATAAAATAAAAAAGGTAGTCACCGTGGTCATACTAAAGGTTGGAAACGTGTGAACAGCAAACATGGAAAAACAGTACCTTGGTTGAAGAATTTCCTTTCTGGCACAACTTCAAAACGGTGGTAATACAAACGACCCGAAGACATGTCAAATGCTCCACACCTCGGATGGCGGAAAAGGAATTCTTTGAAAAATCGGCACCTCATGCTGTAAGACGCCGGTCAAATTAACTTTATTGTCACGCAACAAACAGAGAAAAAAAAAGGCAAGAAAGGACTGTGTGAAGCACGCCAAACTCAAGATGGCTGCACGCACCAGACGCTGAGCCGGGTGGCTCACGGCGCGTAAAAGCAGCACAAAGTGCGACAGCAGGCAGAAAACTGTGTAGAGCCAGGAGCGTGACGGGAACTTCACAGAAGGAGAAAAGACGTCAGAAAGGCGCACCTCCTCGCGGCAATCACAGCAGGTAAGGCTCGCGCACCATTTAAAATAAGGATGTGTCAGTTGAACTGTGAAGAGCAACGTGGAGAAAAACGAATAAAAAAATAGGAAATGGAATAAAAGTCCTCACACATTGCCACACCACTCATGTTGGAGGCTGGTACACAGGTCAACCTCCTTGCGGCCATAACTCCAGGTATGCCTCAGTCAGAATTCAGCAAAGGTTCCCTGTTAAACCTTGCAGCGTAGAGAGATCCCATCAATATAATGCAGGAAGTCCTGAAGTTGTTGTGTCGAAGGACAAGACTTGTTTCTGGAGAGACTGCACCACGACAGCAGGAAAGGGACAAATTCTCTAGGGCAGTGGAATGACAGCAGGCACCGTAGAAGTAGATGGTCAAACGGTCAAAGCACACGAAGAGAGAGAACTGCTTACTCTCTTCTGATACAGTCTCTGGGGACAACACAAGTTGTGGGAACAACACGGGCACTGGAAACAGAACGGCCCTGAAACATCAATGCTCCTCCAGGATGAAGAAATGAAAGAGCACACAAGCAGGGAAATCAATTACAAGGTGGGAGCTCTTCAAGGCAGCAGAAAAAGTAGGTAGGAAGGCAGAAACAGCTCTCCAAGCAGGCAGGCAGGAGGTTACAGCAAGGAGAAAAGCAAAAGAATTCTCCACGGATTTTAGGAGAAGCTTGTAGATAAATGATAGCATGGACTGGCACTTAGGAGATGAGGGCGACTGGTGTATTGGTCACTGGTGGGGCTCGCAGAGTGCCAGTACGCTGATGAATTAGTGGTTAGAAGAAAAGGAAGTCCATTACCTTGAAGTTTCATTAATCTTAGAAGTCCTTGAAGTAGCAGGCGGAAGTTCACCCAGATCCCATCCCCGTCGCCAAAATTGTAGTGATGCTGTATGAATCAGGAATCAGACGAGGTAGTATATTTAGAAGTTTATTCCAAGTAGAAGATGGAAGCATATGCAGAGACCCCACCAGGAGCAGTATGTTACTAGCTCAGCCCAGCTCTCAACTGACTCCCAGAGTCCAGAATGCCAACATTCCAACCATCACATGAATGTCAACATTCCACAGGATAACTAGACTGTCTAAGCAGAAATGCAAGACACTACAGAATGTTTCGTTTGTTACTTAATCTAATTTATATCGTTTTACTGTGATGTTTTTACATAATTTAATAATGAAATGTACTTATTGACTGTGAGATATATTCTTTCATTCGAATAAAGTTCTTTGACTGACTGATGCCACTAGTAATTCCAGTCCCTGTCAAATTCTTATTTGTGCAGGGATTTCAATTTTACCACCCTACTTATAATCAGGGTACTAATTTGATTATATATAAAACTATGTATTTCTTGTTTTAATACATTTAATCAACCTGTCTATTTTGCTGTGTTTCCTGTTCTTTTGACAAACATCCTAGAAGGAGTTGTAAAGACGTGTTTGCTCAAAATTCCACTCAATCCATCAGTGCTTCCTACCTTGTGACCTGCTTGTCAGCTCCACTTAGGGTGCTTAGTGGATGTCCGTGAAGTGTTCCATAGAGGTCAAATACAATGTTTAATACAATGTCTGCCTCGTCCTCAGTGAAGTTCTTCTTCCTCTTGGGTGGGATGGACTGCACCTCCAGTGGTCTTATAGCTGTCCGGCTCCAAACTGGCTGGTGTGTTTCAAAGTGGGTAGAGCTTAATGCTCTGCGACGTGCTTCTCATGTGAATTAGATTGTTATTGGTGCCTAGTGTGTTGGGTTGTAGTCAGATGTGTGTAGTTTCCTTGGAGCAACAGAAGCCTGCACTGCACAATGTTAAATCTATGCCAAGGTGCATAGCCGTAATACAATATGGGAATCCCTTCACGTTGTTTTTTGTGTAGTAGCATGCTATTCATACATTCAAGCACATGCAAATCAACGCCTGATTTGCATATATGAATGGGGGCAGATCGACGCAAGACTGTATTTTCCCAACGCGTTTTCAGTGAATTGCGAAGTCAGAATAATATGTGCCGTGGGTGACACACTTTTATGTGTGAATTGTGAATGTAGCCCAGCTTGTCCAAAGGTGAGGAGCAGTAGATTTTAAGGGAGGAGTTAAATGATTTCTAATGTTTGAAGATCACTTTGTGAAGCGGTATCAGAATTCCTCTCATGTCCAGTCCTCTTGTCAACATTCACCGAGCAGTGCCTCTGGTCTCTTGAACAGATTCTGTTTTATGTTACTCTTGATACTGAAAGGAAGGGCGTCCTCCTCAGTAAAATATATTGTCATAGTGACCCCAAATTTATTTTCAGAAAAAAAGCAAAACAAATATTAGGCTGCAAGATGACAGGTGAAAGTTGCCATAGCAAGGGTCGCCAGGACCATATATTTAAGGAAACAAAAACATTCCAACAAGGCTCGTTAATCAGATGTAGCTAGTCACGACAGAATTCTGTGACTTCATACATTTTAGCAAAGTTAATTGACGTGTAATGGCATAATGAATTGTGGTAAGTTGTGGTAGATTGTAGATCGTACCGAGTGTTGCCTCCGTGATAGATGCACAGTGGATTTCACCAAAGGGCATGACTGAATCAGATCTTTAAAAATAATCATGAACAGGGGAATGAGTCCGATTTGTAAATGTATCTTTTAAATTAAATCATAGATATCTTTTCAAATATATTAAACATGATGCATCTCAAAGTAAGACATATTTAATATTTACATTGAATTATGCAGTGCATTTTCCACACTCAGCTGGTTCCTTAAAATCAATGGTTCCCAAATGTTTCAATGAGAAACAGAAGAAAAAGTGGACAAAATGTTCGCATTTTTTACTGCTCCCGGTGAACTGCAGAGATAATCACATTTCCTAGCCGCTTGCTAAAAATGCTATTTCCATTTGTGCCCGTTGAAAGGCCTTACTGAACAAAATGCACACATCATTCTGCTTTACTGAATGCAGGAATGAAAAATGGACGCCCACTGTCATACAACAATATTGATTATGAGTGAAAATGTGATAATTTTACATTAACGTGCCCCGCAGCACAGAGTTCTGTCAAGGCAGGAGAAGGAAATTAATGTTTTCATATCGTGCCCAAGAAAAATATGAGCTGTTGTTCTCTTTGCCCTCTGGACGGCGAATATGCCAATAGCCGAACGGTAATAGCATCCAGAGCAGAACCTGAACTATAAACTTTTATTAAAATCATTATTTCATGCAAAAATTTTAGGCTATGTATTAGCAGTGACACAATTTTAATGAACCCCTGTTCATGACATTTAACTCAGCAATTTGCAGTTAACGCGGCTTGCTCTTTGAATGGCCTTTTTATAATACTTTCTTGTTCTGAAATTAAAAGTGCGTCTTTAGGTGTGAAAGAATTGGACGCTACTTTCATGGCCAATGCCATCTATTTGCACATTCAACCAGTTTGAAAATATTGGTTAGGATATCGGAATGATTCTCCCAATATTTCGTTTTCATAGAAGTGTCATATTAAGTCCCATAACGTGTAGGCTCATAGTTAAATATCCACTGAGCATGTAATAGTTTTTAAAAGAATTACAATTATTGTATTTTGTCATGAGCATGCAATAAAGACATATGTCATCCTATATGCGTGTTACTCATACAATATAATTCAGCAATGACCTACCAATAGATCCCATAACAGTGCGCCTTCTAGTTATATTTATGACTCAAAATCACACGATAAAAACTCACCCAAAAGATTTCGTCAAAATAGTAGCCACTACTCAAAAATACTGAGTAGTTATAGTTAGGATCGTGCAGCCGTAGGAAATGCCTTTTTCATGTTGCAAACAAATGTTGGTGCCGTTTAAGGACTCTTCACGAAACTTTCCCAAAAAGTCCTTCTTTTAGACTAGTTTGCACATGGAAAATTTTGGGGTGATCCGTCAAGCAGGAGCCAAGAAATCAGGCAGGCTCTAAAACACATCTTCCCCATTATTTTTTTCATAGGAGCTTTAGACACAGGATAATCCCAAAGCACTAAACAGATTTACACCAAATTTGGCAGAAAGCTAGATCTTGGTCCAGAAAGAGAGCTTTTGTGATTTGTCGTTAAACTGTGCAGCAGTTTTTAAAGTATAAACAGCTGCTCCCTCCAGGTGGAGCAATGCCAGTTTCTGCAGCATGTGATCAGCTGACTTGGGCCACGGTGGCCCTAGGGCTCTTCTGTATCCCCCAAAATGTTGCTCGGTGTGTGCACCGGGTGGGCGCCCGGAGAACCCACCTATAATAAAGAAGGTCCCCAGGAAATTGGGCTCCCGGGGCCTTTGAATGCTCAGGGAAGGGTGCCATGTAGCCCCACTCCCCTTTTTAATGAGATTATGCTCTGGGGGATGGGACCCCCTTTCCTGTTTTGTTGAAATTGGCCCCAGTGAATGAGGTCCCGGGGGCCTAATGAGGCTCAGGGAGGATGGCCCTGTGGCACCCTCCCCTATTTTCATTGTATTTAGCCCCAGGGGATGGGTTCCTGAGCCCAATGAGGGACAGGGAGGGGGCTTGCAACACCCTTCCCCTTTTAAATACCATACAACTCCAGTGGACGGGGTCCCTCCAGCCTATGAAGGCTCATGGAAGGGTGCTCTACGGCCTCCTCCCCCTTTTAATTAAGTTTGACCCCGTGAATGTGGCAGCAGCCATCTTAGCACTCACGGTTATAACTTGCGCCCTTGCCATACACTGCTAATTACCTCCCATAATATATCATTTATGATTTGTTCTATGACACCATTGATGACATAATTGCAACACCTGAAATTACATCATTCCTGACAACACTGTGCATGGCGAGGTCGCAATTCATAGTTACCTTAGTTTACGAGTTATGGTTACTTGAGATAACTATAGCTGGTAAATTTCAGTGTTTTTGTATGCTTAAAATGTATGGGTCTGTAAATTGGTATGTCAGTGGTTGTGTGGGGGTGGGAGTGGGTGTATGAGATGTAAGGGGGTGTAAGTGGGTATATAAGTGGTTCTGTGGATGATGTCATAAGTGATGTCACTGACCATGTCATGAGTGATATAATATGTGAGGTCATGAGCAGTGCATTGCAGGAGCGTAAGTTATAGTTAGCTCAGGTAACTATAACTGCTGAATTTCACTGGTTTTGTGCAAGTGAAATCTGAGCCTAACTATAACATCTGTGTCACCTTTGTTTTTTTCCAGTGAATTTCTATGTTTTAAAAATAATAGATATTTCTTTACTATAACATCACTGTAACCTTTGTTTTTTCAGTGAATTTCTACGTTTGTTTAGATTTTATTTTTGAACTGTAAGCAGTAAACTGTGAGAGTGACTGTGTGAGAGAGGGCATGAGTGTCTCAAGGGGGTGTTAGTGAGAGTATGAGTGCCTGACTGGGTGTTGAGTGGATGTGTGAGTGTCTGTATGGGACTACCAGTGACTTTATAAGTATCTCACCGGGTGTGCAAGTGAGTGGATAAGTGTTTGAGAACATTTGTTAGTGGGTGAGAGTGTCTAAAAGGGCTTGTGACTGCCTCCATGAGTGTGTGAGTCACTCTGAGAGTGAGTGCATGCATTTCTGAGTGGATTTGTGAATGTCTACATGAGTGTTTCAATGGGTGTGTGAGTGGGTGCATGAGTGTGTGAATAGGTCTGTGAGTGGCTATGAGAGTGTGTTAGTGGTTCTGTTAGTAGATGGGAGGGTGCCTGAGTTGGTTTGTGAGTGGGTGCATGACTTTGTGAATGGATATATGAATGGGTGCATGAGTATTTGAGTGGCTTCTGAGTGAGTGCATGAGTCTCTAAGTGGGTCTATGAATGGGGGCATGAGTCTGTGAGTGGTTCTCTGTGTGAGTGCCTACTTTTCTCAGTAGGTGTGCCAGTGATTGCATGATTGTTTGACTGTGTTCGTAAGTGGTTGTGTCTGTGCATGCATGACTTTCTTCATGAGCGAATAAGTGAGTGTGTGAGTAACTCTATGGGTGTCAGTTCTTCTGTACATATCTAAGTCAGTGTCTGGTTGTCTATGTGGGTGTCTTATTAAACTTGTAAATTATTATTCTGATTCATGCCTGGGTCTTTTAGTTTCTGTAGTGGGCTGTCATTACGTGTATAAGGAGCTGCATAGATTGAATGCTGCGTGTGTTACTGACTATTAGAGTATTTAACTGTGTGTGAAATTCTCTGCATTACTGAATATATAAAAGCTGTATATGTGTATAAGTGCTACTGTTACTTTGTTACTAGGTGTTTTACAGGCTGTATTCTTTTACACATAGGTATGTGAATGATAGTATGGGTAGGACAGGGGGTCTATAACTGCAGATATGGCTCTGCGAGTATACATATAAGTCAATGAGACTTAAAGCAATATCTCTTGTGTTTTAGACACATAGGTTCCTACCTTATGGTCTACTTACAGTATACCCCGGAGGTCAAATATGTGCTGTAAAAGAGGAGTTTAAAGCTTTACAACATGTTATGAGTATAAACTCGGCCTAGCAGAAAAACTGCATCCACACATTCTACCGTAGCAGCCCTAAAACATGTTTAGAGGCCTACTTCTCAGAATACATGCCTTATTAGTTGCAGTTGTTCAGTAGATATCTAGCTGAGTGTGTCACTGCCTATGTTACTGTGATTCCATATGTAACTAAATGTATCATTGTAAGTCTGGGTCTCCTAGTTACTCTATGGTACTCAAAGTCTTTGTAAAGAACTGTGCAGATTGCTTGCTGGCTGTGGTAGTGACTACTGAAATATTTATTATGTGTCCAAATGGCTCCATACATGCCTGTGTATGTGTTTAGTGGAGGTTTGACTGCATGCCTCACTGTGTGAGTTTGTATCCTTTCTCCAATAGGTATTTGAGTTGTAGTATAGATTGGAGACTGGATAACTGCACATATGCCTCTGCTACTGTGCATGTAACACAATAAAACGTTGTCCATATCTTTTCTTGTAAGGTTATAACTCCCTGCCCTATGGCCTTCCTATGTCCTGTGGGATCAGTGGCCTATATGTACTATAAAAGGACATTAAGGTTAGAAATGTGATTCTAGTGTCAAGCTGGCCTATTGTGAAAACGGCTTAAATGTATGTTTTTTTAAAATTGGAAGTTGTACACTGTCAGGCTGGGTACGCGAATACGGCATAGTATTGTTAGTAGTAAAACACATATATTGACACTGTTAAGGTTTAGTTTAAGGTAAAAATATGCTATTATGGTAAGTAAAGAAGTATTACAACTGATCAAAAATATTTTAATGGTCGTTTTACTAGTCTTTGAGGAGTTGCAAAGTTATTGTGCACCGTGAAAATAGATATATAAACAGTTTCATTCCTTTAATGAAAGAGATAGATTTATGGATAAACTAAAGAAAATAGTATAATTAGAGTGAAATATATTTTAAATACTGTTTTCATGTATTTTACGGCGTCGCTTTTCTGAGGCTCGGAGCCACGGTGGAGTCGCTCATCGCATGTGACACACAAAAAAATTAATTTGATAGGTTAAACAGCTTTCTATCACAGATACAGAAAGCTCCCACCCCTTTCCTCCATCTTGTTGGAGTCGTGTGAGTTTTCACACTTTCTATTTGCATTGAGGATTTTGTTTTTTTTCTTGGTGTTGTTCGTTGTTGTGTTCCAGCAATTCAACATGGCATCTGCTGGAGAAGATCTGGGGGAGCAGCAAGAGAATGTTTCTGTGGAGGAAGAAGTAGTCCCAAAGAAAAAGACAGAGGGCCCGATTCACAGAACTAACTTAAGACAAAATCCTAAACTTACTACCATTTTGGTATTCACAGAAGGCACTTACTCATTTTGGTATTCACAGAAGGCACTTACTCATTTCGGTATTCACAGAAGTTAGGAGTCCTAACTTTAGGACTCCTAAATGCATTCTGTGAATACCGAAAGCCTTAAAATTAGGATTTTTCTCAGTTTAGTAGTAGTATAGTTAGGACTCCTAACTTTAGGACTCATAAATGCCTTCTGTGAATACCGAAAGTCTTAAAATTAGGATTTTTCAGAATTTAGTAGTAGTAAAGTTAGGACTCCTAACTTTAGGACTCCTAAATGCCTTCTGTGGATACCGAAAGCATTCAAATTAGGATTTTTCTCAGTTTAGTAGTAGTATAGTTAGGACTCCTAACTTTAGGACTCCTAAATGCCTTCTGTGAATACCGAAAGTCTTAAAATTAGGATTTTTCTGAATTTAGTAGTAGTAAAGTTAGGACTCCTAACTTTAGGACTCCTAAATGCCTTCTGTGGATACCGAAAGCATCAAAATTAGGATTTTTCTCAGTTTAGTAGTAGTAAAGTTAGGAGTCCTAACTTTAGGACTCCTAAACTGAGAAAAATCCAAATTTTAAGACTTTCGGTATTCACAGAAGGCATTTAGGAGTCCTAAAGTTAGGACTCCTAACTTCTGTGAATACCGAAGTGAGTAAGTGTCTTCTGTGAATACCAAAATGAGTAAGTGCCTTCTGTGAATACGAAAAATAGTAGTAAGTTTAGGATTTTGTCTTAAGTTAGTTCTGTGCATCGGGCCCAGAAAGTATTGTCTGGCAGTTTTTTACATTTCCAGAGGATGAAAAAAAAGTAAATGCTAGAAAAGCTACATGCACCCTCTGGAAGAAGGTTCTCTCACGTGAAGGCAAAAGGAAATACTGCTGCAGTACATCAAGCACGTGCAAACATCTACGTACTATGCATAAAACCCTTCTTGAACGAGCTGAAATGGAGAGGATAAAGACCCAGTAAGGAGGTTCTGCTGGTGAAGAAGTAAGTACTTCATCTGGTGCTGGAGTGATTGCAGGAATTTCAAATACCATACATATTTTGGTAAAATTGGCATTTTTTGACCGAGGTGCAGCACAATTCTTACAGTAGGGGAACAAGCTGGGACCAATTTGCTGCAGACTATTAATGGACACAAATGTTATTTTGGAGTGGTTTATGATTTTCTGTAGTTGATCTTGCTACGGACGTTTCAGTTTTTTCTCAAGAAACAACAAAAATACCAGAAAAATATAAAATTGTTAGAAACTAAAAAAAAAGGAAAAATATTTTAAAAGAAAATGATTCTTGTAAGAACCACCTATTCTAGTTTAAAAAAGAAAATGAATGTTTGTAGCAGTACGAATGTGTCTTGTTATGTCTATCACAATGTCAGTGAGTGTTTAAATAAGTTTACAGTTGTGAAAGTAATTTAATGTTTAAACAAGTGCATGTAAGAGAGGGAGTATGGCTGAGTGAGTACATCTGAATATAGGTGTATACATCAGTGACTGGATGCATGAATGAGTGTATGAGTGAGTGACTGTGTACAAGAGGCTTTATTGTGAGTCGGTGGGTGAGTGAGTAGCTGTATGGGTGAGTGAAAGAGTATGTGACTGCCTGTAGTGGTGGCTGAGTGGATGTTTCAGTAACTGTATGGCTGAGAGAGTGTGTGTATGAGTGGCTATATGGGTGAGTGAGTAAATGTACAAGTGCATGTATCCATGTGTTAGTGTGTCTGTGAGTAGCTATATAGGTAAGTGAGTGTGAGTGGCTATATAGGTGAGTGGTTGTGTGTGTGAATGCCTATATCGATGCCTAACCTGGTGTGTGACTACCTGAATGAGTGTTACACTAGGCATATGGGCAAGTGGGAGGGTAGATGCGTACTTGTTTGGGTAAATGAGTGAGATTATATGGGTGTATGCGTGTGTGAAAGTGTGTATCAGTGGCTCTATAGTTGAGAAACTGAGTATGAGTGGCTGCATGATTAGCTGTATTGCAGGGCGAAAGGCTGAATGGGTGTCTATATGAGTGAGTGAATGAATGAGTAACTCAATGGGTGAGTGAGTGGCTGTGTGACTGGATGTATGGGTGAGTGAGAAGCTGTGTGACAGCTATATGGATGAGTCAGAGGGAGCATGACCTTCTATTGGTGAGTGAGTGCATGTCAAGTGGCTGTGTGGGTGTGTAAGAGGCTGAATGAGTGGCAATAGGCATGAGTGAGAGGTTGGATAAGTGTTTGCATTAGTGAAATCGTGAGTAACTGAATGAGTGAGTAAATGGTTGTGTGACTGCCTATATGAGTATGTTAATGGCTGTGTGAGAAGCTATATAAGTGAGTGAAAAGGGGTATACGTATTAATATGGGTGAATGAGTGGTTGCTGTGTGTCTGTGTGAATGAATGGGTGTGGGAGTGGTTGTATTAGTGAGTGATAGGGTGCATGAGTGAGTGCATGGATGAGTGAGTGGATGGATTACTAGCTCTATGAAAGTTGTGTGAGTGTGTTAGTAACTGTATTGGAGAATGAGTGGTTGTGTGAGTGAGTGTATGTGTGAGTAGCTGTGTGACTGCTTTATGGATGAGTGAGAGGATAAAGGATTGTGTGTATGGGTGAGTGTACAAGTGAGTGTTGGATTGAATGGTTGGTTGTATGGATAAAGAGTAGATGCATGGCCGTCTATATGAATGAGTGAGAGGGTGTGTGAGTGGTGTAGGTATGAGTAAATGGGTGTGCAAGTGGTTATATGGATGTGTGAATGGGTATGCAAGTGGTTCTTTGGGTATGTGAGGGGGTGAATGAGTGGTTGTATGCTTGAGTGAGTGACTATGCCAGTGGTTGTATAGGTAAGTGGCTGTGTGAGTGGTAGTATGAATGAGAGAGTTGATGTATGACTAAGTGTAAGGGTGAGTGAGAAGTGTATGAGTGGCTATATGATTGTGTGAGATGGTGCATTAGTGCCTTTATGCGTGAGTGAATGGATGTGTTAGTGGGTGTATAGATGATCGAGTGAGTACATCAGTGGTGTATGAGTGACTGAGTTAGGGTTTTAATGACTGTATGGGTCAATGAGTGGGCGTCTTACTAACTGTATACATGAGTCAGTGGCTGTGTGAGTAACAGCAGAGGCTGTATGGGTGGGAGAGTGGGTACATGAGTGGCTATATGGGTATGGGAGTGGGTATGTAAACAGCTGCATGGGAGACTGAGTGGTTGTGTGAGTGGCTGTATGGTTGAGAGAATGCTAGTGTGAATGGCTACATAGGTGAGAGACTGGGTGTGTTTGTGGCTGTATAGGTGAGTGGTTCTAGCAGTGAGTGAGTACCTATGTGAGCAGATGTATGGTTGATGAGTGAGAGCCAGTGTGACTGCCTATGTGGTGAGTTAGTGGCTATGTAAGTACCTGTATGGGATAGAAATTGGATATGTGAGTGACTGTATCATACAATAACTTAAGTTTTCCCTCCTTTGTCAGAACTCCTACTCTATTGTCCTTTAAGATATCGCCATATTGAAACAGACTGTCCTTTCACGGGCGTCAGTTGCATTACATCACCAAATACAATGAAATGGTTTCCTCCAAAGAGCACATTGTAGTTTGTTCTTAAGATCTGCTGCATTCTTAAGTATATGAACGCAAGCATTAAGTTGGATACCAAGCTGGCCTCATCATTTATTAAAAGCTTCATTTTCTTCAATACTCTTGATACCTCAAGACAAGCTTCACCAGATAAATTCTGGTATTGCAGTTTACTCTCATGTGAAGCAGGTAGCATTAGCAGGTGATGTAAAGTAATCTCTTTAATGTTATGTGCAGCTAATCCTGTTGGTGCTGTTCCTACATGATACATTTGATTTTGTAGTCTTCTATAGATAAGTGATGAAAACTTTAATTAGGAAGCCTTTTCCAGTGCCAGCTTGACGTAATATTAGTTTATACAAACAACCATCACACTGTTTCTTCTCATGGAGAAATCCATGTTCTATTTTATCTTTAACTTAATTGTAAAATTATTTCTATTCATTGTTCATTTGTTCTATTAAGTGTTCGAAATCCACAGTTTCATCTATTGTGTGCTGCACTGCAGCCTTCACCTCATTTATAGCTATAGCTGCTTAATTCTTAAAAAGTGGATCTTCAAGAGGATCTTGACTCACTCGTGCTGTACTTTGGCTGCTTTGGGAACTCACCTCGGCTATCTCAGCAGCAATGGATTCTTTCTGTTCAATCTCACCTTTCCACATTTGCAAGTAGGTTGGAAAGACTGAACAACCAATGCTGTCTTTTACAGCGTTGAAATAGTTTTCGTAGCAGTCATAGTGTCCAAGTAATTTTTATTCTGCATGCCATGGCTTGAACAACTGCAAAACTGCCAAGTAGGACAACTCTTTTCTCTCTGGGGTTTGGCCACTAAGCTTTCATTGGTTAATTAGTGAATTAGTGAGTTTCACACATACTTTTGGCATTGAGGATTTAGGGACTCATTTATGAAATCTGTTGCATTGCTGCGATTAAAAAAGCGATGCAACAGTTTTCACTGTGCCCTTCTTGCTACACAATGGAAGACCCGTATTTAATGTTAGCGATCCATGTTGGAAGGAATGACATATACATCAGGAATTCTAACATATCTGCTGGCGCAAAAGTCACGCATTTCTGAAGTTGTGTCACAAGCATGACGCAACTCCAGCAATGCATGGGGTAGGCCTGTGCCTATGGCACTGTGTCACCCTTACGCATGCCATGAAGCAGGCGTGAGGTTTTGATACAGTGGCGTCCTAGGGGTGTCGCAATGAAATCTTTGAGATTTCACTGTGACACTTCTACAACCCTTTTATATGCGGGATTGCCCACCCTGCATACATTATACCTGACAAAGGTATGTGCAGGGCTTTACAAGGTGACGCATCTGCCTACATAAGTCACCTTGTAAATGTGGCGCAATGTGGCACATTGTTTAAGACCCTGCTGCATCACGAAAAGTGATAAAACGGTGGCACAAGAGTGTTGCAAAGCCTTCATAAATAAGGCCTTTTGTATTTTTTTTTAGTGTTGTTTTTTGTTGTGTTCCAGCAATTCAACATGGTGACTTATATGTAGTAGAAGAGTAGGTTTAACCTTGACATGCTCTTTTAAATGTGAATTTAGCATACTGGTAAACCAGCAAAAATATATTGTACAGAAGCATAATGGATGACTTAGAGTCAGTTGTTTAGTAGATATCTGAATGAGTGTCTCAGTCCCTATGTAGGGGTGTTTTTCCATATGATAGTAATTGTGATGGTACATCACTGGCTCTTTTTGTGATTCCACGGGTCTCTAAATATGTATGTAAGGAATGGCATAGATTGCCTCCTAGGTGGGTTGGTTACTATAGAATATTTAACTGTATGTGTAACTACCTCCATTAGTACTGCATACATAAGAGTTGTGTCTGTGTGTGTTTATATGCTTCGGAGATTGTATGAGGCGGTGAATAAGTGACTCTCTTCTTTTGTATGTAGTTATGTGGGATTCAAATCAGGGAGTCAGACTGGCCAGATTACTGAGCGTATGGGCCTATAAGAGTGCATGTGGCTCACTAAAACTACATGTATTTACATTTAAACACATAGGAGTGTGCCCTATGACCTACCTACAGCCTACCTTAGGAGTGACTTCTTTTTAGTAGATGAGCAGCTTAAAGCTTGGCAACAGGTTTAAATGCCAAGTCAGCCTAATAGTAAAACTACATGAACAAGCTCAAGTGTACCAGTCCTCAGACATATTTAATGGGGTACTTCTCTGAATGTTTCATTTTGTAGTGTCAGTTGTTTAGTACATATCAAAATCAGTGTTTAAGTGCCTATGTGGGGGTGAGTTAATATATATAAGTACGTTTATTGCTTTATCACAGTTTCTCTTTGTGACTGTACAGGTCTGTACTTGTATGTGCAAGGGACAGCAGGGAGTGGCTCCTGGTTTTATTAGTTACTACTGGGCAATTTTACAATGTATACTACCGCCTGCATTATTGTAGATTCTAAATACCTGTGAGTGGATTAGTGAGTGAATGTTTAGATGTTTCGGGGACTGTCTGGGGGGGTGTAGTACTAACTGTTTCCTTTTGTATGTAGTTATGTGACCTAAGACATGTTGAAATCAGAAGTGATCTATATGGCTGGCTTCTTAGTGTCAGTTCTTCAGTACATATCTGAATGACATGGGTCTGTTCCTACATGGGTCTGTCTTTGCATTTTTAAGGAAGTATGTTAGTATATGGATGTCTCTCTTACTGAGTCTATGTCTCTCTAAATGTGTATGGAGAAAGCTGCATCAATTGCTTGCTGAGTATGTAAGTCATTGCAGAGCATTGGAGTATGTGAGTTTGTATGCAACTGCCTGCATTAGGCCTAGTCACATAAGAGCCTTGTGTGTCTGTGAGTGAATGTTGAAGTGCCTCTGTTAATGTCTGAGTGGATGTATTAGTCACTCTATCATGTTGTAGATAGGTATGTGAGTTCCAGTATGGGTGTGAGACTGGATGTAAAACTGGACCCATTGGTCTGTAAGTGCACATCAAATGCAGTGATATTTGAAAGTATGTGACTTACATTTTAACCACATAGATTGTTCAATTCCCCTTACTAACAGTCTAGCAATCAGGTCATTTACATGTAGTACAACAGTAATTAAGATTAGGCACTGTTTTTTAAATCTCGAGCCGACCTAGCAATAATACTTCACACACAGGCTCTACAGTAGCAGATACTATCACAGATACAGCACTGACCAACAACCTTACAAATAAATTAAAATACCAATTGCGTTTAAGGTCCCAAAACCATATCTAGGACATAAGAATATTCACTTAACTACCAACAAAGTTTTCACTCGCCAAATTCCAACTACAATATTCAGTCCATAACTGTTTTTTAACTGATGGTTTCATTATCCAAACACATATATATGACACTCTTTACAGGTATACATCAGTTACTGTTGAAATAGATGACTAGTTCCATATCCACTTCACTTAATCTATAATCACATATTACATATTTCAAGCCCTTTACATGTATACTATATGTTATATAACTAATGTTCTAAATTTATTACATTAAACTGACACTGATATATATATATTATCTACTGGCGGTCGCCAGTAGATAGTTATAGTTAGGACCGTGTTTCCATAGGAAATCCGCAACATTCTATTTGGAATAACTTTGGCGCCGATTGACGAATCCTCGCGAAATTCTCAAAATAGGTGGGGCGCTCCACTCCGCTCCTTCCCAGAAAGTCTCGGGGGGATTCGTCAAGCGGGGGCTGAGGAAAAGGGGGGGTCCCAAAACGCATTTTCCCCATGCATTTTTCCATAGGACCTTTAGTCCGAGCTACAGCCCGAACGGCTGAACAGAATTACTTGAAATTTGGCAGAGAGGTAGCCCTCAGGTCAGGGATGTGCCTTTTGAAGGTCTGGTGTAAATCTCTTCAGTATTTCCTGAGAAAATAGCATTTAAATCAATATATATATCTATAGGCGCGCTCCGAGCGCGTACCGTAAGCTTACCGTACACGCACGCCGCCGTGCGCGAGCGCAATTCTGATTGGTTGTTAGATGTCAGTAAACATTTGAATCGGTCGAAACCAGGAAGTGTCGGCCGCCATTTTGTCTCTTGCAGTCTGAGGGGGTGAAAAACAAAGGTGGAGAACGTGAAAAGGGGGCAGGGTGGACAGTTCCTGACCCCCTAGCCTTTGTCAGGGGGTCCCAGAAGGACCCCCAAGGCCAAAAATTTATTTTAATTTTTTTTAAAAAAATCGCGGAATGCCCGTAGCTTACGCGCACGGCGTAAATGGAAAAATTCAGCGAGAAAAGTTCCGCGAACTTCGCGTAACTATTCTGCGATTACGCGTACCGTCCGCACACGGCAAAAAAATTTTTTCAAAAAGGAAAGCTTAAAAAAAAAAAAATTGTGAGGTAAGGTTGGCTCTTAAAAGAGCCGTTGGGTTAATACAGGGACAGAGGAAAGAAAGAATGGGAATGTTATGAACGTCTACAAACGTGCTGGTCTATCTTATTGTTAATAAGGGAAACACTGGTCTCCCCAAAAACAATAAGACCACAACACGTTGTACACCTCATTGAAACCCTCCGAAATTGAGGGTTAATGTCCAGAGGAGCTGAAGAAGGTGATGCTCCCACCTCAGAGGAAGGGCTCAGCTGAGCTGCCGATGATGTACTCGGCTGAGCTTCTGAGGTTGGGCTCCGGTGACTTACTGAAGAGTTTTCTTAAGTATGTCGAGCAAAGGTCCTGGGATGTTTATCTCTAAGGTATCTCATCATAGAGTGATTTCCAAAGGAATACTTCTTCCTTGGATCTCCTCTAGATAAAACACGCTCACAAAGTCTGCAAGTGACCAATGGAGCCTTGACCTTTTTCTGCCCCTCTTGAAAAGTAAAATACTCCCACACAAAAGAATCCTTTTGTTTCCTCCTTCTCTGTCTGATGATGGTGCTGCTAGGCTCACTCTCAGAAGAGGTCTGCTGCTCTGCCATTGTATCTCAATGTCAATTGAGCTCCTTCTCCTAGGGGATCTCAAGCAGTAATGAGGGGAATGGGTGTGGTGTGGGAAGTTTCTGGAACTGAAAGTAGTTTTAACCAATGAAAAGTGTTCTTTGTGGATCACATGACCTACCGTGCGCGCTCCGAAAGCTTACGGTACGCGCTCGTAAACAAGTACGCATGCGCAAACGTGACGCTTACGGAGTGCTTACGGAGCGCGTACGTAGGACGCACTCGCGCATGCGCATTACACGCCCCTGCGTAACAGCGACGTTGCTTCCGCGCAACGCGCATGCGTGTACGCGTACATCACGTACGTATTACGTAAGCGCACTGTACTTATGACGTACGGAGCGCGTAGCGTCAGCTTACCGTACGCGCATCGTATCACGTAAGCGCACCGTACTTATGACGTACGGAGCGCGTAGCGTCAGCTTACCGTACGCGCATGGCAAAAATTGCATAAAAAAAAATAAATACAAGTTTCAAGAGTTGTAGAAGATAATAACTGTGATGTACAACTGTATGTAAACATTACTTTTTAAAAAATTAACCATTCCATAATGCAGGATATAGTACATATATTATTTGATACATAGGTTGGATATTATTTTTTACCAAAAATCTCAAAAAAAAATTTGCATTTAAAAAACCGTACAAATTCACTGAAAAAACCATAGGTTTCACACACGTTATAGTTAGGAATTAGCATTTAAAAAACCTTGCAAATTCACTGAAAAAACCATAGGTTTCACACATGTTATAGTTAGCAGGACATTTCACTCGTGAAAAACCAATGAAATTCCCCCGTTATAGTTAGTGCAGGCAACTATAACTCACGCGACCGCAATCCTCTGCTGTTGATGTCAAATATTACATCACTGATGACATGTGTCTTTCTGAAAAAAAAATATTTGTAATATATGTATAGCTAAAAATTAATGGAAGAAGACATGGGTAAATAAGTGTCTAAATACAGTGATGCGTGAGTTATAGTTGCCTGCACTAACTATAACGGGGGAATTTCATTGGTTTTTCACGAGTGAAATGTCCTGCTAACTATAACATGTGTGAAACCTATGGTTTTTTCAGTGAATATACATATATATGATCATGTGATCAAGGCCATCTGGTGGCCGAAACGCGTAATGGCATGCTGTGTGGGTGCTGAACAACATTAAATACCTTTGAAGCACGATTTGGTGTCCGTGTGCTTCTTCCTCGCCGGTTGGAGGTGGGAGATAGCTGTTTGGATTCTTATATATATATATATATATATATATATATATATACATTATCAATGTCCTCATTATTAACATATCTGTTCATTTGCTTTGTTGATCCTCAAATATTAGTACTCTTTCTCTTCAAAATTCTTCTCGTGGCAAATGATTGCTACCACTCTCTGTAAAAAAGAATCAGTAATAGCTAATTTTCCCTCTCTTTTTCCAGTGAAGAGATGTAATTAGCAAATACAAATATACTCTTCATTTTTTTCCTTTTCTTACTCCAGTTTTTATTGCAAATTTTTTTTTTAACCCTGTATCGTTCCCCTCATAAGAAGCCCAATTTGGTAGTAGCTGGGGGGATCCGAAACCCCGTTGCAATGCTTAATGCGGCCCCTTGTGTAACTTTACAACAGAGTTGAAACTCCATACAGAAGTCTGCTAAAGCATTTTCTATAATACTGCTATGTTTTTTCAACTACATTTCAGATGCAATGACAATACTAAATTAGAAAATTCTTATTTCGCTATATATGCTATCTCTAAACTACCATACTTTGAAAATTCATGGTACACTGTATTTGGAATCCGTCCCCCAAACTGTTTTCCCTTAGTTACCATAACAACCTGCTTTGAAACACTCTACAATACCAGTAAGTCAAAAGTTCATACGCTTTCGGGAGCATACAAGCTTCAAGGTCAATTGTAGCAGGTGTGGGTCACTGCTTGAAAATGTAAGCATATACACAATAGTGTAAGATTTATCCTCAGCCAATCATAGATGTACTTACTTTACTAAATAAACCACTACCTATTTTAGCTATCACATTATTTACACCACCCTATCAAATACATCCTTTTGTTAAAGCAGGTCCACTCCTCCATTTTAACTGCCTTTCATTCTACCAACAGTCACATTCAGCTGCAGCCTTCTCCTGTGTGCTACTGCTCCTACCTCCAAAATGGTTAGAATGTAGGTTTGAAAAGCACAATTAAGGAGACCTTTGACCAATTAATGGCACTGTTCCCTCGCACCCTTTTGGTGTACTCCAACATATGCCAAAGGCAGAAATGGAAGTGGTCAAATCAGTTCTGTCCACAGATTGACAAAGAAGGAAATGTGTTAATAAAGCTGTTTCTGCATTCCTTAGAGACCATAACATGGGCTCTATTTACAACAATGACCTGCATTTCGACATGCATGGAATTTATAGAAGTAATGAAGTTCACTTTACAGATGAAAGCAACAGGGTGTTTCTCAGCAACCTGAAACTCTGCATCCGGTCCTATGTGTAGCTGTGACATACTCACAATGAACACAAAGGCTCTTCTCAGAGCTAACCTATTGCCCATCACTAAATAATATTCATTTTAATTCCTTTTTCTTAAAGAAATATTTTACATAGTAACTCCGCAAAGTAAAAGAATTAATTCAATACACAATACACATTTACCATTTATAACTCTCATTTTGACTTTATACATATAACAATGACTTTATGAAAAGTTTTGAGAGTGTCTAAGTGTGTGTGTAAGTGGGTGCATGAGTGTCTGAGTGGCTCTATTGCTGGGTCCCTGAGTCTGTGAGTTGGTGCATAATTATATGTGTGAGATTGTCAGTGGATGTGTGACTGAGTGAGGGCTTGACTCTCAGAGCAACTTTGTGAGTGGGTGTATGAATCTCTGAGTGGGTCAGTGAGTGGGTTTGTAAGTGTCTGAGTGGGTTTGTTTGTGGGTGTATGAGTGTCTGAGTGACTATAAATAAATGTGAGTCTCTAAGTGGGTCTATAAGTGGACTCATAAGTGTCTCAGTGGGTCTGTGAGTAGGTCTATGAGCTTCTACGTAGGTGAGTGAGTTGGTGCATAAGTGTCTCAGTAGGTCTGTGAGTAGGTGCATGAGACTCTGGCTCCATGACTGGATACAAGAGTCTCTGAGTGGGTCAGTGAGTGGGTGCATGAGTCTCTGAGTGGGTCTGTGAATAGGCACATAAGTGTCTGAGTGGGTCTCACTTGGTTGGCAATCCCAGTCTTGTGAAGTGCAACCTTCCTTCTGAAAAAGTAATGAAAGTAGCCAGTATTTCTTTTATACCATAGATCAAGTATTGTGGCATGCGTGTACTCTTTGGAAGACACAATCTCTCTTTGCAGTTTAGGATTACCATCCAAATGAAGGATTGAGCCCTGAACCAACTCATACGCTTCTTCATGCCTGTGCGAAACCTTTTTCAACTGGTCCTGTAGCAGATGCAACAACGGGATTGCTTGGCTCATAGTTCTCCTTGGTGACTTCCAATGTGAAAACCTCAAAAGGAAATAGAATTTGTTCAGGCACTTGACTAGCCCCCATTTGTCCATTTCCAATGGCATGCTTTTGCCAGTTGCATCCCCTTCTCTTTGAAGCATATAGTTGATGATAGGACTGCACTGCTCAAACAGATGTTGCAGCATGTAGAAGACTGAGTTCCAATATGTTGGTACCTCCTGTAACAGAGCTCTAACCGGTGCTCTAGTTGCACGCTAAATGATCCTCAACTGCTTACAGGCTTTAAAAGAATGACTGAAATGAGTGCAGATGTCTTCTTTTTGAAACGTCCTGCACAATCGGGTTGCAATGTGCCAAACACAGGACCCTAAAATATCCACCATCTGTACAATAGAAAACAAAAATCCTAGGCAGCCAAGGGTTAAACTAATTCAAAGAATCATTACCACAGACAACATGATAAAGAGAACTCAGTGTAAATGTAATTAAACTGCATTAAAACATATTGGAAATGTATTTTATTCATTTACAGATTATGATTTCCAAGCAGAAACCATGGAAGCAAAATTCTTGACCAGAGGGTATCCCCACAGATTAATACCAGAGGCATACAAACGAGCCAGATTTTATGACAGGGATTATCTGTTAAAACCCAAGAACCCTAAAAAATCTGAGCAAATAGTGTGCGTTACTAAACACTCAACCATGAAAAACCAAGTAAAGCAGATAATTATTGCTAACTGGCTTATATTGAACAGTGATAAAGAACAATCTCTTAAACTGTAAAAAACGCTATTTGCACACAGAAAAAAACGAAAATATCAATGACTTAATAGTCCATTCGCGTTTGGACTCAAATGTACCCTTTGTACAAAAAACCATTGATGGAAGTGCACCCATTAAAGGTACCTTCAAATGTCTCCATCCAAACTGTAAAGCATGTGATAATGCTATAGAAGGACAGACTTTAAACCACAATGGGCTTGTTATTCAGTCAAAAACAATGTGTAACTGCAAAACTGACAATGTAGAATATTTAATTGTCTGTCCCTGCAACCTTGGTTATGTTGGGGAAACATCCAGAGCTATCACCACACGATTATTTGATCACCGTGCCGCTATCCGCACTACCAAATTAAATGCCCCCATGGTGAAACATTTTCACAAATTAAAACATTCTCCCAATGATATTAGATGGCATATCCTGGAGAAGATAAAGAACTTGAATGAATCTAGAAATGAAGAAATCCGTAAAAAACGTGAAGTTTACTGGATATGCTTTTTAAATACATACAAACAAGGATTAAATAATGATTTGCCTTGGGAGAATGCAATATTGTTCAATAATTTGTTTAAGGGTTTGTTCCTCCCTTTTAGTGTTGTATAAGTTACACACACTGAAGCTTGCAATGAAACTTGAGAACGTTAGCGTTCAGTAGTCCGCTTTCTATATCCATCGTCGGGCTTTCCCATCAAGAGATCATGTGATACCTAGGCGGCCTGATTCTTAAACAAACTCCATTGGGACGTAGGAGGCCCATCTCCTTGGCAGTAGTCCGCTTTCTATGTTCTTCGTCTTGTTACACCTAGAGATCACGTGACCCCAGGCGGCTTTTAAAAAGACTTAATCAGGACGTAGTAGGTTTCCCATTAAGGCTGCTCTACACATCCGTTAATTTCGTCTGTATCAGGTAAGAGTACTCTGCTTTTTGTCACCTACATCAATTTTCTAACCTTTAAGATAGATAATGTTATCCGTCTTCTCCGTAAAGTAACAATATCTTGTAATTCTAATTTCTGATATTTATTTATCTTGTGTTTAGAACGCCACGGACATTTCAATTACTCTATGCTTGGTACAACCGGGGGTATCGCCACTTCCAAAGATGACTGGCCAGACCATTTAAAACCTTAAACTCCTAGCCTTCAAAAAAACAAGCCCAGATAAGGTACACTCACCCTCTCATATTTCTCATTTTATCTATCGATCAATCTACAGAGATGGTAGCTGATCATCGAATGATATTAGCCTTATTTAGATTGTTTTATTTCTGCAGAGCGGTGCTATTATCCTTTCGCTATTTTGCCCCATCAAGAATTTGTATTCTCCGCCTGCTTTGATCGCCGACATTATCACTTGGGTGATACACTTTATAATTACTGGCTTTCTGAGCGGCATTCTAGAGCTACTACACGAGGTAATCAGGTTACTTTACATTCTCATGTTAGTAATGACTTCACTTGTCTTTTTCTCAATAGTAAATCGCATACTATTACTTGAGATTTACCCTTCCAACACAGAGCAGTGCCAATTTCTTTTTGATAGCCCACCTTTGGTGTAATTTTCTCTAAGTCACAAGTATCAACTTAGACTTAGACATTTAATAATGCATAGACAAAACAACCCATATTGTTTGACTTTTTGCACAAGAGTAATGCGAATTAATATAATTAAATGCAAATCTATTGGTACAAGAAATGGACTGTCCCCATATCAATAATTAGTGGGCATTTTTCAACCTGTAAATACTTTCCAGGTCTAAACTACTTGTAACACACTTTTTATGTTACAAGCACCCATTTATACACTACTAAAAGCACAAAGACATAACATTTATTGCCCAAGCCTCAGTCAGTATCATTACAAATTAATTGAATCAAATTGTGAATAAATTAACACATAGAGTAGACTGTCTTGATCTCTATATCTAGATCACACCTTCCATAAGTATTTCTGATATGTTTCCCCTGTCTCCACCTCACAGGCTCAAGCTACTTCCATATCTATATACAGGTCGGCTGTGATCAGCACATCTCTAGACCTTGATTAAAAGTTGATACCGCTCTTATATCCCGTAAGCCTTATCTACTGTTGTCGGTATCTATGCTACCTAGCCATTCTCAGTCACTACATCTATCCATCCATCCATCTATTTGATCAATGTCATCAAACGTTTCACTTTTATTTCTTCTTGATCTTCTTGTCCTTCACCTCTGTATATCGGTACACATTATTTCGGTGTATCATTTTCACTACGGGTGTCTAACACTACCTTATCTACATCTATGGTGATGTTATCTATTTGGTGGTTGTATTCTTTGATGAGCTTCTTTAGCTCACTTTACCCCTCCTCCTTCTGGCAACTTCCAGTAGAATGTAACATTTGAGATACCTTTGAACTCAGTGTATTTTAAGAATTGTATCTTATAGAATTTTTATTGTTCTACAGGTAAGATTTGTGGCCCTCCTGGTGAAGGCGCTATTAGTGCCGAAATGCACGTTGAGAAGACCCATCTCTTAGCCACTTCATATCAATTGTTCTAGTTTTTTCTTCAGTATTGTTTCTATTCTGTTTACATATATATATTAATGTCTTGTTTGTTTCAAACTAGTTCTTGGTTTTGTGATATTTGTGTTATTTTTGTATCTTACTGAAACTATGTTGCATCAGAACCATGTATTTTTCACAATATAATTTGAAAGAAAATCTTTTTTATTATGAATGAATAAAATAAATTTCCAATATGTTTTAATGTAGTTTAATTACATTTGCACTGAGTTCTCTTTATCATGCTGTCTGTGTTAATGATTGTTTTAATTAGTTTAACCTTTGACTGCCTAGGATTTTTGTTTTCTATTGTATTATTACCCTGTCCTAGGAGTTCTAGAAGTATTACAGGGGGTCCTTGATATTCACATTATAGCCACCATCTGTCACAGCCTTGACTATATTGCTGCCATTGTATGTGGCAAGAAATCTGATTCTGAGACCTCCGGGTCAAAGCCATTCCAACACTTTGCGATTAAACTCTTCCAGGATGTTTACAGATGTATGGGATTTTTCCATAGCAAACATAACTACATTTGCATTCTACCGAATGCCCTTAAAAAACGTTCTTCAGTGCTGAGGCCTGCAGATAGCTTCCGCCTAACCCCCATAAAAGTGGCCCAGTGTGCAGAGATACACTTGTAATTAGTTGCTTGGCAACTGGCCCACATGTCTGTTGTCAGGTCAGGTGGATAGTGTGAGCAGCACTCTGCTGCATAACTTGGCCAACCAAGAACCGCACATCCTGATGAATCACTGGCACAGCAACTCTAGAGAAATAGGTCCAGCTAGGAACATTCCATTTTGAGCAGATAGCTGCCGCAAATTCTACAAATCATATCCTTCTACAAAAGAAAAAGGAAGGCGGTTCAGCTCTAACATTTAACCAGCTTCCTGTCGTACAAACGTGCTGTTGGGTGTTTGAGTTCGTAGGGCCCCTCCTGTCTAACCATGCCCATAATACAAGCTTTGATTTTTTTCTTTTGTGGTGCCACTGACACAGGCAACTTTCGGAGTGTAGCAGGAGGTGATAGACTCACTGTGTGTCTTACTCGAGTGACTGTATGTGGCAGTGTATGCATCTGCATCTTGTACCATTTGGAGGTTGCTGATGCAGGTGATGCTGACACACTGCAGGGGACATGGCTGCTTTGTGTAAAAGTGTCATCCTCTTCTTCTTGATCACCTCCTTCCTCTATCACCATGATCAGAGCTGTTTCCCCTCTCTCATCACCACCACTACCACCAGCTTTCTATTTAAGCTGCTCCTCCCACTGGATTTTATGATGCTTTTTCATATGAGACATTTGGCCTCCAAGACCACAGTGTGAATCTAGCTTACCTCAATAGCATATTGCAATGTTATCCTCCTGCCTGCTAATCATAAAGAAGTCCCAATATGGGGAGGCTAACTTTTTTATTTTGTCACTGTCAATGCCAGAAGAACTGGAGGTAAGTGGGTGTGTAATTTTCTTCACTGCAGTGCGTACTCTGACTGAGGTAGTGATGGATGCAGGTCTCAGGGGGGGCCAAACAAATATGAAAACTGATGGTGGTGCTGGTGGAACCACATCCCTCTGAGCAGGTTGAAAAGGAGAGGTCATCTCGATGTCCTCTGCGTCGCCCTCTATCCTGAAAACAATCACTGGCTCGTCATCACTGTGACTTTACATAATTCTAAGGCTTTCTAGAAATTTCCTTTTCCCTCGTCTCTTTTTGCGGGTTTTGGGCTTGGCCGGGGTCTAATCCTTGTGCAGATTATCAGAAGGGGGGCATGGAGAAGATGGTGGAATAATATTTATTTTTGTTGCTGGAGATCGTGTAGCCAATGGTTCAAGAGCTTTTTGCTGCCCAGAAGAGGGTGCGGCAGGCGCATCACATTTCCTGAAAAATGTGGAGAGCGGCATGCCAGTGTAGGCAATCTCCTTCGTCTCACTGGCCACTATCTTGACATGAACACCTTTCTTTGGGGCCCTCTTCAAAGCTCTTAGCTCTGGCAGTTAACACTTTGCTGCACAAACAGAAGCATAGGAGAAGGAATCAGGTGACATTACTCAGCACCAGCATATGTCTGGCAGTACTCTGTGTGATATCTCTAGTGCACCTAAAAACAAAAAAATAAGAAAAACATCTAGTGAAACATGGCATTTGCAGTTTGAATATACATGCATACAGTATAATTTAGTGAGTTCATCACAAATAATTAACAATAGTTTATCCATTACAATCCAAACTATAACATAATATATCAATAACATCCAGATTTTGAAAACCTATTAGGCCTATGAGACACCTATAGCAGGTGGTGGGTGCAGGGGAAATGGAATAATTCTTATAACATTTAATACTGCTATGCACCTATGGCAGGCAGGGAGTGCAGGGGAAATTTGAATAATCCTTCAAAAATGTAATCTGTGTGTTCCTGTGTTATGGCAGGGGGTGCAGGGGAAAATGGAATAATCCTTAAAAAATGTAATGCAGGTGTGCGCCTGTGGGGGGCAGAAAGTGCATGGGAAAATGGAATAATTGTTAAAAAATGTAAAGCATCTGTGCACCTGTAAAAAATATAATGCTGGTGTGCACCTATGGCAGGCAGCAGGTGCAGGAAAAAATGGAATAATCATTACAAAATGTTATGCTGGTGTGCGCCTACAGCAGGAAAGGGAGGAAGGGGAAAATGTAATAATCCTCAAAATTAATACTGGTGTGCGCTGATGGCCTAAGAGACCTATGGCAGGCAGGGGTGCAGGGAAAAGTAAATTAATTGAAAAAATAATTGCTGGTGTCCCCCTAGGGACTATGAGAAATCCTATGGGAGGCAAGGAGGTCCAGGGGAAAATGGAAATAATGAACAGATAACCAATGAATACCGTGAAAAAATTGTTTGTGAAAAGATATGTGTGAGGAAATTTAATCAGATAGTTTGCTCATCACCCAGCAAGAGTGTAGAGTCCATCAGCCCACCCTTATTGGCGGAGCTTCGTCATCTGGAACTCTAGGAGAACTGGATCTAGGGCCACAGTCTTGAGCCGCCAGGCCCTACTGGGTACCTGACCCTTATGCTCCTGGAAAGGACTCTTGCCCAGATGTATGTTCCAACTATATGAACTCCAATAGCGTGCAGTGCTCTAGTGTATGTGCAGATTAAAAATGACTACCGGGGCAAAAAATATATTTATTAAGGAATTGTCCAAGTGTCATGTCTAAAATAACCTAATAGTCTTGAAAAAATATAGACTATTTCCTGGCTACGTCTAATGTGGTCGACATGTTTCAGCCGAGTTGGTCAATAGGCCATGGCTTTCTTCAGGACCTAGATGAAAAATAAGGCTACTGCAGGATAAACACAACTCGTGCATATAAACGTGTAAGGCAATGCTCATAAAGAAAGTATAATAGTCCGATGAGTCTGTGGCAATAGCCACCCTACCAGATAAGCGGACCCAATACTTGGACGGTAAGAGGCACCTCTTCTTTCCTGGAAAGAAAAGAGTCAAACTATCACAAACAAAGTATCTACAAAAATCCCGGTATCGGTGATCACCTATTCAACAGTGCGCATTATGCGCTGTTAATATTAAAGAATACCCCGCAGGGTGGTTTCATACATCAGAAGAAAAAGTTAAATAGCAACAAAATTTGACTTACCCAGCTTTGTGTGGGAGAACAACCTCACCTCACCCCGCTGACTGCTCGGAGATGGAGGCACCGCTCTGTTTGTGAGTGAAGTAAAACAGAAAAGTTGCGTACTACTACTAGTCTGTCTGCACACTTAACACTCATATCAAACACTATCATGACCCTAAAAGAGTCTAAAGCCAGAAAAACACTCAGCCCCTGATTGGTACAACATTGCAGGTAAAGAGGACTACTCTCATCCTTAATGAAACCTCAGTCTTCAAACAACTAAAAGGTCTTGTAGTTTAGAGTGCCACAAACTGGAAAACTACAAAACCGAAACAACCCAATCTATACAATCCCTCGTGACTTGTTCAGACATTGGAAAAAAACAGAGTCCAGGGAAAGACAGCATTGTATAAGGGGATTTCTCGACAGGGAAATTTAAGCCATCTAACTGCTAGGTAAAACAAAAGCGAGACTTAAAGGCGAGACCAAAATCAGGGGCTCTCCTTTCCTTACCTGTCCGTCGGTACTTCAGACCAGACTGCGAGCAGACTGGGAGGTGACGGCAGGGGGAAGGAGAGCTCCTTTTAAGCCCGCATTGATCAGCGTGAAATGACCTAATCTGTAACAGCTGCCACAGTTCATCACTCCAGTAAGCATGCGCCTGGAGAACTACCGTTCATGCACAGAGCCACTGATTACAACGCATGCGCGCAACAGTTGTGTATCTATCTGTCATGCGCAACTTGATCACTTGTCATGCGCGGGTTAAAACCACTACTCACTATGCAAGTGCAGTGCCAGAGATTAACGAAATGCCCTGTCTCATCACCCGCGCATGAGCATGGGGATCGGAAAAAGGCTCGATATGTTGAGCTCAAGGAAAAGCAGCGTCAAACCATGATATTAGTGCAGCCCGCCGCAATGTATAGATGCCGTTATGATGACATCATTCAGTATTTTAGCCATTATTCATCTCAATAAGGCTCTCTTATAATAGGGGTCCCCAACTAGTAGTGTAAGTAATATGATTCCCCAGAATCATTACCAAACATCAATAAAGTGCGAAAACCTCTATGCCGGCACTGAAAACTGGACCCGAGGCGATATTTACATTCAACGTGACATCTATATAATATAGTGACACGAAAGGTCCTACGGGCTCACTCAGCATTAGAATGTTATTAAGTGTAATCGAAATCATGCATTCTGATGGTAAACACAAACATCCAACGACCACATATAAGAGTAGATGGTTGACCCACCTCAACCCAACAGCTAAAGAGTACTGCTCGATGAGTAAGGGCAAATGGTGAAATGTTTATGTGTCATGTGGAATAGTATCAAAACTTGATCTACAGAGTTACACAAATTAATCCGCAAGGTGACACGAGTGTATATTGAGTCTGATGTACTTAAATGACTAGAGATTTCGTCATGTGTTGGAGTATCTTAATCAGTTAGGAGGGAAACCCAGAGAGATAATCATGAATTCAAATAGAGGACCATAGAATATTATCATTCAGACCTTGAATGTCAGTTTTCATTTTGAAAATCCACCTCTGCTCTTTGAGAAACAAAAATTTGGAAATGTCTGCTACGTGCTGGGGAATAAAAGGACGTTCCAGCACAAGCCATCTCAGATCGTCGGCCTTGTGGTTTTTGACAAGAAAATGATCAGTCAAGCAAGTGGACTGTTTTTTACAACGAATGGTGCTCTTGTGCTCACTTATACGTAACTTCACTTTACGTGTAGTGTGACCAATATATTTAAGAGCACAAGCGCACGTGATCATATAGATCACGCATTCAGAATTGCAATTGGTATGGCGCTGCAAAATCCAGGGACGGCTGGTGCCTATGTCCACTGATGTAGTTTTAGTTGTCTGGGGACAAACGCTGTGAGCCACAGGGATAATGGCCTCGTACAGGACTAGATAACCACAGGGTGTTAACTTCACATGTGGACTGTGACAAAGGTCGTGTGTGGACCAAGCTATTCCGCAAACTCGGACCTTTCTTGTACGCAAAAAAGAGGGTGTGGGATGTTCTCCGATGCCACATTCAAAATCTGCCAGTGCTTCCTAACTGTTTTCTGCACTTGGTTGGATAGTGTGCAGAAAGTTGTCACAAAAGTCAGCCTGTCATTGGGGGTTTTGTGAATGCTGTCATCCAGCAGCGCATCACGATCATTGTTCGACGCTCTTTTCCAAGCCTGACGTACCAGTCGCTTCGGGTAATCACGTGCCCGTAGTTGAAGTGCAAGTTCACTGGCATGCTAGTCAAAGAGGTCTCGAGTGGAACAATTCCTTCGGACCCAAAGGAACTGGCCTACCGGAAGATTCTCCCTAAGGGCCCTTGGGTGATGGCTGTCAAAGGATAACAAAGAATTCCTTGACATGGGCTCCTTGAATAGTTCACATTGCAAAGTATCTCCGTGGGGGAAAATAGAAATATCAAGAAAAGATAGCCGTTGCTGACTATACTCAATGGTAAACTTCAAAAAGGCATTTTGTTGATTAAGCCAAGTGTGGAAGGCCAAAATCTCAAGACTGGTGCCCCGCCAAACCACCAAAGTATCATCTATGTACCTCTTCCACAGCACCAGATGTTGACGATAAGGGTTGCTGTGGTTCAGTACATAGTTTTGCTCAAAAAGATGAACATAGAGGTTGGCGAGGCTGGGCGCAAAAACGCTGCCCATAGAGGTGCCTGAGACCTGGAGGAAAATCTGATCTTCAAACCTGAAGAAGTTCTCCATCATTGCAATTCTAGCACAATCCATGATGAAAGTGACAGGAGTCATGCTGTCCAGATCTCGTGCCTCCAAAAGGCCTCTAATGGAGTCCAAAGTTTCTTGTTGGGGGATACACGTATACAAAGACTCCATGTCAAAGCTTGCCAGAATGTCAGTCTTGGTATTAAACTCGATCTCAGGCAAAAGCCGTAATACATCAGAGGTATCTTTGAGATAGGTGGGCATCTCCATAACCATTGGTCGTAGAAAAAAGTCCACGAACTTGGACAAAGGCTCAAGTAGTGAGCCAATCCCAGATATAATGGGTCGTCCCGGCGGTGGTCGTTGACTTTTATGAATTTTAGGGAGGCAATAGAAGTAAGGCATCACAGGGTTTCGATTGACCAAGAATTTGGCCTCGTGTGGCGTGATCCACCCTTCAGCCTCACCTTCCTCAATTAGATGTTTTATCTCCAAACTGATCCTTGGTGTGGGATCTACATCCAAAATCCGATAGGATTTGGTGTCATAAAGCTGTCTTAAGCACTCGGTCCGATATACCGAAGTGTCTTGAAGAACAGTAGCACCCCCTTTGTCCGATGGCTTGATAATTACAGACGCATCTCTTATCAAATTCTGGAGGGCCAATCTATCCTTCTTGGTGAAATTACTGTAGTTGGTTAGTCGTGTGTCGCACAGTGCCATCGCATCATGAGTTAGGGTTCTCTCAAAAGTAGTGACCTGGGAGGGAACCTGATGTGCCAGAGGTGTAAAGTTATATTTCGGGCGTAAACTGGTGTTGGCATTACCACTAGGAGACACAGTGTACTCCATCTCTCTGTCCTTAAAGAAAAAATGGAGTCGAATCTTTCTGAAAAAATTCTCTAGCTCACATCTCAAGGCAAAAAAATCACCCAAATAGGTTGGCACAAAGCCTAACCCTTTGTTGAGGACACTCTGTTCATCTGCTGTGAGTGTCCTAGAACTCAGGTTTACTATCAGATCATTCATTCCCCGGTCGAGTTGGGGGTCTGCTGCTGATTGCCCCTCCTGGTCCGAATGTTCGGGAATGTTTGGTCTGTTTGCCAATGGACCGACGGAGTCCCTCTCCGTTTGCCCCTGGCATGGCCTTGACCCTGGTCTAAAAAAGACTGATTTGGGTAAAGTTGTTGTTGTGGTGGAAAAGGTTGCATATGAGGTGGAAAAGGGGGCGGTTGATACCCCCAAGGGGCCGGTGGCCACCATTGTCCTTGATTTTGATAAAAACCTTGCGTACCCCGCCTTTGATTGTATCTGCGGGATTGTCCCCTTCCTCTACCCACAGATGCCCTGGTAGTAAAAGAGTCAGAGTCACTTGATCCTTGATCAGACCCAGATGATGAATAGTTTGACCCGTAGCGCCTAGCTTTGCTGTTGAATACCGGGGCAACATAGGTGTCACTAGTATAGGGATAGATTTTCTCCCAAGAGAAACAGGCCAAATCTTTCTTAAACTTGTCTATTTTATTTATCAGAATATTGTCTCTATATTCTTTGTTAGTCTTATTAGTCTCATCCAATTGTTTCTTAAATACAGCTGATGTAATAGTGGTTTTAATTTGTCCCTCGAGTGTTTGTATTTCGATGAGAATGGCATCAGCCTGGCGTTTCGCCGTGCTGATTATCAAAATTAACCAGTCACGGGTATACCGCCAGGCAATAAGTGACCAATCCCTCAGGAATTGTTTATCCGTAAGGAATAGTCTAGGTGTATTTGTCACGATTAAGCCAGTCAGGGCACATTTCCCTCGCAAATATTCGGCCATGACTAGACCGTGGACGGCTGTTCGTGACTGTGTTTTTCTAAGAGTAAGTAGAGTAGCCCAGTCATCCTTGGGACTCCCTGTAATTTCTGGTAGGGAGTCAAGAATGCTGGGGTTATCAGACAGTATTGCACTGAGAGTTTCATCATCAAAGGCTAAACCTGCAAAATCATCCATCATGAGGCGAGTGTTAAAAAGTAAAAGACCTTGGGGAGCGTTAAAGACTTCAAGGAAGAAATCCGAAGTCTGACAAGGGACCCACAGCCTAAGCTGCTCTAATAACCAACAACACTATATGAATAAGGGTCACAGGGAAATTAATTAAAGACTGAATCACCTCCAATCCCCATTCAAAACCTAACAACTAACACGAGATGCTCAGTCTATTAACAATGAACAGATAACCAATGAATACCGTGAAAAAATTGTTCGTGAAATGATATTTGTGAGGAAATTTAATCAGATAGTTTGCTCATCATCCAGCAAGAGTGTAGAGTCCATCAGCCCACCCTTATTGGCGGAGCTTCGTCATCTGGAACTCTAGGAGAACTGGATCTAGGGCCACAGTCTTGAGCCGCCAGGCCCTACTGGGTACCTGACCCTTATGCTCCTGGAAAGGACTCTTGCCCAGATGTATGTTCCAACTATATGAACTCCAATAGCGTGCAGTGCTCTAGTGTAGGTGCAGATTAAAAATGACTACCGGGGCAAAAAATATATTTATTAAGGAATTGTCCAAGTGTCATGTCTAAAATAACCTAATAGTCTTGAAAAAATATAGACTATTTCCTGGCTACGTCTAATGTGGTCGACATGTTTCAGCCGAGTTGGTCAATAGGCCATGGCTTTCTTCAGGACCTAGATGAAAAATAAGGCTACTGAAGGATAAACACAACTCGTGCATATAAACGTGTAAGGCAATGCTCATAAAGAAAGTATAATAGTCCGATGAGTCTGTGGCAATAGCCACCCTACCAGATAAGCGGACCCAATACTTGGAAGGTAAGAGTCACCTCTTCTTTCCTGGAAAGAAAAGAGTCAAACTATCACAAACAAAGTATCTATAAAAATCACAGTATCGGTGATCACCTATTCAACAGTGCCCATTATGCGCTGTTAATATTAAAGAATACCCCGCAGGGTGGTTTCATACATCAGAAGAAAAAGTTAAATAGCAACTACATTTGACTTACCCAGCTTTGTGTGGAAGAACAACCTCGCCTCACCCGGCTGACTGCTCGGAGATGGAGGCACCGCTCTGTTTGTGAGTGAAGTAAAACAGAAAAGTTGCGTACTACTACTAGTCTGTCTGCACACTTAACACTCATATCAAACACTATCATGACCCTAAAAGAGTCTAAAACCAGAAAAACACTCAGCCCCTGATTGGTACAACATTGCAGGTAAAGAGGACTACTCTCATCCTTAATGAAACCTCAGTCTTCAAACAACTAAAAGGTCTTGTAGTTTAGAGTGCCACAAACTGGAAAACTACAAAACCGAAACAACCCAATCTATACAATCCTTCGTGACTTGTTCAGACATTGGAAAAAACAGAGTCCAAGGAAAGACAGCATTGTATAAGGGGATTTCTCGACAGGGAAATTTAAGCCATCTAACTGCTAGGTAAAACAAAAGCGAGACTTAAATGCGAGACCAAAATCAGGGGCTCTCCTTTCCTTACCTGTCCGTCGGTACTTCAGGCCAGACTGCGAGCAGTCTGGGAGGTGACGGCAGGGGGAAGGAGAGCTCCTTTTAAGCCTGCCTTGATCAGCGTGAAATGACCTAATCTGTAACAGGTGCCACAGTTCATCACTCCAGTAAGCATGCGCCTGGAGAACTACCGTTCATGCACAGAGCCACTGATTACAACGCATGCGCGCAACAGTTGTGTATCTATCTGTCATGCGCAACTTGATCACTTGTCATGCGCGGGTTAAAACCACTACTCACTATGCAAGTGCAGTGCCAGAGATTAACGAAATGCCCTGTCTCATCACCCGCGCATGAGCATGGGGATCGGAAAAAGGCTCGATATGTTGAGCTCAAGGAAAAGCAGCATCAAACCATGATATTAGTGCAGCCCGCCGCAATGTATAGATGCCGTTATGTTGACATCATTCAGTATTTTAGCAATTATTCAACTCAATAAGGCTCTCTTATAATAGGGGTCCCCAACTAGTAGTGTAAGTAATATGATTCCCCAGAATCATTACCAAACATCAATAAAGTCTGAAAACCTGTATGCCGGCACTAAAACCTGGCCCGAGGCGATATTTACATTCAACGTGACATCAACATAATATAGTGACACGAAAGGTCCTACGGGCTCACTCAGCATTAGAATGTTATTAAAGTGTAATCGAAATCATGCGTTCTGATGGTAAACACAAACATCCAACGACCACATATAAGAGTAGATGGTTGACCCACCTCAACCCAACAGCTAAAGAGTACTGCTCGATGGGTAAGGGCAAATGGTGTAATGTTTATGTCATATGGAATAGTATCAAAACTTGATCTACAGAGTTACACATATTAATCCGCAAGGTGACACGAGTGTATATTGAGTCTGATGTACTTAAATGACTAGAGATTTCGTCATGTGTTGGAGTATCTTAATCAGTTAGGAGGGAAACCCAGAGAGATAATCATGGTTTCAAATAGATGACCATGGAATATTATCATTCAGACCTTGAATGTCAGTTTTCATTTTGAAAATCCACCTTTGCTCTTTGAGAAACAAAAATTTGCAAATATCTGCTACGTGCTGGGGAATAAAAGGACGTTCCAGCACAAGCCATCTCAGATTGTCGGCCTTGTGGTTTTTGACAAAAAAATGATCAGTCAAGCAAGTGGACTGTTTTTTACAACGAATGGTGCTCTTGTGCTCACTTATACGTAAATTCACTTTACGTGTAGTGTGACCAATATATTTAAGAGCACAAGGGCACGTGATCATATAGATCACGCATTCAGAATTGCAATTGGTATGGCGCCGCAAAATCCAGGGACGGCTGGTGCCTATGTCCACTGATGTAGTTTTAGTTGTCTGGGGACAAACGCTGCATGAGCCACAGGGATAATGGCCTCGTACAGGACTAGATGACCACAGGGTGTTAACTTCACATGTGGACTGTGACAAAGGTCGTGTGTGGACCAAGCTATTCCGCAAATTCGGACCTTTCTTGTACGCAAAAAGAGGGGGCGGGATGTTCTCCGATGCCACATTCAAAATCCGCCAGTGCTTCCTAACTGTTTTCTGCAATTGGTTGGATAGTGTGCAGAAAGTAGTCACAAAAGTCAGCCTGTCATTGGGGGTTTTGTGAATGTTCTCATCCAGCAGCGCATCACGATCAATGTTCGACGCTCTCTTCCAAGCCTGACGTACCAGTCGCTTCGGGTAATCACGTGCCCGTAGTTGAAGTGCAAGTTCACCGGCATGCTTGTCAAAGAGGTATCGAGTGGAACAATTCCTTCGGACCCGAAGGAACTGCCCTACCGGAAGATTCTCCCTAAGGGCCGTTGGGTGATGGCTGTCAAAGGATAACAAAGAATTCCTTGACATGGGCTTCTTGAATAGTTCACATTGCAAAGTATCTCTGTGGGGGAAAATAGAAATATCAAGAAAAGATAGCCGTTGCTGACTATACTCAATGGTAAACTTCAAAAAGGCATTTTGTTGATTAAGCCAAGTGTGGAAGGCCAAAATATCAAGACTGGTGCCCCGCCAAACCACCAAAATATCATCTATGTACCTCTTCCACAGCACCAGATGTGTACGATAAGGGTTGCTGTGGTTCAGTACATAGTTTTGCTCAAAAAGATGAACATAGAGGTTGGCGAGGCTGGGCGCAAAAACGCTGCCCATAGAGGTGCCTGAGACCTGGAGGAAAATCTTATCTTCAAACCTGAAGAAGTTCTCCATCATTGAAATTCTAGCACAATCCATGATGAAAGTGACAGGAGTCATGCTGTCCAGATCTCGTGCCTCCAAAAGGCCTCTAATGGAGTCCAAAGTTTCTTGTTGGGGGATAAATGTATACAAAGACTCCACGTCAAAGCTGGCCAGAATGTCAGTCTTGGTATTAAACTCGATCTCAGGCAAAAGCCGTAATACATCAGAGGTATCTTTGAGATAGGTGGGCATCTCCATAACCATTGGTCGTAGAAAAAAGTCCACGAACTTGGACAAAGGCTCAAGTAGTGAGACAATCCCAGATATAATGGGTCGTCCCGGCGGTGGTCGTTGACTTTTATGAATTTTAGGGAGGCAATAGAAGTAAGGCATCACAGGGATTCGATTGACCAAGAATTTGGCCTCGTGTGGCGTGATCCACCCTTCTGCCTCACCTTCCTCAATTAGATGTTTTATCTCCAAACTGATCCTTGGTGTGGGATCTACATCCAAAATCTGATAGGATTTGGTGTCATACAGCTGTCTTAAGCACTCGGTCCGATATACCGAAGTGTCTTGAAGAAAAGTAGCACCCCCTTTGTCCGCTGGCTTGATAATTACGGACGCATCTCTTGTCAAATTCTGGAGGGCCAATCTATCCTTCTTGGTGAAATTACTGTAGTTGGTTAGTCGTGTGTCGAACAGTGCCATCGCATTATGAGTTACGGCTCTATCAAAAGTAGTGACCTGGGAGGGAACCGGGTGTGCCAGAGGTGTAAAGTTAGATTTCGGAGGTAAACCGGTGTTGGCATTACCACTAGGAGACACAGTATACTCCATCTCTCTGTCCTTAAAGAAAAAATGGAGTCGAATCTTTCTGAAAAAATTCTCTAGCTCACATCTCAAGGCAAAAGGATCACCCAAATAGGTTGGCACAAAGCCTAACCCTTTGTTGAGGACACTCTGTTCATCTGCTGTGAGTGTCCTAGAACTCAGGTTTACTATCAGATCATTCATTCCCGGTCGAGTTGGGGGTCTGCTGCTGATTGCCCCTCCTGCTCCGAGTGTTCGGGAATGTTTGGTCTGTTTGCCAATGGACCGACGGAGTCCCTCTCCCTTTGCCCCTGGCATGGCCTTGACCCTGGTCTAAAAAAGACTGATTTGGGTAAAGTTGTTGTTGTGGTGGAAAAGGTTGCATATGAGGTGGAAAAGGGTGCGGTTGATACCCCCAAGGGGCCGGTGGCCACCATTGTCCTTGATTTTGATAAAAACCTTGCGTACCCCACCTTTGATTGTATCTTCCTCTACCAACAGATGCCCTGGTAGTAAAAGAGTCAGAGTCACTTGATCCTTGATCAGACCCAGATGATGAATAGTTTGACCCGTAGCGCCTACCTTTGCTGTTGAATACCAGGGCAACATAGGTGTCACTAGTATAGGGATAGATTTTCTCCCAAGAGAAACGGGCCAAATCTTTCTTAAACTTGTCTATTTTATTTATCAGAATATTGTCTCTATATTCTTTGTTAGTCTTATTAGTCTCATCCAATTGTTTCTTAAATACAGCTGATGTAATAGTGGTTTTAATTTGTCCCTCGAGTGTTTGTATTTCGATGGGGATGGCATCAGCCTGGCGTTTCGCCGTGCTGATTATCAAAATTAACCAGTCACGGGTACACCGCCAGGCAATAAGTGACCAATCCCTCAAGAATTGTTTATCCGCAAGGAATAGTCTAGGTGTATTTGTCACGATTAAGCCAGTCGGGGCACATTTCCCTCGCAAATATTCGGCCATGACTAGACCGTGGACGGCTGTTCGTGACTGTGTTTTTCTAAGAGTAAGTAGAGGAGCCCAGTCATCCTTGGCACTCCCTGTAATTTCTGGTAGGGAGTCAAGAATACTGGGGTTATCAGACAGTATTGCACTGAGAGTTTCATCATCAAAGGCTAAACCTGCAAAATCAGCCATCACCAGGCGAGTGTTAAAAAGTAAAAGACCTTGGGGAGCGTTAAAGACTTCAAGGAAGAAATCCGAAGTCTGACAAGGGACCCACAGCCTAAGCTGCTCTAATAACCAACAACACTATATGAATAAGGGTCACAGGGAAATTAATTAAAGACTTAATCACCTCCAATCCCCATTCAAAACCTAACAACTAACACGAGATGCTCAGTCTATTAACAATGAACAGATAACCAATGAATACCGTGAAAAAATTGTTCGTGAAATGATATTTGTGAGGAAATTTAATCAGATAGTTTGCTCATCATCCAGCAAGAGTGTAGAGTCCATCAGCCCACCCTTATTGGCGGAGCTTCGTCATCTGGAACTCTAGGAGAACTGGATCTAGGGCCACAGTCTTGAGCCGCCAGGCCCTACTGGGTACCTGACCCTTATGCTCCTGGAAAGGACTCTTGCCCAGATGTATGTTCCAACTATATGAACTCCAATAGCGTGCAGTGCTCTAGTGTAGGTGCAGATTAAAAATGACTACCGGGGCAAAAAATATATTTATTAAGGAATTGTCCAAGTGTCATGTCTAAAATAACCGAAACCCTGTGATGCCTTACTTCTATTGCCTCCCTAAAATTCATAAAAGTCAACGACCACTGCCGGGACGACCCATTATATCTGGGATTGGCTCACTACTTGAGCCTTTGTCCAAGTTCGTGGACTTTTTTCTACGACCAATGGTTATGGAGATACCTCTGATGTAGTACGGCTTTTGCCTGAGATCGAGTTTAATACCAACACTGACATTCTGGCCAGCTTTGACGTGGAGTCTTTGTATATGTGTATCCCCCAACAAGAAACTATGGACTCCATTAGGGGCCTTTTGGAGGCACGAGATCTGGACAGCATGACTCCTGTCACTTTCATCATGGATTGTGCTAGAATTGCAATGATGGAGAACTTCTTCAGGTTTGAAGATCAGATTTTCCTCCAGGTCTCAGGCACCTCTATGGGCAGCGTTTTTGCGCCCAGCCTCGCCAACCTCTATGTTCATCTTTTTGAGCAAAACTATTTACTGAACCACAGCAACCCTTATCGTCAACATCTGGTGCTGTGGAAGAGGTACATAGATGATATTTTGGTGGTTTGGCGGGGCACCAGTCTTGAGATTTTGGCCTTCCACACTTGGCTTAATCAACAAAATGCCTTTTTTAAGTTTACCATTGAGTATAGTCAGCAACGGCTATCTTTTCTTGATATTTCTATTTTCCCCCACGGAGATACTTTCCAATGTGAACTATTCAAGAAGCCCATGTCAAGGAATTCTTTGTTATTCTTTGACAGCCATCACCCAAGGGACCTTAGGGTGAATCTTCCTGTAGGGCAGTTCCTTCGGGTCCGAAGGAATTGTTCCACTCAAGACCTCTTTGACAAGCATGCCAGTGAACTTGCACTTCAACTACGGGCACGTGATTACCCGAAGCGACTGTTACGTCAGGCTTGGAAGAGAGCGTCGAACAATGATCGTGATGCGCTGCTGGATGACAACATTCACAAAGCCCCCAATGACAGGCTGACTTTTGTGACTACTTTCTGCACACTATCCAACCAATTGCAGAAAACAGTTAGGAAGCACTGGCGGATTTTGAATGTGGCATTGGAGAACATCCCGCCCCCTCTTTTTGCGTACAAGAAAGGTCCGAGTTTGCAGAATAGCTTGGTCCACACACGACTTTTGTCACAGTTCACATGTGAAGTTAACACCCTGTGGTCATCTAGTCCTGTACGAGGCCATTATCCCTGTGGCTCATGCAGCGTTTGTCCCCAGACAACTAAAACTACATCAGTGGACATAGGCACCAGCCGTCCCTGGATTTTGCTGCGCCATACCAATTGCAATTCTGAATGCGTGATCTATATGATCACGTGCCCTTGTGCTCTTAAATATATTGGTCACACTACACGTAAAGTGAAGTTACGTATAAGTGAGCAGAAGAGCACCATTCGTTGTAAAAAACAGTCCACTTGCTTGACTGATCATTTTCTTGTCAAAAACCACAAGTCCGACGATCTGAGATGGCTTGTGCTGGAACATCATTTTATTCCCCAGCACGTAGCAGACATTTCCAAATTTTTGTTTCGCAAAGAGCAGAGGTGGATTTTCAAAATGAAAACTGACATTCAAGGTCTGAATGATAATATTCCATGGTCCTCTATTTGAAACCATGATTATCTCTCTGGGTTTCCCTCCTAACTGATTGAGATACTCCAACACATGACGAAATCTCTAGTCATTTAAGTACATCAGACTCAATATACACTCGTGTCACCTTGCGGATTAATATGTGTAACTCTGTAGATCAAGTTTTGATACTATTCCATATGACACATAAACATTTCACCATTTGCCCTTACCCATCGAGCAGTACTCTTTAGCTGTTGGGTTGAGGTGAGTCAACCATCTACTCTTATATGTGGTCGTTGGATGTTTGTGTTTACCATCAGAACGCATGATTTCGATTACACGTTAAGAACATTCTAATGCTGAGTGAGCCCGTAGGACCTTTCGTGTCACTATATTATATAGATGTCACGTTGAAGGTAAATATCGCCTCGGGGCCAGTTTTCAGTGCCGGCATAGAGGTTTTCGGACTTTATTGATGTTTGGTAATGATTCTGGGGAATCATATTACTTACACTACTAGTTGGGGACCCCTATTATAAGAGAGCCTTATTGAGTTGAATAATGGCTAAAATACTGAAGGATGTCATCATAACGGCATCTATACATTGCGGCGGGCTGCACTAATATCATGGTTTTTTTTGTGTTCAAAATATTTTATTGAGATTTTATAATGAACATCAACAACATAGACATACAAAAATTATCAAATTCATTCCAATAGAAAAGAAATTGGTCATATTCTTATAAACTTAAAAGGAGGGGGGGAAGGGAAACATCTAATAACAAATTATTGAGTAAGCAATAAATAGAGCTACTATGACATATTAGTTAGTATAAAAATCTTAAAAGGCATTACAATACATAAATATACCCCTAAGATGCAAAATAGAGATCAACAGGACTCCAAAAAGAGTGATAGGAAATAGGATTATGATTAACCCCAGACAAAGATAATTGAGCACCTCGTCTTGTAAAGATAACCCAAGACCACCAAGCATGAACTGATAATTTAGAAACATCTTTCCAACAAAAGTTAATAGATTTTAACGCAGCAGAAATCAAAAAATCAAAAAGCCTACATTCAACAGAATTTAGAGATTGTGATAATGTAACTGATTTGCAAATTAACATTTTATATGATAAGTCTTCATGTATATGCAACAATTTCTTAATAAAATCCCAAACTTCTGTCCAGAATTTTGCAATTAAAGGGCAAGCAAAAAGCATATGTCGTAACGAACCAGGATGCAATTTACAGTGCCAACAAGTGTCAGATTGAAGGAGTTTAGCCTGGAATAAACGTTTTGGAGTCCATAAAGAATTAAATAATATATAGGAATTGGTTTGATAAAGTGAGACAGGTAACCAACCAGAAATACTTCTAATCCATATAATTTCCCATGAATCATTAGACAATGTAAGTGAAAGTTCATTATTCCAGAAGGTTGCAATCATCGTTATGTTATTTCCTAACGTATTAGATAATTTTTTATATAAAATGGAGACACCATTAGCTTTCAGCGATATAGTTTGGATATACACGGATAGATCAGCTGTAACACTAGTCGGAATAGCTTGTGGAAAGGAATCTAAAATTGAATTAATTAAATATTCATATTTAATACGATCAGATTGGGTTAAACCAAACCTTGTTTGTAGATCCTCAAACGGTATAAAGGTATTGTTGGAATAAATATCTTTAAGATAAAAAATACCCGCTTTGATCCACGAAGACCAAAATCTAATGTTCTTATTTAGTTTAATGATATTGCTATACCATAATGATAATTCAACAGTGTTATACATGGGGTATAGAAAAATAGAATCTAAATCATTAAAAACCAATTTAGTGGATTTGAGAACGATAGATTTATGAAAAACTGAGGAGGTGTTGGACATAGTTAACAGCGTTGGTAATGGGAACGGCTTCACCATAGATTTTTCAATTAGGAGCCAAGAGGGTGGATTATGTAAAGGGAAATGACTAAACCATATGGCACTTTGTTTTAAAATAAAAGCTTTATGATACAGAAAAAAATCTGGGATACCAAAGCCAGCATTACATTTAGACAATTTAAATTTTTTATAACTAATGCGAGGTGATTTGTTATTCCAAAGAAATTTGGAGAGAAGTTTATCAATATCTTTATAAAATTTTAATGGGAACTGAGAGGGAATCATGGAAAGAGTATAAAATATTTTTGGAGCAATATTCATTTTAATAGATTCTAGTCTACCCCACCATGAAAGATGTAGCAAAGCCCATTTAGACGTTTTATCTTTAATATAATCTAAGACAAACTTACAGTTGAAAGTCATTATAGATTTTATAGATGAGGAAAATAAAATACCAAGATATTTTAATTTAGTCTTTTGCCAAACAATTTCATTCATAGGTATCATGTCAGGAGTACAATAAATGTTTAAAGGGAAAAATTCAGTTTTATTAGTGTTTAATTTATAGCCAGACACCATAGAATATTTTGTTATAATCTCTAATAAAGAAGGAAATGAGGATAAGGGGTCACTAATACATAAAAGTACATCATCAGCATACGCTAAAGTTTTAATAATAATCTCATTAATAATAATTCCTTTAATGTTATCACATTTTCTTATAGATGTAAGAAAAGGTTCAATGCCAATTAAAAACAGTAGCGGGGAAAGGGGACATCCTTGTCTAGTACCTCTAAAAAGGGAAAATTGATTTGAAATTTGGCCATTAATAAATAGACGAGCAGTAGGGGCACAATATAGAGCTGAAATCATCCGAATAAAATTATCTCCAAAGTTAAAAGATGATAAAGCATGGAATAAAAATTGCCAATGCAATTTATCAAAGGCTTTTTCAGCATCCAAAGCCATAATTCCTGAAGGAGTAGTTAACGTAAGACCTTGTTCAATGACATGTAATAACGTTCTTGTATTATTTGCAGAGTGTCTATTCTTCATAAAACCAGATTGATCCGAATGTATAATAGAGTCTAATACAGGGGATAATCGTGTGGCTAATATTTTGGCATATAATTTACAGTCTTGATTAATTAAAGAGATAGGGCGATAATTAGATACAAGGGTGGGGTCTTTATCAGGTTTGGGAAGAACGATAATTAAAGCTTCAGTAAAGGATCCTGAAGTAATTCCCGTAGAGCCAAACAATGTGAATAGTTGAAATAATAAGGGTAAAAGAAGGGATTGAAACTCTTTATAAAACTCCGCTGGGATACCATCAGGACCCGGAGATTTATTCTTTTTAAGAGATTTTATAGCAGTCAAAATTTCCTCCTTAGTAATTGGAGAGTCAAGCCCCATTTTATCTGATGGAGAAATTTTAGGTAAACCACATGAGGATAAAAAAGAATCAACTAAATATTCATTATGAAATTCAGGTTTATCATATAACTTAGAGTAAAATTCCAAAAATTCATTCACAATATCTTTATGAGATAAAGCAATTTTACCATTGGATCCATGAATAGAAGTAATTTGAGTTTTATCCTTTTTGATACGTAAGTAATTCGCTAACAATCTTCCAGATCTGTTTGCATTAAAACTAAATTTAGCTTTGGCCTTAGAAATCTGAACACCAGCTCTATTACTAAGAATTGTATTGAATTCATATCGAAGCTTTTGCAACTTACTTCTATATTGAGGGTCATTAGACGAAATAAAAAGTCGTTCATATTCCGCTATTTGCTTTTCTAGTTTTTTAATATTTGCATTAAAGGTTTTATTTTCGTGAGCCATAATAGAAATAGTTACCCCTCTAATATAAGCTTTAAAAGCATCCCATCTATTAACCAAAGAAGTAGTACCTTCAGGGTTAAATTGAAAAAAATCATGAATGGCAGAGAGGAGCTTTGGTTTATTAAGTTCATTGAGAGCTCTACCAGAATTCATTCTCCATCTAGGCTGGTTAGTAAAGGTTGGATTTAAATTTAGAATACAAGAAACCATAGCGTGGTCAGAGACATCAATATTGCCAATCTTGGGGTTACTAACACAGTTGATCAGCTGTTTCGAAACTAATATACAATCGATCCTAGAATGAGAATTATGTGGATTAGAAAAAAAAGTAAAACATTTTTCTGTAGGAAAGTGTAACCGCCAAATATCAACTAACTTAGTGGTTTGAAGAAATAATTTAAAAGCAAAATAAACCTTAGGGGGGTGGAATTTAGTACGAGATATTCTATCTAATAACGGATCAGATATGACATTAAAGTCACCTGCAACAATTAAAGGAACATTACCAATTTTAACCACCTCCGTTGAAAGAGTAGCCCAAAAAACAGGGTCATCTGCAGTAGGGCCATAAACATTTAATAAAAATAAGATAGAATCATGAACTTTAACCTTAACAATTAAATATCTCCCATCCGTATCTGTAATTTTGCTCAAAACTTGGCAATGAGCTTTTTTCACACAAAATATAGCTACACCATTTTTCTTGCCAATAGCAGGAGAAGAAACAATATTATCAACCCATTTTTTCTTCATATAGTTTAAAATTTTATCATTTATATGAGTTTCTTGCAAAAAACAAAAATCAGCTTTGCAACTACCTAAATAATCCAAAATTTTTGTACGTTTCACAGGATGGCGTAAACCTTTAACATTCAGTGACACTACTTTAATATTAGCCATGACAAAATAAAAGGAGAAAAGGATTAGAAAGAGGAAGGTCAGAAAAAGACACAAATGTTAAAAAGAAAGTAGCTCCAAAATACACAAAAGGGAATGGAAGAAATAAAACATAGCAAAAAAGACAAACAAAACACATAAATATGAAGATTGGGACGCACACACGCTCTACAAGCATGGCCAGAAACCGCTGGAGCCCAGAATATTATGAGTTATATAAATCTGTCAAAGAAGATCACACATGAAAAAATCAAGTGATAGGACCCTGAGTGTCCATAGATTGCTGTACTTGTTGATCCAGAAATTGTCGAAGATCTTCAGGACGTTGAAAGGATTTTGAAAAATTATCTTTCCAAATGCGCATAGTTGAAGGGTCAAAAAGGCCATATTGGTATCCAAGGCTTCTCAATCTTGGGCGAAGATCAGTAAAACCCTTACGTATTGCAACAGTTTCCTTGGCAAAATCTTGATGAATAAAGATTTTGTGACCATTGACCAACAATGAAGGAATTTCTCTAGCTGCTTTTCTGATCAGAACCAAATGATGGTGACGGAGAACTTTAAATATCATTTGTCTAGGCTTGCTATTTTGAGGATTGCGACGTGAAGGAATTCTATGAGCCTTATCGATTTCAAATTTTTCTGGAAATTTGACATTTAAAAGACCAGGAAGTAAGTTCTCTAAGTATAGTCGACAGTTAGATCCCTCAACCTCTTCTGGTAAATTAAATATGCGAAGATTGTATTGTCTATTGCGATTTTCCATGTCCAGAAGTTGTGAGCACAGAGGTGATATTTTCGCCACAAGTGGAGTAAAAGCATCGACTTTAACTTTATTGTCTTGTATTTTAATTGAGTTGTCTGAGATTTTCATCGACAAACTCGCCATTTCCTTTCGTACATTTTTTATTTCAGTCGCAATAGTTTCTGTACTAGCACGAAGAGCCTGAATTTCCTCCAAAATTAAAGAAAGCGAGGGTTCAGATGACTCCACCCCCTTTGATTTTATTGGGGGCGGTGAACTCTGCTGTTTTCTTTTATTTTTGTTATCCATTTTTGAGAAAAGATAATATAGTTTGATTAAAAATTAGTAGATTATGAGTAAAAAAAACGAAAAGGAGCAAAACAATCCTTCAAAATACTGGTGCAGCAGCTAAACTGGACTAGGGGTGTGGCTAGGCCCAAGCCAGGCCCTTTCCTGAAGTATGCTCCGCCCCCCTGACAGACTAACCAGGCAGTCCTTCAATGCAGAGCTCGGAACAGGAACCAGGGAGCCAGAAACACGACTTCCCCCGATGAAAACGAGCTGAAACCACTTCACAATGCTGGTAAGCCTGTAATTAGCGCAGCGACCTCCTTTAGAACAAAATTTTGACAGACTTTCGGCGTTTTATTTAAAAAAACGGGCGAAAACGCGGAGGAGCTCACCGAGTGGCGGCCATCTTGATTCGCGCGCTCGCGCGTCTCCCCACTAATATCATGGTTTGACGCTGCTTTTCCTTGAGCTCAACATATCGAGCCTTTTTCCGATCCCCATGCTCATGCGCGGGTGATGAGACAGGGCATTTCGTTAATCTCTGGCACTGCACTTGCATAGTGAGTAGTGGTTTTAACCCGCGCATGACAAGTGATCAAGTTGCGCATGACAGATAGATACACAACTGTTGCGCGCATGCGTTGTAATCAGTGGCTCTGTGCATGAACGGTAGTTCTCCAGGCGCATGCTTACTGGAGTGATGAACTGTGGCAGCTGTTACAGATTAGGTCATTTCACGCCGATCAAGGCGGGCTTAAAAGGAGCTCTCCTTCCCCCTGCCGTCACCTCACAGACTGCTCGCAGTCTGGCCTGAAGTACCGACGGACAGGTAAGGAAAGGAGAGCCCCTGATTTTGGTCTCGTCTTTAAGTCTCGCTTTTGTTTTACCTAGCAGTTAGATGGCTTAAATTTCCCTGTCGAGAAATCCCCTTATGCAATGCTGTCTTTCCCTGGACTCTGTTTTTTTCCAATGTCTGAACAAGTCACGAGGGATTGTATAGATTGGGTTGTTTCGGTTTTGTAGTTTTCCAGTTTGTGGCACTCTAAACTACAAGACCTTTTAGTTGTTTGAAGACTGAGGTTTCATTAAGTCATTAAGGATGAGAGTAGTCCTCTTTACCTGCAATGTTGTACCAATCAGGGGCTGAGTGTTTTTCTGGTTTTAGACTCTTTTAGGGTCATTATAGTGTTTGATATGAGTGTGAAGTGTGCAGACAGACTAGTAGTAGTACGCAACTTTTCTGTTTTACTTCACTCACAAACAGAGCGGTGCCTCCATCTCCGAGCAGTCAGCCGGGTGAGGTGAGGTTGTTCTCCCACACAAAGCTGGGTAAGTCAAATTTAGTTGCTATTTAACTTTTTCTTCTGATGTATGAAACCACCCTGCGGGGTATTCTTTAATATTAACAGCGCATAATGGGCACTGTTGAATAGGTGATCACCGATACCGTGATTTTTGTAGATACTTTGTTTGTGATAGTTTGACTCTTTTCTTTCCAGGAAAGAAGAGGTGACTCTTACCTTCCAAGTATTTAGGTCCGCTTATCTGGTAGGGTGGCTATTGCCACAGACTCATCAGACCATTATACTTTCTTTATGAGCATTGCCTTACACGTTTATATGCACGAGTTGTGTTTATCCTGCAGTAGCCTTATTTTTCATCTAGGTCCTGAAGAAAGCCGGGTCTATTGACCAACTCGGCTGAAACATGTTGACCACATTAGACGTAGCCAGGAAATAGTCTATATTTTTTCAAGACTATTAGGTTATTTTAGACATGACACTTGGACAATTCCTTATTAAATATATTTTTTGCCCCGGTAGTCATTTTTAATCTGCACCTACACTAGAGCACTGCACGCTATTGGAGTTCATATAGTTGGAACATACATCTGGGCAAGAGTCCTTTCCAGGAGCATAAGGGTCAGGTACCCAGTAGGGCCTGGCGGCTCAAGACTGTGGCCCTAGATCCAGTTCTCCTAGAGTTCCAGATGACGAAGCTCCGCCAATAAGGGTGGGCTGATGGACTCTACACTCTTGCCGGTTGATGAGCAAACTATCTGATTAAATTTCCCCACAAATATCTTTTCACGAACAATTTTTTCATGGTATTCATTGGTTATCTGTTCATTGTTAATAGACTGAGCATCTTGTGTTAGTTGTTAGGTTTTGAATGGGGATTGGAGGTGGTTCAGTCTTTAATTAATTTCCCTGTGACCCTTATTCATATAGTGTTGTTGAAAATGGAAATAATGCATATAATAAATAAACATTGTAATACATACTACAATCATCCTCAAACACATTAAACAGATATCAGGGAAGAAAGAAAAAATGGCCACACAAAATGACCATCGCCCACATGTTCAAACAACACCAAACGATAAGACATGTAAAACAAAGAACGCATGCAGGCCTATGGCAAAAGCACATTGACTACTTCACAAAATGTCTGCTGGCCACATGTTTGAACAACAAGAAGCAATAAGGGCACTGTTGGTCCTGTTAGACCTATTGGCCGCTTTCTATACGGTCTCGCACCAGATTCTCCTGACACGTCTCCACTCGATTGGCATTGGGGGGTTGGCCTGGTAATGGCTGGCATCTTTCCTCGAGGGGAGGGGACGGGAAGTATGGTGCCATCCCTACTCTGCCACATCTCACAAGCTGAAGGTTGTTGTCCCTCAGTGCTCTGCCCTGAGTCGGACCTTGTTCAATGTCTACCTCACACCTTTGGCTACATTGGTGGAATCCTTAGGGGCAAAAATTGGTCCTTACGGAGATGACACCCAGCTCATGTGGAAGAACAACAAGCCATGCCCTGGCAAGGTAATTAGCAATTGCCTTTTAGCAGTATTTGGGTGGCTGGCTGTGAACCAGCTGAAATGTAATACGGGAAAGACGGAGCTGAATTTCTTTGCTTTGGATGCAGAAAAAGTTGGGCTTTAAATTTGATAATCAGCTACTATTTCATACCCAAATAAATTTGGTTGCGGGCACTTGCTTTGCCCTCCTGTGTCTTCTTCAGGAGTTTTTGTTCCTTTTGTCTATGGCAGCCAGGCAAAAGGTGATTCAAACCCTGATCATATCTCGTCTTGATTATGGGAAAGGCCTTTACTTGGGTATGCCCAGGTATCAGTTGGACAGGCTTCAGCTGGTCCAGCATGCAGCGGCCCGAACTATCTTCCAGCTCCCCCATGATGCTCACATGTCAAACCTTCTGAGGAGCGTCCATTGGTTTCCAGTAAGGAAAAGAATCATCTTTAAGACACTACTTGTGACTCAGAAAGCCTTATAAAGAATGGGCCCTGGCTACCTAAAACACAGGATATCTCACAGAGAAATATATGTTCGTTGAATCCCTTCCTTGCCAGTACCCCACGTATTAAAAAGGCCAGGTTGGGGGGAAAGGCCCTCTCCTTTCTGGGCCCGTCCCTCCGGAACAAACTGCCTCTGACCCTCAGAAACATTATAGATTTCACTTGGCAGTATAGGAAGTCTCCTGAATAGGGGTGACAACCAGCTGGTATCTTGTATGATTTTTTCTTACAAAACACTATCTACCTATTTCCCCTCACATTTTGAATTGAGGGAACTTTTATGCAGATTAGGCAGTTTTCACTCGGAAGGCTGCACTTTTAAATCTTTCTTCACATTTCTGTTGGTCAACCTACTTGACAATACTGAGGCTCGATAGACGTTGGCTTCTGTTATCTACTTGAAAAAAGATCCCTAGCAAGCAGCCCCATTGTGGGGCCCTATGGGCATTCCATGCAGCCCAAAGATGAAGTTTGCCACCACTTAGTGGGTGAGGGCTTGTGCTCTGCAACCATGGTGCCTATAGTGATAATATTTTTGGCCACTGTGTATTTTTGGTGAGATGAAAAAAGTGATTTTCCTTATTCTCTGAACTGCACACATTCTTTTTGAGATTATATATGATTTGGAGGCTTTGTGCTGGACTGTTATACCGCTCATCCCCTCTTACAGATGAATACTACACAAAATGGCCATGGTTAACAAATAAGAAAACACTACCATTAGTTTAGCAATGCCAAAAAATGAAGATTAAGTTAGCTATAGAAATTCCCCAACCACACACATCTTTCCAAGGCATAGAAAAATTACCTCATCAAAATACATTTCAACACTTTGCAGAATCATTTGAAATACAAAAAAACCTTTTTGCATTTAACCCAAAGCCAAACATAAATCATAGATGTTTTAACACAATATATACCTCAGAAACAGTTGTTTTATATACTGAATGCCTAGTGCTTGTTGGATTGGCCCATGGGCAGACTGGGCTACATGGTAAAACGAATAGTGCAAATTTCACAAACATGGTGAAACAGTACTTAACTGTGCAACCTTTTTCCCTTATAAAAATAAAAAAATGGAAAGCAAAAAAATAGGCTCCTTCTGCAACTCTAGGCCTTCCACAATCACATTTAAAAATTAAATAAAAAAGTAAAAAGCTACACATATATACTGGTGCATGCCCTCTTTAAAACAACACCCTAATCCATACTTTTTACAATTCACAAAATTGTATGTCACAAAAAAATACTTAAAATTCAATGGTATGTGCAACAGGAATTGCAGACAAAGAGAGTGATCCTTTCACCTTGATAATCAAATGAAAAAAGACCAGGGGACGGACAAAACTGGGGGGAGCCTTCTGGACAGGAAGAGGAAGTTGGAGTTTCTGTGCCAAGATTGAGTTTATTGTTTGTTTGGGTAGAATAGTCACTCGAAAAGGTATTTTTGAGTTGATTTAGGTGGTTCTTGAATCGAAAATCTACTCAGAAAGCAGATCTGACTGCTCTCGACTGCCCATGCTAAAGAAATGTCATTGGAAGACTCTCTCGTGACCGGAAATCATGACGGGGAATGCCAAATCTAACTTGCATGCTCGCTTGATGGAGCTTCCCATTGTTCCCATTCTCATTGCGTTGTTCAAACAGGAGCAAAATATCGCCACATGGTGATTGGCAGCATTTGGCAGGAACTCCGCATTAAAAGAGTAACGCGGAAATATCAAATTCCACCAATTCTGCAGGCATAATTAAAATTCCACCCAGGCCTAGGTATAAAACAGTTTAGACGCAAAGCTTAGCCCCATAAAGGGTTAGAATACTGTCTGGTTACACCTCGCTAATTCAAATATTTTAGTAACAAATAGCAAAGTACATCTTTAACACTTCTATATGTATTACCCAGAGTATTTCATTAAAATTATTTCAGTGCAGTATTACTTCAATTTTCTTTATTTTAACCAGATAGACAATTAACTATGATCACCAATGCCAAAGCACACAGAGTAAAGGCCTCACAATAACTACATAGATATACTATATCTTGTAATATCTTTGTAACTGCATCTTGCTATTGCTCATGACTATGTATTGTCATTGAGTTGTTTGTTGATGTAACCCTCTCCACAGCTCCTTTTCGCTAGCTACTTCATTAATTGATTAAAAATACTGTGTATGCTGTGAAAATAGCCACAGACCTCCAACATTAGTGGGCGCCTGTAGTAATATTAACAATGTCCTTTGTAGTGTGATCAGCTTAACCTCGTGTTCAAGCATTTTATAACAGCTGCCTTTTATGGGAGGTGTAACATACTGAATTTACAAATCTTCATATAGGTAGTGTTTTTTGTAGCACTTTGGAAACTAGTCTTTGAGACCTGTTAAGTTCGGGTTCAAAATGTGAGTGCAAATGTGTGCATCCACTAGTTAATGATGGCTCAAGTTGTGCTAATTCAAGGTGCCCAACCCATACCCAATTATGAGTTTTGAATGAGGAGTAGTGGCCCCCATCAGAGCTGCTTTAAAGGATGGGCAAAGTGAGGGATTTTTCAGGGCCTCCATTTTCTAAGGGACCACCTGATTAAAGGATCAAGGATCAAGACAGTCTGGTGTCCCACTGTAAAATAACAATGTGTAGTTTAGTGTTCTTGCCTGGAGAGTAATTAAAACAAAAACTTTCTGTGCTTACTTCGCCTTGCCTCTTCTACTTCATCTCACTTATATTACGTCAACTCACCCTCTTTACCCCTTTCTCTACCTATCTCTCCATCTCTATGTACCTACTACCTCTCAGCTTCCTCCTCCTCACCTATGCCTACATAGCCACTCTTTCAACACACTTTTCTCTCCTTTTCTCACCCACCTCTACCTGCCGATCTCTCATGATCTCAGTGCTGTCTACCACTCGGGTGCCTACCTCTGCTCCTCTACTCCTCTCTTCGGCTACTTCATCCTTATCAATACTTCATCCCTCTCTGTGCACCTCACAGTTTTGTTTCCATCTCACCTCCCTGCACGCTGCATGTTCCATTGGAAGGAGAAGCCTATACGGTTTATTGTCTGTGCGGTGCACAGGATCACACTGTGTACATGTGTTGAGTCTGTAAGCTCCAGTACAGTTAGTGCTGGTATTGGCTTAGCCTTCACAGGTTGGTTGGTGTACCCCCTGGAAGTGCTTTTTCAGAATATCCTTGCCAGAAAATCTCCTGACATGCCTATTGTGTTATAGATATCTTTTTTTAAAAAATATATCACCATATTGAAGTTAATATTAAAAATTATACACCCACTAGGACAATATTTATATAAACGATAGTCAGGACGCTTTTCTCCTGTTAGACGATATCCCTGAATACAATAATATGCTATAGGGGACTAGGGTTGTAGTTAGAGAATACCACCAACTGCCTTGTTCCCACACTGCTGCGCCCTACATGCGTGCAGTGCTTAATTTAAGCCTGTGGTTTCCGGTGCTCGGCGCCAGCGCTTAACTGTCGACACTGGCGCCAGCCTGCCACAAGATGGTGCGCTTTGACTCACCTAGGGATGAACACAACAACAGTTAAATATTTATTCAGTATACATTGCCTGCTGCCCAAGCCATTCTTATAGCTTTGGGGCTTGAAATAGACCAAATGGTCACACTTGTCGGAGTGTGATGGCTACTAGTTGTGTTGTTACTATCATTGGCAGTATGGCAGGGGCAATGTGTGGTGCAAGCTGCAGTGACCTCCAGATGAGAGCCCTGGCACTTATTCTTTTACAAATTAAGCACTGCATGCGTGGTCTAAAACACGTTAAAAGGTACAGTTAACATGAGGAACCACTATGCACCCACAACACATAGGGGCCTATTAGCAAGAAGTTGCGATATTTATCGCAAAATGCGCTTAGCACGTTCATTTTTATCGCTGGATATTTTAGCGGGGAAAACATGCTATTAACAAAGTTTTTCTCCATTGTGCTAAAATATCCAGCGATAGCGGCGAAATGCGTGACTATCGCTGGAAATCCAGCGATATTCACGCATTAACGCCAATGGGGACTTAACCTGAAGATCCACCTCCCATTGGATAAACAGGTAAGTCATGTTTTTAGCAGGCGTTAGGTTATAGCGATAATCGCGCTTAGCGCGATTTTTTTCATCGCTTCGCCTGCCTTGCTAATAGGCGATAGCTGTGTTAGCGACTGCTTTCAGTCGCTAACAGTTTGGGTACGCCCACTTTGCATGTCATTAGCGATAAATATCGCTGACATGCAAAGCGGTCCCCAAACCGGTCGCTATCGCCTGAAAGCTGTCGCTAACTGCTGTTAGCGACAGCTTGTTGATAGGGCAATAGAAATATCGCCGCTTTAGCGGCAAAAAGTGCCGCTAAAGCGGCGATATGGCCCTTGCTAATATGCCCCTTAGAAAGGAACCACTGATTTGAAGGCTAATTTCTAAATGTGTCACATCTACTTCCGAAATTTTAGCTGTCAAATTGCTTCAGACGTTTTATACTTGCCATGCATTCTCTTGTTACAAACCCCAGCAAATATTTGATAAGATTATGTATTTACCAAAAGGAAGACAAATACTCTTTAAATTTGAAACTCAATTTGCGAATGAACGATTAATGTCATCAAAAGCTCGCGATTACCTAACATTGGATGTTACCCAGGGGGCGAGGCTGTCGTGCGCATATATCTTTTAAATCCAGTCCTCTACGGGCCGGGCACTTGCTGATGGAGTCCAGGCTCCCCTGTGGTTTGGATCCAGAGCAGTTCACTCAGCGTGCAGCAGAAGGTGGTCTCGGCATTCATTGCACACTTTGGAAGGGAGCCAAAGCGGTTGTGATCTGCACTTTGTTTTTACTTTTTCTCGTTTTCATCTTCATAACTTCTGCTGCACAAAATGGAATTATAATCTTATGGTGGAAAAGAAATAATTTGCCTTATCCACAAGAAAATACTTCGAAAACGTGTTCTTGAGAGTAGACACTTTCGTACCCGTATGGTATGTTTATGTTTTTTTTTTTTTTTTTATGAATTCCAAATTAAAAATGTCCCTAATTTCGGTAAGAGGCGCAAGAAGCCTATTCACCCAGTGATGACAGAGAGATTTTCACCTTTAGCGTTCATTTTATGTTTGAAATACATTTTATGGATTCTTACCATTTTCAAAGAATTCTTGAAGTTAATCGGAAAATTCATGACAGTTGCAGATTTCCAAGAGTACTAAACATTTGCACCAATTGAGTTTTTTTTGTTCACATGAAAACATATTTTCATTACAGAAATATTCTCTTTTCCTACATCTCACTTATTTTCGGGTATTCCTTCTTCTTACCCAACCTGAAAATAGGTATATATTGCCCTTAATAGGAATTTAGATTTGGGCGTTCACTACCCTTTGCATTTGGACAATGTTGGAATGTCCACAAGCCTGCGTTGGTGAGGAGGTGTACATAAACTTACAATTCGGTAATATTGGCAGAATTCAGTTCAAAGATTCTTTATTTGGTTTCATAGCATCAAAGGTACAAAACATCCATGTGTTGCATATAACATATTTCGCTTCTTCCAATATCCTTAATGCATAAATATAATGTAATAAAACATTAAAATGAAATCATAAAAGGTAATCTCAGCAGACCTTGTGCAAAGCAATTTCATTACAATTGTTTCTGTCAGAATATTAACATAATCCCTCAAATTGATAATCTTATCACTGCAATGCCTAGATTATTAATTAAAATTAACCCCAGGTTCCAAGATGTATAAAACTCATGATGTATTATAAAGAGCAATGTTCGGAAAAGTGCTTTTAAAAATAGTTGTTCAATAAATATAACGTGCATAAACACATGTATGTAAAAAAATGCATACATACTTAAAATGGTTTCCACAGGACAACCCATACAGAAAATGCTAATATTTACCATGATTGCAGAAACGTCTCCTGCTTTGTCCAGAGGCAGAGTTGTAAGTGTGAGAAATTACATTTTCGAGACCAAAATCCCACCTTTCATTAATCTGTCCATCAGGAAAAGGAGTTTGCCCTCAAATAGGCTGCTGTTTGTGCACCTAGGTTTGACTCACATAAATGAGTGACTCGCATTGGGAAAATGGGCCATGGAGCCCTCAAATAGGTTGCTGTTTGTGCACCTAGGTTTGACTCACATAAATGAGTGACTCGCATTGGGAAAATGGGCCATGGATAGAGTTTATGTTTTAAACTAATTTCAATGGCATACATGTTTGCAGTATGCGTCTTCTAGACCAGAATGATAAGAGGGGACTGGCCATTTATTCCTCTGTGCATATCCCCGGTAGCCTGGAGACAACAGAGACCACTTTCTGAAGGTCAGAAACTCTCTGCCTCACCTCAAAACTAGATGCAGAGGCACTTATGGCGCGTCAGGGGAGTGGGGGAGTGTGAGAAACAGAGATTCGAGGGGGAGACGAAGGAGAGGCAGAGACGGAGCAAATTAGCAGGGTGGTTCGGATAATTTTGCCAATGCTGCTTTTGGGTCCCATTTCTTCCCTGCAGAGTGAGCATAATCAGATATCACTCTGGGAACTGTCACTGTGCACATGCATGGTAGGAAACATATGCAAATGAAATAAAAAAAAGCATGTACATTTTCTTCTGTCTTATTTGATGGATGCATGGCAATGATATGTACAGATTAGCTGCCAACGGCACTTAGAACGTTGCTGTCACATGGTGGTGACAGCAGAGGCTGCTCATCGCCCACCCCACTACTTCCTCCTTTCATTTTTTGTCATTCAGCCCATAGCAGGCTGATTGATTTGATTTAGAAACATGGTTGACATTTAGTGTTCTCTTTCTTTGCCAGAAATGTGCTATTAGTGAAAAACAACAGAACACTATTGTGCCTGTCTCCCTTGGATTTCATTCTAAGTAGAGTTCATAAAACGTTACTGCACCGCTAAAATTAGTTGAGTCTAGAATATTGTCAGCAAAAATATTGTCTGACTGAAATGTGTCTTAAATATTGTCCCATTTGATGTAGATGATTTATTTTTAGATCCAGTGGGTGTTATTTTCATAAAAGCTATTTAGAACATGGTATTTCTGTCAGACTATAAGATGGTTACCACATTTGGTTACCTTCAAGATCTATTTCCAAATTATGTCTCGGTAGAAAGTATGTCACAGGAAGTGTGGCTGCTCGGAGTTCCTTCACATAAATAACATTAGCGTTGTCTGTTTCAGCAAAGTTCCTACGCATTTATAAAGGAATATGTCACAGTTTCTGATCACTGCTTCAGTGGTGAAGGAATTTTTCTATTTCAGGGCAGATAAGCATTAAAGCTAGCATTATTGCAGTTAGATTTAATTGATACTTCTTGTAGCACAACCATCAAAAAATGACAATATTGACACATCAAATTATAAAATTATATTGACACATCAAATTATAAAATTATATTGACACATCAAATTATAAAATTATCTCGCTCATAAAATATATATTCAGATAAACAGTCATCTTTATCGTTGCTGCTCCTTCAGAATACCAAGTCCTCTTTCCAGCTTGCTAATGTGTACTTGGGATTTATTCATTACTCATATTTGCTTCTGTGACTTTTATTAGGATTCTGCTCCTGTGAGGAGCACTCACATGATGCTACATTGTAGCTTTCATCCAGGGGCGGTGCCTCCATGAGGGCGTTGGGGCATTGCCCCACTCATATTTTGGCTCCCTGCCCCCCCCCAATTAAATGTGAGCATTTCAGTATTTCACTGTGTGTAGCAAACAGAAAAAGCAATTACGTTTTGTAAACTCCTTCAGCCGCGGCAGCATGTAGAAGCCAATGCAACCTGAGGGGGTGGGGCTTATATTGACAGACAGACACCAGTAGTTTGCATTGATGTAGTTGGCCAGCACGCACTTGGGCCCAAGTGTGCATGCCGGGTTGCACTGGTGACTTTCTACAGCCAGCCCAACATGTGCACTAGAGTCACCTCCACCTATGTATTAGTGAGCCGGCGGTGACTCAAAGCCACTTACCCCGGTATAAGTAATGAGCAGTGAAGTTTCCTGCTGTAGCCAACCCTAGCGCTCCTGTGAAAGCAGGAGCTGCACCAGGATTGGCTTAGAGAGTGTCATGAGATGCAGTGGTTACTAGGGCCCTCCGTGCAGTGTGTGCACGTGAGGCAGTGGGGGGGGGAGACTCTCTAGTTCTCCTTCATTTACATGCCATTGGAGACTGAGAGAGTCATTGGTCGCACGTTTTACACTGGCACACATTTGAAAAGAGCTTAGCTGCCTTCTACAGGCAAGTAAGTTTAATCATTAGTGAGTTAAAGTGAGTCGTAGATTACGTAACTCAGTAATGAAACTTCTGGTACTGCATGTGCATTTTTTAACCAACCGAGCTATTTGGCATAGTGCCAATATAAGCAACACACTCCCCATCACACATACAGCAACCTCCTGATGAAATAAACACACAAGACACCTTTTTCGTGGAGAAAATTGCTGTAGGTTTATTTGCATACCGAAATATGGCAACATGGTGGGTTATCTCACGGGAGATCCAAGGGCAGGCAGCCCCTATGCTGCCTGCCCACCTGATGAGCCAAATTGCACTGTGGCACTAACCAATCAGTGCTTACCAATTCTGGGGGAGGGTTTACCCTTCCCACCTGTGGACCCCCAGTCCACCCATCTACTCAGGCCCCTTGAGGCAGGTGGAGCGTATCCAGGCAGCCCCTGGTTGCTCAGCTTTACAACCGCCCGTAGGACTAACGGGGCACCGTCGTTCCTCCAGGGTCCAACGCGAGGACCACCTGTGGATATTTGGCCTTTGCACCCTTGTTGTGCTCCTGAAGAGGCTACCCCTATGTATCTCTCTGCCTCTGGATTGTCCTGTAACTCTGCCTGCAACACAAAATAACAAGTTAACAGCCTCTCCCACTACACCCCCTGAATAAACGCCAGGTAAGCGGTAGGGAGGGAAACGGCATGCAGGATGGCCAGCAAAGAGAGCGCCAGGTGGGCGGGAGAGGTACTTATACCTGCCTCCCCGCCCACCAGCGCACTGGAAATGACGCAAGGCGCGTCTGGACCCATAGGGGGTCCCTACAACACTGGACGGTCGCTGTGTGCCAACATGTGGCACTAAGGCGGCCATCCTCCTATAGGGCCCCATGTACATAGTGCCAATATCGGCAACACACTCCACTTCACACATACAGCAATCACCTGATGAAATAAACACACAAGACACCCTTTTCATGGAGAAAATTGCTGCAGGTTTCTTTGCATACCGAAATATGCCAACATGGTGGGTTATCTTACGGGCGATCCAAGGGCAGGCAGCCCCTTTGCTGCCTGCCCACCTGATGAGCCAAATTGCATGTGGCACTAACCAATCGGTGATTACCAATTCTGGGGGAGGGTTTACCCTTCCTACCTGTGGACTGCCAGTCCACCCATCTACTCACACCCCTTTAGGGGGGTGGAGCGTATCCAGGCTGCCCCCAGTTGCTCAGGTTTACAACCGCCCGTAAGACTAACGGGAAGGGCACCGTCATTTCTCCAGGGTCCAATGCGAGGACCATCTGGGGATATTTGGCCTTTGCACCCTTGTTGTGCTCCTGAAGTGGGTACCCCTATGTACCTCTCAGCATCTGGATAGCCCGGTAACTCGGACACAGCTCTGGGTGTGGCCACCGACACAACCAGGGCCCCCCACCAAGATAGGCATTCTTACCTCATCCTGCTGATTCCAGGGCTTTGCCCAGGTCCAGCAAAACAAGTTCATGCCCACTCTAGACAGGTAAACTCCATCCTCTTCAAAACACCCTGGGGACTTGGCATGCAGCAGACCGTGCCTAATAAAGCCAAACCCCTCTGTTCCGTGAGTTTGCGCATGGCACTGTTCACTCTCCTGCATTAGGTATTTATGGCATCCCCTGACCGGGCCCCTAGCCCCACACATCTGGTTATCTCTGACCACCATAACTCACATGCCCACAGTTGGTTTCTTAACTTACACATGGAGGTATTCATTTCTTGCAACAGTGCCCTCCTACCCAGGAAAGTCAATTCATTGCCTCCCAGGTGTATGACCGAAATGTTGGGGGTGAGACACCCCCCTGGTCTGTGTCGCTGCTTCTTACAGCCAGCTGTTCCAGCATATGCCTGGGAACCCCAACCAACTTCTCTCCGTGTCGGAAAACCCATGCCTCCGTTTCCTGCTTTCCACCCGTCGTGCCACTCTAAAGACGCACGAATGCCAATCACCCAGACCTTTGATCCTGGCAAATTAAAGAAATGCAAGGTTGCTAAACACATTTATTGAAGCACTGCACACCATTCTATACAACTACTCAAGATTGCACAACATTTTCCACAATAACACTGCACCCCCCAAACATCTGGCGCCATAACAGGTAACAGGTCTGCCTTTAGTATGCTCAAAATTCGCCTGTACATAAATCACTTAGCCTGTCCTCCGGCCACTACCCCAGGTGGCCTACGGGCGGATGTACTGTTTAAAACATTGGGGTTCCCCTCGTCCCACCTGCATGATGCGCTCCGCTGACATGCCCACCCTGAAAAGCTGTAGTTGCAACCCCTATCCTGAAAGAGAGACATTCATCTCTTGCTGCAGGGCCTCCCTACCAAGGAAAGTCAAATCATTGCCACTCAAGTGTATGACCAGAATGCTGGGAGGGTTCACCTCCCCCTGGTCTGTGCCGCATCTTCTACAGGAAACTGTGCCAGCGCATGCCTGGAAACCCCAGCCAGATTATCTCAGTGGCAGAAAACCCACGCCTTCATTTCCTGATTTCCACCCATCGTGCCCTTCTCGGGCTGCAAGAATGGCCAATCGCCCAGACCTTTGATCCTGGCAAAATAAAGTCCTCTGGTATACTCCATTGTGCGCTGCGGGCAATGTGTGACTAAGGTCTGGTGATTCCCAAAATAGGAGGTTCAAACTGCCACCCGTTTCCTGTACTAGCAGTAGAAATGTAACTGCTCCTTCTAATTTGAATACACGCTGCGTCCTAATAACAGTCAGCATGAGTGCGCCAAACCATCCTTTCTCCGCCTCCTTGGAGTCGCAGCACACCCATTGTAGGAAGGTGGATATCTGACTATGGTTACCCCCAAATTTTTGCCTAGTGTCTAGCTGGTTTTTCGACTTAGTTGGCCTGAGATCCTGCCATTCAGGCTCTCAGGCTATCTGCTCTCTCTGTAAAATGGACTCCATGTACCCTAGGTACATACCCAATTGGTTGGATCACCCTGTCAGCCCCTGTACCAGTGTACACTAGGTACCCAGGGCATTGGTGTATCCAAGGCCTGCCAGGGGCTGAAGCATGTATTATGCCACCCCAGGCTTGGCCTAACAATCTGACACAACTGGCTGATCACTCAGCTGGGGTAAGTTGGTGTAATCACCTCTTACTTAGGTGTAGTATACCTATACCTAAACTTAAATGGGACACCTGGTAACCTATAAGTCACTCCTATGGCAGGCCTTAACAATCCTGAAGGCAGAGTGCTTGGTTCCATGTGAGATGGTGCTCTGGCATGAGCTGAGCCTGTCTGCAGTGGTCGGAACAACTTCCTTCTACTGTTTCCAGATATCGTCATACCATATACTCTTAAGTGCATTATGAACCTCGCGGTTAAATGCTATCTTTGGTTTGGCTTTATCAAAACATGTCGAGTAAGGTGTCATACGAATTGGAATACTAACCCCTCGCCAATTCTGGCGACGGGGTTAGCATTCCACCCTTCTAGAGGGACACGACATGTACAGTGCCTGAAACCCGGGTAAAATCAGACATAGCCTCAGCTCCACAAAATGGATGCTGCCACCACAGACACAAGTCTGCCCTCCTGCTGCTGGGAGTCCTTCCAGCTTGGGAGGTGTGGACAAAGGGTTTCCTGCCAGGGGAGGTGCATGCACCACCCCAGACAGGATTTTGTGTATTGGTCAGGTAGGGCTTGAAAGAAACCAGACATGCCTGTGGCTCACAAGGAGCCTCGGGGCATATGCCAGTTCAAACCGGTCCTGGGGCACACCAGTCCCGGGCCTGGGGCGAGCTGGACAAAGGATTGGGGGTGTAACCACCCCCCTTCCTGGTCCCACCCATAGGGAGGGACCTAGCAGGTAGTCCGGCCCCTAGAATCCGAATAAAGGTAGGAGCTGTGTCCTAAGACTTTAGACATCCTGGAATCAACTTGAAACTAAGAAGAAGACGGGAACTTCGACATTCTGCTGCACAGAAGACTGAAGAAAATCTCCCCTGTGGTCAGGGAGTGACCACCTTGCTAACGCAAGCACCATCCAGCGAATCACCGTCTGCTTTGCCGCCGCCTCCCGCCGGAGCCCGAGCCCAGAGACTGACAAGACCTGGACCTCCAGACCTCTCACCGCCCGATCCACAGTCCCTGAAAAGAGGAGACCCGTGGAGGCACCGAGACACGTGGAGCCAGCCATCTTGGAACGACTACGACAAGCTGACAAGTGCAACAACAGAGGCTCCCTCCAAGTTGTGCTTTGGGTCCTGAGAAGCCCAACCCTCGAGCAGCATCTGCACCAAAGGTGAGCCCTCCAGCATCTCCACGATCTGCGTGGGGCCCTTCTGCATTTTGCCACTCGACGCGCCTAACCGGTTGCTGGCCCGCTGGCTAGTGGCCATCTTGGCGACGAAATCTACGACAAACACCGCTGGTCTGGTTGCTCCAGACTGGCCCTTGCTCCCCTCCAAAGGAGCAATCCCTCTGACCTTGCTGGTCAGAACCAACAGCTGATTTCCGAATCCTCCTGCAATTGCTTTTGCCAAGGCTTGTTTGCTTCGATCAAGTCGCCGACACCGCCGACAGCGAGAGCCTGCGTTGGACAGCTCGTGAGCCGACTCCTGGACGTCGTCGACCTTCAGGGACCACGTGGCTGCGGAGACAAGCTACCCCTCATCACCTGTTTGCACCCGACATCGCCTGGTACCCCCCTGGTGCCACGCTGGTCACTGGCTAGTGACTGTGAACACTGTCCCCTCTGCTTACAGGTCTTCAATATCTCCGATCCACTCTTGGATCCACTGCATCTCTCCCGGACCGACCGCCTGCAGCATCTTTGTCTTCAAGCTCCACGGAACAGATAGAAGAAACACGACGCACTTTGAGGCCTATGCACCCGCTTCCTGTGGGTGAGGTAAAGCTGGTACTCCGGTGCCCATGTGTAGTAATACATCTCTAGTGCCTGTGTTCCAAATCTTAAGTTCCTAGTCAACCCGGAAGATCTCCTTTGCAGTAACTTTGTACTTTTTACGCACCCATTGAAACCTATGGGAGCACGCGTGTGACTATTTGCTCTGCACACGCCACCCGTGGACCTCCTGGTCACTAACTGACGTTAGCTCCTTGTAGGCCCAGCGATTCTAGAGGCCCTAGGCCTTTTCCCTTTTCTGTTCGTGGTACTTATACCACTATTTTAGTATATGGTTCGAGTGGCCACCAGGGCCTATCCATATAAAGTGCAACTTCTGTGTATTCTGTGATAATCTTGTTTGACGATTTGTGCTCCTGTGCTCATAAAGAGACTAGGGGTTACTTTGAGAAATAAATACATATATATTTTGAATATATATCTGTGTGGTGTCCTTTCATTGGTATAAAAGGGGGTTACTATTGGTAAAACAGCCTGCTTAACACGCTTCACGAGTTTAGCCTCAAAGACTGCTTAGCCTACGCTACCACTAGGGCAGCTAGTCCGAAAAGGTTGACTTACAACCACACCATAAGGGTTGCTTGGCATGGTACAAGGTGATCACTGTAACTAGTGAGCATCATATACCAGACCAACTTCTCACATTGGTGAGCAGCGGTTGGATTTGAGCTTGCTGTGTTTTACCATTGTAATCTCTTGGTTACCAATTGAAAGATCACATAGGTACCTGTAGGTACATATAAAACAAGATTAGATATACATAAGTTCTACTGAACTTAGTTGTTGTAGAGCAAAGGGAGTAGCACACCCTGACTACAACTGCTAGATAGGTTTAGTAGGCAAACCCAAGTGTAGGTAGATTGCAACACATCCACCCACACTTAAGAGCAATGGCCGGGGCAGAGGGGTCCACTGTACCCATCTCTGTTGAGAGTGACCCCCAGAGGGCACCATCCAGCTTTGCTACCCTTAACCAGAATGAGCTCAGGCATTTGGCAACTCTTAGAGGCCTTAAACAGCCCAAGAACCCTACCTCTGCTGAGCTCAGAGAACTCTTACAAAATGATGAGAATCAGAGAGAACTCAGGAAAGCTTCCCAGTTAGCCCCCTTAGGGTCAGGAACAGGAGGCCCCCCTTCTGAAGATGCCACAGAGGTACCCCCTTTCAATAGTCACCCCTTAGATGGGATGCCTACCACAGAGGAAGAAAGTGATGGGGATACAGATGTGAGTGGGGATGAAGGGAGAACTAGCCCAGTGCCAAGTGTTATACTTGGCCCAGCTAAACTAAGGCTATTGGGGACTGACAGTGGGTTCACCCCATTGGATCTCCCCAGTGGACTTAACACAGGGCTTGGAAGGCAAAGGAATCGCTCAGGTGACTCCAATGCTTCCCATGGCTCTAGAGGCTCTCAAGGTCACTCCAGAAGGAGACTGACCACCCCTCAGAGGAGGGAACATGAGGCCAGAATGCAGGAAGCCCAGCTGAGGATCAGGAAGCAGGAGCTAGAAGTAGCCCTGATGGAAGAAAAACTGAGCAAGGCTAGGCAGCATAGAGAGAGTGGGTCTATACCCACTGGTGGCAGCAATGTCCCTAGGGACAAAGATAGGGTCTTTGACAATAGGAACCTGTCCAAGGTTGTGCCCCCCTACAAAAGTGGGGATGACATCCACAAATGGATGACTGCTCTTGAGAGAGCCTGCAAAGTGCAGCAGGTTCCTGAAGACCAGTGGGCAGCAATCTTATGGCTCTCCTTTGAGGGGAGAGGCAGAGATAGACTCCTCACTGTTAGAGAAGAGGATGTCAGAAATTACAGAGTCCTGAAGAGTGTCCTAGTTGATGGGTTAGGCTTAACCACTGAACAGTACAGGTTAATGTTCAGAGACACCCAGAAGACACAGACTCAGGACTGGTCTGAATATGTGGAATGTGCCACTAAGGCTTTGGAGGGTTGGTTGCTGGGAAGTAAGGTGTCTGATTATACAGGATTGTACAATTTGATGATGAGAGAGCAGATTTTAAGTAATTGTCAAAACCAGCTTCTCCATCAACACCTGGTAGACTCAGATTTGACCTCTCCCCAAGAATTGGGAAAGAGGGCAGATAAATGGGTCAGGACCAGGATCAGGCCTAAAAACCAGGGTGGTGACCAAAAGAAAGATACCACCAAGCCTCAAGAGAAGGGTGGGGATAAAGAAAAAGAGAAACCTTCCTCAGGGCCCCAAAACTCCACACAGGGTGGTGGGTCCCAAGCTCCCTCCTCTACCACAGCTAAAAAGCCCTACTGCCATGAGTGTAAAACTCCTGGGCATTGGAAAACTGACAGCGGTTGCCCAAGGGCTAAAAACAAAACTGTTCCTCCAATTACTCCTGTCACACCACCTATTACTGTCAGCAGTAATCCCCCAGGTGGTGGGAGTGCCCCCAGAAATCTGGGTGGGTTTACTTGGGGAACACAGGGGGACCCTGGCTTAGCCAATTCCCCTACAGCAACCACTCTTGTCTGTGATGGTGGCATGGGGTTTGCCAACTTCACTGCCTGTCCCAACACTTTGGGTAGGTACAGACAGGAGCCCTACATCAATGGTACAAAAGCTGAGGCCTACAGAGACACTGGGGCTAGCATCACAATGGTGGCCCATTGGCTAGTTCCCTCTGAGCAGCTTTTGCCCGGTTTCTCCTACCAGGTGACTAACATTGATGGCAAACAGAACAGTCATCCCATGGCAGAGGTATGTCTCAGCTGGGGAGGGGTCACTGGCCCTAAAAGGGTAGCAGTGTCCCCAACCTTGCCTGTAGACTGCTTACTGGGGAATGACTTAGAACTCTCAGCTTGGGCTGGAGTTGAACAAGACACCCATTCTAAAATGGTAGGCCTTTCACAAAAGGGTAGGGGGGTTGTGCCATTCACAACCCCTGTCCAAATAGATTTCCTCCCTGAAAAGGTTGGAAGGGCAGTGGTAGCCACAGCCCAGGCACAGACAGACTTCCCTGTAGGGACTGGCAGAGCTGTGACAGTCACAGCTCAAACACAAACTGAGTGCCCCCCTGAAAAGGTTGGCAAGGCTGTAATGGTCTCAGCCTATACTCAGACTGACATAGGTGTAGTGAAGCCTGAAACAATGGATCACTCCACACAAACTGAGAGTAGTGGGGAGGAAGAAAAGTCTCCCTCTCCCCAGACATTAGGAAAAGGTCAGCCTCCTCAGGGATCTGACCTCACCCCTTGTGAAGGAACTGCCCCAGAGGTAGCCAGGCCTGGCCTGGCAGAGCCTCTGATGTCAGTGGCCCCTTCCAAGGTGGGATCCAGTCTGGTGCAGGTAGCCTGCCTCTCTCTACCCTCCCTCAGTCAGCCCAGGGCTGCAGAGGTCAGGGAGGCCAGTGGACCCCCAGAGGGCCCCTGTCCACAAGAACCCCCCCATCAAAAGAATGAGGATTGCCTGGCTAGTAGCCCTAGTCAGGTGATGGGTAAAAACATTCCTGAGGGATCTCCTTTACAGGTAGTTAGGGACCTCCCCCAGGGGGATTCTGTTGGGCACAGGCAAACATGGGACCTTAGGGCCCCAAACCTGACCTGTCCCTCCAGTAAGCCCACAAAAGGGACCCAGCCTCCAGCTTTAGGTAGCCAGAGGCTGACCCTGAGAGCACAGTGCAACTCAGTTAAAGAAAGAAAGGCATCCATGGTGGAGGATGATTGGAGGAGGCTGAGGCCTCACTTTGAGGACACTCACTTCAGTACTCCATCTCAACACCAGCCTTTTACTTTGCCAAGACACACCACAGGTAGAGATTCCCTATGGTGGAGACCCTCTGATACCCTTAGGGTGAGGGATTGCTTAGTGGACCATGAGACAGGGGGTAACCATGCCAGTGCTGGTTCCTCCTTATATGGCCACTTGGGCAATATAGGCTTACCTGGTCAAGGTCAGCCTTATCTCCCTTCGTTTGGGGGGGGGTTGTGTAGGAAGGTGGATATCTGACTATGGTTACCCCCAAATTTTTGCCTAGTGTCTAGCTGGTTTTTCGACTTAGTTGGCCTGAGATCCTGCCATTCAGGCTCTCAGGCTATCTGCTCTCTCTGTAAAATGGACTCCATGTACCCTAGGTACATACCCAATTGGTTGGATCACCCTGTCAGCCCCTGTACCAGTGTACACTAGGTACCCAGGGCATTGGTGTATCCAAGGCCTGCCAGGGGCTGAAGCATGTATTATGCCACCCCAGGCTTGGCCTAACAATCTGACACAACTGGCTGATCACTCAGCTGGGGTAAGTTGGTGTAATCACCTCTTACTTAGGTGTAGTATACCTATACCTAAACTTAAATGGGACACCTGGTAACCTATAAGTCACTCCTATGGCAGGCCTTAACAATCCTGAAGGCAGAGTGCTTGGTTCCATGTGAGATGGTGCTCTGGCATGAGCTGAGCCTGTCTGCAGTGGTCGGAACAACTTCCTTCTACTGTTTCCAGATATCGTCATACCATATACTCTTAAGTGCATTATGAACCTCGCGGTTAAATGCTATCTTTGGTTTGGCTTTATCAAAACATGTCGAGTAAGGTGTCATACGAATTGGAATACTAACCCCTCGCCAATTCTGGCGACGGGGTTAGCATTCCACCCTTCTAGAGGGACACGACATGTACAGTGCCTGAAACCCGGGTAAAATCAGACATAGCCTCAGCTCCACAAAATGGATGCTGCCACCACAGACACAAGTCTGCCCTCCTGCTGCTGGGAGTCCTTCCAGCTTGGGAGGTGTGGACAAAGGGTTTCCTGCCAGGGGAGGTGCATGCACCACCCCAGACAGGATTTTGTGTATTGGTCAGGTAGGGCTTGAAAGAAACCAGACATGCCTGTGGCTCACAAGGAGCCTCGGGGCATATGCCAGTTCAAACCGGTCCTGGGGCACACCAGTCCCGGGCCTGGGGCGAGCTGGACAAAGGATTGGGGGTGTAACCACCCCCCTTCCTGGTCCCACCCATAGGGAGGGACCTAGCAGGTAGTCCGGCCCCTAGAATCCGAATAAAGGTAGGAGCTGTGTCCTAAGACTTTAGACATCCTGGAATCAACTTGAAACTAAGAAGAAGACGGGAACTTCGACATTCTGCTGCACAGAAGACTGAAGAAAATCTCCCCTGTGGTCAGGGAGTGACCACCTTGCTAACGCAAGCACCATCCAGCGAATCACCGTCTGCTTTGCCGCCGCCTCCCGCCGGAGCCCGAGCCCAGAGACTGACAAGACCTGGACCTCCAGACCTCTCACCGCCCGATCCACAGTCCCTGAAAAGAGGAGACCCGTGGAGGCACCGAGACACGTGGAGCCAGCCATCTTGGAACGACTACGACAAGCTGACAAGTGCAACAACAGAGGCTCCCTCCAAGTTGTGCTTTGGGTCCTGAGAAGCCCAACCCTCGAGCAGCATCTGCACCAAAGGTGAGCCCTCCAGCATCTCCACGATCTGCGTGGGGCCCTTCTGCATTTTGCCACTCGACGCGCCTAACCGGTTGCTGGCCCGCTGGCTAGTGGCCATCTTGGCGACGAAATCTACGACAAACACCGCTGGTCTGGTTGCTCCAGACTGGCCCTTGCTCCCCTCCAAAGGAGCAATCCCTCTGACCTTGCTGGTCAGAACCAACAGCTGATTTCCGAATCCTCCTGCAATTGCTTTTGCCAAGGCTTGTTTGCTTCGATCAAGTCGCCGACACCGCCGACAGCGAGAGCCTGCGTTGGACAGCTCGTGAGCCGACTCCTGGACGTCGTCGACCTTCAGGGACCACGTGGCTGCGGAGACAAGCTACCCCTCATCACCTGTTTGCACCCGACATCGCCTGGTACCCTCCTGGTGCCACGCTGGTCACTGGCTAGTGACTGTGAACACTGTCCCCTCTGCTTACAGGTCTTCAATATCTCCGATCCACTCTTGGATCCACTGCATCTCTCCCGGACCGACCGCCTGCAGCATCTTTGTCTTCAAGCTCCACGGAACAGATAGAAGAAACACGACGCACTTTGAGGCCTATGCACCCGCTTCCTGTGGGTGAGGTAAAGCTGGTACTCCGGTGCCCATGTGTAGTAATACATCTCTAGTGCCTGTGTTCCAAATCTTAAGTTCCTAGTCAACCCGGAAGATCTCCTTTGCAGTAACTTTGTACTTTTTACGCACCCATTGAAACCTATGGGAGCACGCGTGTGACTATTTGCTCTGCACACGCCACCCGTGGACCTCCTGGTCACTAACTGACGTTAGCTCCTTGTAGGCCCAGCGATTCTAGAGGCCCTAGGCCTTTTCCCTTTTCTGTTCGTGGTACTTATACCACTATTTTAGTATATGGTTCGAGTGGCCACCAGGGCCTATCCATATAAAGTGCAACTTCTGTGTATTCTGTGATAATCTTGTTTGACGATTTGTGCTCCTGTGCTCATAAAGAGACTAGGGGTTACTTTGAGAAATAAATACATATATATTTTGAATATATATCTGTGTGGTGTCCTTTCATTGGTATAAAAGGGGGTTACTATTGGTAAAACAGCCTGCTTAACACGCTTCACGAGTTTAGCCTCAAAGACTGCTTAGCCTACGCTACCACTAGGGCAGCTAGTCCGAAAAGGTTGACTTACAACCACACCATAAGGGTTGCTTGGCATGGTACAAGGTGATCACTGTAACTAGTGAGCATCATATACCAGACCAACTTCTCACACCCATATATGGAATGACAACGCATGATTGCCTATTGCTAACTTCAGAAATCACTCTGCTCCTGGCACTGTACCCTTCTGCCCGTGTATGTCCATGATTGCCGATGGCATCACACCTGACCCCTGTAATCTGCTACATAACATGGCCATATTGCATGCTAGCCCCTCACCTTCTGCCTGTGAATATAAATGCTGTGATTCCAAGCCGATGTCCCTTCATAGCGCAAGTCATGCACTTTCAAACTTCTGCCAGTGAGAACCATTGCGCAGATAAGTGGATGGGGACGGGGAGGGCACTATAAGTACAGTAACCTACCATTACTTGAATAATGGCCATGCCAACTTTTCTTGATACATTGTAGCCTTTTGGTGCTTTAATACCTTGTTTCCCCAACTATGGGACAGCAGCACCCCTGTTAGCTGTCAGCTTCCTCAACCGGCCTATCTCTATGGCTGTCCGGGCAGGGAATGTTGTGTAACTGAAGCAACCTGTAACATGCCCCCGGGTCCAGTGTGCAACTGCTATACTGAGTTGGACCAGACCTTTGCACAACCCATTTTGAATCTCAACCATGGCAAACACATGAATGGTGTCAATCTGGTTTGAGGGAATGTTCGTATTGTGCCCACTATTGCAGTCACTGCACCCTATTTGGAGTGACAACTGACCCAGACCACCAGGCTTACTTACTGTAGTCCTATCCCAGGTAACCCTACCTGCTGACCAACTGTGACCCTTGGGGCTAAACCAGCAATAGCCCAAGTTCACTTTGTTATGATCTGAATTGCTAGCCCTACACATGATAAAAGCTGGGTACTGCTTTCCCTCTAGTTGCCTTGTAATTCCTGCTGCTACAGTGTGAGCTATTAAGTACCTAACATATCTCTTCATCTTGTAAAGATACAACAACCGCTTCGGTTTTGGGAACCTCACTAAGCACAATAATTTATCCTAGACCTACCTCTAAAGAGGTAACAACCCCTCAGCCTCTGAAACTCGATAATGAGATCAGCTAGCTGAAGCCGCGGCTAAAACGTATTCCAATTGTTTGCCCTCAGGCCTGTTGAAAGTAAATGTTCTTCCATTATTACTTTAGTGCAAGATCCAAACCCAATGGCTCTCCATGTGTTTGTTTCCTTACTGCATAGCGAGGAAGGCTTGCCAACTGTGGTTGACATAGGCTATGCCAAACATAATCTGAGCGTGTTTGTGCACCTTCACCCGAGGGATATCATGACACTGATTAACACGTTTTTATTAGTACCCAACTTGAAGGTACTCCTTTATCGACCTCAGGAGGATGAACGGCTGGGGGGGAGCGGCACACTATCTGATGGGATAGCCTAGTAAAAGGATGCCCTTGTGTAATTTCAATATGCCCCATGCTTTTGGGTCATATGTGCGAGAAATGTATCCTTGAGTGCGGGGCTTGCTAACTACCTTTCCGCTAGCATAAAATTCCGGATGCCTTACCAATATCAACTGAAAGAATGCGTGACTTGCTAGCCTTTCGCCCCTGTATGCTGGCACCTCAGTCTTTCTCCTAGCACTCTCCCCGTACTTGGTGCCGCCCATACTCCCTCTGAGTTGTTTGGTCCGTCTTCCTTCGACCAAGATGCCACCATCGTAGCACAGTTCAACTCCCAGACATCGCAGACCGATACCATGCAAGATAAATAAAGACACAGATGATCAGCACACTGTCCAATTTCCAAAAGAACAAGCTCACATGCCAGCTTAATTCATTGCCCGCACCAAATCCATCCTCATCTTCCAAAGAGGACCCAAACCCGAAGGAAGGGTAACACTCATCTGGTGGTGCAGCACCTAGGGTAGGCAATGAAAGTGTGAGGAATGGGTGTGCATGATATTGAAGGAAACTGGAGGATTAATGTAATGTTGCAGGTCTTGTGCTATGTTGTGCCTTCATAAAACCCAAATGCTGGCCCAAGTGTACCTTAAGGGGTAATTATCTTGCACCGTTATCCAATGTGCCATTACACATTTAAAAGTACTTATTAAGGCCACCCGCTGTGCTACTGGTTCCGGCCCGACCCTAGACGCTTTTGCCATTGAATTCAAACACAGAAGCTGGCATCTGAGCTTAGATTACGTGCTGCCTGGTCCTGCCTCCTCTGCTATTGTGCCCATCAATTGGCGCATCCCGTTACATTGTACCTGTGGCCCTCCAGGGCTATTGATTTTGCCACTGGTTGGTAATTGCGTGAGGGACATGAGCATCACTGTGGCAAACTCGTATGGAAGAAACACCAGATACCACATTGTTAGATGGCATAATATCCATGCACCTAATCAATAGTTCCACCTGCAGGTATAACATTATTTTGGTAGAGCCACCTTGTGGCCTAATGGTTCTGATCCGAACACTTGCTCTGTCTTTGAATTGGATTACAAGATTTAAACAGTAGTCTATGGTAGCATAGCGTTCTGCAAGTTCACCCTCTTCCGCCATTTCCTCCATGTATATAATCCACCCATAACCTTACCCCTAAAGCATGGCTAGAGGTTGGGCTATATTCTGCAGGTCTCATGAGTGTTTGTGATATCACTAAACATGTCTCCAATTCACATGCTGTGGGTCCTGCCAATGAATTTATACCTATTTAGAAGGCCACAGGACATGTTAAAAGGCCCAGAGTATCTGTGACCTTCAAACTTGCTAGAAGCTGACTTTCAATGACAAACCAAATCATTCCAAAGGCAATCTCACATTCATTGTGAAAATGAATATCCCTTATTTTCCACAGCTGCCAACAATGGTCAGTCATTTTATGCACTAGTGGTATCGATGGATTGTCAGTTTCCGTCCGCCTCTACTAGTCTGTCAGTTTTCAATTTGACAAAGCATGTTGTGCCCAAGCATTGCTCCCAAGCCAGTAGCTGGCACAATACAATGCTGGCGGTAAACACCCAAGGCTGTCCAAAATACCCCACGCCTCTTAATCCACTAACAAACACTCTACCCCTGCTTACTCTCTTTTGCAAGTTCCTCCTCTATGATGGGTTATCCATCTTTATCTTCCCCCCCAGTTTTTCCTCTCTCCTGCTCCGGCCCACAGTCTGCTGAGGAATAATTAAATGCTAGTCCCAAACATGAGGTCTGGATGGGTCCCGCTTGCAACCCATGGTTCAAATTTAAGCACTGCTCTCTGCACTTCTAGAATCACTGCGATTAATAATGCTGCGTGGACCAGTCGGGTCGTCCTATGACCCCGGGGACAAATCCAATACTAAGATCCAGTCATGCAGGCCACACGCCACTGTGATCCTCATCCGTAGTATGCTTGTAGGCGTAGAACCCGTGTATCTATTATTTAAATAAATAAATAAAAGAACCATCACCGCTTGGCAGAGTAACAATAACTGTCTCTCAGCGAACAGCTGAGCATAAACCAGGGAGGACGATGTACCAAAAGGATAATGGTAAATGATAATAGGTGCCAGAAACGGGGGCAGGTACGCTTCAACTTGGGCACCTATTAGGAACATAACGAGATAGAAAAGGTGTATGGTATTGAAATGTGCATTAGCGGAACCCGGGACCACTTGCAGCCCCATAGGCACAAAAGACAAACAGCAGATACCGCAAGCAGTTGAGTTAGGAAGAGCCTCAGCAGGCAGAGAATGAATGTCCTTTAAAACCACGAGTAGTTCTTAGTTCCGCCCGTGATCAATCCGGAGTCAGCAGAATTCGGAAAGAAATTCTGATCCTTTAATTCTAGCTCTAGAATTGTTCTGCACTCTGTTTCATTCATCTGGACCAAATCTCCCTATCTCTCTAATCCAAAGCAATAACATAAAGAGCGCACGTACACCCGTAGGTAACTTAGCGCTAAATAACAGATGGTTCTTGTCACCCCACTCATTGGTACTCAGTTTATCGACCTCAGGTGCATAAAAGGCTGGGTGTACCCACCAGGATTAGAACCTGTGACCATGAGGTCAAACACCGGTCCCTGCAGTGGAGGTGTTAATCCACTGAGACACCAGACCCGGTCATACTATCATACCGTAATGTGTTGCATATCCTATGTAAATAACAGAATTAAAGTATCTGTATTTTCAAAATCTACCGCTTTATGTAGAAAATGTTACCTTTATGGATTGCTTATTGGTAAACTTCAAGAGAACGTTCGCTAAAATTATAACCATTACCACACCTGTTGATGTCGCATATATGGAATGGTCAGGCAGGACTTGGGCTGGGCCATATCCAGTTTATAAGAGCACTCGCATACCATTTAGAGCGAAGTACTATTGTTGGAGGAGAAGCAGGGAAGGCCGGTATTGCCGGGTGGAGGAGGCCCAGCAGGGTAGGAGGAGGACACTACCACTGACCACGGAAGCAGACCTGTTAAGCCTCCTAAATGTTGACGTAGCATGAAACAGAGACAACATGGAGAGATAACCAATAGTTTACGCTCTGTGCAGAATATTTACAGAACCTTGGGCATCTACCTGGTGTAAACGACGCTTGTGTGGAGCGAGAAAACAAACACATTATCATAAAGGGAAACATTCAAACCTGAAGGAAGAAGGGTGGTCTAGTCCCTACTCGATTTCTTACCGCACCCTCACAGCTCGCACATCCTGCCTTTTAAACACGTTCTACGTGTACAGAAGCTGGTTTGTGCCAGACAGTGCCAATGGATACTGCCTACTTTCAGAGGATGGTAACGCCGCATCGCACCCATAACCAATGTATGACCAGTGGGCTTGTCTGTCCGTGAACCTCACCCCTGGCAGGTAGCACTACCCGGTCCTGGTTTGTGTAATTGTGTGTGGGTAAGGGGGGAGAGCACCGCAGGCTACAGGACACTATTGCTCCCATCCTGTCTCTGCGGCTGGTGGGAAGCAAACAGATACAGCACCCGAAATCTTGCACGACAAGTGCAGGCTCAAATACTGCTGCCTGGCAATATGCTCAAGGTTTAGGAGCAATGGAGGGGGAGAGGGGCATCGCGACACTCACTGCCCTCCCCCCCACCCCTCAACTTCAGGCCCTCGCAGGCCCAGGCCCTGGTACCGACGCAGCTAGGATAATTAGCCACGGTGAGGGAGCAGCGCGAAGCTCGCCCCCCCCCCCCCCCACCCACTGGCCGTCAGGAACGAAGCAAGGAGGAAATAATGACTGTACTCGGGGATAGCGGCTCTCAACTTACAGACCAACAAATGCTGTTTTATGTTCCACCCAGGCAGTAGCCTTGGTGAACGAACATTCAAACCCATAGGTAAAGTCTACAATGCCTTTACGATACTGGCGGCGGCATTGGGTCTGAACTGGTAGTGAAAGGGAGTGCCGGTCACATCCCAGTGTCAGGAGCCCGGAGCAGCTCCGAACAGCAGTTGTGCATCGGCGGCGGTGCCCTCGGCTTCGAACATGGGCCTGCTTCCTGATGCTCGCAGCACCCCCCTGCAACATCCCTGAACAAGCATTTGCAATGCAATAGGTCTCGCGTTTACGAGAGTTTCAGCTATTGGCATTGTAAATGACAATGCCTTCTATTTATGTGTTTTAAAACATAAATAAAAGGCATTGTCATTTACAATGCCAATAATCTTAAACTCTCGCAAATGCGAGACCCATTGTACTGTAAATGCTTGTTCTGTTTGGTTATTGATCCGAGTTTTAATCAGTAATTGAAATGAAAATATCTAAGTGAAAGCGTTTTTTTTTTTTTTTTAAATGGGTGAGGAGAAGCAATGGGACAGAGCAATGTGAAGCGGGCAGTAGAGACGTCGCAGGGGTGTGGAGAAGCAATGGGCAAGGGAGGAGAATGCGGGTGAGAAGGAGAAACATTGGGTGAAAAATTAACCTCAAGCAGGCAGGGAGAAGTGCACAGGTGTGAACGCATGGGTGGGAAGTACACAAGGAGAAGTGCTACATCGAGAGGGTGGGGAAAAGCACATGATGACAGAGTCAACACGGAGCACCTCGGAATAGAAGTACACGAGGGGTACAGTTGGAAAAAGCATGCGCCCTCATGGAGTGCTTAACCAAAAAGAACAAGAGGTATGTTAACATCATGTCAGATATTTATTAAAAGGTTGTTGTAGCGGTCTAGTTGTTACCGCGTCACGCAGACGTGACGTCGGCATGGCACGTTGGCGCCGGTTGCGCGCGCAGAGCTAGCGCGGAGGCGGGGAGAGTGAGCGCGCTGCAGTGAGGAGAGTAAGGGTTGGCCGGCGCTCCTCGGAGTAACAGCTTATGTGATATTCTAATAAACATAGCGGAAAGAATTACATGTGTCTGGAGTGATATAAGCGACGACGTTACAGTGGCGACGAGGTCGGGACGGAAACTGGACCGACGAGAAGCACAGCAGAGGGCAACATCCCACGTGGCCCCGGGAGTCGAAGGAAGACACGTTAACAGGTCATCTGGCCCGAACAGAACACCGCATAGGCCGCCTGGAGCGGGGGGAGTCACGGGACACGCCCTAGCCGACCGCGCAGGTCGACCCAAGACACAGAGCTACCGAGGAGCGTGGCAGAGCCACGGAACAGCGCCCAAACGACACACAGGCTGCAGGGACGACGCCGCCCACAACCGCCACAAGCACACGAGCCGCCTTCGCACGTAATCAAGCACAGAGAGCGCTGCACTGGCTACCAAAGAGGAAGAAGTGGGGTCCAGTGACAAGAGCCCCCAGAGGATCAAGCACACAAGAAACAACGAAAACACCCCAGGTAGCCCCCCGAACAAAGCTACTGACGGAACGAGCACCAAGGAAGCGAAGATGAGTTCCCCAACAGGGTATGCGATCGCACCAGTGCAATTCCTAACGAAACCCGGTGAACCAATGATGAAATGGGAGGACTGGAAGGAATATATAGACAATTTTATTGGGGTCTTGGAGGACGAGAACGAAGAAAAATTCACTCCCCAGAGAAAAAAACGCATCCTACTACTGAATCTAGGGCCAGAAGGTCTGAGGATATACAAGAGTCTGGTACCCACGAAGAGAGAAGACACAGACGATGATGTGTATGCGCATGCGGTGGAGGACCTAGATGAGCGATACCGTCCCACCTTATGTGTCTCAGTGGATAGATACAACTTCCAACAAAGGAAACAAAAAGTGGGGGAATCCATCGAAGAGTATGTAGCAGCATTAAGGAAGCTAGCAGCCCCGTGCAGGTACGCTCTGTGGGAGGACGAATTCATAAAAGACCAGGTGATCATGCACACCACCAGTGCAAATGTGCAAGACAAGCTGTGGGCGAGCGGGGACACCACACTCAAAGAAGTAATGGTCATAGTGAAGAGGGCAGAACTCTCGAAGAGGTGCGCCGACGCTACCAGAAAAGAGACAGTCACCCCAACCATGGTGAACAGGATACAAGAGGGAGATCACCGCAGGGACCAGAAACCCAAACCACCCGTAGCCAGAGGGACCAGCAGATGGCAAGGGAAACAAGCGGACAGCGAGAACAAGAAAACATGCTACAGGTGTGGGAGTTGGTCCCACGAAGCCCACGATAGGAGGTGCCCGGCTTTCAGAGCCAAATGCTTGCACTGCGGTATAATGGGACACTACGAGAAGGTGTGTCGGAAGAAACAGCAGAAAGGTGTGGTGAAGTATATGGACCAAAGCACAGAAGATATGGAGGAAGCCACGGAGGAAGAGGTGGTCACTGTCTTGTGTATATACGATCAGGTATTGAGCGTGGACGCCAAAAGATCCACCAAACCGGTCCTAGAGATGTCCATGGGCGGCATAACAATTTCGGTGGTGGCAGACACAGGATCCCCATTCACCATCATACAGAGAGCAGTGTGGGTAGAACGATTCCAAACCGAGTTGGGCCCTGGTCTGGAGAAACTAGACATACGACCTGTAACGTATAATGGTGATCGCATTCCCATGCTAGGCTTCCGACGTCTGCTGTTTGAGTTCAGGGGTCGATCAGCATGGTGCAAACTGTACGTGGCCGAGAAAGGACCCTCCGTCCTGGGTTGGTTAGACCAGGGCGACCTGGGCATAAAACTCGACCCTGGGGGGAAGGAACAGATCCTGATCACAGACCAGGAGGAATGGCCGGACATGGATCGATGGAAAAAGAACTACCCAAAGGTGTTTGGGGGCGCAGTAGGAAAAATGGAGAAATTCCAACACAAAATAGTACTTAAGGAAGGAGCCACACCAGTAGCACATAAGGTGAGGAATGTACCCATTGCAGTGAGGGAAGCTGTCCAGACAGAACTTCAAGATCTGGAAGAGAAGGGCATCATAGAACCCATAACCTGTGCTGAATGGCTGTCGCCTTTGGTGGTTGTGATGAAACCCAACGGGAAGGTCAGACTCTGTGTGGACTTGAGGGAACTCAACAAAAACATAGTAGTGGAGAAATTTCCCCTTCCCAAGATAGAGGAAATGCTGGCGAGAACCAGAGGAGTCCAGTGGTACTCCACCATCGACCTCACGTCAGCCTACCACCAGGTAGCGCTACACCCGGACAGCAAAAGTCTCACATCGTTCATTACCCCGTTTGGGTGCTACAGGTTTTGTCGCATGCCGTTCGGTCTAGCCTCAGCGGCAGCTGTCTTCCAAAAGATGATGCACCAACTGTTCAGGGACTGCAAAGACGTACAGTACTTCCAGGACGACATACTAGTGATGGGCAGAGATAGAAGGGACCATGACCGGACACTAGATAAGGTACTACGGACGCTAGAAGCCAAAGGCCTCACAGCGGAATGGGCGAAATGCCGTCTGGGACTACAATCTGTGACCTACCTAGGCCACGAAATAGGGCAACAGGGGATCACGCCCAAGAGGGAAAACGTGAAAGCCATTGTGGAAGCACCGCCACCCAAGAACAAGGAGGAGGTCAGATCATTCCTGGGGATGGCGGAGTACTACAGCAAGTTTGTGGTACAATTCGCATCCAAGACCTACAACTTGAGGAGGCTGACCAGGGAAAGCACGGTGTTCCAATGGACACCGGAGGCCCAAGCGGAATTTGAAGTCATTAAGAAGGGGATCCTGGAAGCTATACCGCTCAAGGGGTACGACCCACAAGGCGCCACCATACTCATCACGGACGCCAGCGACAAGGGGTTAGGTGCTGTACTCATGCAAGACCGAGGAAGTGGGAACATGGAGACAATAAGTTTCGCCTCCAGAGCACTTACGGAGACAGAAGGCAAGTACAGCGTCATTGAGAAAGAGATGTTGGCGGTAGTGTGGGCAATGACAAGGTTCCGGCAGTTTCTATGGGGTACCCGATTCCTGCTCAAAACGGACCATAAGCCGTTAGTGAAAGTGTTAACATCATGCGGACACGCCAGCGCCACGCCCAGGATATCGAAGATGTCCCTAAAATTGTTGGAATTCAGATACGACGTGGAGTACATCCCGGGAAACAAGAACCGAGTGGCGGACTACCTCAGCCGAGCGGCGGCCATGGAGCCGGGAGAAGAAGACCCAGCGGATAGAGGAGAGATGGTGGCTCTCATAGAGGACCAAGAGAAGGTCATCAGCATACAAGAGTGGACGGAAGCTTATGAAGAAGATGCTGACCTAAGGGAAGCAAAAGTGCACATCACCCAAGGGTGGCCTGAGAAGAAAAAGGTGAAACCCAACCTCAAACCCTTCTATGAGGTGAGAGAAGAACTGACAGTGGGAGACGAGGGCATATTCATTTACCGGGGAGAGAGAGTAATTCCCCCGACTAACCTCATCAACAGGCTGCTGGACTTATTGCATGTAGGCCATCTGGGCATCGGGAAACTCAAGGCCAGATCGAAACAGAACTACTGGTGGCCAGGCATGGACATGAGAGCGGAAAGACATGTCAGAGAGTGTCCCCAATGCCAAGGGGCCGACAAAACGTTGAAGCCCTTACGCCCAGCACTGGGGAAATTCGACACTCCCTCAAACCCATGGGAAGAGTTGTCGATAGATATTTTAGGACCGCTGCTGGATGACCAGAGCGTACAGAAATATGTGTGTGTTCTCATCGACCGTTATTCCAAATGGCCGGAAATAAAAGTCAGTGAATCCATGGACACGGAGAACATCCTGGAGTTCCTATCGGAGACATTCACCCGAGAGGGAATTCCCAAATCCATCTTAAGTGACAATGGGCCCCAATTCAAATCAGATAAATGGAAACAGTTCATGGAGAGAAATGGCATCTCGGTAAAGCACACGGCCGTGTACCACCCGGCCGGAAATGGTCTGGTGGAACGGTTTAACAGGGTGGTGATGGGAGCCATACAAGCGGCCATCACCTGTAACAAAGACTGGAAGAAGGCGGTGGAGAAGATGGTATGGGCCTACCGAATAACGCCCACAAGTACGGGTTACAGCCCGTTTCAAATATTGAGAGGACGGGAACTATTCACGCATGACAACAGAATCTGGAAGGAGAAGGTAGTGACCAGTGAATGGTCCCCGGCGGTCGTAAGAGCAAATCTGGAGAGGGCACAAGCCATCTACACCAATAACTACAACAAGAGGAAGAGTGTGAAGGACACTCGGTTAGTGAGAGGAGAATGGGTGAGGGTAAAATTGGCTACCCTACAAAGGAAAGGAGACAGCAAGTACAGTAAGCCCCTGCAAGTCAAGGAAGTGTATGACAGAGCGGCCCTGCTCAGCGATGGGAACGTGTGGTCGCAGGACCGCATGGCCCGGTGCAACAAAATATTGAGTTGGGATCAGTGGGAACCGGAAGGTGAAGGCACGGTCGACAGGGACGAAGGGAGTAAGGCGAGTGGAAGTGAAGAAAGGGAAGAAGCGGATGCTGGAGAGGAGCAAGTAGGGGATCAAAGGAGTGAACCCCTAGAGGCAGAGACGGATAGACCGAGAGGGAACAGGAACAGTGGAGGAGTGATGAATGAAGGAGCAGAACAGGAGGAAACACAGAGCCAAGTGACTCGAGAGTGCAGCGGTAAGGTGACCAGGAGCGGTAGACAAGTTGTGAGACCCTCCAGGTTCCAAGACTTTGAACTGGACTGCGAACTGTAAGTGACTGTACTTTGGGTTGGAAAAAGGGGGAGATATGTAGCGGTCTAGTTGTTACCGCGTCACGCAGACGTGACGTCGGCATGGCACGTTGGCGCCGGTTGCGCGCGCAGAGCTAGCGCGGAGGCGGGGAGAGTGAGCGCGCTGCAGTGAGGAGAGTAAGGGTTGGCCGGCGCTCCTCGGAGTAACAGCTTATGTGATATTCTAATAAACATAGCGGAAAGAATTACATGTGTCTGGAGTGATATAAGCGACGACGTTACAGTTGTTATTGTTTTTTTTCACAAAAGGAGTTCATAACGTAGAATACTGAAAACACACATCAGTACCTATAAATATTAGATTTAAACACATGTAGAATTTGTGCTTAACACAGGTTGCAGCAGTGAGACCCTCTTAGACATTCAGCGGGAGTGACGCACTGGTAATGTACAGAGTCACGGTGGTGCTTGGGTGTGATGCTCAGCAGAGTTTGCAGCACTGAGACTCTCTTGGAGGTGTAATGGGCCGTAGGTCCAGTGAGAGACTTTTTGAAATCCCTGCTAACGATATTGGAACGGTATTTCACTGGTGTTTCTAGACCAGAGGTGCCCCCTGTGTGCTCTGTGCTTCAAGGTGCACAGCACAGGCTCGTCTGACGTGCCATCGAGCACATGCAATGAGATGGGGGCCTCTCTGTGCAGATGTGACCCTTTCTGCCCAGGTTTAGCACCATTCAGCAGCACTGCGTGTGCCACCTCCATGCACTGGGGACTTCTCGTGCAGGAAGTCCCTGGCACCATCGTAGGGTTGGCTTTATTGTGAGCCCTGGCATCTGTCTGTCTGCAGCACGTGACCCGGGCACTCACCTGTGCCCTGCAGCACACTGGCTGCTGAGAGATGAAATGCTGCTTCCTGGTTCAGAGACAGAGATGTGTGCGGGCACACGCATGAACGCACGCACACACACACACACACACAAATGCACGCACCCATGCACACATGCATGCATACACTAACGGACCCACGAGCACACAAAGGCACACAAACACCCAGAAGACGAAGGACCACTCACTAGCAGACACGTGCACACACGCAATTAGGGCACACAAAACATATTTATACATTGGTGCACACAAAACACACCTGGAAACATGCACACACACACCCAGACAGAAACATGCAGAGAAATACACACACCCGAGCGCGTATACAGAGGGAGAGGCAGGCAAGTGTGCACACCACTGCTGCACACACACGCGCACACCTTCACAGCACAGCTCCAGTGCACGAAGGTGCTTTTACATGCACTCGAGAGATTTATTTTATGTTTTCTACAGAGTGAAGTTCCACCGCTGACAACAGAGGATTCCTCCGAAAGTGAAATGGTTAAAGCAACACTTGCCAGTCAAATGAACTTTCCAGATAGTTCCAGTGGTATGCAACACTCTTACCGATTGTGGTCGTGGAGGAACTCGTCTACACATGACCTTCAGATACATCATGGCGTGTTCATGAAAGCGGCCTGTTTGGGAATCTTCTGAAAGATTCACCGTGCGTGGCGCTAGCTGTTTCTCTCCTTCCCCGAGCCACACATTCGACACCAACAGGAGGGTGGTAACCAGTGCTGGAAAGTAGGGGAAACTCGCCGGAAACTGGTTCTAGTACCAATATCTGGGCCGGATCCCCATGGACGTATGCTAATGCTGAATTTGCCCTGCTGTGGCTATGTTTATGTGCAATGGGGGCTCAGGACCACTCGGTTGGCGCAGCAATCTGAGGGCGGCGCGGAAAAAGATGCTGCAGCCTGTAATTTATCCATCAAGCGGGGTGAAGTCAGACTCCCCAGGCCGCGGAGCGTCGCCGTGATCCAAAGGGTAGCATCGCCGCATGAGTCACGCCGTCCGACCGCCTCTCTGCGGGGTCTTACACGGCTCACTGCCCCCAGTCCAAGTGAAGAGGTCATAGGAGCGCCGATGAGAAGTAATGCATTGAGGCCGTGGCATCAGCAACTACCACCGTCCATCCGTATGGTACTACATAACCTTCCGTCATCATGATGTCAGCCTTACACAGCCCTGGGTCAGCGTGATGTCTATGCACTGAGGTTGTGACTGGGTTGTGTCATCAACAATCTACCGCCATTCACCCGTGCTGCCCTTCTCAACACCCTGTCACCATGATGCCAATGAGCTGACGCTGTGATGTCATTAAACCACCGTGGTCCCTCTGTGTGCGGCAGGGCTCTGCACCGTGACATCAAAACCATTTCCGTCGCTCCTTTCAGTTTGACATATCCTGCTGTCATATTGAAACAGAAATACATCACATCACAATGTAAAACGGCAATTCCGAACACTGCGCCACATGACTGCTGAAATTCAACATCAAGATCGCTACATCAAAGAAAATTGCGTCACACTACAACAGAAGTATGGCATCACAGATCACTGTCTTACATTGCAACAGGAATACACAGTGAGTTACTATCTCAAAGGAAAAACGACACCAGGCGGAAGTCAGCAGGACTGCTTCATGCACTGCGAAGGCACGAGCCAAAGCAAACAAGGAAGTGTGGAGAAATAGATACAAGATGAAGAAAGGAGAGAAGTGAGTTAGACAGAACAAGAAATGAGTGAGGAAGAGTAACGGGCAGAGACAGAAGGTGAAAGAATACAAATATATAGAAAGCAGAATGAGGAGCGAAAGGGAAACGAAGAGAGAACAAGAAGGGCTGGGCGAGAAGGGAGGGGGGAATGCCAGCAACAGAGGAGCCCGCGAAAGTGAAAGTGATCGTGATTACGATCGCTACGGAGGAAAGACACATGGCGCTGCGCGCGTGCACATTCACGTGCACTGTAGCTTTAGGCCACGGCAGCACTTTGAAAAGCCCAGATATAAAATGTCTCTTCGAGCCTTTGGCTCGCGAGACCTAAAAAGGCTGTGGCGGTTAACAAGCAGCGGAGGGGGGGCATCGTGGAGCTCGCTGCTCTCCCCCACCACGCAACAGCAGGCACACGCAGGTGAAAGCCCTGGACCCGGCTCCCATGAACAGAAGTGGAGGTAAGGAGGGGAGCCTGGCTACGCTCGCTGGCTCCCCCCACACACACTGTGCATACGCATGACAGAGGCCTTGCCCGCGCCAAGCAGTTGTGCTGTATGGAGCTTCCACCCACCCCTACCCCCTCCCCGGTCTGCAGTATGCTGACCACGACCAGAGGAGGGGGCCGCTGCCCTATGTACCCGGGAGCTGTCCTACCCCCCTCTCCCCCCCCTACGGCTGGCGCAGCCACGGCGATGGCCAAGCATTGCAGCCTTGCTTGAGGGACAGGGAGGAGGGGTGGTATAACACACTCACCACGGTACAGCTCCTGGCGTCCGACACTCGCCATGGAGAACACGTCTAAACGGGGTGCAGGATGGCCTCATTGCGTTATCTAAGGTACCAGGGACTAGCAGCTGCAGGTTGCCTATGCTTCTCTTTAAATCTACACAGTAAATTTCACTTTTACATCGGCTTTAGGTGCCTGATCCTAAAGCTGATGTAAAAGTGAGATTTACTGTGTAGATTTGAAGAGAAGCTTGTTCATAGTACCTAGGAGATGCACTGAGGCCGGGACAGTGATGTGCGTCCCTGCACAACTGTACCCCTGTAGGAGTGGACAAAAAGCATATAAGGAACCAATGCAAGTGGCAGTGATGAGGGCTCCCCCCACGGTCCCCAACTTGAGGGCCGTGATATGGAGTCCCCGGGGCCAGAAGTGGCCTGGGTGGGGGGCCACTCGGCCCCCCTCCAATTTAATAAAAATAAAAAACAGCAGGCTGGCCCTGGGGGATGAGGTCCCCAGGGCCAATAGTGGCCTAGGGAAGGGGGCCCACGTGGCTCCCCTTCCCAATAAATGAATTTAAAATGGAACGCCCTGCCCCTGGGGATGGGGTCCCCGGGCCGAAATTGGCCTTGGGAGGGGGGCCGCACGGCCACCTTCCCTTCCCATTTTTTTTTTTTTAAAAGGGGTCAGGCCCTGGGTGGTGGGGTCCCCAGGGCCCCAAAAATAGTACAAGAAGCGGTGCCACACAGCCCCCTTCTAAACATTTTTTTTTTCAAAAGCCAGCATCTCGCCAGAGGCCCCACCCCCTCCCTGCATTACTCTACAAATGCGCCCCTGGCACAGTGAAAGTTGGGAAATTAAGTCCCCATGAATACTGAGGGTCCCTGGGGGCCAACTAGCCCACCAGGTACCCTCAATAATCTCCACCTAGCTGGTTTGCAGAGAGGTGGTCAAAGGCCATGCCCCTTTTTACACCATTCTGCAAACCCACCTCAGCAGTGTGCAGAGTGGTGTAAAAAGGGGCGTGGCCTTGGACCACTCTCAGTAATCCAGGTGTGTGGTGCTTACTGGAGGTACCTGGTGGGCTAGTTGGCCCCCCTGGACCCTCAGGAATGAAGGGGAATTAATACCCCAACTCAGAACGTGCCAGGAGGTGCGTTTGCTGAGTGGTGGGGAAAGGGGGCATGGCCTTTGTCCACCTCTCAACAATCCAACTGTGTGGGGCTTACTAGAGGTAAGAGGTAGGCTAGTTGGTCCCTAAAGGACCCCCATCAGCAAAGGGGACTTCAATCCCCATCCAAGAGCGTGCCAGGGAGCGTGTTTGCAGAGTGGTGGGCAAAGGAGGCATGGCCTGCAATGAGAACTTAGCAATCCTGTTGTGTGGGACTTACTAGAGGTAATAGGAGGGATAGTTGGCCCACAAGGTTGTCCTTGGGGCCAACTACCCCTCCTATTACCGCCAGTAAGTCCCACACAGTGGGATTGCTTAGACATCTTAGGTGGACATGGCTCCCCTTTCTCCACCACTCTTCAAACGCACCTCCTGGCAGACTAAGGGATGGAGGATGAAGTCCAGTTTACTCCTTTAAGTCCTATGCAGCGAAATTCCTGAGCGCTGGTCAGAGGCCCAGCACCCTTTTTCCACCGCTCTGCAAACGTGACTACTACTTAAAGAGGCATCTTTCTGCACCTCTGACTTAGAGGTAGTTTTAGTCACCCTGCCCTATTATGTACTAGGGCCTTACAGAGGTGGTCATGCCAATCACAGGGGTACTCCAACGCACAGTGTTCTGGAGTGTATATAGGTGTTTTCACTTTATTCTAAGTGTCTTTTAGCATAGCACTGGCTCTAGGCCTGGTTAGTCAGAGCCAGTTATCACCATTACCCATAAGCAAAACGTTGGGGGCACAGGATGACTTTGCAACAAGGCCTCTTTCTGCTCCTCTGTTGGTTCTTTGTGCACATCTCTTTCGTCTTTCTGCACCTTTCTTCGTCTTTCTGGACTTCTGTTGTCTCTTTCTGTATTTCTCTTGCTTCTATCTGTGCCTTTCTTCTTCTTTCTGCACATGTCCCACCTCTGTAGGCATAGTTAGAAATTAGCATTTAAAAAACCTTTGAAATTCACTGAAAAAACCATAGGTTTCAGGGACGTTATAGTTAGAAATTAGCAATTAAATTAGCTTTGAAATTCACAGAAAAAAACATAGGTTTCAGAGACTTTTTAGAGTAGCTGTATCAAAGGTTATGTCAGAGTGTGAGGAGGTGCATCAGATTATCATGTGGTTGATGTCATCAGTGATGTCCTCAGTGATATCACTGACCATGTCATGAATGATGTAATAAGTGATGTCATCAGCAGTGCATTGCGGGGGCAAAAGTTATAGTTAGCTGAACTAACTATAACGGCTGAATTTCTCTGGTTTTTGTACGAGTGAAATTTCCAACTAACTATATATATAAATAAATAAATATATATATATATGGAAATTAACATGGAGAAAAAGCGTTTTGGGACCCCCCTTTTTCTCGGCCCCCCACTTGACAGATTACCCCGAAATTTTCAAGACAGTAGCTGAAGTGACTGCACCGATAGTTTTGAAAATTTCCAAAAGATTCATCAGACAACGCAAAAGTTATTGGCAAATCAAAAACACTTTTTTTCATAGAAATCAGGTCTTAACTATAACTACCTACTTTTACTTTGGTAGGTTGTGTTGCATGTTTTTTATTGTTACAGTCAGGCTAAAATGGTAGGCCAGAATCCATGTTTGCACTGCCACCATAGTGGATGGCATAATAGGAGCTTCTGTCCACTAGTGGCATTTACATTCTAGGTCTAATGTACATTCTGTACCATATAATAGTAACAGATTGGCAAGTTAAGTATACGAGTTAGGAGTATGCCAATTCTACCATGTTAAAAGGAGACCACATGCAGTTTACTTCTGGTTAACAGATGTAAAGTGCACCGAGCTCTAAAGCCAGCAAATAAATATGGGTAGACCACACAGAAAAGGAATATTACACAATGAGCACAGAAAACAGTATGAGGGGCAAAGTGTCACTTCTTCTTGTGTGGAAGTAAGGTATATAGTCCAAGGGGGCATGGCTTAGCTGGCTGCAAGATGGCCGCACTCTGAGTGGGCTCTGCCGGTCAAGCCTTTCATCCGAAATGATCCTGCGGACTCCGGTGGAGCTGACCCTCCACCCCACGCCATCCTGACTCCCTGCATCAGGGGGCGCCGATTTATCCCACAGTGTGTGGCTGCTGGGTCTACCTCACAGCGCGTGGCCTATGGCTACGCTGAGCTGCTTCGGAGCGGCAAGGCTGCCTGCATCACTTTGCTGGGACCGGGATGCCCCACTGCTGATCTCCCGCTGCCCAGCTGAGTCTTCGGCCCAGTAGGATCGCGCTACTGGCGGGCGGTCTGCGGCAGAGCTGGGAGCACACGAGCCATACCACGGGCCTTGGCTTCTCCTCCTGCTGTCGGGTGCTGTCTGGCGTTCTGCTAGCCCCATCGCCTCTCTCTATCTTGATTTGAACGTCGCGACGTGGGCGGTGCGCTCCCCGCATTTTGCTGCTGCCTTTGCTCCCACAGTCGTGGGCCTCCTGGTGCGATCCTGCTGACTTGCCGCGCTGGCTGGGGGTCACGCAGCTGCCCTCCTGTTTGTGGTGGAGTGCACAGCCTACAATTGCCGCCTTGCCTGCCAGGTCCTCCACACCGGCCCTTGTCCACCTCTGAGGCCGGCCTACCTGTTCTGCTGCCTCGGTGGCGGCCTCCTGCTGTGTTTCACTGCCTCGGGGGTCTGTGACTGCACACCTGCATCTCTCATGGGCCGCTCCGCGCTGGGGTACCCACCAGCCTTCATCAGCTACTTTACCATCGGAAAGCACGCCTGCTGCTCTGGTGCCCGGTTCGGCGCTGGCCTTTGGGGGGACCCTATCCTCACTGGCCTGCAATGCAGGATTGCCTTTCCCTCGTCTTGCCTTCCTGCCTACGGCCCCATCTGGCTTCGCCGCCCAACGTGCTGCTGGTGCCTGCTGCTGCCAGTTCGACCTCCACTTGTGTTGCCTAGCACCTTACCGCCTCCTACAAAGAACTTCGCGACTGCTTTGGTGCTTGGACAGACGCTGCTTTTCTGCACAGGCCCTAACCTCGCTAGCCTGAGTCACCGGACAGCACCCTTCCTGCTTGACCCTCTCTTCCAGGGCCAGTGCTAGTCGCACCGTCCATGACACCACCCATGGCCGTAGTTCTTCTCACCGGCCTCTGCCTCTCCTTCAGCTGCCTCTCCACACCTAGATCCTGGGTGCACCCGGTGGTGCGCTTGTGTGGGGACGGCGGCCTGACAATGGGGAAGGCAGACCCCAAGCAACCCAAGCTGGCCTTTGACCAGCGCAGACTAATGCGACGGGATGGGGCTGCCTCGGACACGGGCGAGCCTGCCACCCAGACTGATGTTGGCAAGACCCAAGAGGATCCCCTAAAAGTCATCATGTTAGATGTGAAAGCTACCGTAACAGGTGTTGCTACCCAACTCGACCAACTATCCGCCCATCTGGACACTGTCAAAGCCCAGGTTGACTCGCATGACATGCAGCTGGCCCACGTAGAGGCGAAAATATCTGATGTTGAGGATGCCATGACTGGAGACCACCATAAGCTTCTCCAAATGGACAAAGTTCTGGAACTAATAAAGAACAAGAACGAGGATTCGGAGCCATGCACCCGTAGGAGCAACCTCCGTATTACGGGCGTGCCCGAATCCTCCAACCTCTCCAAAATGGAGGACTTTGTAGAGCAGCTCATACAGGACCTATTTGGCAATCTTCTATCCCCTGTCTTCACTGTTGAGTGGGCCTACCGCTCTCTGGGACCACGGCCCGCTCCTGGTTTGCCCGCTCATCCAATAATCACCAAATTCTTAAATTTTAGGGACCGTGATGCAGTTCTCCGCGCAGCCAGAGAGAAGGGTGAAATTCGTCATCAGGGGAACTCTCTTGCCTTTTATCCCGAATACACGATGGCGGTGCAGGCTGCCCATCGCGAGTTCCTCCCAGCCAAGCGGTTGCTACAGAAACATGATGTCTCCTATTCCTTGGCCTATCCGGCCAAGCTGCTTGTCAAACAAGGCTCCCAAGTACACGTCTTCGCAGAGCCGAAGGCTGCCCTGGCTTATGCGAAAAAACTAGACAAGCAGCAACGTTCTTCACTACCTGGTTCCCAGACGGCCGCCGTTGGCGGTTTGAGTGACAATAACTGATCATTGTCCCTATTATTGGGTTCTTGTTGTTCGGGCTATCTGATATGATGTTATCTGACCTAGATGGATTACCACCTGCTTCTGCAGCCGTACCTGTTTTCACTCTTATCTGTAGTTCCCATGTTAACTGGCCACTGGGACCCAGGGTTTTTCTTGGCAGGGGGTAACCTTTTGTTCCTTATGTAATGATCTGCCTTACCTCTCCTTCATACAATTGATGTAGGCCCCCAATCATGGGTGCCTGATTTCTTATTTGCTTTCATGCGATGCACCTCCGGTGCGAGGGTGCTCTACTGCTCTTCCTTGGTTTGTATTGATGTCCGTGATAATATGCGGCTTGGCCACCCTGTCCTAGTGGCGGGGGCGAACGCCTGGAAGAACCATGCCTCCATGGGATGACTCCCTACCTTGTCTGTGATCTTCTCCTTTCAAGTTGGGTGGGTGAGGTTGGTATCTTTGATGGAGCAGGGTTTTTACTTTAAAACCAAATACCTGTTTCATTTTCGCATGTTATAACTAAAAGTACCACTGATTAATTATTAATTATTAAAAGTTTGTCAAATGTTGTCTAACCAACCTTATTAACAAAAGAATTACACGTGGGAATGCTATTGCATGGCTAAAATAATAAGTGAACTAAGTTGGTGAGCAAACTGACAGAAATCGATGTTGCTTATGTGATGTGTTTGCGCTTAAATTAATATGCATTAATGGCTTTTGATGTTGTAAATGGCTAGATAAATACATACACATAAGGGTATTAGCAGGGGTATAACACTGTTTAATAATTTCTGTGCAGTAATTCTGTTTTATGTTTATTTTCACTTAAGTTGACTAATGTGGCCTACCAGAAAATGGCTACCACCCGCAGCCTGCATTTGAGTTGATGGAAAATTTTGCAAGGAAGCTTCGCGCTGCCTGTGACCTTGCCCACTCGACAAAACTGAAAAGCCATGATCATGACGACAAATCCAGGATGGTTGCCAAGAGCCCCTGAACATGAAGATTGTTACAAAAAGTGAAAACTGAACTTATGAACTGTTGATCCCACCATTGGGATACAAATTATCTTATAAAACATCCGTGGATGTATCGAATTAGTCATGGACATTCAATTTTCCTATTCATTATTTGGGACAATCTAAGTGTGAGAAAATCTCGCACAGTAGAGTAAATGTACCAAGATGACATTATTTCCGCCATTCATCCGTTCTGAACAATAAATTGTAACTTTATAGAATGTAAACTTTAGTATAAATATTAGTAGACTAGAGAGGTCTAGCGCCACTTCTTCCCGAACTGATGATCCGAGGTCCCTATGCTGACGAAGAGGACGGTGACTCTACATGACGGCAGGAAACTCTAATTCTTCTACAGAGGACCGGTTCTGACTTAGGATCTGACATTTAGACAGAATAGGTAAATATGAGAGAAAATGAATTTGCATTTAATTGACTTTTCTTACAATTTTAGATAAACAAATAATTCTGTTTGAATCTCTGTGTCGGGTGATTATTTCTGGTCATGTTTATTGAATTTATTTGTGTATTCTTTGAAATGTTTTGCTAGATTTAAAAGCAACTAAGTAGATGCCATTGACCTCAAAGTACAGGCAGATCGGATAGGTATTAAAAGGTGTGTGTCCCCTTATACATGGCACGGATAAGAGTGGTAGGATGAATGTTGGTGTAATGGGCCCCACCAGCGTATGATGTGTGTATGCGTGTGTGACTGTGAGATCACTCCGTCCGTGGAAGTAGAGGGGATTCGGAAGCTCTGATCTGCACCAGTTTCTTGGTAGCAGACTGATGGTTTACTATTGTCTTGGTCTGGCGAAATTGCGTGTATATAGGCTTGTTTATTATTGATTGCAATTTGTACTAACACTATATGTTGGAGTCGTGTTGAGTTTTATGTATTGTGAACAGCTTCTGGGACATAGGGAGTCGGTGACAGTTCCGTAGTAGAGCAGAGGGAGTGTTGCTCTCGGAAAAAGGCGGGATTGTTGGCCCTGTATGCAGACAGGGGAAAACGTGTGACAATTGAAGTTGCGCGTCGCATTGTCTGGGTTCGATGAGGTAGCATCGCCGTGTGTTGCCATTAGAAACGTATCTTCGGTGTGGGAGAGGTGTGTATGATAGCGAAGGTTATCTGTGAAGCTCTGGTCTTAGGTCTCAGGGATCCGTATGGCATTCCGTTAAAGCTTACCACTGGAGAGGTAATAGGTATTCTTGGAGCTTGTTAGAAGGACAGGGCAGAGGTAAGCGCTGCTTTGTTAACGTGAGATATAATTCTGTAGTAGGACAGACTGTTCGCTGTTCTCGGGAAAGACAGAATTCTGTGTGAATGTACTACATTTTCTGGTGTGAAAGTGTGTGAATGAGAAGGCATTCTAGTTAATTGTGAAACTCTTAGGAGCATTCCGGAGAACAACAGTTAATTGGTGCTTGTTAGAAGGGTAAAGTAGAGGGATGTGCTACTTTATCAACAGAAGTAACGATTCTGTAGTAGGGCAGAGGTAAGCGCTGCTCTCGGGAAAGGCAGAATTCTCGTGGGAAAGGTATTTTGCTGTTCTGTGGCTAGCGAAGCAGACAATGGAGATGTTAGTATGTTGTAACTAACAGACTTGTAGAAGTTGAAACAAAGTCTACCGAGTAGTCTTGTAAAGGAGGGGTAGACGAGAAGGACAGGAGACAGGAGCAGAAGCGACTGCAGCGACTGCTGATGTCAGGGAGACCGCGCTGTGATTGGACAGTGGGTTAGAACAGTGGAAGCACGGTGATTGGTGTGCTAGTGTACGCCGCGCTAAGATTGGGAGACATACAGGGTGACGTAGACGCTCCAGGATTGGTGCGTTAGTGTGAGTCGTGCTGGGATTCGCGGACTGAGTCAGTGACGAAGACGCTCCAGGATTGGTGCGTTAGTGTGAGTCGCGCTTCAATTGGACAAGAGATCTTACAGTTGTAGAAAGAGCAAACAGCTTGTGGAAAATAAGAAAAAATGTACTACCAGGCTGAGGAAAAGAAGAAGAAATCCTTGCTTAGTAAAGTAAAGAACTGGTTCGACAAGGATAAAGATATAGTGACTAGGGAAGGACAGTTATTGCCCCCGATAAGAACCCCGGCATCCTTCATGGTTGCGAAGTATGGGTATCATACCTGTATTTGGTTAGATAACTGGGTGAAGTATACGAAGGATGATGGAGTGTTAGCGTTCCCGGAACATGGTTCATTCAATTTGGCCATACTGAGGAACTTACGGGAGCAGATGATGAATCTAGAGCCTCGGCCTAGGCCAACGCAGTTTGAGGCATTGACTGAATGGGAAGATGAAATGCATGAAGGAGAAAAGCAGAGGGGTGGGGGTAGCTACAGGTACATGTATGGGAGAAAGTATGATCGCGAAACCCATCATGACCGGATGAGAAGGTGGCGTGATGCCAGTATGACCAAGGGATTATATCCTGTAAGAACGGCAGAGGAATCAGGAGGGAGAAAGTGTACAGAGAAAGAACATAATGTAGAACCCAGGAGATATGGGGCAAATGAGTCTGATGATGATGTCTTGGAGGACATGCTCTATAAAAGACCACCTCCGTATAGACGAGAACCAGAGGTAGGAACAGCAGTGACCCCCGATGAGAGACACCCTGCGGATTATTAAGACAGAGGGTACCACCCCTGGGTTGAAAAGCAGTTGTTCTCTGGCAGAAAGAGAAAGAGAGAGAGATAGAGAGAGAGAGAGAGAGAGAGAGAGAGAGAGAGAGATAGAGAGAGAGAAAGAGAGAGAGAGAGAGAGAGAGAGAGAGAAAGAGAGATAGAAAGAGAGAATGAACTTGAGGATGAAAAGACCAGAGAACTAGCAAGAACTACTTTTGAACTGACAGAGATAATCAGAGAACTGACTACAAATCTTGAGGCAGTTTCAGTGCCCGTGACAATAGGCCCAGTTATGCCGATTTTTGACAAGCAGAGGACGGGCAAAAGTGGTTTGACGGTACCATATGTGGGCAATAGATTGATTGTTCCTCCGGAGCAGGCAGAAATGAGAGCAGGAGAAACCCAGTGGAGAACAGGAGAAAATCAGTGGAGACATACCATATGTGGAGGAGAATTGAGTGTGCAGACTAACTCAAGTTTGAATTCTGGATGTGTGGAAGGGAACAGAGGATCAATTTTAGAACCGCAAAGAGTGACAGAACCAGGGGGGCAGAAAAATCTGTGATAACTGCTGAAGATTTGAATGATTGGCTGAAAACTTTACAAAGAAAAGAAAAGGAATCACAGGGAATTGATGTAGCTAGGCTACGTATGGAGATGGAAGAGATGATAGTAGGAACAATCCCTACAGAAACACTGAAGAATTATCAGGAAGGGGAGATCCTCTTCCTGTGCAAGAGTATCACATGGAGAGCAAAGAACATACATGACAGGTTGAAAGGAATAGCCAGTGAATTGGGAATTGACATGGACAAGGTAAAAGCTTTACAAAAGCCTTACCGAGTGGATTTTACAGATAAGGACATTGAGAATCTGAACAATGCAGGCCGAACAGGACAGATTAAGGAAATGATTGCTTTGCTGAAGAAATGGGGAGATGTAGAAAGATGGAAAGACAGATGGTACCGAAAGCGAGAGGATGGGGCAGATAGAACTTACTCGGCATTCCCCCTGAAAGAAAAAGAGAAGGCAGTGACAGCTTACCCCATGAGAGAGATTCCAGGAGGTGGGTACGCACATGTCCCATGGACCAGACAGGATATTTTATCATTTACAAATGATTTCCCTCGACTAAGGGTAAAGCCCGTTGAGTGGTACAGACAGGTCGACAGATTTGTAAAGCTGTCAAAAGTACTGTGGATTGACCTGAATAGTCGGTTTGATATAATTGTACCAGCAGACCTGTGGGCAGAATGTAAAATAGTCATAGACTGGCCCACTAAGGAATACCCAAGAGATCCAAAAACAGGAGCTCCAGATCCGGAGGTAATGAAGAAATATGAGCAGGTTATGGCCTTCTTGAAAAATAAAGTACCCCCCAAGGAAACAGACTGGGTTAAAATAGATCGAACACACCAAGAATTGAAAGAATCAGTCCATGCTTACTATGAAAGACGGATTCTAGCTTTTAAGCAGTTCAGTGGAGATCAACATCTGGGTGACAAGGATCTGAGCCATTTTGTGTATAGATTTGTGTATGGTTTGCGACCTGAAATCAGTGAAATGATACGGCAGCACACCGTAGACTGGCAGAGTAAGAAGATTGATGAGATTCTGAGACATGCAAAATACTTCAGTGATGAGATTGAGGCAAAGCAGAGGAAGCTAAAAGAAAAGGCAATGTGGGCACAGGTGAAAGTTGCAGAAAGACAGGAAGCTCAGTTGGTTGAACAGGCAAATAACCCAGGAAATAAACCCAGGTTTGGTCCAGGAAAAGGAAAGGGGAACATCGAGGAAGTCAAGAAAAAGTTCCCATGCCACAACTGTGGAAAATTGGGGCACTGGAAATCCGAGTGTAAGAATCCACCGTCTACTAATGATGATAATCCATTATTGAATTCACAGGTGCAGAGTGAGGGGTGTGATCAGCATCGGCAACAGCAGAAGGCTGATAAGCAGCAGAATCAGGTCCCAAAACCACCCTTGCCACAGAGAAGAGGATCTCAGAAGTACAGCCAAGAGTCGGGATTCTACGATGAAGAGCAGGTAATCAAACCAAAACGCGCAAGCGCAGTTTCTCAGTACTGGCTGAAAAATGAGGGAAGCGACTCTGAGGGAGACTTCTGACGTTGCCGAAGAGAGGAAGAGGAGTGTGTACTTGGCGCAACTCTAGAAATAGACCAGGCAGGGACTTTTGTAGATGGGAAAATTAATGGTGAAAGTGTCACTTTTCCAGTTGACACAGGGGCCACGAGATCAACTGTCAGGTCAGCTGATATAAAGAATCTTCCTCTCTCGGACGAAGCAATCCAAGTGGTTGGTGTGTCCAACACACAGATTAAAACTCTACTTACTGAACCAGTAAGGGTTAGAATAGGGAAATGTTCAGACATGCACCGATTCGTGGTGTGTGACACAAGTCCTGTGAACTTGCTAGGCAGGGATCTGCTATGCAAGATGAATTGCACTATTTTCTGTACTCCAGATGGAATAACCTTTGAGACACCTGATGAGGATGTTCTATACAGAATGACCATGGATAACAGAGAATGTGAGGCTTTGGGAACATATGCAATATTTAATCCAGATGCATTGCCCCCAGAATTAAAACAGACAGTGAAAGCAGCAGTTTGGGATTTTACTGGAGAAGATGTGGGTCTGATGAAAAATGTAGATCCAGTAAAGATTACTGTAAAAGTGGGAGTGGTTTACCCAAACATACCGCAATACAGATTGACACCTGAAATAATTGAAGGAATAACACCCATAATTGAAAAAATGATTCAGCAGGGGGTGTTAAGAGAAATATTGAGCAGCCCATGTAATTCACCAATAATGGGACTGAAGAAACCTAATGGAAAGTTCAGAATAGTACAGGATTTGAGAAAAATTAACAAGATTGTTGTGCCATGTTGTCCTATTGTGCCAAATCCATCAGTGATTTTATATCAGATTCCCCATGATGCAGAATGGTATACGGTAATTGATTTATGTCATGCTTTCTTTTCAATCCCATTGCATCATGACAGCGAGCCAATATTTTCTTTTAGATTTGGAGAACGGATTTTGGCATGGTGCCGAATTCCACAGGGGTATACAGAGAGCCCTTCAATATTTAATCAATTGCTAAAAAAATCTCTGGAAAGTCTGACAATGCCTGAAAATTCGGTCTTGGTCCAGTATATTGATGACCTACTTGTGGCATCAAAAACACGTGAAGCTTGTGAAATAGACACCATTGCATTACTGAATCACTTGGCAGATGGAGGATTAAAGGTATCTCCAGCCAAATTGCAGTTCTGTAAGAAAGAAGTCCAGTATCTGGGACATAATATTGAGAAAGGCCTGAGAAAAGTGACCATTGACAGGATCAAAATCATTAGAGGAATGAGAGCCCCAATGACACAATAAGAGGTGAGAATGTTCCTGGGAATGGTGGGTTACTGTCGTCAGTGGATAAGTAACTTTTCCCTGATTGCCAAACCATTGATTAAATTGACCAAAAGTGAGGTGAAAGACCCATTAGAACTAAACACAGAAGAAATGGCTGCATTCAGAGAGTTAAAAGACAGACTATGTGAAGCTCCTGCCCTAGGAATGCCTGATTATGAAAAGGAATTTGAGCTGTATTGTAGTGAGAGAAATGGATGTGCACTTTCAGTGTTAATCCAGAAACATGGACGTCTGAGGAGGCCAATTGCCTATTTCTCAGCAACTCTTGACCCAGTAGCTGTGGGTTTACCAGGTTGCCTGAAAGCAGTAGCTGCTACCTGCAAAAGTCTGAAACAAAGTGAGGGAATCATAATGAGATACCCTGTACGGGTATTTGTACCTCATGATGTAGCAATCCTTCTGACAAGGAGCCGGACACAGTTCATGTCTCATAGTCGGCTGACTAAATATGAGAAAGTCATTCTTGGTGCAACCAATGTAAGCCTGGAGAGATGCGTGAATGTGAATCCAGCCACACTGTTGCCTGATGCTGAATGTGTGGGAGTGAGAAATGACGTTGATCAGGACTGCCTGGATGTACTTGATTACTGTACAAAGCCAAGGCCAGACATAAGAGATCTGCCACTGCCTGAAAGTGATCATGTGTTGTTTGTGGATGGATCTTGTCTGAGAACAGATGAAGGAGTGTTGAGTGCTGCATATGCTGTGTGTAAAGTCTCGGAAGTTGTGGAAGCATCACCCTTGAAAGGAGTTAAATCCGCTCAGGTGGCAGAATTGGTGGCACTGACAAAAGCATGCAAGATTGGGAGGAGTGTGAGAGTGACTGTGATGACTGACAGCCAGTATGGCTTCGGAGTTGTCCATGATTTTAGCCAGCTATGGCTACAAAGAGGTTTCCTGACCTCAAGTGGAACTCCCATAAAGAATGCTGAAGTGGTTGGAAAACTGCTAGAGGCGATACAGCTGCCTAAAGAACTAGCAGTTGTAAAATGTGCTGCTCATGGTCATGGTGATGATTTTGTTACTGTGGGAAACAAATTCGCCAATGACATAGCACAATACTGTGCAAGAAGCAATCATTCCATTAACCGGAGTAAAGAGCGAGAAATATCTTCTTGTTCCTTAATGTTTACTAATGAGGTGGGAACATGGGAGGAAGTAAAACAGCTGCAGGATGAGGCAGGAGATGAAGAAATGAGAGATTGGGTGAAAGCAGGTTGTGCACCTAGAGAAAAAGATCATGTGTGGGTCTATAGGGATGGAAGACCAGTCATGCCAAATAGCATGCTATCAACAATGGCAAGGATGTATCATGGCCAAGGACACCTGGGGAGGGATGCTATGATAAGAGCCTTTAAGCAAACCTGGTACAGTCCAAAGTTTAGACTAATAGCAGAAAGTCTCTGCCAGAGATGTCTGATATGTCAGCAATTCAATCCTGGAAAGAAAACAGTGGTGAGCCTAGGAACAATAGGCAGGGAGGGAGGACCCTTCACAAGAATGCAGATAGACTTCATTGAAATGCCCCCAGTCAACAGATTGAGGTATGTCCTGATAGTGGCCTGTTTGTTCTCCAGGTGGGTGGAGGCATGTCTAACAAGAAGAAATGATGGGATAACAGTGGCCAAATTACTGTTAAGAGAGTTCATCCCAAGGTATGGGTTCCCAGTAACCATTGAATCAGACAGAGGAGGACATTTTTAGAATGAAATCATGGGTCTAATTTGTGAAGCATTGAGTGTACAGCAGAAGCTACATTGTGCCTACCGACCAGAGGCTTCTGGTGTGGTTGAACAAATGAATGGTACCATCAAAAACAGAATTGGCAAAATGTGCTTAGCCACAGGAATGAAATGGCCCGATGTCTTGCCTCTAGTCCTGATGACCATTAGGTCTACTCCAGACAGAACAACAGGTTTGAGTCCACATGAAATTATCATGGGACGTGCAATGAGACATGCATATGTACCAGTCAACAAGTTGATGACAATAACTGATGACATGATCTTGGATTATTGTAAAGGCCTGGCTGACGCAGTTCATTCTGTGTTTCACCAGGTTGGAGAAGAGGCCACCACACTTGAAAAGAAACCAGCCCATGATCTGAGCCCAGGGGACTGGGTAAGGATAAAAGTCCACAGAAGAAGGAATTGCCTGGTTCCAAGGTGGGGAAGGCCAAGACAAGTCATTTTGACCACGACTGCTGTGAAGTGTGCTGGTGTGAAAAATTGGATACATGCAAGTCACACACTGAGAGTTCCAAATCCAAGAGATGGTACTGGAAAAGAATACTTTGAAGAATCAGATTCCAGTGATGATGCAGACAGTGAGGCAGTAAGAAGGAAAAAGAATCCTGAAAGTGGGGAAAGTGAGTCAAGGGAAATTTCATCCCACCAGAAGAGGTTCTGAAGAGAACAGTGCAGACTGCAGAAGCAAGTTCAGACTCAGAAGAATTACCCGAGGTTCCAATTGACAGTGACCAACACAAAAAGAAAGAAAGAAAAGAAAAGAACATTCCAACAGAAGAGACACCTGAATCACATGGGGAAATTGAACAAGTTCCACCTGAGATAAATATTGAAGAAAAAGGGACAGACAAAGACAGTGAGGGACAGATTGCGGAAAAACCCCGAGGAGGTGTAGGGAACATCAACAACAAGCTAGGTGAAGGGACAAGTAGACAGCAAGAAGATTGCGTGTCGGAGACCCGAGGAGGGACAGGAGTAGGGAAATCTCAATTGGTGGAAAAAGAGACTGTTGGAGAAAAAGAAGTTGTTTGGGAAAAGAAAACTGTTAATGAACAAGAGGCAACTGAGACAGAGTCTGAGGAAAGTGACAATGAGATACATGGAGGACGAGTTCTGAGAAAGAGAACTTGGCTTGGAGAAAGAAACAATAAAGAGGGAAAACAAAAGAGAAATGCTAAAGGTGATCTCTGGCCAAATAAGATAAAGAGACTGAGGTACAGACTGACACGAGTTAACTCTTCGAAAGCTGAACAAGTGAACGAAGTGTCAAGTCAAAATCCAACCAAAGAAGAAGAAACAAAGATACCTGAGAGAACTAAAAGAATAAGGAAACCAAATCAGAGGTACAAGTCACCGGAATGGACGTATGTGGCACTGCCTGAAAAAGGAGAAGAGGCGGACAGCTAAGGAAGTCCAGAGGAGGCTTTACTGAAGGAGGTTGCTGAAGAAGAAGCTGTGGGAATCCTGAGAGTTATCTTGTCCGATATTGGAGAAGAGACGGATGTTCAGGACCTGATACAGTTTGATGATGATGAAGAGACAGTGAAAAGTGATGAAAATCCAAATTGAGTAAATTCAAGGAAAATCGCTTGGAGGGAAGAAGAAAAGAAGTAATATTAAAACTAGTAGATTGTAAAAATCTGTTGGGTACTTGCTGCCCTTAAAGTTCAGTAGAGGAGTAGAAGAGGCTAAGTCAATAGGCACGGTCAAATTAACAAAATGGCTAACACTGAGAATAATAAAAGTAGATGTACCTTTCTGAAAATATGGTGCAAAATGTGCTGCTGCTGTACAGGTTTATTAATGCTGCTTTGGAGCGTGCTTGCTCTATTGATGTCATTTAGAGTCACTATCGACACTTTAGAAGGTCATACTGAGAACAGAACTAGTATAGGGAAAAGTTCACAGAAAATAGTACCAACTAGAACTAGCAATGTACATATACATAAGGATAGGTCAATTAATGATTTTTCTAGCAATGTTTTTTCTAAATTGTTGTATGAGTACGTAAAGACAATGGAAGTAAGGGATTGCTACGTCTGCATGCAATTACCTGCCTCTGTTTCGGAAGGAGTGACTTATCATCATCTTCCGGCTACATATGGAATTTCCTGTAGTGTGTTGATTAGTATATTTTACCAGTTAGGGAAATTAGATTATAATATGTCTAATGTAGATAATATTCTTGGGCAACTGCCTATGAATAAAGCATTGACTCCTGCAAAAGAAGCTAACACTTTAGGAGAGATTTTTCAGAAACCAAAGAATTAACCTTAGAATATGTTTTTAGAAATAATTTAACTTGCAGTTTGAAAGGAGAAGAGAAGAATTTTCTAGACATGGTTGAGAGAAGAAGATTGCACATGCACAAGAAAGCAGAAGGGCATAAAATGAGTGACACAATGTGGGATATTGAGAAAGAAAAGGAAGTGAAAAATGGAGCCAGTCCAACTATGGCTATAGATGCCCCACAGAAAGGAAAACTGTGCATTACCAGGAAGAGATCCCAGTATGATTATTATTTCATAGGGACGAGTGAGTGCCATGATACATACTTTATTGCAACCGGATGGGGATTTAGAGGAGGAGAAGATCCAGTTTTCCCGGGAGTGTATTATATTTGTGGGAACAAGGCTTTTAACCGTTTGCCTGACCATTGGTTTGGTACATGCTATGTTGGCCTGGTCTTTCCAAAGATTTTTCACATGGAAAGAGTAGATGATGCTGAACAAACTAATTTATTAACATGCTATAGAAGAGAAACATGGATAGAAATTGTAGGAGATATTTTTGGAGCTTTAATTCTAGCAGTGGGAATTTCTTTAAATGCATTTGGCATTCGGAAGCTGTCAACTATGGTGGATCGCTTGTCAACAAGCACCGCTGGAGGCTTTCTTTTGGTTAATACAGAAATGGTTGCTTTGCGTGCTATGGCGATGCAAAATCGACTTGCCCTTGATATTCTTTTGGCAAAAGAGGGTGGAGTCTGTGGAATGCTGAAAGTTCAACATTGTTGCACTTACATTCCTGACGAAAGTAAAGATCTAAAAAGGTTTATATAAAAAATATTACTGATTTGCATGAAGAATTAGTACCACTGGAAGCTGAAAGTATCTGGACTAGAATGGCTAGTAAGATGATTGCTATTAAGAATTTTATAGCTAAAATAGGTAGTACCATTTTTGGTAAGATATTATTTCCATTAACATGTGTAATTGTTGCATTATTGATCCTTAGGTTAGGGTGTATGTGTTGTAGATATAGAAGAAATAAAAAGAAAATCACAAAAGAAAATGTTAAAAGGAGACAAAAGAAACCAGAAAGAGATCCACAAGAAATAGAATTAGAAGAGCTAAGAGAAAGCATGTATATAGAAACTAAAAAGGAAGATGAGATGGAAACAAGGGTTTAATGAAAAAAAAAATTGAACAAGAAGATATTTTGAATTTTTCCAAAAGGGGAAACTAAATTGATTTTTGGGGTTTTGATTTTTGTGGTGATTAGATATCACCAAAGGGGGGATTGATGGAGCAGGGTTTTTACTTTAAAACCAAATACCTGTTTCATTTTCGCATGTTATAACTAAAAGTACTACTGATTAATTATTAATTATTAAAAGTTTGTCAAATGTTGTCTAACCAACCTTATTAACAAAAGAATTACACGTGGGAATGCTATTGCATGGCTAAAATAATAAGTGAACTAAGTTGGTGAGCAAACTGACAGAAATCGATGTTGCTTATGTGATGTGTTTGCGCTTAAATTAATATGCATTAATGGCTTTTGATGTTGCAAATCGCTAGATAAATACATACACATAAGGGTATTAGCAGGGGTATAACACTGTTTAATCATTTCCGTGCAGTAATTCTGTTTTATGTTTATTTTCACTTAAGTTGACTAATGTGGCCTACCAGAAAATGGCTACTCGACAAAACTGAAAAGCCATGATCATGACGACAAATCCAGGATGGTTGCCAAGAGCCCCTGAACATGAAGATTGTTACAAAAAGTGAAAACTGAACTTATGAACTGTTGATCCCACCATTGGGATACAAATTATCTTATAAAACATCCGTGGATGTATCGAATTAGTCATGGACATTCAATTTTCCTATTCATTATTTGGGACAATCTAAGTGTGAGAAAATCTCGCACAGTAGCGTAAATGTACCAAGATGACATTATTTCCGCCATTCATCCGTTCTGAACAATAAATTGTAACTTTATAGAATGTAAACTTTAGTATAAATATTAGTAGACTAGAGAGGTCTAGCGCCGCTTCTTCCCGAACTGATGATCCGAGGTCCCTATGCTGACGAAGAGGACGGTGACTCTACATGACGGCAGGAAACTCTAATTCTTCTACAGAGGACCGGTTCTGACTTAGGATCTGACATTTAGACAGAATAGGTAAATATGAGAGAAAATGAATTTGCATTTAATTGGCTTTTCTTACAATTTTAGATAAACAAATAATTCTGTTTGAATCTCTGTGTCGGGTGATTATTTCTGGTCATGTTTATTGAATTTATTTGTGTATTCTTTGAAATGTTTTGCTAGATTTAAAAGCAACTAAGTAGATGCCATTGACCTCAAAGTACAGGCAGGTCGGGTAGGTATTAAAAGGTGTGTGTCCCCTTATACATGGCACGGATAAGAGTGGTAGGATGAATGTTGGTGTAATGGGCCCCACCAGCGTATGATGTGTGTATGCGTGTGTGACTGTGAGATCACTCCGTCCGTGGAAGTAGAGGGGATTCGGAAGCTCTGATCTGCACCATCTTCACCTAATTGGGGGGTTGGTGTGGGGGGCAGGGGGAAGGGTCTATTGGACTTGTTGCCTCCTCCTCGAGGCTTGTTGTTTGTTTTGTTTCATGAGGTTTCTTGCAACATGGTGTATGTTAAATCAGGTTCTGCACTGCACATCTCTTCACAAATGCTCACGGTTCATATTGCACATCTGTCCCCATCCGTCACCCATCACCTTGGCACCAAAGTATGACGGACACCACACTTTGGACTTGAAACGTCAGGGGTCTCAATGACCATTGCAAGGCCCGCCTGGTACACGCCCACCTCATCCAACACAAGGTAGACATTTGTTTCCTTCAGGAGACTCACCTGCTGCCCGCCACTACTTCCAGGCTGCTCTCTAAATATTGGGGCGAAACTCACTCCTCCTTTTACTCCAGCTACTCTCGCGGAGTGTCCATTCTAATGCGCAGAGGACTTCCCTGGCGCACTTTTCAGGTCATTGCGGGTCCAGGGGGGTGCTTTGTCATCCTGCATGGTACTCTCCTTGCCCAACCTCTAATCCTTGCAGCAATATATGGTCCCAACTCCGACAATCCCGAGTTTTTCATGCAGGTATGGCAACACATCTCCTCCCTGGGCCCTGCCACCCTGATTTGGGGAGGCGACTTTAATATTGCACCCTCTGCCTCCCTTGATCACTCCTTATCCCATGCACAGCACCCAAGCGCGACCTCTCTCCTGCATTCCATATTGACGGACAATTCCCTGCTCGAGGGTTGCTGGTCCCGTTTGGACCTCTGGATCACCACTCGTGATGCTTTTCCGTGGGTCACCTCCGTGGAGCACATGGCATGCACCCTCTCTGACCACGCTCCCGTGCGACTTGGCATACGACACCCACACACACTGCGGCGCATGTTCGCCTTGCGGCTGCCCCCTACACGCTTCAAGACTTGTTTTGTGCGACGAGATTCAAATAGCAATCACAAATTATTTTGAGCTCAACACTGGCTCAGTCGAATCGCCTTACCTGCTCTGGGAGGGTTTCAAGGCGGTGATCCGGGGCGAATGCATCCCCAAGCAATCAGGTGTACTGTGCTCTATTCGTGGAGCGATTGGAGGGGAAGATCAAGGCTCTGGACTCCATGCAATCTCTGGACCCTGACCCCGACACCTTGGCGCAGCTCAGGGGTAAACTCACTGATTTCAATGACGAGCCCAATTGGAAACTCTAATTTTTGGGCAGGGAGGCGAAAGCTCGGCACTTTGGCGAGGGAGACCGCCCTGGCAAGACTCTTGCCAATCTCCTGAGGCAGCCTGATGCCGCCTACTATATCACCGCGCTCCAGAACGGAGGCCCAGACAGGCCGACCTCTCCCAAGGAGGTGGTGGCCAGATTCACCGCATTCTAGTCACAACTCTACACTGCTGAGGATGTGCTCCAGCGCGGCATCCTTAATCAATACTTCGATACTCTTCAGCTCCTCTGGCTGGGCAACAGCCACCAGGAATATTTCGATGAGCTCTTCTACAAGGAGGAGATTTTGGCTGCTATCAGTGGCCTAACAGGTGACAAAGCTCCCAGTTCCGATGGCTTGCCCGTGTCATTTTACAAGACGTTTGCGCCCCTCCTGGTTCCACACCTCGCCGCTATGTATAACGAGTCTTTTGAGTGCGGCCGTTTCCCCCCTTCGCTCCGCGAGGCCCTGCTTACACTCCTTCTGAAGCCAGACAAGTACCCCGAACTCCATGACTCCTATCGCCCCCTGTCTCTCATTAACACCGATAACAAATTTTTGGCTAAATTGCTGGCCTCTCGTCTTCTCTCCCTCATGCCTCTGATAGCTCAGCCAGATCAGTCCGGCTTCATCTCCGGCCGCGACACCTTGCACAATCTCTGGACCATATTTGCCGTCCTCCATCAAATCCAAATCAACCCTGCTCTCCCAGCCGTGGCTGCCCTCCTGGATACCACCAAAGCTTTCAATACTCTTGAGTGGCCCTTCCTCTTCTACTTTCTCCCTCACTTAGGCTTTAGCTTGGTTTTTCTGCACAAAGTCCAGCTTCTTTACACTCTCCCCACTGCTCGCCTTCGGATAAACGGTCAGATCACGGAGCCCATCCCCGTCGCCAGGGGCACTAGGCAAGGGTGCCCACTCTCACCTGTGATATTTTCCATTGCTATGGAGCCCCTTTCCGCCAGGCTCAGGCAACACCACACCCAGAGGGGTCTTGGCTTCGCGGCTCGTGCCTTGGTCATCTCCATATACGTGGACGACATCACGTTATACGTCATAAATCCCCAGGAGAATCTCGATCCCATAGTCCGCGAGGTGGTGCGCGTCAGAGGTCTGTCTGGCCTTCAGGTCAACTGGGGTAAGTCCGTTCTTTTTCCCCTTATGGATGCCACTGTTCCCTTCACTCCAGACTACCCATTTGTTTGGGTGTCGGAACCCATCAGATATCTGGGCATTTGGCTCAGCAGGGATGTGGGCGAACTTTGGAGGGCAAATTTCAGCCCCTCTCCCTGGTGTAACGAATCACCATTGCCAAAATGGAGGTACTTCTGAAGTTTCTGTACCTCTTTCTGAACATCACCCTCACGGCTCACTTTTTTCGCAGGCTCTGTTCACTTGTAATCACCTTGTCTGGGCTCTGGGCCAGCCCAGAATCGCATACAACATTCTCACACTGCCCTTATCACGTTGGAGACTGGGAGCCCCAGACTTCAAACTATATGCCCTCAGCGCCCAAACCAGCTTCCTTCACTTCTGGTTGCACCCAATGCCTTTTCAACCTCATGTAGCGGTGGAGGCTGACCTCGCAACCCCTTGGCCGCTCCTGACTGCTCTCTTTGCCCCCGAAAAACCCCTGCACGGTGAAATAGACACTGTGGAGACCCTGCGCTGGGCTAGGGATGGAATCAGGAGGTACTCTAGCTCTAGCATGCTCTCCGCCAATGCCATGCCCCTCGCCCTTAATCCAGCATTCCCCCCTCTGCAAACTGCCGGAATGGTCAAACGTGCAGCTCGCCTGGGGCTAGCCATAGTGTCGGACCTCTACCTTGTTAATACCTTCTTCACCCTTGCTGCCGAGTCCGGCCCCATGGACACGCTGCTGTATTACCAAATTAGAGTGTTCTGCCGGGAGGTTCACCCCACATTTCCTCAGCCCCCCCTGCGATAACTGCCCTCGACTTTGCTTACACGTCCAGCTTCCCCCGCAAGCTGGTCACCAGGATTTATGCCCTCACGCTGGCGGTGTCCCCGACCATAGCTAAACACGCCTGCGCTGCCTGGCGTCAGGACCTGAGCACTGACCTCTCTCAGGAGGACTGGCTATACTGTTGCAATCAGACCAAATGCTTGACCCCAATTACCGCCTGCGCCTCATACATTTTAAATATCTGCACAGATTATACCGCTCTCCTGTCACACTGCACAAAATGGGCCTCATTCCTAGCGACAGATGTCTGCGATGCTAAGCTCCTGCTGCCGACTTTTCCCACCTAGCCTGGTTATGCCCAAATGTCTCTGCCTACTGGCGTGATGTGTGTGCCGTCATCACCGAGATCACCTCCGTGACTGTCACGTCAGACCCACTGCTGTGCCTCTTAGGCTTTGTGAAATACTGCCCAGATGCCTGCCGCAAGGTGATCGCCATGCTGCTCGTTCTTGCACGGCGCAGGGTCTCCATGCACTGGGGATGGAGGTCTGTGCCCCAGGTCAAGGCTTGGCTCGAAGACGCTGCGCGCTGTCAGACACTTTTGTCCGAATTCTGGGACCTAGTACTGGCAACCAGCAGACCGACTGACATTTGGGGTCCCCTCATTTCTTATCTCCAGCGCCAGGGTGCCCACTCCCATGCCCTCCGCTGGCACTTCACTGGAGGCAGATGTCAGGGCTGGCTCGTGATACACAGTGCCTCCATCAACACTTTCTAACGATAACTTGCAATCATTCCCACTAGCATCTAGCATCCCCCATGCATTCCCCCGTCCTTCCTGCTTCGTTCCACACAGCTTATTTCCACATGATGTACCGGGCTGCACATGCATGATTGCCCCTACAGTGTATGTAACAGATGTGGTTTTCTTAACTGACTGCGGACCTTCCGCCTGAATGTAATGTACCATGTTGTGCAATTTCCTCAATAAAGTTTTTTCAAAATTCCCAAAAAAAAAAGAAGGTATATAGTCCAAGGTGGAGCTTTTACAATCGCTAAGTAATCTTACGATATGATTGTTGATTAGCGATTTCGCGGCAAGAAATATTAGTCAGAGTTTTGTCTTGTGAATATTGATGAGGCTGTTATGAGAACAGATGGTGGTGGATGCTATGGAAGTGAAAATATGAATTTGACTATTCAAACTACATTGTTTCTGATACAGCACAATTGTTTAAGGGTACTGTTGGAAACAGCCCCACTCCCACTCCGCAGGGTGGTGGTGGACTCCCCGAACACAATGGGGTAGCTTGGCTCGAGTGGTCAGGAAACAGGCGCAGTGCTAAGCATACAATATACCCATACAATAACCATGCGTGCATCCGTTCCAAAAACGACTCTACACCGTAAAAATTATGAAAATATTCTTTCTTTATCTTTTTCTCTTAGTTGCTGATTGGAAAAATAAATAGGTCAATCACAATATACAAGTTTCAATTAGTGCAGGTCAAATAAATATTGGCTGTTTGATGAAATAAATAGGGGTGATCATAAATAACAGGGCATAAATACAAGTGCAATATATACAGACAATTAAATACTTTGAGGCAATAAATACTGTACCAATAAATATTGTACACCAACAAGTCCTGTGGACCTATAAATATAGTGCAGCAATAAATAGATAAAAATTCAATAAATACAGTATCCCCAATAAATAATTACAAGTATACAGCACCCCTCATATAATCAGATGACACTTCACTTCTTAAGGGCTGATATGGCCCAGGCACAGCTTGTAGGGTTGTGGAAGGCTTGAGGGGGGAGGCTACTCCCTGGCTGGGACAAGGCTGAGGCCTAAACTGAGGTAGATCAAAGGGGGGAAATACCAATGCCCTGGCTTTCCTTCTCCACACAACCTCTCTAGGTTAGTCCCAGTTCACCCCAGGCACAGTCAGATGGGTTTCAGCACCTCCCTAGCCCCTTAGAGCAGTCTCTCAGGTCTCCACAGGGCCTTAGGCGCCCTCTACTCCACTTACTGCCCTTTTTCTGATGTTCCGACGCCGCTGGAGTCGTGTCGACGCCGTGAGGCGGTTCCGGTTCGGTCTCGGCGGCCTCGGCACAATGTCAGTTCTTTGACGACGCCGGCAGGCGGTTCCGGTCCGATGGCGCTCTCGGCTCCGATGACGTCGGCCGGCCTGGCCTCGATGTCGACTTCCGGCGACTCCGGGGTGCGATCCTCACCCCCGACCTCCGGTGCTCCTCCTCACGGGCTCCGGGCGACTCCGGAGTGCGATCCTCACTCCCGACCTCCGGTGCTCCTCTACCTCGGTCTCCGACGACTCCGGAGGGCGGACTTCACTCCTCCGATGACGCCGCTCGCTCGACCTCGGTTCACTTCCTCCTCGACCTCTGGTATTCCTCTCGACCCCCGTCGGCGCCCTCTCACGACCTCAGGCGGCTCCGGGTACGACGTCTGCTACTTCAGTCAGCGCCGCTTCTCCACCTCGGGCTCCAGGTCTTCAGGCTACTCGACGCCGGACTCCAGGGAAACCAGTTCTCAGGTCAGAATCTTGCTGTTTTCTTGGTTCTAAGGCCTGTTCCTGCTGTCCAGGTCCTTAGGATGGTTTTCTTCTGTCTTCTTCCCACACAGGGCTATAGGCTGGGATCCATCAGTAGGGACAAGTATCAAGGGTGGGTTTATGGACCCCACTCCAGGCACAAGTTTCCACCCCTGCTGCTTCACTCCTTCCTCCTTCACTGTTGTGCTCCTCTCTCTTCACCAGTCAGGTGCCAACTGCCAGCTCCAACTGCCAACTGCCTCTCTTATCCTCCCAACATTCTAAACCGCCTCCAACGGTCACAGGGTTCTGGAAGCTCCTGGAATGTTCTGGAAGGTGCTGGTAGGTTCCAGTGGATGCTGGTGATGTCACAGGTGGCCACCATTTTGTGCTTCAGGCCCTCAGACAGAAGTTTCAGGGGTAGCTAAAATGGTTCCCTGAATCTGTAGCAACACGAAAAAGTCTGGTGGTTCCCAAAAAGGAAAAATTCACACAGGGTTTGAGGCAAAAGTGGGACAAAATAAATAATGATGAGGAGGGACCACCCAAAGGGCTGACAGGTCTAACACGCGTCCCCCCCAGCTGAAAGTGGGGAGAGCTACCCAACCCCTTGGGAGTTCTCATCACTAAGGCGGAAATACCTTGAGAGACCGTCTGCATTGGCGTGGTCCACTCCAGGCCGATGTTCCACCTGAAAGTCCATCCCCTGTAGGGAAATAGACCACCTCAACAACTTGGGATTCTCCCCCTTCATTTGCATCAGCCAACGAAGGGGTCGGTGGTCGGTCTGAACTAGGAAGTGCGAGCCAAACAGGTATGGCCGCAACTTCTTCAGAGCCCATACCACTGCAAAGGCTTCACGCTCTATTGCACTCCACTTCTGTTCCCTGGGAAGTAGTCTCCTGGATAGGAAGACCACGGGTTGATCCAGACCCTCTTCGTTGAGTTGCGATAACACTGCCCCAATGCCATGTTCTGATGCATCTGTCTGGACAATGAACTCCTTGGAAAAGTCTGGGGCCCTTAAGACCGGGGCCTCGCACATGGCTTTCTTCAATCTCTCAAAGGCTTGCTGACAAGCCTCCGTCCAGACTACCCGTCGAGGTTGTTTCTTGGACGTGAGCTCCGTGAGAGGGGCTACGATGGTACCGTACCCCTTCACGAAGCGGCGATAGTATCCCGTGAGGCCCAAAAATGCTCGGACCTCAGTCTGTGTCTTGGGGGGTTCCCAGGCCATGATGGCCTCGATCTTCGCCTGGAGGGGTTGCACCGTTCCCCTACCCACCAAGTGTCCAAGGTACACTACCGACCCCTGCCCGATCTGGCACTTGCTGGCCTTGATCGTCAATCCAGCTTGTCTCAGGGCCTGGAGAACAGCTTGCAGGTGACGCAAGTGATCCTCCCAGCTGTTACTGAAGACGGCTATGTCATCCAGATAAGCAGCAGAGAAACTCTCCATTCCGGTGAGGATCTGGTTTACCAGGCGCTGAAACGTGGCAGGTGCGTTCTTGAGCCCAAAGGGCATCACACAGAACTGGTAGTGGCCATTGGGCGTGGAGAAGGCTGACCTTTCCCTTGCTCCATCAGTCAAAGAGATCTGCCAGTACCCCGAAGTAAGGTCAAAGGTACTTAGATATTGGGCAGCTCCCAGCCGGTCAATCAATTCATCCGCCCTAGGGATCGGATGAGCATCAGTTTTTGTCACTGAATTCAGTCCCCGGTAGTCCACACAGAACCTCAGTTCTGGTTGGGCACCCGGTGGTGCAGCTTTCGGTACTAACACCACCGGACTGGACCAGGGGCTGCTAGAAGGTTCAATCACTCCTAGCTCCAGCATCTTAGTGACTTCACTATGAATGCTGGCCTTCACCTTGTCTGACATCCGGTAGATCTTGGACTTCACAGGTGGGCTGTCTCCTGTGTCCACGTCATGGACGCACAGGTGAGTCCTACCCGGGACAAGGGAGAACAACGAAGAGTACTGCCCCAGGACCTGGCGACAGTCCTCCTGCTGTTCAGGAGTTAGAGATGGGGAGAGAATCACTCCCTCCACCGACCCATCCTTTTCTTGAGACGCAAACAGATCAGGGAGAGGCTCGCTTTCCACGTCCTCTCCTCCGTCAGTCACCATCATCAAGATGACTTCGGGCCTCTCGTGGTGGGGTTTGAGGCGGTTGGCATGCAGCACCCGCAGGGGCTGACGAGGGGTCTTCAGGTCCACCAAGTAGGTAGCCTTTCCCTTCTTCTCCAACACCTCAAAGGGTCCTGACCAGCGATCCTGGAGGGCACTAAGCTCTCCGGGTTCGATCACCCACACCTTCTGGCCAGGCTCCAACTCCACCGGGTGAGCGTTGTGGTCATACCACGCCTTCATTACTGCTTGGCTGGCTTCCAAGTTGTCAGAAGCTTGCTTCCACAACTTAGCCATTTGGCTCCGGAAGGCCAGCATGTAGCTCACCACATCCTGGGGGAGCTTTCTGGGAGTTCTTTCCCATCCGTCTCTCACCAGGTTAAGAGGTCCACGTACAGAGTGCCCATACAGAAGCTCGAAGGGGCTGAAGCCCACTCCCTTCTGTGGCACTTCCCTGTAGGAAAAAAGTAAACAGGGTAGGAGGACGTCCCATTTCCTCCGCAGGCTTTCAGGCAGACTTCTGATCATGCCTTTTAAGGTTTTGTTAAACCTCTCCACCAGACCATTGGTCTGGGGGTGGTAAGGAGTTGTGAACCGGTAGGTCACTCCACACTCCTTCCACATTGCCCGCATATATGCTGACATGAAGTTGGTCCCCCTGTCGGACACAACTTCCTTGGGAAAACCCACACGGGTAAAGATTCCCATCAGGGCCCTAGCCACAACAGGTGCTGTTATGGTCCTCAGAGGTATTGCCTCTGGGTACCGTGTGGCATGATCCACCAGAACCAGGATAAACCTGTGACCAGCTGTAGTTGGTGGATCTAATGGACCCACAATGTCGATGCCCACCCTTTCAAAGGGGGTGCTAACGACAGGGAGTGGTTCCAGGGGAGCTTTCAGCTTCACCCCTGTTTTCCCACTGGCTTGGCAAGACACACATGTCCGGCAGTAGGTATCGGACGACACTTTCATCTGAGGCCAATAAAAGTGTGGGACAAGACGGGCGAAGGTCTTGTCTTGCCCCAGGTGTCCTGCCAATGGTATCTCGTGAGCCAACTCTAAAAGGAAGGCTCGATAACGTTGAGGAACTACCAAGGCTCGTGACGATCCATGTAGGGGTGCCTTGGGTTCACTGTAGAGGAGGCCATCCTCCCAGTAAACACTGTAGTTCCCTTCAACGTTCCCTGCTGCCTGGGCTTCGGCCTGTCGCCTCAGCCCCTCAAGGGTAGGGCACTCCCTCTGGCCCTGGCAGAATTCCTCCCTGGACGGGCCTCCCTCCACGTGCCACTCGGCCGGGATGGGTAGGTCCTCCAGGTTGGTAACGTCCCCCTCCGCAGACTCCTGGTCCACTACCTCCGGTGGCCTATCCGTCCTACGGGGTGGAGACGCCGAGGCAGGCTCCTCCTGTCCTCGGTTCTTCCCTTGACTGGCAGCTGGCTGGGCCTTTGTTCCAGGCTCCAGCCGGAATGAACTCCCTCTTCGGGTAGTCTCGGACCTTGTGCTAACACAGGCCCAGTCAGGTGTACCCAGCATCTCGGTGTGAGTCCGGTATTCCACCTCCTTCCAAGCGTTGTGCTCCATGTCATTGCCCAGCAGACAATCGACTGGCACGGCAGGGCTTACGGCAACTCGAAGTGAACCTGCAACCCCCCCCCATTCAAAGGGAACCTCGGCCACTGGATAGTGACCTGTTCTGCCGTCAGCCATCGCGGCTGGGTGGAGTACATCGGGAATTACCTGCTCTGGAGACACCAGTTGGCTACGCACCATAGTCATACTGGCTCCTGTGTCTCTCAGAGCCTCCCCTCTTTGGCCGTTGATGGTGATCCACTGCCCATACTTTGCGGTATTTGCGGGCACCTGGATCTTAGGAACCATCTCCCGTTCTCCCAGGGACACTAAAGTGACACCTGCCCACTCCCTTCCCTTAGTTAAGGGCATCTCCTCCCCGAGCACTACACTAGCTACTCCGGGGGGCTTTCCTCCAGTGGGAGGGGGTGATCGTTTCTGACACTTCGGATCTCCTTTATAGTGTCCAACGCCACCGCACTCATAGCAATGGACAACCCTTGGCTGCTGACTCTGGCCAGGATTAGGGTTTCTGGGTGGGTTAGCCTTAGAGGTGAATCCTGTTCCCTTCCCTTGGAAGTTATTTTGGGGGCCTTTGGAGAACTCCTTTTTCTTTTCCCCTCCTTCTTTCTTCTGGGGGGCGCCCTGTCCGGCCTTTTGAGTATCCCCTCCAGTCCCCCTTGTGGACACCCGGGTACTAGCCCAAATGTCCGCCTCCTCAGCAAGCTTCCGGGGGCTGGTCAGCTTGCTATCCACCAGGTGTTGCCGCAGTTCAGGGAAACATTTCTCGAGTAGGTGTTCCTTCAGTACTAGGTCAAACAGCTCCTCGTAGTTCCTTACTTCACTGCCCTGAATCCAACCTTCCAGTGCCTTCTTTGCATAGTCCAGGAAGTCCACCCAATTCTGTGTGCCCAGCTTGTGACTACCCCTGAACTTCTGTCTGTACTTTTCAGGTGTTAGTCCAAACTTTCTGATGAGCGCCAGTTTCATGGTGGGGTAGTGGGTCTGCTCATCCTCTTCGAGGGCCAATAAAGCATCCCTACCAGCTGGAGGCATGTACTTATACAATCCCCCTCCCCAGTACTTCACAGGAACCCCATGGGCCCTCAACGAGACCTCATAGGCTGCTAGCCACTTGGCGATGTCGTCACCCGCCCCATAGCTAGCTACTATGTCCTTTGGCAGGTAAGGTTTGGGTTCCCTGGTGGACTCTTGGATTTGGCTGCCACCATTAGGAACAGTTGGTGCTCCAATTCTTAGGATCTGAAGCTCTATCTCTTTCAGTCTTATCTCATGAGCCATCCTCTCTTTCTCCGTCTCATGAGCCAACCTCTGTTCCTCCTTCTCCTTCTCCAGCTTTGCTAAATCCCATGTGAGCTGTCTTTTCTCTCTCCGATCTGCTAACTCCACGCTGGATAAGCCCCCACTAGAGACAGTGCTGCCCTTCCTAGAAAGTGTCCTGGGCCCTGCTGACAGGTTCCCCACCTCCGGTTGGTACATCTCAGCCCCCTCGGGGTTAGGCTCTCCATCCCTGTCTTCCTCCTCAGCCTTGCTTTCTCGGCGTGCCTCCCCCCAAGCCCTTAAGCTGGTTTGGAGTGCACCCTTCTTTGCTCCTGGGGGACAGTACACCCCCTCCCGCTGGCAAAACTCCCTGAGTTGGGCCACAGTGTACGTTTCTAACTCTTCCAGTACAAACTCCATCTTGCCCACTCAGGTTAGAGGACAGGTTTTGTGCAGTAACAATGCAGGGGGGTACCTTTAGTAATACCTCCTCCCACCACCAGAGTAAATTTGGAAAAAACAAAAACCCACAATTTGGAAGGCCGCTGTGAGAAAACTCCCGGTGTAGGCCTATGGACTACCCACAGTTATTGTTGAGTATATGTAGGCACAGCTCTATCCCACCACTGAACACCAATTTATGTTGGAAACAGCCCCACTCCCACTCCGCAGGGTGGTGGTGGACTCCCCGAACACAATGGGGTAGCTTGGCTCGAGTGGTCAGGAAACAGGCGCAGTGCTAAGCATACAATATACCCATACAATAACCATGCGTGCATCCGTTCCAAAAACGACTCTACACCGTAAAAATTATGAAAATATTCTTTCTTTATCTTTTTCTCTTAGTTGCTGATTGGAAAAATAAATAGGTCAATCACAATATACAAGTTTCAATTAGTGCAGGTCAAATAAATATTGGCTGTTTGATGAAATAAATAGGGGTGATCATAAATAACAGGGCATAAATACAAGTGCAATATATACAGACAATTAAATACTTTGAGGCAATAAATACTGTACCAATAAATATTGTACACCAACAAGTCCTGTGGACCTATAAATATAGTGCAGCAATAAATAGATAAAAATTCAATAAATACAGTATCCCCAATAAATAATTACAAGTATACAGCACCCCTCATATAATCAGATGACACTTCACTTCTTAAGGGCTGATATGGCCCAGGCACAGCTTGTAGGGTTGTGGAAGGCTTGAGGGGGGAGGCTACTCCCTGGCTGGGACAAGGCTGAGGCCTAAACTGAGGTAGATCAAAGGGGGGAAATACCAATGCCCTGGCTTTCCTTCTCCACACAACCTCTCTAGGTTAGTCCCAGTTCACCCCAGGCACAGTCAGATGGGTTTCAGCACCTCCCTAGCCCCTTAGAGCAGTCTCTCAGGTCTCCACAGGGCCTTAGGCGCCCTCTACTCCACTTACTGCCCTTTTTCTGATGTTCCGACGCCGCTGGAGTCGTGTCGACGCCGTGAGGCGGTTCCGGTTCGGTCTCGGCGGCCTCGGCACAATGTCAGTTCTTTGACGACGCCGGCAGGCGGTTCCGGTCCGATGGCGCTCTCGGCTCCGATGACGTCGGCCGGCCTGGCCTCGATGTCGACTTCCGGCGACTCCGGGGTGCGATCCTCACCCCCGACCTCCGGTGCTCCTCCTCACGGGCTCCGGGCGACTCCGGAGTGCGATCCTCACTCCCGACCTCCGGTGCTCCTCTACCTCGGTCTCCGACGACTCCGGAGGGCGGACTTCACTCCTCCGATGACGCCGCTCGCTCGACCTCGGTTCACTTCCTCCTCGACCTCTGGTATTCCTCTCGACCCCCGTCGGCGCCCTCTCACGACCTCAGGCGGCTCCGGGTACGACGTCTGCTACTTCAGTCAGCGCCGCTTCTCCACCTCGGGCTCCAGGTCTTCAGGCTACTCGACGCCGGACTCCAGGGAAACCAGTTCTCAGGTCAGAATCTTGCTGTTTTCTTGGTTCTAAGGCCTGTTCCTGCTGTCCAGGTCCTTAGGATGGTTTTCTTCTGTCTTCTTCCCACACAGGGCTATAGGCTGGGATCCATCAGTAGGGACAAGTATCAAGGGTGGGTTTATGGACCCCACTCCAGGCACAAGTTTCCACCCCTGCTGCTTCACTCCTTCCTCCTTCACTGTTGTGCTCCTCTCTCTTCACCAGTCAGGTGCCAACTGCCAGCTCCAACTGCCAACTGCCTCTCTTATCCTCCCAACATTCTAAACCGCCTCCAACGGTCACAGGGTTCTGGAAGCTCCTGGAATGTTCTGGAAGGTGCTGGTAGGTTCCAGTGGATGCTGGTGATGTCACAGGTGGCCACCATTTTGTGCTTCAGGCCCTCAGACAGAAGTTTCAGGGGTAGCTAAAATGGTTCCCTGAATCTGTAGCAACACGAAAAAGTCTGGTGGTTCCCAAAAAGGAAAAATTCACACAGGGTTTGAGGCAAAAGTAGGACAAAATAAATAATGATGAGGAGGGACCACCCAAAGGGCTGACAGGTCTAACAGGTACCATGAGGAATACCGGCAGCAGGGTGAGATTTAGGGGAGCTGTGTATCATGGGAAGTAGATACCTTGGTTTTGGCAGAGCTGAATTAGTGAAGGAAGGGGTATCCTATGTGTAAGTGCTGTAAAGCATTTTGAGTTTGGGTAAGAAGTGGCTGTATTAGGATAATCCAAAAGCAGTAAAGATGTTTGCAGTGGGATGGAGTGAAATAGTAAGGAAATTAAAGCTAAAACAAGCTTTTGAACATCCCATGGAATAAAATTATCCTCACAGCTGCGGTGGGGTAATTTTAACACACCAACACTTATCCTTTTAGGCCCACACACCCACTTGCACAACTGCGGCGCCTCCTAAAAAGATCTCCGATAAAGAGCCCTCTCGCGGGGCCCTTGGGGGACTGCAGCGCCACCCCCACAAGGAGCAACGCCCGATGATGAAGCATGACACTCGCAAGGGTGTGTGAGGGCAGTAATTCCAAAAGGAGAAATTCCCACACCTCCATCCATTGGAAACTGCATTTAGAGACCTCTCTTTTCTTCCCTTCTCTCCCACCAACATAACCAAATTGGTTATTGTTTGTTTTTTCTTTAGGAACAGTTACCACACAGTGATTACATGTTAATTCTTAGGAGCAACGGTACTGGACCTAGTTTTCTCTAAACTGCTCCTTGTCCCTTATTCTTTAGTGACACAACATTTAATAAATACATATGAGGTAGCTGTATAAACCTGAGCATATACATGGCAATTGTTCTGCAAAAACTGAAAATAGATGAATACTACACTAGAGGCAATGATAGGAGTAATGGGTTTACCTGTGGCATTAGCGTCCAGGAAGCACCAAGTCTTGAGAACGTGATTGAGAGTGTTTAGATAAAAGAAGGGCAGCATCGAATAAAAATATAAGAGGTAGATGTATAACACAAAGTAAATACATTAATATTTGCAATCACTCCACAAAAATTGGAAATATTTGAATACTATACTATGAAACAAAACATATTAAAAAAAATATTATTCTTTTAATGTTCTTCTGTTAATGCTTTCCGGAGAAAAACATTTGTCCTGAGCCTGTGGTTATTCTGCAAAATCGCAAAGCAAGGATTAACTTTTGGACAATTAACTGATGGTTGATACATATTGAAATCTGCTAGATAAGGCTCCAGTAACATATCAATGGGTGGACATGGGATCTAGAGCCCTTATGGCAAAAGCGTGGACAATGTATTCACTGAAATATTTGCTTTTCAACAAAACTAATCAACATAATTTACATTAAGGAGGATGTTTCGCAAAAATGACTGAAAATAAATCTTAATCCTTCATGTTAAAATTGAAGCGCCAGCGAAGCCACCTGTCCACTTAATCAGCTGTACCTATGCAGTCTCGTAACTTTTTGTTGAATTGATTCTATAATCAGCTTTCAGGAAATATACCATGTGCATAAATATCCGACTAATCAGAGGTTTATGCACAATGGTGGCGCGCAGGTGCCGGCTGAAGCTGACAGGAGAAATATTGTCCGCTCTGGTGTTTGAAAATGCATCCTGTACCTGCCCGGATGATTAATACATCTCACTTGTAAAAGCTTACATGAAAGAGCAGGCAACAGCTGCAATTTACTGAAGCAGGTAGCAATGTTAAGCAGTTAAAACCTTCCAAGTTGTAAAATGACAATATATTAGTAGTTCCCATCTATCTAATTACAGTTTAATTTTTTTTTAAAAGACACGATGATAAATTAGGACAGCCCGAATTCTGAATATTTTTACAGACAGGTGTATTTTCAGATTGTTTTATCATGTATGGTATATTCTTTGGCTTCGGTGTATCTTAGAAGATATTTCATATTAATAAAAATGTTTTAACTACTACAGAATAAGGTCATCAACTGCTAAATGCATTGCAATTTCTATTACGCGATTAATTTAATAGCTTGCATTAAAGACTTCATATGGATTAAGCATTTTTAATTAATACACACATCTTGCTCCTTTGAATTCTACCGCCCAAAACGGACATTGCTCACCTAATGGTTTCTTTCCAACTAATGCGTTAACTCGAAATACATTACATCGTTATCAGTTGTATTCATGGTATAAAAAAGTTCCCATTAGGCAAAATAATAGAAGGATTTCCATTCATTTAAATAAACCCCGGCCTTTTAAAAACAGACTGCGAAACTGATTGTGATCAGCGATTGAATAATCAATAGCCAGGCTTTTTGTCCTTTCGTAAACCACTGGATCGGTTCAGGGGCCTGAGTAGGAAGATGCTGACTTATTTTGGCGTTTTATCAAAGGCGAGTCATTTGTCATTTCCTGCGGATGCTGGAACCCTGCACTTCGAGTGCTAAGTGCTCCTCACTTCTGAACGAGAGACATGGAGCTCTTTGTAAATTAAAAGAAGCCAGCCTTTACCAGTGAAAGCCTTATTGGGCATAATGGAATACACATGAGACAATGGCAAATAAATTCAAAGCTCAATAACTAATGGTGTATTAGATCCATTTAATAGTCCTCAGTAGAATAAGGTGTTCTTATTGGGTTGAAAATAATCATTTGGAGGTCCATGTGTTAAATGTGGCTAACAAAGAGAGAGGAAACTTCCTGCAAATCAGTAGACTTCAAACTCTGGGGCGAAGGGGAGACACTGTGGGGACCCCTCACCCTTTAGATATACAAAGTTGTAGCATGAGACTGAGAAAAAAAAGAGCAATAGGTTGTATTAGCCATTTCAAAAATGTCTGTGGAAACCAATGGCATTTCACCAATGTACGTGCCAAACCTTGCTTTAAAAGACACCATTGAAAGTCATTGAAATATTTGAAATGTTCAACATGTTAATGAGAAAAAAAGATAATAATAATTAACAATCATATTTTTATAAATTTCTTGTACAACATAAACCCTCAAAGCAGGGCACAAGTCCTAAAAAAAGAAGTGGGGGGACACTGACGTCACAACAGGAAGTGACGTCACGAAAGCTGGCTTGCACCATCAGACTCATTGCCTCCCCTCGCTCTCTCCTTAGATGCGATTGCATCAGAGAAGCCAGCGCGTGAGCAGCGTTCTCAATGAGCTCCGATCTCACCCCAGAGAGGCCAAAGAGTGGATGTGTGGCTCCATTTGCTCCAGTTATCGAGCTCCTGGTAAAATAAGTGGGGCGATGCCGTCCACCCTTGTGGTACCCCGACTCGAGCCCTGCCTCAAAGTCACTTGTAAGTTTGGGCTACGTGAATTACAATATATTTAAATATACTAGATTTATTGTGAGAAAAAAGCAACAAGTAACATGAGGCATATTTACTAACATTTATGTGGGTATTCTCAAGGTGCAACACAATTTTGCACTTCTCTTGCCTTTTTATTGTTTGTAAAGTACAGAGACACAATGAGTCATATTCTCAATGAAGTGGCGGAGAGAGGCGTTAGCCTTCTTGGCTTAACACCTCTCTCCGCCATTTTTCGAAATGCGAGGCTGCACCCGATTCTCAAGGATATGGTGCAGCCTCGCGTTTCCCCCTGCAACGGTGCTAAGTTTCACAACTTAGCGCCAACTCAGGCACGCTTGCACCAGAGTGCAAGGGTGTCTGCAAGCAGGAAGGTTTGTTAATGTACAGGAAGGTGTCCCTTCCTACACATAAACTAACCGAAAATGCCAGTTTGTAACATACATGTGTGCTGCTTCATGCAGCACACATGTAAGTTACAAAACGTCATTTTAACCCGTTCTGTGCTCGCGTCGGCCAACGGCCGACGCGAACACTCCCTCCCCAGTGCTGCACACGACCGTTGGCCGGCGCAACCCCGCCCACCCTTTAGAATGCCCGCACTGCGGAGGAATGTTCACCGCGGTAAACGAATTAAAAAAAGGTTTGTTTGTGTACAGAAAGGTACACCTTCCTGAACATAAACAAACCATGCCATTTTGCTTTTTCCATGTGTGCTGCACTAGGCAGCACACATGGAAAAAGCAAAAACGAGGAGAAATAAAGCATTTCTCCTCATTTCGCCACCTTAAGACCAGGTGTTTCCTGGTCTTAAGTTTGGCGCTACCTTCTGTTTACGTTGCCCTTGTGAATAGGAGGTAGCGTCAAACTCAATGGGTGTTGTGGTGGAACGCTCACCGCCCCTTTCACGCTAAAAACAGCGTGAAGGGGGCCCTATTCACAAGGCAGTGTTAAGCCGCGTTAATCCACACAACGTGGCATAACGCTGCCTTGTGAATAGGGCTAAGCCCCTATCGCCACCACAACGTCACTGAAAGTGATGTTGTAGTGGCGATAGGGGCTTGAGAATATGCTCCTATTTTTTGCCTTGTTTAGCACCAATTGAGCGCCAGCAGCACATTTGATTTCAGGGATGGGGTGCTTCGTTCACATTTCCCTTGAACTGCAATTCTTAAGCTGATTCTTCATTGAGTACCCTCAATGAAGAATCAGCTTAAGATTTGCAGTTCAAGGGATCCATCTATTAAACGGTTTACTTAATTCACTATTTATATAGTCTGATCTCTTCCATCATTTACCCAAAAAGATGAAGATCTCCGGAGGATATCACCAACTATGCAGCTCTAACACTTTTCTTCTTTAAACCGCTGCCTTCAAGGAAAAACATAACTTGGTTCAGTCTTTCTCAGGAGGATCTCCTTTTAAAGTCTACAGCTCCGTCCTACCTACGTCCATACTATCACAGTTAGAATCCGGGTTCTCTGGTTGGCACAGGTAGGTACTTGTGACAAGCAGGGAACCCTTCCTCTAGTCAGGGTAAGGGGTTACACTACTAAAACAACCCCTTGCTCACTCTCTAGGTAGCTTGGCGCCAGCAGACAAGGCTTATCTCAGAGCGTTATAGGTTAAGCATTTGTGAACACATACAGTAACCAAGTGACAACACTACAAATGGACACCACACAGGTATTTATATTAAAAATAAGGATTCTTTATATAGGATTATCACAAGACCATTAAACGATTAAAAATACACAATACGGTTGCTTAGTTGGTAGAAGATTGCTTAGTTTCTCTTAAGTTCTTAAATGCGACACTTTAAGTCAATGTACCTTAGATGCGACACGCAGGGCAACAAAAGTGTTGCAGCGATGCAGTTGCGTTGAAGTTCTTGGTGCAAAAGAAATAAAGACGGGATCTTCCAGATGCGTTACGCTTCTCCGATGTTGCGAGAAGGCTTGACTCAATGCGTCAGCTACAGCGGCGTCACCCTTGACGAGATGCGATGACAGCGGCCTTGGCAGCGGCACTCTTCTCCGACGTTGCGAGACGCTTCCGCTCGATGCGATGCTCAGCGGCGACACCCCTTCTGCGAGATGCGACGACAGCGGCTCCGACGGCGGCACGCTTCTCCGTGGATGCGAGGCACTGTTCTGGTTGCGGTGCAATGCGACAACTACGATGGCGGCGATGGCGAAACGCTTCCTCCTCGATGCGAGACTCTTCTCTCGATGCGGTGAAATGCGACAGCTACGATGGCGACACGCTTCTTCGGCGTTGCGAGACACTTCCGGAATGATGCGAGACGCTTCCGCTCGATGCGATGCTGCAGCGGTGACACCCTTTGCGAGATGCGACGACAGCCGCTCCGACGGCGGCACGCTTCTCTTCCTTGCATCGCGCTTCCAGCTCCTTGCGACACACAGTCCTTCAGAAGGCCCAACAACAGCAGCAGGCACTTCCAAAAGACTCTGGGGAGCTGGGGGTGAAGTCCACTGGTCCTGGGACTTCGTTCAGGGGGGCAAGCTCAGATGAAGCTTGCCCCCTGAAGAAGGATCTAATTTCTTGGGAGCAGGGTCCCAAATTAATACTTATACCCCTAATTGCTTTGTTCCTCTGGGGTTGAGGGGCCTTTGCCCAGTCCAAACCAGTTCTTGAGCACTCTGTTGACATGACTCTGCCTTTCTATTCAGGGTGCAGGGCAGAGACATCAGCCGCTCCGCAGGAGGTGGAGCCAGCATTGTGGTAGCAGAGCACAACCCTATTCAGAGCCCAGGTGTACTCCTCCCACCCATCTGACTGCCAATCTTCCTATTCACCACCAGGCTACCTATCCCTGCCCCTCTGGGTTTCCCCAGCCCTGTCACTCACACAACCAGACAGGCAGATACACATCATAGCAGAGGCGGGCTGAAATTGTCAATCAAGCAAATACCAACTTTCTAAAAGTGGTATTTGCAACACAGAATATTAAAATAAACTTTACTAAAAGATGTATTTTATTATTCTGAGTTCAGGCATACTAAACTCGAATTGCTACCATGTTCCCTGGGTCTGTTAGGATCATAGGATGTAACAATTCTAACAGCCCATTCTGGCCTATGGAGAACAGGTAGCCTTACAATAGTGAAAAACGAAAATGGCTGTAATTCACTATTAGGACATGCCACACACATCAGGGCTTGTCCTACCTTATGCTTACAATGCACCCTGCCCTTGGGCCTACCATAGGGGTGACTGATATGAAGTTAAGGGAAGGTTTGGGGACTGGCAAGTGTGTGCACTTACCCAGTCAGCATGACAGTACCAGACTGCACGCAGGTTCTGCAATGGCAGACCTTAGATACATTTTACCAGGCCGCTTCTGTGGGTGGCACAACCAGTGCTGCAAGCCCACCAGCAGCATTTGTATTGACAAGCCCTGGGCACTCCTGGTGCACTTTACAGGGGTCTGACAGTAAACCAAATAAGCCAATCATGGAATCCAACCAACATATACATTTTAAATAGGGAGCACTTGCACTGTGGCACTGGTTGGCAGTGGCACAGTGCTCTGAGCAGCTAACACCAGCAAACCACCTGAGGCACAGCGACAAAAAAGTGGAAAGGAGACTCACACCAAGGTGCCAGGTCTAACAATCACTTGTCTACCTATTTAAGAAAACTAAAACACTTCCTTCTTGTTCACTACTTCCTTCTAGCCGTTCTCTAGTCACATGCTCTCTTTATTGAGGTCTACTTGAGTTACTATTCGAGTGTGGGACTGCATTGTCCTCTCCATACAACACTCACGGTCTGGACTGTTATAGGAACTGTTGTGTGTATTGGGGAGCCAGGTAGTGTATACAACTCATACTGCTATCTATTTTATGCTGTGTTATCTTTAATGCTTGGGGCCTTTCTATATGCGATATAAATAACCACAAATAAATTAAATATGATTTTTATATTAACATTATCAGTTCTACCATTGAGGCCTTAAATAAGCTGTGTCATCAAATCTGCAAATATTCCTTTTGGCTTCCGGCCTTCACCTAACCACATACACTCATATATCACAGTTACCGCAAACTTCACCGGTCAATACCTACTCACATTTCCATACATATGAACCCACCAACAGGAATATATAGTGCCACAAGATCATTAATCTTATAAAATAATATTTAATAAAAGCAGGCTTTCTTTTGTACACAGTTCTAATATCAATCTCTAAAAATACAATAAGACAATCTACACAGACTAATATAAAGGCGGATACATCATGATTAAAAATCCACACCATAAAAAAAAAGAAGTTGGAGAGAGAGAACACACAAAACAATACACTATTTCATAAAATCATCAGCTAATTTGTATAAACAATCAATACAGCAATATGATTGGTATCTCTCATCTACTGTGCCGGTATGTTCTCCAAATCTAGCTTTATTTAAGTGTTGATGCGTTTCGGCGGTATTAAACAAATTCGAACCCCCTTCTTCAAGACAGTACTTTATACTTTCTCTACTCAATATAAATTAATCATTGGAACCTGTATTGGGATATATAGATGCTATAATTACCAAATATTCAGATGTTTATATTTTCTCTATAAGCATGTAATTCATACATTTAATTTTCGCTGAAATATAACAAAACACATTTACATAATTGAGAAGTCTTCTCTTTTCTAAAAGAAAATGTATTAATAGAAACACATCATATATTACATCATTACACTGCAGCATTTTACATAGACCCCTGGCCTGTGACACTTATATCACGCAACGAGGGATCCACAGTATGTTTCCATAACCCACTCAATTCCTAAAACGTATACAAATCCAAAGGTGTTTCAGTTGTCATCTTGTTCCAATAAATTACCTGTATAAATTTAACCAAATGTGGCCCACACTCGGACCATTCAGTCAAGCAGGAGGTAGAGGTCATACATACTACCAACAAATCCAACCTTACCCTGTATGTCATACTCCACCCAAATCAAGTTCAATAAATATTCAAACTCACAAGACACACCCCACAATTATCTTCTTACTTCTTCAATGTGTATATATTTTTATTTTGAACACTCCTCATCTTCCACCTTAATTCATAAAGAATCTCAACCTTGGAATCGATTGAACCTCCATGAGACCTGCTCAAGGCAAGTTTCCCTCTCACATATGTTTACACTGCAGGGAAGATATGAACATGAAGATATGTATTTAGGTATTATATTCACCTTCGCTTATAGAGTTATTCTATAACTTTTTCTTGCCTAGTGGTACTTAAAGAATGCTCGATGGCCCCTACCTGATTTATCAGGGCAACACCCTCTCTACTTTTTTGGGTGATTTTCACGCTGTTTGTCGCAACCAATCTTCGAGCTCAAAGCACTTAAGTGCCAACTGGCTTTGGTCTCTCATTTTCCTTACTGGCCTCCCACCCTTTGTGGGCAAGTACAATCACATAGAGTGTTAGATTTTGTCCTAGTGAGTTAGCAGGATCAATGGAAGACTACATTGAAGCTGGCAGTTCCCCAGCACTAGCGATACCTTGGTATTACTTGCTAGACTGGAAAATCTACGTAGGGTTTTGAATGTACAGGAAGAATGGCGCTAGGAACTGGTAGCGGTAGGGTGAAAAAAGAGAACAACAGAAAGTAGTACGGTGCTACTAGGTCAGAGGAAACCCGATATAACCACTGAAATAAAGTGGCAAGGGCCCACTTAGTAATTGAAACAACAAGTCCTGTGCACACGTTGGATGAGTATTAACAAAGTCTGTGATAAACGTAGTATTTGTTCAAGCATAAATGGAGATATGAACAAGATGCCAAGAACCAAGGACACAAGGCGTTTCTTTAGGGTGAGGTATATTTAGACCTTCATCAGAAGGAAAAACATCAAAAGAAAAGACCAGCCGACACGTGTTTCGTCAATCGGGTAGTCACCCGTGACTCTTCAGGGCTGAAGTGTATAAGTGCGCAAAAAATCGTAGGACCGGTGAATATACCAACCCGGCCAGATCGGGTCACAACTGAAAAGAGAGAAAGCCAGTGGTGGCAGCAAAGGAATTAAAAAAATCATAAGGGAGGACCAATCCGTCATAACCCTCGGTAGCAGCACACAGTAGTGAACGGGCAGGTGCAGCCGTCACTCGGGGATCTCCATATTCAGGGCGAAAAAGTGAACGTAACTGAGTCCGGATGCAGAAAGACTGCTAGACCGATTTTAATTGTGGCAGGACCATCTAGTTGATCTTACCTTCTTTACAAGCGGCGTTGCTTACTTATAGTCTGCTTGATTTCGTCAAAATAATGCCAGTTACCCACCTTGTCATCTCATTTATACACTGATCTCTTTATGTAAGAGAGTGCTATCGTACGAACCTTTGTATGGTGACTGTACTTCATCTTGAAATTCGGTGCTCGCCCGGTTGAATATAATTCCACCATATTAGAGTGGGTTCCAATATAATGAATACTCATTTACTTATGGTTTGCGATTGTCCGAAATGTATTGTTAGGTCCATTTTCCACTAACATAGTTTTTTTGTACTGAACATAGATTCTATTACGTTAGATGTGGTGACCACTCAGATTGGCAAAAATGAAGATAAAAATAAGAAAAGTCTGTCACCCCAATGTTATCTGCATTTACATAAAGATTGTCTTGTTATGATTAATGTGATGCCTACTACAGATATTCAAGAATTGTAAAGGGCATTCAGGTTGCTAATTAAACAAATCTATTGCTGTAAATAAGTGTGATTAATTGCATGCATCAATTTCAATCATATGGTACATGCTAATGATCACTATTCTTTGTGCCAGTTAAGTCAAATGGTGCATGCTAATTTTGATCGTTATATCCACGACCTCATCTGTCCTAAATTCTCATAACTAAAGATGTACCAGTTTTATCCAGTTTTCTCTGGAGTTCAGTCCTTTTCTGACTGTGTTTAACTATAGAAATATACCACTGTTCCCTCAGTTTCCTATTTCGCTCCATGCATCCACGTCGTTTGTTCCATAGAATGTTTTCCAGGATAAACCACCTGAACTCCATATGTCCATGTTCTGCTTCTATATAGTGCTCAAATAAGGGGGCATTGGCTGTAGGTAGTGCAGACCTATGCTCTAAAAGTCATAATCTCAGTTCTCTACCTGTTTCGCCCACATAGCCTAGTCCGTAAGGACATAGGAAGTAGTCTATGATGTTACTACTCCGGCAATCGTTCAAAACTTCTTAACGTTACCTTCATACCATTGTATTCCATAGTTTTACTTACTTTACAATGGTCACATATGGTGCAGTGTCCAAGATCTTACACATCCCAGCAGAAACCGGTGGGCAAAGACAGCCACAAGTCCAAAGGTGTTAAAAAATAAAGAAAGCAAACCTCACACACCCATACACCCATACGCACAAGGATTCTTACAGTCACACAGCCACTCACAATATATATATTAAAAGTAGTTTTACTTATTAATAGTACACCTAGTATTCGACTTTAACTCTTGTAGTACCTTAGTATATATGTTTAACAATCATAAACCTTTACAAAATACTAACACTAACTGGATGGTGTCATCAGTGATGTCATTTTCATTTGAGATGTCATCAGTGATGTCATTGACCATGTCATGAATATGTGAGGTCATAAGCAGTGCTTTGTGGGGGCGTAAGTTATAGTTAGCTCAGATAGCTTTACAAGGATACATTGATGTAGGGCGCATACCTCGCGGCCTGAGAAGTTTCATAGCCCCAAGCTATGAAAATCCAAACCCCAAAATGATGCAGGAATGGGCACAGTGTAATTTAGAGTCATCCAGGAATTTGGTTTTGATTTTAATCAAATACGCAGAAATCAATCGTGCTACTCTGCTGGAACAAATAGATAAACTAAATGAGGAGATTGGAAACTACGAAAAGACAGAGACAAATCAAATGCAAATAGAAAAGTCACGTAAAGAAATGATGGCACGTCTAAAGAAAGAAGAAGACAAAATAAAAGACAGAAAAGCCTATAAGTTCATAAGAGATAAAAATGACTACGAATTGGGGCAGATATTTACCTTTTCTAGGAAATATGATACAATATGACGCACTAACCTGAATACAAAGGATGACCAAAGAAAAAATACATCAACGCGAGACAAACAAACAGTGTCAACATCCAATTCTGACCTAAGCTCTGCCATCGATAGTGGTTCTGACTCTGAACTAAGGATTGATTGATTGATGTACTTATAGAGCGCAGCTATCACCCTACAGGCATCTTGGCGCTTGCATTGGGAACCCGTCCTGGTTTTTCCCTGTAAGATAACCCGTACTGGGCATCCCCAAGGTGAAAGCCAGGCATCCCGCCGCGGGGGCCGTTGTGGAGATTAAGCAGGCTTGTTGCCCAGAGCTGCATAGTGTGAACTCGTGCTTAGAGTGGGCACCGAAGCGAGAATTATCGAGTCCGTGGACAATTGGGTTTTGGACCCTGCCGCGTCGGGAATCGAACCCAGGTCCCGGGTCTGATCTCTGCTTCAGGGTATGCCTCCTCTAACCAGTGAGCTACACTTCTAGGAACAAAACAGTGGGCACTTCTGATCCAATACCTGAACCAGGCGACAAAATCAATTTTTTATGCATGGACAGACGACAAACTTTGCATCCAAGAATCCAACCCAACACAAATCAAGAAATTTCAAACGCAGGCAGAGGCGCAAAGCGCGACTTCGGACCATCAAATCCCAGGAGACAAACCAGGGGAGGATGGATGCGCAAATAACTACAGAACAAGAAATAAGTCAAACCATTATCAATTTGGCAAACATCAATTTATCAAAGGCGGAAGAACAAATCTTAAGTCTGGGGTTATCTTTCTGTCCGGAAAGTAACTTCAATTATTCAAGAACTAGAATGGATGTCTACAGATGTATAAGAAAATTGAAATTAAAAAAACATTTTTTAATAAAAGCCAAAGAAAAAGAAAAGGAAGCAAGCGAAAATGCAATCACAGGGAATCCAGTTACAATGGTGCATGCAAATTTAAGACAGAACACAATTAATCAGGAAGCATCATTATTGGACACTTTGAACACATTGTGGTCGGAAAATAACACAGTAATGGAATGTGACATAACAACTCAGAATGATGGAAATTGTAAGTCAGTGGGAGCACCTATACCATCTCCATTCAAAGCCAAATCAACGTTCACACCGGTCAGTCAAAGGGACTCTATTGATGTCTTCCATGAGCATGTAACTGGGGCTTTCAAAAAATTACATCACAAGACATCAAATGAAAGGATAAAATACCACAAAAGATTTACGGAATATCATAAACTTATGTCAAAACTTAAAAATGACTCCTCCATATTCATTAGAAATGCGGACAAAGGGGGCAACATTGTAATTTGGAAAAAGACAGAATACATAAAAGAAGCATTATCGCAACTAAATAATGTTGATTGCTACACAAAGATAATTGGAACAGACTTAAAAAGAATACACCAAACATACTACACAAAACTACTATCCTGGAAGTCCAAAAATGTGATAACTAAAGATGAATACAATTTTAAAAAAAATGACTTTCCCATCACTCCATCGATGTATTTCTTACCTAAAATACACAAAGACTTACACAAATCACCCTGTAGACCAATCATATCGGCGTGTGGGAGCTTGTTGGAGCATACCTCACAATATGTGGATTTTTATTTGCAAAGCCATGTGCAGGGTTTAGCCTCTTATGTAAGGGACACTAGTGACTTTTTATACAAACTCAAAGATGTTAAATGGCAGGATGACTATTTGATGTTGGCTCTAGATGTCACATCACTCTATACGAGCATTAAGCACAATGATGGTCTTGAAGCACTCCGGTATTATCTAAAATCTGATACATCTGAATTAACGGATCACAGTAACATGCTTATAGATATGGTCGAATTTTGTCTAACGAATAATGTTTTTATGTTTAACAACTTACACTTTCAGCAAACAATGGGAGTAGCCATGGGAGCCAGCTTTTCCCCCAGCTATGCCTGCCTTCATATGGGCAGGTGGGAGGAGCTGGTTCTAGTTAAAGAATACAATGAAATCATGAATAAGAACATTGTTATTTGGCTGCGTTACATTGACGACCTTTTTATCAGATGGCAGGGTACTGAACAGGAGGCACAGAATTTCATTAATTTGATTAACAAAAACAATCTTAATTTACAATTTACAGGGACTATCAACAACACATCTGTAAATTTTATGGATACCAATATTTACATTGACAAAAATATAATCCAGACCAAATTATACCGTAAAAAGACAGCGGGCAATTCAATCTTACATAGTTTGAGTGCACATCCTTGACACCTGATCAATAGCATCCCCTATGGGGAGATGCTTAGATTAAGGAGAATCAATAGTAGTGATGTTGCCCTCAAACAAGCACAAGATCAAGCAAAAAATAGATTCCTAGCCAGAGGATATTCACGCAAAACAATTGAAGGGGCCATTGACAAATCCATGAACAAAGATCGATCTGATCTAATTAAACCTAAGTTAAAGGGACACCAATTATTGTCAACTGTTAGACCTGTCAGCCCTTTGGGTGGTCCCTCCTCATCATTATTTATTTTGTCCCACTTTTGCCTCAAACCCTGTTTGAATTTTTCCTTTTTGGGAACCACCAGACTTTTTAGTGTTGCTGCAGATTCAGGGAGCCATTTTATCTACCCCTGAAACTTCTGTCTGAGGGCCTGGAGCACAAAATGGTGGCCACCTGTGACATCACCAGCATCCACTGGAACCTACCAGCACCTTCCAGAACATTCCAGAACTCTGTGACAGTTGGAGGCGGTTTAGAATGTTGGGAGGTTAAGACAGAGTGTTGGCAGTTGGAGCTGGCAGTTGGCACCTGACTGGTGAAGAGAGAGCAGCACAACAGTGAAGGAGGAAGGAGTGAAGCAGCAGGGGTGGAAACTTGTGCCTGGAGTGGGGTCCATAAACCCACCCTTGATACTAGTCCCTACTGATGGATCCCAGCCTGTAGCCCTGTGTGGGAAGAAGCCAGAAAAACTCATCCTAAGGACCTGGACAGCAGGAACAGGCCTTAGAAGCAGAAAGCAGCAAGATCCTGACCTGGAAACTGGTTTCCCTGGAGTCCGGCGTCGAGTAGCCTAAGACCTGGAGCCCGAGGTGGAGAAGCGGCGCTGACTGAAGAAGCAGACGTCGTACCCGGAGCCGCCTGAGGTCGTGAGAGGGCGCCGACGGAGGTCGTGAGGAATACCAAAGGTCGAGGAGGAAGTTAACCGAGGTCGAGTGAGCGGCGTCATCGGAGGAGTGAAGACCGCCCTCCGGAGTCGTCGGAGACCGAGGTGAAGTGTACCGGAGGTCGGGAGTGAGGATCGCACTCCGGAGTCGCCCGGAACCTGAGAGGAGGAGCGCCGGAGGTCGGGGGTGAGGATCGCACCCCGGAGTCGCCGGAAGTCGACATCGAGGCCAGGCCGGCCGACGTCATCGAAGCCGAGAGCGCCATCGGACCGGAGCCGCCCGAAGTCGACATCGAGTAGAGACTGCCCGACGCCGTCGAATCGGAGGTCGAGATCGAACCGAGGCCGCCGACATCGGACCGGAACCGCCTACCGGCGTCGTCTAGAACTGACATTGTGCCGAGGCCGCCGAGACCAAACCGGAACCGCCTCACGGCATCGACACGACTCCAGCGGCGTCGGAACATCAGAAAAAGGGCAGTAAGTGGAGTAGAGGGCGCCTAAGGCCCTGTGGAGACCTGAGAGACTGCTCTAAGGGGCTAGGGAGGTGCTGGAACCAACCTGACTGTGCCAGGGGTGAATTGGGACTAACCTAGAGAGGTTGTGTGGAGAGAGAAAGCCAGGGCACTGGTATTCCCCCCTTGATCTACCTCAGTTTAGGCCTCAGCCTTGTCCCAGCCAGGGAGTAGAACCCCTCAAGCCTTCCACAACCCTACAAGCTGTGCCTGGGCCAAATCAGCCCTTAGGAATTGAAAAGTGATCTGATTACATGAGTGCTGCTGTATACTTTTAATTATTTATTGGGGGCACTGTATTTATTGTGTTAACCTATTTATTGCTTCACTATATTTATTGGTCTACAGGACTTGTTGGTGTACAATATTTATTGGTTCAGTATTTATTGCCTCAGAATATTTAATTGCCTGTATTACCTGCACTTATATTTATGTCCCTTGTATTTATGATCATCCCTATTTATTGAATCTCCAGACAGTATTTATTTGACCTGCACTATTTAAATTTGTATATTGTGATTGTCTTATTTATTTTTCCAATCAGCAACTAAGAGAAAAAGATAAAGAAGAATATTTTCATAATTTTTACGGTGTAGAGTCGTTTTTGGAACGGATGCACGCATGGTTATTGTATGGGTATATTGTATGCTTAGCACGGTGCCTGTTTCCTGACCACTCGAGCCAAGCTACCACAGTGTGTTCGGGGAGTCCATCACCACCCTGCGGAGTGGGAGTGGGCTGTTTCCAACATCAACCAATTATACCGAAGATGATATTGAAAAGGAATTCCGGATAATTATAGACTATAATAAACAACACAAGGAGCTGTGCAAGATTTTTACAAACAACTGGCCCTTAGTATTGAGTGACCCAATTTTAGGACAATCCTTGCCCAGAAAAATATCTATAACATACAAAAGAGCAGCATCAATGAGGGACAAATTAGTATCAACAACCCCCGAAATAATTGAAACCTGCAATTGGCTCAAAACCCATTATGGATTTTATAAATGCAAAACATGCAAGGCATGTCAATTGGGTGTAAACAAAATGTCATATACAACACCATTCAGTAAGGATGAGATTAAAATAAAAAAACTTCTTACGTGCAAAACAGAGTATGTCATATATGTTTTAACATGTCCTTGTGAGCTACAATACATTGGTAGCACAAAGCTACAAGCTCACAAGCGAATTTTACAACATATTAGAGCTATCAATAACCATGATAATACATACCCTGTAGCCAGACATTTCCGGGAGTACCACAATTCCAGAAGTCAAGATTTAAAATTCTACTTAATAGACTCAGTACCCCGAGTAGACGTGGTGGCAACAGAGAAGCGAAACTGAGAAAACTTGAAACACAATACATTCTGGAATTTGATACAAAGACCCCAGGAGGTCTTAACATTACGGAAGATCTATATACCTGTATCTAAGAACTTATCCAAACAATATACATGAATATATGCCAGCATTTATTCTCAACATGAACAGGATATTCTGAGAATTTTAATTTCAAAGCTTTTATGGGGAAGTTTTACATCTCTTTTATGTGTTTTTATATATTTATATATTTAATTTATGTATTTATATATTTATATATTATAGCAAATTCTTTTTGCACCACATATGAGGGACGTATGCTCCACACTTTAAGCACCCTATCTAGCCCTATATGATTCCAAATCCTTACTAACATTCTATCACATAATGTAGGCATATATGTTCCTGATCTATGATAATCTCAACGACTGTGACATAACTTGTTACTTTTACATACAATAATTTACAACAATTGTATCTTATAATACCAAACCTTAAAAGTAATATCTACTGCAACATAAGCATCAAACAAAGGTAAACTTATGAAACATATTTGTTTCATTTATCTATTTTTTAGATTTAGAATTTGCACTTTGCACAGATCTAGCACAAATTTGCACATTAAGTAACACTGATATTGATTCCCCCCTAAAACTAATTTTTATTACCATTTCACATTTTGCACATATGAGCATTGCGTAACAACAAAACATTATATATAAAAAAAGAATGTTGCACACTTTATCGCATTTATGCGACAAATATAAGTTGATTCTCAATATTTTCAATGTTTTTAATGTGAACTATGCAATGTACTCGATGCGATGACAAAGATAAAGAATATTTCGCTTCACGACAACAGTGATTACAATACAGTCTATTTAATGTAACACTTGATGGTCAGCAAGAACAGTTCATTTATATGTACATCCAACCAATACAATACGTATCTATAATCAGTTTCGACTATCTGCATTTAGGCATGTACAATCAACTGGGTTCAACGCGATCATTACATTTATTCTATTCTCAAATAACTGTATTTTTGACTGTATTATAAGCGATATTTTAATGTGAAAGTGTACAGAGAATATGCATTTTTGCATGTTACATATGTTGAATTCATAACTATGAAATGTTTACAAATACGCCAGCAACAGTGTACGGGGACAGTCTTCTTTTTATGTCTATTACCACGTGCAATTTATTAACCTATCACCTAGCACAATGTCACTTTAAAAAACGAATGCGGTGCAAAAAAACTTTACCATGTGATCAAGACTCGAAGGAGTTGAAACGCGTTATGGCGGCATCAAAGAAATAAACATCAAATAATTGGCACCAAGTCTGTGGTCCGTGTCCGTGTGTAGCTGACAAAGGCGAGCAAGCTGCGGATTCGTCCATATTTGAACCGGGAGGTTTCACCCGATTCTACACGGGCCCCCGCTAAACCAAAGGTCGACAACGCAAAAGGAAACCACTTCCGAAGTGTTCGGCTAAGGAAATAGAGAAGTCCGGTGGGACTAAGTTTGTCAGACCCCCCTTTTCAACGTGGAGACACAGCAACGCCGAAAGCCGAGCGAAAATCGGTGAACGCTGGGTCGGAGGACGTGGTGGAAACCGACAGACGCAAGGTAGGCGAGTGTAAACGATTATAAGGGGTTAGCGGTTTTTGCCAAACACGCGTCGAGGTAGAATCAGCAAATACCTCAGTACGCGTGTAAATTATTTTCAATTATGATGTCCGGTGATACGCTAAGAGACAGAGAAGCGGCAGCGCTGGGAATGTTCAGTGATGCAACTGTTGCTAAAACGTTACCTCAAGCACACAAAGATGACAGTAACACGAGTAATAACACTCTAAGGGATAAATTTAAACAGCTGGAAAAATATATGCGCCAAGAACAAAGTAAGTAGTGGGAGACAAAATCTTTACAAGGATACATTGATGTAGGGCGCATACCTCGCGGCCTGAGAATTTTCATAGCCCCAAGCTATGAAAATCCAAACCCCAAAATGATGCAGGAATGGGCACAGTGTAATTTAGAGTCATCCAGGAATTTGGTTTTGATTTTAATCAAATACGCAGAAATCGATCGTGCTACTCTGCTGGAACAAATAGATAAACTAAATGAGGAGATTGGAAACTACGAAAAGACAGAGACAAATCAAATGCAAATAGAAAAGTCACGTAAAGAAATGATGGCACGTCTAAAGAAAGAAAAAGACAAAATAAAAGACAGAAAAGCCTATAAGTTCATAAGAGATAAAAATGACTACAAATTGGGGCAGATATTTACCTTTTCTAGGAAATATGATACAATACGACGCACTAACCTGAATACAAAGGATGACCAAAGAAAAAATACATCAACGCGAGACAAACAAACAGTGTCAACATCCAATTCTGACCTAAGCTCTGCCATCGATAGTGGTTCTGACTCTGAACTAAGGAACAAAACAGTGGGCACTTCTGATCCAATACCTGAACCAGGCGACGAAATCAATTTTTTATGCATGGACAGACGACAAACTTTGCGTCCAAGAATCCAACCCAACACAAATCAAGAAATTTCAAATGCAGGCAGAGGCGCAAAGCGCGACTTCGGACCATCAAATCCCAGGAGACAAACCAGAGGAAGATGGATGCGCAAATAACTACAGAACAAGAAATAAGTCAAACCATTATCAATTTGGCAAACATCAATTTATCAAAGGCGGAAGAACAAATCTTAAGTCTGGGGTTATCTTTCTGTCCGGAAAGTAACTTCAATTATTCAAGAACTAGAATGGATGTCTACAGATGTATAAAAACATTGAAATTAAAAAAACATTTTTTAATAAAAGCCAAAGAAAAAGAAAAGAAAACAAGCGAAAATGCAATCACAGGGAATCCAGTTACAATGGAGCATGCAAATTTAAGACAGAACACAATTAATCAGGAAGCATCATTATTGGACACTTTGAACACATTGTGGTCGGAAAATAACACAGTAATGGAATGTGACATAACAACTCAGAATGATGGAAATTGTAAGTCAGTGGGAGCACCTATACCATCACCATTCAAAGCCAAATCAACGTTCACACCGGTCAGTCAAAGGGACTCTATTGATGTCTTCCATGAGCATGTAACTGGGGCTATCAAAAAATTACATCACAAGACATCAAATGAAAGGATAAAATACCACAAAAGATTTACGGAATATCATAAACTTATGTCAAAACTTAAAAATGACTCCTCCATAGTCATTAGAAATGCGGACAAAGGGGGCAACATTGTCATTTGGAAAAAGACAGAATACATAAAAGAAGCATTATCGCAACTAAATAATGTTGATTGCTACACAAACATAATTGGAACAGACTTAAAAAGAATACACCAAACATACTACACAAAACTACTATCCTGGAAGTCCAAAAATTTGATAACTAAAGATGAATACAATTTTTTAAAAAATGACTTTCCCATCACTCCATCGATGTATTTCTTACCTAAAATACACAAAGACTTACACAAACCACCCGGTAGACCAGTCATATCGGCGTGTGGGAGCTTGTTGGAGCATACCTCACAATATGTGGATTTTTATTTGCAAAGCCATGTGCAGGGTTTAGCCTCTTATGTAAGGGACACTAGTGACTTTTTATACAAACTCAAAGATGTTAAATGGCAGGATGACTATTTGATGTTGGCTCTAGATGTCACATCACTCTATACGAGCATTAAGCACAATGATGGTCTTGAAGCACTCCGGTATTATCTAAAATCTGATACATCTGAATTAACGGATCACAGTAACATGCTCATAGATATGGTCGAATTTTGTCTAACGAATAATGTTTTTATGTTTAACAACTTTCCTTTTCAGCAAACAATGGGAGTAGCCATGGGAGCCAGCTTTTCCCCCAGCTATGCCTGCCTTCATATGGGCAGGTGGGAGGAGCTGGTTCTAGTTAAAGAATACAATGAAATCATGAATAAGAACATTGTTATTTGGCTACGTTACATTGACGACCTTTTTATCATATGGCAGGGTACTGAACAGGAGGCACAGAATTTCATTAATTTGATTAACAAAAACAATCTTAATTTACAATTTACAGGGACTATCAACAACACATCTGTAAATTTTCTGGATACCAATATTTACATTGACAAAAATATAATCCAGACCAAATTATACCGTAAAAAGACAGCGGGCAATTCAATCTTACATAGTTCGAGTGCACATCCTCGACACCTGATCAATAGCATCCCCTATGGGGAGATGCTTAGATTAAGGAGAATCAATAGTAGTGATGTTGCCCTCAAACAATCACAAGATCAAGCAAAAAATAGATTCCTAGCCAGAGGATATTCACGCAAAACAATTGAAGGGGCCATTGACAAATCCATGAACAAAGATCGATCTGATCTAATTAAACCTAAGTTAAAGGGACACCAATTATTGTCAACCAATTATACCGAAGATGATATTGAAAAGGAATTCCGGATAATTATAGACTATAATAAACAACACAAGGAGCTGTGCAAGATTTTTACAAACAACTGGCCCTTAGTATTGAGTGACCCAATTTTAGGACAATCCTTGCCCAGAAAAATATCTATAACATACAAAAGAGCAGCATCAATGAGGGACAAATTAGTATCAACAACCCCCGAAATAATTGAAACCTGCAATTGGCTCAAAACCCATTATGGATTTTATAAATGCAAAACATGCAAGGCATGTCAATTGGGTTTAAACAAAATGTCATATACAACACCATTCAGTAAGGATGAGATTAAAATAAAAAAACTTCTTACGTGCAAAACAGAGTATGTCATATATGTTTTAACATGTCCTTGTGAGCTACAATACATTGGTAGCACAAAGCTACAAGCTCACAAGCGAATTAGAGCTATCAATAATCATGATAATACATACCCTGTAGCCAGACATTTCCGGGAGTACCACAATTCCAGAAGTCAAGATTTAAAATTCTACTTAATAGACTCAGTACCCCCGAGTAGACGTGGTGGCAACAGAGAAGCCAAACTGAGAAAACTTGAAACACAATACATTCTGGAATTTGATACAAAGACCCCAGGAGGTCTTAACATTACGGAAGATCTATATACCTGTATCTAAGAACTTATCCAAACAATAAACATGAATATATGCCAGCATTTATTCTCAACATGAACAGGATATTCTCAGAATTTTAATTTCAAAGCTTTTATGGGGAAGTTTTACATCTCTTTTATGTGTTTTTATATATTTATATATTTAATTTATTTATTTATATATTTATATATTATAGCAAATTCTTTTTGCACCACATATGAGGGACGTATGCTCCACACTTTAAGCACCCTATCTAGCCCTATATGATTCCAAATCCTTACTAACATTCTATCACATAATGTAGGCATATATGTTCCTGATCTATGATAATCTCAACGACTGTGACATAACTTGTTACTTTTACATACAATAATTTACAACAATTGTATCTTATAATACCAAACCTTAAAAGTAATATCTACTGCAACATAAGCATCAAACAAAGGTAAACTTATGAAACATATTTGTTTCATTTATCTATTTTTTAGATTTAGAATGTGGACTTTGCACAGATCTAGCACAAATTTGCACATTAAGTAACACTGATATTGATTCCCCCCTAAAACTAATTTTTATTACCATTACACATTTTGCACATATGAGCATTGCGGAACAACAAAACATTATATATAAAAAAAGAATGTTGCACACTTTATCGCATTTATGCGACAAATATAAGTTGATTCTAAATATTTTCAATGTTTTTAATGTGAACTATGCAATGTACTCGATGCGATGACAAAGATAAAGAATATTTCGCTTCACGACAACAGTGATTACAATACAGTCTATTTAATGTAACACTTGATGGTCAGCAAGAACAGTTCATTTATATGTACATCCAACCAATACAATACGTATCTATAATCAGTTTCGACTATCTGCATTTAGGCATGTACAATCAACTGGGTTCAACGCGATCATTACATTTATTCTATTCTCAAATAACTGTATTTTTGACTGTATTATAAGCGATATTTTAATGTGAAAGTGTACAGAGAATATGCATTTTTGCATGTTACATATGTTGAATTCATAACTATGAAATGTTTACAAATACGCCAGCAACAGTGTACGGGGACAGTCTTCTTTTTATGTCTATTACCACGTGCAATTTATTAACCTATCACCTAGCACAATGTCACTTTAAAAAACGAATGCGGTGCAAAAAAACTTTACCATGTGATCAAGACTCGAAGGAGTTGAAACGCGTTATGGCGGCATCAAAGAAATAAACATCAAATAATTGGCACCAAGTCTGTGGTCCGTGTCCGTGTGTAGCTGACAAAGGCGAGCAAGCTGCGGATTCGTCCATATATACGTGAAAATAAAAACACGCTGAGATGAACTGTGTGGCCATGGCATCGTTCTTGTAAAAGCGCCGTAACGATATCGTTGGAATTTTGGGAGCCGCTGCCCCGCCGTGGCCCGCCATTGCAAGTGGCTCGGGTCTTTGCAGCGAAAACAAGAGAAGTGGATATATATATATATATCCAACAAAACAGGTTACCCAAACGAAGCACTGCCACAGGAAGTTCAGTTAGCTCTTCAATTTATTGACACCCTGCCTGCAGGCGCCATACCAGGGACAACCATCGAAAGTACAAAAGCCAGACGCGTTTCAGGAGTTCAGTTCTCCCTTCTTCAGTGGCGTAGTTTTTGGAGGAATGAAAGCACCATCATTGCACACGTTGTAATTGTAGACACCTGCCTCAGTGGGCGTGGCCATGAACTCGCACGGCCTTGTGGATGCCGTAGTGTACAGGTCAGTATTCCCCCAGTGGGTGTGCAGTCATGCCAAAATAAAAACAATGTTCCCCAGTGGGTCGATGCTGTGTCCTGGTGAGAGCCTGCCCCGCTTTCCAGGTGTCAACTCGAGCATTGAGCTGGCGTCACCCTGCAATATCGCCAGCTCCTTCCTCCCATGATGCCGGCACCGCCGTGGTGCAAGCAAGGACCCGCAAAGCGATGGGCAGCTCTTCACGGCCGGGACAGCCGTAATAAATCCAACAAAACAGGTTACCCAAACAAAGCACTGCCACAGGAAGTTCAGTTAGCTCTTCAATTTATTGACACCCTGCCTGCAGGCGCCATACCAGGGACAACCATCGAAAGTACAAAAGCCAGACGCGTTTCAGGAGTTCAGTTCTCCCTTCTTCAGTGGCGTAGTTTTCGGAGGAATGAAAGCACCATCATTGCACACGTTGTAATTGTAGACACCTGCCTCAGTGGGCGTGGCCATGAACTCGAACGGCCTTGTGGATGCCGTAGTGTACAGGTCAGTATTCCCCCAGTGGGTGTGCAGTCATGCCAAAATAAAAACAATGTTCCCCAGTGGGTCGATGCTGTGTCCTGGTGAGAGCCTGCCCCGCTTTCCAGGTGTCAACTCGAGCATTGAGCTGGCGTCACCCTGCAATATCGCAGCTCCTTCCTCCCATGATGCCGGCACCGCCGTGGTGCAAGCAAGGACCCGCAAAGCGATGGGCAGCTCTTCACGGCCGGGACAGCCATAATAAATCCAACAAAACAGGTTACCCAAACGAAGCACTGCCACAGGAAGTTCAGTTAGCTCTTCAATTTATTGACACCCTGCCTGCAGGCGCCATACCAGGGACAACCATCGAAAGTACAAAAGCCAGACGCGTTTCAGGAGTTCAGTTCTCCCTTCTTCAGTGGCGTAGTTTTCGGAGGAATGAAAGCACCATCATTGCACACGTTGTAATTGTAGACACCTGCCTCAGTGGGCGTGGCCATGAACTCGCACGGCCTTGTGGATGCCGTAGTGTACAGGTCAGTATTCCCCCAGTGGGTGTGCAGTCATGCCAAAATAAAAACAATGTTCCCCAGTGGGTCGATGCTGTGTCCTGGTGAGAGCCTGCCCCGCTTTCCAGGTGTCAACTCGAGCATTGAGCTGGCGTCACCCTGCAATATCGCCAGCTCCTTCCTCCCATGATGCCGGCACCGCCGTGGTGCAAGCAAGGACCCGCAAAGCGATGGGCAGCTCTTCACGGCCGGGACAGCCGTAATAAATCCAACGCCCACTGAGGCAGGTGTCTACAATTACAACGTGTGCAATGATGGTGCTTTAATTCCTCCGAAAACTACGCCACTGAAGAAGGGAGAACTGAACTCCTGAAACGCGTCTGGCTTTTGTACTTTCGATGGTTGTCCCTGGTATGGCGCCTGCAGGCAGGGTGTCAATAAATTGAAGAGCTAACTGAACTTCCTGTGGCAGTGCTTCGTTTGGGTAACCTGTTTTGTTGGATTTATTATGGCTGTCCCGGCCGTGAAGAGCTGCCCATCGCTTTGCGGGTCCTTGCTTGCACCACGGCGGTGCCGGCATCATGGGAGGAAGGAGCTGGCGATATTGCAGGGTGACGCCAGCTCAATGCTCGAGTTGACACCTGGAAAGCGGGGCAGGCTCTCACCAGGACACAGCATCGACCCACTGGGGAACATTGTTTTTATTTTGGCATGACTGCACACCCACTGGGGGAATACTGACCTGTACACTACGGCATCCACAAGGCCGTGCGAGTTCATGGCCACGCCCACTGAGGCAGGTGTCTACAATTACAACGTGTGCAATGATGGTGCTTTCATTCCTCCGAAAACTACGCCACTGAAGAAGGGAGAACTGAACTCCTGAAACGCGTCTGGCTTTTGTACTTTCGATGGTTGTCCCTGGTATGGCGCCTGCAGGCAGGGTGTCAATAAATTGAAGAGCTAACTGAACTTCCTGTGGCAGTGCTTCGTTTGGGTAACCTGTTTTGTTGGATTTATTACGGCTGTCCCGGCCGTGAAGAGCTGCCCATCGCTTTGCGGGTCCTTGCTTGCACCACGGCGGTGCCGGCATCATGGGAGGAAGGAGCTGGCGATATTGCAGGGTGACGCCAGCTCAATGCTCGAGTTGACACCTGGAAAGCGGGGCAGGCTCTCACCAGGACACAGCATCGACCCACTGGGGAACATTGTTTTTATTTTGGCATGACTGCACACCCACTGGGGGAATACTGACCTGTACACTACGGCATCCACAAGGCCGTGCGAGTTCATGGCCACGCCCACTGAGGCAGGTGTCTACAATTACAACGTGTGCAATGATGGTGCTTTCATTCCTCCGAAAACTACGCCACTGAAGAAGGGAGAACTGAACTCCTGAAACGCGTCTGGCTTTTGTACTTTCGATGGTTGTCCCTGGTATGGCGCCTGCAGGCAGGGTGTCAATAAATTGAAGAGCTAACTGAACTTCCTGTGGCAGTGCTTCGTTTGGGTAACCTGTTTTGTTGGATTTATTACGGCTGTCCCGGCCGTGAAGAGCTGCCCATCGCTTTGCGGGTCCTTGCTTGCACCACGGCGGTGCCGGCATCATGGGAGGAAGGAGCTGGCGATATTGCAGGGTGACGCCAGCTCAATGCTCGAGTTGACACCTGGAAAGCGGGGCAGGCTCTCACCAGGACACAGCATCGACCCACTGGGGAACATTGTTTTTATTTTGGCATGACTGCACACCCACTGGGGGAATACTGACCTGTACACTACGGCATCCACAAGGCCGTGCGAGTTCATGGCCACGCCCACTGAGGCAGGTGTCTACAATTACAACGTGTGCAATGATGGTGCTTTCATTCCTCCGAAAACTACGCCACTGAAGAAGGGAGAACTGAACTCCTGAAACGCGTCTGGCTTTTGTACTTTCGATGGTTGTCCCTGGTATGGCGCCTGCAGGCAGGGTGTCAATAAATTGAAGAGCTAACTGAACTTCCTGTGGCAGTGCTTCGTTTGGGTAACCTGTTTTGTTGGATTTATTACGGCTGTCCCGGCCGTGAAGAGCTGCCCATCGCTTTGCGGGTCCTTGCTTGCACCACGGCGGTGCCGGCATCATGGGAGGAAGGAGCTGGCGATATTGCAGGGTGACGCCAGCTCAATGCTCGAGTTGACACCTGGAAAGCGGGGCAGGCTCTCACCAGGACACAGCATCGACCCACTGGGGAACATTGTTTTTATTTTGGCATGACTGCACACCCACTGGGGGAATACTGACCTGTACACTACGGCATCCACAAGGCCGTGCGAGTTCATGGCCACGCCCACTGAGGCAGGTGTCTACAATTACAACGTGTGCAATGATGGTGCTTTCATTCCTCCGAAAACTACGCCACTGAAGAAGGGAGAACTGAACTCCTGAAACGCGTCTGGCTTTTGTACTTTCGATGGTTGTCCCTGGTATGGCGCCTGCAGGCAGGGTGTCAATAAATTGAAGAGCTAACTGAACTTCCTGTGGCAGTGCTTCGTTTGGGTAACCTGTTTTGTTGGATATATATATATATATATATATATATATATATCACTGAAAAAACCATAGGTTTCACACATGTTATAGTTAGCTGGACATTTCACTCATAAAAAACCAATGAAATTCCCCCGTTATAGTTAGTGCAGGCAACTATAACTCACGCGACCGCAATCCTCTGCTGATGATGTCAGATATTACATCACTGTATTTAGACACTTTTTTACCCATGTCTTCTTCCATTAATCTTTAGCTATAAATATTTTACAAATATTTATTTTTCATAAAGACACATATGTCATCAGTGATGTAATATCTGACATCATCAGCAGAGGATTGCGGTCGCGTGAGTTATAGTTGCCTGCACTAACTATAACGGGGGAATTTCATTGTTTTTTTATGAGTGAAATGTCCAGCTAACTATAACATGTGTGAAACCTATGGTTTTTTCAGTGAATTTGCAAGGTTTTTTAAATGCTAATTCCTAACTATAACGTGTGTGAAACCCATGGTTTTTTCAGTAAATTTGTACGGTTTTTTAAATGCAAATTTTTTTTGGAGATTTTTGGTAAACCTATGTATAAAATAATATATGTACTATATCCTGCATTATGGAATGGTTAATTTTTTTTTTTATGCATTTTTTTCCGTGCGCGTATGGTAAGCTGACGCTACGTGCTCCGTACGTCATAAGTACGGTGCGCTTACGTGATACGATGCACGTATGGTAAGCTGACGCTACGTGCTCCGCACTTCATAAGTACAGCGCGCTTACGTGATACGTACGTGACGTACGCGTACACGCGGAAGCAACGTCGCGGTTACGCAGGGGCGTGTAATGCGCATGCGCGAGTGCGTCTTACGTACGCGCTCCGTAAGCGCTCCGTAAGCATCACGTTCGCGCATGCGTACTTGTTTCCGAGCGCGTACCGTAAGCTTACGGAGCGCGCACGGTAGGTCATGTGATCCACAAAGAACACTTTTCATTGGTTGAAACTACTTTCAGTTCCAGAAACTTCCCACACCACACCCATTCCCCTCATTACTGCTTGAGATCCCCTAGGAGAAGGAGCTGAATTGACATTGAGATACAATGGCAGAACAGCAGACCTCTTCTGAGAGTGAGGCTAGCAGCACCACCTTCATCCAGAGAAGGAGGAAACAAAAGAATTCTTTTGTATGGGAGTATTTTACTTTTCCAGAGGGGGAGAAAAAGGTCAATGCTCCATTGGTCACTTGCACACTTTGTGACCGTGTTTTATCTAGAGGAAATCCAAGGAAGAAGTATTCCTTTGGAAATCCCTCTATGATGAGACACCTTAGGGATAGACATCCCAGGACCGTTGCTCGACATACTGGAGAAAACTCTTCAGTAAGTCACCAGAGCCCAACCTCAGAAGCTCAGCCGAGTACATCATCGGCAGCTCAGCTGAGCCCTTCCTCTGAGGTGGGAGCATCACCTTCTTCTGCTCCTCTGGACGTTAACCCTCGATTTGGGAGGGTTGCAATGAGGTGTACAAGGTGTTGTGGTCTTATTGTTTTTGGGGAGACCAGTGTTTCCCTTATTAACAATAAAATAGACCAGCACGTTTGTAGACGCTCATAATATTCCCATTCTTTCTTTCCTCCATCCCTGTATTAACCCAATGGCTCTTTTAAGAGCCAACCTTACCTCACATTTTTTTTAATTTTTTTTTAAGCTTTCCTTTTTGAAATTTTTTTTGGCCGTGCGCGTACGGTACGCGTAATTACGCGAAGTTCGCGGAATTTTTCCTCGCGGAAATTCTCCATTTACGCCGTGCGCGTACGCTGCGCGCATTCGGCGATTTTTTGAAAAAAAAAAAAAAATTAATTTTTTGCCCTTGGGGGTCCTTCTGGGACCCCCTGACAAAGGCTAGGGGGTCAGGAACTGTCCACCCTGCCTACTTTTCACGTTATCCACCTTTGTTTTTCACCCCCTCAGACTGCGAGAGACAAAATGGCGGCCGACACTTCCTGGTTTCGACCGATTCGAATGTTTACTGAGATCTAACAACCAATCAGAATCGCGCTCGCGCACGGCAGCGTGCAGTACGGTAAGCTTACGGTACGCTCTCGGAGCACGCCCATAGATATATATATTGTTTTAAATGCTATTTTCTCAGGAAATACTGAACAGATTTACACGGGACCTTCAAAAGGCACATCTCTGACCTGAGGGCTACCTCTCTGCCAAATTTCAAGTAATTCTGTTCCGCCGTTCGGGCTGTAGCTCGGACTAAAGGTCCTATGGAAAAATGCATGGGGAAAACACGTTTTGGGACCCCCCCTTTTTCTCAGCCCCCGCTTGACGAATCCCCCCGAGACTTTTAGGGTAGGAGCGGAGTGGAGCGGAGCGCCCCACCTATTTTGAGAATTTCGCGAGGATTCGTCAATCGGCGCCAAAGTTATTCCAAATAGAATGTTGCGGATTTCCTATGGAAACACGGTCCTAACTATAACTATCTACTGGCGACCGCCAGTAGATAATATATATATATATATATATATATATATATATATATATATATATAGTATATACATATATATTCAGAAAAATGACCATTTAATGCCAGTTGTTTTGCCGTTTGCCGTTGCAGTTGTTAGCGGGTGGGGCTACGGGTGGGGCTAAGGTATGACTAGTTTAGAATCTTTCAGTTGCATTAGCGGACTACAGTTTTTGACCCTCTGCAGTACAACAAACTGTTTTTCCTAATGCACAGTGGCATATTTACAAGTAGTGACGCATCGCTGTGTTGCATTAATGATGCTTCAAAACAACTTGCGCTTCAGTATGACAGAATCCCAAGTCATGGATGCATCATATTTACAATATAGCACACCATGGTGTAAGGGTCTGTGTGTGTCATAAAAAGATTACATATCCGTTTGTGCCACTTGGCAATGAAATCTGATGCATCTGCTGGAAAAGTGACTCAGGGCTGACTTGTGGTCCGCAAAGGGATGCAAATTGGCCTTACTTCACTTTAGAGCGCATATTGTGTAAAAAAAACAATAGTACACCAGAAGAAAGGGCAATAACCCCAGCACCACCTAAGATGTCTAGGCAGACTCCCAGGGGAAGAGGAAGTCCAAATTAAGTAAAGAGGAGAATGATATCTTGATCACAGAGCTGACACAGCACCAACATCAGCTGTTTGTCACCTTGAAATTGCCACTAGAGAGGAAACAGGGTATTTGGCAGTCCATAGTGGAGAAGATCAACTGTGTGGGGCAAGCGAAGAGGACTGTCACCAACTGCAAGAAGTGCTGGCACAATTATAAGTGCTGGACAAAGGAGAAACTGGCCAATAACCTGACGGCAGGAATGCAGACCGGAGGCGGGAGCCGGATACCTTGGAGCAACGGGTGGTAGCTGTCATCGCAGACGAGTTGGTGGCTGGAGTACCAGGATTTGACAGTGCAGTACATGAGTAACAACCACAGGTGCAAGGTAAATATTAGCAAGGAGCAATGTGGGCACAAAGGTCATGTTGTGCAGTGCACCCAGCTATGATCCAATGCACCACTGTGCTGTGTGCAGTGCAAAGGGCAGAAATCTGGATCAAGTCTTGTTAAAAGGACTCAGAAATGTCACTCAAACAGTCCAGTTATATATTGCACAGCTCTGCCCAGCTCCGTTATGTTTCTCCATTCAATTTGTGAAGTGCAGCACCAGTCCCATGTCCACCTTTGTATAGTGACACGTCTGATTGCACAAATTTGGTGCACAAACAGAATATCGAGTTTTAAATGTCGACATACACAAATATCGAGTCGGAAATATCGTGATACAGAAATATCGACAACAAGAATATTGTGGTCAAGAATATCGACCCTGAGGTAAAGAATATCAGTTTTGGAAATTATGAAGATATTAATAACGTTTGCAAAAATATCTTTGTTTAAAATATCGATGTTTTAATTAGTGTTATGTATCTTAGTATGTATTTTAAAAGTATGTGATTTTTTTTGTATAAGAATTGCTTTTGTTTTTTAGATATGTGTTACATTTTTAGAAGTTATTCATTTTATTTTAATGACATTTTGTGTTTTTTAGTTCTGTAGCAGTTTGTGGGTTTATAGGGGAATAGGGTGGGAAGTAATGTAATTATAATACATTAATATGTATACGTTTTTATTTAATTTAGATTTTATAGTGTTAATTGTGGGAAATATCGTATTATTATTTATGTATTAATTGGTTGTTTATTATTATTAATAAATTAATTGGCAATTATGTTAATTGTGTCATATTTTGTACATCTATATTTTTTACATCAATATTATTTTGCTATTTTGATACTTACCATTAGAAATATAGGATGTTGATTGATATTTAGGGCTCAATATTTGTGTATGGACCCACACATTTATGGTCACTAACCAGATTTACTATCAAAGTAGTAGAAGGGGGACCTGAGAGCCAGTTAATGGTCCAGTGTCCATGCTCCCCAAAATTACAGAAAACAAAAAAAGGACACTGTTCCAACACTAGGGTGCAAACAAACACCCATGTGCTTAAAGAAAAGAAAGGGAAAAGTTCTAGGTTAAACGGACCCACCAAATAAGGGAAAGAGCGTGTCTTCCCTCTTGTTTCCCTCACACACCCCGAAAGGTGTCATGCTTCATCATCGGGTATTTGCTCCTCATTGGGCCGGCGCTGCAATGCCCAACGGGTCCCCCGGGTCACTTTGACGGAGATCTTTTGAGACATGCCGGATGGTGCATGCGGGACCAAAATGAGGGTAGCAAAGTGCGTGCATCGTGATTTAGGACTGACCAAGGGTAGCCTAAAAAAGATATAATGTATAGCAGCACCCTTGTCAGAATAAAAGCTCATCAATAGAGTATAATCCCAAGAGGCACATTTTGCCGAGGTATCATGAAAACGGTCAACATGTTTCGCGTCTCTGTTGCCGCTAACGGTCGTTGGCGCTTCTTCAGGACCAGGATTAAAAAAAATTTGGTGAAGTGCACGTGAAAGAAAATTAAAAATGTAAATACCCATAGTACATGTCAGGGCGGTCCATTGTGCTGCTCCTGATCAAAACCCATAATACATGTCAGGCCGGGCCATTGTGCTGCTCCTGATCAAAACCTCCCAAATAGACAAAACTCGCTCCAGTGACTGTGAGCGGTGAACGCCCGCACCATGCCGGGCTAAATTGTAAAAGGTGCCAAAGCCTTTGCACCTACCACATCCAGCCGCCAGCCAGGTATGCAGTAAAAATGTTACAATTTAGCCCGGCATGGGGTACTTTATTTGGAACAAGGGGCATAGAGGGGTCGCACTGCAGAAGGTCCAGATGCCAGTCAACAAGGGGGATTTAGGGCCTCCCAATTTTGAATGGCCGCACAGCTCTACCTCACTAGATTTGATGTAATCCACAAGACAGCATTAGGAGCGGGTCATTGGCCGTGTGCTGACAAAAAAGAGTGGGATAGGGCACTCGTTTACCCACGTAAACCTTCCCGCAATGCAAAATTCTAATACATCCAACACAACACTTTACAAAGAGCATATCTCACACCTGTGTGGCTACAAAGAAATAGGGGAGTGAGGCAGCTTGCCCTAGGTGTGATTCCTGAGCTACAGACATGGCACACATGTTCTGGAACTGTTGGAATACCTGGCTATTGTGGAGGGTGCTATTAGACACCTTGGCGGCAGTCACGGGTAGGGAGGATTTGTGCTCCATGGAATCTGGGCTGTTGGGGCTATACCGATGTAGGAGGTGGAGAGGTGTTACAAAATGATTTATAGATTAGGCTCTAATTATCACTAAAAGAGCCATTGCCATGAAATGGAAGGATGCAAACCTTCCTGGTATGCCCTATTGGTTTGCAGCAACACTGAAGTGGAGCATGGCCTAATCGGTTGCCCTCCATAAAGACAAGGTCAGAGGATTGCGTAGGGCCCCCAGTGTACTGGAGTGGGATGTCCTTGTGTGAAAACTGCAGGCCCTCTCTGTTGAGCCCGGAGGTGAGGGACTCAGGAAGGAAGCATGAATATGCTATATAGCCACCTTTTACATCCACTTTTTCTCGTTATTGTGGCTTTGGAGCTTGCGCCCTATCTTGCCTCGAGTCATGCTAGGAGCTCGCGCTCTTCCACCCCCCTTTTCCTCTTCCCTATGGATGCAGTTTGCTCAGCAGCTAGAATATTATGCCTTTATCTGCTGTCTGTACGTGTAATATCACTATAATGGTTTTCTAACCCGTGCCACAAATATAAAAAATTAACATAAATGCACGGAGCTTGACAAATAGAAATGTTAGTGCCCTGCTGATTGAGCTTGTTGCTTGTTGAAAAAGAAGAAGCCAATATCTTCTGTTGAAAATGTAATTGTTATCTATGAAGCACTGACCCACTGGAAATCGTCTTATGATTGTGCATATTACCATACTGTAATGATTGCAATGCACATATTGTACTCCAAAAATGTATACAAATTGGTTCTAACTGATGGCACAAATGAGTGGCTCGCTTACTAAAATTTGACGCAAGGCAACGCTGCACGTCAGTTTGCTGCGTTGCCCTGTGTCAAAAGAAAAGAGCAGAGATCCACCGTTCTTATGAGATACGCCGCATTACTGTCCTCTTACACTATGCTGGCGCACAAATGGTTGCCTAGCACCAATGCAGGCACTCTTGCACCATGGTGCATGGGGGCCTGTGCTGAAATCAGGTTGTATTTGTGCAGGAAGGGGCACCTCTGTCACAAACAATAACCATTATGCTACCCCTGGGGAGGCATAGTCTTCTGACGCATTCCCAGATGTACATTTCCTTGTAAATCTGGAAATGCATCAAAATCTGTGGGTGCTGCATGGGAAAACCAACAACAATGCCCATGGTATGCACCTCTGACACAGAGTAAGGAAACGCAGTGACTTGGTTTGCCTTGCCATACTCCACATCTACGAGGCCATGAAAACCCATACGAAGTGGCTTTGTGTCGCATCGTAGATATGGATCTGCACTTTGTGCTGCTGGTGAGTCACAAAAAGTGATGCACTGGCAGTGCAATGGGCTTGTACATAAGCCCCTTGAACCATCACAATCTGATAGGGACAATGCAGGCCACCATGCATCATTAGGCCAATGTGTGTTACTTGGGCACATGCACACAAATCTGCACTGTAAAGCAAATTAACTGCATGGGCTTGCAAGCGGAGCTGCAGCTCACATGAGACGGGGGTACAATGTGGTGTTTGTGAAGTGTCAACACAAAGGGACATGCCAAGAGCCAAGTATACATTAGTTGGCATGATAATACATAGTACACAGCTGTCCTGATGTGTGGGGTGAGAACACATAGGTTTCAGTTGCCGCCAGAACTCATGCACTGTACCAAATCTGACTGGATCAGGATTAATGCAAGTGATGCGCAGAGGAGCACAATGTGCATGGAAATCAAAGATGATGTGTGGTATGGTGAGGTCCTGGTTGTGGAGTGCATTGTAAGTGCTGGCTGAGTAGCTTGAACTGTGACTGTTGGCCAAATTTGGCTGTGCAGCGCCGGGTCTGCCCTGCCACTGCATCCCCAAAGCCACCTCCTGTCTGGCAGGCTTTTTTGGAGTTCTCACGGCTGTGCCTCTAACAATGAGCACCACAATGAGAATGCCAAAAACAGTTCCTGCAAGGCATGGACTAAACATTCCACGCCGTACAGAAACTAGGGTGCATGCACACAGGGGGGGGGGGGCAGATGTTGTGTCCCCCTGAATGCACCCCGGGGCACAGAGGCACTTTGTTTCCTCCCCACCAGGGTGTTCATGGAAGAGGAAACTCGTAATATACTTGGCGAGACCGTGGCGGTCCCGCCAAACATATTTATGCTGCTTGACCACCGCAACACCACCAGGTAACCGTGGTTCCTGCCGGTGGGGAAATGGCGGTCCGACCACCCAAATCGCAATTGGGCATACTGCCCCCCCCTGTGTCTGGCGGTCCATGGACCACCAGACTCGTAATTGAGCCCTGTGTCTGAATGGTGAGACATTGCATAGCAAGGAGGTCAATTGGATATCTTTTTTGCAAGGTAGCCTAAAGCACTGCTGTGTAGGGATGTCAGGGAAGTGCCCACTGAGGACCAACATCCACCATGAGATGTGGTCCTGGGTGAAGATGTAGCTTGTGCCAGGGGGGATTCTGCAGGGAAATTGTCTCAGCATGCAACTTATGTCTCAGTGTAGAATGTGAAATAGAGATCTGTCAATGCACATGAAAAACTGCCACCACAAAGGGCAGTAGTCAACGATGATTAGAGACAGAGGTGGATGTGCCTAGTTATGTCACAAACCTGGGTAGAAACTGGCCACCAATTCCGGCACTACTATAATTTGGGGTGCTGCTTGATCCATCGACCTAAAAAACAGCCAGCCATGTCAGTCCATTGGATATGGTCACACATATTGATGGTGTTGTAGGCACGTGAGACTCAATGTATGATTTGGGTTTGTGGCATTACGTTTAGTCACTGGCACAAAATGAGGAGTGCCAGAGGAGGCATGTAAATGTACAAGTGAGGGGGCCGGAGTCAAACGATGTGTCATACTATGCAGATACCCAACTCTGACTATTATCAACTGTTGTTAGTGTCCATGCTAGCAACCTACCTAGTGTGAGGGGCTCATCACCTCAGATTTGGTATACAGTGACCACTGTCCAGCCAGATGAAGCCAAATGTGTATCCAAACAAATCAAAATAGTAGTTGCAAATTGGAAATAGATGGTAAGTACATGCCCTGACACATTCCTGCAGTGTAGCAAGGTTGTTCAGAGTGTAGGGTTGTGTAGGATCTGTGGTAAAAAATCAACTCTCGGCCACAGGAATGCAAAATTTGCATGCAAGACAGCACTACAAGGCACAGTGCCATAGTGTACAGTTTGAAAGCCAGATGGCAGGCTCATAACTAATTCATGACCAGTCCAACATCATCTGCAGAAGAGCAGTGGCCTGAATACTGGCCACATGGTATGCAGGCACCCTGGAGATTACGTGAAATGTGACCAGTAGTGGTGTCAATATGTCAAAACACAATCAGCATAGCTATCAGGAAAAAGATTGAAAATCAACTTGTCAGATGCAGATCTGACCTCTTTGTATACATCTAGGCCCATTGACCTGTGCAAGTGAGTTGCAATATGTGTCATTAGATAAAAAAAGTTATCCGTATCACACAGTGGTTGTATGAAGCATGCAGAGATACTGCCATCTGAAAGGCAACTACAGTGCTACTTGGACTCTATACCTTCATGTGACAGACATACAACACATCAATGTTGTGTAGAAAGTCAAATATTAGCAAGTCAGATTGGCATTCATATCACTGATGTAAACATCTAATAGACAGCCCCATCAACAATTCTGTATCTCATTGCAGAGAATGTACCTTCACCTAAAGACCAGCTGCCTGTCCAGGATGGTGATCTGGCTGAGGATGACATACTACCAGACATTGACCGAGAGACCGTCCAGTAAATCATGGACTCCTTGGAACATCATCTCCTGTTGCAGGATGTGGTACCTGTGGGGAAGGAGACCATGGCGAGTACCCTAGAAGTGGCCAGTAGGCGTCTCAGTCCCAATAAGGACATCTCACTACTATAAGAGGCAACTACTCTCCGCTATGTGGAATAAAACAGTCCCTAGCTGACATCGCTGATGCCATGAAGCAGAGGCATGAACAACTCCCCTGTCAAAGTGGCACCAGCGAGATTGCCAACCTGATGGGGGCCATCTGCAACATCCTTGAGTCCATTGAGCAGAAGCAGGACACATATATCGCTACTATGGGTGCCTACTACAGCGATGTTACTGTTATGCTGGCAAACCATGAGACCCTGCACAGTGCATGGCTGCCGCACAGAGAAACGCTGCTGCAGACAGGGGCTCCACATCGCCAGCCCCTGATGTGTCTTTGTTGCCATTGCCTCTGGCACCTGAAACACCCTCCACAAAGGAAAGACCACACACATCAAAGGAAGAGGATGCAGACTTCGGCTCTTTCCAAAGTAAATCTGCCTGGTAACATTTCTCTGTTACAAATTGCATTTTTTTCCTTTGCCCAGTGCTGATGAACATGCCAATGTACTTCCCAACTTGTACTATGCTCAGTTTGCTGTCCTACCTGTTGATCACACACATTTTATGGACTGCCAATGTGGCCTTTCTTCCCTATTGCAAATTTGTTCATCCTCTTCCTCACGGAAACACACCTCTCCTCATCATATCCCATGTACTGTATCTCCCATGGACTCTGTCTTGACAACCAATGGCTCAAAAAAACTTTTGGTGTTGTTGTCATAAGAACTGTGTCTGTGATCTTACTAATTTTTGCACATGTAAATGGGTGTTCTTAGTTCAACCTGTGTGTTGCATGTCTGTTGGAGTTTGCACTAAGAAGAAGATGGCGGATTTTGTGAGCCAAAGACACCAACTACCCCCCAAAGGGACATGTGTGCACTGCAGACATGGACAAGGCTACACAGGATGAGGGTACTTCTTTGGTGAATCCTATATGTATGTAGACTAGCAAGTACTTACTCAAAAGGTCACAAGCATGAAGTGCAACAAGTAACATATAAAGGGTGAATGAAGTCACAGCACTGGTGGGTACTCAATCCATGGATACTGGCCAGCAAACAACACTGCAATGACAAGCACATTGTTCAAAGGTACATGTGTAAGGGGCTGACATCAGTGTGTGAGCCTGAATCTTTTTGATTAGCTATAATTGTTTCACATCAGCATCCCTCAAATGCATGTACCATGACTCACTCACACAGAGCAATAGTATGTGAGTTCCTATTTCAGCCTGGCTATTCATTCTCATCAAGATTGCCAAATAAAGTGCACAACTGTGTTTGAAGATCTCTTATGTGATACCATGACCAACCTGACAGATTCCTCTACATAGGTCTTTCACCTAGTCACACATGTCTACAAACACTGCTAGCAAAGTCAACTGCATGTATTAACACAACCTACGCAGATATGTCAACTCCTAAACAGTAAATCATGTGGGAGACTTGTACGTAGAACAAAATGATGTTTAATGTAAAGATAAAATGTAACCTACCCAAAACTAACTAAACTACACTATCTTATACTAAACATCTTATCTTAACTAACTCTACACATATAACACAACATGTCAAACATTAACCCCCAACCCCCTTAACACACAGAGTCAGTCAAAAACAACTTAAACTACACATGTACAGAAACCACCTAAACATATAAACCTAAACAAAGATATATATCTTTTCCTTTTTTTGATTTTCTTTCTTTTTTTGGTGTTTCTTTTTTCACCAAAACACTTATACTTAACATCAACCCCCCACTGACTATATAACCTACACACCCCTATACCCAAATAATTAACCCACCCCACCAAAACTATTAAAACTAGTATACCTAATCTAACCTATGACTACACTAACTATCCCTAATCTATGCGATTAAAACAGTACTAGTAAAACATATACTAAAAACATGGGGCGGGCTGACAGGCTCGCTATGGCCTAAGTTTACTCCTCAATTCTGTCAATAGCCTGCTTGACAGTCTGCAATAACTGGATTGCTGTGTCCACCTTATGCTTGAGTGCAGCCACCCAGAGCTTCATGTCAGACATGTCCTTCTTCTTCAACAGTTCGAAGGTAGAAGTATTTTCAGTGGGTTGTGACAGGGGCACTTCTGGGACTGTGGGCTGGCTGGTGGATGTGCTTGGCACAGGGTCTGAGGTACCTTCCTAGTGCCCAGCGATAGCATGGTTTGGTCCTGGATGCGCATGTGTGGCTGGCCCTTGTGGTGAAATGTCCCATGTTCCAGCAGCCCTCTCCTTCACAAACTGATTTACTATCCTGCAGAATGCTCTGCCCACCAGGCTGATGTGTCTGTACTGAGGCGGTTCTTCCTCTGCTCGGGGGTCGTTTTGGCTGTTTGAGTGTAATGAAAAGTATCATACAAAGTGAAACTAGGAACTGTGTGAATCATCATAATGCTTCTCATAGTTTAAAACATCACATGTGCTATCCCAAAGTCGCATTAATCATCTTAAAGTATAAAGTGACCATCCATGGGAAAATACATTAACTCCTCAAATTTTGATAGGGCCAAAGCACACCAGCAATTGCAAAGGCATTGTCTGGTAAAATGAAGGTTGAACCATTTAAATATAGATCATGTGTTGGAACAATGGTGTAGTGTATGCATGGTATGGTACATATGTCCCTAGTAATTGTTTATTTGTTTTCCTTCTACAGCCTGCTACCAGTTTGACTCCATGCCCATTGACCGAGGTAAGATGAGCTATATCTGGCGAATACATGAATTGTGACTCCAAAATGTGTACTGGATATGACATGGGCACAACTCCCAGCACCTTGGCACATAGACTTACTATGTTGCAGGTATTTGAAACATGAATAGAGACTGGCTAGCTACCTCACATCAGAGATTTTGGATACATCTCCTATCTACAGCATTCTAAATCCTGGGAGGACCAATCCATGGCTCATCATATGCAGTTTAAGTAATGGCATGTGTCCCTCTACATATCCTTGTGTCTGTTTTCAAATTGTCCGCTATTGCTTTCACCTAACTGCATATTATCATTCTGCATAGCCAAGTGATGGATATATGCATGCATGCTGTACAGCTCATATGCACAAGTATCTTGGGATGTAAGTAGCAAGTGGTAGCCAAATTGCACTCCTGGCTCAGATTTTTTTGTAGGCCGCATTGGTTAACACCACCAGAAGTTGCATTGTGTCATGGAATGTCAGGTGACAACGATGTTCAGAGATGCTTTTGTTCAAGCACACATTGAATTTTCTGGTAAGAAGTCAGTACTTATATATGACTATGTATCCATTATCGTAAATTGGTGATTGCACAGCACGAGTGAGGCTTTTAACTGCATTACCATGTATGGAAGGCGGACATCTGGGCAGCTAGCCTTATCTAGCCTGTCCTCACTGAGTTGTGAATCTTAACATCCTGGCTGGACATGCCACACCAAATGAACATAGAAGGCCATGTAGACACCTACAGTAGCAATATCCATCTTTAATGCTTTCGGCAGGTTTTCCATCTCAAGCTACGCTCACCGAACAATCTGCTCACATATACTCTAACAGACTATGGCATTTAGGACATGGTTCCTCTGTCAGCTCATTCATCATGTTGCCCTGTATGTATTGGCTACAACTCCACTTTGAAATTAGTCAATATCTGATGCACAGTCAACTTTGACATATGTCATTTTGGATGTATCATGTATGCAACAAATGCTTCCATTAGTATTGGGATGCCCATTGAACTGATCATTGCAAACTTCCTCCAACATCACACACAATTCTTCCACAACACAGGAAACAGTCAGGTGACACTCACTGGTAGCATCTGGATCTTTAAAGCCATTTACCTCAGCCCTGGTGTATGGGTCTGAACCACCTACAATACATAACATTGTACATTGCACTATGAATGCAATGCAATGGAATAAGCTGCCTCTGTCTATGGGGCTTCAATCCAACCTCCAGCTTTTCAGGAAGAGCTTGAAAACCCGGCTTGTTACAGCTTCATAGGCCTCTTTTACAATCATGCTTTCTCTGCCATCACACCTCAGCGCCAAGACGCACTATACAAGCACCAAACATAAACATAATGTGGAACACATACACTGTGGACATAAGAAGCACAGTACCTTGATTTAGCTAATGTCTATGTAAGTCTCCATGTTGAGCATGAAGCATATGGGACAGTTGACATAGCTTAATGACACACATAGGTAAGGCAGATTGAAGTGTGCACAGATATGAGGTGCCTAATCAGGAGCCATGTGCACAGACTGCTGAGCAAGTAGAAATACATATCTACTTGCTAAATGGTGAAAGGGTGCAAGCTTTGGGAAAAGCCATTAATTTGTGCCCCTGCACAGGTCAAAAGGACAGGAATGGCCCATACATTTTTAATCTGGCCCATTTCTGCCCTCTATATTTTGATGCAGGTCAGCGCAGCATGATGGCTGCTGAAGTTTGCTGCAGCACACAATATGAATTGAGGGCAGTTGAGAATGGCGCACATATATGTGAGTCCATAATGACCTGAAATGGCTGGTGAGAACACAACCTGTACAGGGCTGGTGGTGTAGGAAGCACCTCTGGGACTGGTATGCACTACAAGGTCTGTCAGGGCTAATAGCAGACCACTATTCAAATGCCTCTGTGGCACGCTTTTCCATATCAACATAGTCAGACGGAGGCATGGCAATCTGACCACGAAACATATCTAACTCTCAGAGTTAGTGAAGAAAAAACAGCTATTAACAAAGTAGACTCTGCTATTAAATGACAGAATATGTGTACTTACCAACAGGTCCGCCGACTCCAATACCAAAATAATCTAGCAGGTCAGACTTCCGGTGTACCACATCTGCCCAGCAATGCTTCAGCTGGTGCATACTCTGCTCCACCTTGAATATGCACAGCATGTGCAGCCACACCTTTCCCCACTGTTTTTTTCGGCCAGGAGCACATGACCCTCACTGGAACTCATGTTGGGGAGATAGTGGGTGATGAGCCAAAGGATCCCCTGAACTCCTGCACTGACATGTTGCTGACTGGGTCCCTCACAGATATATCCCTTCCCAAACTAACAAAATATCCCCAAGTAACAAAAACCTATTTAATACGCCCCAAATACGCCTAACAACCCAGAACCTAAGAAGACAGACACCCCACAATACACTTCACACCAAAATACAAATAACAATAACTAACCAAATACTATACAGACTTTAGGGACATGACAGGGACAGTACAGACACCAACAACATCAAGAAACACCTCAAAACTTTCAGAACACCACAAAACATGTCCAGCACTCAGGACAGACAGAAAGACTGCCAGAGAAAGTAACTTCACACTATTTAGCTGCATGGCAGAGCCATTGCATCATTTCCTGGGCAGATGTGTCATGTTTTCACCAAATACATCGCTTTGTTTTACACTTCCAATGAAAAATAGGCAATGTGCATTTTTAAACATCGCATGACAATGCCCAATACTGGATTTGTGATACATCCACTTGGATGCATGACATCCAGCTGATGTGACAGCTGCAAAATCACGCATTATGCAAATGCATCTTTTTAAAATGACGCTATAGGCCAAATGTAAGTTTTACAGTATACTGTGCTGTGCTATGCAATACATGTTAACAATTACAGGAATCACTGCATTGCCTGTGAATAGTTGCTGTGACCTGCATGATGTCTTTAAATGTGTTGCTTGTGTATGTCGGCAGTGCACATTTTGTGTGCCTTCTTGCATTACTGGTATCCTACTATGCATAGGGCCCAATCCCTCTGTTTGGCTATGGCACACATTACAAGTGGTGGTGTGCCATTTGAAAACTGAGGCAGTGTACCCAATTCCATTGATTGCACTTCCCCCAGGGCGGCCACTAACTTGCACCTCCCTGGGCTCAGTAAATTCTGGTGTGAAACAAAGTGCCTTTTGGAAATCTGCAAAGTGTTGCACACATCAAGCCGCAGGCTGTCTGCAAATCTACAGGTCCCTTTGCAGGGAGGTGCAGTGGATGGGTGCACCCACCTGCAAGGGGATGTCTGGGTAGGACCATAGGACCCCTTTTTTTCTCTCCTCAGAGGGCTGCCATCAGGGGGCACACTGTCAGTGCGCCTACTGAAATCTTTGCCTTTGGGCCCACGTCTTTAATACGGCGTGGACACAGAGGCAAAAGGATTTCCACATTTGCATGTGGCCAAGCACCCCTGCATAAGAGGGAACACCCTCTGGTGATGGCCCAGGCACTATAAGTGGCCCTGCGCGAAAGGTTTTTCATGAGTACCCAAACAAGCGTGTGCAGTCCCTTCTGACATTCCAAAGTGCCCTGGGGGTACACAATGTGTGTTTAAATGCCCATTATGCCCCCATGGCACTTTCACAATAAAGACCTGGTTTGAATACGGGAGCAGCCAATGTGGCATTTTCCCATTGACTAGCATGTGATGGGGCCTATGGAGTAATACTTAAGGCACTGCAGGTCAGCAAGGCAAGGTAATGTGCTGCGTTGGGTGGAATGGAAAGGTCAGAAATGGCACACGTATATGTAGCTGTAGAGCATTTCTTGCACTGATGCAGTTCAGACACCCTAGCACCAACATAGGCACCCTTGCACCATGGTGGCTGGATGTCGGCTTTGCAAGGAGAATTGTTTCTGTGCAGGAAGGGAACCATTCCTGGACATTAGCAAGCTCTCAAGGAATTTCACTCCTTCTATGTGTGCTGAGATTGCAGCAGAGAAAGATTGAGTAAATGACAAGGTCACAAACATATTTTCATCCTTATGCGATACCCCTCGCATCTGTGATGGGTGGTGAAATTATCCATATTCCTGGGCTACAATTCTGGGAAAATCTGGTATTGCATGCCACTAAGGGTGGATGCATGGGAACGCACCTGTGTTGCCCCCAGGAACAGCTTCCAGTATGAAACGTTATGCAATGCAGCACAAACTTGTATTACCTTTTTTCAAGCCCAAACAAGGTGGTGCAGATAGGCCCTTACCTTGGAATTCTGTACTGTAATTTTGTGTCATGGATGGGCAACAACAGTGATGCAAACATGACATGAAATGGTTTGAAATGTATCTGAGTGTTCTGGAGCGGTTGACAATAGGGCGCTCACATGCAAGGGTCCTAACCAACAGGAGAGTCACTTTCTTCTCAGTTGGAGGGTGCATGAATCTCACTCATACTGATGGGGCACTGCAAAACCTCCATGCATGCCTTGGTGTGACGTAATAAATGTTGAGTAAGGGAAGGCAACCTAAAGCACTGCATTACTATTCTCTGAATCAAGGAGGTGTTTTATGTGCCTTGCAGTGAGGGTTCACAAGCAACACCCATGGAGTCTGGCCCTGAGCCAGGTTATCAGACTCACGTGAACCTGTGCAGGTCAAAGAAACATACACATCCCCAGAAGAGGCATCATAAGGAGGTATTTGTAGGATTAATTTGGGCTTTTCCATTTCCACATGTCCTGCATACATCAGGACACATTGAACAAAACAAACAAGGCCATAGATGGTTTATGTGCAGCAAGGTGCAGAGAGATCTATAATGCAACTTAACATCAGATTGTGTAAAGGTATATGCCTTTTCACTACCCCAGGTTTACATCCATAAGTTTACATGAGTCATTCTGAGTAGAGAGAGAAACAAAGAGGGGAGTAGAGAGGTACCACTCAACGAGTGGTGGAGGTGGATACTTCCTCCCAGTAAAGCGTATATAAACACAAGGATCCACCCACAGGTATAGTGAATCAAGAGTCTCCCGTTTATACAATATGTATCCCACAGTCGTGGAGAGTACACATCAGTTGTTAAAATACCCCTCACACACCAAAAGGGCCATTGGTGTCATGCTTCATCATAGGGGTCTTCCCGCCCCTCTACGGGACGGGGCGTGCTACAACCTACGTTTGCGTGGGAGCACTGTTCTAATTGAGACTGCTATGTGTGGTGCAGGGGTGTGCGAGGAAGGGTCAGGAGTGGATGGAGAGTGATTTAAAAAATACCTGGCTCTCTGGTCTAGGAAAATTTATTCTGCCGTCTAAGCTGGTATTAGTAAAAGGTGAGGGGGAGGGTGTATGCCTCAATGAGCTAGGCCTCCTAATGGTGTCGACATGTTTCGAAGCTTCCCCATGCTTCTTCGTCAGGACCTTAAGGATCCCTTCCTACGACGCACTGTGATGTGTGAAAAATAACAACAAAATAGTGAGTGAAAAAAAATCAAAATGGAAGTAAATAGCCTCCAAGAGTTGGTAATGCCCCAATGGGTCTTAAATACTCCTATTAACTTGCTGAAAAGAGAAAAGTATCCTCATGAGCTCAAATACCGAGTGGTAGGAGTGCCAAATAGGCTGCGCCTCCAAGGATCAGTGTCCTGCCCAAAAAACCACCCCGGTCGGCTCCGTCGATGAGTATCCATGGGCGCTGGCTGGTATGCAACCCCGCAAGAGCCCTGCAAGGCACCCATGGCACAGAGTAAACCAAGGCAGCCTCTTGGTGTGCCTTCATGTACTCCATAGCTATGAGGCCAGGATGAGACACACAGGGTGACTAAGCATTGCCTCATGGATATTGTTGAGAGGCTTGTGCCACCAGAGATCCGAGGGTAGTGAGACACCAGCAACACCAGCTTGTGGTACCTTGGCCCATATGTGTATACATAGCTATCCTAGGAAGTCTTGTGGTTGCATTACCCACGCAGGAAGTGTCATTTAGTACCTGGTTCAGTCACTCTACAGTGTATGTGACATGCAGGAGACAAATTAACTGTCTAGATTTGCTATGGATGTCTTTAGCCAGATATGACTCATGGTGATATGTGCATACCAACAGCTACTAGAGAGTCATGACCAACAACCAACATGTCATGTTGTGGTACAGAAATATCTGCTGTATGTGCTCATTGTTTTTGCCTCAAAGCTTTCTCTATATTTTGGTGATCATGAGGCCAGCTTGTGTAGCCAAAACGAGTCTGATTCATTCCACGTAGGAATATTTTTACTATTGGCATGCATCACAGTATGTTACTATATTGAGGGGTTACTAAAACTTAGGAAGTGGGTATGCATTCACACATGATGGTAACCTGGGCATTTATTGACACAATCTGTGACTTGGACTTGGAATGCATTGGTGCATGGTACCTTGGCTGGATGAACCTTGCAGTTTCTAACTGCTTCTGGTCAACTGTTTCATATTCTGACTCTTCGTGTTGTGTTCTTACAATCACAATGAAACTGTACTCATAGGAATGTACCCATTGTTTGCATCTGAGTGCAACACACCAACATGGTAGGATACACCCCTGCTTGTTCTAATTGCATCTTTGCCTAGGGGGGCAAGTGATGCCACAGTGGTAGTAGGTAGGCGCTCTTGCTCTGGCACAGTTGAATATTCAGCATTAATATGTGAGCGGTCTTAATGGATATAATATGTGCATGTAGAAAATGAGCTAACATAAGTAGACTGTAGGGGTTGGACTGTTTTCCTGGTTTCCTATGCACATACAATGTGCCTCACTTCACAGTCATCAGACTATGAGTAAACTATACTATCCTCCACAAGTGTGAGGCTGTTCAAATGGCTAGTTGTACGATACACACACACTGTCATTGCACACTATTTACTTTAGCATAGCATTTTGATTGTGGCTGGATGTCTGACAGTCATTACACTGCAACTAAACACATCATCATAACCTGTCCAAACTATCGCAAACTGCTATGTTTGTTTGATGTATGTCTTCCCAATGGACCATCATTTCGCACAGGTTTTTGGCATGAACACAATTTTTTATTTAAAAAGATGTTGTCCTGTGCTGTTTGTTACAGATTGCTACATACATTTGCTGTGTGACCATTACTAGCATGTGTGATGTGAAGGTTTTGATCTTTACAGTATCTATGGAGTAAGATTTCTTACACAATGGTAGTGTGTATACATTATTTGTCTCTTTATTACGCTTTTTTCATTTGATCCATCTATGTGTTGTCCCTTGAAGTGGCTCATATATCTGCAAAGAAATACTGCACAGTTTGTTTTTTCCGCTGTGTCCAAGCAAGTTAAGGTCATGATCATGGCCCTACTGCTTTATGCCGGGATGCGCGTCATCAGTGGGTAATTCTTTTCTCTGGTGACTCGCTTACATCAGTCTCCGAGTCCTAACGTGCTCTAGCAGGCACTGATTTATGATTGATGTGGATCCCCTTTCTTTCTTTTTTGTGCAGCTGGCTTCTGTGAGCGTACGATGGGAATTTCTAGGCTGCCACATTCTTGGCGTGACAACTGGATATGGGACTGCCATGCTGGGGTGGGGCAGGTAATACAGCTATGTTATTACCAATGGAGAGGGGGTGCAAGGAGGTCTCGTTGGCAGGAGGAAGAGGGTTCCCTTGAGCGTTCCTCACTGTACACATGACAGGTCTGCCCCTGTGACCTGCAGAGTTTGGCTGCTGGCACTGCAGATGTTACCAAGGTGGCACGGGGGCACCATGGCTTCCATAACACTGCATATGCCCCAGCCTGTGGCTCATATGCATACCTTTGATCATGTCTCCCTGTGCAGAGCACAATGTCTTGTGGTTAGTGCTTGTCACCCAGGCATTGCATCAATATTAGCATTCCTGTAATTGGTTAAATGTTGGACGCATCCTTTCAGAATTAACGCCTGTAGGCAAATCTTATGTCAGCCCTTTTTTAGCCTGTCGTATCTCATCACTGTCCAACGTGCTCACTGAAGGAATAGGGTAGATGTTAAGTTGCAGAATTTGTAGCCAATTAACTCAAGTTCGAATCTTTATTTTCCCATTTGTTCACATTGTGTAATCTCGGGGGAATCAATTTAACTTTGGGGTAGGTGGAACTCGGCGGGTTTATTTGCAGCTCCGTGGAATTCTGCAGGGTTCAACTCTGCGAGTTTCGCCCACCCCTAATTGTATGGCAGGTGTGTATATATGACGTGCATTATAATTTTTCATGAAACACATGGGCTGGGGAGGGACAAATGTGTGAAACATGACCTCATGACCATAGGAGTTACCTGTGGACACACAGCTAACAGAAATGGAAACCCTTCCTTCAAAACGGTATTGTGACACCATATGTTACATAGTGTTGCATTGCTCGGAATCTTTTCACAATTCAGAAACACACTCAGGGCTTCATTTACAGGCTGTTTCCACAGGCCAGCACAGGAGGGCACATAGATGCGCTGCCTTGCGTCAATACAAAAGGGCCTGGTGCATTGGTGTTCCTTCTGCATGCAAAAGATAGTAGATTGGTGACTAATGCCAACACATGCATCTTTGAACCATGGTACCGGTATGTCTAAGTTGTGGGCTCAATTGTTTCTATGCAGTAAGGGGTAACTTCCTGCACAGAAACAAACAATGGAGCCTTCTTCGTTTTTGTATGCAGCACACATAGAAGTAAATAACAAGGATAAATGAAGTTATTTCTCCTTGTTACACAACCCCTGAGGAGGCACACATGTTTTTCACATTTCCATTTTCCCAGGTCCTAGTAATTCTGGGAATGTGTCAAAACACATTAGTGCTGCATAGGGAAACCCACCATAAAACCCATGGAACACATCCTTGACGTAGACTTTGGCAATGCGGCACTTTACACTGCCTTGCCTAAATCCTTATATATGAGGTCATGCAAGGGCACATTGATGAACATTCCCAGGTGGACCACTATTGCCTGCACGTTTATGGAATATGTGTGCTTCCTATTGCGGTATAGGTGGAATGTGGCCGCAGGAAGCACAAGTTGCCCATGTATGCAGTCCATTTCCCCCAACACATGTGGGAATCCAGCAATGGCATGGATGCCTTGCTTGTTTTCCAGTTGTTTCTGCAGTGTGTTGGGGAACATGAGGTACTTGGGTTTGAGGCTTAAGATGGCATCCAAGACAGAGGGTAGGAATGCTGAAAAGGATGACTGGGACATTCCAGCCACTCTGGCTGTGGTGGGTTGGAATGAGCCAGATGCCAGCATGTGGAGTACTGCCAGCAGCTTGGAATGCAGAGGGCGTTTTGTGAACCTCTGGGATGTGGTCTGAAGGCTTGGTGCAATCTGGTGAATGAGCAGGACAATGGACTCCGTCCTGAGCCTGTAATGGATAACGACATCCTCCTACCTGAGGTCAATGAGGGAAATCCTCTGCTGATATGTTCGCTCCTGCGCTGCCTCCGTGGTGATAGTGGAGGTGGTGGGATTGTGATCATCTTCTTCCTGCTTGAAGCTGCAGTATGAGTAGCTCCATGGAGTAGTTGAGCTTGCTAAAGTGTTCAGGGTATGTTCTGCTTATGAACCAATGAAAATGTTTCATTTCTACGCCTGGTTTGCCAATGTGCATGGACTTAGACACATTTTGGACTCTGCGTGTCATTTGCCAATGATACGTCACTTTCTTACATACTTGTAAATAGGCATGCATCAGTTCTGCTATGGATCTTACGAGGGCACACCTACCTTGCATATGATTGACGTACTCTGACATAGCCAGGTGTGGCCCAGAAAAAAAGGATGCAAGACTGAGAAAAGTGACGTATTGTGCCTAATGCATCACTGGCAAATATGGAAAAAGGAGTGTGCCGCCCCTGCATCAAAAAAAGTGACGCAGGGGCGATTCAAGCTCCTTATAAATCTGCCCCTCATTGTTTTGCTTGTATTTTTGGGCTGAGCGGAGGAATAACATTTGTTAGGTTTGATGTTTTTGGGGAAATATTTTTCCTGTCACAACACATGACTGCAGCTACGCAATTGCCAATTTTTAAAAGTTTGTTCTTCATCTGATCGCATTCACTTTGACCTTTAACACCTTTTTGGGGTGTCTCATGAATCATGTACCTATTGGCACAAATTCAGTGGGAAGTGTAAGAATGCACATTCTAGGCAGGCAGCACCTTAAAAGTACAGAGACGTGAAAAACATGCTTGAGGGTTCAGGCAAAAGGTGGCCGAGTAGTGCTTTTAAAGTGGAAAGTTGATCTTGGTTCATGAAAGAGCTCCCAGCGCACACCTCTGCTCCAATTGGCCTCTTCTGGGCAAGTAACTGAGACAGGCATTGAACGGTGTGTACTTTTCTGACTATGATAACTGAGTTGCTTCAGCTAACTTTCCAGTTCTTGTCCTTGTGTGTGTGTAAATTAGTAGCTCTGTTGGCCATAGCTGTGACAGAACAAATTTATATACCTTCACTAAATAGTAATATGATTGGATCTTTTTTATTATCAATGATTTCTGTTCTTGACTGTGATAGTTAAATGTTTTCCAAGTTGGTGCATGTAGCACACTACCATAGGAAGGTGGTGAATCAAATGCCTTTTCAGGCTTGACCCATGTTGTGGGTGGCTCCAGCAACCAGGCCTTTCTTTATGTTATTTATTGTCTTCTCCCAGAACTGTGCTGAAGTTCAACAACTGAGCACAGCAAGAGAATTCAGCTCTATAATAATAAGGCAGAAAAATGTAGGCTTCCGGTAAAGTAAAGAACACTCACAAAAACTGACTAAGGTAATTTTATGTACAGCACGGTCGAGAAAGAGTATTATATCTATTCTACAACTTTGTCCGAAGTTGAAGTTTGCTGAATGGTATGCAGGAACATACACTCCACATTTAAAAATGTTGACGTTTCACAAGCAGCGCCATGCAAAAATATATTCTTTGCCGTCTAAGTATTCTTAGTTGCTCATACTGTCAAAGGGTATAGAAGCGCATTTGAAAGAGGGAGGCTTCTTATGGCACATATACCTAGAAGGTAGGTAGGCTTTTTCTTTCATGGAAGCTTAGTTGCATGCACATTGCATCCAAATATCCTTTAATTTTATTAGTGCTGCTCTGCTACATATGAGAGTTTGGAGTGGTGGGAATGCTGGAGCAGTGATGAGTCCCTCGAAAGGCACAATAACAGAGCAGACTTGTAATAGATAGCTTCCTCCCATACATTTGCCATTTCTCAAAGGTTACAAGTTACAGTTAAGAAATAAAATAAAATAAACCTTAGAAATTCATTTAAAAAAACCAAAGGTTACAGGGGAGTTATAGTTTGGAAATAACATTAAAAAACCTTTGAAATTCACTGACAAAAACAAAGGTTACATGTATGTTATTGTTAGTAAATATAAATGGAATAAAAAAGCCTTAGAAATTCACTGAAAAAAACAAACGTTACAAGGATGGTATAGTTAGACTCAGATTTCACTCGTACCAAACAAGTGAAATTCAGTAGTTACAGTAACCTGAGCTAATTATAACTTCCACCCCCACAATGCACTGCTTATGACCTCACATATTACACTCAAGGCATGGTCAGTGACATCACTGATTTTAAATGTAAACTAAAATTCAGAAATAGCCATTATTAGAAAGTTGATATTTTCCTACTTTAGCCGTTTGGTGCCTGTCTCTGATCACATGTCTGGGGTGGGTGACAGCTGGGCTTTGTGTATTCCCCCGAGACAGCCACACACATTGGAAGCTCCCAGGATGGGGAGGAGGAGTTGGACGCAGTCTCACTTACTACTGAATAGGCTGTGTCCTGTCCGCAAACAAAGGGCTGCATACTAGGGGTGGGCGGAATTTGCGAAATTAACTTTTGCAAATTATTGCGAAATTGCTCAAAATCTCCGCAAGCACGCGGAACTTTTGCGAAGATGCGGAGATTGCTTTTCCCGCCCGTTCGCGATGTGTTTTTGCGTGCTCTTGGGGAAATATATCTCCAACTCTAATGGGCATGGCCATCTTGCTCGCGATGCTTATTTCCTGTTCTGGGTCGAATGATGTGTTCGCGATCACAAACTCTCGTGGGATAGCGCGACCGGCTACCAACAATCCAACATCTGGTGGCGCACGCGAACGGATAGGAAAACTCATCAGCGAACACAGGGACCCGGTAAGTCGCGACCGTGCGCGTGAGAACGCATTTTTAAAGCGCAAACAAGAAAAATACTTCCGTTTCACGGCAGATTGCGAAAGATTTGTCATTTTTGCGCTCTCCGCGGAACGCAAAAATTTCAAAATATCGCAAATTCTGCTAGCGTAATGAAATTTACCGCCCAGGTCTACTGCATACCCCCTATAGTGAGTCTGGAGCCAGGACAGGAAGAAAGGGCCTCTGTGCTCTTCAAAGACCTGTCAAGTCTCCCGTACTTCAAGGACCCAACTGGGTATAAGTATTGGACTTCTGACACCATCACTTCAGTACACTTTTGGACCTGTAACTACTCTGCCAGGAAGAAGGACTGCTGTGCTGCTGAAGGTCTGCCCCTCTGCTGGAACGCTGCTTTGCTGGATCCCTGCCTTGTTGTGCTGTCTTGTTACCTGCTGTTCCCCTGACTGAGTGAGAAGGACTGGACCTGCATCATTTCAACCAATAGTGACTCCAAGGGCTAGCTGGCTGGCCTCCTGATCTGAGGCCTCACGGACATAAAAGACTTCCAACTACCCCGCTTCTGCACCCAGACTCTGCCATGTGTAAGTCTGCCTTGCCAAGTGGTGCCACTCTGGTCCTGGACCATTGAAAGTGGGCCTAAGGTGTTTGCTCCAGTGGAACCGAAGCATTCTCTGTCGAACCGATGCATCACCACCGCTGCGCGGATTGGAACTAGTGCATCATCGCTACTGCGTGGATTCACTCTGACACGGTGCATCACCTTCAGAACCAACACTTCACGATGCTCTTCCTGGCGGAAGGTCCTCGCATCCCATTCAACCGCAGCCTTGATGACGAAACTCTGAATTGCAGCTTCCCTGCTTATCGGAGACAATGCATCTCCTCACTGCACAATGAATCCTTGTTAGAGTCGGGGATCTCTGGTTGGCGCAAGGTTGCCCTTGTGTCAAGCAGGAACCCTCTCCTCCACGTCAGGGCGCAGGATAACCCCTCGCGAATGACCCTTGCTCACCCTCTAGGTGCGTGGCGTGAGCAGCCAAGGCGATTCCTCAGGCGTTGTTGGTTAAGCACTTACAATCGTACACACAGTAAATACATCAATCCCCCCAGAAACGGACACCAGACTTGGATATATATAAAAATACGTTTCTTTATGTAAAACTAGGTATATATATCTCAGCAGACTTATCACAAGACCAATAACGTTTTCGCTATGCCACCAGGTTGTACAGCGGGCAAATGTTCGTTGTTCGTAACTTCAAATGGATAGTTCGTAGTCTCTTTACTTGTAGTTCCAGTACTCACAGAGATCGGTTCCTGCGAACGGGGAAATAAGGCGTTGCGGGCCCCGAGCCCGATACTGGAACTTCTTTCGTGATGTGGAGAGTCGGCACAGGTCGGTGCGACTCTCAGCTTGGGAAGTGTTCTTGGGTCCTCAATCAGCAGGTGTGGGCACGTAGGCAGGCGCGGCCAGCGACCCTTTAGCACGGCGGTGCAGGAGGGTCTCCACAGCGGGGGCGGCGCGGCCTGAGAAGTCCGGGGATAGCGAAGCGGGGTCGCAGGGCACGGTTAGTGCAGCTGGGTGACCCGGCGTAGATCACAGTCGTCGGACGGCTTCCGGCAGGAGGGGTGATAGCGCGTTCAGCGCACTCCAATGGCAGGCGGTGACAGGGATGCAGGCGGCCTGGCCCGGGAACAGAGAGCGGCTCCGGACGGAGCGGGGCTCTCACGGGTTGGAGGCAGGCGAGCTTCTGAGTGTCACGGCCCTAGGAGGGGCGATGAGGGGCGCAGTCTCTTTTCCAGCGGGATGCACACAAGGCTCGAATTGGAGGACGAGCAAGAAGCACAGAGAACCCACTGTTCCTGGGGTTCAGTTCAGGGGGCAAGCTCAGATCAAGCCCTTGGAGAATGTTCAAGCACAAAGTAGCAAAGTCTTTTCAGTAAGTCTCTTCCTCTCCTTTCTCAGCAAGGCAAGCAGCAGGCCAGCTCCTCCGGCGTCTTCTTCTCCTTCTAGTCGGGCAGAGGTTCTTTGTGGTAAACAGGATTCTGATTTCTTAGGAGCCAGGCTCCTACTTTTATACCATGATTCTTTTGTTCTTTAGCGCCAGGGGGCCTAGGCCTGGCTCAGTCCAGTTCTGGAGCACTTTGTTATGGTGACTCTGCTCTTTCCTTTCAGCAGCAGGGCAGAGACATCAGCCGCCCCACAGGGGGTGGCGCCGGCTTTGTGGTGGCAGAGCACAGGTCTATTCAAGAGTCAAGGTGTACTCCTCCCACCCATCCAGGTGTAATCTCTCTACCCACCACCTGGCAGCCAACCTGTCTCTGGGGATTCCCCAACCCTGCTCCTTACTGTTGCCAGGCAGAACACATACACACAGCAGAGGCGGACTGAGATGGTCAGGTCAGTAAATACTAACTTTCTAAAAGTAGTATTTACAAACCCAGGATATTAAAATAGACTTGACTACAAGACGTATTTTATCATCCTGAGTTCAGGCATACGAAACTTGACACTTCTACCATGCTCTCTGAGTCCACTGGGGTCACAGCGTTGGCGTGATCCCAGCAGCCCATTCTGGCCTATGGAGAGCAGGTAGCCTTCAATAGTGAAAACGACAGGGGCTGTAATTCACTACTAAGACATGCCACACACACCAGGGCATGTCTTACCTTATGCCTACAATGCACCCTGCCCTTGGGCCTCCCAGAGGGGTGGCTAATATGTAGGTAAGGGAAGGTTTAGGGACTGGCAAGTGGGGGCACTTGCGCAGTCAGCGCGACGGTCCCGGACCGCGCACAGGGTCTGCGGTGGCAGACCCTAGACACATTTTACAAGGCCGCTTCTGTGGGTGGCGCAACCAGCGCTGCAAGCCCACCAGCAGCATTGGCATTCACGAGCCCTGGCACCCCTGGTGCACTTTACTGGGGACTGACAGTGAATCCAATAAACCAATCGTGGACATCAATTACAGGTACACTTTACCTAGGGAGCACTTGCACTGCGGCACGGATTAGCCGTGGCGCAGTGCCCTGAGCGGACAACACCAGCAAAACAATCGAGGCACACCATAAAAAAGTGGAAGGGAAACTCACGCCAAGGTGCCAGGTCTAACACGTGTCCCCTCCAGCTGAAATGTGGGGAGAACTACCCTTGCCCAGGGGGTTCCTCGTCACTAAGGCGGAAATACCTGGACAGACCGTCAGCGTTGGCGTGATCTGTACCAGGACGGTGTTCCACCGTAAAGTCCATACCCTGTAGGGAGATGGACCACCTCAACAGCTTCGGGTTTTCACCCCTCATTTGCATCAACCATCTGAGGGGCCTGTGGTCCGTCTGAACCCGGAAGTGAGACCCAAACAAGTAGGGTCTTAGCTTCTTCAGCGCCCAGACCACAGCAAATGCTTCTCGCTCAATTGCACTCCACCTACTTTCCCGTGGAAGTAACCTCCTACTGATGAAGGCTACGGGTTGGTCCCAGCCCTCCTCAGTCATCTGTGAGAGAACAGCCCCTACACCATGCTCTGAAGCGTCTGTCTGGACTAGGAATTCCTTGGAGAAGTCGGGGGCCAAAAGCACGGGCGCCGTGCACATGGCAGTCTTCAGGGTGTCGAAAGCTTTCTGACAGGTGTCAGTCCAAATCACGTTCCTGGGCTGCCTCTTCGAAGTCAGCTCTGTCAAGGGGGCAACGATCGTTCCATAGCCCTTGACAAACCTCCTGTAGTACCCAGTGAGCCCCAGGAAGGCCCTCACTGCGGTCTGCGTCTTGGGGGGTTCCCAAGCCAGGATGGTCTCAATTTTGGGTTGCAAGGGTGCCACCTTGCCACTCCCCACTTGGTGTCCCAAGTACACCACGGAACCCTGCCCGATCTGGCACTTGCTTGCCTTGATCGTGAGGCCTGCTCGGCGCAGCGCCATCAACACTTCCCAGAGGTGGCGCAGGTGTTCAGGCCAGGTGGCACTGAACACTGCGATGTCATCCAGGTAGGCGGCACTGAACGCATCCAGCCCAACCAGTACCTGGTTGACCAACCTCTGAAAGGTGGCAGGGGCATTCTTCATCCCAAATGGCATGACTCGGAACTGGAAGTGCCCATCTGGTGTAGAGAATGCGGACCTCTCTTTGGCCCCATCGGTCAAGGCGATCTGCCAGTACCCAGACGTTAAATCAAACGTACTGAGGAACCGGGCAGCCCCCAGCCGATCAATGAGCTCATCAGCTCTGGGGATGGGGTGCGCGTCAGTCTTCGTGACTGAATTGAGTCCTCTGTAGTCCACACAGAACCGGAGTTCAGGTGTGGCTCCCGGCGCAGCAGCCTTTGGGACCAAGACCACGGGGCTGGACCAAGGACTGCTGGAGGACTCAACCACCCCTAGCGCAAGCATTTTGGAGACCTCCTCCTTAATGCAAGCTCTGACCCTGTCAGTTACCCTGTAAGCCTTGTGCTTTACAGGTAAGCTGTCTCCTGTGTCCACATCATGGACGCATCAATCTGTGACACCAGGAACCAGGGAGAATCGGTCGGAAAACTGTCCCAGCAAGTGGCGGCAGTCTTCCTGTTGTTCGGGCGTCAGGGTGGGTGAGAGGTTAACTCCATCCACTGACCCATCTTTCTCGGAGGCCACTAAGAGGTCAGGAAGAGGCTCGGTCTCCTCTTCCATTCCATCATCAGTGGCCAGCAGCATGCCCACTTCGGTCCTCTCTAAGTGGGGCTTAAGGCGGTTAACATGTAGGACCCTCAAAGGGTTCCTGGGAGTCTGCATGTCCACCAAGTAGGTGATAGGACTTTTGCGCTCCACAACCTCAAATGGACCTGTCCACTTATCCTGAAGTGCACACGGCTCCACTGGGGCCAAGACCCACACCTTTTGTCCAGGTTGAAGCTCTACCAGAGTGGCATTCCGGTCGTACCACCGCTTCATCTCCTCCTGGCTGGCTTCCAGATTTGCCTCAGCAAGTTGCCTGAAACGCCGAGTCTGGTTTCGGAAGGCCAGCATGTAACTATATACATTCTGGGGTGGTTTCCTGGGAGATTGCTCCCAGCCTTCCTTTACCAAACTCAGAGGTCCTCTTACCGGGTGACCATACAGAAGCTCAAAGGGGCTGAACCCTAGAGACTTCTGCGGCACCTCTCGGTAAGCGAAGAGCAGGCATGGCAAGAGGACGTCCCACTTACGCCTCATTGGACCGTCCAGGCCCATGATCATGCCTTTGAGGGTTCGGTTGAATCTCTCAACCAACCCATTTCCTTGGGGGTGGTAAGGAGTGGTGAACTTGTAAGTTACCCCACACTCCTTCCACAGGGATTTCATATATGTGGATATGAAATTGGTCCCCCTGTCGCTCACCACCTCTAGAGGGAATCCCACTCGGGAGAAAATTCCCATCAGTGCCCGTCCCACCACGGGGGCCGTCACTGTCCTCAGAGGGATGGCTTCAGGGTACCGGGTGGCATGGTCCACCAAGACCAGGATGAACCTGTTGCCCAGGGCTGTCTTGGGGTCCAGAGGCCCCACAATATCAATACCCACTCGTTGGAATGGCGTACCGACCACAGGGAAAGGTTGCAGAGGAGCCTTATGCTTCCCTCCGCTCTTACCACTTGCCTGGCAAGTCTGACAGGTTCTGCAGTAGGAATCTGAATTCTTATGCATTTGGGGCCAGTAAAAGTGGGTGACAAGCCTGTCATAGGTCTTGTCCATCCCCAAATGTCCTGCTAACGGCACATCATGAGCCAGCCCCAGTAGGAAGGTTCTGAACTTCTGGGGTACCACCAGCACACGGGCTGACCCAGGTTCAGCAGCCTTAGGCTCGGAATACAGGAGGTCACTCTCCCAGTACACGTAGTGTGTTTTGGCCTGAACACCATTGGCCTGGTTTGCAGCCTGTTGCCGCATACCTACGAGAGAAGGGCATTCTTTCTGCTCCCTGCAGAATTCCTCCCTGGAGGGACCTCCTTCTTGCTGCCAATGGGTCAGCTCAGGCAGATCTCCCAGTTCGGCAATCTGTTCCCCGGTAGGCTCCAGAGCATCCCCCTCAGGGTCTACTTCCTCCTGGGCCGTGGGAACTTCGGGGGCCGGTTTCCCGCGCCTCCTGCGCCTTCTCCCTAAGGCCGGTTCCTGGACCTCTCCCTCAGGCTCCAGGACCCTCTCAACACCCCTACTGGCTGCCATGGACCGGGTGGTCACGCACGCCCAGTCGGGTAGACCCACCATCCTCAGATGCGTGGTCTTCTCCACCTTTTCCCAAGGGGAGCTCTCCAGGTCGTTCCCTAGCAGACAATCTACAGGCATGTCAGTTCTCACAGCGACTTGTAGAGTACCAGAGACCTCCCCCCACTCAAAGGGAACTTGAGCCATTGGACAACGACTCTCTACGTTGTCAGCATTGACAACCCTACAGTAGGCATTGGGTACAATCTGCTCTTGAGACACCAGGTGTTGCCTCACCGAGGTCACGCTGGCTCCTGTATCTCTAAGAGCCTCCACCTTCCTTCCATTGATGGTCACCACTTGCCCATATTTCTTAGTGTTAGAGGGCAGGTAGGTTACAGGGACCATCTCACTGTCTCCTAGCGAGACTAGGGTCATCTGCCCGGGACCCCCACCCTCCTGGACTGCTACCTCCTCCCCAAAGTTAACACTAGCTACTTGCCGGGGTGGAGCACCAGTGGGTGCGGTCTTACCAAACAGGCGACACTTAGGATCAGAGGCAATGTGACCCGGATCACCACACTTATAACAATTGAAGGGCCCCTTTGGAACAGGTCTACCTGTCGGGGCCCCGTTCTGCTGCGGGGGTGGGGGAGGCTGAGAACCCTTCTGCTGGTTCCCTTGGGAATTACTTTGGGGGCCTTTTTGGAACCCCTTCTGTTTACCCTTGTCCCCCCCACTCTTCTGCTGGGGACCCTGCCCACCTTTGGCGGAGTCTCCCACTTGACCCTTGTGGACCCTGGTGCTGAGCCAGCGGTCCGCCTCCTCAGCAAGCTTCCTCGGGTTGGACAGCTTGCTATCAATCAGGTGCTGGCGTAGCTCAGGAAAACATTGACTGGACAAGTGCTCCCATGCAATTAAATCAAGCAGCCCTTGATAATCATTCGCTTTGCTACCCTTCACCCAACCATCCAGCGCTCTGCAGAAAAAGGTCACATATTCCACATACGTACTCTCAGGGATCTTCTTCGTCTCCCTGAACCACTGTCTATATAGCTCCGGAGTTAACCCATACCTGGTCATTAAAGCTTCCTTCATATGGGGGTATGAGGTTTGGAGATCTAAGGGTAAATCTAACAGTGTGTCACGCCCTTCAGCAAGGAACCTTCCCCACAACCCCGCTCCCCAGTCTTTCTCAGGGACCCGGTGTGAGGACATGGCCACCTCGTAGGCTCTAAACCACTGCCCTATGTCATCCTTTCTAAAATACTCCTTTACTACATCTTTGGGGATGTACACCTTGGACTCTACCTGCGCTGGTGGAGTGCTGCCACCAGAAGGAGCGGTGTCCAAACTTTTCGCCTTCAGCTCCAACTCCTTCAATCTTATATCATGATCCATTTGGCGTTGTTGCGCCTCCAGGGCCAACTTCTGCTTTTCCATTTCCATTTGTCCTGCCAACTTTGCCATCTCCATTGCATGCGCCCTGTCTGCTGCCCTGTCTGCCAGCTCCTCTGGCGACCGGACTCTGCTGGGCTCCTCAAGGTTGTCGGGTGGAACGATGTCCCCCGCATTCCGTAGGTCTCGTGACTCCTTCCAGGCTCTCAACGCCTTGGTGTACTGGGGCTTCCTCTTGCATCCAGCATGGGAGACTCGGAATTGTACACTGTAGCCTGTCAATTGCTCCATCGTGTAGCCTTCCAGTCTCTCCCAATCCACCTCATCGATTCCAGAAATCACAGAGAGTGCTCTCCCAGCGGAGTGTGAGCCAGGCATGGTTGCAGTAATGGCAGATGTCTCAACAAAGTTCAACAATTACAAACCTGTGGCTGCGTTATTTGGTCTGCTCTCACTATCTGGTGATTAATAATTCACTGTATGCAAATTACAAGTGCAAATCCGAAATCCCAACCGCTGCCAACAATGTTAGAGTCGGGGATCTCTGGTTGGCGCAAGGTTGCCCTTGTGTCAAGCAGGAACCCTCTCCTCCACGTCAGGGCGCATGATAACCCCTCGCGAATGACCCTTGCTCACCCTCTAGGTGCGTGGCGTGAGCAGCCAAGGCGATTCCTCAGGCGTTGTTGGTTAAGCACTTACAATCGTACACACAGTAAATACATCAATCCCCCCAGAAACGGACACCAGACTTGGATATATATAAAAATACGTTTCTTTATGTAAAACTAGGTATATATATCTCAGCAGACTTATCACAAGACCAATAACGTTTTCGCTATGCCACCAGGTTGTACAGCGGGCAAATGTTCGTTGTTCGTAGCTTCAAATGGATAGTTCGTAGTCTCTTTACTTGTAGTTCCAGTACTCACAGAGATCGGTTCCTGCGAACGGGGAAATAAGGCGTTGCGGGCCCCGAGCCCGATACTGGAACTTCTTTCGTGATGTGGAGAGTCGGCACAGGTCGGTGCGACTCTCAGCTTGGGAAGTGTTCTTGGGTCCTCAATCAGCAGGTGTGGGCACGTAGGCAGGCGCGGCCAGCGACCCTTTAGCACGGCGGTGCAGGAGGGTCTCCACAGCGGGGGCAGCGCGGCCTGAGAAGTCCGGGGATAGCGAAGCGGGGTCGCAGGGCTCGGTTAGTGCAGCTGGGTGACCCGGCGTAGATCACAGTCGTCGGACGGCTTCCGGCAGGAGGGGTGATAGCGCGTTCAGCGCACTCCAATGGCAGGCGGTGACAGGGATGCAGGCGGCCTGGCCCGGGAACAGAGAGCGGCTCCGGACGGAGCGGGGCTCTCACGGGTTGGAGGCAGGCGAGCTTCTGAGTGTCACGGCCCTAGGAGGGGCGATGAGGGGCGCAGTCTCTTTTCCAGCGGGATGCACACACGGCTCGAATTGGAGGACGAGCAAGAAGCACAGAGAACCCACTGTTCCTGGGGTTCAGTTCAGGGGGCAAGCTCAGATCAAGCCCTTGGAGAATGTTCAAGCACAAAGTAGCAAAGTCTTTTCAGTAAGTCTCTTCCTCTCCTTTCTCAGCAAGGCAAGCAGCAGGCCAGCTCCTCCGGCGTCTTCTTCTCCTTCTAGTCGGGCAGAGGTTCTTTGTGGTAAACAGGATTCTGATTTCTTAGGAGCCAGGCTCCTACTTTTATACCATGATTCTTTTGTTCTTTAGCGCCAGGGGGCCTAGGCCTGGCTCAGTCCAGTTCTGGAGCACTTTGTTATGGTGACTCTGCTCTTTCCTTTCAGCAGCAGGGCAGAGACATCAGCCGCCCCACAGGGGGTGGCGCCGGCTTTGTGGTGGCAGAGCACAGGTCTATTCAAGAGTCAAGGTGTACTCCTCCCACCCATCCAGGTGTAATCTCTCTACCCACCACCTGGCAGCCAACCTGTCTCTGGGGATTCCCCAACCCTGCTCCTTACTGTTGCCAGGCAGAACACATACACACAGCAGAGGCGGACTGAGATGGTCAGGTCAGTAAATACTAACTTTCTAAAAGTAGTATTTACAAACCCAGGATATTAAAATAGACTTGACTACAAGACGTATTTTATCATCCTGAGTTCAGGCATACGAAACTTGACACTTCTACCATGCTCTCTGAGTCCACTGGGGTCACAGCGTTGGCGTGATCCCAGCAGCCCATTCTGGCCTATGGAGAGCAGGTAGCCTTCAATAGTGAAAACGACAAGGGCTGTAATTCACTACTAAGACATGCCACACACACCAGGGCATGTCTTACCTTATGCCTACAATGCACCCTGCCCTTGGGCCTCCCAGAGGGGTGGCTAATATGTAGGTAAGGGAAGGTTTAGGGACTGGCAAGTGGGGGCACTTGCGCAGTCAGCGCGACGGTCCCGGACCGCGCACAGGGTCTGCGGTGGCAGACCCTAGACACATTTTACAAGGCCGCTTCTGTGGGTGGCGCAACCAGCGCTGCAAGCCCACCAGCAGCATTGGCATTCACGAGCCCTGGCACCCCTGGTGCACTTTACTGGGGACTGACAGTGAATCCAATAAACCAATCGTGGACATCAATTACAGGTACACTTTACCTAGGGAGCACTTGCACTGCGGCACGGATTAGCCGTGGCGCAGTGCCCTGAGCGGACAACACCAGCAAAACAATCGAGGCACACCATAAAAAAGTGGAAGGGAAACTCACGCCAAGGTGCCAGGTCTAACAATCCTCAACACTGGGCTTTGCATCACAAGACTTGTTGGCAGGATACTCGGCGTCGATGCATCAGGATCTTCCACCAAAGCCTTGTCGCATCTCAGAACCGGCGCATCACCTCTGCTGTGTGACACATCCTCGATCCAAACCCACAATGCTCCGCAACCTTGGATTAAGGTACTTTTGTTCAGCAGGTCTAAATGGGTCCCTGTATCCGGCCCACGCTCTGTCGAGGTCGGCCATAACTTTGACATTGTCGTGGTCCAGTGTGACCAGATACACCATTTTAGCGTGTTACACTTCTTAGCGCTATTTTTACTTAAAATCTTTGAAAATCAATAATTCAAGTTCTATCTACTGATTTTTGGCATTTTGGTCTTGTTTTTTTTATTAAAGTCAGAACTATTTTTGTAACTTGGTGTAGTATTTTTTTGTGAGGTGTTTTCACTGTTTTGCTGTTTAAAGTGTTGCACAAATACTTTACACATTTCCTCCAAAGTTAAGCCTGACTGCTTTGTGCTAAGCTACCTGAGGGCGAGCACAGGTTAGTTTAGGGTTTGCCTGCCTCATACGCTGACTAGGATGGTGGTTATTGATTGACCAGGGTTTAACCCCAGTCAACCAGTATCCCAATTTCTAAGAACTTCCTACCATAGACCCCTAAAAACCCAGTATCCCACAACTAAAACGTAACTCAAAATATAAAACAACTTCCTACCATAGACCCCTAAAAACCCAGTATCCCACAACTAAAACGTAACTCAAAATATAAGTGTAGTACAATTTACATTATTGATTATAAAGTAAACAATCAATTAACAATTAATAATGAATAGATAATTAATGATTAATTCATTAACTTCCCACCCTATTCTTTTAAAGCCCCAGTATCCCACAACTAAAATGTAACTCAAAAAAATAAGTAAATCTCAATTTACATTGATTATAAAATAAACAATCAATTAACAAGTAATAATTAATTGTTTATTAGTTATTACTTAATTAACTTCCCAACCCATACCTTTACAAACCCAGCAGCCCACACCTAAAACATAACAAAAATAAATAATTTGAATGCAATTTACATGATTAATAATACATTAAATAATTATTAATATATTAATAAGTATTTGTTAATTAATCACTAGTTAATTAACTTTTCACCCTATACCCCTACCAACCTAGCAACCCGCACCTAAAATAAAACAAAAATTAATCAGTTCTATGTCATTTATATAATTAATAGCAATCACATGGTCAAGTAAAAATTATTAATACATTTATTATCGGTTTTACTTCACTAACTTCAGATCCAGCTCCCCTACAAAAGTAACAACCCGCTACAACTATGTAATTTTTTTTATAACAATCACAAAAATAATAGTAATACACAATATTAATATACGAACTAAAACACATTAAATAATTCAAAAATGATATATTTTTCCAATATATTATTAGAAACTATCAAATAAAACCAATATTCCTAAAAATTATATTACTTACCTAAAAAATGATATTCTTGACAACAATATTTTTGCATCGCTATTTTTTTATGTCACAATATTTTTTCTGCCTCCTGATATTTACAACTTGATATTTTGTCCAAACACCAAGCAATAGTACTCTTTTTCACACTGTTACATGCCTTTGTAAATCAGCCCAAATTGTCCAACACCATATTGATGAAAGAGCAAAGAGTATACAGTCCTTTCTATTTGTACTAACTTAATACACCATTTTACCATGATTTTAAATGTAAGTTTCTTTATTAACTGTATAATTAATTAAAACCATTACTGTAAAAACAATCAGTATATAAAAGCTAAAAACAGTGATTTCAGACTTCTGTGATGGGTAAAATGTAACGCTCCTCCCTGAATTCAGCGTAGTCAGCCTTCCCCAGCATTTATGGACATGTTCTTGATGCCCCCGTTTGTGCTCTAAAGATGATCTACGTTACGGAGCTCTTGAACTGCCCACTATGGCGCACTAGGTGTCTCTCAAGGGGAAGCGCTCTCTTTGAGGGCGTGCAAGAGGGGCACTGTCATTGATGCATCATTAAAAGATCCCATCAGCTTTCATCCGCGGAGTTTGCCGTGCTCTTCCCCAGTGTTTTACTACATTCGTTGGTGACTTTTAAGGCTATCCTGATTTGATGGATACATTATGCCAGTCTCGCTAAAACCATTGTGTTAGTGGTTGACAAACACAGGGCTGATGCTTCGCTACACAACTTTATACCCTTGTTGATACACATCGGGCGCAGAAGTCGCCTGCGTTCGTTGTTGAGGTTGGGACAGCTGCATAAAAGATGCAACCGGGATTCCCTCTTGTAGGGGCACAGTCTACAATTTATAGATTTCCCTCTTCTGGCCCATGCAGGGTTGAATTCCGCAATCCCTAGTGTGGTCAGCCTCATGAATAAGATTTAGCTTCAGTCCTGTATAGTGAGGGCCTCACTTAGGTAGGGTTGTGCTTTTCCTGCAGTATAGAAATTGTTCAACGGATCTAGATGAGCACTTCAACTGAGAGATTTAAGGTCGAGATCAAAGGAGATTTTGCGCACTAGTATTTTAATAGCTCTCTTCCAGGCATTCAAGGGGATGTCCAGCCGCTGAAAGCTTTCTTCCTCGATCTTCGATATTTTGATTGCGTTTCCTAGCCTGGTGTGCCAGGCCGAGCCTGGCCCCTCAAAGATGGATCTCAAATGATTTTTTAGGGAGTTAGCCGATGCCCTTAGTATCCTTAAATATAGCTTTATGATCTCCCCCTGGCAGGTCAGATCCGGCCTCGCCAGGCCTAGCTCCAGTCTCAGCCTTGTTTTTCTTGCTGTCCTCGGTATATATAGCACTGACTTGTATGCCTTGACTTGGGCTGAATTAAGGAAAGCGTCCAATATCCTGGGGAAGGCAAGGTGTTCGTAGCTAATTGCTGGAAAGAGCTTAGCTCTTAAAACTGTCAGAATTGGGCTGGCGGATGGACTGATCAAATGCTGGTTTAGTTGTTTTAATTAATGTGTAACCTTGCTGTCCTTGGAGCTCTGCTGTTTTAGGTGTGCGTTCACCTTGGCCCATTCCGTCAGCCAGACCCCTAGGTAGTTGTATGAAGCCACCAAATTAATTTGCACATTTCACAATTGCCACAGTGCATTCTTTTTCAGATGGTAGGACCCAAAAATGATGACCTTGGTCTTTCCTTAGTTGACTGTCAGGTTATTAGTGATGTTAAAACTGTTTAATGCGTTTAGGGCTCTTTGAAGGCCCACCTTCGTGTGGTCCATTATGACTGTGTCGTCAGCATACTGTAACACTGGCAGCCTCACACTTCCTAATTTCAGGGCTACTAAACTAGCTCCTTTTAGGGCCTCCCCCAAATCCGACGTGTATAAGTTGAAGAGGATTGGGGCCAGCACACATCCTTGCTTCAGCCCACTCTCTGTGATTATTTTGGGTGGATACTGTGCGGGCACTTGGTTTGACCTACACCCAGGTGTCCTCATATAATGATCTTATTGCCTTCAAGAGGTTTGATGGAATGCCCCAGTTTTCTAGCTTTCACCATAATCTTTTTCTAACTACTTTGTCCAAGGCTGTACTATAATCCACGAAACAGCAGAAGAGTGACGGATGGTTCTTCAGGGTTGCCTGGGCTGAGAGGTGCGCTAGCGTCAGAATATTGTCCATGGTCGATGCCTGTGACCTAAAGCCAGTCTGGTGCAAGGGTATTATAATTCTCTCTTTGACCCACTTCTCCAGATCTTTCAATAGTAGGCAGGCATATGCCTTGGCTTCCAGATCAAGCAGGGCAATGAGCCTATAATTCGACGGCTTTAGGCAGTCTCCTTTTTTGAAAATGGCGACCAATATGGAACCACTCCAGGACTCAGGGGTTATGGCAGTTGAGAAGGTGTAATTGAAGAGGGGGGCTAGGAGTGATGCCCAGAACTCTGGTGCCAGTTTAAAGAACAGTGCTGGGATCCTGTTAGGCCCAGGGACCCCATCATTATTCATGCTCCTGATAGTTTTGATGACCTGTTGGTTGTTTATCCGGGCTGGTAGGGTGCCATGAGCATCGGCCAGAGATCAGTTACCCGAGGAGACCTTGCCTGGGCTCGGGATCATAACTCCTGGCTTTGTGCTAACTTGCTCCGCTTGCTCAGCTGGGTCCGCCCTACCACTTGTTAGGTCTCTGTTGGTTGGCGCTGTTACATATAGCTGCTTCACATATAGCATTCAATCTTTTTCTGCAACTCCATTTTCTCTTGAGGGTCCTCGATTGCTCAGCTGATTTATGTGTCTCCAGAGTTGTCCTGGATTCTTTTGTTTGAGCAAGGGAAAGATGTTGAGCCATTCTCTTTCCGTATTGGCTTTTTTATGTTCCCATAGTTTCTTCCTTAAAGATGCCCTCAGCGAGGCAACCATTGGACCCTCTGTTTGTCTACCCCCTCTTTTCTTTTCTGCGAGGGCCTTAAGCAGAAGCCTTTTACGTTCTCGTATATCCTTGTTTGGACAGGTGCTTCCTGGTCTCAATTGCCCTTTCGTTCTCAGGTTTTGGGACTTGGAGTTCCCGAGCTTAGTTTGTAGATCCTCAGTAATGTTCTCCCATCGTTTTATGGGTGAGAGCTTTGTGGGCAGGCTCCCTTCCTGTTTCTGGTCCAACCATGTTTAAAGTGTGTTTCCGGTCTTGTCAGACCACTTGATCCTCCTCAGGACGCTGTGTTTTTCCTCCCAAATGGGTAGGTAGATGGTAGCTGGTGGAACGTCCTGCTGAAACACTGCTCTTAATGGCCTGTGATCGCTTTCCTTCCGATCATCGACTTCAGAGTCTTCCATTCTGGCCGCCATCTCTTCGCAGGCCATGATGTAATCGATTCTTGAAGCATCCCGAAAGGTGAACTGAGGATGTCAGGAAGCCGAGTGAGCTTTTTTCAGTACGTAGGTTGATGTCAGCTTATAATTGTTGAGAAGGTCGTGCAAGGGTGCTGTCCTGCCTGATTACCACGGGGGTGATTCTGTGTGGTCAAGATCCTTCAGATTAAAATCCCCAGCTAGAATAACCTGATATGATTTGTGTTTGTTTAGCAGGTCTTCTAGGTTCTGTGCCAATGCCTCCAGCTGATCTTTCATGAGGGTCTTTGCAGGATTGATGTAACAGTTTATTACCAAAAGGCACGTTGGATGCTTATTAAGACTCAAACCTCTGATCTGTAGGGCTTGCAGTCCAGGAGAGTTTGAGTTGATAGCTGTGGCAGCGAGGGCACATTCATGTTTTATAAAAACTGATAGACCGCCAGCTGGACGGCCGAAAAGATTCCTTTTTATGCCTGGGACCTGGTGTTCGTAGTACCCTGCCTCAGAAGTGCTGGACAAGGCCCATGTTTCTTGGAAACAGATTAGGTCCCCGCTTTCCAGGAACTGCTTCAGATTTTCATTTTCGCAGATTTTACTGATCCCTGCTTTGTTCCAGGAAATAATTGTTAATTGCTGCTTGTGGGTTGATCCTGGCCCAGATTCACCTCTGACAGGCTGGCTTTTGTCACAGTTAGGAATACTGTGGCCTCCTTCTTGCGAGTCCCTTTTGATCAGAGGCATAGGAGGTGGTGCGTATAACCCGATGGTTGTTTTAACATGAGATTCTGATACCTGTTATGTCCCTTTGGCCCGTCTGGCTTCAACCCACGGGTCCTGAGCTGTTTATCCCGCGCAGGACCGACCAGGTGACCTTGCCCCCAGTGTCTGGGGCCAAGACGTGTGGGTATTTTGGATGCGGCAATGTCTGAACTTCAATGCCCCACTGGGCGATTAGGGTGGAGTTGTTCACGACGGCTTGTTGTATTTCTTTGTTCTTCAGGCCCATCACTGTTGAGTCACCATGTGTGTCCCCCTTCATGCTCAGGAATTTCACCCATTCTAGATCCCCTGTTTGTATCTTATTTGGGGTATCCAGATGTTTGAAAAGACGTAAAATATTGCTCCGGTTCAGGATGTCGTGCTGTCCCATACTAAGGAATCTTGGTGTGAGGACAACCTCATATACGACTGCTGGTGCACCCAGAATTTGGGCCATTTCTCCCCTTTCTGTAGCTGAGTCTACTGTGGTTGATCCTGTGCTGATGTTTCCTTGGTGGATTGAGGCAGTTCCTTGCTTTGGCCGTTATTGTTCCTCTTTGCAAGCTGAATCCCCAGGCTTAATTGCGATGGAATTGGGGTGTCCGACTGTAGCGTTGAAATTGCCGAGGCTATCTGGATGAGCAATTCTGCAGGAGATGGACTTATTCCGGCCGTTAGATCGTTGTCTATAGGGTGATTTGGCCTTACTAATGACTTTTGGCCCTTCGCATTGGAGGTGCTTGGTGATGTGGCTGACTTATGCTGAATTTCCAAAGGCGGGGAGGCCGGGGGGACCTTTTTGCCCCAGTTTTTGTCGGTAAAAATTGGGTAAAACGGAGTGACTTTTGTGTCCCCTTGTACGGGCAGTTGTTTGATCTCCAATGACTGCAATTGTCTCCCTTTTTGCTTTGTCTTTTTCTGTTGATTCTTCAGCTTCTTTTTTGCTCTTCTTGATAAGGAGGGTTTGTATGTATTCGTTGTGCATGAAGTGTGTCCCTGCAAGTCTGTTCCAATGGCGTCACTGGCCCTGAAGTTTGAACTTTGTGTGCCTTTGGCTGTTTTGGGGCTGCTGATGGGATTATTGGTCGTGTGCTCTGCACTTTTGCCATTTTCAACTGTATTCTTCTGTCCTGATGGAGCCCCTGTTGGCTGTGTCTCCTTCGGGATGTGACTGTAGGGCTTCGCCCGAACGTCTGTGTTGTTTAAAGTCAGTGCCTCCCTGCGCCCTTTAGCCATCTCAACTATGTCTGCTAGAACCTCGGGAAGGGAGGCCCATTTCTCGATGAGATTTGAGCAGCAGCAGCAGCAGTTGCCCAGGTTGGAAACCACGTTTTGGGAGATCCTATTGTCTAGGTCCTCCACCTTGGAGCTTATGTCAACTAGGCGCCCTGCAATTGCTTGTAAGAGATCTATTTGCACTTCCATCTTGGTTGATTGCCACAGAAGGGCTTTATAAGTGGTGCTGTTTTTCTCATTTGAGGGTGATTTCTCTAAGACAGCGCTGATGTTGTAAACAAGATGATAAACTTTTGAGTTGGGGGCCCATGGGTATTCTGAGGGCCACAACAGGTTTGGAGTTAGATCAAGGGTTCTTTCGATCTTTTGTCCAAGATTGTGAAGGAACGAGGCTGTAAGCTCCTCAGCCACTGGTACACTGGGGCCAAAGGAGCTGCATGGGACTGGAAGTTCATTGGTTTTGGCTCTTTAGGATCGTATGGCGGCTCACTGGACTCCATGGTCTGAGGGTCTAGGCCAAGGGCGTTGGGCTGGTGGATTTGCTCCGTCGTCATTACTGTGGAGATGCTCTTGGGCAGAGCTGTGTCGAAAATCTTGCTGGTTGCAGTGTCCTGCCCCTTGTCTGTGAGTAAGGGGGGGGTTCCACCCCTGGATAGGCCTTCTGATTGCTATGGGTGGGAATGCTCGTGGGCTGCACTGGCCGTTTCCAGCTTGGTCCTAGGTTCCTCGCAGGGGGTGGTCTCGTCCTTAAGTATGCAAGTATGATCGGGCAGTCGTCTGCTGTGTTCATTAGTGCTTCTGTCTTGAGCCGGACGTAGTCACTACTGAGGGGGCCGTTTTTCTTAATAAGGATATTTCTAATCGAGCCCCTTTGGTTGATCTCTTGCCGGATTTTTTATTTAAACGATCTGTTAATGATTTGCTCCTCGTAGTCCTTGTTGTCATATTGTTAGGCGGGGGTCGTATGCAATTGGCCCTTCCTTTTGGGCCCCATATGCCTGGTGTGGTGCTGGGGTTAGCTTCCGGCTACTAGGCAACTGCTCCGAGTCCAAGTCCCTTGTTGCCCTTTTGGCACTTTTCGTCTCTTTTCGCTTGCTCCACTCTCTCCACTCTTACTTTGCAGGGATGCGAGGGCTGCAAATGCTCCTTTAGTTGATGCTTAAGCTGATTGTGAAAATGGTATTGTTAAACCTTTAATGCTGCCTTGATGATGCCTTGATGATGCCGGATGCCCCCTGTCCCCCACCTAACCCAGGACGGTGGAGGCAGAAATGGAGGTGGCAGAGAGCAGGTGAACCAATAAAACTGTCGGAGGGGGGGCGGTTAGGGCAAGCGGGGCAAGCAGGGCTCTCAGGGCAGGTCTCAGGCTCCCCCTGACCTAGTCAAGCCGCATCCGTAGACCTGCTGAGGGCACTCACTTACTGCAGCCACCACCTAGAGGCAGCCACGCTTGCCACTACTGTGTGTCCCCTTCTACGCTGTTGCCTGTCAAGGAGTTGCTGAGGCTCGCCTGCTCCGTGCTGAGGTTTGGAGTACGCTACCCCGTAGCCCCCACTCTGTCTTTGCCGCTGGTATGGTTGTGGATATGGTTGTGGGTATGAATGCCACAAGCGCCGCTACAGGGAGGTCTGCGGGGGGAGGCCCGGCTTACCGTTGTAATGCAGGGCCCTCCCGCAATGTTGAGTCAGCCGGGGCAGTGTGTGGCCTAAAGGTGGCGGCTGCGGTCGCGGCAGTTCGGCGTTTTTTTTTCTTTTCGTGTGGTTAAATTCAGCGTGATTTCAGCCGGTGGTGCAACGATGGTGGAGCGGTTTGGCGGTTGGCGCTGAAGCCTTTCCAGGCATCTTTACTTGCCGTCAGCTGTGAAGCTGTGAAGCGTGGGTGTAGTCGGCATGAAAACCAGGATCAGGATTCAGGTTCAGATTTTAAATGTTTTAGTACAAATTCACAAAGGCACGTAAGAATGTTACAGGAGTACTACTTTACATATTTCAAAATACCTTTTTTGAATAGGCCAAAACATTTTCAAGAAAGTTAAAATATGTTTAAACCCATGGGTACAAAAAAGCTATAATCCATAAAATGTAGGTTAACACCACTGCTTGCCTGTTGATGTATGGCTTTTCCCACTCCATAGAACTTTCCTGGAGCATATCTGAGAAGTTGTGGCATTTGTAGGTTTCCAGTCATACACCAGGAGAGCTTTTGGCATTGATAGTTCCCATGGCATAATTGTATATTGTGCACAGTTGCCCCATGACGCCTTTTCTTCAGTTTTTTTGCACAATGAATATTTTTCTACCAGGAGAAAACCTTTCTGGTACAAACCCTCCGAATCTGGGGGTGTACCCATCCCCTTTCCAAATAATCATCCATTTGAATTGGAGGAAAAGGTCATAGAGGATAATGTGAGTGGCCATAAACTAAAGTATTTGTGTACAAGCTGTCAAGGCTTACCATGCTTGGAAACAGCCACATCCGTTACCTTCATGGAATTTACTCCTGTAAAATTTCATGTGCATGTGGGGTGTTAGACTTTGTTTAGCTTAGCATAAATCCATAATCTATAACCAATATTTGTTCATGGAGATGCTAATGATCAAGCCCTGGCTTTTCATGCATGGGACCAGACTGACTTCACAAGTACTGAACTTAAGTTGAAAAAAACAATAACCAGTGACTCCAATGGAGCCAGCTTTAAAGTGCTCTCGTGGGCATGGTTGCCAAGAGCTAAAGTGCACTACACAATCTCAATTTACCACTAAATGCAGTTCAGTGCACAACAGTCTTGCTTGCTACTCTTTGAAGTGAAATATATATTTGTGTGCACCTCTGCAGAGATTTTGACACTCCTTCGAAGGGATGCATAGCTTTATAACATTTTGATACCCTTGCTCCACTCAGACCCATTAAAATTGTATTGTATTGTATTGCATCATTTATATGGCACTTCATACCACAGATAGGTTCTGAAAACCCTCCTTACTTGGGTCCTTGTAAACCTTCTACATTGCATAGTCGAGAAGGATATTGGTTGTAGACTGTCATATATAGATATGTTGAGTAAATGTAGACTGAAATATATAGATATGCTGAGTAAAGTGCTTGGACACATGTTCCAAACATGGTGTGGTGGCATTTCTGCACTTAAGCATGAAGCATTCTGGCAAATGTGGGAATAGACACAAATCTGCAGGTAGACTCTTAGCACTTTTAAGGTGGGCGAAATCATTCAATATGTGCCACCATTACTGGATGAGTACACAGGTTATATATTATAGCAGTCTCCCAGGAGTAGGAAAAGCCCAATCTTTGGAGTCGAGGTTATGCATCCAGAAAAATTGTGTGGGGTCCACCTAAGCTTGTAAAGCCCAGGTCATGGTACGGTTAAGCAACTAGAAAATGCTACAGGAAAATTACCCAAGTGCTATACAAGCCCAAGTTCTAATGGCACAAACAAGCAACCAGAGAATGCTATCTGCAGACCACAGAAGAGCTACCAATCCCTAGTCATGGTAGTTTGGGCAAGCTTTTGAATGTGTATTGAAGTGTTTTGCTACGTTAGCTTGACCACAGGCCTTAAGCATTTGGACTCTAATGTTTACCATTCAGCATGACAGTTTGCTTGGGTTGCAAAGTTTTTCTTATTTGAAGGTGTGTTGATATGATATCATAGTTAATAAAAGGCACATTGTGTATGAGAGATATTGAGGCTCAGGAGGGAATCTTTTGGCAAGGATGAGAGGCTCTAATGAACAAAAGGGGTGACAACCATTGATATTATATCTAGAGACGGGAGGAATCCAAGAAAGTCCTGATGTTCAGACCATGAGATGGGAGAATCGAATAAGGTTGCCAAGTGTTACTGTGAGAAGGTGTAAAAGTACTGGGACACATGATGTGGGAAACTCGAATGTTCTGTGGAAGTTTAATTGGTGATCATACTTTAGCTTTAGTCAGATTCATTTTGGACTCTAAGGGGTACAGACCTATTTACCATAGATTTGTTGTGTGGCTTTATGCAATGCAATACTCTTGATTTTGAGGAACCTCTACAGATGTCTCCACAATGCTGACACCTTCCTGCTTTACTGGATCTAATGAGGGTTTCCCCAATTATTGCTATTTAGTTCAGGCTTAGTTTAGGTAATTTAGATTTACTTATGTATAGGCAAGAAGACTGGAAATCATATACTGATCACCAGATTTTGTTCATTATTTTCAGATTTGCTATTACTGAATTTCATGTACGTTTTATGCTTTTAAGACAAAACTTTGTCAGATGATTTGGACTGCCGGTAGTGATTCTGTATTTTTACAATACATTCTTGAGATTTGTATACAACAATTTGTCTTTGAATTTGTAACAAACATACATTTAAACCTTGTCAGGGAACTGCCTCCCCTCCGGCACAGCTCTGCCTGGTAGTTGCTGCCCCATGGTCTGTGTTCGAGGTCCTCCTCCACTGGCAGGCACCCGCCTGGTGGTCCAGTGGGGAGCTTCTCTGCCTTTGTTCTGCCCTCTATGTCTCTACCTTCTGCTTTTCTTTTTTCTTCCTTTCTTTTTTCTTAGCTTTTTTTCCATTTTTCATTTTTCTTCTTTCTTTCTTATTTTTGCACCTTCTTCCCTCCATGTCCCTGCCACTGCTCGTTCCCCGTGGCCCCATCCCCTTCAGCACCGATTCCTGCTTTCCAGCTGTCGAGTCCTCCCCCTCACACCACTTGAGGCGGTGCGCAGCAGGCTCGCCGCTGTCGCTCCAAAGGCAAGCCCATCTGCATCCGTCTCTGCCTGGACTGCACCCAGCGCCACTGACCTTGGTTCTTGGAACATCTACCACTACAATACCAGCACTCTCCATGCCCGCAACACTGGACGCCATACCGTCTGCTACCAGTCATCACCAAAAGATACTCAGGACCCTTTCTCCTGCCAGAACTGCAGCTGCATCTTTTCCTACTACCACACACCTACCCCACCCATCACATGACCAACAATTACTGGACCTGATCACTTCAACTTCATCCTACACAACACAAGTTCCCTCCACAAACAAGTTGTAGAGATCTGGACCCTTCCCGACTCCGTCAACCCCAACATCGCCTTCCTCACAGAAAACTGGATGAACCCCACCTCTGCCCCAGACATTGCACCGCCATCCCAGACAGCTGCAAGATCATTCACAAGGACCAAACCAAGGGGAGGCATCACCATCATACATAAAAGCACCCTCCGCCTCACCACCCATGGGACGGCCACTCGACCAATAGGGAGCACCTTGTAGTAATCAAGACGAAGGTGAGTAGAGTTGAATTGAGGTTTATTAGAATAAAACTGCACAGCAGACAAGAGCCAGGACAACTGCCTCCCACACCAACCGCTTCTCCTCTCTTCTCAACTCCCCACAGTTCTATACCTCGTAACTAGGCAACCCAACATTCCACACTATTAATACAGGCAAAGATAAACAGCTGTAAACAGGTGATAGATACAGGTGTAGAGTATAACATATCCTCCTTTCTCAATAATAACAAAATATACATTGCACTTAAGAACAGACATACCACAATCAACCCAGTAAACAAAAGGGAAAAAGAAAAGGGAAAATAGGAAACCAAGAAAAAACACAGAAAATTAATACAATTAGTACTACATTCCCATTTCTTATCAAAAAAACGATAGTTCCATATAATTCTATCCATAGAGGAGATAACAGAAAATTTCTAAAATGTTACACTTAAAGCGATAGATAAAGTCTCTGTAAGAAAGAACAAAACATTACACAGCAGTACGGTATCTCATGGGAATCACCCTAGGTCTTGAACTTCTCCTCAGAGCAAAAGAAGAAGAAACAGCACTCTTGCCATTACCTAAACCAGCAGGAGTAATACTCCCACCGCTGCTGTAAGAATGTGTACCAGTAGAAGAAACATCATGAGTAATTCTAACTTTAACAATTTTGCTGGCATTCCACCATTTACCTCCTTCCACTTGCACAGAGTTCCTACCCAACCTAGTGACAGATATAGGAGAACCGAATTTGCTTTCCCCCTTTCTTATGTGCACTGGCGATCTAACACGAACAAGATCTCCAACCTTTAGAGGCACACTTTTCACACCTCTCTTGCTGTCGAACCAAGATTTTTGTTTGGACTGAGAGTTGGAAACGTTCTCTTTGACTAACAACATGAGACTGTCAATATCCGGCACAGTTTTAATCCACTTGTTCATCCAAGCTGGCTTAAAACTAGTATTAGGCTTCCTTCCTCTCAGTAGGTCGAAAGGAGACACTTTAGTCGTTGAATGCGGAGTGGTCCTGTAGAACCACAACATACTATTAAGGGAATTCAATATATCACAGTTACTTGACTTAGCCCATTTGATGCAATCACCCAAAACCCTGTTCAGTCTCTCAACCAAACCATTCGACTGGGGATGATAAAGTGAGCTCCTAGTGTGTTGAATGTTGCACGATTTTAGAAAAGAATCAAATTCACTGCTAGTGAATTGTGAACCATTATCTGTAACCATACAACCAGGAAAACCCTCCCTCAAAAACAAATCCTTCAAAAATAGAATAATGTTCTTGGTGGAAGCTTCTTTAACCAGTTTTATCTCAGGCCATTTCGAAGCATAATCAACAAGGACCAGGATAAAACGACATCCACCAGGAAGGATTTCTAGAGGTCCCATAACGTCTAAGCCAACCTTGGACCAAGGTTCTGATGGACATTCAATAGGCAAAAGAGGAGGAGTAAAAGTTTTTAAACCTTTGTCAGCAGACCTACAAATGTGACAGTGACTGACCACACTATCAATATCGCTATCCATAGCGGGCCACCAAAAAAATTCACGAACACGTCTTTTCGTGAGAGTGGAACCCAAATGTCCCTCATGAGCCTTAAGAACAATGTCATTCCTAAGACTTTGAGGAGCTATGAGCTTCTGCCCCCTTAACAAAATACCACCTTCAAGAGAAATCTCTGTTTCAATTTTCCAAAAGGGCTGTAAAGAATAAGGAAGAGACCGTTCCTTAGGCCAACCTGATTTAACAAAACCACACACACGTTGGAGGATATCGTCATCTGAAAGAGCTCTAATCCAACTTTCAGCAGATTGAACCCCATGTTCAACTAAATCAAGTGAGGCTACTAAGCAATCGTCGGAATCTTCTTCACCAATTTCAATAGAAGACTTCTCATGTTCCACATCTTTAACAGGGAAACGAGAGAAAAAATCTGCTCTGAGATTCCTACCTCCAGCGATATGTACCACATCAAAATGGTACTGCATAAGACGTGAAACCATACGGAGGATCCTCGGGGAACAACATTTATTACTTCCACCCCCGAGAATAGAAATAAGCGGTTTATGGTCAGTTCTCAATAGGAACCGCTTACCCCAAATATATGTTCGAAATTTTTCAATTGCCCACAAACAAGCTAAAAGTTCTTTCTCTATAACTGAATACTGGAGCTCGCCATCTCTCAAAACCCTTGAAGCAAAGGTGATAGTGTTCTCCCCTTTTGAACTATTCTGTGTGAGCACAGCGCCTAGACCAACTTGACTGGCGTCGACCGTGATACAAGAGGATAACACCGGGTCAAAAGGCTTCAAAGCATTACTCTTAACGAGGGATTCCTTTACAAACTGTAAAGCCGTTTCACATTGAGGCGACCATTCGAAAGAACAACCTTTTGAAAGTAAGGAACTGATGGGCCTAACAATGGTCGCATAATTTGGTATAAACTTTGAGTAAAATTCCAATAAACCAAGAAGCGACTTTACACCACTTTTATCACACGGCGTTGGAGCGTTACTTATAGCATCAAGCAATCCTTGTCTTGGTTTGATCCCCTCACCTGAAATGAGATGACCTAGATATTCAATTTCCTCAGTAAGGAACATGCACTTCTCTGGCTTGACAACAACACCATGATTTTGGAAAGTCAACAATACCTTTTCAAGAATAGAGTTGTGAGTTATACTGTCTTTAGAATGTATCAGGACGTCGTCCTGAAAAACAAGTACACCGGATATCCCTCCTAACATGTTCTGCATGACCCGCTGAAAGACTGAAGCCGAAGAGGCCAGACCAAAGGGCATTCGTTTGTACTGAAAAGTACCTAGTGGAGATACAAACGCAGTAAGTGGACGAGATTCAGGTTCCAATTCAACCTGGTGGTAAGCACTTGCTAGATCTAGTTTCGAGAAAAACTTGGACCCTCTAACACTAGCAAACAGATCAGAGATCTTAGGTAATGGGTGAGAATCAACCCATATTTCTTTGTTAAGGGATCTCAAGTCAATGCAAACACGCAGTTTCCCACATCTCTTGCGTGCAACGACCAAAGGCGAAAGCCAAAGAGATGATTCAGTGGGCTCGATGATTCCATGATCGCACAATGACTTAAGTTCCCTCTCAAGATCTTCTCTCACACTGAAGGGCACACCTCTTAATTTATGTTTGATAGGTAGTGCACCATCTTTTACTAAAATCTTGTGCCTGAACCCTTTAATAGTACCTAATCCCCCACTAAAAACCGAGGGAAAACGTTTACTCCATTGACACAATTGTGAATCATCAGACACCAGGAGCACTTGCTCAGAAGCACCAGGCCTGAGCATCATCTTAAAAAGACCCTGATGGTACCACCCCAAAATATTGAGACCTTTTACTGCCACATACACCTTTCCGGTAATTGACCTATCTTTGAATACCAACTCATCCTCAAAAAAACCCCAAGAGATCTATTTTCCGTCCCTCATAAGAGACAGGTGAACGGTCTGGAGGTTGGAGAGGTCTTTCTCCCCAAGTTTGAAGAAAAAGATCTTGCGTGATCATGGTAATTTTTGCACCAGAATCGACTAAGAGATTGAGTGTTTTTCCCCCCACAATGATTTCAGCAATAGGATCTACACATTCCTTTGATTCATCAATGGTGCCTACAAATTCATTAATGACGGATACCACAGATACAACTTCAGGATCTGAGTCTTGATCTGACTCCATAACACAAGCAACTGACCTTCTGCTAAATTTACGCTTCATGCATACTTTTGCGAAGTGTCCAATCTTCTTGCAATAGTTGCAAGTTACATTAGCTCCGGGACACTTAGCACCCTTAATGTGGGGTGGATTACCACAACGATAGCACATATGTTTTTGATTTTGAAAATCAACATTACTTTTACCAGAATTTTGAAGTTTTTGAGCACTGCTCTTGGGCTTATTATCAATAGTTTTGACTTTACTATTAGAAGAAACAACATTAACAGCATCAGTGGGTTTATCTTCTAGCTCCTTCAAAGATGTTTGCGAAGTTTCAATGCTCTTCGCAATCTTCACTGTCTCATCCAGAGAAGGATTAGCTAACGAGAGTAGCTTTTGACGAATTTGCTTGTCTCTACAGTGGCAGACAAATTGATCACGTATGAGTTGATCAGTGAATGCTTCAAACTGGCAAACGGAAGCAAGTCTGCGTAAAGCAGAGATATAAGAGTCAACGTCTTCACCTTCATTTTGGTACCTTTTCAGAAACTTATGACGTAGAACCATTAAACTGGGTTGTTTGTCGAATCTTGTCTTTAACTTTGTTAATGCATCTTGATAAACATCGACTGGTTCATCAGGCACATAAACAATTTCCGGCAAGTGTTTGAAGATGGAGCGCCCCTCAAAACCAAGTGAATGAAGCAATAGCCATTTTTTCCGATCATTGCTAAATCTTGAAGCACCTATTGCTCCTAAATACGTTTCAAATGCATCAAACCAAATTTCCCATCTTACTGGTGGTTCCCCTGGAGATTCAAGGAAAGAGGGAGGAGGAGCAACAGATTGCATGGTGAAAACAGTGAATAAAAAAAAACATAAAATAACTTTGAGCTAAATGCTGATCTGACCAAAATGTAAACGAAGGTGAAAACACCAATGCTTAAAGAGGAGAAAACTAGGAACTAGATTCAGCGCGTGTAGGTATATATAAAAAAAAAAAAAAAAAAAAAAAAATAACCCTGAGCACTATCGCACTTAAATGAATACTTGTTTACTAGATTGTGAATTGTAAGAAAGGTGTGCGAATCACCGTAGATCGGTTAACCCACAACGAAATGTCTTAGTGTTGTAGAAAGGTGTGTGAATCACCGTAGATCGGTTCACCCACAACAAAATGTCTTAGGATTGTAGAAAGGTGTGTGAATCACCGTAGATGGGTTCACCCACAACAAAATGTCTCACGATTGTAAACGTAGACACAAAGATCAGCTGAGCGTTGAGTTGAAGAGATGTTGCCTGGTAGAACTGTGACTCTATTGAACGAAACGTGGTTGGCAAAACCCTCGGGGATGGCAACTGTCTGTAAAAACAAAATGGCGGCACGTTTAGCACGTCGTACCGGGTGGCTCTCGGCACGCAGAAACAGCTTGAAGAACAAACAGCAGCAGAGAGGAATGCACGGACTGATGCGGAGGACGCGATGCGTTGTCAGGCAACCACAAGAGTAACTCAGCGGTGAGGAATGCACGGACTGAAAGGATTCTTTGGAAGGACGAGATGCGTTGTCAGGCAACCACAAGAGTAACTCTGCGCATGCACCTGCGCGTGATGGTGAGACGTTTAAATATGAAAACTCCTTAAAACAATAATAAATGACTTAAATCTGCACCGATGGGACTGCTGGCGCTTCTGCGAGACATAAGAGCATGTACAAACGAGAAAAAAAAACAGTGTTCTTGCGATGAGACGAGAAACACCCTTTTCGTCCAAACGGAACAGTTTTAACTTTTTTTCCCGAGAAAGACGCGTACAGCAGCTGATTTCCGTTTAGATTAAAACGAAAAACTTGAACAGTCTTACCGCCAGGCAGGTTGAAAACGAGGGTACATGGCCTTCAAAGCTTCCGTTGCACGCAGGGTAGAGCGTGTTGCTGTGCAGTAGAAACGATCGTCGCCAATAAATTGTAGTAATCAAGACGAAGGTGAGTAGAGTTGAATTGAGGTTTATTAGAATAAAACTGCACAGCAGACAAGAGCCAGGACAACTGCCTCCCACACCAACCGCTTCTCCTCTCTTCTCAACTCCCCACAGTTCTATACCTCGTAACTAGGCAACCCAACATTCCACACTATTAATACAGGCAAAGATAAACAGCTGTAAACAGGTGATAGATACAGGTGTAGAGTATAACACACCTCCACTTCCAGGTCCCTACCAACCGAACACCACCCTCTGTGGCACCCTCATCTGCAGTCCCCCAGACCAAGCCCACCATTCAGTGACATCATCATCAACTTAATTGCACCACACTCTCTCGCCTCCACAGACTACATCCTCCTCGGCAACCTCAACTTTCACCTAGACAATCCCAATGACAAAAACACATCATGCCTACTGGAGAAGCCCCCCATCTTTGGACTCAAAGAATTAATCACCTCCCCAACCCACTTAGCAGGACATGCACTGGACCCCATCTTCTCCGCCAGTGACAAAATCACCTTCAGCCACACAACAGCTTCTATGGACCAACCACCGCTGCATCCACTTCTCATTCACCAAACCCACCATGCAACACCACATCCACCGCTACCCTCGAAGAAGTTGGAACAACGTCACCGAAAAGCAGCTCACCACCTCCCTCAGCAAATTCCCCCCCACCGACTTCCACGGACGATAACACCGCAGCACACAACCTCCAGCATTGGATCTCAAACTGCGCCGACACTCCCCTGAAGAAAGTACCAAGTAAGCTACACTCCAAGAAAGCCAGCTGATTCCCTCCCACTCTTCATAAGTCCAGACTCACCTGCAGATGGCTTGAGAAAAAATGGAGGAGCAGCAAGACACCAGAATACCACTCAGCCTTCAAGATCACTGTCACTGCACACCACCACCTCATTAGAACAACAAAGGAAGCAGCACTACAAGGATCAATGCCAACGCACTCAATAGTAAATAATTTTTTGCCATAGTCAAAGAATTTGCCAGACCTAGCACAGACACAGCAGACATCCCAACCTCCCAAGACCTCTGCAACAACCTCAGTACCTTTTTCCACTGCAAGATTAAGGAGATATGCAACAGCTTTGACAGGCGCAATACCCAAGACCATCCCACTGCACCTGCAACCACCGCACCCAATGACACCGGACCGTATCAGACCATACTCAGTTGAACTCCCCTCACAGCTGACAACACCCTCAAGATCATGAAGAGCATCCACTCTGCAGCAGCCTCTGACCCCTGCCCGCACCATATCTTCAACAGAGCTGGCACCACCATCGCCTTCGAACTATGTTGCACCATCAACTGCTCCATTAACTATGCCACCTTCCCGGAAGGCTGGAAACAAGCAGAATTCAACCCCTTGCAGAAGAAAACCTCTGCTCACCCGACAGACCTCAAGAACTTCAGAACCATCTCTCTTCTCCTCTTTCCAGCCAAGGTAATTAAGAAGGCCATCAACGCACAATGTTCTAAGTTCATTGAAGTGAACCACATCCTGGACCTATATCAATCCAGATTCCTCGCTGCCACAGGCGACATCCACACCCTCCTCAATCGAGGCAAAACTGCAGCCCTCATCCTCCTGAAGCTCGTGCCCGCATTCAGTACCATTTCTAAATGCACCCTATGCACAAGACTTCACGACGCCAGCATCCACGACAAAGCCCAGGAATCGATCTGCTCCTTCCTCACTGACCGAACACAGAGAGTCAGACTACCGCCATTCCTCTCTGAAGCCACAGAGATCAGCTGCAGAGTGCCTCAGGGCTCCTCCCTGAGCCCCACTCTCTTCAACATTTACGTGGCCCAGCTCGCAGCCATCATCAGGAACCTCGGACTCAACATCGTCTCCTATGCCGATGACACCCAGCTGATTCTCTCCCTCACCAACGAACACACAGTTGTCAAGAACAACTTTCCCAACGGGATGAAGGCTATCACCACCTGGATGAAGAACACGTGCCTCAATCTCAACTCTGAAAAGACCGAAGTCCTCATCATGGGCTCCACCCCACCACATGGGAAAACTTCTGGCAGGCCACAGCACTTGGACCCCCCACACCCACAGACCACACACGGAACCTCAGCATCATCCTGGACTCTTTGCTTCCACACGCTACACCTGCTCTGAAGTTCTACAAGTGGTTCCTATTCGAGTCAAAAAGGACAGTCACCCATGCACTCATCAGCAGCAGAATCAGCTACGGCAATACTCGCTACACTGGCATCACCTAGAAACTCCTCAAGAAACTGCAGAACATTCAGAATGCCTGTACCAGACTCATCCTCAATATCCCCCACCACAGCCACTTCACCGGCCACCTGAGAGACCTTCACTGGCTCACAGTCAACAAAAGGATCACCTTCAAGCTCCTAAAATACGCCTACAAAGCCCTTCATGACGCAGGACAAGCGTAAATCTACCACAGCCTTGCAATCCACACACCCATCTGAGACCTTCGCTCAGCCCAACTGGCACTGGCTTCCGTCCCACGTATCCACAAGACCACAACCAGAGGAAGATCCTTCTCCTACCTTGCAGCACAGATTGCAAGTGTCAAACATGGACATCTATTCACACGAGACCAGGTCAATTTCGCAGTTTGGATACAAGAAGTAGACTGGTCACGGTCAGTGCTTAACTTAGAACGTAGAAGAAATTTTCTGAGAAGTTAAAGTTTAGTGGGACAAAGCTGCAGGACATGTCCAAGGAGGAAGTGTCATCGTCAGGTAGCCTCAGGTTGGAGCCACTGCAAGATTTCTACTTTTGGACTTAGGGCCTGATTTAGATCATGGCAGATGGGTTACTCCGTCACAATGATGACGGATATCCCGTCCGCCGAGATATAAATCTCATAGGATATAATGGGATTAAAATTCCAGTGGATGCGATATCAGTTGATGTTGTGTCAGAGTGACCCATCTTCCAAGATCTAAATCAGGCCCTTAGCCTCTTTTTTGAAAGTCAAAACTCTTCAGCGGTACAAGGCATAAGTCTGTAGCCGAAGACAGTTCCATGGGCCATATACTCCTTTAGCGAAGGACCACTGAACAGGATTTGCTGCTGCGGAGAACGTAGCAGGAGAAGCCGCAAAGACAATCTGACCGGCAATGCATCTCAGGCGGATCGGTGAGCAGGTTGGTCCCAGCCTCCTCCTAGTTCTCCAAGCAGATTTTGCCCAAAAGTGTTCTCAGTTTTGAGATTTGGCCATCTGGGCACCTTTAGCACCACAACCAAGGGTGCAGGACTGGTGGGGTACCACATTGTGTTTCAGGACTCACTCAGGCAGAGTCTGTGTATAGGTTGAAGATGGCAGGAGCCTTTTGGCGACAGGCAGCAAAATGCCAGTTTTCTAAAAGTGGCATTTTCAAAATTGTACCTAAAATTCTGACTTTACCATTAAAGAGTATTTTTCATTACAATTTCATATGTAGCAAACATGAACTGGCTACCTGGTCCCCATGAAATGTTAGAACATATTAAATGTAATGAGGCATCCCAATTTTATGGGGCAGGTAGGCCTCACAGTAATGAAAAATGAATGTAGGAGTTTTCAACTACCAGGACATGTAAATCTTAAAAGTAAATGTCCAACCTTTTAATTACAATGCTCTCTTCCCAATGGCCAACCTAGGGCCTGCATTAGAGGCAACTTACATATACTAAAGGGGGAGTTTAAGGCTTGGCAAGGAGGTTATATTGTGAAGACCAATTGGCAGTTTAAAACTAAATTCAGGCTGTAATGTCAGGCCTGGGACATGTTTTAAGGTGCTACTTAAATGGGTGGCACAATTAGTGCTATAGGTCCACTAGTGCAAAAATAAAAAATGATGGACAGATGTCATACATTCACCCCAGTACAGAGATCTGGGCCTAAACCCATCATTTTTTTTGATCCCCATGCCATTCAAGTTTAGACCCAGCCATATGCAAATCAGTCTTGACCCTGTTACCCAGTGGAATGGAGAGCACGGGACCCATGTCTGGGCCTACCCCACCCACACGGGGTGACAAATGCAAAAAGAACGATTGATGGACAGAATGCTAAACAATGTCATACATTCACTCCAATACAGAGATTTGAGCCGAAATCCATCGTTTATTTGCTCCCCATGCCATTCCAGTTGACCAAATCATTCCAGTTTACACCCAGCCATATGCAAATCAGTCTTGACCCTGTTCCCATTGGGAACAGTCCAGCCTGAACTGCCAAGCCAAGTCCTCCCTGGACTGGAAACAAGCATTCTAGGATCGGTATCGGGGTTTCACCCCTCATCTGCCAGGCTAGCTTGACAACAATGGCATGGAGAGCACGGGACCCACGTCTGGGCATACCCATCCCACTCGGGGTGACAAATGCAAAAAGAACAATTGATGGACAGAATGCTGAACAATGAACAATGTCATACATTCACCCCAGTGCAGTGATCTGGGCCTAAATCCTTCGTTTTATTGCTCCCCATGCTATTCCAGTTTAGACCCAGCCATATGCAAATCATTCTTGACCTTGTTCCCCAGTGGAATGGAGAGCACTGGACCCATGTCTGGGCCTACCCCACCCACACAGGGTGACAAATGCAAAAAGAACGATTGATGGACAGAATGCTAAACAATGTCATACATTCACCCCGATACAGAGATTTGAGCCGAAATCCATCGTTTATTTGCTCCCCATGCCATTCCAGTTGACCATATCATTCCAGTTTACACCCAACCATATGCAAATCTGTCTTGACCCTGTTCCCATTGGGAACAGTCCAGCCTGAACTGCCAAGCCAAGTCCTCCCTGGACTGGAAACAAGCATTCTAGGATCGGTATCGGGGTTTCACCCCTCATCTGCCAGGCTAGCTTGACAACAATGGCATGGAGAGTACTGGACCCACGTCTGGGCATACCCATCCCACTCGGGGTGACAAATGCAAAAAGAACAATTGATGGACAGAATGCTGAACAATGAACAATGTCATACATTCACCCCAGTGCAGAGATCTGGGCCTAAATCCTTCGTTTTATTGCTCCCCATGCTATTCCAGTTTAGACCCAGCCATATGCAAATCATTCTTGACCTTGTTCCCCATAGGAACAGTCCAGCCTGAACTGCCAAGCCAGGTCATCCATGGACTAAAAACAAGCATCCTAGGACCAGTGTTGGGGTTTCACCCCTTATCAGCCAGGCTAGCTTGACTCCAGTGGCATGGAGAGCACAGGACCCACATCTGGGCATACCCGTCCCACTCGGGGTGACAAATGCAAAAAGAACAATTGATGGTCAGAATGCTGAACAATGTCATACATTCCCCCAGTACACAGATCTCGGCCTAAATCCACAGGTTTTTTAAATTGTAATTTACAGGCCCTGTGTATGTGGTATACCACACTACAAGTGACGTACAAGTAAATTAAATATGCCAATCAGATATAATCCAATTAAACCATGTTTTAATTGAGTGAGCGCAAGTACTTTACCACTGGTTTGCATTGGTAAAGTGCACATAGTCAGGCCAACAAAAAGTAGAGGGAAAAAGTTAAAACGTTAGGGGTACCCTGCAGAGAGAGCCACGTCCAGCAGCCATTATACAATAAGGCTTGTTCTAAGGAAGGTATAGTCATTGCAGGAGTGTTACTAGCTCAAAACAACACCCTGTTTCTCATAAAGGAAGATGAAGAGATTGTCTCAACAGTGCCTTAGATGAAGGAATGCATGTAAGATTCCTTGGGACCCTTTTACCTTTGTGTGAAGTCCCAAGTTGGACAGCATTGTTATCGGTCTGTATTGGAGCATCTCCTTCTTCCTAGGGAGAGCGGCAGCGCAGCACATTAGCCCACCAGCTGGAGTGGAGCCTGTTTCTGATGTGTTTGACTAGCTAGCCAGCTGAAGTGTAGTGTACTTTAGTAGCATTCCCCATGTGGTTGACTGTCTTCTGTGTTGGTCATGTTCAGGGTGTCTTCCTTCCAGGCAAGACAGAGGAGTTCTTGATCTCTGCCACTGGCTCCATATGAGCCCTTGATGAGACAGGTTTGGAGAAAAGAACCATAGGCAGCATACCACTGAAGCTGGAATGGAGTCCATGATCCTGTTCCAGATCATTGTATGCTTTGTTAATCCTTTCCAGGATTTATTTTGAGACAGGATTTTTTGCTCCATTTTTGGAAGTCATTTTTCTAAACTAATATGGCTAGGAAGTATTTCCTGTCTTCTCTGACTTCTTTCTCTAGGTTAAATCTTTTAGATCCTGTAGAAGCGGTTCAGGAAGATTTGTCGCTGCATCATGACGTCACTTGTTGCTGGTTGCTCACTTCAACAGTTACCTGCCAGTTCTCTTTTATACTTCTCGATTCCACACTTGTTATCTGCCTGCAGCAAGTCCAATTGCCTGTCTTTCAAAGGGTTTTTCATTTTTCCCTATGAAAGACTGGTGTTTTCTCCAACCTGCTTCTCCTGTCACTTCGCTTAGTAAGTATCCTGAACTTGATGTGGCAAAATACATTCAGATAAAGAAGACATCCTACTTGCCACCAGGAAGTCCGACCTTTGAACTCACAGAGAAGTGTGTTGGAACCCATGTATAACTAATGGTAATTACTATAGTAGGCTTACATAGTCTGCTCGTGAACCGGCATTAGGCACATGAATGGACGCAACACTGGGACAGAATGTTTCTAACTTCAATGGGTACTTCTGTGACAGAAATTCAGTTAGATTTTGGTAAATAAAGGGTTCCACAATGGTTTATGAAGTGGGCAGGGTCGCGGCCTTATTGGATCCAGGTAGAGTCCAGTTAAGATCGCTGCTTCGCTTGACTCTTTCTGTCCTCAACAGGCTCAAAGTAGGAAGTAACCACAGGAAATCACACTTTATCTCTTGACCCTTTACTTGGACATCAGGGCCTGTATTACGATGAGAAGCAAAGACAAGGTTACCTCTAAGACCATAGATTAAATGTATTCACTTGACACCTAGGCACATCTCGTTATGTAAGAATCCGTTCAACAAAAGAACAACATTGCATCCAAAACAATTTTTACAACTGTGAATCTTTGAGCAAAGAAGGTAATCACCAACAAATTGATAATTTTATAAAAAAGGTGAATTCACATATTTATATCCATAACCTCTTTTTTGTTTTTTTTTAAGTTTTATTAAAAACATTTCATCATCGCAAATCTTATTGCAGTCTATATACAATATTATAAACTCATAAGCAACTCATAAGCAGTACACATACAAAGTGACTTCCGATCTATACTTTGAAGCATCTATTTATATCTTCTTGGTCCTAAATACTAGTTACACAATATAACAGAATAAATCAGGAAAGTCATACACGTTTTTCCTCGATCAACAAAGAATACACGGTCCAAGAAAAGGGAGGTCAGAGATCTATGGTTTAAAAGAACTTTCTGAAATCATGCACTGCATCTAGCTGAACATATAGGTGTGAATACTGCCCAAGAGACAAGACAAAGTGGATACTATCGTCCGTGCAATTTCCCTTAAAAATGCAACTATTAAGACCATATGACCCATACTTGAATGCTCTCTAAAATATCAGTCGTAGAGATGATGGGCCGATGATTAGCACAAGATAAGAAATCTATAAAACAAAAAAAGAGGTTATGGATATAAATATGTGAATTCAAAAAATTCACCTTTTCTATAAAGTTATCAATTTGTTGGTGATTACCTTCTTTGCTCACAGATTCACGGTTATAAAAATTGTTTTGGATGCAAAGTTGTTCTTTTGTCGAACGGATTCTTAGGTAACGAGATGTGCCTAGGTGTCAAGTGAATACATGTAATCTATGGTCTTAGGGGTAACCTTGTCTTTGCTTTTAGTTTATCTAATTCCAGCCCCTTTTGTTCCTCAACTGAATTATTCCCCCTTTCCTTCCATGTATTACGATGAGGGCACACTTTCCCTGTTTTCACCACGGTGCACCTTGAAATAGGTGCGCCAGGCACAAACAGGGAAAGTGCGCCCTATTATAGTGAATGTGCTTCCCTCAGGGCAGTTTCGAACTCACACTGCCCTGTTGGCAGCGCATTGAAGTGAAATACGGAGCGGCTGCTTGAAAGCTGCTTCATGTTTCACAGTGCACAGTGTTTTCAAGGAGAGAGATTCCCTTGCAGGTAGGTGCAGTAAGTGACTGCACCCGCCTGCAGGGGGATGTCTGGGGCGGCCATGGGACCTCGTGACTCCCCTTCTGTTTGCTGCTTTAAGAGGTGCACTGAGAGTGTGCCTCTTTTTTGTGGCACACTTTCAGTGTGCCTCCTAAAGGCTTGTTTTACTGTGTGCCCCCATCCATAATATGGCACGGGTGCATCTCAGGATGGATCACCCATGAAGAGAGATCTTAGTAGCAGAGATGGGACATTCAGAAGCTAGACCTGGAAGCTATGGTCTCCAGTGATTGGGCTGAAATGTTTCACTTAACTAAACTGAGGAGTAGCACATCAAAAGACAAAGAGTGCACAGTGAAATCATTATCATTACACATGCAGTAAACCTAGTAGGTACATTAATACATAAACAGAACCCTTGTTACTGTCCATTAAAAACCTGTGACATCGGTCCTCTCTTCTGTTGTCTTAATATATTCTCATACTCCAAATTATGTGGAAGGGACACTTTCCCGCACATGTCTCTCCCTGTGGACGTCGTCTCAAGAAATGCCCATGAACAATCAGAAAATAGACATAATAGTCCACCTACAGCTTGGCAGCAAAATAGTTTAAACGTGTGAGTGATGAGGGAAATATCCCATGAGTAGTGCAATCCTTGGGAGTCACCAAACCCAATCAATCAATCAATCAGGATTTATAAAGCAGATCAGGGTATCCAGGCTCTTTCAGGTTCCGGAAGGCTCATTTGAGCTGCCAGGTCTTGAGGGTCCTTCGGAATTCAGGAGGAGAGGTGATGGTCCATAGCTGCGCGGGGAGGCTGTTCTAGGTCTTTGCTGTGATATAAGAGAAGGAGCTTCCTTCACTTCTGCTTTGGTAGATGCTAGAAATGTGGGAAAGTGAAAGGGAGGGGAGCGTAGTCTTCTTGATGGTTGTTGGAAGTTCAGACAGTGGCAAATGTAGGCAGGTCTCTATTTGGCGTAGCTGAAAAGTAAACAACGTGCTGCTACACTAAGGACTGGAAAATACACAGCACACTCTAACTGACCCATCAGAAAATACACACAGTTCCATGAATAACCATATATCAGAAGCACTCAGCTCCATATTTGACCCTTGGCTTAAAAATATCTCTGTTTTTGGTCTCCTTGCTTAACCCCTGAATTAAAATTGTGCAGCGCCACAACTGGGTCATAGCTGGATTGTGCACAACTTCCCATTTGAAGAATAGTTAAAAATGCAAAACTCTCTGCTTTACCAATGTCTGAAAAGTGATCCATTTCTGAAAGCTAACACACTGCTTAATTCACTGAGGTCAGAAATTACAAAGCTTGCACGGCTGTTCTATACCTGAAAACTATGCAGCTGTCTCGCTGACTCCGCATTGACAAATACACGACTCCTTTTTTGAACCATCACTGCACAATGTACACCTCTGTAATTGTCCAATAGCTCAAGAAGTTCACAGCTCCTTACCTGACATATGAATGAAATTTGCAAAGCTATGTCAATGACCCATTGCTGAAAAGGTAGCCAGGTTGGACACAATACCCTTCATACCAAATGACTGAATAACGCACAGCTCTCTACTTGACCCATGACTGAAAATTATACCATTGTTATTTCGATAAAGCTAAACAAAAGTGCAATACTTTTGACTGGACTCATGACATGACACAACCTTACACAGTTCTGTAAGTGAGCAATAGCTGAAAAGTGCACACCTTTCTCTTTAAAAAAAGAGCTGAAAGAGACAGCTCCGACTTGAAAATGCACACAATTCCACTCTTGGGCCATGACTGAAAAGAGTACAGTGTCCTTAGCCAGAGGCTGAAAAGTACACAGCTTTTTACTTGAATTATTGTTGACATTGCAAGGTTCCTTAATAGACCTAGCGTTAAACAGTGATTGTCCTTGTTGACCGGGAAGGCGTGAATGGTGGTTTAGGTGGACAGGCACTACTCAGATATATATAGGTTACAGACTAGAGTCCTGACAGTCCAATTAACCTTTCATGCTTCCAAGACAATAAAATAACGAGTACTACTGAGATGTATAAACTCTTAGCTTTATTTCACCCACTAAAAGCAATTCAGGTGTACTGTGTGCTCCATAAAATGTAATTATTATTGTTTGTCCCAGACCCACAGCCTATTTGACCGATGGGTAAAATTGCACTGCTCTGATTCACCTTGGGCACAAAATTAACACAGCTCAAATTGCCCCAGGACAGAAAAGCATAGATAATTCGTCTTCATTCAAATTTTCAAACAATATATCCACCTAATAGACTCAGGGCCTTGTAACTCGCTTCTCCATTTTACCCAGGAACATGAATTACACGTGTGAGGTATTTGCACATGTAACACATACTCTTATGTGGTTTTATTTCTAGTCCCTAACTTCATTATTTTCTATAGGAGGATGTTTAAGTATCAGTGGTTATTAACTTTTTACAAGCAAATATTTTTTCTAGTTATCCCAATATTTTAGCATATGGAGCCCATGTCATTCTGTTGAGTGTCCCTCTGATAAAGTATATGATGAATTGGAAAAGTAAATTTAGCACCATAAAATAGAAACAATATTTTTATGTCAAATATTAATGTAAAATAATTTTACAGATTTTTTAAAAATGTACAGCAAATATAGAAAGTGCTAGAGCACTTTAAACTTAAATTTGAATTTAATCAGCAATTAAGTAAAATATATTATATTAAATAAAAATTACTTTGCTGAAGTTTAAATTTAAAAATAATATCCCACCTAAAGTAAAAGAATAATTTTTATCATGCGTTAATAATTATTAAAGGTGATGCATAGAATTAATTACAACTGATGTAATTATGGTTTAATAAAAAAAAAATTATTAATTACACGCATTTTTAAATTAATAATTATTAAAATATTAATATGTATTATTTACAAAAAATAACATTAAATTATATATATGTCTTTTAACTATTTAAAATAATTTAATTTAAACTAATATTATTTCCTATGGAGATTTATTTTAAAGCCCTACCTCCATTATTTTCTTTGGAGGGTGATGCAGTACCAGTGATTGATCATGTGCAGTGCTGAGTTTACTCCAGTCCTGAGTTGGAAAAATGTACTACAAAGTTCCATTTGCCTGTCGTAACTTTAGAAGTGCAGTTGGTGAATAGCAATGGGCTTACTCTTTTGTGGGTGGATGCACATCTCTCCCTAAACCCTTCCCTAGCCCTTCCTAAACCCCTACCATAAAGTATTACCCTTTTTACAGTCAGTCCCCTTGATCCCTCCCACATTTGCAACTTGGGGCCTGATTAGGATCCCGGTCGGAAAGCTCGACCGAGATCGGTTTCACTTCCGACCGCCTAATTACAAGTTAGGTGGTTGGAAGTGAAACCGGACGGTCCTTCCGGCAGGATTCCGAAGGGCTCAAGGAGCTCGTCGGCCAGTCGAAGACCAGCCCATAATCCATATGGACGACGTTTTACGCCTTCCGGATTAAGATGCTCGGTTTATGGCAGACTTTCCATGTCAGGCTTTCTGACATGTAAAGCCTGTCAGAAAGCAAGTTTGGGGGTCCCTAGCAGGTCCCTTCTCAACCAGAGGCCTTCAGGTCGTGGCCGAGGTTCATCCCTGCACCATGAGACAGGCACCGTTAGGTGCCTGCGACGCGGTTCAGAGATGAACACAAACTCTCTTTTCTGTATGGGAGCTTGAGCTGCAGCTGGATTCCAACGGCAGCACAAGCTCCCATACAGAAAAGGGAGCTGGCGACTGCACCATGTGCGGTCACACGTAATTCAGCTGTCAGGATGGCCGATTGGAGGCCAATCGTAATAAGGCCCTAAGTATTATTTACATGTGTGAGGATCTTCCGATAGAAAAGATGAGAGAGGTGGAGAGAAACACTTTTAGGTTTGTAGTATGTTAGTAGACCTATTGTAGTACTACCAAAGTACAAAAACAACAGTTGATGGACAGAATGCAGAACAATGTCATACATTCACCCCAGTACAGAGATCTGGGCCTAAATCCATCGTTTTTTTGCTCACCATGTCGCAAATCAGTCTTGACCCTTGCCTCATGGGAACAGTCCAGCCCGAACTGCCAAGCCAGGTCCTCGCTGGACTGGAAACAAGCATCCTTGGACCGTTTTTGGGGTTTCACCCCTCTTCAGCCAGGATAACTTGATTCCAGTGGCATGGAGAGCACGGGACCCACGTCTGGGCATACTCGTCCCACTCGGGGTGACAAATGCAAAAACAACAGTTGATGGACAGAATGCAGAACAATGTCATACATTCACCCCAGTACAGAGAACCTGGCCTAAATCCATCTTTTTTTGCTCACCATGCCATTCCAGTTTGAACCCAGCCATATGCAAATCAGTCTTGACCCTGTGCCTAATGGGAACAGTCCAGCCTGAACTGCCAAGCCAGGTCCTCCCTTGACTGAAAACAAACATCCTTGGACCGGTTTCGGGGTTTCACCCCTCTTCAGCCAGCATAGCTTGATTCCAGTGGAATGGAGAGCACGGGATCCACCTCTGGGCATACCCGTCCCACTCGGGGTGACAAATGCAGAAACAACAGTTGATGGGCAGAATGCAGAACAATGTCAATCATTCACCTCAGTACAGAGATCTGGGCCTAAATCCATAGTTGTTTTTCTCAACATGCCATTCCAGTTTGAACCCAGCCATATGCAAATCAGTCTTGACCCTGTGCCTCATGGGAACAGTCCAGCATGAACTGCCAAGCCAGGTCCTCCCTGGACTGGAAACAAGCATCCTAGACCGGTTTCAGGGTTTCACCCCTCTTCAGCCAGGATAGCTTGATTCCAGCGGCATGGAGAGCCCGGGACCCACGTCTGGGCATACCCGTCCCACTCGGGGTGACAAATGCAAAAACAACAGTTGATGATCAGAATGCAGAACAATGTCATACATTCAACCCAGTACAGAGATCTGGTCCTAAATCCATCGTTCCTTTGCTCACCATGCCATTCCAGTTTGAACCCAGCCGTATGCAAATTAGCCTTGACCCTGTGCCTCATGGGAACAGTCCAGCCCGAACTGCAAAGCCAGGTCCTCCCTGGACTGGAAACAAGCATCCTGGGACCGGTTTCTGGGTTTCACCCCTCTTCAGCCAGGATAGCTTGATTCCAGTGGCATGGAGAGCACGGGACCCACGTCTGGGCATACCCGTCCCACTCGGGGTGACAAATGCAAAAACAACAGTTGATGGACAGAATGCAGAACAATGTCACACATTCACCCCAATACAGAGATCTGGGCCTAAATCCATTGTTTTTTTGCTCACCATGTCATTCCAGTTTGAACCCAGCCATATGCAAATCAGTCTTGACCCTGTGCCCCATGGGAACAGTCCAGCCCGAACTGCCAAGCCAGGTCCTCTATTCAAGCTAGCCTGGCTGATGATGGCTGATTAGCCAGAAACCGGTCCCGGGATGCTTTTCCGGTCCAGGGAAAACATGGCTTGGCAGTTTGGGCTGGACTGTTGCCATGAGGCGCAGCGTCATACTGATTTGCATATGGTCATGTCTGAACTGGGGTGGCAGAGTGGGCTAAAGAACGGTGATGGATGAAACCCAGATCTGTTGACTGGGTGTGAGTGTTTGATTGGTTCTGATGCTCCGTCCATCACCACCTCCTTTTGTACTGCTTTGTTCGCCATAAGTTGGCAGGGTATGCTCAGACGTTGAGTCCCTTGCTCACTTTGCCACTGGATTCAAGCAAGCCTGGCTGAAGACGGCTGAAATGCCAGAAACCGGTCCTAGGAAGCTTGTTTGCGGTCCAGGGAAGGCATGGCTTGGCAGTTCGGGCTGGACTGTTCCCATGAGGCACAGGGTCAGACTGATTTGCACATGGACATGTCTGAACTGGGGTGGCAGAGTGGGCTAAAGAACGGTGATGGATTAAACCCAGATCTGTTGACTGGGTGTGAGTGTTTGATTGGTTCTGATGCTCCGTCCATCACCACCCCCTTTTGTACCGACTAGTAAGTATCCTGGACTTGGTGTGGCAAAATACATTAGCTCCCTCTATATTCGGATAAAGAAGACATCCTACTTGCCACCAGGAAGTCCGACCTTTGAACTCACAGAGAAGTGTGTTGGAACCCATGTATAACTAATGGTAATTAATATAGTAGGCTTACATAGTCTGCTTGTGAGCCGGCATTTGGCACATGAATGGACGCAACATTGGGACAGAATGCATCAACTTCAATGGGTTCTTCTGTGGCAGAAATTCAGTTAGAATTTGGTAAATAAAGGGTTCCACAATGGTTTATGAAGTGGGCAGGGTCGCGGCCCTATTGGATCCAGGTAGAGTCCAGTTAAGATCGCTGCTTCGCTTGACTCTTTCTGTCCTCAACCGGCTCAAAGTAGGAAGTAACCACAGGAAATCACACTTTATCTCTTGACCCTTTACTTGGACATCAGGGCCTGTATTACGATTAGAAGCAAAGACAAGGTTACCTCTAAGACCATAGATTAAATGTATTCACTTGACACCTAGGCACATCTCGTTACGTAAGAATCCGTTCAACAAAAGAACAACATTGCATCCAGAACAATTTTTTCAACTGTGAATCTGTGAGCAAAGAAGGTAATCACCAACAAATTGATAATTTTATTAAAAAAAGGTGAATTTTTCAATTCACATATTTATATTCATATTCTCTTTTTTTTTTTTTTTAAAGTTTCATCAAAAACATTTCATCATCGCAAATCTTATTGCAGTCTATATACAATATTATAAACTCATAAGCCGTACACATACAAAGTGACTTCCGATCTATACTTTGAAGCAGCTATTTACATCTCCTTGGTCCTAAATACTAATTACACAATATAACAGAATAAATCGGGAAAGTCATACAACGTTTTTCCTCGATCAATAAAGAATACACGGTCCAAGAAAAGGGAGGTCAGAGATCTACTGTTTAAATGAACTTTCTGAAATCATACATTGCATCTAGCTGAACATATAGGTGTGAATACTGCCCAAGAGACAAGACAAAGTGGATACTATCGTCCGTGCCATTTCCCTTAAAAATGCAACTATTAAGACCATATGACCCATACTTGAATGCTCTCTAAAATATCAGTCGTAGAGATGATGGGCCGATGATTAGCACAAGATAAGAAATCTATTAAACAAAAAAAGAGGTTATGGATATAAATATGTGAATTCAAAAATTCACCTTTTCTATAAAGTTATCAATTTGTTGGTGATTACCTTCTTTGCTCACAGATTCACGGTTATAAAAATTGTTTTGGATGCAATGTTGTTCTTTTGTTGAACAGATTCTTAGGTAACGAGATGTGCCTAGGTGTCAAGTGAATACATTTAATCTATGGTCTTACGGGTAACCTTGTCTTTGCTTTTAGTTTATTTAATTCCAGCCCCTTTTGTTCCTCAACTGAATTATTCCCCCTTTCCTTCCATGTATTACGATGAGGGCACACTTTCCCTGTTTTCACCACGGTGCACCTTGAAATAGGTGCGCCAGGCACAAACAGGGAAAGTGCGCCCTATTATAGTGAAGGTGCTTCCCTCAGGGCAGTTTCGAACTCACACTGCCCTGTTGGCAGTGCATTGAAGTGAAATACGGAGCGGCTGCTTGAAAGCTGCTTCATGTTTCACAGTGCACACTGTTTTCAAGGAGAGAGATTCCCTTGCAGGTAGGTGCAGTAAGTGACTGCACCCGCCTGCAGGGGGATGTCTGGGGCGGCCATGGGACCTTGTGACTCCCCTCCTGTTTGCTATTTAAGAGGTGCACTGAAAGTGTGCCTCTTTTTTGTGGGACACTTTCAGTGTGCCTCCTAAAGGCTTGTTTTACTGTGTGCCCCCATCCATAATATGGCACGGGTGCATCTCAGGATGAATCACCCATGAAGAGAGATCTTAGTAGCAGAGATGGGACATTCAGAAGGAAGACCTGGAAGCTATGGTCTCCAGTGATTGGGCTGAAATGTTTCACTTAACTAAACTGAGGAGTAGCACATCAAAAGACAAAGAGTGCACAGTTAAATCATTATCATTACACATGCAGTAAACCTAGTAGGTACATTAATACATAAACAGAACCCTTGTTACTGTCCATTAAAAACCTGTGACATCGGTCCTCTCTTCTGTTGTCCTAATATATTCTCATACTCCAAATTATGTGGCAGGGCCAATTTCCCGCACATGTCTCTCCCTGTGGACGTCGTCTCAAGAAATGCCCATGAACAAACAAAAAATGGACAGACTAGTCCACCTACAGCTTGGCAGCAAAATAGTTTAAACGTGTGAGTGATGAGGGAAATATCCCATGAGTAGTGCAATCCTTGGGAGTCACCAAACCCAATCAATCACTCAATCAGGATTTATAAAGCAGATCAGGGTATCCAGGCTCTTTCAGGTTCCGGAAGGCTCATTTGAGCTGCCAGGTCTTGAGGGTCCTTCGGAATTCAGGAAGAGAGGTGATGGTCCATAGCTGCGCGGGGAGGCTGTTCTAGGTCTTTGCTGTGATATAAGAGAAGGAGCTTCCTTCACTTCTGCTTTGGTAGATGCTAGAAGTGTGGGAAAGTGAAAGGGAGGGGAGCGTAGTCTTCTTGATGGTTGTTGGAAGTTCAGACAGTGACAAATGTAGGCAGGTCTCTAGTTGACGTAGCTGAAAAGTAAACAACGTGCTGCTAAACTAAGGACTGGAAAATACTCAGCACACTCTAACTGACCCATCAGAAAATACACACAGTTCCATGAATAACCATATATCAGAAGCACTCAGCTCCATATTTGACCCTTGGCTTAAAAATATCTCTGTTTTTGCTCTCCTTGCTTAACCCCTGAATTAAAATTGTGCAGCGCCACAACTGGGTCATAGCTGGATTGTGCACAGCTTCCCATTTGAAGAATGGTTAAAAATGCAAAACTCTCTGCTTTACCAATGTCTGAAAAGTGATCCATTTCTGAAAGCTAACACACTGCTTAATTCACTGAGGTCAGAAATTACAAAGCTTGCACGGCTGTTCTATACCTGAAAACTATGCAGCTGTCTCGCTGACTCCGCATTGACAAATGCACGACTCCTTTTTTGAACCATCACTGCACAATGTACACCTCTGTAATTGTCCAATAGCTCAAGAGGTTCACAGCTCCTTACCTGACATATGAATGAAATTTGCAAAGCTATGTCAATGACCCATTGCTGAAAAGGTAGCCAGGTTGGACACAATACCCTTCATACCAAATGACTGAATAACGCACAGCTCTCTACTTGACCCATGACTGAAAATTATACCATTGTTATTTCGATAAAGCTCAAAAAAGTGCAATACTTTTAACTGGACTCATGACATGACACAACCTTACACAGTTCTGTAAGTGAGCAATAGCTGAAAAGTGCAGACCTTTCTCTCTAAAAAAAGAGCTGAAAGAGACAGCTCCCGACTTGAAAATGCACACAATTCCACTCTTGGGCCATGACTGAAAAGAGTACAGTGTCCTTAGCCAGAGGCTGAAAAGTACACAGCTTTTTACTTGAATTATTGTTGACATTGCAAGGTTCCTTAATAGACCTAGCGTTAAACAGTGATTGTCCTTGTTGACCGGGAAGGCGTGAATGGTGGTTTAGGTGGACAGGCACTAGTCAGATATATATAGGTTACAGACTAAAGTCCTGACAGTCCAATTAACCTTTCATGCTTCCAAGACAATAAAATAACGAGTACTACTGAGATGTATAAACTTTTAGCTTTATTTCACCCACTAAAAGCAATTCAGATGTACTGTGTGCTCCATAAAATGTAATTATTAGTATTTGTCCCAGACCCACAGCCTATTTGACCGATAGGTAAAATTGCACTGCTCTGATTCACCTTGAGCACAAAATTAACACAGCTCAAATTGCCCCAGGACAGAAAAGCATAGATAATTCGTCTTGATTCAAATTTTCAAACAATATATCTACCTAATACACTCAAGGCCTTGTAACTCGCTTCTCCATTTTACCCAGGAACATAAATTACACGTGTGAGGTATTTGCACATGTAACACATACTCTTATGTGGTTTTATATCAAGTCCCTAACTTCATTACTTTCTATAGGAGGATGTTTAAGTATCAGGGGTTACTAACTTTTTACAAGCAAATATTTTTTTCTAGTTATCCCAATATTTTACCATATGGAGCCCATGTCTTCCTGTTGAGTGTCCCTCTGATAAAGTACATGATGAATTGGAAAAGTAAATTTAGCACCATAAAATTGAAACAATATTTTTATGTGAAAATATTAATGTAAAATAATTTTTCAGATTTTTTAAAAATGTACAGCAAATATAGAAAGTGCTAGAGCACTTTAAAATTAAATTTGAATTTAATCAGCAAGTATGTAAAATTTAATAAATTAAATTAAAATTACTTTGGTGAAGTATAAATTTAAAAATAATTTCCCACCTAAAGTAAAATCATGCGTTAATAATTATTAAAGGTGATGCATAGAATTGATTACAACTGATATAATTATGGTTTCATAAAAAAATCATAATTATTAATTACATGCATTTTTAAATTAATAATTATTAAAATATTAATATGTATTATTTAAAAAAAATAACATTAACTTATATATATTTCTTTTAACTATTTAAAATAATTTAATTTAAACTAATATTATTTCCTATGGAGATTTATTTTAAAGCCTTACCTCCATTATTTTCTTTGGAGGGTGATGCAGTACCAGTGATTGATCATGTGCAGTGCTGAGGTTACTCCAGTCCTGAGTTGGAAAAATGTACTACAAAGTTCCATTTGCCTGTCGTAACTTTAGAAGTGCAGTTGGTGAATAGCAATGGGCTTACTCTTTTGTGGGTGGATGCACATCTCTCCCTAAACCCTTCCCTAGCCCTTCCTAAACCCCTACCATAAAGTATTACCCTTTTTACAGCCAATCCCCTTGATCCCTCCCACATTTGCAACTTGGGGCCTGATTAGCATCCCAGTCGGAAAGCTCGGCCGAGATCGGTTTCACTTCCGACCGCCTAATTACAAGTTAGGTGGTTGGAAGTGAAACCGGACGGTCCTTCCGGCAGGATTCCGAAGGGCTCAAGGAGCTCGTCGGCCAGTCGGAGACCAGCCCGTAATCCATATGGACAACGTTTTACGCCTTCCGGATTAAGATACTCGGTTTATGGCAGGCTTTCCATGTCAGGCTTTCTGACATGTAAAACCTCTCAGAAAGCAAGTTTGGGGACCCCTAGCAGGTCCCTCTTCAACCAGAGGCCTTCAGGTCGTGGCCGAGGTTCATCCCTGCACCATGAGAAAGGCACCGTTAGGTGCCTGCAACGCGGTGCAGTGATGAACACAAACTCTCTTTTCTGTATGGGAGCTTGAGCTGCAGCTGGATTCCAACAGCAGCACAAGCTCCCATACAGAAAAGGGACCTGGCGACTGCACCATGTGCGGTCACACGTAATTCAGCTGTCAGGACGGCCGATTGGAGGCCAATCGTAATAAGGGCCTAAGTAATAGTTACATGTGTGAGGATCTTCCGATAGAAAAGATGGGAGAGGTGGAGAGAAACACTTTTAGGTTTGTAGTATGTTAGTAGACCTATTGTAGTACTACTAAAGTACAAAAACAACAGTTGATGGACAGAATGCAGAACAATGTCACACATTCACCCCAGTACAGAGATCTGGGCCTAAATCCATCGTTTTTTTGCTCACCATGCCGTTCCAGTTTGAACCCAGCCATACGCAAATCAGTCTTGACCCTTGCCTCATGGGAACAGTCCAGCCCGAACTGCCAATCCAGGTCCTCCCTGGACTGGAAACCAGCATCCTAGGACCGGTTTTGGGGTTTCACCCCTCTTCAGCCCAGGATAGCTTGATTCCAGTGGCATGGAGAGCACGGGACCCACGTCTGAGCATACTCGTCCCACTCGGGGTGACAAATGCAAAAACAACAGTTGATGGACAGAATGCAGAACAATGTCAAACATTCACCTCAGTACAGAGATCTGGGCCTAAATCCATAGTTTTTTTGCTCAACATGCCATTCCAGTTTCAACCCAGCCATATGCAAATCAGTCTTGAAACTGTGCCTCATGGGAACAGTCCAGCCCAAACTGCCAAGCCAGGTCCTCCCTGGACTGGAAACAAGCATCCTAGGACTGGTTTCGGGGTTTCACCCTTCTTCAGCCAGGATAGCTTGATTCCAGTGGCATGGAGTGCACGGGACGCACGTCTGGGCATACCCGTCCCACTTGGGGTGACAAATGCAAAATCAACTGCTCATGGACAGAATGCAGAACAATGTCATACATTCACCCCAGTACAGAGATCTGGGCCTAAATCCATAGTTTTTTTGCTCACCATGCCATTCCAGTTTCAACCCAGCCATATGCAAATCAGTCTTGAAACTGTGCCTCATGGGAACAGTCCAGCACGAACTGCCAAGCCAGGTCCTCCCTGGACTGGAAACAAGCATCCTAGGACCGGTTTCAGGGTTTCACCCCTCTTCAGCCAGGATAGCTTGATTCCAGTGGCATGGAGAGCACGGGACCCACGTCTGGGCATACCCGTCCCAACCCGGGGTGACAAATGCAAAAACAACAGTTGATGGACAGAATGCAGAACAATGTCATACTTCACCCCAGTACAGAGATCTGGTCCTAAATCCATCGTTCTTTTGCTCACCATGCCATTCCAGTTTGAACCCAGCCATATGCAAATTAGCCTTGACCCTGTGCCTCATGGGAACAGTCCAGCCCGAACTGCAAAGCCAGGTCTTCCCTGGACTGGAAACAAGCATCCTGGGACCGGTTTTTGGGTTTCACCCCTCTTCAGCCAGGATAGCTTGATTTCAGTGGCATAGAGAGCACGGGACCCACGTCTGGGCATACCCGTCCCACTCGGGGTGACAAATGCAAAAACAACAGTTGATGGAGAAAATGCAGAACAATGTCATACATTCACCCCAGTACAGAGATCTGGGCATAAATCCATCGTTTTTTTGCTCACCATGCCATTCCAGTTTGAACCCAGCCATATGCAAATCAGTCTTGACCCTGTGCCTCATGGGAACAGTCCAGCCCAAACTGCGAAGCCAGGTCCTCCCTGGACTGGAAACAAGCATCCTAGGACTGGTTTCTGGGTTTCACCCTTCTTCAGCCAGGATAGCTTGATTCCAGTGGCATGGAGAGCACGGGACGCACGTCTGGGCGTACCCGTCCCACTTGGGGTGACAAATGCAAAATCAACTGTTCATGGACAGAATGCAGAACAATGTCATACATTCACCCCAGTACAGAGACCTGGGCCTAAATCCATAGTTTTTTTGCTCACCATGCCATTCCAGTTTGAACCCAGCCATATGCAAATCAGTCTTGAAACTGTGCCTCATGGGAACAGTCCAGCACGAACTGCCAAGCCAGGTCCTCCCTGGACTGGAAACAAGCATCCTAGGACCGGTTTCAGGGTTTCACCCCTCTTCAGCCAGGATAGCTTGATTCCAGTGGCATGGAGAGCACGGGACCCACGTCTGGGCATACCTGTCCCAACCCGGGGTGACAAATGCAAAAACAACAGTTGATGGACAGAATGCAGAACAATGTCATACATTCACCCCAGTACAGAGATCTTGTCCTAAATCCATCGTTCTTTTGCTCACCATGCCATTCCAGTTTGAACCCAGCCACATGCAAATTAGCCTTGACCCTGTGCCTCATGGGAACAGTCCAGCCCGAACTGCAAAGCCAGGTCCTCCCTGGACTGGAAACAAGCATCCTGGGACCGGTTTCTGGGTTTCACCCCTCTTCAGCCAGGATAGCTTGATTCCAGTGGCATGGAGAGCACGGGACCCACGTCTGGGCATACCCATCCCACTCGGGGTGAAAAATGCAAAAACAACAGTTGATGGAGAAAATGCAGAACAATGTCATACATTCACCCCAGTACAGAGATCTGGGCCTAAATCCATCGTTTTTTTGCTCACCATGCCATTCCAGTTTGAACCCAGCCATATGCAAATCAGTCTTGACCCTGTGCCCCATGGGAACAGTCCAGCCTGAACTGCCAAGCCAGGTCCTCTATTCAAGCTAGCCTGGATGATGATGGCTGATTAGCCAGAAACCGTCCCGGGATGCTTGTTTCCAGTCCAGGTAAGACATGGCTTGGCAGTTTGGGCTGGTTTGTTGCCATGAGGCGCAGTGTCATACTGATTTGCATATGGCCATGTCTGAACTGGGGTGGCGGAGTGAGCTAAAGAATGATAATGGGTTAAACCCAGATCAGTTGACTGGGGGTGAGTCCTTACAATGTTCAACACTCCGTCCATCATCCCCTTTGCTTATGCTTTGTTCGCCCTAAGTTGGCAGGGTATGCCCAGACGTGGGTCCCTTGCTCACTTTGCCACTTGATTCAAGCTAGCCTGGCTAATGACGGCTGATTAGCCAGAAACCGGTCCCGGGATGCTTGGTTCCAGTCCAGGGAAGACATGGCTTGGCAGTTCGAGCTGGACTGTTCCCATGAGGCACAGGGTCAGACTGATTTGCATATGGCCATGTTTGAACTGGGGTGGCAGAGTGAGCTAAAGAATGATGATGGATTAAACCCAGATCAGTTGCCTGGGGGTGAGTGCTTGCAATCTTCAACACTCCATCCATCATCCCCTTTGGTTGTGCTTTGTTCACCCTAAGTTGGCAAGGTATGCCCAGACGTGGGTCCCTTGCTCACTTTGCCACTGGATTCAAGCTAGCCTGGCTAATGATGGCTGATTAGCCAGAAACCGGTCCCAGGATGCTTATTTCCGGTCCAGGGAAGACAGGACTTTGCAGTTCCGGTGGGACTGTTCCCATGAGGCAGAGGATGCTTGTTTCCGGTCCAGGGAAGACATGGCTTGGCAGTTCGGGCTGGACTGTTCCCATGAGGCACAGGGTCAGACTGATTTGCATATGGCCATGTCTGAACTGGGGTGGCGGAGTATGGTAAAGAATGATGATGGATTAAACCCAGATCAGTTGACTAGGGGTGAGTGCTTGCAATGTTCAACACTCCGTCCATCATCCCCTTTGGTTTTGCTTTGTTTGCCCTAAGTTGGCAGGGTATGCCCAGACGTGGGTCCCTTGCTCACTTTGCTACTGGATTCAAGCTAGCCTGGCTGATGTCGGCTGATTAGCCAGAAACCAGTCCCAGGATGCTTGTTTCCGGTCCAGGGAAGACATGGCTTGGCAGTTAGGGCTGGACTGTTCCCATGAGGCACAGGGTCAGACTGATTTGCGTTATGGCCATGTCTGAACTGGGGTGGCGCAGTGAGCTAAAGAATGATGATGGATTAAACCCAGATCAATTGACTGGGGGTGAGTGCTTGCAATGTTCAACACTCTGTCCATCATCCCCTTTGGTTTTGCTTTGTTCACCTTACGTCTCCTCCACTTCCTTGTGAATATCCCCCTAAGTATTCTATAAGCAGTGATACTCAAAGTACGACCCGGGGGCCGCATGCGTTCCTCCTGACCTTTACATGTGGCCCAGCAGCACGAGCCTCTGGTTTCCTCGAATGAGCACTAGCATTGAGAAAGAAGTTAAATAAACAGGCGAGCCTTTATTTAAAGGTTAATTTAAGCTAAGGAAAGGACATAACTAAGCTATCCTGCACACCAAACTTTAGAAACACCTTTATTTTTAAAAACCCCTTTCAGCAAGAGAGTAAACTTATAAGACCTCTTCAAAACTAAAAAAGTGTATTTATTTGAAGTTCAGTACCGTTTCACCTTAGTATATCACATAATATCAGTGTATTGAGAAGAATTTTTATAAAAATAACAGTCTGCAAACATGAATTTAACAACATTCATTCTACCCCCCCAACCCTGATAGTAATTTTAGCACTGCACTAAACTGCAAGTCAGTTAAGTGCACTCTTTGGGCTGGCTTCAAATTTCACATGAAAAACCTGAATGTTTTGTTTGTACAGTGCAGAGCCAGAAGTCATATATTTTGATGTTCTTTTATACTTGATAATAAAGAAAAAGGAGGGAAAGTGAAATTAAACAATGGTTTAGGATCACACAGTTTGGTTAAGTGGGAGAAGTTGGGATTAATCCCAAGTTTTCTGGTTTCACATTTTGTAGTTCAGCTGCTGTATGTATATGCTTCACTTCCACTCCACCCACCTTACTGGCCCTACCTCACGGCACCCGCTCAATGCAGCCCTTGGTCATATCACAGACAAAAAATCTTTTGCCACCTTAGGTAAGTGTTTGTTAGCACCCATGCTATAAAGTACACGCATACAGAATTGCCCAAATGGAATGCTTTTCTTTCACCATGTTTGGTGCAAAGTATCGCATTGTTACATAAAAACATGCTGAAGGTTAAGATTCTGTCTTAATCAGGAGTGTACCCTGCAATGTGTTTTGGCTGGTTTAGCGCAATCTGCTTTTAAACTTTTCATTAATCTAGAGAGCAAATCTAAAAATACATGAGTTCACAGGGCCTAACTCCCTTCTGCAAGAGCAGATATTCAACTTTCAGCAACTGTCATTGAAAAATCATACAGGATTTTTTCGTGACTGGGCCAAGAAGGTAGAAATGTTGCGGCCCAATAGATTGCAAATAACCTAGTACAGTGAGCTGAAACTCATACATTTCGAATTAGGAACTTTGTCAGTTAAAAATATCGCTACAGTCCAAATGAGTATAGCATTATATAAAAACACATATTATATAATTGTAATGATTGTTTTAATATTTGGTAGAAATGTGGTGAGAAACAAATTAGCTGAGTGTGAAAACAACACAAATAAATTAGGAAGGGTTGTAGGCATGAATAGCTACAACAAAAATATCTACCTACCAAAATATCAATGTCAAAATATCTACTACCAAAATATCGACTTTCTATACTTATAAATAAAGTGACTAAAATATCAGTAATCCAAAATTGAATATATTTAAAGGTGTCTACTATTAAAATATTGACTACAAAGATATATAGCAAATTAGACTTTAGAATTTAAACTTTAGACTTTAAAAAAACTACAAAAAAATAGTGAACCAAAATATCGATAATGTATTTGAAAGCATAGATATTTAATTAGTATTAATTATAATTATGAAACATGTATACATGGTTTAAAAATATCTAAAAATATTTGCTGTCCAAATATGAAATACATTAGTATAATTCAAATTTTTTGAAATAGTTAAAAGATAATAAAACTGTTTAATGTTTGAAAAAATAAAAAGGGCATATGTTGCTTTTATTTTCATTATCAAAGGTTTTTAATTTAATGTCATTTAAAATTGAAAAATTATAAAAAAAAATATTAAAAATCACCAACAATATAAACATATATAATTGGGATCAAATGTTTTTGTAACAGAACACATATATCTCAATACACATATTCATTATTCTAAATAATTGAAAAAACAAATAATTAAAAAATAAACCTTGTAAAAAAAATCTAAAATATCTAAAATCTAACGTATAAATTCAATAAATATAAAGCGATAATAATTATCCTGAAAACATAAAAAATACACATATAATTGAATGTGTGGTGACATTTACTATTCTATCTCTGGACCAAATGGCATTGGTGAATGTGCATATATTTAGCGTGGGGCAGATCAAACATGCTGATTCCTGTCGGAAAACACTTTTGAAAGTGCATGTATTTAGGGGTGGGTCAAAATAAATTTTTAACTCTAGTTCCAAAAACATTTGGAAAATGTAAATATTTTGGGGGGGGGGCATGTTTACAATGTAACTGTTCCTGCAAGATTTGGTATGACTTGCATGAATCAATCAGAGACCAAGTAAAAACATGTAGAATAAACCTTAATTCAATTCAGTCAGTCAATATTGTATGGATTTTTAGACATAGAAGCCCACAGAACAAATATCAAAACTGTACTCACTTCAGCCGAAATGAGTATAATTTATGTTGCATTCATAGTATTCATAGTACAAAAAAGTCTTGGCAGAAATATTCAATTATGTATTTACACTATATACATTTTCACATTCCAACATGATTTTGTGAACCCCAGTGAGGTGACCAGACAGTGATATAAATATAGTGCTAAAGAAGGGGGAGGTAGTGGTTATTGGTATTTACTCAAAGTAGCTTATCAATTATAGTACAGTCAATTGGTATAGGTATTTTTATCTCTTAGGCTCTCTCTTTCTACTAGCCGACACCGTTTCAACCCTCTCTTGATACGGGGTCTCTTCAGGACAGGAATTCTGGGAACGAAATGGAGGACAAGTTTTAAATGAAACCAAAGGGAGTACAAGATGTGGGCTTGGTCAACAGGCAATCAGCTTACCAGTTAGCACACAAGGTGCCGGAAGCGGAATCCTTCCTAGTTTAATTCTGGGTAGTGTCCAGTGATGTCCAGAGCGAGTATTCCTATTAATGACACATTAATTGGAGATTACCATCTACATGGTGAAGAGCAGTTGTGCCCAGTGAATGTTGTACTGATGGAATTGGCTTACCATGACACGGATAGCCAATGGGGCTGTTGGTATAATTCACAGCAGCCACGGTTACCGTAGATCCTATCGGTAAAAACATGGGGAGGGTTGGAAATTCAACCAAATGCCTTGATAAAACGTAAACCCATTCAATTGCAAAGCAACATTGTTTTAAAGATTCTACTCACCGATAGGTGGTGGTGAATGAATTATTCAAGTCAGTTCTTCCAATGATATCTATTGTTAATAAAGATATATCAGTCTTCTACCTTGGTTAATGTCTAAACAATAATGGTGTCATAAAAAATGTCTGATATCCTACTCACCCGACTCGAGTTTGGTGAATGAGTAATTTAGTTACTGCCGTACTGGCCGTCAGAGATTCTAAATTTAATCAAATAGGTTAAGGTTAGACTCACTGCAAGCCACCATGTGGAAGCCAAGAATCAATTGTAACACGAGAAAAGTGGTTTAGTACTGGTTACCGATTCCTTCCAACAGCAGGGCGCTTCCATGAGCTGCCCTTTACGAGGACGTGGTCAGAAGCTGGCATTTTAAGTGCGCGTGTGCAAACTCCTGCAGTCAAGTGGCGCATGCGCTGTACACTTGCTTCTGTGATAGAGTAGCATACTAATGCGGCGGCCATTAGTATGGTGGGTGAAGGAATGGCACTATGGTAACCAGCAGTGCAGCATAACTACTGTGAAACTCAGCAACCATACTGAATTAAGCTGAATGAAGGCCACAGTAATTTAAAAGCAAATTATAAATGATACAGTCAACCTCGTAAAATTTTGGGGAGCTGACGGAATTTAAATGATTCAATTGAAAACAAGGCTAACCAGCATAGTATATACAAGGAAACATTATGTGATCATCTATTAATTATATAGGCGGAGTGATTAGTTCCCAAAATACCGCCTAAATAGTATTTAGGTTGCAACAGAGTATGTAAAACGTGGTACCCAAGACTTAACATACAAGTGTAATATACAGCAACTACGGTTCAGTTGCTGTATGCATAAAGTATGTCATGATATGGTTACATAAATATAGGTCACAGAAATCATTAATAACAGTACAATTTAATGATTAATCATTTCTCCAAGCTGATAGATATAATAAAATAAGACAGTGGCCTCGAATTGTTTAATATGCAGCAGCCCTTATCTTTTTACACATACCTAGGCATGCATAGGGCTCATGATAGCCACAACAGGAAGTGTAAAGAGGACATTGGTGGTGATAACGGTGACATTCATTATCATATATTGACATCTTTTCAAAGTCATGATTTGTACTCCAAAGTATATGCCAAAATGATTTATTTATTATATAGTCTAGAGTGGTTGTGTTGCTTCGCTGGTATGGGTACATCATGATATCTATTCCATCGTGGATTATAGGAGACTTGGGGAAACCTCCTCTCATCTTATTGCTGAGAAACCCACCGGTCGCTGTGTTTCTAGGGGGCTGATGGAATGTACTTAATGTAATTATTTTTTTTGGGGGGAGGGCATGTTTACTATGTAACTGTGATCCAAAAAATATTGGAGGAAATGTGCATATTTGAGTTAGAGGTAATTTGAAATATTCTAACTACAATCCAGCAAATATTGTGGAAAGTTCATATATTGGAGAGGAGATTTACTATTCTAAACAGTGTCCTACAAACATAGGAGATAGGGTATATATTTGGATTGGGGTTCAGATTAAATATTATAACTCCAGTCCAACAGATATTGGTGAAAGTTCATATATCGGGGTCCAATATACTAATCTAACTATGAAGAAAGCACTCCTATTTGGAGTAGATAGATTTATTATTCTTACTCTAGATCAATATGCTTTGGACAAAGTGTATATATGTGTCCAGTCGAATGAAAACTGGGGAAAGTGCATATATTGGAGGGTCAGCAGATATATTATTCTAACTTCAGTCCCAAAAACATTGAGTTGAATAAAGAGTATATATTGGGGAAGGGAGGTCATATTACATATTCTAATTCCAGTCCAGACGAAATTGGAAAAATATCACAAGCATAAATTGGGGTGGGGGGGGGCAGATTAATTATTCTGACTTAAGTCCAAAAACAGTGAGGAATGTGCATAAATCTGGGGAGGCAGGTCATATTAATGTTCAAAATCTAGTCCCTCAATTATTATTCTTACTATGTTCCAACAAACATTGGGGAATGTGTATATATTTTGGGTGTATTACAATATACAATATTATCCTACATATATTGGCGAATGTAGAAATTGCATATATATGGGGTAGGGTGGGCACATTCTAACTCTATTCGAGCATTGAAGAAGGTGCCTTTGTCTGGATGGAAGTCAGATTAAAAAACCTATCCCTATTCCAACAAACACTGAGAAAATGCATATAATTTAGGGAAGTACAGATTTACTATTCTAACTCCACTCTCAGTGGCATTTAGGAAAGTGGGGTTAGACTCACTATTCTAGCTCCAGGCCTACAAAGATTAGAGAATGTGTACATTTTTGGGGGGTTAGATCTTCCTATTCTTGCTCCTGTTCCAAAAACAGTGGGGAAAGTTGATATATGTGGCGTGGTAAAGTTTATTATTCTGACTCCAACACTACGAGCATTGGGCAAAGTGCACATAATGAGGGGGAAGGTGGTCAGTGGGAGGGAGAGGCGTATTTCCTATTCTTACTCCAGTACTATTTATATTGGCAAAAGTGTATATATCCTGGAGTTCACATCCACTACTCCATCTCCAATACATTGATCAATGGAAAAAGTACATATAATACATTTTTGAAATCAAATAAGTATTCTAGTTTGACATTATGGTGGTATGAAGTCAATATTCAGGAATCATGCCATTAGGAATACATTAGTTATATATTAGATGTCAAATGATTGTGCTTATGAAATGGATGGCAAAATAGTAGATCAAAAAAGAAATGTGTGCATACAAATGCTAACTAACATTAGAGAGTAGTTTGAAAAGAAGTTGTAAGAAAGTGGGTATTTAGTATGGTAGATATGAGTCTACCACAAGGAAAAAGACCACCAACTTCTAAGGGTAAAATACAGTTTCAGTAATTTTGAACCTGGGCTCGGCCGCTGGTAGCTATGGCACATAGCAGAGAGGCTTTTTTTTAAAAAAATGTAAAAAATTCTGACAGCAACAGTTAAAAAGTAAAAAATCAACACAATAAAATTCCCACAAGCAAATTAGAAAATTGGAAAAAAAATGTAAAGAGTAAATTGACACCAAAATGACAGAACTTAAGTGAGGAGGAAAAAGTAAAGCGCCTGCCAATAGTCACTTGCCATGGTGACAGCATCCTGGGCTAAATTTCAGGCCAACCATGATGGTGCGTGGGTCATATATACTAAGCGGGTAGGTCCCAGTCACCTTCTGGATTATTCCTTGAAACAGAAGTCAAGATCCTCCAGTAGGGCAATGTTGCAGGCAATATCTGCCAAAGTCCTCTCGAAGCCAGAGAGCTGCTGGATGAGAAGGTGTAAGATGAGTCTCACTGAAGCTGTTGGTTTTAACAGGAAAAGCTTTGATTGGGTCCAGCCAAGTTGTTTCTGGTCAGTAGGGCACTTCTGGGAAAAGGCATCTTGTTGTGTCCCTGTAGCCACACAGGACTGCGGCCAATTGGCCCTTGGAGTCCGCTTCTTAGTCGTGGGTACACGTGGCAGCTGGTCTTGCCCTTCAGGCCTCCATACAGTCTCAAATATCATGTCCAGCTCCCCTTCTCTTCTTCTGTAGTTCCAGAGAATATTTAAATTAGCTTTGAGTGAGGTACCAGCTTTGTAGGTTTCACCAGCCAGTGGGTGGGGATGACTCCTGCTCACCAATAGCAAATAAAAGTTCCATGGGGAAATCCTTCCCACTTTTGTAGCACAACCTGTTTGCCTTACTGCAAGCTATTGCACAATAAAGTATTCTAAGGCAAATCCAACACAACAGAATAATTCCGCACCCGAAGGAAGCTTGTGTGCCACCAGGATCATGTTTAGGGAAATGATTGGACTCCTCCTACTCAGCTACATCAAACTGGTTCTGTGACCAGCTCTCCCTCCCACTGGAATGGTGCTAAACTGGCTACAGAGTGTCTATGGAGCTATTGTTGACATTGCAAGGTTCCTTAATAGACCTAGCGTTAAACAGTGATTGTCCTTGTTGACCGGGAAGGCGTGAATGGTGGTTTAGGTGGACAGGCACTAGTCAGATATATATAGGTTACAGACTAAAGTCCTGACAGTCCAATTAACCTTTCATGCTTCCAAGACAATAAAATAACGAGTACTACTGAGATGTATAAACTTTTAGCTTTATTTCACCCACTAAAAGCAATTCAGATGTACTGTGTGCTCCATAAAATGTAATTATTAGTATTTGTCCCAGACCCACAGCCTATTTGACCGATAGGTAAAATTGCACTGCTCTGATTCACCTTGAGCACAAAATTAACACAGCTCAAATTGCCCCAGGACAGAAAAGCATAGATAATTCGTCTTGATTCAAATTTTCAAACAATATATCTACCTAATACACTCAAGGCCTTGTAACTCGCTTCTCCATTTTACCCAGGAACATAAATTACACGTGTGAGGTATTTGCACATGTAACACATACTCTTATGTGGTTTTATATCAAGTCCCTAACTTCATTACTTTCTATAGGAGGATGTTTAAGTATCAGGGGTTACTAACTTTTTACAAGCAAATATTTTTTTCTAGTTATCCCAATATTTTACCATATGGAGCCCATGTCTTCCTGTTGAGTGTCCCTCTGATAAAGTACATGATGAATTGGAAAAGTAAATTTAGCACCATAAAATTGAAACAATATTTTTATGTGAAAATATTAATGTAAAATAATTTTTCAGATTTTTTAAAAATGTACAGCAAATATAGAAAGTGCTAGAGCACTTTAAAATTAAATTTGAATTTAATCAGCAAGTAAGTAAAATTTAATAAATTAAATTAAAATTACTTTGGTGAAGTATAAATTTAAAAATAATTTCCCACCTAAAGTAAAAGAATAATTTTTATCATGCGTTAATAATTATTAAAGGTGATGCATAGAATTGATTACAACTGATATAATTATGGTTTCATAAAAAAATCATAATTATTAATTACATGCATTTTTAAATTATTAATAATTATTAAAATATTAATATGTATTATTTAAAAAAAATAACATTAACTTATATATATTTCTTTTAACTATTTAAAATAATTTAATTTAAACTAATATTATTTCCTATGGAGATTTATTTTAAAGCCTTACCTCCATTATTTTCTTTGGAGGGTGATGCAGTACCAGTGATTGATCATGTGCAGTGCTGAGGTTACTCCAGTCCTGAGTTGGAAAAATGTACTACAAAGTTCCATTTGCCTGTCGTAACTTTAGAAGTGCAGTTGGTGAATAGCAATGGGCTTACTCTTTTGTGGGTGGATGCACATCTCTCCCTAAACCCTTCCCTAGCCCTTCCTAAACCCCTACCATAAAGTATTACCCTTTTTACAGCCAATCCCCTTGATCCCTCCCACATTTGCAACTTGGGGCCTGATTAGCATCCCAGTCGGAAAGCTCGGCCGAGATCGGTTTCACTTCCGACCGCCTAATTACAAGTTAGGTGGTTGGAAGTGAAACCGGACGGTCCTTCCGGCAGGATTCCGAAGGGCTCAAGGAGCTCGTCGGCCAGTCGGAGACCAGCCCGTAATCCATATGGACAACGTTTTACGCCTTCCGGATTAAGATACTCGGTTTATGGCAGGCTTTCCATGTCAGGCTTTCTGACATGTAAAACCTCTCAGAAAGCAAGTTTGGGGACCCCTAGCAGGTCCCTCTTCAACCAGAGGCCTTCAGGTCGTGGCCGAGGTTCATCCCTGCACCATGAGAAAGGCACCGTTAGGTGCCTGCAACGCGGTGCAGTGATGAACACAAACTCTCTTTTCTGTATGGGAGCTTGAGCTGCAGCTGGATTCCAACAGCAGCACAAGCTCCCATACAGAAAAGGGACCTGGCGACTGCACCATGTGCGGTCACACGTAATTCAGCTGTCAGGACGGCCGATTGGAGGCCAATCGTAATAAGGGCCTAAGTAATAGTTACATGTGTGAGGATCTTCCGATAGAAAAGATGGGAGAGGTGGAGAGAAACACTTTTAGGTTTGTAGTATGTTAGTAGACCTATTGTAGTACTACTAAAGTACAAAAACAACAGTTGATGGACAGAATGCAGAACAATGTCACACATTCACCCCAGTACAGAGATCTGGGCCTAAATCCATCGTTTTTTTGCTCACCATGCCGTTCCAGTTTGAACCCAGCCATACGCAAATCAGTCTTGACCCTTGCCTCATGGGAACAGTCCAGCCCGAACTGCCAATCCAGGTCCTCCCTGGACTGGAAACCAGCATCCTAGGACCGGTTTTGGGGTTTCACCCCTCTTCAGCCCAGGATAGCTTGATTCCAGTGGCATGGAGAGCACGGGACCCACGTCTGAGCATACTCGTCCCACTCGGGGTGACAAATGCAAAAACAACAGTTGATGGACAGAATGCAGAACAATGTCAAACATTCACCTCAGTACAGAGATCTGGGCCTAAATCCATAGTTTTTTTGCTCAACATGCCATTCCAGTTTCAACCCAGCCATATGCAAATCAGTCTTGAAACTGTGCCTCATGGGAACAGTCCAGCCCAAACTGCCAAGCCAGGTCCTCCCTGGACTGGAAACAAGCATCCTAGGACTGGTTTCGGGGTTTCACCCTTCTTCAGCCAGGATAGCTTGATTCCAGTGGCATGGAGTGCACGGGACGCACGTCTGGGCATACCCGTCCCACTTGGGGTGACAAATGCAAAATCAACTGCTCATGGACAGAATGCAGAACAATGTCATACATTCACCCCAGTACAGAGATCTGGGCCTAAATCCATAGTTTTTTTGCTCACCATGCCATTCCAGTTTCAACCCAGCCATATGCAAATCAGTCTTGAAACTGTGCCTCATGGGAACAGTCCAGCACGAACTGCCAAGCCAGGTCCTCCCTGGACTGGAAACAAGCATCCTAGGACCGGTTTCAGGGTTTCACCCCTCTTCAGCCAGGATAGCTTGATTCCAGTGGCATGGAGAGCACGGGACCCACGTCTGGGCATACCCGTCCCAACCCGGGGTGACAAATGCAAAAACAACAGTTGATGGACAGAATGCAGAACAATGTCATACTTCACCCCAGTACAGAGATCTGGTCCTAAATCCATCGTTCTTTTGCTCACCATGCCATTCCAGTTTGAACCCAGCCATATGCAAATTAGCCTTGACCCTGTGCCTCATGGGAACAGTCCAGCCCGAACTGCAAAGCCAGGTCTTCCCTGGACTGGAAACAAGCATCCTGGGACCGGTTTTTGGGTTTCACCCCTCTTCAGCCAGGATAGCTTGATTTCAGTGGCATGGAGAGCACGGGACCCACGTCTGGGCATACCCGTCCCACTCGGGGTGACAAATGCAAAAACAACAGTTGATGGAGAAAATGCAGAACAAAGTCATACATTCACCCCAGTACAGAGATCTGGGCATAAATCCATCGTTTTTTTGCTCACCATGCCATTCCAGTTTGAACCCAGCCATATGCAAATCAGTCTTGACCCTGTGCCTCATGGGAACAGTCCAGCCCAAACTGCGAAGCCAGGTCCTCCCTGGACTGGAAACAAGCATCCTAGGACTGGTTTCTGGGTTTCACCCTTCTTCAGCCAGGATAGCTTGATTCCAGTGGCATGGAGAGCACGGGACGCACGTCTGGGCGTACCCGTCCCACTTGGGGTGACAAATGCAAAATCAACTGTTCATGGACAGAATGCAGAACAATGTCATACATTCACCCCAGTACAGAGAGCTGGGCCTAAATCCATAGTTTTTTTGCTCACCATGCCATTCCAGTTTGAACCCAGCCATATGCAAATCAGTCTTGAAACTGTGCCTCATGGGAACAGTCCAGCACGAACTGCCAAGCCAGGTCCTCCCTGGACTGGAAACAAGCATCCTAGGACCGGTTTCAGGGTTTCACCCCTCTTCAGCCAGGATAGCTTGATTCCAGTGGCATGGAGAGCACGGGACCCACGTCTGGGCATACCTGTCCCAACCCGGGGTGACAAATGCAAAAACAACAGTTGATGGACAGAATGCAGAACAATGTCATACATTCACCCCAGTACAGAGATCTTGTCCTAAATCCATCGTTCGTTTGCTCACCATGCCATTCCAGTTTGAACCCAGCCACATGCAAATTAGCCTTGACCCTGTGCCTCATGGGAACAGTCCAGCCCGAACTGCAAAGCCAGGTCCTCCCTGGACTGGAAACAAGCATCCTGGGACCGGTTTCTGGGTTTCACCCCTCTTCAGCCAGGATAGCTTGATTCCAGTGGCATGGAGAGCACGGGACCCACGTGTGGGCATACCCATCCCACTCGGGGTGAAAAATGCAAAAACAACAGTTGATGGAGAAAATGCAGAACAATGTCATACATTCACCCCAGTACAGAGATCTGGGCCTAAATCCATCGTTTTTTTGCTCACCATGCCATTCCAGTTTGAACCCAGCCATATGCAAATCAGTCTTGACCCTGTGCCCCATGGGAACAGTCCAGCCTGAACTGCCAAGCCAGGTCCTCTATTCAAGCTAGCCTGGATGATGATGGCTGATTAGCCAGAAACCGTCCCGGGATGCTTGTTTCCAGTCCAGGTAAGACATGGCTTGGCAGTTTGGGCTGGTTTGTTGCCATGAGGCGCAGTGTCATACTGATTTGCATATGGCCATGTCTGAACTGGGGTGGCGGAGTGAGCTAAAGAATGATAATGGGTTAAACCCAGATCAGTTGACTGGGGGTGAGTCCTTACAATGTTCAACACTCCGTCCATCATCCCCTTTGCTTATGCTTTGTTCGCCCTAAGTTGGCAGGGTATGCCCAGACGTGGGTCCCTTGCTCACTTTGCCACTTGATTCAAGCTAGCCTGGCTAATGACGGCTGATTAGCCAGAAACCGGTCCCGGGATGCTTGGTTCCAGTCCAGGGAAGACATGGCTTGGCAGTTCGAGCTGGACTGTTCCCATGAGGCACAGGGTCAGACTGATTTGCATATGGCCATGTTTGAACTGGGGTGGCAGAGTGAGCTAAAGAATGATGATGGATTAAACCCAGATCAGTTGCCTGGGGGTGAGTGCTTGCAATCTTCAACACTCCATCCATCATCCCCTTTGGTTGTGCTTTGTTCACCCTAAGTTGGCAAGGTATGCCCAGACGTGGGTCCCTTGCTCACTTTGCCACTGGATTCAAGCTAGCCTGGCTAATGATGGCTGATTAGCCAGAAACCGGTCCCAGGATGCTTATTTCCGGTCCAGGGAAGACAGGACTTTGCAGTTCCGGTGGGACTGTTCCCATGAGGCAGAGGATGCTTGTTTCCGGTCCAGGGAAGACATGGCTTGGCAGTTCGGGCTGGACTGTTCCCATGAGGCACAGGGTCAGACTGATTTGCATATGGCCATGTCTGAACTGGGGTGGCGGAGTATGGTAAAGAATGATGATGGATTAAACCCAGATCAGTTGACTAGGGGTGAGTGCTTGCAATGTTCAACACTCCGTCCATCATCCCCTTTGGTTTTGCTTTGTTTGCCCTAAGTTGGCAGGGTATGCCCAGATGTGGGTCCCTTGCTCACTTTGCTACTGGATTCAAGCTAGCCTGGCTGATGTCGGCTGATTAGCCAGAAACCAGTCCCAGGATGCTTGTTTCCGGTCCAGGGAAGACATGGCTTGGCAGTTAGGGCTGGACTGTTCCCATGAGGCACAGGGTCAGACTGATTTGCGTTATGGCCATGTCTGAACTGGGGTGGCGCAGTGAGCTAAAGAATGATGATGGATTAAACCCAGATCAATTGACTGGGGGTGAGTGCTTGCAATGTTCAACACTCTGTCCATCATCCCCTTTGGTTTTGCTTTGTTCACCTTACGTCTCCTCCACTTCCTTGTGAATATCCCCCTAAGTATTCTATAAGCAGTGATACTCAAAGTACGACCCGGGGGCCGCATGCGTTCCTCCTGACCTTTACATGTGGCCCAGCAGCACGAGCCTCTGGTTTCCTCGAATGAGCACTAGCATTGAGAAAGAAGTTAAATAAACAGGCGAGCCTTTATTTAAAGGTTAATTTAAGCTAAGGAAAGGACATAACTAAGCTATCCTGCACACCAAACTTTAGAAACACCTTTATTTTTAAAAACCCCTTTCAGCAAGAGAGTAAACTTATAAGACCTCTTCAAAACTAAAAAAGTGTATTTATTTGAAGTTCAGTACCGTTTCACCTTAGTATATCACATAATATCAGTGTATTGAGAAGAATTTTTATAAAAATAACAGTCTGCAAACATGAATTTAACAACATTCATTCTACCCCCCCAACCCTGATAGTAATTTTAGCACTGCACTAAACTGCAAGTCAGTTAAGTGCACTCTTTGGGCTGGCTTCAAATTTCACATGAAAAACCTGAATGTTTTGTTTGTACAGTGCAGAGCCAGAAGTCATATATTTTGATGTTCTTTTATACTTGATAATAAAGAAAAAGGAGGGAAAGTGAAATTAAACAATGGCTTAGGATCACACAGTTTGGTTAAGTGGGAGAAGTTGGGATTAATCCCAAGTTTTCTGGTTTCACATTTTGTAGTTCAGCTGCTGTATGTATATGCTTCACTTCCACTCCACCCACCTTACTGGCCCTACCTCACGGCACCCGCTCAATGCAGCCCTTGGTCATATCACAGACAAAAAATCTTTTGCCACCTTAGGTAAGTGTTTGTTAGCACCCATGCTATAAAGTACACGCATACAGAATTGCCCAAATGGAATGCTTTTCTTTCACCATGTTTGGTGCAAAGTATCGCATTGTTACATAAAAACATGCTGAAGGTTAAGATTCTGTCTTAATCAGGAGTGTACCCTGCAATGTGTTTTGGCTGGTTTAGCGCAATCTGCTTTTAAACTTTTCATTAATCTAGAGAGCAAATCTAAAAATACATGAGTTCACAGGGCCTAACTCCCTTCTGCAAGAGCAGATATTCAACTTTCAGCAACTGTCATTGAAAAATCATACAGGATTTTTTCGTGACTGGGCCAAGAAGGTAGAAATGTTGCGGCCCAATAGATTGCAAATAACCTAGTACAGTGAGCTGAAACTCATACATTTCGAATTAGGAACTTTGTCAGTTAAAAATATCGCTACAGTCCAAATGAGTATAGCATTATATAAAAACACATATTATATAATTGTAATGATTGTTTTAATATTTGGTAGAAATGTGGTGAGAAACAAATTAGCTGAGTGTGAAAACAACACAAATAAATTAGGAAGGGTTGTAGGCATGAATAGCTACAACAAAAATATCTACCTACCAAAATATCAATGTCAAAATATCTACTACCAAAATATCGACTTTCTATACTTATAAATAAAGTGACTAAAATATCAGTAATCCAAAATTGAATATATTTAAAGGTGTCTACTATTAAAATATTGACTACAAAGATATATAGCAAATTAGACTTTAGAATTTAAACTTTAGACTTTAAAAAAACTACAAAAAAATAGTGAACCAAAATATCGATAATGTATTTGAAAGCATAGATATTTAATTAGTATTAATTATAATTATGAAACATGTATACATGGTTTAAAAATATCTAAAAATATTTGCTGTCCAAATATGAAATACATTAGTATAATTCAAATTTTTTGAAATAGTTAAAAGATAATAAAACTGTTTAATGTTTGAAAAAATAAAAAGGGCATATGTTGCTTTTATTTTCATTATCAAAGGTTTTTAATTTAATGTCATTTAAAATTGAAAAATTATAAAAAAAAATATTAAAAATCACCAACAATATAAACATATATAATTGGGATCAAATGTTTTTGTAACAGAACACATATATCTCAATACACATATTCATTATTCTAAATAATTGAAAAAACAAATAATTAAAAAATAAACCTTGTAAAAATAATCTAAAATATCTAAAATCTAACGTATAAATTCAATAAATATAAAGCGATAATAATTATCCTGAAAACATAAAAAATACACATATAATTGAATGTGTGGTGACATTTACTATTCTATCTCTGGACCAAATGGCATTGGTGAATGTGCATATATTTAGCGTGGGGCAGATCAAACATGCTGATTCCTGTCGGAAAACACTTTTGAAAGTGCATGTATTTAGGGGTGGGTCAAAATAAATTTTTAACTCTAGTTCCAAAAACATTTGGAAAATGTAAATATTTTGGGGGGGGGGCATGTTTACAATGTAACTGTTCCTGCAAGATTTGGTATGACTTGCATGAATCAATCAGAGACCAAGTAAAAACATGTAGAATAAACCTTAATTCAATTCAGTCAGTCAATATTGTATGGATTTTTAGACATAGAAGCCCACAGAACAAATATCAAAACTGTACTCACTTCAGCCGAAATGAGTATAATTTATGTTGCATTCATAGTATTCATAGTACAAAAAAGTCTTGGCAGAAATATTCAATTATGTATTTACACTATATACATTTTCACATTCCAACATGATTTTGTGAACCCCAGTGAGGTGACCAGACAGTGATATAAATATAGTGCTAAAGAAGGGGGAGGTAGTGGTTATTGGTATTTACTCAAAGTAGCTTATCAATTATAGTACAGTCAATTGGTATAGGTATTTTTATCTCTTAGGCTCTCTCTTTCTACTAGCCGACACCGTTTCAACCCTCTCTTGATACGGGGTCTCTTCAGGACAGGAATTCTGGGAACGAAATGGAGGACAAGTTTTAAATGAAACCAAAGGGAGTACAAGATGTGGGCTTGGTCAACAGGCAATCAGCTTACCAGTTAGCACACAAGGTGCCGGAAGCGGAATCCTTCCTAGTTTAATTCTGGGTAGTGTCCAGTGATGTCCAGAGCGAGTATTCCTATTAATGACACATTAATTGGAGATTACCATCTACATGGTGAAGAGCAGTTGTGCCCAGTGAATGTTGTACTGATGGAATTGGCTTACCATGACACGGATAGCCAATGGGGCTGTTGGTATAATTCACAGCAGCCACGGTTACCGTAGATCCTATCGGTAAAAACATGGGGAGGGTTGGAAATTCAACCAAATGCCTTGATAAAACGTAAACCCATTCAATTGCAAAGCAACATTGTTTTAAAGATTCTACTCACCGATAGGTGGTGGTGAATGAATTATTCAAGTCAGTTCTTCCAATGATATCTATTGTTAATAAAGATATATCAGTCTTCTACCTTGGTTAATGTCTAAACAATAATGGTGTCATAAAAAATGTCTGATATCCTACTCACCCGACTCGAGTTTGGTGAATGAGTAATTTAGTTACTGCCGTACTGGCCGTCAGAGATTCTAAATTTAATCAAATAGGTTAAGGTTAGACTCACTGCAAGCCACCATGTGGAAGCCAAGAATCAATTGTAACACGAGAAAAGTGGTTTAGTACTGGTTACCGATTCCTTCCAACAGCAGGGCGCTTCCATGAGCTGCCCTTTACGAGGACGTGGTCAGAAGCTGGCATTTTAAGTGCGCGTGTGCAAACTCCTGCAGTCAAGTGGCGCATGCGCTGTACACTTGCTTCTGTGATAGAGTAGCATACTAATGCGGCGGCCATTAGTATGTTGGGTGAAGGAATGGCACTATGGTAACCAGCAGTGCAGCATAACTACTGTGAAACTCAGTAACCATACTGAATTAAGCTGAATGAAGGCCACAGTAATTTAAAAGCAAATTATAAATGATACAGTCAACCTCGTAAAATTTTGGGGAGCTGACGGAATTTAAATGATTCAATTGAAAACAAGGCTAACCAGCATAGTATATACAAGGAAACATTATGTGATCATCTATTAATTATATAGGCGGAGTGATTAGTTCCCAAAATACCGCCTAAATAGTATTTAGGTTGCAACAGAGTATGTAAAACGTGGTACCCAAGACTTAACATACAAGTGTAATATACAGCAACTACGGTTCAGTTGCTGTATGCATAAAGTATGTCATGATATGGTTACATAAATATAGGTCACAGAAATCATTAATAACAGTACAATTTAATGATTAATCATTTCTCCAAGCTGATAGATATAATAAAATAAGACAGTGGCCTCGAATTGTTTAATATGCAGCAGCCCTTATCTTTTTACACATACCTAGGCATGCATAGGGCTCATGATAGCCACAACAGGAAGTGTAAAGAGGACATTGGTGGTGATAACGGTGACATTCATTATCATATATTGACATCTTTTCAAAGTCATGATTTGTACTCCAAAGTATATGCCAAAATGAGTTATTTATTATATAGTCTAGAGTGGTTGTGTTGCTTCGCTGGTATGGGTACATCATGATATCTATTCCATCGTGGATTATAGGAGACTTGGGGAAACCTCCTCTCATCTTATTGCTGAGAAACCCACCGGTCGCTGTGTTTCTAGGGGGCTGATGGAATGTACTTAATGTAATTATTTTTTTTGGGGGGAGGGCATGTTTACTATGTAACTGTGATCCAAAAAATATTGGAGGAAATGTGCATATTTGAGTTAGAGGTAATTTGAAATATTCTAACTACAATCCAGCAAATATTGTGGAAAGTTCATATATTGGAGAGGAGATTTACTATTCTAAACAGTGTCCTACAAACATAGGAGATAGGGTATATATTTGGATTGGGGTTCAGATTAAATATTATAACTCCAGTCCAACAGATATTGGTGAAAGTTCATATATCGGGGTCCAATATACTAATCTAACTATGAAGAAAGCACTCCTATTTGGAGTAGATAGATTTATTATTCTTACTCTAGATCAATATGCTTTGGACAAAGTGTATATATGTGTCCAGTCGAATGAAAACTGGGGAAAGTGCATATATTGGAGGGTCAGCAGATATATTATTCTAACTTCAGTCCCAAAAACATTGAGTTGAATAAAGAGTATATATTGGGGAAGGGAGGTCATATTACATATTCTAATTCCAGTCCAGACGAAATTGGAAAAATATCACAAGCATAAATTGGGGTGGGGGGGGGCAGATTAATTATTCTGACTTAAGTCCAAAAACAGTGAGGAATGTGCATAAATCTGGGGAGGCAGGTCATATTAATGTTCAAAATCTAGTCCCTCAATTATTATTCTTACTATGTTCCAACAAACATTGGGGAATGTGTATATATTTTGGGTGTATTACAATATACAATATTATCCTACATATATTGGCGAATGTAGAAATTGCATATATATGGGGTAGGGTGGGCACATTCTAACTCTATTCGAGCATTGAAGAAGGTGCCTTTGTCTGGATGGAAGTCAGATTAAAAAACCTATCCCTATTCCAACAAACACTGAGAAAATGCATATAATTTAGGGAAGTACAGATTTACTATTCTAACTCCACTCTCAGTGGCATTTAGGAAAGTGGGGTTAGACTCACTATTCTAGCTCCAGGCCTACAAAGATTAGAGAATGTGTACATTTTTGGGGGGTTAGATCTTCCTATTCTTGCTCCTGTTCCAAAAACAGTGGGGAAAGTTGATATATGTGGCGTGGTAAAGTTTATTATTCTGACTCCAACACTACGAGCATTGGGCAAAGTGCACATAATGAGGGGGAAGGTGGTCAGTGGGAGGGAGAGGCGTATTTCCTATTCTTACTCCAGTACTATTTATATTGGCAAAAGTGTATATATCCTGGAGTTCACATCCACTACTCCATCTCCAGTACATTGATCAATGGAAAAAGTACATATAATACATTTTTGAAATCAAATAAGTATTCTAGTTTGACATTATGGTGGTATGAAGTCAATATTCAGGAATCATGCCGTTAGGAATACATTTGTTATATATTAGATGTCAAATGATTGTGCTTATGAAATGGATGGCAAAATAGTAGATCAAAAAAGAAATGTGTGCATACAAATGCTAACTAACATTAGAGAGTAGTTTGAAAAGAAGTTGTAAGAAAGTGGGTATTTAGTATGGTAGATATGAGTCTACCACAAGGAAAAAGACCACCAACTTCTAAGGGTAAAATACAGTTTCAGTAATTTTGAACCTGGGCTCGGCCGCTGGTAGCTATGGCACATAGCAGAGAGGCTTTTTTTTAAAAAAATGTAAAAAATTCTGACAGCAACAGTTAAAAAGTAAAAAATCAACACAATAAAATTCCCACAAGCAAATTAGAAAATTGGAAAAAAAATGTAAAGAGTAAATTGACACCAAAATGACAGAACTTAAGTGAGGAGGAAAAAGTAAAGCGCCTGCCAATAGTCACTTGCCATGGTGACAGCATCCTGGGCTAAATTTCAGGCCAACCATGATGGTGCGTGGGTCATATATACTAAGCGGGTAGGTCCCAGTCACCTTCTGGATTATTCCTTGAAACAGAAGTCAAGATCCTCCAGTAGGGCAATGTTGCAGGCAATATCTGCCAAAGTCCTCTCGAAGCCAGAGAGCTGCTGGATGAGAAGGTGTAAGATGAGTCTCACTGAAGCTGTTGGTTTTAACAGGAAAAGCTTTGATTGGGTCCAGCCAAGTTGTTTCTGGTCAGTAGGGCACTTCTGGGAAAAGGCATCTTGTTGTGTCCCTGTAGCCACACAGGACTGCGGCCAATTGGCCCTTGGAGTCCGCTTCTTAGTCGTGGGTACACGTGGCAGCTGGTCTTGCCCTTCAGGCCTCCATACAGTCTCAAATATCATGTCCAGCTCCCCTTCTCTTCTTCTGTAGTTCCAGAGAATATTTAAATTAGCTTTGAGTGAGGTACCAGCTTTGTAGGTTTCACCAGCCAGTGGGTGGGGATGACTCCTGCTCACCAATAGCAAATAAAAGTTCCATGGGGAAATCCTTCCCACTTTTGTAGCACAACCTGTTTGCCTTACTGCAAGCTATTGCACAATAAAGTATTCTAAGGCAAATCCAACACAACAGAATAATTCCGCACCTGAAGGAAGCTTGTGTGCCACCAGGATCATGTTTAGGGAAATGATTGGACTCCTCCTACTCAGCTACATCAAACTGGTTCTGTGACCAGCTCTCCCTCCCACTGGAATGGTGCTAAACTGGCTACAGAGTGTCTATGGAGCTAAAGGCTTCACTTTTCCAGGCCTTGCTTTACCCTTAAACATGAACCTTGGCCCCTTGCAAATGAATGACGTTCCTGAACACTCCACAGCTGCCCTTAATGAGCTGATATATGTCATATACCTCATACCCAGACCTTCCTTTGAAAAAGCCTAAGTCTTTGTTTCTGCTCTGGGAGAAGTTTTAAAACCTCATTAAAGGAGCATACTGGCAGTGTATCTGTGAGCCTACTGGAAGCTCAGACAAGTAAAATGATCTTTTTAAAAGTTAATTTTCTGAAACATTTACTAAAACTCCAATGTCACAATGAATTATATTTTTGATAAATATTTAAAATAGTGGTTTAATCGCCACAGTAGCTTATCCTAAGTTAGCATACATATTATCTGGTCTGAACATTAGTGATTCTAATAGGACAGCTACAGCCCTAAAAGTAAGCTAGTCACCGTAGCTACATGCTAACATTAATTTATTGCATGTACTACTTTTGAATAATAGGTTCCCTACCTTGTGTTCTACGAAGCACACTTAAAGGTAGCATATTTAATATTTAAAAGTATGCTTATTTCTACACAAGTGGGCCTGAAGCCATGTTCTCTTTGTCACCATAGTGGATACCACAAAAGCACCATATGCAATGGCCTTACTGTACTGTTAAATAAGTCAGTTGGGGATGGCCCAATTTTACCATATTTTATGGGTCAGAGCACATACACCAGACCCTGGACAGCAGTACCCAAGTGCGTGAAGTTACAAAAACAGCCATACCAGTCAGCAAAAAATGGATTGACCACACAAAAGGAGGCCCTTTCTCACAGAAGGTGCTTAGTGATGGGCAACAGTTATAGACTAAGAATTCTGCCTGTTCCTTGGCCGAAATGTTGTAAATTATGCATATTCCTATAACACAGGTTTCCTTGACATCTTTCTTTAATATTTGTGGTGATCAAAAATGTGAGCTACTCTGCTTCAAGTACATTATATAAACTGGAATAATGTTGTCAATTTATGTGTAACCTACCAGTGACTGAATGGATAAACAGCCAGGTAAGTTAAAAGGTTTGGCTATGCTCATCTTAAATAACAGAGCATGACCAGAAGGTGACTGACAGCTGACAAAATGGCACCGTTCTGTCAGAGCTCAGTGCACTATGGCTGTAAATGGTGATTCTCAGAGGATTTCAGAGACAAGAGGCCATTCTAATGGATTATGTGCATTTCCAGGACTCCTAAGACCTCAATTATGTTTATAGTCTTGGATTGTGATCCCTGATGGAGGTATTGCCTGCTCCGAAGGGGGCAGATGAATTTTGCATATGAGTACTAAGTAAGTCGCTGTTGAGAAATAAAAATGAAACATTTTGTTCCTTTTGATGAAGGGTAAATGGGCATGCAAATTTTAAGATGGTGCATGTAATATACCTGTGGGAGCACCTCTTGTACGGAAGCGGTAGTTCTCAGTAACAATGTACGTGGGTGAAGACTGTAGCAGTGGGACAGAACATTCATGTCAAGATTAAAATATTGACAAGATGTGTTACTCTTTAGACAAGGAAAGTGGGAGATTGGGGTGAATAAGCAATGTTGGCAAGACATTTTCATTGGGCACCACAAAGCACCTGAGAAGGCTTGTCTTCAAGTAAAGAAAAGTACATGAACTGGAGGAACTTGTCAAACCAGTGCAAGGCTGTTTGTACTAGAGAGAAGTGACTAGTAAGAGTTTTGATGCAATAGGGGCCTAAGATTTTGGCTGTGAATGACACTCATAACACAAAAGCTTTAGACGGCGAGCTGCATTTCTGGAGGAAATCATCCACCTCTGATTGTTAAATCGAATACATAGGGGTGGGAAACTCCAGCACCTTAACATTTGAGCAAAGGAGCCAATATAGTGTGCAATGTTGCTAAGGAAAGGGTGAGGAGAAAAGAGGAGTTAAGGAGGGAGAAATGAAGGCAAAGTATAAGAATATATCAGACTTACTTAAAAGGAGTCGACAACAACAAGAGTAAGCTGTCTTGTAGCTGGCAAAACCTCTTACAGAGACAGACTACATACATAGTTAGCGAACCACACTATGGTGCCGATTACGATCCGGTAAAAACCGGGTACGAACCGTCGGTCGGAGCGTATTCTCCGTCCGACTCGTACCCGGTTGTAAAACATTACAAACATGGAATTACGATTCGCACGGAAACACCATTTCCGTACGAATCGTAAAAAACACCGACCGACGGAAATATGCATACGAATGTGATCCGGGAATGCTGCGACGTGATGTCGGGACGCTTCTAGGCAGCGTTTCACGACCCAGGAATTACGATTCGAACCGACAGCAGTCCGGACGGCAATATTTTCACGGCACCCAAAAAGTGCCGCAAATGCGAAGTACAGCGCGTAACGACCAGAGTAGGTGGCCCGGTAAGCGCCGTACCCCCCCCAGCCCCCGCATGTACGCGCCGTACCCCCCCCCAGCCCCCGCATGTACGCGCCGTACCCCCCCAGCCCCCGCATGTACGCGCCGTACCCCCGCCAGCCCCCGCATGTACGCGCCGTACCCCCGCCAGCCCCCGCATGTACGCGCCGTACCCCCCCAGGCCCCGCATGTACGCGCCGTACCCCCCCAGCCCCCGCATGTACGCGCCGTACCCCCCCCAGCCCCTGCATGTACGCGCCGTACCCCCGCCAGCCCCCGCATGTATGCACCGTACCCCCCCCAGCCCCCGCATGTACGCGCCGTACCCCCCCAGCCCCCGCATGTACGTGTCGAACCCCCCCGTGTATGTACACCCAAGTACGTGTCGACCCCCCCCGTGTATGTACACCCGAGTACGTGTCGAACCCCCCGTGTATGTACACCCGAGTACGTTCGAGTCGTACCCCCACCCGTGTATGTACACCCGAGTACGTGTCGAACCCCCCCGTGTATGTACACCCAAGTACGTGTCGAACCCCCCCGTGTATGTACACCCGAGTACGTATCGAACCCCCCCGTGTATGTACACCCGAGTACGTTCGAGTCGTACCCCCACCCGTGTATGTACGGTGCATACCCCCAGCTCTACGCGCTGGGGGTACGCACCGTACATACACGGGTGGGGGTACGACTCGAACGTACTCGGGTGTACATACACGGGGGGGTTCGACACGTACTCGGGTGTACATACACGGGGGGGTTCGACACGTACTCGGGTGTACATACACGGGGGGTTCGACACGTACATGCGGGGGCTGGGGGGGTACGGCGCGTACATGCGGGGGCTGGGGGGGTACGGTGCGTACATGCGGGGGCTGGCGGGGGTACGGCGCGCACATGCGGGGGCTGGGGGGGGGTACAGCACGTACCGGGCACCTGTTTGGACGTCTCCATGGTTGTTATAGGAGTTCGGTTCGGACGGTCTTTTAACCATACGGTTGTACATTCGGACGCCCGGGACGGATCGTGATTCCCCGGTCGGACTTCGCTTTTCATGTTTGTACTGTAAATCGTATGTGGACGTGTCGGACACTTTTTCCGACCCGAGGACGTGTGGGGAATTATTCCCAATGCGATTCGTATGGTCTTTTTCCCATGCGAATCGTGATTGCCAGTTCGTACGGCACTTGTACGATTCGTACGGTAAAAAGACCGGATACGAGTCGCACGGGGAATTTTTTTACCGGATCGTGATCGGCACCTATGTCCTCTCAAACAAGTGAGCCACCGCTGTGCACCTGCTTCCAATAGTACACCACATATTTTCCACTCTTTCTCTGCTGCACAACTCAAACCAGCATGCAATATAATGTTAGTGTCAGTCTCACAGGTTACACAACGTTATATTGTTTTATAATGTTTTACATCTGGCACCAAAACATGCTGTACTAACATTGAGAAAGCAACACGAGGATTGACTTATCAAATACTTGTAAAAACAATGCTAATACAGTATGTACGGTGCAGTGCCAAAATATCGATGTAAAATTATTGATTTGCACAACTATCGAGGTAAAAAGATCGTGGGTCAGAAATATCGACAGTAAAAATATTGTGGTCAAGAATATCGATTTTTAGGTAAGTAATATCGATTGAAAAAATACCAAAGTGTTAAATATCGTTTGTAAAAATATAGTTGTTAAAAATATTGATTTTTTTATTAATGGCAGTTATTTTATATGTGTGCTGCTGTTTGTTCTTTTGTATGAGAATTCTTTGTTTTTTTATTATATGTGTTAAAATGTTAGTAGTTATTCATTTTTTTATATTGAATTTTTCGTTTTTAGTTCCATAGTGGGATGTGGGTTATAGGGGAATAGGGTGAGAAGTAATTTAATTGTTTAAATCGAATTTATTAATTATATTAGTTAATCATTTGTTTTAATTGAGTTTTGAGTTTTTAGTTCCTTAGCGGGTTGTGGGTTGATAGGGTAATAGGGTGGGAAGTAACTTAATTATAAGATATGTATTTAATCATTTATATTTATTCATATTTGTATAAATGTGATGTTATAGAGTAAAATGTGTACATTAATTTATTATTAATTGTTTGATAATTAGTTGTTAATTATTTACATGTATTAATTATTAATTAATTATGGTAATTGCTTAATTAATTTTAGGTTTGTGTTGTGGTGTTTATAGCTGAATATGGTGGGAAAGGAAGGAAGTAGTTTTTTTTTATTCCTGAATTAATAATTATTTGTTAATTTAAATTAATTAATTAGTAATTAATAATTGTGATTGTGTAATTCATTTTAGGTGTGTTTGTGGATATTATAGTGTTAAAGAATGTGTAATTAATGAATGTTTATTATCTTTTTTAATAATAATATATTTTAATTCAATATTATTCACTGGAGTGGGATTAGTAATTTTTGCCCCTCTGCTATCCAACACTTTCCTTGCGGTCACACTCACTGGAGTGGGAATAGTGATTTTTATCCCTCCACTATCCAACACTTTCCCTGCTGTTGCACTGACTGGAGTGGGAATAGTAATTTTTACCCTTTCGCTATCCAGCAATTTCCCTACTGTTGTATTTATTGTGTTGCGAAATGTATGTTTTATTTTAATTTTAATAGTTTAATGTTTTAATTAATTATAGAATGTTTTATTTTATTGTAAATTATTAATATATGTATATATTTATGCTATCATTTAAAAAGTTTATAAATTAAATAAAGATAATAGTTAATAAAATGTATATATAAGTAAATATATTCACAATCCATCAAGCGGGTCATTCCGGGATTGAGCCCATAGTCAGGTGGTGCGTTTGCCGGTATGCCCTCGCCGGTAAATAATCTTTATCCTTTTGCAAAATAACACGCACTCTCGAAGTAAATGCTTAGCAGGAAGCCAATTTATTGTTTGCTACGCGTTTCGACAAATGAATGTCTTGTTCACACAAAGTATAAACCAATAAAGACGTGTTTAAATACAAATATAAAATCGATGAGGGACTTCAACATTCATGCTATGTCTTGTCATTAACCTCTGTCGGCCATCTTGTAATGGTAAACCCAAACATATAAGCATTTATATTTCGATCAGTATCATAATAATTGAACTTATTATACAAGGCAATAATTTGAATTTATTCATTTGTGCCTCGCTCTAGTGGCGCTACAGTAAATAATGTTAAAAGAACAAAACGGTTTCTTTATATTTGCGTAGCAATTGTAAATTCATTTCGGATTTTACAAGTTATATCTAGTCATGCAAATGGCATGTTCTACCCTTGATCCATTTGTATCTTGCTCTAGTGGCACTAATCAAATCAGTGTTTCAAGAGGGGATATAAAAACGATTTTATATTTACATATCTATACATTATATAAAAGTTGCGTCTACTCGCACTAGTGGCTTGTTTATTAGCTACGTTTTTAACTAGAGCCATTTTACAACATGCTTTTAATAACAACATATTGCCTTGTACTATATTTCTTTTTCTCAATACAAATAGTTTGGCGAGACATGACCTTTACTTTGTATCCATTTAGACAATAGCAGGACTAAAGAAAACATGTGCACACCTTGGTGAATAGCAGTCCACCCAATGATAGGAGTTATCGTAAATTAATTGATAACCCCCTCCTTAAATAAGTGAAAAAATTATATCAATAAATGATCAAACTTTTATACAAATTCAAACTTAGCATAAAATTCAAATTGCTCATCTCTCTCGTTTTACATGTAGTTCCGAGCCCGGTGGAAGGAAAGGATAGGGTGCCCAAGTGATTACCATCTAATACGGTGGGTCCCTTCCTTTCTTCCTATAAATGCAAAAACAAGAAGAGAAACAACATCTTAAAATACAGTTTAAAATAAACTTCATCGTAGAGAATTGTCCATAGAATCAGAACATTGAGAATTCATTACAGTTACTAGATCGTTATCATAAGATAATCAATACGGGTTATATTAACTAGAATTCATTCATCATAAAGATGGGTTGCCATTTCATCATCGATATTGTGGCCCCCAGGGTATTTCGTCTCCAATTCCAGTATCCATTTGGATTCTTTTTTACGAAGAGTCAATTCTCTGTTGCCCCCCCTATTACTGGGGACAATTTGTTCAATGGCATAAAAGCGTAATAAATCACTGTTGGAATTGTGAAATCTTTTAAAGTGTCTGGCAATTGGATAATGAACGTCAGTGTTGGTAATTGCTCTTAGATGTTCCATAACCCTCTTTTTTATCATGCATGTGGTGCTCCCTACGTAGCTCAGTTTACAGGGACATTCCAGAATGTATATTATGTAGGAGCTGCTACATGTTAGAAACTGTTGTATTTTCCAGTTGTTTGTTCTGCCTGGAATACTAAATTCTTTAACCGATGGACTGTATTTACAAGATCTACAATGACCGCATGGGAAGAAGCCTTTTAAGTCATGAAATGAACTTTTTTTCATGACTGTGATGTCGCTTTTGACTAGAATATCTCGCAGGTTTCTACCCTTTCTATAAGTTATTTTGGGTCTATCACCTATTTCTGTACCGATGATGTTATCTGTTTTGAGGATATTCCAATTGTCACATAGAATTTTTTGTACTTTTTTGGAATGACTATTAAAAGTAGTAATCACTCTTGTGACGGATTCAGTGGTCTCTAATTCGGGTGTTTGACCCAATGCTGCTTCCCTGGTTGTTTTCGAGATCTTTTCTAGTGCTTTTTTTAATACCCATTCAGGGTATCCTCGTTCTCTAAATCTTTTCAAAAGGACATCTTGTTCTTGTATATATTTGGCTTCATTATTACAATTCCTTCTTGCCCTCAGTAGTTCGCCATATGGAATACTCCATTTCAAGGCTTCAGGATGTTCGCTGAGGGCATGAAGAAGGCTATTACCAGCTGTCTCTTTACGATAAAGACTGGTAATAATACCTCCCAGTTCCACTTCGATTTTAATGTCAAGAAATTCCACAGATGTTTTGCTGATATTGTGGGTTAGGGTGATGTTATATCGGTTATTATTAAGTTTCTGGAAAAACTTAAGAGCTTCTACCTCGCTACCCTTCCATATAATCAGCAAATCATCGATGTATCGTAGCCATTTTATCACTGATTTGAAATCTTCTGATAAAGAAGTGTCTGCCCGAATTTCCTCTTCCCATTTTCCTAAAAATAGGTTGGCAAAGCTAGGTGCGAAGCACGTACCCATCGCCGTGCCTCGCACCTGTTTGTACAGTATGCCATTGAAGAGGAAAATGTTGTTTTTGAGACATATCAAAATCATGTCTCTTAACATGTTAGTATGCTGCAGATACATAATATTCCGTGATTTCAAAAAGTGTAAACACGCCTCGACTCCCTGATCGTGGTCGATGATGGTGTATAATGTGTTTACATCTAAAGTGATCAGTAGATATTCCTCCTCCCATATCAGGCCCTCGATCTTATTCAGGAAATCCTTAGTATCTCTGACGTGTGAGGGAAGTTTAATGACATACTCCTTCAGGAATTGATCAACATATTTTGAGATATTTTCCAACACATTACCTACGGAGGAAACAATCGGCCTACCCGGAGGAATGGTGGGGTGTTTATGGATCTTTGGTAAAAGATAAAGTACAGGTAGTTTTGGATAATCTTTCTTAAGGAAACAATATTCCTGCCAAGAAATAATCCCTGCCTCTTGCCATTCTGCAAGTTTCTCCCATGTTGAAGTTATACTGGCATTGTAAGTACTGGTATCACAGGTACAATAAAAACTAGCATTGTTGAGTTGTTTTTCTGCCTCCTTTACATACAACTTTTTGTCCCATAGTACTACATTGCCTCCTTTGTCAGAAGGACGTATAACAAAACTGTCATCTTTAGCCAAAGATAAAATCACATTATATTGTTTAGGAGATAAATTGTACTTAATACCATCTTTGTTATTCAATCCATGTTTATGTTTTTTCAATTCCTTGGCTACTACATCTTGAAAAGTGTCAATTGCATCATATGGTAGATTCGGATAAAATACAGACCGTGGTTTGAAAGACGTGCCAGCAGCCTTATCCGTTAAAAAGTCAGAGTCAGTAGTACCTTGGTTCGTTGATCTATCTGTATCTAGGCCCAAGTCAAATACTGTTAATAGAGTATCTGCATCTCCCACTGTGAGATTAATATCACTTGGGGTGTCCAACACATCTATATTTTCGGACTGATTTGCGCTATTTTTCAAGGTGTGCCATTTCTTCAATTTGATTTTCCGTACAAATTTAAAAATATCTATTCGAGTGTTTGTATAATTAAATAGTTCTGTGGGGCAAAAAGACAATCCCAAGCATAATGTTGTTTTATCAAAAATAGACAAAGTACGTGATGAAAGGTTTATAATGGTTTGATTTACCGTCTCCGGATCCATTATTACTGTACTATGTTGGAGCCTCTTCTTCTTGTTCCCATTGGCCCGTTGCTGCTTTGTCCTACGCTTGCGTTTAAGTCTTCTCTGCTTACTCCTCCCCTGCCTCTTCCTCTTCTTCTTCCTCGGCCCCTTCCTCGGCCCCGAGTTGGGGGGGTTGGAGTCGGGGTCATTTTCCCCGGTTGTCGACTTTTTTTCATCACACGGAACTCGTCTAAAAAAGTGGCTTGACGTGTAATTACTTCCACTTCTGACGATGAACTTGCTGTCCGTATAGACCCCTCGTTATCAGAACCACTTGTTTCATTTTGTACATTCTGCACATTTTCAGTCTGATCTAAGGCTGTTGGATTTTCCGGTATAGATGTTTGATTGTACAGGTGATCGTACTTGTGGCTATATGTTAAAATACGGCCTGTTTCGTAGTCTATGCAGTCTCTGTGGAGCTTTCTTTGTTTACGAAGCTTAATTTCCTCTTCATGTTTTATTAGTCTTGCTTTAAGGTCTTCTTTAAATTTATTCACACTATGTTGGTCTTCATTTTTCTTCAAATCTTCCTCTAAGTCATGTAATTCCTTAAGGATTTTTTCTCTATCTTCCCAGGCGTATTTTATTAATATGTTAAGCATATTACGGGAACTCATGGCTGAATTTTCCGCCCATTCATCCAGCATTTGCGGGTTTGGTGACTCGTGGGAGGGAGTTATATATATCCTTAAACCTCGGGGAATCATCTGTTTTTCGACATAGTCTTGTAAGGAAATAGCTTCCCACCACTTTGAGGTCTCTTGTCTCTTCAGTTTTTCGTATCTCTTTAACTGGCTGCTCAGTGTAATGTCTTTGTTCTGGGTATTTGTTGTAATTACTCCTCCTTTACCTGGTGCTCTTGCAAAGAGTGACAAAGCTGCTTTTCGTCTTTCACTTTCCTCATCCATGTTGTCACCACGAATAAAGTTATTTTTGTTTGAATAAAGTTTTCAAAGTTTTGTCATTCGTCCTTATAACAGGAATTACGGTTGAGTAATTCCAAATTGTGCTTCCTCCAACTGCATTAATACTTCCCCTGTTATTATAACTGGGTTCCTGATGCCGTTATATTAGATTCTTGTGTGCAAGGGAACGTCTATGATCTCTCCTTTTACTGTTTTATTGTAAACAAGAGGCTCTTCGTCGCGATACAGCACCTCCTATGCGTACGAAGAATGAATACAATCTTGCAAAAACAGTTTTCGCATAACGCGCCTCTTTCACGATCTTCCCGTTCACAGACCTTCCCAGGGAAGCAAGTAGACGTCCTGCCCGCCGCACATGTAGATGGAACGCCGCCCGAGCAGATAGCTACGACGAACGCTCCCTCCACAGTACTGCAGGTACAGACGGCTTACCTTCCCGGGTTGGTCGAACCTTGCTTTTCCTCGGTCCTTCACCAATTTCGTTTGTAGTTTTCAATCTGAAAGTTAACGGCCGGCTCGAAATCCCTCGTAATTCATTCACAATCCATCAAGCGGGTCATTCCGGGATTGAGCCCATAGTCAGGTGGTGCGTTTGCCGGTATGCCCTCGCCGGTAAATAATCTTTATCCTTTTGCAAAATAACACGCACTCTCGAAGTAAATGCTTAGCAGGAAGCCAATTTATTGTTTGCTACGCGTTTCGACAAATGAATGTCTTGTTCACACAAAGTATAAACCAATAAAGACGTGTTTAAATACAAATATAAAATCGATGAGGGACTTCAACATTCATGCTATGTCTTGTCATTAACCTCTGTCGGCCATCTTGTAATGGTAAACCCAAACATATAAGCATTTATATTTCGATCAGTATCATAATAATTGAACTTATTATACAAGGCAATAATTTGAATTTATTCATTTGTGCCTCGCTCTAGTGGCGCTACAGTAAATAATGTTAAAAGAACAAAACGGTTTCTTTATATTTGCGTAGCAATTGTAAATTCATTTCGGATTTTACAAGTTATATCTAGTCATGCAAATGGCATGTTCTACCCTTGATCCATTTGTATCTTGCTCTAGTGGCACTAATCAAATCAGTGTTTCAAGAGGGGATATAAAAACGATTTTATATTTACATATCTATACATTATATAAAAGTTGCGTCTACTCGCACTAGTGGCTAATAAACAAGCCACTAGTGCGAGTAGACGCAACTTTTATATAATGTATAGATATGTAAATATAAAATCGTTTTTATATCCCCTCTTGAAACACTGATTTGATTAGTGCCACTAGAGCAAGATACAAATGGATCAAGGGTAGAACATGCCATTTGCATGACTAGATATAACTTGTAAAATCCGAAATGAATTTACAATTGCTACGCAAATATAAAGAAACCGTTTTGTTCTTTTAACATTATTTACTGTAGCGCCACTAGAGCGAGGCACAAATGAATAAATTCAAATTATTGCCTTGTATAATAAGTTCAATTATTATGATACTGATCGAAATATAAATGCTTATATGTTTGGGTTTACCATTACAAGATGGCCGACAGAGGTTAATGACAAGACATAGCATGAATGTTGAAGTCCCTCATCGATTTTATATTTGTATTTAAACACGTCTTTATTGGTTTATACTTTGTGTGAACAAGACATTCATTTGTCGAAACGCGTAGCAAACAATAAATTGGCTTCCTGCTAAGCATTTACTTCGAGAGTGCGTGTTATTTTGCAAAAGGATAAAGATTATTTACCGGCGAGGGCATACCGGCAAACGCACCACCTGACTATGGGCTCAATCCCGGAATGACCCGCTTGATGGATTGTGAATGAATTACGAGGGATTTCGAGCCGGCCGTTAACTTTCAGATTGAAAACTACAAACGAAATTGGTGAAGGACCGAGGAAAAGCAAGGTTCGACCAACCCGGGAAGGTAAGCCGTCTGTACCTGCAGTACTGTGGAGGGAGCGTTCGTCGTAGCTATCTGCTCGGGCGGCGTTCCATCTACATGTGCGGCGGGCAGGACGTCTACTTGCTTCCCTGGGAAGGTCTGTGAACGGGAAGATCGTGAAAGAGGCGCGTTATGCGAAAACTGTTTTTGCAAGATTGTATTCATTCTTCGTACGCATAGGAGGTGCTGTATCGCGACGAAGAGCCTCTTGTTTACAATAAAACAGTAAAAGGAGAGATCATAGACGTTCCCTTGCACACAAGAATCTAATATAACGGCATCAGGAACCCAGTTATAATAACAGGGGAAGTATTAATGCAGTTGGAGGAAGCACAATTTGGAATTACTCAACCGTAATTCCTGTTATAAGGACGAATGACAAAACTTTGAAAACTTTATTCAAACAAAAATAACTTTATTCGTGGTGACAACATGGATGAGGAAAGTGAAAGACGAAAAGCAGCTTTGTCACTCTTTGCAAGAGCACCAGGTAAAGGAGAAGTAATTACAACAAATACCCAGAACAAAGACATTACACTGAGCAGCCAGTTAAAGAGATACGAAAAACTGAAGAGACAAGAGACCTCAAAGTGGTGGGAAGCTATTTCCTTACAAGACTATGTCGAAAAACAGATGATTCCCCGAGGTTTAAGGATATATATAACTCCCTCCCACGAGTCACCAAACCCGCAAATGCTGGATGAATGGGCGGAAAATTCAGCCATGAGTTCCCGTAATATGCTTAACATATTAATAAAATACGCCTGGGAAGATAGAGAAAAAATCCTTAAGGAATTACATGACTTAGAGGAAGATTTGAAGAAAAATGAAGACCAACATAGTGTGAATAAATTTAAAGAAGACCTTAAAGCAAGACTAATAAAACATGAAGAGGAAATTAAGCTTCGTAAACAAAGAAAGCTCCACAGAGACTGCATAGACTACGAAACAGGCCGTATTTTAACATATAGCCACAAGTACGATCACCTGTACAATCAAACATCTATACCGGAAAATCCAACAGCCTTAGATCAGACTGAAAATGTGCAGAATGTACAAAATGAAACAAGTGGTTCTGATAACGAGGGGTCTATACGGACAGCAAGTTCATCGTCAGAAGTGGAAGTAATTACACGTCAAGCCACTTTTTTAGACGAGTTCCGTGTGATGAAAAAAAGTCGACAACCGGGGAAAATGACCCCGACTCCAACCCCCCCAACTCGGGGCCGAGGAAGGGGCCGAGGAAGAAGAAGAGGAAGAGGCAGGGGAGGAGTAAGCAGAGAAGACTTAAACGCAAGCGTAGGACAAAGCAGCAACGGGCCAATGGGAACAAGAAGAAGAGGCTCCAACATAGTACAGTAATAATGGATCCGGAGACGGTAAATCAAACCATTATAAACCTTTCATCACGTACTTTGTCTATTTTTGATAAAACAACATTATGCTTGGGATTGTCTTTTTGCCCCACAGAACTATTTAATTATACAAACACTCGAATAGATATTTTTAAATTTGTACGGAAAATCAAATTGAAGAAATGGCACACCTTGAAAAATAGCGCAAATCAGTCCGAAAATATAGATGTGTTGGACACCCCAAGTGATATTAATCTCACAGTGGGAGATGCAGATACTCTATTAACAGTATTTGACTTGGGCCTAGATACAGATAGATCAACGAACCAAGGTACTACTGACTCTGACTTTTTAACGGATAAGGCTGCTGGCACGTCTTTCAAACCACGGTCTGTATTTTATCCGAATCTACCATATGATGCAATTGACACTTTTCAAGATGTAGTAGCCAAGGAATTGAAAAAACATAAACATGGATTGAATAACAAAGATGGTATTAAGTACAATTTATCTACTAAACAATATAATGTGATTTTATCTTTGGCTAAAGATGACAGTTTTGTTATACGTCCTTCTGACAAAGGAGGCAATGTAGTACTACGGGACAAAAAGTTGTATGTAAAGGAGGCAGAAAAACAACTCAACAATGCTAGTTTTTATTGTACCTGTGATACCAGTACTTACAATGCCAGTATAACTTCAACATGGGAGAAACTTGCAGAATGGCAAGAGGCAGGGATTATTTCTTGGCAGGAATATTGTTTCCTTAAGAAAGATTATCCAAAACTACCTGTACTTTATCTTTTACCAAAGATCCATAAACACCCCACCATTCCTCCGGGTAGGCCGATTGTTTCCTCCGTAGGTAATGTGTTGGAAAATATCTCAAAATATGTTGATCAATTCCTGAAGGAGTATGTCATTAAACTTCCCTCACACGTCAGAGATACTAAGGATTTCCTGAATAAGATCGAGGGCCTGATATGGGAGGAGGAATATCTACTGATCACTTTAGATGTAAACACATTATACACCATCATCGACCACGATCAGGGAGTCGAGGCGTGTTTACACTTTTTGAAATCACGGAATATTATGTATCTACAGCATACTAACATGTTAAGAGACATGATTTTGATATGTCTCAAAAACAACATTTTCCTCTTCAATGGCATACTGTACAAACAGGTGCGAGGCACGGCGATGGGTACGTGCTTCGCACCTAGCTTTGCCAACCTATTTTTAGGAAAATGGGAAGAGGAAATTCGGGCAGACACTTCTTTATCAGAAGATTTCAAATCAGTGATAAAATGGCTACGATACATCGATGATTTGCTGATTATATGGAAGGGTAGCGAGGTAGAAGCTCTTAAGTTTATCCAGAAACTTAATAATAACCGATATAACATCACCCTAACCCACAATATCAGCAAAACATCTGTGGAATTTCTTGACATTAAAATCGAAGTGGAACTGGGAGGTATTATTACCAGTCTTTATCGTAAAGAGACAGCTGGTAATAGCCTTCTTCATGCCCTCAGCGAACATCCTGAAGCCTTGAAATGGAGTATTCCATATGGCGAACTACTGAGGGCAAGAAGGAATTGTAATAATGAAGCCAAATATATACAAGAACAAGATGTCCTTTTGAAAAGATTTAGAGAACGAGGATACCCTGAATGGGTATTAAAAAAAGCACTAGAAAAGATCTCGAAAACAACCAGGGAAGCAGCATTGGGTCAAACACCCGAATTAGAGACCACTGAATCCGTCACAAGAGTGATTACTACTTTTAATAGTCATTCCAAAAAAGTACAAAAAATTCTATGTGACAATTGGAATATCCTCAAAACAGATAACATCATCGGTACAGAAATAGGTGATAGACCCAAAATAACTTATAGAAAGGGTAGAAACCTGCGAGATATTCTAGTCAAAAGCGACATCACAGTCATGAAAAAAAGTTCATTTCATGACTTAAAAGGCTTCTTCCCATGCGGTCATTGTAGATCTTGTAAATACAGTCCATCGGTTAAAGAATTTAGTATTCCAGGCAGAACAAACAACTGGAAAATACAACAGTTTCTAACATGTAGCAGCTCCTACATAATATACATTCTGGAATGTCCCTGTAAACTGAGGTACGTAGGGAGCACCACATGCATGATAAAAAAGAGGGTTATGGAACATCTAAGAGCAATTACCAACACTGACGTTCATTATCCAATTGCCAGACACTTTAAAAGATTTCACAATTCCAACAGTGATTTATTACGCTTTTATGCCATTGAACAAATTGTCCCCAGTAATAGGGGGGGCAACAGAGAATTGACTCTTCGTAAAAAAGAATCCAAATGGATACTGGAATTGGAGACGAAATACCCTGGGGGCCACAATATTGATGATGAAATGGCAACCCATCTTTATGATGAATGAATTCTAGTTAATATAACCCGTATTGATTATCTTATGATAACGATCTAGTAACTGTAATGAATTCTCAATGTTCTGATTCTATGGACAATTCTCTACGATGAAGTTTATTTTAAACTGTATTTTAAGATGTTGTTTCTCTTCTTGTTTTTGCATTTATAGGAAGAAAGGAAGGGACCCACCGTATTAGATGGTAATCACTTGGGCACCCTATCCTTTCCTTCCACCGGGCTCGGAACTACATGTAAAACGAGAGAGATGAGCAATTTGAATTTTATGCTAAGTTTGAATTTGTATAAAAGTTTGATCATTTATTGATATAATTTTTTCACTTATTTAAGGAGGGGGTTATCAATTAATTTACGATAACTCCTATCATTGGGTGGACTGCTATTCACCAAGGTGTGCACATGTTTTCTTTAGTCCTGCTATTGTCTAAATGGATACAAAGTAAAGGTCATGTCTCGCCAAACTATTTGTATTGAGAAAAAGAAATATAGTACAAGGCAATATGTTGTTATTAAAAGCATGTTGTAAAATGGCTCTAGTTAAAAACGTAGCTAATAAACAAGCCACTAGTGCGAGTAGACGCAACTTTTATATAATGAATAGATATGTAAATATAAAATCGTTTTTATATCCCCTCTTGAAACACTGATTTGATTAGTGCCACTAGAGCAAGATACAAATGGATCAAGGGTAGAACATGCCATTTGCATGACTAGATATAACTTGTAAAATCCGAAATGAATTTACAATTGCTACGCAAATATAAAGAAACCGTTTTGTTCTTTTAACATTATTTACTGTAGCGCCACTAGAGCGAGGCACAAATGAATAAATTCAAATTATTGCCTTGTATAATAAGTTCAATTATTATGATACTGATCGAAATATAAATGCTTATATGTTTGGGTTTACCATTACAAGATGGCCGACAGAGGTTAATGACAAGACATAGCATGAATGTTGAAGTCCCTCATCGATTTTATATTTGTATTTAAACACGTCTTTATTGGTTTATACTTTGTGTGAACAAGACATTCATTTGTCGAAACGCGTAGCAAACAATAAATTGGCTTCCTGCTAAGCATTTACTTCGAGAGTGCGTGTTATTTTGCAAAAGGATAAAAAATAAGTAAATATATGTAGATTTATATATTTTTATGTTTGTGTGTTTATATTTTTTAAATTAAGTTTATTGGTTATATTTAGTTAAAATATATAATAAATGTAATTTATTTTGTTAAAAACATTAAAATTATTTAATATATTTTATTTAAGTCGATTTTTTATACATCTATATTTTTTCTTTTATATTTTTGATTCAATATTATTGTACTTACCTGTTTAAGTATAGGGAGTCGATATTTTTGTATTCTATATTTTTGCATCGATATTTGTGTATGTCTATATTTATTACATCAATATTTATTCAGGGAACCAGTATCACTCATGAACAACTATCTTCTGAAAGTAACACATGTCCAAGCTGGAATTCTCATGTGCGTCAAAAGCTGGTGCCTATTGGTGCAGCGCAAAGCTCCCAATTCCTAACGCGTCACAATTTCGTCACATAAATGTTAACAGATACATGACATGAAAATGCACTTAGCATATGTTTCTTACATGATTAAATGATTTATGAAAATGTTGCATTCAACATTACTATTATAGAGTACATTTACTGTAGAATTAGAGAATATACTTATTTGTGTGTTTAATCATACTAATATACACATTAATTAAAGTCTTAATGAATTTAAGAACCATCCTTACTTAGTAGATAATGTACTTACTATGCAGATGAAATTTGTCTTTCATAAACGTTCGCTTTAATGTATGAATAATACTTTATGACTTGAAACTGTGATTAAAATCATCCTCATATATGTAGAATGTGATTTTACATGAAATGATATAGTTTATGTAATGTGTGCCCTAATGTTAAACATATATGTATTTAAATGTAGTTCTCAGCCATACGTACACTTAATCAAAATAAAGATTTACTGTATGCCACACATAAATAGAATTTGATAACATCGAATAGAAACTTATATTCAGTTGTGTTTAATTTGCAACACGCATATTAAATGTACTCCACTGAATTAATCTTTAACTTGTCTTGAAAATTTAGGCCTATATTTCACCATGCTGCATTTCATACAATACTGTTTTCCATTTTCTGCTAACACAACATTTCTTGCTGGTATTCGCATGCACTGTAAGTTTAGAGTTTATAAATTACTGTACTTGAGATAGAGGAAAGAGCCTGAGAAGAAGACCTTGACAAAAGTACATGGAGAACCAGAGTGCTAACTGAAAAAGACTTTTCAGCGATTTGTCAAACTTGCTCTGAGTGTGAGAAAGAGATGTTGTTCCCATCTTCAATGTGTGAATTCATCTAGATGTAACAGTCTGCAAGCCGAGAATTGGTAAGGACAATGGATGCCTGTTGGTGTGATCAAGGGGGTGTTGCCTATGGACTTTGTGTGATATAAAATACTTTTCCCCCATCACACTTTAGAGTCTACCCCTTTAGGGGCCTATCAAGATCCCTTCCGATCTCATCTGACTTCAGCACCCCTTCCGAACTTCCGGACTTATCTGCAGACTCTATGCGGTTCACCCTTGTTGATTCACTAAAGGCACCTTCCCTGATTCCTTACTACCTGAACTTCCCAGTATTGCTGTTACTGAATTGCGTGTTTGTTTAATACTAGTCCGTCTCAATTTCTTTAGGAGGTTGGGATTACCTGCTCTTATTCTATACCTTTACAACATGGTCTTGAGAGTCGTGCATTTGAACTTGATTATTAATTTGCAAAAAACCTTCTTAAACTTGGCTCCTGGTACTCACTGTTTAGCCAAATGGGTTGCACTGTTAATTGAAATTTGATTGAATGTAGATACTAACTCCCATCACCTTTCAGTCAGATCTAAAAGGTCCATTCGAGGACTAATGCTAAGCAAGTGGGCCCAGAAAAGGCTGTATCAAAACTAAAATAAAAATCAATAAAAAACGTGTGTGAACAAACGTATAAGGATAGCAGCTGTGCTGTGACAAGCAGGAGGTGCAGTGGGTTGTGTACTTCTGTGGAGTAAAAGACTATTACCTTCGGCAAAATGTGACTATCACTTTAGTGTTTGGGGTGCATTTTCAGATAGGAATAGAGAGGCTCAGAGGTTTATCCAGAGTCTTCCACTGTAATAGCTCTTTGAATCAGGCATAGGAACTTAGCCCAACATTTCTAACTTTAAATACTGATAAGTCTAGGTATATGTCCATTGTACAGCAGTGGAACGAGCCACAGGGCATGCTAGCTCATATCGTAAAACAAGGAGATTACTTTTTCATAGGGATCTACTTTTGTCTGTCTCCTTAAGAAGATCTGCCACCCGCTTATTGAGGCCCTCTTTATCTGATCATCACCACCAATGTTCTTTTGGTGAAGCTGTTGCAGGGATTCTGCTTGGAAACAAAACTGTGCCTTTGGATCACAGGACATCAGTATGTAGGGACTGAGTCTCCTTACCATATCAGTACCTAGGGCCCAAATCCGACTAGCACACAGTGCCTCACCTGGCCTCCTTACCTTTCAACAGTAAAAATAGCGTTTTGAAAGATAACGGCCATTCATCAGCAAAAAGAAAAAAAACATAAATCCAATCCAAAGGAATAGAAAAACCAAGGAAAGTGTTATCCAAACACATACCCAAGAGGGAATCAGATAAGTGTGTTTCAGCCATGAAAATAGAACATAAGTCTTCTTTACCACAACCTTTTCACGAACAAGATACCCAACTTGTGGAATCTAGCTGGAAAGTTTGGGCTTCTCCTTAATTGCTGCAGAGGCAGACGTCTTCAAGTGTTCATTGGATTGATTGTCACAGACGTTTTGTGGATCCTGCAAAACAGCACAACAATCATTTACGTCAAAGTGCGTGGCTGCTGCCACAATGTCTGGACGATCACGGTCTGGAACATAAATTTTGTTGCCAAAGAGGACTTTGTATGGGGTTCGGCCATCCAGATTTCTTTATGGGAGATTATTTAATGCTTGTTGCACCCCATATAGGTGGTAGATCAAGTTATGTCCTGTGGCTGTTAAGGACTGATTTAAGTCACGGTCCACAACAGAATTGTCCTCAAGCTAACATGGAGAAGAATAATGCACATCTACATCCAGGGATGCATAGTATCCCTGTAAGCCTTGTAGGCAAAAGCAGGGCCCTGGTCTGAGTGGAATGTAGTGCATGCATAAGTTCCGATAAATCTTTAATAACAGTGCGAGCATCAGTCAAACGCTGTGGTCAAACCCAGAGGAACCTGGAGCAAGAATCAACTGCAACTAACATAAATTTAAATGCAGTATCTGAAATAAGAGGATCACAGTGGTCCAAATAAATGCATCTGAAAGATTTATTGGAAATTAACAAGTATGTCTGCTGTGGACGATCCACGGTGGAAGCATTAATTTGTTGACAAATGTCACAACAAAGGACATATTTTTTGCCCTGTTGATATAAGCCTTCCCACCAATAACGATGCTGTAGCAATAAAATTGTGGTTGCCACACCAACATGTGCAGAAGCAACACCTTCATGTGCACCGAGCAATAAAGCTAGGCTGTGGTCTTGGTTGGGAATAAAATGAACACCAAACTCTAGAAGCATTACAAAAGGAATGTTTTGTTCACTTAAATCGTATATGTTTATTTAGTTGGAAAGTCCTTAAGTAATGGGGTGCCGTCTTTATTAACATTAACGGCAGCCAATATGTCATTATCTATCCTCATTTGCGAACAAGTAATTGCAGCAACTGTTGCAGTCACAACTGCAGATTTGGCCACTTCATCCCTGAACTGGAAACAAGCATCCTGGAACTGGTTTTGCGGTATCACCCCTCATCAGCCAAACTAGTTTTAATCCAGTGGCAGAGTGAGCACAGGACCCACGTCTGGGCTTGGGTAGCTCTCACTGCCTCACCTGCCCTCCTAACCTTTCCAGAGTTATAGGTGAATTGGCAACCTAGAATACAACTCTCTAGTCCCCACAGGCATGGTGGAAACAAATAATCACCTTTCATTCCTCACTCATGCATGTCTATAACAAATAAAAGAGAGACATGAAGAAAGTTTACAACATTTATTGAAACTATCGAACTCTATCATGAAGCAGTTGTGCTGCGATTAGAAAACATATGCACTAAGCAATGTTTTCAACATTACTAGCACACTGTAGACAATGATAGCACTATCATGGTGATTGATTTATCTGCCTAAGCCTAACCCCAGTGGTCTCTGGGATTTTCACCATTTGTAGTCAGGTGGTCTGCCTCTCAGGCTGCGCCAGGCTGGGAGGCTCGTTTCAAGACCTTCCTCCTCTGTTAGCATTCTCTTCTTGGCTTTTCAAGTGCAAGTCTCAGTTTATATGATTAGCATTAAGTCCTGGAAAACAAAAGCTGTGCCACTGTTTTGTGTCTAAAAATGTAGGAGATGTTGCTGACCGAGCAGAGAAAAGCAGGGTACCATGTTGTTTGACCTTGTATGGAATGTTCAGACTAAATCCTAACAAGAAGAACTGAACAATGATAACATGTAACGCGTATTTCTAAAATAATATCCTGGTACAAAATGTATGTGTTATGTGTGGCTGTGCAAACCGAGATGGCCTAAAATGAGTATTTAGGCTAAAATAAGAGCGAACCAAAGTGGGCTCTAAAGGTAACTTACTACAAAGTGAACAAGTCCATCTGTTCATTTGATAGATGATAGGCCATGTTCATGTTTCTGTTGCTCAGATTAAGTATCCATGTCAACATTGATTAAGTTCCAAAAAAGCCTCAGTTAAAATAACAAGGTACATCATAATTCAAAAGGAGATTAGTTATTTTGGTAGATGTAACTTCTTGCAACCTAAAATTTTGCTAAAACACGTTTCAGGTAGTCTGTGACATATATCCAGGAGAAGAGACATTATTGTTACTCATTGAGCTTCATTGACAGCATAGTAGCCGTTCCTTTAATTTGGGAGCAAAAACGTTACCCTTTAACCAGAACGAGAGCCCGCTAGGTCACAATAGCTAGATCATTCATTGTAGTTTCAAATTCACAAATTTTGTAAAAATGTCAAGAAATATCGTGTTATGTTTTTTTTTCTCATAATTTTAAACAAACAGTAAACTGGTGCATAAACTATCTCATTGAGACACATTTTCTTGTTAAGCCTATCTCCTGTCAGTATTTCGCATTACACTTTTAACCCCTTCCATGCTCATGACGGAACGGTTCCGTCATGAGCCACGGTTGAGCTGTGCTCATGACGGAACCGTTCCGTCATGAGCCCGCCCGCGCTCGAACCCTTCAGCACCGTGGCGGAATTCGCCCAGCGCTGAAGGGGTTAATGCAAATTAGAACATTGGAATGTTGACATCTCCATTGAAAACAATGGAGTGCTCCGGGCTCATAATGGCTGGTATAAGCTCAGAGCTCCAACATTCCAATGTGTCTTTGTTCACAGCTGTGGCTGTGAACAGAGGCTTCAGGGATCCTGTGGGGATTTGAATCCCCTTGCGCTCCCTGAAGACTTTGTTTTATTTGTTAGAACATTCTGCCCTCTAGTGGCAGAATGTTCTAATAGCCTTATAGCCCTTCGTAGCAGGGCTATACCAGCTATTAAAGTCCAGCTGCTTTGTTAAAGTCCCTCGCCTTCGGCTCGGGCCTTTAACGATGCAGCGGGCCTTTAATAGCCGGTATAGCCCGCTACGGCGGGCTGTAAGGCTATAGTATGCCATCACATGAAAAATGTCACGCGAGATACCAGCATCACATTTCATTCCAAAAGCATAATTTCGATAAACTTCAATAAATTGCACTCAAAAAAGTGTGCACATCATAGAGGTCAGAAAGGGTTAAGGAAAAGCGAAAAGGTTTGGTGCTTAGAAAATGCCAAAAGAACTTCATACACTGGAGATCAGCATTTATTTTCCCTTTGACGGTTTGATTCTCCATAAAGATCACTTCTTCAATAGGCACAGCTAAGCATAAGTTAGCTTGTAAAGTATTAGGCAACAGATGACCATCCTGCATATCCCAAATAACATTACACCCGCAAAGCAATCGAGAAAATCACATCTCTCCTTTTTACTAATAAATTAATTCTGCTAAACTCATGAACAAGCTGCTGCACAGGGTGGACATATAGCTACTCTCATTCAAAGGAAGTACATCCAGATGACCAACTAGTATTCTCCAGTGCGACTGGGTTCTTATCTTCCCAAAATTCGGCAGCATGTCATCATGAGCAGAATAATGAATCTAATTGATCTTCATGATTGTGGCTTAGCGCTGATAAGAATTCCCTTCCCGTAGGAAACATTGGTAAACTATTGTTGTGGTGCTCAGTGACTGTAAAACTCAACTGAATACATGGCCCAGTCTGACTTCAACACATGGTGTCTGACCTGCACAGTCAAGGAGCACCGTTCTAACATCAGATGCATAGAGCTGAGACGTTTCGGCATCACACGTCGGTGACACTTCACCTGGAATCCAAGAAGTGAAAGAAGCAAGTATGAGGTAATTCTCTTCTGGGTGTGTGTGAGATTATATCCTTAAAGGACAGGAACGCAGGTCAGTTAGGAAGCAGGTACGTTTATTAGTGATAACCCCAGCTTCTTAAAATCTCACCAATACCTCCCCACAGTCTCTGCATTCTGGAACCAATAGGATGGCATGGTATTATGGTATTTTGTGGGAAAGAGGAATCTGTAAAAGATGCCACAAAGTGCCACAAACGGTGGTGTTCCGTCCATTCCATTTCAGGAACGAATCAAAAGCACAGATTTGGAGCATCAATAGGGTAAAGCAAAAGAAATATACGCATTGATCTATGTGCATCAGTTGCCTGTCCACACGTATAGCCTTATTTGTTATAAATTACTTGTTGCCATTCCTCTTCCCTAGCTGTGTCTTCCCAACTGCTCAGCCAGGATGAGCGTTGGAATGTGTGATGATGTCAGGGAAGGCTTGGTTGCCTGGTTATGTGTGGAGTGTCAGTTGGTGGATGCAGGCTGAGCAGCAGGGAGGCTGCTCCTGGTGGGGCTATACTTCTATCTACCTTTCTTCTTCTACTAAACCTACCCTTGGAAATAAGCCTGAATAAACCTATCCTGTTTTATACATCTGGCCAATGGACCTTTTATTTACAACAGTAAAGCAAAAGAAATATACACCCTGGTCTATATTCATCAGTTGCATGTCCACACATACAGCCTTATTTACGCAATGTCATGAAGTGTACATTATGCTCTCAGAGGAGGTCTAGACCATATACAAATGTGATGAGCGTTGGCTGTAGTATGTACATCCCTCAGTCCACCATCCCCTCTAACGGCCTCGCTGTAAGGTAAACTAATGAAACTACGGGATCAGTAATAAATGCCAATGAACAAGGTATGTTTTCTTCACTTTTACAGAAACCAAAACAAACAGATTATAATCGACATATGGCCCTATTATTGCTGTTTACCATGCATTTAGTTTTCCCACCTTCGAAAATGGGCTTCAGTGGCCTCTCAATCCATGAAGCACCATTTTCAAGGCATCTGATATTCCAAACTGCAATGCAAGAAGCGAGTGCAATTAAAATGAAGACTGATAGTAGTTAAGCCATGGAAATCCTTTGTGTCAAATATAGTTGACAAATGTGTTTTTATCTTTTTAATTGAAGTTGTCATCCATCCTACTGTGCAGGATTAATGAAAGCAGTCTCCATCCAGCCATTTAGGGAATTCTGAATCTTAAAACCAATTCCACTCTCCTGCTTGGCATACTTTCATTTCCTAATCTATGAAACAGTGAAAGTAAAATAAGTAATAGATCTGCCCTGTCAGGGAGGATATGTAAGTGTGGTTTATGTTCAACCAATCATGACTCATATGCCAATCCAAATGACAGAGAGCCAATTTTACCACATCTTACAACAACTAATTCTCAAACTTTTGTGCAGATGATGGAGTAGCTGAAGCTTTAAAAGTGGGAGGAAAGCTTTTCAGAGGAATTACATCAATGGTAATTACAAAGTCAGCAAAACTGACAAACTAAAGATCGGGATGATGGAAAGATTGAAAAACTTCTTATTCTAAAGAGAAAGAAAATCACCAAAATCTGCAAAATTTCTCAGCTTTTCCACGTTTTGGTCCATAGATGCTCTGGGTCCAAGTATCACAACTCAAAGCTCATTCATTTATGCAAATCTCTTATTTTATTTCAGAAACGCATAATAATTAGTGGTATATTCACAATATATGACTATTAAAATCTACATCGGTGAAAGGCAGCATATGGGGCGTGTACAACGAAATGCCAGATTGGAAATATATTTGCTTTTAAACCACTATTTCCACTTTGATATATGGAACAAAATTCACAAAATTACCCTCGACGCTTTTTCATACATAAGCACCTAGGCTAATACGTTGATTGAACACAACCATTACCAATGCAAAATTATTATAAATTGTGTATGTTGAATTTATACAAAAAGCAGCAACATCACAGATTTGTGTTACCAAGGATACCTGACTAAACTGGTGGGGCGAGGAAATTGACCACGTACGGCCAAATGATGGAGATGAGAATTAATACATGTCTCACAATGGTGTATGAGATTACTGCATTTGTCCAAAATACATTTTCAGCTGCTTGCTCAAAACCCCGACTGTCATTGACAGATATGAACTCAAAATCAGACTACTCAAATGTTTACAACCCACCCATCCAATAAAATACCCTTTATTAGAGGGGCTAACGTCTGAATATGCTGGTAAGGCACATATTCCGATCCAGGAATTTGAGGCGAAACACCAGCCCTTCTGTTAGACTTCACACCTTATTAAGAGTGCGCTGGAAAAATCCTTACCAAGTACTTATGGGGCATATCAACAACAACCGGCGATAATTATCGCTAAGCGCACTTAGCGCTAGGATAATTATCGCCGGCTAGCGTTGATTTCTATCGCTGAGATAGCGTGCTATTAGCAACGATTATCTCAATAGCGATAAAAATCCTCACGCTAAGTGGCTAACGTGAGATTATCGCTGGAAACCCAGTGATAATCTCACGTTAGCTTGTTGATAGGGACAGACAAACTTAGCCATGATATCCTCCTTCCATAGGATATCATGGCTAACTCAGAAAAATACCAGACGTAAAAAAGAAGCGTTAACCACGGTTAGCGCTGCTTTTTTTGTCTCTAACAGGGTTAGCGATATTCTTGATAATAGGAGAAATGTTGCTTAGCGACATTTCTCCTATTATTTTACTCTGGAACGCCCCCTTTGCATCTCATTAGAGATGCAAGGGGAAGGCTAGAGTAAATGGGTGCTAACATGCAAATTTGCATGTTAGCACCCTGTTGTTGATAGGGTGCTAGTTTTATCTCTGCTTTTTTGGCTTTTAAAGCCAAAAAAGCAGAGATAAATCCCTTGTTGATATGCCCCTTAGAAACTAACCCTAGCAGTTTTACCTACTACCTGGTTCATAGTTTTCTGGGTGGGAACGATAGATAGCCTTTGAAGTCATTGCTTAACTGTAAGTTACATTTAGCATTATTTGTCTTACTGTAGGGAAACTACAGAAGCACCTGTTCATGGCCACATGGCCTTTCTTCTCTTAACTGTGGTTTGTATTATGTGACACCGATTGCAGTAGAGAAAATGCAGGGGTCTGTATTGCTTCATGTGTAACAGGTACACCGAGCCACATTGTTGCCCACCCACAGTGTTGTTGTTAGTCAGCAAGTCGGTCCTGCCTAAGAGATGTTCGTTCTAAGAGCAGCTCTGGGCATATTCGGCACACACCACCCATCATTTTCAGGTTCCGTCTTTATTATTTATCTGCTCCTTTTTGGGCTCTGATTTCCTCACGTTCGAAGAGGCTTTATTTTTTTGACATTTTAAAAACATTACAAGAAAATACAATTAGGCCAACCTGGTTTTGTGCAAAACTATGCGAAAATAACCATCAGTAAAATCATATGTCCTGCATAATTGAAATGGAACCTGGCCGACTTTTCACCAGTTAATGAAAGTTTTATTGAAAAAATAGAAAAATACCACAATCATTTTCAGAGCATGTAGTAAGAATTGCACTTCACCGAATAAAACGTTAAAGCCAATAACAATAATAAGCATAAACAGCAAACGTGTATTATATGACATCAGTGACTGGACTCATGTAGAGAAACAGGTGTATGGAGTGTCGTTGTGTCACACAAAATTTAATTGTCGATCATGTGGAAAATAACAATTATATAGTGGCTACCTTATCATATTTAATAACTAGTACCTAATTTTAGCCGATGGTTGCCGGTGTGGTTCAGGTTCACAATTTTTTGTATTCCGGCACTAATTTGTTTACACCGGACATTCACCTAGAGCAAGAGAGAGAGAACGAAACACAACGGAAGACAGAGGAAGAGAACGATGGATGAAACGGCATTAAGGGAGAAAGACGAAATCTGCAAGAAAAAGAGATAAAAGGACAGAGGCACCCTGTTTGTGGTTTAAAGAGGCATAAGGTGGTTTTAGAACTACCCAGCCCTGATAATGGGCACACTAGCATTTAATAGCACCAGCAGGGGCCTCTGAGCAGAGCTTTGGGCACTAGCATGTATTCTTTTACAAGTTAAGCACTCACAAACTCAGTATTAATAAGTTTATCCATTGTTCACTTGCTGTGCAAAAATCAGCAGGGACTCTACTCCACGTCTACATACCTTCTTTGCAGATGTATATATTTTTAAGGGACATATATGTGAAATTAGTTATAGAAAATCTGTCTAAATAATTATATATATATTTGTTATGTGTATATGTAAAGCCCAGATCAACCACAAGGATATCCTGACGCTGAGCAGGCGTGTGTGTCTAGCCCTCCTTTGCCTTCTCAATATTTTAGCAAATATTAAGACTTTGATATTCTATCAGCCCAATATTTAAAATATGATTTTCTGGTAGCATACGGCATACTTTACAAAGTAAATGCACCCCCTCATAGGACAGCATTTTACTCAGCTTGTAATGTTCCTAAGAAGTGTAAAAGGATATCTTTGTGCTGCTCCATTGCCTAGGAAGTGACCATTTAAGTAATCCCTTGCACGGTCTACAAGAGATGAGGAACTATTTACATAAACAAGATGCCACTACTGAATGCGAAATATTTCATTTTTCTAGAAGAATGTCCATCAAACTTTTCATTATTTCAGGGAAGGAGTTGGATAATTGTATTGCTACTGAGGACACAAGTGCTGATAAAAGTACCTAGTTCTTTGAAAAACTGATTTTGCAGTATTGACATAATTGTGGAACCAAATAGGCGTGGCAATACAATCAATCAATCAATCAATCAATCAATCAATCAATCAATCAATCAATCAATCAATCAATCAAACATGACATTTGTATAGCGCGCTACTCACCCGGAAAGGTCTCATGGCGCTGGGGGAGAGGGGTCCGTTACTGCTCGAAAAGCCAGGTCTTGAGTTGCTTCCTGAAGTAGAGGTGGTCCTGGGTTAGCCGAAGGTGGATGGGGAGGGAGTTCCATGTCTTGGCTGCCAGGTAGGAGAAGGATCTTCCTCCGGCGGTGGCTCTGCGGATGCGTGGGACGGCGGTGAGGGCGAGGCTGGTCGACCGTAGCTGGCGGGTGGGTGTGTAGAAGGTCAGGCGGCTGTTGAGGTACTTGGGGCCCAAGTCGTGGAGAGCCTTGTGTGCGTGGGTGAGGAGTCTGAACGTGATCCTCAGGTGGCCGGTGATTTGGCTGTGTTGGGGGATGTCCAGGACGAGTCGTGCGGAGGCGTTCTGGATGCGTTGGAGTCTTTTCTGAAGTTTGGCTGTTGTTCCGGCGTAGAGGGTGTTTCCGTAGTCCTGTCGGCTGGTGACGAGTGCCTGGGTAACCGTCTTCCTGGTTTCGGTGGGGATCCATCGGAAAATCCTTCGGAGCATGCGCAGGGTGTTGAAGCACGATGATGAGACGGCGTTGACTTGTCTGGTCATCGAGAGGGAGGAGTCCAGGATGAAGCCCAGGTTACGTGCGTGGTCCGTTGGCTTGGGGGTGGTGCCCAGGGCAGGGGGCCACCAGGAGTCGTGTCAGGCGGAGTGCGATGGTCCCAGGATGAGGACTTCCATCTTGTCTGAGTTCATTTCCAGGTGGCTGTTCTTCATCCACTCGGCGACGTCTTTCATCCCTTCGTGTAGGCTTGTTCTGGCGGTGGCTGGGTCATTGGTGAGGGAGAGGATCAACTGGGTGTCGTCGGCGTAGGAGATGATGTTGAGGTTGTGTTGGCCTGCGATGGCTGCGAGGGGGCTCATGTAGACGTTGAAGAGGGTGGGGCTGAGCGAAGATCCCTGTGGTACGCCGCAGATGACTTCGGTGGCCTCAGATCTGAACGGGGGGAGGCGGACTCTCTGGTTCTTCCGGCGAGGAACAAGATGATCCACTCCAGTGCCTTCTTTTGGATTCCGATGTCGCTGAGGCGCTGCACTAGGGTGCGGTGGCAGACCGCGTCGAACGCTGCGGAGAGGTCCAGGAGGATGAGGGCCGCTGTTTCCCCGTTGTCGAGCAGGGATCTGATGTCATCAGTGGCTGCGATGAGGGCTGTCTCGGTGCTGTGGTTGGCTCGGAAGCCGGACTGCGAGTTGTCGAGGGATCCGTTTGTCTCGAGGAAGGCGGCAAGCTGTCTGTTGACGGTCTTCTCAATGACTTTGGCAGGAAAAGGGAGGAGCGAGATGGGGCGAAAGTTCTTGAGGTCGGAGGGGTCCGCTGTTGGTTTCTTCAGGAGGGCGCTGATCTCGGCGTGCTTCCAGCTTTCCGGGAAGGTGGCGGTGTTGAAGGAGGCGTTGATGATGTCCCGGAGTTGGGATGTGATGATGGAGTCGGCCCTGTTGAAGACGTGGTGGGGGCAGGGGTCGGTACGGGATCCGGAGTGGATGGTGTTCATCATGCGGGTGGTGTCTTCGGTGCTGACCGGGGTCCAGGCGCAGAGGGTGGTGGTGGGGGGCGTTGGTTCAGTGGTTGGGTGCGAGGTTGGTGCGCCGAAGCTGTTGTGTATTTCGGCGATCTTGCGGTGGAAGAACGAGGCGAGTGAGTCGCAGAGGTCTTGTGAGGGAGTGATGTCGTTGTTTCTGGCGCTGGGGTTGGAGAGCTCTTTGACGATGCTGAAGAGTTCCTTGCTGTTGTGGGCGTTGTTGTCCAGACATTCTTTGAATGCTGTCTTCTTGGTGGTGCGGATCAGCTGGTGGTGTTTGCGGGTGGCGTGCTTGAGGGCAGTCATGTTGTCTGTGGTCTGGTCTTTGCGCCATGTTTTCTCGAGGGTGCGGCAGTTCTTCTTGGAGTTCTTAAGTTCGTTGGTGAACAAGAGGCATTCTTCTGCCGGGTCTGCTGGGAGGGGTCTTCAGAGGTGCGAGGACGTCTGCGCTGTTGGTGATCCACTGTGTGAGGTTGCTGGCTGCTTCGTTGGGGTTCGTTGTGCTGGCGGGGGGGTTCTGGCTGAGGGAGGTGGTGAGCTGGTCGGCGGTGATCTTGTTCCAGTTCCTGCGAGGGACCTGTTGCGAGTGGTGGTGGGTCATGGTTCTTCTGAAGCTGAAGTGGATGCAGCTGTGGTCAGTCCAATGTAGTCCGGTGGAGTGGCTGAAGGAGATGTGCTTGTTGGAGGAGAAGACTGGGTCAAGCGTGTGGCCGGCGTAGTGGGTGGGGGTGTTCACCAGTTGCTTGAGACCGAGGTTGGCGAGGTTGTCCAGCAGGGTGGTGGTGTTGATGTCCCCTAGGAGGATGTAGTCAGCGGAGGGGAGGGCTTGCGGGCTGATGAAGTCTGTTTATGTCTTCGCTGAATTGTGTGCGTGGTCCCGGAGGTCTGTAGATGAGGGTGCCTCTGAGTGTGGTCTTGGGGTCGGTGTGTATCTGGAAGTGGAGGTGTTCGGCGGCGGTGAAGGTGTCGTCAGAGCTGGTCGTGATGCGGATGGTGTTCTTGTGTATGATGGCGATGCCTCCTCCAGTTTGGTTGACGCGGTCCCTCCGGGTGATCTTGTATCCATCCGGGATGGCGATGGCGATGTCGGGCGCTGAGGAGGCGTTCATCCAGGTTTCCGTTAGGAAGGTGACGTCTGGCGATGTTGTGTCGAGCAGGTTCCAGAGTTCGACGACGTGTCTGTGGACGAAGCGGGTGTTGAGCAGGATGCACTTGAGGTGGTTGCTGCTGGTGCTTGGCTTGGCGGGTGCGGTGCAGGTCCGAGGGCAGGTGAATTTGCAGACTTGGCAGGTGAAGGGTCCATGTGTGCGTTTCGGGGTGGCTTGGTAGCATGCGGGGGTTCGGCCGGCGTTGAGTGCGTTGAGGGTGGCGGCGTCGTAGGTCCGTCGTGTGGTCTGGAGTCGAAGAGGACCAGGGGTCCTGGCGCTGGGCGCGGTCCAGGCGTGGACGGGCTTGCCATTGGCGCGCCTTTGGCGCTCAATCGGCGCGCCCGCAGCTTGTGAACGCTGTGCGTACGCGCGGACTCCGCCATAAATGGCGTAGTGGGAGGGGTGGAGTGGGAGGGAGGAGCAGCTGGGAGGTGGGAGCAGGGTGGCACGGGGTGGGGATCCGGGTACAGAAGGCGGGGCTGCAGGGGAGCAGCGGCAGAGCGAGAAAAGACGGAAAGACGGCGAGAATGAAACAAAAACAAGCACTGGTAGCGAGCAGGTAGAGGCAGGTAGGGAGACCGGGCACACTCACGGAGAGCCGCGCGGCGGGTGGAGCGACCGTCACCGACCCGGGTCAGGTCAGGTCACAGCTCCCCGTCACGCTGGAACACCTTAAGTATCCGGAGGGAGGGAGGAGCAGCTGGGAGGCGGGAGCGGGGTGGCACGGGGAGGAGATCGGGGTACAGAAGGCAAAAGGGGGGGCGGGGCCGCAGGGGAGCAGCGGCAGGGAGCAGGGAGGGCAAGAAAAGACAGAAAGACGGCGAGAACGAAACAAAAACAAGCACTGGTAGTGAGCAGGTAGAGGCAGGTAGGGAGACCGGGCACACTCACGGAGAGCCGCGCGGCGGGTGGAGCGACCGTCACCGGCCAGGGTCAGGTCAGGTCACAGCTCCCCGTCACGCTGGAACACCTTAAGTATCTGGAGGGAGGGAGGAGCAGCTGGGAGACGGGAGCAGGGTGGCGCGGGGAGGGGATCGGGGTACAGAAGGCAAAAGGAGGGGCGGGGCCGCAGGGGAGCAGCGTCAGGGAGCGGGGAGGGCGAGAAAAGACAGAAAGACGGCGAGAACGAAACAAAAACAAGCACTGGTAGCGAGCAGGTAGAGGCAGGTAGGGAGACCGGGCACACTCACTGAGAGCCGCGCGGCGGGTGGAGCGACCATCACCGACCAGGGTCAAGTCAGGTCACAGCTCCCTGTCGCGCTGGAACACCTTAAGTATCCGGAGGGAGGGAGGCGGGAGCGGGGTGGCGCGGGGATGGGATCGGGGTACAGAAGGCAAAAGGGGGGGCGGGGCTGCAGGGGAGCAGCGGAAGGGAGCGGGGAGGGCGAGAAAAGACGGAAAGACGGCGAGAACGAAACAAAAACAAGCACCGTCACTGACCAGGGTCAGGTCAGGTACACAAGGAGATCAGAATTTTTGTCACCTATTCCATTCTGGACATTTTGTAAAGTGCATGGCTACTCAATGGGCCTTCTACCACAAAAAAGCCAATGAGATTTCAACCCATAAGTGAATCCATACACAACTCCTGACCGGTAAGGACACCTATGTGGGTTCCTTTAGGAATTGGAGCATATGCTGAGATAATCCCCGGAATTATGACACCTGCTGAATGCAAAGATAATGCTGCTACAACTCACAATGGCTGAAGATATTTAGACACTTGTTGGCTGATTGAAAATTATGGCAGAAGAATCATACTCTCCCTCCATGGACAAGACCTCCAACACAAGAATACATTTTACCACCTGCATGTCCGAAGACACTAACTGGATGAAACCAAACAGTCTCAAGCTCAACACTAACAAGACAGAAATAGTGATCTTCAGCAAGAACACCTCACCAAGAGACTCCTACTGGCAGCCAGCCAATCTCAGACTCACATCGAGTCCCCATGCCAGAAACCTTGCAATAACCACCATCAGCAAACAGTACAGGACCGCACAAGTCAACTTTGTCACTTCATTCTGCTTCCACACCCTGGAGCTGAAGATGTTGAGGAAGATCTTAAAATGGCTCCCAAGCAGCACTAGAAAAACTGTTACTCATGCCCAAGTTACCAGCAATGTAGGCCGTGGGGATACCCTCTATGTCTGTATTACTAAACAATTTAATAGAAAACTGCAATCCACCCAGAAACGTGGCAGCCAGACTCATCCTCCATCTCCCACACAGAACCCACGACACACGACACCTCAGGGAGCTACACTGGCTCCTGGTACCAAATGCTCTCAATTCAATCTCCTCACACACATTGAAGTCACTACACATCTCAGGCCCCATATAACTTAACAGTCAGATCTCCTCCCACTAGCCACCCAGACACCTCCGCTCCACAGAGCTCCTATTTGTACACATCCCATCATTCACATAACCAGATCAGGAGTACAGGTGTTGTATTACATAGCTTTTAAAGAATTAAACAACCTCCATCTCCACATCACAGCGTCCTCCTCTCTTCTTGAATTCTAAAAGCTGAAGACCTGGCTTTTCAATTAAGCTACCATAGGTGGGCCAGGCACACACACCTGCTCAGCACCATGATAGCCTCGTGGGTGATAGTGTACTTTACAAATATGCATAACATAACAAAGCTGAGAAACTTTCCTAATTCGCCACAAGATGTCAAACTATTTTAGGAGCAGGCAGTAGGCAAAACAAATTATTTAGGTGTTTGTTAAATGATTTGCTTTCCTGAATAGTGTTGAATTCTTGAGAGAATGGGCCAGACCAGAGGGCTACTTTTACAGACTGGGGACAAGGCACGGTTATACATTTTGTCTTTGTTTTTTAAGTGTATAAATTAACGAATTCCAGGGAGACCCTTAATAACTGTATGAGTGACCATTAATAACCTAAATGCTCTTTTACTCTACTTACCATCAGGCTTAGGATTGCCTTCTGAAAAAGGGATCAAGGGCTTAGAGAGTGCTGATAAAGGGTTAAGGCTGAGATGGAAGGGCCTTCATACCTCGGCCCATTGCCCACCATAATTAGTACCAATTTTGACCTAATCAATGTCTGCTTGATGATTTTTAATCAATCCTCTCTTTATTTTATGGAGGTTTTCGCCAACCACATTAACTTTATTAAGTCAACCCTTTTAGGTTCAGTTTCTATTAAGAAGAGTCCTCAGTTAGGTCAGTTCAATAATGACTGTTGACTAGCCAACAATAAGTTATGCCAGAGATTTCCAAACTGTGTGTCCCGACACAGTACCGTGTCGCCTGCAAATGGTGGGTGTGTTGCAGGATGACACTGGTATTAACGGGCATTTAGCACATAACTGCTGCTAATTAAGAGGCATTCCTTTGAAAGCTTTGTTCTCACTATGCCTCATCTATTGCATAACGTCTCCCAGTAAATGGTGTTTTAAAGACCTGCGAAGTACTCGGGTGCAGCTGTGTGTGTGCCCGGGAAGCTGGGGTGAGGTGACAGAGGGTGACAGACAGAGGGAGACAGACAGAGGGAGATAGAGGGAGGAAGACAGAGGGAGGAAGACAGAGGGAAGGAGACAGACAAGAGGGAGACAGACGGAGACAGACAGAGGGAGGGAGACAGAGGGAGAGAGAGGGAGGGAGACAGAGGGAGAGAGAGAGAGGGAGGGAGGAAGACAGAGACAAGACAGAGAGAGAGGGAGACAGACAGAGGGAGGGAGACAGTGGGAGACAGCGAGAGAGATAGAGAGAGGGAGGGAGACAGAGAGACAGACAGGGGGAGGGAGACAGACAGAGAGGGGGAGGGAGACAGAGAGAGAGACAGAGAGAGGGAGGGAGACAGAGACAGACAGAGATAGAGACAAACACAGACAGAGACAGGGACAGACAGATAGAGGCAGAGACAGGGAGAGGGACAGACAGATAGAGGCAGAGACAGACAGAGAGAGAGATACAGAGGGAGGGAGACAGCGACATACAGGGACAGACAGAGACAGGGACAGACAGACAGATAGAGGCAGGGACAGGGATGGACAGATAGAGGCAGAGACTGAGACAGACAGAGGCAGAGAGACAGCGAGGGAGACAGAGAGAGAGGGAGACAGAGGGAGACAGATGGAGAGAGAGGGAGACAGAGGGAGGGAGACAGAGGGAAGGAGACAGAGGGAAGGAGACAGAGGGATGGAGACAGAGAGAGGGAGACAGAAGGCGACAGACAGTGGGAGACAAACAGAGGGAGGAGGGAGACAGAGGGATTGAGACAGAGGGAGGGAGACAGATAGAGGGGGACAGATAGAGGGAGACAGAGAGAGGGAGACAGAAGGAGGGAGACAGACAAGAGGGAGACAGACAGAGGGAGGGAGACAGAGGGAAAGAGAGGGAGGGAGACAGAGAGAGAGAGGGAGGGAGACAGAGAGAGGGAGACAGAGAGAGAGGGAGACAGAGTAAGGGAGACAGAGAGAGCCGGAGAGAGAGAGAGAGATATAGAGAGAGGGAGGGAGACAGAGAGAGAGGGGGAGGGAGACAGAGAGAGAGCTAGAGAGAGGGAGACAGATGGACAGACAGAGATAGAGACAGAGACAGACTGAGACAGGGACAGACAGAGACAGATAGAGGCAGAGACAGGGACAGGGGCAGACAGATAGAGGCAGAGACGGACAGAGAGACGGAGAGGGAGACAGAGGGAGGGAGACAACGACATAGAGGGACAGACAGAGACAGGGACAGACAGACAGACAGATAGAGGCAGAGACAGGGACAGACAGCTAGAAGCAGAGACAGAGACAGAAAGAGGCAGAGAGAGAGAGGGAGACGGGGAGGGAGACGGAGGGAGACAGAGAGAGAGAGAGGAAGACAGAGGGAGGGAGGCAGAGGGAGACAGAGGGAGGAGTCAGGCAGAGACAGAGGGAAGGAGAGGGAGACAGACAGAGGGAGGGAGACAGGGGGAGGGAGAGGGAGGCAGAGAGAGAGGGAGACAGAGAGGGAGACAGAGGGAGGGAGACAGAGGGAGAGAGACAGAGGGAGAGAGACAGAGGGAGAGAGACAGAGAGACAGAGGGAGAGAGACAAAGGGAGACAGACAGAGGGAAACAGACAGAGGGAGAAAGAGGGAGAGCGAGAGGGAGATAGAGGGAGAGAGAGAGGGAGAGGGAGGGAGACAGAGGGAGGGAGACAGAAAGACGGAGACAGAGGGAAGGAGACAGAGGGACAAAAACAGAGGGAGACAGAGGGAGACAGAGAGCGGGAGACAGAGGATGATAGACAGAGGGAGACAGACAGAGGGAGGGAGACAGACAGAAGGAGACAGAGGTAGACAGACAGAGGGAGCAGGGCAACAGAGGGAGCGAGACAGATCGAGGGAGACAGAGGGAGGTAGACAGACAGAGGGAGACAGAGGGAGGGAGACAGAGGGAGAGAGAGGGAGGGAGACAGAGGGAGAGAGAGGGAGGGAGACAGAGATATTGAGACAGTTAGAGAGAGAGAGATGGAGACAGAGAGAGGAAGAGGAAGAGAGAAGGAGGGAGAGAGAAGGAGGGAGACAGAGGGAGGGAGAGGGAGAGAGACAGAGAGGGGGAGACAGTTAGAGAGAGAGGGAGACAGACAGAGTGAGTGAGACAGAGGGAGACAGAGAGAGGGAGGGAGATAGAGAGAGAGAGAGAGGGAGGGAGAGGGAGAGAGAGAGAGAGAGGGAGAGAGAGAGAGAGAGAGAGAGAGTGAGAGAGAGAGAGGGAGGGAGAGATAGAGAGAGGGAGGGAGACAGAGAGAGAGAGAGATGTGTGTATGCCAGGTCTGGTGGCTCAGTGGACGAGGGCATCCGCTGCAGGGGCCTGTGTTCAACCTCATGGTCTCGAATTTGCTTGAAAATACACCATTTGCCCACTTTTATTTCAACATTTTTTTCCGGGGGGGACTCCCCCCCTGAACCCCCCCCAAACCCCCTTTAAGTGGTTCAGGCTCACTTGCTACGCTCGCTTGCTACACTGCCTTACTGTGTCCCAAAATGATGCATCTCCAAAAAGTGTGTCCCCAACATGAAAAGTTTGGAAAGCTGTGAGTTATGCTGTGCCCTGAAATGCATTCCCAGAAACCAATTTTCTAGAGCTACGTACAAGATGGCCATAAGGGAAATGAAGGCTGCCAATAAGGTTGTAACTTGTGAAAACCTGGCTCAGGCATGTACAGACTGAGATCCAAGAGCCTTCTGGAAAATTGAGAAAGCCATCAAAAACCATGTCCAATAACCGTGGAACCAATTTAAGTGCTGAAAGCAGTTTTGAGCATTTTAATTATATGTATTCTTTTGTGGCAGATGGTCCTGATCCTGTGCAGGATACATCTACAATATTTCCACTAAATATTATTTTTGTGGGTTGTTGATGCTATCTCTGCTAGTGCATCTCATAAGGCCCGGTACCTGATCGGGTCCCCATGGATCTGCACAAAAAAATGTCAAATTCTGGGGGCCTATCATAACCAACGTCCTGCTGTTAATACTAATATACAAACTCCATGGCAAATGGCTACCATTGTCTCGATATACACAGAGGGGTCTAGACAAGATGCAAAGTGCTTCAGGCCTATCTCCCTAACAGACTTGGTGACCAAGGATACTATGCATATTATGCTTATTATTCTTCATAGGTGTTAGTAGTTGGGTCTCTTGTTGGCAGATGTATGCACCCTGTCCAAGTAGGGACAACAATCCTAGTCAGAGTAAGCTAGATACACACTAAAAGATAACCTTTGGTCACCTACCAGTTAGGTTTATCGAAAGAGGCAACATGTCCAGTATTTGTGCAACAGACACACACACAGTGACACAATGAAAAGATCCCAAAAGCACTCCACATAGGTTTAGAATAGTCGAGAACCTTTTTATGAGAAAATCAAGATCAAAATGACAAAAATCCAATGAGTATAACTGGAGTTATGAATTTTTAAAGAATCAACCAAAAATAGTGCTTAAAAGTCAAAAGCACTAAGGGGTTACTTGAGGTTGCGTAAGAACGGGTTAAATCTAAAGTTCAGGCTGACCACGATGGAGGGCAGGCCGGCTATAGGACTCAGGAAGGTACTGCTGACAAAGTGCCTTGGATGGAGCAAGCGTCGATGTCAAAGACTTGATGCGCGGAGTTAAGGAGGTCCCACGTTGTCCTTGATACCGTGGATGGAGGTGAAGCATCGTCGAGCCGCACAGTCTGTCAAGGCTATGTCGTCAATCGATTCCCGCGTCGAAGGGCAATGCGTCAGTTTCGATCAGCTCAAAGTTGTCACTTCATCAGTTTTGAAGCACCAACAGCTGCAGAACCCACTTCTATGCCCAGGGCAGGATTGGCACCTCAGGCTCGCTAGGACTTATGGATGGCAGAGTCCAGCAGCAGTATCAGGGCTGCAGGAAGTCTTTGATGGGCATGAGATTTTAGAATCAGGGGGCAAGCCATTCAGCCATTGTAGTCACTCTTGGTTCTAGTGAGGTGGGTCCCATCCTTGTTCTCCACAGAGCAGAGATGAGCAAACAACAGGGCATCTCACCAAAGCAGAAAGAAGTTCCTTCAGAGCAGCAGTCAGTAAAGTGGCAATCCTTGTAGCGCAGCAGTATTTTCTCCTGGCAGAGTTTTTCACAGGTCCAGTAGTGCACTTTTCTTCGTAGGGTCAGAGTCCCAGTACTTATACCCAATTGTGCATTTGAAAAGAGGGTGTCTTCAAAGCAGGGCCTTGAATTGCACAGGAGCCATTTCATCCCAATCCTGTCTGCCAGGCTATCTGGGGGGGCAATCAGCCCTTTGTGTGGGACATAGGACACTGTCATTCAGGTGTCAGTGTCAGCTTCCCCTCCCTCTTCCTGCCCAATAAGAGATATCAAAATGCAGATGAATGCAGATGAGTTTTCTGTCACACCCACCCTTCCTATGTGTGTGGCTGTCTAGAGGGAATGCGCAAAGTGTAGCTGTCACCCACTTCAGGCTGTATTGGAGACAGGCTGCAGGCACACAGAGCATAGAAATGGTTCCTTTCTAAAAGTAGCATTTCTAAAATAGTAATGTCAAATCTAACTTTATCAATAAAGAGGATTTAATATTACCATTCCAAAGATATGAAACATGAAGTAGCAACTTCTTTTCTAATCAGGAATTACAGGTTAAAAGTGTTTTAAGGAATTTCCAATGCTAGCCTATGAGAGGAGTAGGCCTCATAGTAGTAAAGATTGAATTTAGCTGTTTGTTACTACTAGGACATGTAAAACTTACTAGTAAATTCCCTATCTTTGATTTGCACAGCACCCTGCCCTTAGGGCTACCTAGGGACTACCTTACTGGTGACATGTGTAACAAAAGGGGAGTTTAAGGCATGGCAAGTGGTTTTAAATGACAAGTTAAAGTGGCAGTAAACTGCACACACAGGCTTGCAATGGCAGGCCTTAGACAGGTTTGGAAGGCTACTTATGTGGGTGGCACTACCAGTGCTGCAGGCCCGCTAGTAGCATTTACATTACAGGCCCTGGGTATATGGTATAACACTTTACAAGGGACTTATCAGTAAACTAAATATGTCAATCATGTATACACCAAAATCTTCATTTTAATCATTCTGTGGGAGTCATCTTTGAGTAAGCTAGAAAGTGAAGAATTAACCTATGTCACCTATCTTAGAAATCTTTAAAGATAAGTGCATACCAGTCAGTACCCACAGGCCTTCTAACTGGAGTTATCAAAACTGCTCAAACCTACAGCAGGAAGAGAACCGCTTTTGTAGGTTATTGCTAGGACTCCCGCCATCGAGCATGCATTTATTCTCCCATGAGTAGCTGGGGCTTTATTACATTGAGGAGCACATAATATTGGATCCGTTTCTCCTTTGGATTCCATTATAGGGTAATAAGTAGACTCATCTGAACCAGGTGATCATTACTGATTGTCTGGTGTCCGATCTGGGCCATGAAATCCAGTGGATAGGATATGTTCAGGACATTACTGAATCTCCGAGGAGACTTGACCTGTTTACTTCTCCAGATCTGATTGTTAAAGTGGAAGGAGAAAAGGTAAAAAAAATATTTATGTCACTTTCTAAGGTGAACCAAGAAGCAGATGAAATTAAAGGGCTCACGGTGAGGGATTATGTCATAATTCAAACTTGCAGTGGGGTGGAACCCTAGCTACATTTTGTGAAAAATGTGTGGGAAAGGTGTTTGTTAGTTAAATGTAGGTTGGGCACTTTTAAATGCCACTTGTGTTTTCTCTTGGTCAATGTGATTGATTTTATGATGTCCTTGTGATGAGGTTTCTGCCCAGACGTTGATGCATTTTATTTTCTTTTGTAAACATTATTTGCTTTTTAAACGTATTTTTGTATTGACAATTCTTAAATCACATATTTTTTATCAGTAGAAACCTTCACTTTATGTTTTTATCTAGGCTTTCTAGCTCCTCAATGTGTTTTGCAGTTGGGCGCTTTTTAAAAAGAGCTGTCCACCTAATTAGCTGGCTGAATTCTTTACATTTGGTATCTGTTAGCTTTTAAAAAAAACTATATGTTATATATGTTTCTTATATGTGCGCTTTTATGATTATTTTGAAATAATCAAATAAAGTGTATGAAGTGATTGCTTGACCGACTGAACTGATCCATAGCTCGCTGATGTTTAATATAAAGTGATAGGAATGATTAGTGAAACATGGGGGCATATTATCAAGCCAGGTGATAAAATTATCGCCGCTTTAGCGGCAGAAAACTGCCGCTAAAACGGCGATAATGGGCTTGATAATATGCTCTATGGAATTCCAATTGAAGCCCATGTTAGATGTCCTTCACATTTAACATGGGCTTCAATTGGAATTCCATAGAGCATATTATCAATCCCATTATCGCCGTTTTAGCGGCAGTTTTCTGCCGCTAAAGCGGAGATAATTTTATCGCCTGGCTTGATAATATGCCCCATGGTTCGCAGTTGGGTTCAGTAGAACTGAATATTTACAGTTCTGTACTGCCACAGGACTACCAACATACAGAACCAAGTGACACTAAGTCAGTTGGGCCATGCAGGCGCACTATATTTTCTTTTGTCTTGATGTGAATGTGTATTTATATCCACTGTTTGTACAGTGCGCACTAGACACCGAGTCATTAGTAAACTCCTTGGGGCCAGATTTCAAAATTGTATGCACCACTTATATGAGCAAAACGTTCCATACGCCAATCACAGATCCTGATTCACTGAAAAAGGTTTACAGATTTTTACAGGGATATTATACTCTTGTGAACAATCCATTAGATGGCAAGAATTCCCGCAGTCCTAAAGCTGTTTCTGGAAGGTGATTTCCCCACTCTCATTACATTTCTAATCTTACCCCTGCATCAGTAGGTGTAAGCAGTGCTTGAAACGAAAAAATAGAAGTGCAGGTATGCTGTGGCAGGGTACCTGATTGTTTCTGAGAAGTGCCAGTACTCACCAATGAAAAGTATTACATCTGTCTTGAAAAGTGTCAGTACTCTCCGTACCAGGCAGTACCGGCCCATTTAAAGCACTAGGTGTAAGTGATTCAACAAGTGAAGTAAAGTGGATGGAAAACACGCATATGCAGGCACACACCAGGAAGGTTATGGAAACGGTTTTGTTTCCTTCAGTAGTGCTGTCACTTTTAAGAACCACTCAAACACTTTAACTATACAAATATGTTGTGTGCAACCAAGATAGCGTAATTGTCTCATTTTTTGTGATAAACTCCTTTAATAATGTATGTTAAACCTTCGTAAAGACAACAGGCTGTATACGTCTGGCCCGAGAGGTCAAATCCTTGGGGCATATGTACAAGCCCCTATAGCCACCACAACGTCAGTTTTACGGACGTTGTGGTGGCGCTAAGGGTTGCGCCTTATGTACAAGGCAGTGTTAAGCCACTTAACGTGTTTTAACGCTGCTGCCTTATACATAAGGCACCCTTTCACGCTATGGTTAGTGTGAAAGCGGCGTGCAGTGGGTGTTGTGGTGGACGTTCCACCGCAACACCCATTGTATTTGACGCTGCCCCCTATGTACAAGGGTGGCGTACATAGGAGGCAGTGCCAAAATTAATACTAGGAAAATCCTTGTCTTAAGTTGGCGAAACGAGGGGAAATGCATTATTTCTCCTAGTTTTTGCTTTTACCATCTGTGTAAATGCCATGGTTTGTTTATGTACAGGAAGGTGTTCCTTCCTGTACATAAACAAACCTTTTAAAAAAAATTCAATGTTGTCACTTTCATGTGTGCTGCATGAAGCAGCACACATGAAAGTGACAGAAGTGCATTATAGGATTGTTTATGTGCAGGAAGGGACACCTTCCTACAAATAAAGAATCCTCCCCTGCATACAGACGAGTGCAAAGGTGCCTGCCTTGGCGCTAAGTTGTTAAACTTAGCGCCATCGCAGGGGAAAACGCAAGGCTGCACAACATTCTTGTAAATATGGTGCAGCCTTGCGTTTCAAAAGTGTCGGAGAGCGTGGTTAAGCCAAGTAGGCTGACAACACGCTCCGCCGCTTCCTAGTACATATCCCCCTATGTCCTTTGCATTACCTACTAAATGCATCAGCACATTACATTATCCTACCTTCTGGTTAAAGCCTGGAGCTCAGTGTGTACTTAACAACTTTTGCTAAATAAGTTACCGAATCCAACCGTAATTACCTTTCTGAAAATATTTTGTTAACTTTTTCTGTTTTACCATGACAGAACATTCTTATGCACAATCCTGATTAACATATCTTCTCTAATGGCGTCTGTGAAATGTAGCAGTGGTTTTCAGCGATAACACCCCCTACACTTCCCTACAGTAAACATTACGTTTGTGAGCTTCAGTTATTGCATTTTGTCATTTTCGAACTCGTTGCTCAGTTTCTCTTTCTTACAATGTTGTTCAAACTTTTCCAACAGAATAAGAGTGGCGAGCTCAAGGTCTGCAGGCTGTCGCGTTAAGGTCATGACAGTGGATAAATGGACCACAATTCATCTCTTGGCTTTTGAACACATGTGACATAATCTCATTATGTTTCTGACACTGGGTTTTATTGCTTCTATAATCTGTGACAATATTTGTACAATGGTGTGATTTATCATGCCAAATTGATCTTATTATCCAATAAATAACATGACAAAACAATAAATCAATCCTCATCAGCGAGAACTGGAATTATTTCGCATTAAGAATGTAGATTGCATATATGATGAGATTTGATGAATTATGATCATTATGCCATGAAGGTGTTACATATCTTCTAAAGAAAATTATTTGCTCTAGCTAGGAGTTTCAAATGTGAATTTGTCATTAGCTTAGCAGAGCTTATCTTTATATGACGAGTCATTTCAAATGCTCGATTTTAGTTTAAGTACTAAAGTCCTAATATAGAACAGAGCGAGAGATGTAAAAACACGAATTGAATGTGCGGAGTGTGACTCTGTGTTTGTACCATCCTTTTTTTTTGTAATTTAGAGAAAAATGATATTCCAGCTTCCAAAATGTAATAATACAATTTCCTTTCACAGGGAAGCATGCCCATTTGCTGCAGTAAAAAATGGGCGCTAATCACACCCAAAATGCAGACAGGTAAGCACGAACTCTTATTCTGCATGTTATTCCCTATTTACTTCAAAGTTTCCTGTCATGTCACTATGACTTCTAGTGATCCTATAAGTACCTGAATAATGAACGTACATCTAATTGGTCAACAAAGTCTAAATGATTACCTAAATGTTAAAATTCAGTAAACAGTATTCTTCAAAATGTTTTAAATTATGTGCATACATCCCTTTAATTATCTCGCTTCTAAACGTGTGTTCAATGGCGAAGTCAGACCCTCATTTTGAACTCACAGGAGGTACTTCCTCCCCTTAGGCCCTACTCCCTCCAGCAGGCCACTATTCCCTCTTGATAATTGGTGTTGATTACAGGGATTGCCAAGCCATGGCATGAGAATGGTAGGCTGATTCCAGCCTTCACATGGATGGTCCAAAGACACCTTCCGACCAAGCAAAATCTCACTGTGAAAGAAGGGGGATCTGGGGCATCTTGCTGAGAAGCATCTAAGACACTTTCAGCCTCACAACCCCCCTCCCGCCCACAACTGTCTGCTTGGAAAAAAAGTTAGCTGTGGCTGGTGGCAATCTTATGCAGTGTTTACACACCCCTTAATAGGCATTGGCTGTTCAAAGCCTTGTAAGACAAGTTGGAAATCCACTCTTTGCAGTGTTTTTCAGTTTTTTCCCTGCCACCTTGTGATATCAGCTCCTCACTTTGTGACTGTGTGAAGGGTGTCAATAGCGTGTAACACAAGGTGGCGCTGTGTGAGTTGGCAAGTCTGTACAAGTACCACCAGTCTGGTGGCTCCTCTAGGGCAGCTGCTGAAAAGTGCAGCGTGTGGTAAGTCCCATGGACCCATGAGAATCCAAAGAATAATTTTGTCTGGAAGGTGCAAGCACCTCTTCCTGCATAGAGAAATCTAGGCATTTCCTCGCTGGTACACTTGAGCACTGTACCAGCAGGGAAATCCTCCCAATTTCAAATTTTGTTGAGGATATTTGTATGCCCCAGACCAGGTATGGCTTAGGATTCCGATTCAGGCTTACACTGCCAGGGTAATGGGAACCATGTACCTCCACCTGGGGAGGACAACAAGAAGACAGGGCCGGACAGGGAACCAAAAATAGTCATGTCAAAAATGCAAAAAACAGCACCTGTTCCCTTCCTGTCTCTTTCTTTCTGTCCATTCTATCTCTCTCTCTCTAGTTCTCTTTTTTGCCCTCTTTTTTGTAACTCTGTATGCCTGCTCCCATAAACTCCAGTGAACAGGAGTCATAGTCAGTGTCCATCGATCTTCAAAAATGAGTCTACCCTAACTCTAGGTCCCTGGAGCAATGTCTAATGGGACAAATTTCCAGTCTGGCCTTGCTGGTATATACAGCCTGCTCTGGTAGAGTCCTGCCATACAGCCACATCCTTCACCTTCACCCACCATTCTGGCCACATAAGAATAGGGTAGTACGTTTGGTCACCAAATTCATACACAATGGTCATTCAGCAGGTGGGGAATGAGGTGTGGATAATGTCATCACTTTGACAGAATCCCTGTCTGTGGGCACCCCCTCACAAAGTGTGGTTGGATGGTGAGTAGAGATACACTGGAACAGGAAGGCTACCACCTTCCTCCACCAAGAATACATTCGCGCTTCCATCTTGCTTTTTCACAACAAATGTCAGTCTTATGAATAGCTGCAGTTTTCTTTAGTGTCTCCATTGAATTCATATTCATACCATTTAAAACATCAATAATTAGTGGACTAATAATTCTATGTTCCTTCTGTATGTTAATCTTGAAATGACTTGTATTATTAATAAAGGGATTCAATGCACTGTTTTAAATGTCTGCTTTGTTTTAAGAAGCTTGGATTCACTGTAGCACACATGTGAAATAAAGACCAATCAGCTGACATGGAGTAAGTAAGTCTGGGAAAAAGTACCTGAGTTGTCACCTCCAATATCCAATACCTGTCTTTCTTTGCCAGATAAAAAAGGTGCTGCCATGGATTGAGTTTGCCCTTTCAGAACCAGTGCTGAAGGGCTGCTCGGATGAAGTAGTGTGTTTTGCGGGATCTCCTATGCTGTGCCTTCTTTGGATTCATGTGAATTCATCTGCTCCAGAATTCTTTCTTGGTTTCTGTTCGCATTCACTAAGCCTCTGCAATGTCGGCGAAGAGCAACTGAGCGTTAACCATTCTGTCTGATGTTTTCCTTTTCAGGATTTATAGTTTCATTTGAGTTACACTGTATGGTGGCTCAAATGCATCAGAACATTTTCAAAAAAATTCTTAAATTGTTAACATTGCACAGAAGTCACAGGTGGGGCTTATCTTGCAATGACAGCGTTTAAGCACGTGACCACATTTTACCAAACGTTTTAGTATTTTGGTTTTATCATCTTGTTACACAGTAAAACTCTTCACAACTTTGCACTCTCACTTTGCACGTAGCAATCACTTCCTGCTTGAAACATACATGAGAGAGGAGATGGGAGGGAAAACGAATGTCTAGAGCTTCTGCTTTCATCTGAAGATGTGTTTGTGCGAGGTTCATTTAAAAAAAAAAAAAAGGATAAAAAAGCCAAACGCACTACCCCATTGTGGGCTCAATAGAAGCAAAAAGAGTAAGAAGGGAACTCAAATTGTTAGATTTGATTCCTCAGTACAAATATTTATTATGTTCATTATTATTTATCGTGTTATAAAAGATTTTATTATAATTAATATTTCCCGACCTTTTTTTGACTGTATTATTTGCGTGGCTGCCAAGAACAATACATGTTTGCAAAGATGCGGTGTAATTATTGAGACATAGCCTTTTCTGTGGGAGGATGGTAGATTCTCCAGCAATGGATAACCGAACTTGAATACACTAACAGCCAATCATCTGAGGGATGTGTTATCACAAACCATTCCTTCCAGACATCGGAAAGTGCTTAATTGCCTTCGTCCGTGCAGCTCACTCTAACATTATCACCCAAGTCCCATTTCCTCAGAGATGGCTCAGGCAAGCAAATACAACTTAGGTCATTTTCTTGCTTGCCATAAATATCAGTGCACATTCATTTACAAATCATGGAGCAAACCATTCACAAAGAAACTTAAGGTGAAAAACCTGGTACGGTTCATTATAGTCGTTCACAAATAATGTATCAAAAGAAAACAAAAGCATATTAAGGTTTCAGAGCCAAACGTTCACCTATTTTTTCATGAAACCCTTCATCTATTTTCTGACTTAAGAAACTGTCGCACAATTTTCAAATAAATCATACAGAAAGAAAAGATTTTAAGTGAGCATGTGCCACTTTTCATAAAGAATAATTGTTAGCAGCAAACATATTTCCCAAAAACTTTGCATAAATAAAATATAAAAAATTGAAATATGTCCACAATTTTGAGATGCATGTTGAATGTGGGGATAATTTAAAAAGAAACAAAACAAAAAGCGCTAGTCAGAATATTTGACAAACATACCCAGAAATAAAACAGACTATGGGGCCCACATTATTTACAAAGACGTAATGTAACAAGAATAAATACACACATTGGTTGCTTTTCAAAATTATTTATCAACCTGTCATGTAACCTGTCCATAATAAACGAGGCAGACCAAAAATGTGGGAAAGCACGAAAACGTAGGTAAAACTATACAGAAGGCAAATTGAATTTGTTGCAGCATTTTTTGCATATAAACTGCACAGGAAAAAAAAAACTAAATATAGTTTCACTATATATTCTGTAAAGAACAGAACAACACACTCAAAAGAAATATGTTTTGGGGCCAAATGTCGGCCTACAATGTAACGTCTCAATAATAATGTGGCTTGATAAATCTAGAGTAATTTGCATTGCAAATTGGTGCGTTGCGTTACTTTGCCTCAGGGAGGTATTCCATGGGTGGAGCATGGGTGTTTCCACGCATCCACCCATGGATTTTGGCGCATTCCCAGATATACCAACAATGGTAGACCTAGGGATGCTTAAAAATGCTGCACCTCCCCAGGTGAGGCGTAACAAGGAGAATTCTCTTTATTTCTCCTCGTTTTGTCCCCTTTCCATGGGTGATGCATTGTGAAGCACACATTGAAAGAGGAAAAAGCCTCTGAGGATTGTTTTCCTGCAGGAAGGTGTCTCTTCCTGCTCAAAAGCAATCCTGTCTACAATGCAGGTAACCTCGCACCATGGAGCAAGGCTGCCTGAGTTGGCACTGGCAGCAGTTTGTGCACCAGCCCAAGGAAAGGACAGGAATGCTCTGTATAATGTTAAATATAGAGCATACCTGCCCTTTCCCTTTCACACAGCGCAGCAAGGTGGCTCGCAGCAATGCATGAAAGTTTGAAAAATGGAACCCTGAATATCAAAATATTACCCAACAAAAAGTGTTTGATTTCATTGTAAAAAAACCTAGTAAATCTTAAGGGCAATATTTAAGAAAAACTACCTGAAAGACTAGACAACAAACAATATGGTTTCAGGGCCAAATTATTTATCCCTTGAAGATAACTGGTGCCCAGTAGTCACCTGGACTGAGGTGGGGGAACAGACTTACACAGTGTATGTCCCACATCAGAGTGCTGATGTAACCTACTAGACACTGGAAGGCATTGGTGGTTCAACAGAGTGTGTACCAGTGAACATGGTTTATGATGTTATGGTAAGAGGAAGTGACAAGAGGTGACCTGTCCTTCAGTAATTTTCCCAAAAAGCACTTGCACCTTGAAAGAATTATTGACTCTATCTGGGTGGGTTAGCCAGACCGCAATTCTAAGTAAAGAGCTCTTCTTTATGTTGGTTTCCACATTGAAGGTGATCAAATATTATGAGCAGGTGCACCACAACATTAAAATGTATTACATGACAGAAATGAGTTGCTTCTCCACGTTTCCGCTCATTGTTCAAATCTGGGTCAGATGGAGAACGGACAGACAAATAAATTAGGGGGCCTATGTACATGAGCATGTTTCCAGTCAGAAACTGCCTGATTGGCAGAATCTTGCTGTTACCAACTACAAAAATGCTTTTTAATATGTACAAAGCACAAATTGTGATTCGGTAACATGTTACCGAAACACAATTTGTGTTTAGCGATTCAGTGTTTGGAAGGGACGTGTTTAGGGAGTCCCATCCTAATACCTCATTGTAGCTGTATATATCAATGTTTTGCAAACAAATTGCGGTTGCAAAACGGACATTTTTTTACCAACTCCTCAATAGTCATGGCAATAATTTGCAAATGGGAAGGAGTCCCCGGTGGACCCCTTCCTCTTTGTCTTTCAAGAGTAGGCACATTTAAATGCTTCATTTTATTTTTTGAAACGCATCCCATTTTCCTTTAAGGATTAAAAATGCCATTAGACAAATAGTCAGCTAATTAGGACCCTATGTGGTCAAAATTAAAAATAAAGCTGGCATGGTTCTGCCCTAGAGTATTTAGACATTTCTGGTCTCGGGCATTCATCAGCACATATGGACCCCTATGTTGTTAAAAGTATAGTGGCAGTTCAGTCACTGTACTGAAAGAAATATACCATATTGGTAACATTCTTTGGAATAATAACCTGTGATAAAAAATGAAATGAAGTGTGGCATGATGAAAATATGTCATCTCATAACATATTATATTTAAAGGTTTAGTATGTTTCAGGCGATTTTACCCTAACATAGCACTTATCCACCTAACACACACACACACCAACATTTGTATGAAGCAAGCCAAAAGTAAAGCTTTGATGGTTATTGATTGTAGGTTTGAGGAGGGTAATTTCTATCTTAAGTCAGCAAAACATAGGTGCATTTTCTCAGAGAACCTACACTACATACTCAATGTACAGAAATAATATTGTTGGACAGTAAAACACATAAAATGGCAAAAGAAAAATAATATATATTTTTAAGTCTTAATTCATGGCAATATTGCATTCCTCAGAAATGCAGTAATGTAACAAAAGGGTAATGTGTGCTGTTATGACAATGAGCCAAGGGCTTGTTGGCATTAATGTCATCAAGGAATAATGTCATTAGTATTAATAGTAGAGATCCTGAGATTGCTCTTGAGACAATTTCCTGCCATATATGCTGTTTGCAGTTGTAATAATTGGGTTATATTGATGTCTGTGCATCTTCACATGTATTGTTAATGTGACTTCTTCTGAAATATTGATTGCATAGAACAGTATAAGGGAGGCTGTATAGTTCCTTATCCTCAGGAGCTGAAAGTTTTTTTTAATGTTTCTATGTGTTAAGTCATGATGATTCATTTTTATTGTTCAAAATAATAGCATGGAAAGTCAAAAAATCCAAGTTTGTTCATTTTTCAAGTTGTAGATAAATGCCTTTTTTTGCATGATAATTCCCATCTTTTTGACTGATGATGTATTCGTTTATGCACTTGGAATCTGCTTACCTGGCCTCAGTGCACGTGGTTTGACCCCTGCAACGTCAAAATTGGCTGTACTCTTTATTAGCATGTTAAACTTACCTAGAGGTTCCTACAATATGTTACAAAGGGTACCCAGTGCCTGCAAGTTAAATGTCACTAATGGACTGCAACATCCATTGTTCAACCCAGTACAGTGACAGTGGAAACATGACTGCATGCCTACCACTGTAATCTGTCTCAAACTTCAAATTTGATCTACCAAAATAACCCCTTTTGACAGCCCTAAACCCTCTGTATAAATAATACAGAGTTACCATTATGTAAGCCTTACTGCCCATAAAGCAGGGTGCATGGTATTTAAAAGGAGGACATGGAAAGTTCAATGTTAAACAAGCCCATACAGTGAGAAGGCCCCTAAAAATATTTTCACTGAAGCAGGGATATCTGTGTATAGGAAAGCATTGTTAAACAATGTTAAGTTCAATAATGTTATCTCCGGCTTGGAACCACCTACAAACGTTATTTTTCAACTTTTTAATGTATTTATTCCAAGCCCAATTCACTGGTAACGTTGGATTTCTAAGAACGATTTATGAAAATGTGTTTTTGGAAAGTTACCATTTGCCTCCATAAAGAGTCTAGAAGTTCATTTGCATGAACTTCAAGTGTTGACTGGCAGCTAAAGAGCTCCCTTGATAAGGTATTCACTTGCACCCAGAACTGACACAAAGGCCATGGGTGTGGGGAAGTGTTCTATTCCTCTGACAGAATGACCATCTGGGTTGTTCCCCGGAACTTAATTAACTTCATAGAGGCTACCATGTCATGGGCAAATGCTAGCTGATACCTGGAAAGGGCTCTCTTATTCCCATATAGTGAGTCAAACACCTATCCTACTGGGAGAGTGGCTGCCCGAGAACGGCTTTGAGGTGACCACATTGGAGGTGTTGCTCCTTTCCATGACCACACATCTGGGGTGGGCACAGGAGTCTGCATGGGCGGGCAAAGGTCTGACATCGTGGTTTTATGTAGAGAGGGATGTTGTGGGATTGTTTGCAGTAGGGTACACAGGAACTTCTGCAAAGTGGGTATGGTTACTCCTGGGAACAACCTGATTAGGGAAGGGCCAGGAGACGCCCCAGTTCAAAGGCGTGTGCCAGGCATAACTGTTGCACCCTTGGGCACCCTCAGTAGAACACTATTTGGTCTGTGGAAGACAGAGGAAGGACTAAGCCTGTGATGAGAGCTACAAGGACACCTGAAAGGCTGGATCTGCTCCCACCTACAGCCAAGACATGGCCGTGGACTCCCTGGGTCAGTTGGCTGACCTCTTGTTAAGCTACAGGGACAGAACAAGCTGCTAGAAGCCCTTTCCATGAAGATCCCAGCTGACCAGTTACAACTGGACCCGACCTGAATGCTGCTGGGGGATTCTGCTTGAGGGGTGCAAGTGCTGTTCCTGAAGTCCTGAGACCATTGGCTGTGTCAAAGTGTGTGCCTGCTAACACCCAACATGTTGTCTGGTTTTGATAATTGATGTGGCTTATCTTTTAAATAACAGTCCAATGTAAGTCTTCCCTTGCTCTTCATTTGTGAATAATGAGTTTTCAATTTAGTAGTTAGTTGAACAAAGATTGGGCTTCTTCAGTGTTCTTGAGAGGAAAGTTTGTCTAGTCGTTCCCAGGAAGGAAGCACGTCACAAGCCGTACAGTCAGTCCAGCTCTGAACTCGCTGAAGGCTCTGGGGAAGGATAATGAACTTATGGTTGACACTGGATTGTTGTACACTATTGTGCCCAAGGATATGTTTGAGAGAGAATGGTTGCATGTGAATGTTTTGCCTAAAGACGTTTGCCCAGCCCTGGTTTTAATGAATCAATTCACCAAAATGCCTGGGCTAGAGGAATGACATATCGGAGAGCGTGGAAGCTGAGGAAGGATTTGAATGGGGACCCAGGGGAGCTGCATGATCTGGGCAGGTGGTTGTGTGGGGTAGACAAACCACAACCACCCCACCGACAGACCTTGGGCTAACTGCCTACCTGAGCTGTGTGGCATTGGCAGAAGCGGAGGTGGGATCGAGGAACACAGAGAGAATAGCTGGACTTGCCTGTGAGTGCGTAAGGCCCCAGCGGTGCAGGAGCTCTTGTCTGAGTGAGCAAGCATCAGACTTGGCCAGTGAAGCTGCTTGAATTCGAGCTTTTACAACCTTTCACGGTGCCCCTACCCCAACTATCTGCTGTCACAGGGTCCTGTGCTGAACCTGCTTCACCAACCATACTCGTCCCATATCGGGCCAGAACGCACTTGCAGCCCTTCTCCCTGTGTTGCCGGAACACACAGCGGGAGCCACGCTATGTACTGAGGACACGTCTCCTGCATACCGTTAGGGGCCCTGAAGCTTCCATGAACACACCGATTCAGTTCCATTGATGGCACATAGGTAAACACACTGTACAACAGTTTTCTAAGTCCCCGAGAACAGGGTCTCTAGCTGCAGCCCCTCCCCACTCCGTGCTGGTCTTCAATCAACATCTGGACCTTGAGGCTTTATATGTTGGACATTTCATGCCAGCATGCACCATGAGGGGACAGATACATCACCTGGGAGACCCACAGCCAAATCACACTACACCCACCAGCAGGCCCTGTCACACACACCCCTTACACAAGCACACACCCCCGGGGCAGGCAATGGATTTACCCACTCTCACAATGGACATGTGACACAACAAGATCAATCCATAGCCAAAGAAGCAGCCAAACCAAAAATCTACATGTCAAAAACTCAGGATGTCAGAACCACTCAGAGCACCCCGGTTCAAGCTCTCTCGATCTGCTCAGTGAATTTGAAGAATAAAAGGTAAGGGAGGCAAGGTATATTTCTTTCCCGATTTTTTAGATTGAAAAGAAGATCCAAGATGGCCGCCGCAGGTCAGCGGTCTAGTTCCCCGGAGCAGAACGGCAATCGGGAACGTCCAGGTGAGGCGCCTGCAGAAGTGCGCACTTCACCAGAAGACTAGGAGGAAGAAGGTTCGACGGTTGGAGCGGCGTGAAGTTAGTCAGGGAACAAGCGGCGGGCTAACTTCGACGCGCTTCATTTTGGCAGTGCATATTCAGAGGGCGGAGTAGCGCAGGAGAGAGCAGTAGTAAGCTTGTTATTGTTCGAACTTTGTGAGGAGCCTGGAGCTTAGTGAAGCATTACGAATTCGTTTAGAGCCTATTTAAAGGGAGCTGAAGATATACTTAGATGGGCATTTAGTCAGAAGAGTTTATGTGAAGGAAGTATCATATATATTGAGAGTTGTGAAGTGTTTTTGGTACACAGTGCTTTTTGTTTCCAGAGATGTATAGGAAATAGTAGCCAACACATTTTCTTCCTACTAGAGGAAAACCATTAGCAATTAGAGTAGTCGTTTCCATAAGTATTAGGTTTAGAGTACACATTAGCATTGCTGTAGGTATCCTAGCTCTTTCTTATCCAGTGCACTTAAGAGAAGAGCCAAGTAAGGTCTAACTATTAGCTTTCCTGTGAGAAAGGTTTTTCCCTAGTGTGGTTTTGGTGAATATTCACTGGGAGTCTTCTGTACAACTAGTAGGTAAGACCCAACAAATTGAGAGACCAATATCAAGCACATAAACTGATAGAGCGGTAATCACGAATGTCATTGTAGTTGCAGACAAACAGCATATACATCTTACAGAAGAATGAAGAGAGGCACAAGTCACCTAGGAGTCGGGTAGGTGAAAAATGTATAAATAATTATTCAGTACTAATAACTTAATAGAAGTTACTTACCAGATTACTTTTCAGTTCCAAGAAGAAGTATGCTGGTTCAGAACTAGAAGGCAAGAGAAAAGATAGAAGACCAGAACAGAACCTGAAATCCTGCAGTGGCAGTCTCTTCTCTGTCCCATCCCCTTTCCCCCAGTGGGCTCCTTAGCCAGGTGAGTGTTTTCACAAGCTGCAGGAGGCCATAGTGGGGTATTGGGAATTATCGTCTTTCTGCTCCTATGTATTTGAAGATTCCAGAAGGCCCTTCTGACACAGGAGAACATATTAATCTGTCCCCCGCAACATACCCATCCACAAGTGAACAGTGAGGGGAATGCTAGGCACATACAACTACCTGGAGGAACTGTGCCAACTTAAATATGTATGAAACATGGATGTCGCATGAAACAGCATTAACATTGTCTCTCTCTCACACACAGGGCAACGTCATGGATCTCCCCCCAACAATGGGGGGGAAAAATCACAGTCCCAGGCTCGGGAGGAACCTGAACCCACCGGCAGCGACGCCTCTCAACTCTCCGCGGATGACCCCAACCCACCTGGGCCCTCAGGTGTCCAAGCCCCTGCAGCACCTGCCTCAGGTACATCTGTGCCAACCACCACCCCCATTCCTGCCACATCGCAGGAGACACCCAGGAGCCCTGCCCGCACTGAACAACTGAGCCAGTCTGACCTGGAGGGAGAAGGTTCGCCAGGCACCCAGGAGGAGGCAGACAACCCCGCAACTGCCATCCCTCAGGGGTCCCGTAGACCCGATGTTCCCACAACGGTAGGCCAGGCTCGTGTGGGCAGGGGTGGTGGGAGTGGAGGCAGGCGGAGGCGAGAACCTGACCAGCCAGCTGAAGGGACCGGTATGTCACACATACGCAACATCATGGACGCATACCGGCGTGACACCAGGGCCATCAGCCAGGTAGTGGAGACCCTCACAGAGATTAAGAACCAGCAGGCCGAGCAACACGCGAGTCAACAACAACACAAAGGACGGATGGAGGCAAGACTGGCTGAGCTCCTGGCGGTGCAAACGGACATAAGCCGTTCAATCCGTCGGATCGCCGACAACATGGGCAACCCTCCCTGTGCCACAAGGCGAAGACCAAAACCAGCCACAGGGAGAGAGGAGGAGGAGGATTCGTCCGACGGAGCGTCCCAAACATCGTCAAGGCCTGCATCTGAGGATCCCGTGAGGAAGGTGGACCGTCCACGGAAAAGACCGTGAGAGGCAGCGGACCATCCACATCTCCCAGGTCACCTGGCCTGGCACCTGGCCTTCATGCGCAACAACAGCACCTTATTCACTGACATTCTCTGCCACATGGACTTGCTGGTCACAGTCTGACCAATGATGAAAAACACTGTGTTCTGGACTCTGATGACTTCAAATGCCAAGGATCCCATCTCCCCCTGTGAACTTTGGATTCTAGGCACACTGTATAGCACCTATTTTTACCCACAATAGACGCCCCCCACCGAGAATAAAAATAAATTTCTTTAATTAGATGTTGCAGTCATTTTGCATGAGTCCACAACATATGTGTGGGGAAATGTCAAACTATGCCTGAGTGTTGAACTAACTCCAGCCATCCATACCCTGGGATCTGCGTCCGGCACAGGACACACATGGGTCACAATGTATCATCCAATACAGACATGGAGCACAATTCTCACCCGTGATGGCCTCAAGCTGCTGAGGGGGTTCTTGCAATACTGTGCGCACAGACCAATTTGGAAGAGCATCATTAAGGTGTAGAGGTCATGGCTCATGTGGAGGTGTCCGGGGAGGGAGTCCCAGGTATGTTTAGCCAGGTGGGAGAACTATGTCCTGCATGCTGGGCTTCTGTGGATGTGAAGAATGTTGGCCAGGGCCAGGTTGGATGCACGGAGTTGGCCCAACGGGGTCTTGGATGACAGACGTCCAAGGTTGGTTTGGGGTCTGGGGTTGTGGACTGCCTCCTGAGTGTGGGTGAGGAGTGTGAAGGTCATCCTGCAGCAGACAGTGATCCATTGCAGCTATCTCAGGTGGACGGTGATGTGGCTGGGGCACGGGATGTTGAAGCTGAGGTGTGCAGATGCACCCTGGATGTGGACATGTTTTCCAGGAATTTGGCTGTACTTGCTCCGTGGAGATCGGGGCTGTAGCTGACACGGCTGGTGTCGTGGACCTGGGGGACGGTCTGTCTTGCCTTGGAGTGGATCTATCTGTGGGTCATGTGCATCATGCGGAGGGTGTTGCAGCATGAGGTACAGATGCTGGTGAGTTGCATGGCAATTGTGAGCGACGAGTCCATGATGCACACCATCTTGTGTGCGTGGCCACTGGGTGCTGGTGCAGTGCCCTGGCGGGTGGGACACAAGGAGTTGACCCAGCTGTAAGGGGACAATCCTCAGATCATTACCTCAGTCCTGTACAAGTCCAGCCTCAGGTGGCTGATGTTCAGCTATTCATCAATGGACCTCATGCCTTCTTGAAGGTTGGAACTGGCAATGGCTGTGTCTTTGGTGAGGGTGAGGGGCAGCTGGCTGTCAATGGCATACGAGATGATGATGAGGTTGTGTGTGCATGTGATGGTGGAGAGGGGGGTCATGGACACATTGAAGATTGACAGGCTGAGAGATGAGCCCTGGGCCATGTGCCAGATGACGCCACTGTACTACATGCTGAAGGCTTGAGTCCCACTTCCATGGCCTTGCTGGTGAGCCACTTGGTGATTTCATCCTGGTTCATCCCCTGGATACCAGTGTTGGAGATGTGTGAGCTGACAGTGTGTGAGCACATCGTGCATAATGCTGTGGAGAGGTCAAGGGGGGTGGCCTCACCATTGTTGAGCAGGGCAAAGTTGTCGGTGTTGGTGGCAATGATGACGGTTGCAGTGGGGTGATTACTGTGGAAGACGGTCTTATGCAGGTTGCCTGGAGCTCTTTGCGTGGAGGAAGTTTGTCAGTTGCTCGTTGACTGTATTCCTGATTACATTTGCTGGCTAGGGAAGCACGTTGAGGTTCCTTGAGAGCCAGCGTTCCTGCCGTCCAGTGTCTAAGAAGGGCCTGGGTCACCTCATGCCTCTATCTACCATGGAATGTGGCTAACTCCAAAGATACATACATGACGTGCTGGACGGGGGCCACAAGGATGGGGAATGATGCCACGATGCACATCCCGCCCGCCGTCGCCACTACATTCACCACAGTCCTTTGGGGCAACTTGCTGGTGTGACGAGCAGTGTGCGACCAACTTGTGTTCAAATTATTACGGCTCCCGTGAGCTAACGGGCTGACGAGCCCTGGTTCTGCACCTGCGCGCCATGAGAGGTATTTGACCTGTTTTAATTACATTTTGGCAGTCCACTCGGCACCCCGTTACACTGTCCTGCTCCCTGCTGACGAGAGGCAACTACCTCGAAACACGTGTCCAGGGATGGCTAAATGCAACACATACTGTTTTCTTTTTACACATCGTGGCATAGGCGTACCCGCCGTCGCCACTACATTCACCACAGTCCTTTGGGGCAACTTGCTGGTGTGACGAGCAGTGTGCGACCAACTTGTGTTCAAATTATTACGGCTCCCGTGAGCTAACGGGCTGACGAGCCCTGGTTCTGCACCTGCGCGCCATGAGAGGTATTTGACCTGTTTTAATTACATTTTGGCAGTCCACTCGGCACCCCGTTACACTGTCCTGCTCCCTGCTGACGAGAGGCAACTACCTCGAAACACGTGTCCAGGGATGGCTAAATGCAACACATACTGTTTTCTTTTTACACATCGTGGCATAGGCGTACCCGCCGTCGCCACTACATTCACCACAGTCCTTTGGGGCAACTTGCTGGTGTGACGAGCAGTGTGCGACCAACTTGTGTTCAAATTATTACGGCTCCCGTGAGCTAACGGGCTGACGAGCCCTGGTTCTGCACCTGCGCGCCATGAGAGGTATTTGACCTGTTTTAATTACATTTTGGCAGTCCACTCGGCACCCCGTTACACTGTCCTGCTCCCTGCTGACGAGAGGCAACTACCTCGAAACACGTGTCCAGGGATGGCTAAATGCAACACATACTGTTTTCTTTTTACACATCGTGGCATAGGCGTACCCGCCGTCGCCACAACATTCACCACAGTCCTTTGGGGCAACTTGCTGGTGTGACGAGCAGTGTGCGACCAACTTGTGTTCAAATTATTACGGCTCCCGTGAGCTAACGGGCTGACGAGCCCTGGTTCTGCACCTGCGCGCCATGAGAGGTATTTGACCTGTTTTAATTACATTTTGGCAGTCCACTCGGCACCCCGTTACACTGTCCTGCTCCCTGCTGACGAGAGGCAACTACCTCGAAACACGTGTCCAGGGATGGCTAAATGCAACACATACTGTTTTCTTTTTACACATCGTGGCATAGGCGTACCCGCCGTCGCCACTACATTCACCACAGTCCTTTGGGGCAACTTGCTGGTGTGACGAGCAGTGTGCGACCAACTTGTGTTCAAATTATTACGGCTCCCGTGAGCTAACGGGCTGACGAGCCCTGGTTCTGCACCTGCGCGCCATGAGAGGTATTTGACCTGTTTTAATTACATTTTGGCAGTCCACTCGGCACCCCGTTACACTGTCCTGCTCCCTGCTGACGAGAGGCAACTACCTCGAAACACGTGTCCAGGGATGGCTAAATGCAACACATACTGTTTTCTTTTTACACATCGTGGCATAGGCGTACCCGCCGTCGCCACTACATTCACCACAGTCCTTTGGGGCAACTTGCTGGTGTGACGAGCAGTGTGCGACCAACTTGTGTTCAAATTATTACGGCTCCCGTGAGCTAACGGGCTGACGAGCCCTGGTTCTGCACCTGCACGCCATGAGAGGTATTTGACCTGTTTTAATTACATTTTGGCAGTCCACTCGGCACCCCGTTACACTGTCCTGCTCCCTGCTGACGAGAGGCAACTACCTCGAAACACGTGTCCAGGGATGGCTAAATGCAACACATACTGTTTTCTTTTTACACATCGTGGCATAGGCGTACCCGCCGTCGCCACTACATTCACCACAGTCCTTTGGGGCAACTTGCTGGTGTGACGAGCAGTGTGCGACCAACTTGTGTTCAAATTATTACGGCTCCCGTGAGCTAACGGGCTGACGAGCCCTGGTTCTGCACCTGCGCGCCATGAGAGGTATTTGACCTGTTTTAATTACATTTTGGCAGTCCACTGGGCACCCCGTTACACTGTCCTGCTCCCTGCTGACGAGAGGCAACTACCTCGAAACACGTGTCCAGGGATGGCTAAATGCAACACATACTGTTTTCTTTTTACACATCGTGGCATAGGCGTACCCGCCGTCGCCACTACATTCACCACAGTCCTTTGGGGCAACTTGCTGGTGTGACGAGCAGTGTGCGACCAACTTGTGTTCAAATTATTACGGCTCCCGTGAGCTAACGGGCTGACGAGCCCTGGTTCTGCACCTGCGCGCCATGAGAGGTATTTGACCTGTTTTAATTACATTTTGGCAGTCCACTCGGCACCCCGTTACACTGTCCTGCTCCCTGCTGACGAGAGGCAACTACCTCGAAACACGTGTCCAGGGATGGCTAAATGCAACACATACTGTTTTCTTTTTACACATCGTGGCATAGGCGTACCCGCCGTCGCCACTACATTCACCACAGTCCTTTGGGGCAACTTGCTGGTGTGACGAGCAGTGTGCGACCAACTTGTGTTCAAATTATTACGGCTCCCGTGAGCTAACGGGCTGACGAGCCCTGGTTCTGCACCTGCGCGCCATGAGAGGTATTTGACCTGTTTTAATTACATTTTGGCAGTCCACTCGGCACCCCGTTACACTGTCCTGCTCCCTGCTGATGAGAGGCAACTACCTCGAAACACGTGTCCAGGGATGGCTAAATGCAACACATACTGTTTTCTTTTTACACATCGTGGCATAGGCGTACCCGCCGTCGCCACTACATTCACCACAGTCCTTTGGGGCAACTTGCTGGTGTGACGAGCAGTGTGCGACCAACTTGTGTTCAAATTATTACGGCTCCCGTGAGCTAACGGGCTGACGAGCCCTGGTTCTGCACCTGCGCGCCATGAGAGGTATTTGACCTGTTTTAATTACATTTTGGCAGTCCACTGGGCACCCCGTTACACTGTCCTGCTCCCTGCTGACGAGAGGCAACTACCTCGAAACACGTGTCCAGGGATGGCTAAATGCAACACATACTGTTTTCTTTTTACACATCGTGGCATAGGCGTACCCGCCGTCGCCACTACATTCACCACAGTCCTTTGGGGCAACTTGCTGGTGTGACGAGCAGTGTGCGACCAACTTGTGTTCAAATTATTACGGCTCCCGTGAGCTAACGGGCTGACGAGCCCTGGTTCTGCACCTGCACGCCATGAGAGGTATTTGACCTGTTTTAATTACATTTTGGCAGTCCACTCGGCACCCCGTTACACTGTCCTGCTCCCTGCTGACGAGAGGCAACTACCTCGAAACACGTGTCCAGGGATGGCTAAATGCAACACATACTGTTTTCTTTTTACACATCGTGGCATAGGCGTACCCGCCGTCGCCACTACATTCACCACAGTCCTTTGGGGCAACTTGCTGGTGTGACGAGCAGTGTGCGACCAACTTGTGTTCAAATTATTACGGCTCCCGTGAGCTAACGGGCTGACGAGCCCTGGTTCTGCACCTGCGCGCCATGAGAGGTATTTGACCTGTTTTAATTACATTTTGGCAGTCCACTCGGCACCCCGTTACACTGTCCTGCTCCCTGCTGACGAGAGGCAACTACCTCGAAACACGTGTCCAGGGATGGCTAAATGCAACACATACTGTTTTCTTTTTACACATCGTGGCATAGGCGTACCCGCCGTCGCCACTACATTCACCACAGTCCTTTGGGGCAACTTGCTGGTGTGACGAGCAGTGTGCGACCAACTTGTGTTCAAATTATTACGGCTCCCGTGAGCTAACGGGCTGACGAGCCCTGGTTCTGCACCTGCGCGCCATGAGAGGTATTTGACCTGTTTTAATTACATTTTGGCAGTCCACTCGGCACCCCGTTACACTGTCCTGCTCCCTGCTGACGAGAGGCAACTACCTCGAAACACGTGTCCAGGGATGGCTAAATGCAACACATACTGTTTTCTTTTTACACATCGTGGCATAGGCGTACCCGCCGTCGCCACTACATTCACCACAGTCCTTTGGGGCAACTTGCTGGTGTGACGAGCAGTGTGCGACCAACTTGTGTTCAAATTATTACGGCTCCCGTGAGCTAACGGGCTGACGAGCCCTGGTTCTGCACCTGCGCGCCATGAGAGGTATTTGACCTGTTTTAATTACATTTTGGCAGTCCACTCGGCACCCCGTTACACTGTCCTGCTCCCTGCTGACGAGAGGCAACTACCTCGAAACACGTGTCCAGGGATGGCTAAATGCAACACATACTGTTTTCTTTTTACACATCGTGGCATAGGCGTACCCGCCGTCGCCACTACATTCACCACAGTCCTTTGGGGCAACTTGCTGGTGTGACGAGCAGTGTGCGACCAACTTGTGTTCAAATTATTACGGCTCCCGTGAGCTAACGGGCTGACGAGCCCTGGTTCTGCACCTGCGCGCCTTGAGAGGTATTTGACCTGTTTTAATTACATTTTGGCAGTCCACTCGGCACCCCGTTACACTGTCCTGCTCCCTGCTGACGAGAGGCAACTACCTCGAAACACGTGTCCAGGGATGGCTAAATGCAACACATACTGTTTTCTTTTTACACATCGTGGCATAGGCGTACCCGCCGTCGCCACTACATTCACCACAGTCCTTTGGGGCAACTTGCTGGTGTGACGAGCAGTGTGCGACCAACTTGTGTTCAAATTATTATGGCTCCCGTGAGCTAACGGGCTGACGAGCCCTGGTTCTGCACCTGCGCGCCATGAGAGGTATTTGACCTGTTTTAATTACATTTTGGCAGTCCACTCGGCACCCCGTTACACTGTCCTGCTCCCTGCTGACGAGAGGCAACTACCTCGAAACACGTGTCCAGGGATGGCTAAATGCAACACATACTGTTTTCTTTTTACACATCGTGGCATAGGCGTACCCGCCGTCGCCACTACATTCACCACAGTCCTTTGGGGCAACTTGCTGGTGTGACGAGCAGTGTGCGACCAACTTGTGTTCAAATTATTACGGCTCCCGTGAGCTAACGGGCTGACGAGCCCTGGTTCTGCACCTGCGCACCATGAGAGGTATTTGACCTGTTTTAATTACATTTTGGCAGTCCACTCGGCACCCCGTTACACTGTCCTGCTCCCTGCTGACGAGAGGCAACTACCTCGAAACACGTGTCCAGGGATGGCTAAATGCAACACATACTGTTTTCTTTTTACACATCGTGGCATAGGCGTACCCGCCGTCGCCACTACATTCACCACAGTCCTTTGGGGCAACTTGCTGGTGTGACGAGCAGTGTGCGACCAACTTGTGTTCAAATCATTACGGCTCCCGTGAGCTAACGGGCTGACGAGCCCTGGTTCTGCACCTGCGCGCCATGAGAGGTATTTGACCTGTTTTAATTACATTTTGGCAGTCCACTCGGCACCCCGTTACACTGTCCTGCTCCCTGCTGACGAGAGGCAACTACCTCGAAACACGTGTCCAGGGATGGCTAAATGCAACACATACTGTTTTCTTTTTACACATCGTGGCATAGGCGTACCCGCCGTCGCCACTACATTCACCACAGTCCTTTGGGGCAACTTGCTGGTGTGACGAGCAGTGTGCGACCAACTTGTGTTCAAATTATTACGGCTCCCATGAGCTAACGGGCTGACGAGCCCTGGTTCTGCACCTGCGCGCCATGAGAGGTATTTGACCTGTTTTAATTACATTTTGGCAGTCCACTCGGCACCCCGTTACACTGTCCTGCTCCCTGCTGACGAGAGGCAACTACCTCGAAACACGTGTCCAGGGATGGCTAAATGCAACACATACTGTTTTCTTTTTACACATCGTGGCATAGGCGTACCCGCCGTCGCCACTACATTCACCACAGTCCTTTGGGGCAACTTGCTGGTGTGACGAGCAGTGTGCGACCAACTTGTGTTCAAATTATTACGGCTCCCGTGAGCTAACGGGCTGATGAGCCCTGGTTCTGCACCTGCGCGCCATGAGAGGTATTTGACCTGTTTTAATTACATTTTGGCAGTCCACTCGGCACCCCGTTACACTGTCCTGCTCCCTGCTGACGAGAGGCAACTACCTCGAAACACGTGTCCAGGGATGGCTAAATGCAACACATACTGTTTTCTTTTTACACATCGTGGCATAGGCGTACCCGCCGTCGCCACTACATTCACCGCAGTCCTTTGGGGCAACTTGCTGGTGTGACGAGCAGTGTGCGACCAACTTGTGTTCAAATTATTACGGCTCCCGTGAGCTAACGGGCTGACGAGCCCTGGTTCTGCACCTGCGCGCCATGAGAGGTATTTGACCTGTTTTAATTACATTTTGGCAGTCCACTCGGCACCCCGTTACACTGTCCTGCTCCCTGCTGACGAGAGGCAACTACCTCGAAACACGTGTCCAGGGATGGCTAAATGCAACACATACTGTTTTCTTTTTACACATCGTGGCATAGGCGTACCCGCCGTCGCCACTACATTCACCACAGTCCTTTGGGGCAACTTGCTGGTGTGACGAGCAGTGTGCGACCAACTTGTGTTCAAATTATTACGGCTCCCGTGAGCTAACGGGCTGACGAGCCCTGGTTCTGCACCTGCGCGCCATGAGAGGTATTTGACCTGTTTTAATTACATTTTGGCAGTCCACTCGGCACCCCGTTACACTGTCCTGCTCCCTGCTGACGAGAGGCAACTACCTCGAAACACGTGTCCAGGGATGGCTAAATGCAACACATACTGTTTTCTTTTTACACATCGTGGCATAGGCGTACCCGCCGTCGCCACTACATTCACCACAGTCCTTTGGGGCAACTTGCTGGTGTGACGAGCAGTGTGCGACCAACTTGTGTTCAAATTATTACGGCTCCCGTGAGCTAACGGGCTGACGAGCCCTGGTTCTGCACCTGCGCGCCATGAGAGGTATTTGACCTGTTTTAATTACATTTTGGCAGTCCACTCGGCACCCCGTTACACTGTCCTGCTCCCTGCTGACGAGAGGCAACTACCTCGAAACACGTGTCCAGGGATGGCTAAATGCAACACATACTGTTTTCTTTTTACACATCGTGGCATAGGCGTACCCGCCGTCGCCACTACATTCACCACAGTCCTTTGGGGCAACTTGCTGGTGTGACGAGCAGTGTGCGACCAACTTGTGTTCAAATTATTACGGCTCCCGTGAGCTAACGGGCTGACGAGCCCTGGTTCTGCACCTGCGCGCCATGAGAGGTATTTGACCTGTTTTAATTACATTTTGGCAGTCCACTCGGCACCCCGTTACACTGTCCTGCTCCCTGCTGACGAGAGGCAACTACCTCGAAACACGTGTCCAGGGATGGCTAAATGCAACACATACTGTTTTCTTTTTACACATCGTGGCATAGGCGTACCCGCCGTCGCCACTACATTCACCACAGTCCTTTGGGGCAACTTGCTGGTGTGACGAGCAGTGTGCGACCAACTTGTGTTCAAATTATTACGGCTCCCGTGAGCTAACGGGCTGACGAGCCCTGGTTCTGCACCTGCGCGCCATGAGAGGTATTTGACCTGTTTTAATTACATTTTGGCAGTCCACTCGGCACCCCGTTACACTGTCCTGCTCCCTGCTGACGAGAGGCAACTACCTCGAAACACGTGTCCAGGGATGGCTAAATGCAACACATACTGTTTTCTTTTTACACATCGTGGCATAGGCGTACCCGCCGTCGCCACTACATTCACCACAGTCCTTTGGGGCAACTTGCTGGTGTGACGAGCAGTGTGCGACCAACTTGTGTTCAAATTATTACGGCTCCCGTGAGCTAACGGGCTGACGAGCCCTGGTTCTGCACCTGCGCGCCATGAGAGGTATTTGACCTGTTTTAATTACATTTTGGCAGTCCACTCGGCACCCCGTTACACTGTCCTGCTCCCTGCTGACGAGAGGCAACTACCTCGAAACACGTGTCCAGGGATGGCTAAATGCAACACATACTGTTTTCTTTTTACACATCGTGGCATAGGCGTACCCGCCGTCGCCACTACATTCACCACAGTCCTTTGGGGCAACTTGCTGGTGTGACGAGCAGTGTGCGACCAACTTGTGTTCAAATTATTACGGCTCCCGTGAGCTAACGGGCTGACGAGCCCTGGTTCTGCACCTGCACGCCATGAGAGGTATTTGACCTGTTTTAATTACATTTTGGCAGTCCACTCGGCACCCCGTTACACTGTCCTGCTCCCTGCTGACGAGAGGCAACTACCTCGAAACACGTGTCCAGGGATGGCTAAATGCAACACATACTGTTTTCTTTTTACACATCGTGGCATAGGCGTACCCGCCGTCGCCACTACATTCACCACAGTCCTTTGGGGCAACTTGCTGGTGTGACGAGCAGTGTGCGACCAACTTGTGTTCAAATTATTACGGCACCCGTGAGCTAACGGGCTGACGAGCCCTGGTTCTGCACCTGCGCGCCATGAGAGGTATTTGACCTGTTTTAATTACATTTTGGCAGTCCACTCGGCACCCCGTTACACTGTCCTGCTCCCTGCTGACGAGAGGCAACTACCTCGAAACACGTGTCCAGGGATGGCTAAATGCAACACATACTGTTTTCTTTTTACACATCGTGGCATAGGCGTACCCGCCGTCGCCACTACATTCACCACAGTCCTTTGGGGCAACTTGCTGGTGTGACGAGCAGTGTGCGACCAACTTGTGTTCAAATTATTACGGCTCCCGTGAGCTAACGGGCTGACGAGCCCTGGTTCTGCACCTGCGCGCCATGAGAGGTATTTGACCTGTTTTAATTACATTTTGGCAGTCCACTCGGCACCCCGTTACACTGTCCTGCTCCCTGCTGACGAGAGGCAACTACCTCGAAACACGTGTCCAGGGATGGCTAAATGCAACACATACTGTTTTCTTTTTACACATCGTGGCATAGGCGTACCCGCCGTCGCCACTACATTCACCACAGTCCTTTGGGGCAACTTGCTGGTGTGACGAGCAGTGTGCGACCAACTTGTGTTCAAATTATTACGGCTCCCGTGAGCTAACGGGCTGACGAGCCCTGGTTCTGCACCTGCGCGCCATGAGAGGTATTTGACCTGTTTTAATTACATTTTGGCAGTCCACTCGGCACCCCGTTACACTGTCCTGCTCCCTGCTGACGAGAGGCAACTACCTCGAAACACGTGTCCAGGGATGGCTAAATGCAACACATACTGTTTTCTTTTTACACATCGTGGCATAGGCGTACCCGCCGTCGCCACTACATTCACCACAGTCCTTTGGGGCAACTTGCTGGTGTGACGAGCAGTGTGCGACCAACTTGTGTTCAAATTATTACGGCTCCCGTGAGCTAACGGGCTGACGAGCCCTGGTTCTGCACCTGCGCGCCTTGAGAGGTATTTGACCTGTTTTAATTACATTTTGGCAGTCCACTCGGCACCCCGTTACACTGTCCTGCTCCCTGCTGACGAGAGGCAACTACCTCGAAACACGTGTCCAGGGATGGCTAAATGCAACACATACTGTTTTCTTTTTACACATCGTGGCATAGGCGTACCCGCCGTCGCCACTACATTCACCACAGTCCTTTGGGGCAACTTGCTGGTGTGACGAGCAGTGTGCGACCAACTTGTGTTCAAATTATTACGGCTCCCGTGAGCTAACGGGCTGACGAGCCCTGGTTCTGCACCTGCGCGCCATGAGAGGTATTTGACCTGTTTTAATTACATTTTGGCAGTCCACTCGGCACCCCGTTACACTGTCCTGCTCCCTGCTGACGAGAGGCAACTACCTCGAAACACGTGTCCAGGGATGGCTAAATGCAACACATACTGTTTTCTTTTTACACATCGTGGCATAGGCGTACCCGCCGTCGCCACTACATTCACCACAGTCCTTTGGGGCAACTTGCTGGTGTGACGAGCAGTGTGCGACCAACTTGTGTTCAAATTATTACGGCTCCCGTGAGCTAACGGGCTGACGAGCCCTGGTTCTGCACCTGCGCACCATGAGAGGTATTTGACCTGTTTTAATTACATTTTGGCAGTCCACTCGGCACCCCGTTACACTGTCCTGCTCCCTGCTGACGAGAGGCAACTACCTCGAAACACGTGTCCAGGGATGGCTAAATGCAACACATACTGTTTTCTTTTTACACATCGTGGCATAGGCGTACCCGCCGTCGCCACTACATTCACCACAGTCCTTTGGGGCAACTTGCTGGTGTGACGAGCAGTGTGCGACCAACTTGTGTTCAAATCATTACGGCTCCCGTGAGCTAACGGGCTGACGAGCCCTGGTTCTGCACCTGCGCGCCATGAGAGGTATTTGACCTGTTTTAATTACATTTTGGCAGTCCACTCGGCACCCCGTTACACTGTCCTGCTCCCTGCTGACGAGAGGCAACTACCTCGAAACACGTGTCCAGGGATGGCTAAATGCAACACATACTGTTTTCTTTTTACACATCGTGGCATAGGCGTACCCGCCGTCGCCACTACATTCACCACAGTCCTTTGGGGCAACTTGCTGGTGTGACGAGCAGTGTGCGACCAACTTGTGTTCAAATTATTACGGCTCCCATGAGCTAACGGGCTGACGAGCCCTGGTTCTGCACCTGCGCGCCATGAGAGGTATTTGACCTGTTTTAATTACATTTTGGCAGTCCACTCGGCACCCCGTTACACTGTCCTGCTCCCTGCTGACGAGAGGCAACTACCTCGAAACACGTGTCCAGGGATGGCTAAATGCAACACATACTGTTTTCTTTTTACACATCGTGGCATAGGCGTACCCGCCGTCGCCACTACATTCACCACAGTCCTTTGGGGCAACTTGCTGGTGTGACGAGCAGTGTGCGACCAACTTGTGTTCAAATTATTACGGCTCCCGTGAGCTAACGGGCTGATGAGCCCTGGTTCTGCACCTGCGCGCCATGAGAGGTATTTGACCTGTTTTAATTACATTTTGGCAGTCCACTCGGCACCCCGTTACACTGTCCTGCTCCCTGCTGACGAGAGGCAACTACCTCGAAACACGTGTCCAGGGATGGCTAAATGCAACACATACTGTTTTCTTTTTACACATCGTGGCATAGGCGTACCCGCCGTCGCCACTACATTCACCGCAGTCCTTTGGGGCAACTTGCTGGTGTGACGAGCAGTGTGCGACCAACTTGTGTTCAAATTATTACGGCTCCCGTGAGCTAACGGGCTGACGAGCCCTGGTTCTGCACCTGCGCGCCATGAGAGGTATTTGACCTGTTTTAATTACATTTTGGCAGTCCACTCGGCACCCCGTTACACTGTCCTGCTCCCTGCTGACGAGAGGCAACTACCTCAAAACACGTGTCCAGGGATGGCTAAATGCAACACATACTGTTTTCTTTTTACACATCGTGGCATAGGCGTACCCGCCGTCGCCACTACATTCACCACAGTCCTTTGGGGCAACTTGCTGGTGTGACGAGCAGTGTGCGACCAACTTGTGTTCAAATTATTACGGCTCCCGTGAGCTAACGGGCTGACGAGCCCTGGTTCTGCACCTGCGCGCCATGAGAGGTATTTGACCTGTTTTAATTACATTTTGGCAGTCCACTCGGCACCCCGTTACACTGTCCTGCTCCCTGCTGACGAGAGGCAACTACCTCGAAACACGTGTCCAGGGATGGCTAAATGCAACACATACTGTTTTCTTTTTACACATCGTGGCATAGGCGTACCCGCCGTCGCCACTACATTCACCACAGTCCTTTGGGGCAACTTGCTGGTGTGACGAGCAGTGTGCGACCAACTTGTGTTCAAATTATTACGGCTCCCGTGAGCTAACGGGCTGACGAGCCCTGGTTCTGCACCTGCGCGCCATGAGAGGTATTTGACCTGTTTTAATTACATTTTGGCAGTCCACTCGGCACCCCGTTACACTGTCCTGCTCCCTGCTGACGAGAGGCAACTACCTCGAAACACGTGTCCAGGGATGGCTAAATGCAACACATACTGTTTTCTTTTTACACATCGTGGCATAGGCGTACCCGCCGTCGCCACTACATTCACCACAGTCCTTTGGGGCAACTTGCTGGTGTGACGAGCAGTGTGCGACCAACTTGTGTTCAAATTATTACGGCTCCCGTGAGCTAACGGGCTGACGAGCCCTGGTTCTGCACCTGCGCGCCATGAGAGGTATTTGACCTGTTTTAATTACATTTTGGCAGTCCACTCGGCACCCCGTTACACTGTCCTGCTCCCTGCTGACGAGAGGCAACTACCTCGAAACACGTGTCCAGGGATGGCTAAATGCAACACATACTGTTTTCTTTTTACACATCGTGGCATAGGCGTACCCGCCGTCGCCACTACATTCACCACAGTCCTTTGGGGCAACTTGCTGGTGTGACGAGCAGTGTGCGACCAACTTGTGTTCAAATTATTACGGCTCCCGTGAGCTAACGGGCTGACGAGCCCTGGTTCTGCACCTGCGCGCCATGAGAGGTATTTGACCTGTTTTAATTACATTTTGGCAGTCCACTCGGCACCCCGTTACACTGTCCTGCTCCCTGCTGACGAGAGGCAACTACCTCGAAACACGTGTCCAGGGATGGCTAAATGCAACACATACTGTTTTCTTTTTACACATCGTGGCATAGGCGTACCCGCCGTCGCCACTACATTCACCACAGTCCTTTGGGGCAACTTGCTGGTGTGACGAGCAGTGTGCGACCAACTTGTGTTCAAATTATTACGGCTCCCGTGAGCTAACGGGCTGACGAGCCCTGGTTCTGCACCTGCGCGCCATGAGAGGTATTTGACCTGTTTTAATTACATTTTGGCAGTCCACTCGGCACCCCGTTACACTGTCCTGCTCCCTGCTGACGAGAGGCAACTACCTCGAAACACGTGTCCAGGGATGGCTAAATGCAACACATACTGTTTTCTTTTTACACATCGTGGCATAGGCGTACCCGCCGTCGCCACTACATTCACCACAGTCCTTTGGGGCAACTTGCTGGTGTGACGAGCAGTGTGCGACCAACTTGTGTTCAAATTATTACGGCTCCCGTGAGCTAACGGGCTGACGAGCCCTGGTTCTGCACCTGCGCGCCATGAGAGGTATTTGACCTGTTTTAATTACATTTTGGCAGTCCACTCGGCACCCCGTTACACTGTCCTGCTCCCTGCTGACGAGAGGCAACTACCTCGAAACACGTGTCCAGGGATGGCTAAATGCAACACATACTGTTTTCTTTTTACACATCGTGGCATAGGCGTACCCGCCGTCGCCACTACATTCACCACAGTCCTTTGGGGCAACTTGCTGGTGTGACGAGCAGTGTGCGACCAACTTGTGTTCAAATTATTACGGCTCCCGTGAGCTAACGGGCTGACGAGCCCTGGTTCTGCACCTGCGCACCATGAGAGGTATTTGACCTGTTTTAATTACATTTTGGCAGTCCACTCGGCACCCCGTTACACTGTCCTGCTCCCTGCTGACGAGAGGCAACTACCTCGAAACACGTGTCCAGGGATGGCTAAATGCAACACATACTGTTTTCTTTTTACACATCGTGGCATAGGCGTACCCGCCGTCGCCACTACATTCACCACAGTCCTTTGGGGCAACTTGCTGGTGTGACGAGCAGTGTGCGACCAACTTGTGTTCAAATTATTACGGCTCCCGTGAGCTAACGGGCTGACGAGCCCTGGTTCTGCACCTGCGCGCCATGAGAGGTATTTGACCTGTTTTAATTATATTTTGGCAGTCCACTCGGCACCCCGTTACACTGTCCTGCTCCCTGCTGACGAGAGGCAACTACCTCGAAACACGTGTCCAGGGATGGCTAAATGCAACACATACTGTTTTCTTTTTACACATCGTGGCATAGGCGTACCCGCCGTCGCCACTACATTCACCACAGTCCTTTGGGGCAACTTGCTGGTGTGACGAGCAGTGTGCGACCAACTTGTGTTCAAATCATTACGGCTCCCGTGAGCTAACGGGCTGACGAGCCCTGGTTCTGCACCTGCGCGCCATGAGAGGTATTTGACCTGTTTTAATTACATTTTGGCAGTCCACTCGGCACCCCGTTACACTGTCCTGCTCCCTGCTGACGAGAGGCAACTACCTCGAAACACATGTCCAGGGATGGCTAAATGCAACACATACTGTTTTCTTTTTACACATCGTGGCATAGGCGTACCCGCCGTCGCCACTACATTCACCACAGTCCTTTGGGGCAACTTGCTGGTGTGACGAGCAGTGTGCGACCAACTTGTGTTCAAATTATTACGGCTCCCATGAGCTAACGGGCTGACGAGCCCTGGTTCTGCACCTGCACGCCATGAGAGGTATTTGACCTGTTTTAATTACATTTTGGCAGTCCACTCGGCACCCCGTTACACTGTCCTGCTCCCTGCTGACGAGAGGCAACTACCTCGAAACACGTGTCCAGGGATGGCTAAATGCAACACATACTGTTTTCTTTTTACACATCGTGGCATAGGCGTACCCGCCGTCGCCACTACATTCACCACAGTCCTTTGGGGCAACTTGCTGGTGTGACGAGCAGTGTGCGACCAACTTGTGTTCAAATTATTACGGCTCCCGTGAGCTAACGGGCTGATGAGCCCTGGTTCTGCACCTGCGCGCCATGAGAGGTATTTGACCTGTTTTAATTACATTTTGGCAGTCCACTCGGCACCCCGTTACACTGTCCTGCTCCCTGCTGACGAGAGGCAACTACCTCGAAACACGTGTCCAGGGATGGCTAAATGCAACACATACTGTTTTCTTTTTACACATCGTGGCATAGGCGTACCCGCCGTCGCCACTACATTCACCGCAGTCCTTTGGGGCAACTTGCTGGTGTGACGAGCAGTGTGCGACCAACTTGTGTTCAAATTATTACGGCTCCCGTGAGCTAACGGGCTGACCAGCCCTGGTTCTGCAAGTGCGCGCCATGAGAGGTATTTGACCTGTTTTAATTACATTTTGGCAGTCCACTCGGCACCCCGTTACACTGTCCTGCTCCCTGCTGACGAGAGGCAACTACCTCGAAACACGTGTCCAGGGATGGCTAAATGCAACACATACTGTTTTCTTTTTACACATCGTGGCATAGGCGTACCCGCCGTCGCCACTACATTCACCACAGTCCTTTGGGGCAACTTGCTGGTGTGACGAGCAGTGTGCGACCAACTTGTGTTCAAATTATTACGGCTCCCGTGAGCTAACGGGCTGACGAGCCCTGGTTCTGCACCTGCGCGCCATGAGAGGTATTTGACCTGTTTTAATTACATTTTGGCAGTCCACTCGGCACCCCGTTACACTGTCCTGCTCCCTGCTGACGAGAGGCAACTACCTCGAAACACGTGTCCAGGGATGGCTAAATGCAACACATACTGTTTTCTTTTTACACATCGTGGCATAGGCGTACCCGCCGTCGCCACTACATTCACCACAGTCCTTTGGGGCAACTTGCTGGTGTGACGAGCAGTGTGCGACCAACTTGTGTTCAAATTATTACGGCTCCCGTGAGCTAACGGGCTGACGAGCCCTGGTTCTGCACCTGCGCGCCATGAGAGGTATTTGACCTGTTTTAATTACATTTTGGCAGTCCACTCGGCACCCCGTTACACTGTCCTGCTCCCTGCTGACGAGAGGCAACTACCTCGAAACACGTGTCCAGGGATGGCTAAATGCAACACATACTGTTTTCTTTTTACACATCGTGGCATAGGCGTACCCGCCGTCGCCACTACATTCACCACAGTCCTTTGGGGCAACTTGCTGGTGTGACGAGCAGTGTGCGACCAACTTGTGTTCAAATTATTACGGCTCCCGTGAGCTAACGGGCTGACGAGCCCTGGTTCTGCACCTGCGCGCCATGAGAGGTATTTGACCTGTTTTAATTATATTTTGGCAGTCCACTCGGCACCCCGTTACACTGTCCTGCTCCCTGCTGACGAGAGGCAAGTACCTCGAAACACGTGTCCAGGGATGGCTAAATGCAACACATACTGTTTTCTTTTTACACATCGTGGCATAGGCGTACCCGCCGTCGCCACTACATTCACCACAGTCCTTTGGGGCAACTTGCTGGTGTGACGAGCAGTGTGCGACCAACTTGTGTTCAAATTATTACGGCTCCCGTGAGCTAACGGGCTGACGAGCCCTGGTTCTGCACCTGCGCGCCATGAGAGGTATTTGACCTGTTTTAATTACATTTTGGCAGTCCACTCGGCACCCCGTTACACTGTCCTGCTCCCTGCTGACGAGAGGCAACTACCTCGAAACACGTGTCCAGGGATGGCTAAATGCAACACATACTGTTTTCTTTTTACACATCGTGGCATAGGCGTACCCGCCGTCGCCACTACATTCACCACAGTCCTTTGGGGCAACTTGCTGGTGTGACGAGCAGTGTGCGACCAACTTGTGTTCAAATTATTACGGCTCCCGTGAGCTAACGGGCTGACGAGCCCTGGTTCTGCACCTGCGCGCCATGAGAGGTATTTGACCTGTTTTAATTACATTTTGGCAGTCCACTCGGCACCCCGTTACACTGTCCTGCTCCCTGCTGACGAGAGGCAACTACCTCGAAACACGTGTCCAGGGATGGCTAAATGCAACACATACTGTTTTCTTTTTACACATCGTGGCATAGGCGTACCCGCCGTCGCCACTACATTCACCACAGTCCTTTGGGGCAACTTGCTGGTGTGACGAGCAGTGTGCGACCAACTTGTGTTCAAATTATTACGGCTCCCGTGTGCTAACGGGCTGACGAGCCCTGGTTCTGCACCTGCGCGCCATGAGAGGTATTTGACCTGTTTTAATTACATTTTGGCAGTCCACTCGGCACCCCGTTACACTGTCCTGCTCCCTGCTGACGAGAGGCAACTACCTCGAAACACGTGTCCAGGGATGGCTAAATGCAACACATACTGTTTTCTTTTTACACATCGTGGCATAGGCGTACCCGCTGTCGCCACTACATTCACCACAGTCCTTTGGGGCAACTTGCTGGTGTGACGAGCAGTGTGCGACCAACTTGTGTTCAAATTATTACGGCTCCCGTGAGCTAACGGGCTGACGAGCCCTGGTTCTGCACCTGCGCGCCATGAGAGGTATTTGACCTGTTTTAATTATATTTTGGCAGTCCACTCGGCACCCCGTTACACTGTCCTGCTCCCTGCTGACGAGAGGCAAGTACCTCGAAACACGTGTCCAGGGATGGCTAAATGCAACACATACTGTTTTCTTTTTACACATCGTGGCATAGGCGTACCCGCCGTCGCCACTACATTCACCACAGTCCTTTGGGGCAACTTGCTGGTGTGACGAGCAGTGTGCGACCAACTTGTGTTCAAATTATACGGCTCCCGTGAGCTAACGGGCTGACGAGCCCTGGTTCTGCACCTGCGCGCCATGAGAGGTATTTGACCTGTTTTAATTACATTTTGGCAGTCCACTCGGCACCCCGTTACACTGTCCTGCTCCCTGCTGACGAGAGGCAACTACCTCGAAACACGTGTCCAGGGATGGCTAAATGCAACACATACTGTTTTCTTTTTACACATCGTGGCATAGGCGTACCCGCCGTCGCCACTACATTCACCACAGTCCTTTGGGGCAACTTGCTGGTGTGACGAGCAGTGTGCGACCAACTTGTGTTCAAATTATTACGGCTCCCGTGAGCTAACGGGCTGACGAGCCCTGGTTCTGCACCTGCGCGCCATGAGAGGTATTTGACCTGTTTTAATTACATTTTGGCAGTCCACTCGGCACCCCGTTACACTGTCCTGCTCCCTGCTGACGAGAGGCAACTACCTCGAAACACGTGTCCAGGGATGGCTAAATGCAACACATACTGTTTTCTTTTTACACATCGTGGCATAGGCGTACCCGCCGTCGCCACTACATTCACCACAGTCCTTTGGGGCAACTTGCTGGTGTGACGAGCAGTGTGCGACCAACTTGTGTTCAAATTATTACGGCTCCCGTGAGCTAACGGGCTGACGAGCCCTGGTTCTGCACCTGCGCGCCATGAGAGGTATTTGACCTGTTTTAATTACATTTTGGCAGTCCACTCGGCACCCCGTTACACTGTCCTGCTCCCTGCTGACGAGAGGCAACTACCTCGAAACACGTGTCCAGGGATGGCTAAATGCAACACATACTGTTTTCTTTTTACACATCGTGGCATAGGCGTACCCGCCGTCGCCACTACATTCACCACAGTCCTTTGGGGCAACTTGCTGGTGTGACGAGCAGTGTGCGACCAACTTGTGTTCAAATTATTACGGCTCCCGTGAGCTAACGGGCTGACGAGCCCTGGTTCTGCACCTGCGCGCCATGAGAGGTATTTGACCTGTTTTAATTACATTTTGGCAGTCCACTCGGCACCCCGTTACACTGTCCTGCTCCCTGCTGATGAGAGGCAACTACCTCGAAACACGTGTCCAGGGATGGCTAAATGCAACACATACTGTTTTCTTTTTACACATCGTGGCATAGGCGTACCCGCCGTCGCCACTACATTCACCACAGTCCTTTGGGGCAACTTGCTGGTGTGACGAGCAGTGTGCGACCAACTTGTGTTCAAATTATTACGGCTCCCGTGAGCTAACGGGCTGACGAGCCCTGGTTCTGCACCTGCGCGCCATGAGAGGTATTTGACCTGTTTTAATTACATTTTGGCAGTCCACTCGGCACCCCGTTACACTGTCCTGCTCCCTGCTGACGAGAGGCAACTACCTCGAAACACGTGTCCAGGGATGGCTAAATGCAACACATACTGTTTTCTTTTTACACATCGTGGCATAGGCGTACCCGCCGTCGCCACTACATTCACCACAGTCCTTTGGGGCAACTTGCTGGTGTGACGAGCAGTGTGCGACCAACTTGTGTTCAAATTATTACGGCTCCCGTGAGCTAACGGGCTGACGAGCCCTGGTTCTGCACCTGCGCGCCATGAGAGGTATTTGACCTGTTTTAATTACATTTTGGCAGTCCACTCGGCACCCCGTTACACTGTCCTGCTCCCTGCTGACGAGAGGCAACTACCTCGAAACACGTGTCCAGGGATGGCTAAATGCAACACATACTGTTTTCTTTTTACACATCGTGGCATAGGCGTACCCGCCGTCGCCACTACATTCACCACAGTCCTTTGGGGCAACTTGCTGGTGTGACGAGCAGTGTGCGACCAACTTGTGTTCAAATTATTACGGCTCCCGTGAGCTAACGGGCTGACGAGCCCTGGTTCTGCACCTGCGCGCCATGAGAGGTATTTGACCTGTTTTAATTACATTTTGGCAGTCCACTCGGCACCCCGTTACACTGTCCTGCTCCCTGCTGACGAGAGGCAACTACCTCGAAACACGTGTCCAGGGATGGCTAAATGCAACACATACTGTTTTCTTTTTACACATTGTGGCATAGGCGTACCCGCCGTCGCCACTACATTCACCACAGTCCTTTGGGGCAACTTGCTGGTGTGACGAGCAGTGTGCGACCAACTTGTGTTCACGTGTATAATAGTGCGTTCTGCCTCTGTGTGCCAAGGCTTGCGTGTATGTCCATGAGCTTGCAGTGGTAGAAAGTTGCAAGGTATTGGCTCAGCCTTGCAAGGGTGAGGTGTCTTTTGGATGGAGAGCTGATGTCAGTGCACTCACGATGCTGATGAGCTCCTTGATGTTGTGCTGGTTTTTGGCCTCGTCCCCATCTGAAGGATCTCTAATTGTCCTTGCTGATGATATGGTGATGGCTGTGTGTGCCGTTTTCCACGGTTGTAAGGCCACTGATGATAATTTGTGTTGCAAGCTGTGCACAAGAGTCCTGCTAGACGTGTATGAGACCAGGAGGTCTGCCTTGTCCCAGGTGGCCTAATTGTTGATGTGCGTCACAGGAAAGTCCGTCAACATGGCTGGATTGTTGGATCAGTTGCTGATCCAGTGTGTGAGGTTGCAGGGTGTGGCGGTGGTGTTGATTCCAGTGTCCCACACAGCATGTCTGTGTTGACTTACATCAAGCATCTTTGGGGGATTGGTAGCGGGGTGTGTGGCAGTGTGTTGCCCGTCGGAGACGTGGATGCTAATGTGGATGGACCAATGATGGATGCTGGTGTGGTTCTCATCCAGCCAGAAGTTCCTGGCCCACAGCCACATGTATCCTGTGGATGTGAGGGCATGCGGGACGATGGACGTGTTGAGGGCTTTGCGGAATTGTGGATGTAGGCCTGGAGATCTGTAGATGAGTGTTACTCTGAGGGTTTGCAGGGGATTTGTCCCAAACCGGATTTGTGACCCTGAGTGCGTACTTGGGAATAGATATCAATTCATCCTCCGGGATTGTTAGTGCCGTCCCTGCGGGTGCTCTTGTATCCGTCTGAGATGGCAATGAAGAAGTTGTGTGCTGAGGATGGTTTCATCCAGGTCACTGTCATGATGGTGATGTGTGGGCCTGTGGGGTTGAGGAGGTAAGAGAGTCCAATGGCGTGCTGTTGGACGGAGCCGGTGTGGAGAAGGAGGGACATGACATGGTTGGTGTGACAGGGCCTGGAAGTCTGGGCAGCGCTGTGTAGGCAGTTGGAGTTGCACACTCAGCATGCGAAGGTGTGGTGTGTGCGCTTAGGGTATGCCTGAGAGCAGGCGGTTGATTTTCGCTTGGACATTGCTTGGAGGGTGGCTGCAACATGAGACTGTTGTGTGATGTGGGTCATGCAAGGACATGAGGGTCGTGCAATGTGCACGTTGCATGCGCTGACGGTCCTGCCTTTGGCACCGCCTGGCCGCAACAGTGGCACAGACAAGCTGATGACAGCCTAATGAATGGGTGGAGGGAGGGAGGAGCATCTTGGAGGGTGTGGGTTGCAGAATCGGGGAACTTTGTGGGCCCTTGCCGCAGGGCCCGCAGCAGCAGGCGGCATGTACTGGAAACTAGGTCAAAAGTAGCACACAAAGACAAGGATGTCAGAAAGGACAACTGCAACAGGTGCATGTAAAGGAAGGAGTGTCAGGTTACTCATGGCTCACCCAGAGAATATGGATGAACAATCACCAAAGATGACTGACACAGGATCAGGAAACAGAAGGCCGAGCTGCGCACAGGAGACACACCCTCAGCAGGTGTTGACGGCCCGTTGGTGTGAGCAACCTGCACAAATACATACACAACCATGGACTTCATGCACAATAGAGATTATTATCCATGACGAACTGCATGCATGTTGCCGAACTACACATACACTCATATGCACAATCTTTGACAACTATGCCAGAGATGACGCATGCAAAGTGGCAAGAGTCCTGCATTGACAGAGATGAGGCACTTCGGAGGGTGAGGAACACCTTTATTACTCAAGCTCACACTGAGGGAAATGAATCAATATGAACAGACTCACAGGTCATTTGACTGAACATGTGGGACCTACGCTGGACACCCCCTTCACAACACGGATGTTGTAAATCCAAATGAACTGGCACACAAGTTAAGGGGATGAGCCAAACACCTCCTGCTGCACACGGAGAGGCTGCAATTCCCCATTGAGCCAGTCATGGGGATGTCCCACACTATGTCCACCCGTAGCATCCCATATGTTTCAGAGGGAATTGTTACACACATTGATGCCTTCATCAGAATCCAAAAACCATTACAGATGACTGTCACAAAGGGTGACTGTCAATTCATGGGAGCCATGCTACATATTATGTGCCCCATGGTGAGTCAACATGTATGCATGGTAACACAACATGCACAGAGGCAGTCCCCACACATTCCAAACACGTACCACCCCCAAAATGCCTTGCTGCAATCCTTACGCAAAATGAAATTTCCCCATGTCCGTGCATGGAACGCTGATTCAGCACACGTTGCAATACTCATGAGGAATAGCAGGAGGACAACGATGACACGAGCAGACAACATGCGCAAGAACCTGGGAATGACAGAAACACAAGAAGTCAGCTAAAAGATTTTTCTCCGCATACATGGTCATTTACTAAACAGGAACAATGTTGTCCCCATGCTAATTTAAAATAAAGTGTCCCAGCTAAAATGTGTGGAATGACATAATCACTCGAGTGACACATCAGAACACACATCTAAGTCACTTAGCATACAGTCAGCTGGACACACACATTGCAACACATGCCACCCAAGGCTCCAAGCGTGCACACTCAGACCCAGTGACTCACCATTATGACAAGAAGTTGCGTATTAGCTGACTCCGGATATCCTCCTCCTCCTCCTCCTCCTCATCACTTGCCTCGTGACCAAGCCCTTCATCCTCCACGGGTGGATGTTCCTGCTCATCCTGCTCCAGGATGAGTGGCACTGCCTTCTCCACTGCCATGTTGGGCAGCATGCAGCACACGATGAAGATTTTGCAGACGTTCGCCGGTGCATATGGGAGGGACCGCCTGTCTTGTGAAGGCACCGGAATCGGCCCTTCAGGAGTCCAAACGTCCTCTCAATCACTCGCCTGGTCTGCCCGTGTGCATTGTTGTACCGGTGATCTGCAGCTGATCTTGGGTTGCGGAGAGGCGTCATCAGCCATGGCATGTTGGGATATCCAGAGTCCCCTACATAGAAACATCATGTAAATAAGTGGGTCAGGAGATGCTGTAAGAGCCAGAGATACCGCAACACACATTACAAACAGAGTATACCCACCAACAAGACATGCTCGTTCGTTGTGCAGCCGCCGCATCATTTGTGGCACCCTGCTACGCCTCATGATGTAGGCATCGTGTGCTGACCCTGGAAAACGTGCACAGACATGGGAAATCAGCATGTTAGCAAGACACACCTCAAGGGCATTTATAGAGTGGTAATGTTTACGGTTGCGATAGGCTACCTCCTGTGCCTGTGGTGGTACCAAAGCACATGTGTCCCTTCAATGGACCCAATGACATGGAGCATCCCTCCCAGGGCATAGAAATCACCCTTGACACCTGTCAACTCCTCAGGAGTCGGAAAATGGATGAATTCATCAAGGTGTTCCAACATGGCTGCCAAAACATCACGCAGGACACGGCTGAACATTGTCTGTGACATGCCACCAACATCAGCTATGGTGAAATGAAACGTACCTGTGGCAAAAAAATATAGGGCTGCCATCACCTTCATCTTGGGGGTCAGCGCAGTGGGATACCTGTGTCGCGGTTGGAGGTGTGGTGCCACCTTGGCGGTCAAGTCCTCAATCAACTGTTGAGTGAATCTGTAACGTCGGATGCAGGCACGTTTCCTCATGGCACCCAAGTCTGGCATTGGTCTGGGGACAGCCGGTGCCCTGCAGAAAATTGTGAGGAATGACGAAGATTGAGAGCATAACAACATCAATGTCAATGAACAGAGCACATGCTCAACTGCTACTACACATCTGCTAAATACAGAGTCTGGTGTGTGCAATACATCCAGGACACGTATGCTAGCTTGGTGATACTCCTACGAAAAGCAAGATACACCTGTTGATTGGCAAGTCTACATGACATGCCCTGAAACGAGCTTGGGGCCAGTGCCCTGCAGAAAATTGTGATGAATGACGAAGATTGAGAGCATAACAACATCAATGTCAATGAACACAGCACATGCTCAACTGCTACTACACATCTGCTAAATACAGAGTCTGGTGTGTGCAATACATCCAGGACACGTATGCTAGCTTGGTGACACTCCTACGAAAAGCAAGATACACCCGTTGATTGGCAAGTCTACATGACATGCCCTGAAACGAGCTTGGGGCCAGTCTGAGTGAACAGCCAGAGACATCACAGGAGTGACATACATCCACATAGCTGCATTTAAAGGATGTCATCTCATACAGACAGCTGACGGCAAGATAGACGCACAGGTCACATGGAATGTCAAATGTAGAGATCACACACATTGCCATGAAGGGGTACATGTGAATACAGAAAACACAGACATTGAGACGACGCAGATATGTCCTCATGTGAAAATATCATGTCCGATGCATACAGACCCTGCTTACGTGGGAATCCACATGTGGCATGGTGTGCGTAGATGTGTGCCATGCCCATCTCCACACAGACACATGTTGGATGCAGCAACAGCAGATGTAGTTGACGGAACAGTAACAGCAAGCTCATGGGAACACATGACACACACATGACATAGTCACATCGGGGCACGCTGATTGTGAAATGTCAGTTGTTAGTGTCCCTGTCCCTGTCCCTGGCATCAGGTGGTGGTGACTGTGCCATACCAGTGATGCTGGGCTTGACACGTTTGTACTACAGGCACACATGTGCAAAGTGTGAAGGGGAAGTGTGCCACATAGTGCCCCATCACACATGACATGTGTACACAGGTCATCACACATCAATTGTGCAACTACATGAGGAGACATGTGCAATATCACTGCCTGACACACCTAGGCCCTGCACATGAAAGTCTGCAATGACAATGACTTGATGTACAGCCTTGTGCGAGTCGGAGACCTCCATTCCTTTCATGTGCGCCTCCTATCACCAGTGTAAGCGTGTGAAACGCACCATACACACGCTCTGAGAGCGTGTGTACGGTCCGTATCCCTATTGTAGTGGCGCCGTAGGAGTACGCGTGGTACGGACCGTACACACGCTCTCAGAGCGTATGTACGGTCCCTATCACTATAGTAGTGGTGCCGTAGGAGTACGCATGGTACGGACCGTACACACGTCGTGTGTACGGTCCGTATCACTATAGTAGTGGTGCCGTAGGAGTACGCGTGGTACGGACCGTACACACGTCGTGTGTACGGTCCATATCACTATAGTAGTGATGCCGTAGGAGTACGTGTACACACTCGCGTACTCCTACGGCACCACTACTATAGTGATACGGACCGTACACAGGCTCTCGGAGCGTGTGTACGGTCCATATCACTATTGTAGTGGTGCCGTACATGTACGGGTACATATGAAACGCACCGTACATGTTTTTTTTAATCAAAAATTACATAGGGGACAAGTATTAAGCTCAAAATGCATGCTGGTTGTCATGGATACAGAGATTTCAGTTGCAATGTGGCCATCATGTGGACTTGAAGAATCAGTTGGCCCAAAAATTACAATGTTGCAAAGTGGTGTTTGCCTTGCTATGATGCTCAAAATTTGAACCATGCAAATTCGTGTCATTGGTGTATGTTTAAAGGGATTGGAGGAAACGTAGGATGCAAATGAGTCTGACCAATCACTCTGTACTCCTGTAAATGAAAGCCCCCAGCAAGACAGATAAAAGTCAGGCAGAACCCATGAGAGGGCACTTGCCTGCACAACTTTCCTGTCGACCACACTGCTGCTGTCTGTGCTTCCTCTGGCACCATGTTGCGGACTGTGGAGAGGGCCCAGCCATTCACCATGGAGGAGAATGAGGCCTTGCTGAATGTCCTCCTCCCACAATACCCCAGCCTGTATGGGAGACCAGGGGAGCAGGTGAGTGCTGACCCCAATACTTTTGACTGTACACCTGTTTTGTGGCTGTCACTTCTGGCATTGTGTCCAGGTGTGACAGACATGCAATGAGGTTTAGAGTGGGTCCCAGGGGGGGGGGGAAAGTCTTATGTCTGTCATGCAGAGCATGAAGTAATTCCTGTGTGCACTCCTCACTTGCATTGTGATTACTGTGACATTCACTGCATAGTGCATGATACATTCAGCCTGGCAGATCCTTGGTGGCATTTTTTGGCTATTGTCCTGAGGTGATTCAGTGGTCCCCACGGTGTGCCAGGTGACTGTACCCACAGATGTGTATGAGTTGAGGGGAGCTGGGGTGAGAATGCCCATGTGATGTGTACGCCCTCCTGGACATTGATGTGTGTGAAGGTTCCTTGTCATGTGGGTGAGTGTCTATGTGAAGTGTTGCACCACAGCTGCATGGAGGAGGCAACAGCTCTACCCATCTGATGTGAGGAGTAAGCCGTGCTGTGTGTCTGACTTGCTGAGCTAGCCCGACACCTGTGACACCCCACAGGCAAGTGGCACATGTGCAGAGTGAGGTATGTATCCGCTGTTGCCAATGGCAGGTGATTGATCTGTGCCTGTGTGTGTCAGTGTACTCTGCTGAGGTTGCGTCAGTGGGCTGGGGCAAATAACTGCTTTGAGATGCTGTCCATCAGCCTGGTGTTGCATGTGATGCACAGTGTGTGCCATGATCACAGAGTGTGTCGCACCACTCCTGCCACCTGTGTAGTTTCAATGCCATGTAGGGCATTGTGGCTTCCACAGAGGCCAATGTCGATATGAGTAAGATGGGATTCCTTGGCAGTATCCTTTGCCCTGTTCAACATATCATCGATGTTCAAATGTGTGTCTCTGTGACATGGAGCAGGTGTAGTGATGTTGTCTCACTTTGTCATCCTCACAGGTAACTGCCTACGAGAAGGGGGGGATCTGGAAGCGAATCGTCAGGGCTGTGAGAGTGGCGGGGGTCGCAGTCGGCACCTATCCCAAGTCAGAAAACGGTGGCAGGACATCCGGTGCTGGACCCGGCGGATCGCCAGGGTCCAGCTGGGGCTCTTACCTCCACACCCCCATGGCGGGCGCCGACGCCTGACCACCCACATGATGCGTGTCCTGGCGGTGGTGTTCCCTGACCTGGATAGGCAGTTACAGGAGGGACAGCAGCAAGGAGGGGGTAGGTACCTGTCTGTTTGTTGGGTTGTGTGTCCCCAGCTTTTGGAAGTGCTCTGTAGCCTGGATACTCTGCCAGGGTTTATATGTGCAGTGCATATTCCGTTCCCCAAAGTCAACTGGTGCTCTTATTCGTCCCCTCCCCTGCTTGACATGTGTCCCCTGGTCTGTGTGTAATCACAATTGCAGATGGTCATCTAGCCTGCCAGTTGATCCAAGTGCACATTGCGTTCAGCATCATATGGGAGGGTGATCTGTGACATGTGTTGTTACCTTGTCTGTGCCCTGTCCTGTTCACTCTGTTGGGGGTCCATATTTGTTGGCACTGATGATGAGTCCCAACATGGGAGTGTGAGGTTTCAAATGAACACCCTTGCAGCATGCATGACCAATGTTGTGGCCTCAGACATGATGTACATGTGTGGGAGATATGCATAGTGCCAGGACGGTTGCTCATGTTACAGTCAGATCATTCCAGTAACAAGGAGCAGTGTGCCCACTACAGTCCCCTGAGACACCCTTGCCTCATAATCATGTGTGTCATCCAACACTGTGTCCATTCTCAGTGTGTTCAGCATATGTTTGCCTCTGTGGCATTGTTCCCTGGCCTCATTTGTATTTATCTAAAGTGTGCTACATGTGTCGACTGGACAGGGAGACCCCATTTGGCTTGTGCATACTCACACTGGGCAGTGCCTGTGTGTCTATTCACAACTATCTGTCGATGGTTGTTTGTCACAAATATGTGTTGGCAGCCTCACGAGGTGATGTGGAGTACATTTGGGAAGTCTTTCTGCACATTTTAGTAAAGCCTGATTAAGAGGTGTCACTTCTTGATCTGTCTCAATCACATTGTCTCAGGTATGGGGGATTTGTGCGGGCGAGGCCTACATGGCCAGACCTTATGTCTCCTTGCCAGGTCTGACCTGTGTGTGATAATTGGCTGGACAGATACTCAACGTGCAGTGTCCCGGCGATGTTGTGCAGGGTTTAATGTTTGTGCTTTGCAGCATGTGTCAATTGTTTAGATACTTGATTCCTGCTCATTCATTTTTTGCACCAGTCTGTGGTCAAGATGCTATGTAGTTTGGTCTTTGTGTGCTGACATCTGTGTGGACATTCTGGCTTGCCATGGGGGTGTCTCCTCAGTGCAGGTATGCCTTTTTACAACACAATAGCAGGCCCATTAGCTCATGCATTGTCCTGGGTTTGGACTTGTGTGCCACTCCACATGACAGGCAGTGGGTCAGATGTGTTGGCAACTGTGTCATCAGGTAACGGATGGCCATGTGACAACTGACATAATTCAAGTTGTTAGTCACAAGGTATTGTACCTTGGCACTCACAACACTTGTCAACAGGTCTTCATGTTTTCTATGCTTTAGTTTGATGTTTTGTTGTTAAGAACAATAATGTGCCTGCATGACAGATGTTTTCCAAGGAAGTGCACACCAAACCACCTTTACACTTTCAGGGAACACACTGGCACAATTTTAAAGAAGGCACTGTTCTAATGAGACTGTTTTTCAGATTATACAGATACATGTTCCCCCAGTGTTGTATAAATTGAGTAGGTCCTTGGTTGTTGGTGATACCAACTTACGAGTGTCAAGTCATCAAGCCCTCCGTGGGCCCATGTATATGTGCTTTCTGCAACTACATTTCTTCCTAACAGTGGCTTCTTTAAAGAAGGCTGCCAGCTTCTTCAATGACTGGGTAAATGTAGTTTTGTGTGCACCTCCTTGGGCGCCATCTCTAATGAAGGCACATGTGTGTTCTGTTCACAAAATGGCACATTCCCACATTCTGACCATGTCGATTGTGTCAAGGATTGTGATTCCCAAGGGACCAACATTTTTTCGTTTTGTGTTCCAAAGTACTTACAGGTCTCTGAGTGTGGGGACACCTTTGGTATTTAAGTGTGTTACTTAGCCTTGGGTGCACCACTACTGTTTCTTTCAGGGTAAACAAGAGGTGGCATGCCTTCATTGTATTGCTGTGCTCACCTGTTCCCAGACACTAGCTCCTCAGTGTTTTCTCATTCAAGTTTTGGGCTGGTGTGTCCTATTGTTCCTTGTGTCTAAGTGGCATGGTGGGTCTACCAACTGGGGAGTACAGGGCTTACATATGTGCGGAGTAATCTAGCTGTTACTCATGATGCATTGCCTGATATGCACTGTGACCTATTGTTTTTGTACTCATGTGTCAGATGTATACAGGTGACTGATGTTTTTCTGTATCTTCACCTTGCCCACAGCATCATCATTGGAAACCGAGGGAGACACCGGCACGGACCTGGATGACGGACCCAGCACCAGTGCCACCAGTGCTGGAGAGTCTGCGGGAGCCAGTGGCACGGATGGCGAGGGGAGTCAGTCAGAGGACCTGTCTGGTGGCGAATCCAGCTACGACGCAGACGGGTCCGAGGCTGACCTCATCGAGGGGGCGGAGGCTGCTACAACACCTGCCGTTAAAGATAAGGGTAAACCCAAAAATCACTGGGAGCTGGGTATCAGACAGTATAAGGGAAAAAATGGTCCCAGAGCATACAAGCTTGTTAAAGCCTACACAAAATCGACATCGAAGGGTACTTAAACAAGTAAGTGATGTCAAAGTGTTATTTAATCACACATTGGCAGAATACACATTTTTCATAAATACATTGACACTAGTCGAACAGTGCGGGGTGCCAAAGGAGGGAGGGGGTAGTGAGTAAAGTGAGGTAAAAGGGCAAGTGACATATAACTTTAATGACTCTGACACACATCAACTGTAAGGCAAACAATTCTATGCCACACAATCCAGATGAAATTCATTCGTTTGAACGTAGATTATTCAACAAAAACCATGTACAATCGGAAGAACACAGTGTACATTGCACTGTTGAGGGTACTGGCAATATCATATGTCGACGTTTCGACCCCTGAACACAGGTAGGTTGGTTGGCTCCTTACTAACGGGGTCTTCTTCAGGACAGAAGTGACGGTGTAACAAGGAGGAAAGGCACCATGTTGGAAGATGAACAGATACTCAATATTGGCTTGGCGTCAGAAGGCGCGGGGGCTGGTAGGCTCCAAACGAGGGTGTCTGCGAACTTTGAGGAAAGCATTTGTTGCTATTGCTCACGAGGCCAAATTTCACTGCGATTGGTTTCACGTATCCCACCGATGGTTTCCCACGGCGTGTGATGTTGGAGTAAATAATACCTCCGGTGTGATTTTGATCATTAATGAGTGTCACTCACCCCACCCTCGTTTGGAGCCTACCAGCCCCCGCTGTACACTGTGTTCTTCCAATTGTACATGGTTTTTGTTGAATAATCTACGTTCAAACGAATGAATTTCATCAGGATTGTGTGGCATAGAATTGTTTGCCTTACAATTGATGTGTGTCAGTGTCATTAAAGTTATATGTCACTTGCCCTTTTACCTCACTTTACTCACTACCCCCTCCCTCCTTTGGCACCCCGCACTGTTCGACTAGTGTCAATGTATTTATGAAAAATGTGTATTCTGCCAATGTGTGATTAAATAACACTTTGACATCACTTACTTGTTTAAGTACCCTTCGATATCGATTTTGTGTAGGCTTTAACAAGCTTGTATGCTCTGGGACCATTTTTTCCCTTATGCTACAACACCTGGCAGCAGCCCAACATCTGTCCCCGCCTCCTCCATTCCCAGCACCGCCCTCCCAGTTGCTCAGGTCCCTTCTGTACGTGCAGGGCACCACCATGTCTCCTTCGGGACAGGTACGAACCCCCTGCCCCTGTCACCCCTGCTGCCCTCAGTGCAGAGTCTGTGGACATACTGCGGCAGTTGCAAGTTGGGCAGGCATCGGTGCTGACTGTCCTCCATGGCCACACCACACTGCTAACACAGATGGTGTCGTTCATGGAGGGCATGTCAGCATCGATGTCTGAACAACGCAGGTTTCTGCGGTCCATGGACTCTTCACTGACAGCAGCAGTGAGTCTCCTGCAGCGCTTCGTCCCCCCCACCCCAGCCTCATCCACACTTCCCTCTCCCATACCTGTCCCATGCACACCCAGTCATTCCCAAGCACGCACCCTACCAGACACAGACAGCACACCACCAAGTAAGGGCAAGTGCACACCTCCTTTCACGCACACTCAGGTGGATGTAGGCACACTCACTGGGTCTGGGGCAAAAAGACATACACGCAGCCACAGTCTAAGTCTGCAGGCCTCACAACCCAATCCCTCCAAAAGCACTCCCCTTGGCTTCCCTGCCAAACTGACACCCGAAGAGGTGGCCATCACCCACACTGTGACACCACCCCGCAAGCGGGTGAGGAAGTCCCCGGCCAGGGTAGTCAAATCCCCCCCCTTTCCACCCCCTCCCCCACGAGCGCTATACCCCATCCCTCGGCCACCCCCCCCCCTCGGCCGCCCCCCCTCCGTTGGCCCTGGGGTTTCTCCCGGTGCAGGGCTTAACCTGGACGCCCTGGCAGCAGTGTGCAGCGACGTGCTAACATTCACCTTTGCCGCTGCCCCACCCCCTGCGTTGGAGACGTCCACCCCTGCACCCACCACACCTGCCCTTCCCCCTCCTGTCCCTGCGGTGCCTGGTCCTTCCCCACATGATGCCCCCCCCCCCGGTCGACAAACCTGAGGGTTCCAATGTGCAGGCAAGCTAGGGTAGATACGTGCCCATGTGTCCCCCCAAGGACTTCTATTGTGGACTGGCCATTGGCCTTTGTATATAGTGTCATTGCATGATTTTTTTTAATGCTGAATAAAGCATTTTATTTTTACTTTGCACACTATGGCATTTCAGGTATTGATGTTGGTGCTGAGGCTCCTGGAGTTGGTGTAGTGGTAATGTGTTATGGTTCTGAGGGCTTAACCTGGATGCCCTGGCAGCAGTGTGCAGCGACGTGCTAACATTCACCTTTGCCGCTGCCCCACCCCCTGCGTTGGAGACGTCCACCCCTGCACCCACCACACCTGCCTTTCCCCCTCCTGTCCCTGCAGTGCCTGGTCCTTCCCCACATGATGCCCCCCCCCCCGGTCGACAAACCAGAGGGTTCCAATGTGCAGGCAAGCTAGTGTAGATGCGTGCCCATGTGTCCCCCCAAGGCCTTCTATTGTGGACTGGCCATTGGCCTTTGTATATAGTGTCATTTCATGATTTTTTTTAATGCTGAATAAAGCATTTTATTTTTACTTTGCACACTATGGCATTTCAGGTATTGATGTTGGTGCTGAGGCTCCTGGAGTTGGTGTAGTGGTAATGTGTTATGGTTCTGAGAAATGTTCTACTCTGATGGTCATGAGGTGGACCATGGTTTCTGCTTGTCATCACAAGGTCTCTGCAAAGAATTTTTGTTAGTGTGTGTTATTTTGGTTTTGAGACATTGTCCCAAGGAGTGTTCCTTCCTCTGTGGCACCTGACATCTTCCCTGCAAAGAGTTGCACAATTGTTGTGCTGACCTGTGTCTACATTTCCTTTGTTGGTGACGGATCCCTTCAACTATGGCCATGCCTGCTCAGCAATGTCTCCGGCTGCATCGTCTGTGCCATCCTTGCTAGTCACTGTACTTGTGTATTGAGTATGTTGAAATGCCTTTGTTAGAAATGGGATTTCTGGTTGGCTAGGGCTTGCGCCAAAGTCAGGCAGAAACCACCACTCTAGTCAGGGCAAGGAAGTTACACGCCAAAGATAACCCCTGCTCACCCCCTTGGTAGCTTGGCACGAGCAGTCAGGCTTATCTCTGAGGCGATGTGTAAAGCGTTTGCGCGCGCACCCAGCAACAACACCCAAGGCCCACCACAAAGGAAACTCCACACAAGGTATTATATAAAAATAACCTTTGTATTATACACAACACATTAGATGAAAACACACACTTTACAATGTGCCAACAGGCACGGGCAGAATTTACAAGGGATTATATATACAGGGGACAGGGCCACATGGACCACTGTCAGGAATTAGCACTTTTGGAACATAGGAATAATACTTTAGTACAAAATAGCAAATGTAGCACACAACCAGTAACTACTGGTATCAGGTAAGTACCACCTACGCAACCCTAACCACCTTAGGAAAATACTGCGCAGGGAATCAGGACCTCACTAGTACCACCTGTACTAGAGAGAAAACAACCACCTAAGTATCACAATACCTGTAGGGGTAAACGCACATTACACCTGATGCATCACATTCAGAGGTGTAGGAAAAGAAACAATAGCGCCAAACTCACATTAGCCACCACTGTGGCAGTCCCTAGGCCAACTGGCCTTGAAGGGGCAAGGACGCCCTGTGTCCAGGAAAGTCAGGGCGCGCCTGCGCAGGCTGCGCAAGCCAGAACACCGAGGCCACAACCTAAACGTTGCAGCTGCCCACGAAGTGCTGGGCAGCTGTAGGGCAATGTCCCCTGGGCCCTTCTGGGCGCTGTACGAAATGAAATGCCCCCCTAGAGCCTCGCAGGCACTAAATAATGCTGTGCTCCAACGTTGGAGTCCCACACGGGGGACTCTTTAAACAAACTGCCCCCTAGCCTCGCAGGCTCTACACCAATAGCGGCACCGTCGTTGGAGCCTTCACGGCTCTTGAGAGTAAATCTGGCACCTTTACATTGGAGTCCCTACGGACTCTGAATCAACAATGGTCCCCACCGTTGGAGTCCTGCTCGGAGGACTCGAAAGAAGAATGCCCCCGAGCGCTCTGAGCAAATCCTTAGCGCACTCGGAGCCTCACGGGGCTCACAGACCCGGATCGCCCTCCTGCGGCCCCCACTCACCTCCGGACTCCGTCGGGTCGGGCCCAGCAGGTGACAAGGGGCTCTTCTCTTCCGGTCCGGCCCAGCGCGGGGTAGGCTCCCGCCTGGGTCTTCGCTCATGGGTTGCCGACGCGCTGCTCGGGGCTCTTCTTGCGGCCAGTGCAGGAGCGCGGGGTAGGCTCCCGTCGCTTCCTGCTTCTAAGTTCCGAGGCCCCGCTCCCAGTCAGGACTTCCGACTCTCCGATCCACGAGGCCCCGGTTGCTAAGCAACCCCCGTGCACTCTCCAACCGCAGCGCGGCTCTCCTCTGACGCGGCGGGTGACGTGGCAAGGTGCTCCCGGGGTTCCCGGGCCGGCAGCGGTGATTCCTGTGGAGCGCGGGGTAGGCACCCGCTCGGAGGCAGAAACGCGGGGTGGGCACCCGCTTTTAGAGATCACCAGAAAGCGGCAGGAGGCGGGGTGGGCACCCGCGACGGGAGAAATCCAAAGTAGGCAATAAAAACGGGGCAAATGCCGGGTGGGCACCGGCGCTTCTCTGAGGGCAGTAAATCGAGGTGGGCACTCGATTATGGCGGCAATGTCCCTGGCAGGGTGGGCACCTGCCAGGGGACTTCAGGCTCTGCAGAGACGGGGCAGACGCCGGGTGGGCACCGGCTTTTTAGAAATAGCGCGCTCCAAGCGCTAAGGAAAACAAGGGAGAGCGCTCCCAGCGCTCAAGGCCAGTTCAGCGCTCCCAGGCGCTTAGAGATCCAAATAGAGCGCTCCCAGCGCTTCAGGGCACACGATCAGCCAAAGTCCAGGCAAGTCCTCCCCTGCATGCAGCAGGGCAGGGGTGGGGGCAAGGCTGGACCCAGAGCCAGCTCACTGGGCCTCCAGGCAGGGAGGTAGTCCAGGTGGCGGTCCTCTGGTCCAGCAGCAGGAGCAGCCCCCCTCAGGCAGGATCCTGGCAAAGAACAGTTTCTGTGGGGACACAGCCCCATTTTTATACAGCAAACCCCTTTGTTCTGGGTTCAGGGTGAGGGGGGAAAACCAGTCGCAGCTGGTTGGGGAGCACCCTTGATGTGCTCAGCCCCTCACTCTATTCACTGGCAGGGCTAGGGTCGTCAGTCGCACCACAGGGGGCGGGGCCAGCATTGTGTGTGGAAAACCCTGTCCTATTCAGGACCCAGGTGTACTCCTCCCACCCATCTAGCTGCTGATCTCCCCATTCACCACTGGGTGACTCATCCTGACTCTGGGGAATCCCTAGCCCGTCACATGACATGACCAGCCAATCACGCGACAGACACACTGCACACAGAAGTGCCCACCTCTAGAAGTGGCACTTCCACACTAGGTACATGCACGCCGCACACATCATCGCGCAGCATTCACTCCCACGAGTCCGCACATACCAAACTCGGGCCTGCACACCCCACGCATCAGGAACTACTAGGGACACATACACTCCCCATGCATTCCTATGGGAGGGCAGGCCTATCTCACCACATGCACTCAGAGCACGCACGCACTTTACCCTGGGACACAGGGAAAGTGCGCAGAAACCAAAAAATTACCACACCAAGTCACCAGTAAAAAGCAAAAAAGTTCAGGGGTGAACCTGCCAGAAGGGCCAAGTCCAACACAACCCCCTTCCAGCCAAAACGCAGGGCAGACCAATCACCACCGTGATGGACTTCCCTGCTTGGGGCGATAGAACACGGACGCGGGCCTGCAACTGCAGGGACACCCTCCGGTTCTACGCCACGGTGAACCCATGGAATTCTTTCTAACACCACTGTCTGGACCAACTGGGCTACCCCACTGGTACTCCCAAGCTGTCCGCGGCCAAGACCAGGCCCTAGGCCACCCAGGTGCCACCGGTCTTTGCCTAATCACAGAGTGGGGGGTAGTAACCCCTGGCACATAGCGGCCATTCTCCACTCTTCCTCTCTGCAAGACAGGACTAGACTGCCACTGGTTCTCCAGCCTAGGGTCTACACCCTCAGGCGGACCAGGAGTCTCAGGGAAGGCTCTCCTCCCCTTACCTCTTCTCCTAGGGTTCCTCCTCCTCTGGCGAGGGGTACACCTAGAACGCCATTCCAACCCAGGGTTTAACCCCTCAGGTTGTACCGGGGGCAGAGGTGGGCTCTCCCACCCTCTGCACCCCCTTCCAGAACCCTGCTCCCTACCAACTGGGGCGGTACCTCTGGAAGAAGAACTGGTTGGGACGCTGATTACAGACGTCCCACCCTTCAGGTCAGGCTGATCCTGAACCTGGCCTCCCAACCTCCGGCCTAGAACCTTTGGTGGAATAATTGCCTGGCACTCCAGGACTTCTGGGGATTTCCACTCCATCCCCCTGAGGCTATCAAAGGACACATATGTCGAGCGACTGTCTGTCTGGCGCTGATCTCCTGTCCCCTGTCCACCTGACAGTGCGCGGAGATCCCCCAGAACAGAAGTGGTGCCACCCTGGTCACTACACGGGATCCTAGCCCAACTGGGTAGTCCCTGACCCACAGGCTCTTCCACTGGGAAACTCATCCCCCAATCACTCCTCACACTGGACTCCTGTACCCTCCCTACCGGAGCGGTACTGCCAGACTCTAGAACCACAGGAGCCCTGGTTACAGGTGCTCCAGGTCCTCTACTCACCAGGAGATCTTCCTCAAATGGGCTAACAGGACAGCCTAGGTCCCCAACTTGGTGTTCCCTCATGGAACCATCCAAGTCCTGAGGCAGGGTTTCGTACGTCCGGGGACCCTCGGTCACCCTCTCACTCCTGCTCCACTGAGCCAGGCAGTGAGCCCCTACACCCTCCTCGCTATCCTGGGACCTAGCTGGGCTACACTGAGCCTCTTCCACCACGCTGGGCTGGAAGATACCTGACCCACTACTTTTGGAGTCACTCCCTAATGACTCTAGAGAACCTCTAGCCCTTTCCCAGCGCTCTGCTTCCTCCGCAAGCTCAAGGGGCTCAGACAATCCACACCCCAACAGGTGTTGGCGCAACCCTGGCACACAACAACTGAGCAGGTGTTCTTTGAGAACCAGATTACACAGTATGTCAAAATCACTTGCTGTGGAAATCCAATCAAACATTGCATCCTCACATCCATCCACAAACTCCTCCCAAGTCTGGTGAGACAGTTTCCTACTGCCCCTGAATTTCAACCTTAACTCCTCCTCCTGGGAAACAGGTACCAGACTGGGGGAACTGGGACTGGGATTTCCTACACTGGAATCTATCTGGCTGCTACCACTGGACTCAACCCTCCCTGGGGAGTCCAGAAAATTAAAACTGCGCGCAGGGGATAGTCTACCCTCCAGAGCTACTTTGCCTCTGGTGGAGGCCCTCTCAGCCTCCTCTACCCTCTCCCGCGCCAAGACCCACTCAGTCTCTCGCTGTTGCTTCCTGGCCTCCAGCTGCGCCATAGCCTGAGCATGCTCTAACCTGAGCTTCTCTAACGCCAGCTGGTGCTCCCTTTCTTTCCTCCTATCTTCCCACTCCTCTGGGGACAGGGAAAGGGATGAGGCGCTGCCTCCTACGCTGGACCCAGCAAGGGACGCCCTACCTATGGGGTCCTCACTCTCTACTGGCGTCCAGGTATTGTCATCCTCTTCCTCCTCTTCTGAATCTTCAGGGCTCCCCACAGACCCACCACCCTCCAGGTGTGAGGCCCAGGCCCTTTCCATACTGTGCTCAAGATCCCATGGACCCTTTTGCCATAGGACCAGGTGGTCCTGAAGTTCGTACAGGGTGTCGGACTCTCCCTCTGTACAGTACCTTTCTAACTCCTGCTTCTGGCGCCAAGCTAGCTCATAGGGATCACAAGCAGGCTCCATTCTGGTGGACGTTATGGTTAAAATTATACAGGGAACCTAGGGGTCTGAGTTTCACACAATTCACAAAAAGATTCAGAAAGCTCTCTAACCCAGAGAACTCACACTCACTTGCCTAGTGCCACACACCATCCATCCACACACACAACCCTCCCCTCGGACTGGTAAGGCAGTTTCTACCACCCCTGATTCCTCAACCTGACCACCACGTGACACAGGTACCAACTCTGGGCGCAGGGCGGGGGACAAATGTACTGGACACTATTACGCTGCCACCACTGGATCCCACCCTCCGGTGAATCCAGAAACACAATGCACTAAGGGGGATGATCTACCCTCCCGAGCTAGGGACACCTAACTCACAGTGCACAAAACCACATTTCCAAAGAAATGACAATTAAAAACAAACTTAAAACAATAATCCCTATACCATGTGATTTATCTAAATGCAGAGTTTTGTAGTGCGGCCAGTTGCCGCTGCGGTACAGCGCAAACGCAAGTCCAAATCCCACCGCTGCCACCAATGTTAGAAATGGGATTTCTGGTTGGCTAGGGCTTGCGCCAAAGTCAGGCAGAAACCACCACTCTAGTCAGGGCAAGGAAGTTACACGCCAAAGATAACCCCTGCTCACCCCCTTGGTAGCTTGGCACGAGCAGTCAGGCTTATCTCTGAGGCGATGTGTAAAGCGTTTGCGCGCGCACCCAGCAACAACACCCAAGGCCCACCACAAAGGAAACTCCACACAAGGTATTATATAAAAATAACCTTTGTATTATACACAACACATTAGATGAAAACACACACTTTACAATGTGCCAACAGGCACGGGCAGAATTTACAAGGGATTATATATACAGGGGACAGGGCCACATGGACCACTGTCAGGAATTAGCACTTTTGGAACATAGGAATAATACTTTAGTACAAAATAGCAAATGTAGCACACAACCAGTAACTACTGGTATCAGGTAAGTACCACCTACGCAACCCTAACCACCTTAGGAAAATACTGTGCAGGGAATCAGGACCTCACTAGTACCACCTGTACTAGAGAGAAAACAACCACTTAAGTATCACAATACCTGTAGGGGTAAACGCACATTACACCTGATGCATCACATTCAGAGGTGTAGGAAAAGAAACAATAGCGCCAAACTCACATTAGCCACCACTGTGGCAGTCCCTAGGCCAACTGGCCTTGAAGGGGCAAGGACGCCCTGTGTCCAGGAAAGTCAGGGTGCGCCTGCGCAGGCTGCGCAAGCCAGAACACCGAGGCCACAACCTAAACGTTGCAGCTGCCCACGAAGTGCTGGGCAGCTGTAGGGCAATGTCCCCTGGGCCCCTCTGGGCTCTGTACGAAATGAAATGCCCCCCTAGAGCCTCGCAGGCTCTAAATAATGCTGTGCTCCAACGTTGGAGTCCCACACGGGGGACTCTTTAAACAAACTGCCCCCTAGCCTCGCAGGCTCTACACCAATAGCGGCACCGTCATTGGAGCCTTCACGGCTCTTGAGAGTAAATCTGGCCCCTTTACATTGGAGTCCCTACGGACTCTGAATCAACAATGGCCCCCACCGTTGGAGTCCTGCTCGGAGGACTCGAAAGAAGAATGCCCCCGAGCGCTCTGAGCAAATCCTTAGCGCACTCGGAGCCTCACGGGGCTCACAGACCCGGATCGCCCTCCTGCGGCCCCCACTCACCTCCGGACTCCGTCGGGTCGGGCCCAGCAGGTGACAAGGGGCTCTTCTCTTCCGGTCCGGCCCAGCGCGGGGTAGGCTCCCGCCTGGGTCTTCGCTCATGGGTTGCCGACGCGCTGCTCGGGGCTCTTCTTGCGGCCAGTGCAGGAGCGCGGGGTAGGCTCCCATCGCTTCCTGCTTCTAAGTTCTGAGGCCCCGCCCCCAGTCAGGACTTCCGACTCTCCGATCCACGAGGCCCCGGTTGCTAAGCAACCCCCGTGCACTCTCCAACCGCAGCACGGCTCTCCTCTGACGCGGCGGGTGACGTGGCAAGGTGCGCCCGGGGTTCCCGGGCCGGCAGCGGTGATTCCTGTGGAGCGCGGGGTAGGCACCCGCTCGGAGGCAGAAACGCGGGGTGGGCACCCGCTTTTAGAGATCACCAGAAAGCGGCAGGAGGCGGGGTGGGCACCCGCGACGGGAGAAATCCAAAGTAGGCAATAAAAACGGGGCAAATGCCGGGTGGGCACCGGCGCTTCTCTGAGGGCAGTAAATCGAGGTGGGCACTCGATTATGGCGGCAATGTCCCTGGCAGGGTGGGCACCTGCCAGGGGACTTCAGGCTCTGCAGAGACGGGGCAGACGCCGGGTGGGCACCGGCTTTTTAGAAATAGCGCGCTCCAAGCGCTAAGGAAAACAAGGGAGAGCGCTCCCAGCGCTCAAGGCCAGTTCAGCGCTCCCAGGCGCTTAGAGATCCAAATAGAGCGCTCCCAGCGCTTCAGGACACACGATCAGCCAAAGTCCAGGCAAGTCCTCCCCTGCATGCAGCAGGGCAGGGGTGGGGGCAAGGCTGGACCCAGAGCCAGCTCACTGGGCCTCCAGGCAGGGAGGTAGTCCAGGTGGCGGTCCTCTGGTCCAGCAGCAGCCCCCCTCAGGCAGGATCCTGGCAAAGAACAGTTTCTGTGGGGACACAGCCCCATTTTTATACAGCAAACCCCTTTGTTCTGGGTTCAGGGTGAGGGGGAAAACCAGTCGCAGCTGGTTGGGGAGCACCCTTGATGTGCTCAGCCCCTCACTCTATTCACTGGCAGGGCTAGGGTCGTCAGTCGCACCACAGGGGGCGGGGCCAGCATTGTGTGTGGAAAACCCTGTCCTATTCAGGACCCAGGTGTACTCCTCCCACCCATCTAGCTGCTGATCTCCCCATTCACCACTGGGTGACTCATCCTGACTCTGGGGAATCCCTAGCCCGTCACATGACATGACCAGCCAATCACGCGACAGACACACTGCACACAGAAGTGCCCACCTCTAGAAGTGGCACTTCCACACTAGGTACATGCACGCCGCACACATCATCGCGCAGCATTCACTCCCACGAGTCCGCACATACCAAACTCGGGCCTGCACACCCCACGCATCAGGAACTACTAGGGACACATACACTCCCCATGCATTCCTATGGGAGGGCAGGCCTATCTCACCACATGCACTCAGAGCACGCACGCACTTTACCCTGGTACACAGGGAAAGTGCGCAGAAACCAATAAATTACCACACCAAGTCACCAGTAAAAAGCAAAAAAGTTCAGGGGTGAACCTGCCAGAAGGGCCAAGTCCAACAGCCTTCATGGAGAAATTCTCCCTTTTCAGCACTATGCACGTGTGTACTCCCGGCCTAGCACACATATGGTACTTTTTCTGCAGGGTATTTGGGCAGCTGACTTAAAATTGTGGGCATTGTATCTGTGGGAACTCCACCCTAGTCCTTCCATGAGAGACAACATCTTGGTGGCTGGCCAAGCACCTGAACATTCCTATCAGTCCTGGGATGTGCGTGACAGATGTGTTCCCTTTGGCTCTCTTAGTTTAGTAGGCAGTGACATGACTATACAGTCTTGTGGCATGATCTCAGTGTGTGTATTGTGCTGCATCCGCCAGGGGTGGGTATGCATGTGTTATTTGTCCTCACACCTACATGTGGTGTGTCATGCAGTGGGGGAGTGACATCCATCCTCCTGGGAGTGGGACACTGCTGTCAGTGATGTGTTGTTATGGCACTATCATCATTGTCCACAGTTAGGGATGCGTACATACACCCATGGAGTTGTGGTCATCTGATAATGATGTACACCCCCCCCATGTCTCTGTCCACTGCTGGGAGTCCTCTGCACCCACCCCTCACATGTCTGTCCACTGCTGGGAGTAATATGCACCCACCCCTCATATGTCTGTCCACTGCTGGGGGTGATTTGCACCCACCCCATGTCTCTGTCCACTGCTGGGAGTCCTGTGCACCCACCCCTCACATGTCTGTCAACTGCTGGGAGTGATATGCACCCACCCCTCATATTGCAGGCCACTGCTGGGAGTCCTCTGCACCCACCCCTCACATGTCTGTCCACTGCTGGGAGTGATATGCACCCACCCCCATGTCTCTGTTCACTGCTGGGAGTCCTGTGCACCCACTCCTCACATGTCTGTCCACTGCTGGGAGTGATATGCACCCACCCCCATGTCTCTGTCCACTGCTGGGAATCCTCTGCACCCACCCCTCACATGTCTATCCACTCATGAGAGTGATATGCACCCACCCCTCATATTGCAGGCCACTGCTGGAAGTCCTCTGCACCCACCCCTCACATGTCTGTCCACTGCTGGGAGTGATATGCACCCACCCCCATGTCTCTGTCCACTGCTGGGAGTCCTGTGCACCCACTCCTCACTTGTCTGTCCACTGCTGGGAGTGATATGCACCCACCCCCATGTCTCTGTCCACTGCTGGGAGTCCTCTGCACCCACCCCTCACATGTCTGTCCAAAGCTGGGAGTGATATGCACCCACCCCTCATGTTGCAGGCCACTGCTGGGAGTCCTCTGCACCCACCCCTCACATGTCTGTCCACTGCTGGGAGTGATATGCACCCACCCCTCATGTTGCAGGCTACTGCTGGGAGTCCTGTGCACCCACCCCTCACATGTCTGTCCACTGCTGGGAGTGATATGCACCCATCCCTCATGTTGCAGGCCACTGCTGGGTGTCCTCTGCACCCACCCATCACATGTCTGTCCACTGCTGGGAGTCCTCTGCACCCACCCCCATGTCTCTGTCCACTGCTGGTAGTGATATGCACCCACCCCCATTTCTCTGTCCACTGCTGGGAGTCCTCTGCATCCACCCCTCACATGTATGTCCACTGCTGGCAGTGATATGCACCCACCCCTCATATGTCTGTCCACTGCTAGTGGTGATATGCACTCACCCCTCACATGTCTATCCACTGCTGGGAGTGATATGCACTCACCCCATGTCTCTGTCCACTGCTGGGAGTCCTCTGCACCCACCCCTCACATGTCTGTCCACTGCTGGGAATCCTATGCAGCCACACCCCCACCCACCCCCTTGGTGCAGTACACTGCTGTCCTGGGCCTACACACACACCAATATAGAGGTAATATGCTGCACCAGGCCGTAGACCAACATTTGTGGTGTGTGTACGCCTTGTATCCAAAATGTACTGGTACCGTAGGGGTACGTGTGATACGGACCGTACCCCCGCATTCATGGGGTGTGTACGGTCCGTACCAAGCGTACCCCTATGGCCCAAATACAATGGTGATACAGCCCGTACCCACACTATGTATGCGTGGGTGCGGTCCGTATCACTATAGTAGTGGTGCCGTAGGGGTATGCGTGGTAAAGCCCGAACACATGCCCTTTGAGCGTGTGTATGGTCAGTTCCACACGTACCCCTATGGCACCACTACAATGGTGATACGGACCGTACACACGCTCTGAGGGCGTGTGTACAGTCCGTACCACGCATACCCCTATGGCACCACTCCAATGGTGTTACGGACCGTACACACTCTCTGAGGGCGTGTGTACGGTCCATACCACGCGTACCCCTACGGCACCACTACAATGGTGAGACGGACCGTACACACGTTCTGAGGGCGTGTGTACGGTCCGTACCACGTGTACCCCTATGGCACCACTACAATGGTGATACGGACCGTACACACGCTCTGGGGGCATGTGTACGGTCCGTACCACGTGTACCCCCACGGCACCACTGATATAGTGCTACGGACCGTACCCACGCTATGTATGTGTGAGTACGGTGCGTATCACTAGTGTAGTGTTGCCGTAGGGGTAGGCGTACACGTCCACTTCTGTTGTTGCGTGACGCAGGGATTGGTGGACACGCCCCCGGAGTGACCAGACCCTTGAGGTAATGTATGTCCTCAATATTGTAGGTTTTAATTTGGGTAGGGGAATGTTTCCTGCCCCTCACCCCCCCCTTGGCCCCTGGGTGCTGTTCTCACCTTCTGCGTCGTGTGCGTCGGGTTCGGTGCACCAGGTCGTAGGCTAAGAGGGCCGGGATGACACGTAGGATGGGGTCCATGGCAGTCCGTCGCGTACCGGGGCTCCGTTTTTGCGTCGGATTCAGTTTTCCGGCTCTTTTTGGCTGCCTAAAAAAAATAGCTGTGCGGAGTGATGTAGGGACAAATCGTACTTGCTGGTCCGTAAAACGCTGCCTGACTCCGTACGGACATCGCGTACGCGCTGTCCAGGATCAGCCTCGTAGGTAATTTTTCGCCGTACGGTGTTTTGTACGATTTGTATGGAAATGGTATTTCGGTACGAATCGTACTTGCTGGATTGTACGGTGTATTTCCCGGGTACGAGTCGTATGGAGAATACGCTCCGTACGACGACTCGTACCCGGGTTTTACAGGATCCGAATCGGCACCTGTATGTATTAGTTATAATTTTTAAACATTATAAAATATTTTTAACTATGTTTCTTTTAATTATATGTATTATTTACTTTATTTTACACTTTTTTTAACCTAAAAAACCCCCGATATTTGTAACAATATTTTTTTTCTCAATATTTTTGTACTTACCATAATGTAGATAGAACTTCGATATTCTGGACATCGATATTCTTGCGTCTATATTTCTGTAGCTCGAAATTCTGACTGTTGATATTCTGTCAGTGGTCTATAAGAAAGGAGATAAATCTGAGGCCAAAAACTACAGACCAATTTCACTCCTGGATAGCACGGCTAACTTATTGCCCAGTATACTCAAGCCAAGCATGGCAAGTTATACGTAGCATTTTTGGACGTATCCACAGCGTTTGACTGCGTTGCTCATCACCACCTGTGGAGGATTATGCATGAAATGGGCATTGATGAGACCGTTATTGTTTTTATCAGGCAGCTTTAGTCCTCAGCAATGGCCTGCGTCCGTTACCGGAGACAGGGAGAGTGCACTAGGTCGTTCCCAATTAACAGGGGCGATCGACAGGGTTGTGTACTCGCCCCATTTCTTTTTTTCCATCTACACCAATGGGGTGGGAACACCCCTGTCAAACTCAACCTCGGATATTCCTAAGATTAAGAATGTGTGCACCCCAATTCTCCTTTACGCAGACAGTGCGGTGATATTTGCCCGTTCTGACTTAGCCCTACAGAAATTATTACAGGTCTACGTAAGAGGCATGAGAAGTCTGGATCTAAAAATTAATGAGGTGAAGTCCTTTATTTTAATCACTGGCCATGAAGGTTCCCAATTTTTATATAGGTGGACAGAAAATAGTCCAAATTGATACCTTTTCTTATCTTGGGGTCAACTAAATTGGTCCAACATGATTGCCACAAGGGAATTATCGATGGAAAAAAGTATTGTTGCCCGGAAATCTTTTACAAAAAAACTAGGATTGAAACCCCTTGATATGGTTAAAAAAGTTTATACTGCAACATCTGTCTCAGTATCAACCTACGGGGCAGGCATTTGGGGATTTTCTAATTCCTCAGCTCTCCAGACCATTGAGGATATTTTCAGGAACAAACTAGTTGGCCTTCCCGCAGGTTGCTCTAACTTCATTTGTCACGCAGAATTAGATGTTATATATATTACTGACACAGTTAGCCTGGCTCCAATTATACTATGACATTCTATTTGGAGAAGAGACTCTGTTAACCTTACACAGAAGCTAATAGATGACTGTCTCCCTCCTGAATATTGTTTTAGGATCTTGTGGATTACATACATTAAAAACATACATACATTAAAAATAGCCTCTCTTCCCTTGGTCTAGAGCACTTATTCACTTAACCATCAAACTGCTCTACCATCTCAAAAAGTAAAATCTTATCTAGACAGACTGATTGACCAGGAAGGCATGCCCCAAATTTACTGACAAACCTACACCATAGATTTATCTTATTAAGGTTCTGTCTGAACTTTATACCTTCCATCGGGAATCTATTCCATACACAATCTTCCTCCTTGTCCATGTAATGGCTTTTCCACACAATCAAACTTACACATTTCTTCTTTTGCAAATTTTATGCGGGACACCGTAAGAGATTCATTCTGCCACTGATGCGCAAATATAATTTCACACAATGCCGCCCAGGAATGTATTTTTTACAATCACTACCTAATCACTTAGTCAGATATTCAGTGGGGGTCCTTTTTACTCCTTTCCTGGAAGACCAGGCAATTACATAATAATCATCTATGAATTATATGTTTTACTTTGTTTTAAATTGATGCTTTTACTTGTCCTTTTAATATTTTGCACAATGATGAATGTTTTTAACTGTTTTCTTCACCATATTGTACTATGATGGAGGTCTTTTCTATTTTTGAATCTTTGTATATTTTGCTTGATGACTGAGGGCCTGATTTAGATCTTGGCAGGACTGCCGTCGTCCCTCCACAACGGAGTATACAAGTACTCTGTAAAGCTGATGGACTTGAGCCCGCCGTATTTAGACGTGTGCCTGCAGATCCGCTATCCACAATGACATAGTATTATCAGTTGTTCAAATGGTTCACCGCTGTCAATGCAGTGGACTCTTCTGCTGGCTACCATTACTCTATCGCCATCAGGGTGGTGGGATTGCGCTAAGCCTATTTAGATATATCAGTTGTGCTGGCAGTGTTCTAGAGGCAGATTGCTGATGGAGTGATACCATTGAGGGACGCGCTCAACATATGACGACTCCTGTGGCTGTAGGATGGATGAAAGCAACACTCACCTGGTGTGTGTTGGCTAATTGTGTTCAACTGCATACCACACTTTAAGAAATACTACATTTCAGACCACGTTCCTTTGCCATTCCACTGCATCACAACATTTGCAAGCTGAACGTTTGCGGGTTATGTATGGATTATTTTGTAGCTTTCTCTGTTTCTTGTCTCTTATTTCTTATTTCATTTCTATTTTTGTGGGTCATATCATTTGTTTATTTTTGTTTATTGATAATGGCAGGGAGGAGAAATCCCAGTTTTGTAGAGGGAGAATTATCAGTCATGATGGATGAAATTGTTGAACAAGAACCACAATTTCTTGGAGCCCAAGTACAAAATACAACCATATCAGGCAAATGTGGACCAGAATAGTTGACATAGTGAATGTGGTAGCAAACAACCTGCACACAGAGGGGCGAAATGAGGAAGAGATGGAACTACCTGTGGGGGACAGTGTTTTCCCTGGCCTCCAAGCATCACCTTGAGGCCCAGAAGACTGGTTGTGGATCTCCCAGCACCCACACCGCCCTCTCTTAAAATTATTTCCCTGGGAGGAGATGGTCTTACAGATCCAACATCCTGAAGGCTTGACAGGAATCCCTGGTGGAGTGGAGACGGGTATGTTGCACTTTTCAATGTGTCACACAACCTAAATCTTGTTTTTGACATACATTTAGCAGTTGCTAATGTGTTTTGAACCTTTTGGACAGACACATACAAACATATATGTATTTTTTATGAATTATCTTGTGGTCTTGTTTGTTTGTTTGAAAATAATGTTGTAGTTTATTACATTACAGGTTTCAATCTCCATAGCATTACACATAGGGGCCGATTCCAATCCTGGAAAAAGGCTGTACAAATGGCTGTACGGAGAGTTTTACCCGTACGACTCGTACCCGGTAAACTTTTCTTACAACCGAGGAAGTACGATTCGTACAGAAAGCCTTTCTCCGTACGAATCATACAAAAGACCAGACGGCTAAAATAAACCAACGATTCTGATCCGGAACAGCTTGTACGTGACGTCCGTACGTATTTAAGCAGCGGTTTCTGGGCCAGCAAGTACGATTCATCCCTACGGCACTCAGTACGGTTCTTTTCTTGCAGGAGCCAAAAACAGCTGTAAAAGCAGAGTCCCCAGGGGTACGAGTCGTACAGGCATACACCCCCGTGCGTTGTGTATGTACGGGGCATACCGCCAGTGCGCATGTACTGTGCGTACCCCCAACATCGCGTACCCCAACATCGCATACCCCAACATTGCGTATGTACGGTGCATACCCCCGTACACACGCGATGTTGGGGTACATGCGCACTGGGGGTACGCACAGTACATGCGCACTGGGGTTATGCACCGTACATACACAACGCACGGGGTTGTATGCCTGTACGACTCATACCCCTGTACGACTCGCACCCCGGGAACAACTTTTCCCGGGATACGAGTCGTACAAATTCGCTTCGTAGCGGGTAATGGCATTCCCCGTGTACAGGACGTTTTCCGTACAAATCGTAAATCGGAAAGCCGGTCTGGATCATACTAGTACGGTCGGACTGCATTTTTACGATTTGTACGGAAAAGTGTCCGGGTCCGTCTCGTACAACTTTTCCCGATCCGATTTGTACGGATCGGGCCGATCCGTATGTATTTTTCCCATACGAATCGTACTTCACGGGTCGGACGGGACTGGTACGATTTGTATGGAAAAATTTACGAATACGAGTCGTGCGGGAAAAAAAAATACAGGATCGGAATCGGCCCCATAATGTAATGTTGCTTTTAAATATTTTATACCAAATAGCAGATTGCATATATGTTTTTAACATTGTAAATGGCTGTCCTTTTTTTACAGCATAATTTCACTAGGTATGTTTAATTCACAAATATGCAAGTGTTGTTAATGTTTAATTGACAGGATTACACCTTCCATGATGCCTTGTTTTTGTTTTGTAAAAATTATGTTGCAATGTTATCTGGCTCACACTCTGTTTCCTAACATATTTTCACATATGTCAAAGTGTCAGGCATTAATCAATATCTATTTCATGCTATGTTTTGAATTGTTTTTGGATTGAATGTTGTCCTGTTCCTGTTATGTGATGAAATTGTTGTAATTTGTTTCACAGATCAAAATGTAGTTACTCAAAATGTTAAGGTATGTAAATTGATAAACTGCATATAAGTGGTAAATTCTATGAAAATGAACTCCGCAATGTTCATAGGATGAGTATTTCTACATATCCTTCTCAGTTGTGTAAATGTCAGAATATTATCTGCTAAGCCTTGGAATGGTTTATTTCACATTTCACCTCTCTACTGTATTGTTTGAAATGTTTGGTATACATTACATATAATTTCTAATCATCTTTTTGTATTTCATGACATCTTTTCACCTGCTCTTTTGAAGTAGATTTGTGTGTCATTTATAAACATTGATATGTGTTAATATTTCATAATAGGTCCAACAGCCAGAGTGTATGGACAACAATCCACCACTGAGGATAATTCCACTTCAGACCAGATCAAGCCTTTAGTGAGGACTACACTCCTGCAAGTTCGGTTGACCAAGAGCAGGCTGATCCATCTATTCTGCCTGGGCAGACAGCTCCAGTGAGTCTCACTCAGCCTACACCTCCTACCCCAGCTGTTACCACCCCTCAGCCTATGGATACCTCCACTTCCAGTGTCCAAACCAACATCACCCCAATATTGTTCCCCCAGTCCAGTCTGCTGTTGAAACACCACCCCCCACTGCCTCCAGGGTAGGGAGAAACCAGTGGGATGGTTCAAGCGCAAAGGGTAGTGGGGTAGGGGTGTGTCGATGGAATCTGTGGGCCTGCACTGTGATGCCACTGGGTTCACTGTCACCCAGGGTGCCATCGACCAAGTATTGGGATCCCTCCATCAATCCCAAGACATAATGGGCCAGGTTCTGACAGAGCTCTGACATACCCACAACCATCCCCACAACCACCACACCCACCACCTCCCCCACCACAACCACCACCACACTCGCAACCCCCAGCACACCAACAAGCACCACAACCACCAGCACATCCACACCCACCAGCACACCCACAGCCACCATCACACCCACAACCACTGCAACCACCAGCATTCCCACAAGCAACAGCACACCCACAACCACCACCACTCCCACACCTACAAGCACAGCCATAAGCACCACAACCAAACAAACTGCCTCAACAGCACACTCATCTAAACAAACACACTCACACAAAACCACACCTACACCCAAAACTACACCAACCTATACCAAACATACACACTCACCTGAACACCAAACAGCTGCCAAAAACACACACCCAAACATACAAAACATACACCAGACCCACATGCAACTGCACAACAAACACATGCACTCCATCTCTCTCTACCTCCAAAACCCAGTCCTCTTCTTCCTCTCCTACCTTTTATCCTAGTTCTGCTTTTCTATCTGCTATGACCTTGAGCCCTTTCAAACCCAATTCTACCACTCCCAAACACTAATCTGCCACTCACACGCCTCCCAATCCCTCCCGTGTCAAACCCACCCCTACCATCTCTTCCACACCCTTCCACACCCCTCCCAAACCCAAATCCACCCCTCCCACCACTCCCAAACTCACCCCTACCACCTCTCCCAAGAAAGATTCTTGTGGTTTCTGCTCTGTGCTCACTAGATGTCTTTCCTGAGGGGGTTACACTTTGGCAATGTGTTTAGGAGGCACCTCTGGGCAACAATGACTGTTGTTGTGTCTAGAGTTTGTCCACTCTGTTTTATTTTTTCCTGAATTAATCAGTTCAGTTCAGTTCATGAAGCTTTATTCGGTTCATACATGTAATGACCATAAAAGCACACGGCAAAATGCAGAAATCCAAACGAAATAACAAACACATTTAAAAAGTCATACTTCTCCAATAATAAATAGATTTACAGATAAAACTTGCAGTATAAAAACATATATCTGGTGAATTCATATTAAAAAGCAACCTCATTGCATCTTCCACATTAGAAATACCATATTTTAAAAACAAAGGTTTTAAAAAAGTAATCCTTACATTCAAAAAGAGAGTGCAAATAAGCATAAAGTGCATACTGCTTTGTTTTGAATGACCATCGCACGGGCAAGGGCCGACAGGGTACCTTTTTTGTTGGCGGAAGGCCACCAAGACATGTGCCATTCGTAACCTTAATCTGGTTAAGACAAATCTATGGGCTGGTCGGGTTACCACGTTCAAATACTGCTGGAAACCTTCGCTTACAATATATTTGTTATAAAGTTGAACAGTAGAGAGGGGACCAGTCCCAGCTAAACGTTTTTGGGTTCTAAATAACATAAAAGATTTTTTCATATCATGTTTGACAAGTACTCGGGGGGGACATGAATCTAACAACAAGTTCAACCCAAAAATAGCCTGGTAGCACTCAACAACATACTTGAGCCATGGGATTTTCATACAATTATCTAATTTGAGGCAATCTTTAATAACAAGTTGGTTGAACTCGGTCTCTTCCTTGCGCCAAATTGCTTGATAAAACGACAAAGGCCTAAATGAAGCAAGATCACTCAAATAGGCAACCCCAACCTCTTTATGAATCAAAGCTGTTGGGGCAGAGGCAGGTAGACACATTCATTTCTTGAGGAAGATGTTTTCTTCCCTCTGTAAACAACCAACATTAGAGTAACCCCACAAACCTGCCCCATATAGGGCAATGGAGACACTTTTAGCCTTGTATATCTCCATCATGTCTCTGATTCGCCTATCCCCTACCTTTGCGGCGAATTTAAATATGCCATAAGAACTTTTAGCCATTTTTGTCCTAACACTTATTAGGTCCTGGGCCCAACTGCCATCACTCGAAAAAGTGACACCCAAATAGCAAAGGTTATTTACTTGCTGCACTTTCACACCTTCTATAAAAAAGCATGATTCTTACTGGTCTTGGCCCCGCAAATCATGGTGTGGGTTTTGCTTTTATTTATCAGCAACTTCCTCTCCCCAATGAATTCAGAAAACCGGTCCATCAGGCGCTGCAAACCAATAGGTGTCCGGGATAGGAGCACAGCATCATCCGCGTAAAGCAGAACTGGCACACTAATCCCGGCAACCTGAGGTGCATCAGCCTTAACTGTTTTCAGGACGGTTTCCACCCCATTAATAAATAAAGTAAACAACAAGGGGGCGAGGACACAGCCCTGTCTTATTCCGCGTTTCACATTGAAATTCGGGGTACACTCCCCATTGACCCCGTATCGAACACACGCTTGCATCTTATTGTATAGTCTAGCGAGGAAAAAAATGATTTCCTTGGGGGCGCCTAATTCTAACAAAACTGGCCAAAGGAGCGAATGGTTAACTAGGTCAAAAGCGCTACTTAAATCGGCAAAGCAAAGATACAGATTACCATGCATAGCCTCAGTAAACTTGCCGATTAATAGTTCTAAATTCAGGCACTGATCTAGCGTCCCACGTCCCTTTCTAAAGCCATATTGGGAGTTGGCAAGAATCCCATTCTCCTCGGCCCACGTTTCCAATCTAGACAACAGCACCCTGCTCATAATTTTCACCGATGAGTCCAACAGACTAATTGGCCGATAGTTACTGGCTGATGCCTTGTCCCCCTTTTTGTAAATAGGGACAATAATTGAGTCTCCCCATGTGGGTGGAATCAAAGTGGTTACCGCTGCATTGAGTACCAAAGTAAGTATCGGTCCCCAAATCAGTGGTTGGGCCTTATAAACATCGATGGGGACTCCATCGGGCCCCTGTGCCTTTCCCCCCTTGCTAGCTCTTATACTACATTCCACCACCCCTTAGGAGATGTCTAGTGAAACAATGGGCCATTGCCTTTGCTCATTGTCAGTCAGGGCATTATCTTGGAAAATGGCTGAGAAATGGGTCACCCAAGACTCACTCCCCACATTTGAAGAAAGTTGGGAGATTTTATCATCTTGTAGGAAGGGGGAATTAATGGTAGACCAGAATAAGCGGCTGTCCAAGGTTTCGGCCGCCTGTGTTAAATTATCCCAAGCTTCCTGCTGTAGTTCCTTCTTCCTTCTAATAAGTGCCATTTTATAATCGTATCGTAAAAGTGCGACTTGATTCTTATCCCTAGGTATAAGGGCTAAGGCTTGTTTAAGTTGGGAAAGAAGGGCTGTGCAAGCATGGTCAAACCAACCCTTGCCCTTGCCTCTTGTACCCGGCTTGTTTCCAGTAAATATATTATTAATAGTCATATTGATATTAATAAAATTAGTCACAACAAAGGTAGGCAAACACCCTGGTGTTAAAATAGCGTTAATGTCTACCAAGTTTTTAGATATGATTATGGGCACTTCTACTGCAGATTTTTCCCCTTTCCACCTTAACCTAGTCCCGTTTACTCTATGCGGCTCGATGTTATCTAAAATTCTTGATGCCAGCTGGTCTCTACACTTCCATGATTCGATTCGCATAGTAATACAATTATGGTCGCTCAAATTAGAGGCATCCCTTATCTTGATCAGGCAATGGGGCACTAAACTAGATGATACCAGAATGTGGTCGATGCTAGAGCTAGCGTTCCTCCCAATGAATGTGGGAATAAAAAAAAACACTGGCCTCTACATCAGGCCTTGCCAGCTCTAAATCATAAGTTGCCATTACACTATTAATGGCCTCCCCATAGGCGTTATGTGGGAAATGGGGCGTGTTCTCACGACTATTGTTTTGTACCCCGCAAGCACTAGAGGAGGACAAACCACAGGTTGGGGAATTAAAATCACCTAACCAAATAAAAGTAAAAATACATTTTGCTTCTGCTACAAGCTTCATGAGGGCACTATCAAGCTCATCTATCACTTTGTGCCGAGAATTATTAAAAATATTATTATAAAAGTTTATTAAAAGCACTTCTATGCCTTCTGGTAGTCGCACCCAAAGAATTTGGGAATGGGTTCCGACTGACAGATGTTTAACAATCGTCAGCTTTAGGTCTACTGATATAAGAAAAAGCAGTCCCCTCTTAGCTCTTCCATGTCTGGACTCTGAGGCTTCTAGGCTATAACATACATAGCCATTAAGACTTGGTTTAACAGTACACCAAGTTTCTTGGAGACATAAAATGTCATATGATCTAATCAAAGCCTCCCATCCCAGTTTGTTTCTCTTAGAGGCCCATCCAGCTATATTCCAGCTGGCGACGGAAATACCCCCAAAGGAACGACTATTGGGCTCATCTTGGGTAGTATTGGGGTTATCTCCGTCACCACGTACTTCAAACACAGTCACACCCGGAGTCCTGTCTACATCATTAATCAATTCCTGGTTATTCTCAATAGCATTTACTACCGTTGACCCACTATTAGTAGTTTCCAGGTTATCATCATTCACCTGAAGACCCACAGTGGCTAACCCTGTCATACTAGATTGATTATACAGAGCACTCAGGGTAGTGGCCAACTGGGGTCCAGATGCCCTCTGATGTCAATCATTCTGATCTAGGGAACTCAGGGATTGATATCTGTTCTGGACATCGATTTCAAAAACTGATCCATGATTGGGTAGAAATGGACTATCTCTAGTGATAGCATGATTAGGAGGAAAGGCTCTATCTCTGTTAATAGCATGAGGCGACCTGCTAAGATGATTGTAAAAGTATCCCAAAGGTCGTACAATTACATCAGTCTCATTCTGTGTTAAGGAGGCTGCTCTTAACAGAATCGTTGCAACATGCTGGGGGTGTTGGAAGTTAACAATGACACAGTCACCCCTACAGGACTTTCTTGTATTACCGATCCATCTAACCCTTCTGGTTGATATAATTTGATCAGAGAACTTAACCGGGAACCCACAGTGCCTGTTTAGCCAGAAAATCGTTTTATTTTTTAATGAATCCTGCGACTCTGGAGTGGTTCTAGTCTGGTTAAGATCGAGGGAGGGGACATTGGTTAGAACAACAACATAAGGTACACACTCAGGTGGAAGGTCTACGGATCGATTATTGTTGGGTGCAGCTTCCCTTACTGGTCTTGCAGTCACTACAGGCACCTGCACGGTTCTACTTATCTTACATGCCGATGCTCCACTCAAAGTTGCTGGTACTACTTGGGCCTGCGTCGCTCGGCTGCCTGCTTGTGAGCCTAATGTAGCTGCTTTCACAGAGCAGGCGCTTCCATTAACTAGCTTAGGGGCAGATTCAACTCCTGAACCATCCCTCACTGGGGGCCTAGGATTAGCCATCTTAATCATATGCCCGTCTAAAACACTCCCTAGTCTAGATACTTCAGCTGTTAAATGATCTATTTTAGTAATTAATGGTTTAACAATCAGCTCAAGTTTACTTTCTATAATACCAACTAGCAGGTCAAATTGCTCGGTGTTAATAGTAACTGTATTGTCCTTAATCAGGGTCCCCTTGTCACAGACAGAATTCTTTGGTGCAGGTTCTGCTTTTCTTCAGGTAATATTTCCTCCCCATTTAGTAGTCACTTTTCTGCATGCTCTCACTGAGCGTGGGACCAACGGGCATTGCTGTGGGATATCCTCTGGGGCTACTAGGGGATCTTCAATGGGGGCACAGACATCTAAGACTACCGTGGATAAAGCTTCAGAATTAGAACCGGTGACCACGGACTCATCAATGTCAATAGTATCCTCTTTGGAAAGTCCCAGGGGCAGATCAGTTACATTTTCTCGTCCTAAGGATTTTCTCCTGTCGCTGTTAATCTTGCTTACGACTAATTGTCCATGATTGACTTTTGTTTAGTCATCACGGGATTAACAATTGCCACAACTACTTATTGATGTACGGGCTGTAGGTCTCAGGGGGTACAGATCCAAGGTGCTCAATGTCTCAAATGCACAGGAAACCCACTAGCTCCCAAAGTCTTACGACACAATCACTTACTGGAATCTGGGTGCAGCAACCAAGGGGTGTGGCCCGACCCGGCCTCGATCGGCCCTCGGAGGGCCACAGAGGCCCGCCCTTTGCCCGGGCTTAGCCCGGCGTCGTCCGCGCGCGTCCGCGACGCGGAGGTGGCAGCCGGTCTTTATGCGCCTCCGGGCGCGCTCAGGCGGGAAGTGGGCGGAAGCAGGAAGCCGCAATGCAGCTGGGAGCTGTAGTCTCCCCCCACGGCGGCCGTGTGAAGCAACAGGCAACGGCAGCGGGAGAGAACAGACAGCGTTAGGGCCCCAGCGATGACGGTGACGTTGTCAACCCCAAAAGGTAAGTGCATCAATCCCCCGCTCCACCGAGGGGGCAGCCGGTCTTTATGCGCCTCCGGGAGCGCTCAGGCGGGAAGTGGGCGGAAGCAGGAAGCCGCAATGCAGCTGGGAGCTGTAGTCTCCCCCCACGGCGGCCGTGTGAAGCAACAGGCAACGGCAGCGGGGGAGAACAGACAGCGTTAGGGCCCCAGCGATGACGGTGACGGTGTCAACCCCTAAAGGTAAGTGCATCAATCCCCCGCTCCACCGAGGGGGCAGCCGGTCTTTATGCGCCTCCGGGCGCACTCAGGCGGGAAGTGGGCGGAAGCAGGAAGCCGCAATACAGCTGGGAGCTGTAGTCTCCCCCCACGGCGGCCGTGTGAAGCAACAGGTAACGGCAGCGGAGGAGAACAGACAGCGTTAGGGCCCCAGCGATGACGGGGATGGTGTCAACCCCAAAAGGTAAGTGCATCAATCCCCCTGAATTAATCATTAGATAGAAGTATCTCATTCATGAATAAAAATATTTTATTTTTTCAAAAGTTCCAAAGTTTGTCCTGAAATGTGTATTCTTTTACAAGTCATTGATTATGAACAATGATAATGATGGAAATGTGTGATATTTATTATTACTTAAATTTATGAAAGTAAAGACAAAAGTTGTTAGGTTAAAAATGTTGTACAGTGGAAACATTAGTGATAAAAAATTATAATGGACATAGTAATTTTGGTGCAAGCATTCATCATGATAATGTACACTTACACCAAAATAAACCTGTTTTTAAATTGTAAGTGTTAATACAGGTGATTTATCTTAACCTGGCAAGTGAGTAAAAGAAACACATATGCATTACACCTAAAATTGCAGTAGACAAGGGGAAATGTTACATTAATAAATATTTAAGTGATTCAAGTTCAGATCTAACATTGATTTTACATATATTTGAGCAAAATGTTACACCTTGTCTAGTGCAATTTCCTCATTATATTAGATTTAAATTACCCCAAAAATGTGTAACGCACATGACTTTTTAGTATAAGAAAATTACTTAAACACACCTGGCTGTATGGTCACTTTTTTATTGATATACATTTTTGCGTAAGTATTCATTATCATGAAGACAGCATGCACAAACTACAAATATATAAACATTATACAAGTGTGTTTCTATAAATCTCTTAAACTGCAACATCACACACATATGCATTACACATTATTCCAAATGCACAAATCCAGAGCTAAGGCAAACACACAATGCAAACGGAAAAAAATAAAAAAGAAGCTTATCTTCATTTCCGGGGACAGTGAGGTTGATTAGCATCGTGGTTGACTAGAATCAGCAATTGCAGGACTGATATGATAGGCTTTATGTCAACAATAGAGGTAGGGAAAGAAGAAATGTATGTTTCTAACTTTTATACCTTCAACACTGCCAACTCAAGTGTGGAGGTTAACCGACCACAGTTATGTTGATGGGAAGGAACATTGTGATTGGCCTGGTGAACAAAGTGGCTGTACTCCCTCCGACAGCTGCTTCTGCCTATGGCATCGTCGATGCGAGTGAACAAATTTGGCAGAGTCGGTGGCACTTTGACAGTCTTTCGTCTATCGAGCCATCTGCATCTAAATAGAATGGATGGAACCCCTAGTAGGCATGTGGGGAATCCGACTGAAAAATGACGGCGGGATCTAAATCAAGCCCTTAGTGTCTACACTCGAGTTGCATCCTCTGAGTTTCAGGAGTTGGCCATAGGGCAGGTTTCTTCTCAGGATTTTGGATAGTGGCTATCAGAAGTCAGTAGGGAGAGGGAGAGTATGTGGCGCAGTAATCAGCGCTGCCAGCTCAGGAGCTGGGGGTGTCAGGGTTCAAAGCTCGGTGTTGGGTCAACATCCTGTGATACTGGGCAAATCAATTCATCTCTGTGCCCTTGGCCAGCGCCTGGATACCCTCACGGGTGATAATCAGCACTATATACATATTAAAATTAAAATTCAGTAAAGCCTCCCTGCCTTTTGCTTTGGAATGTACTTTTGCTTCTGTGGGTCCTCTTCCTTGCTTCAAAGTGTAAGACAAGAAGACACCTACTACATTTGTCCCTGGTCATAGTGAAATGTAGGGGTTCATCATGTTTATTTATCTAGCTCATAAAATGTTCAACTTACATCTCTATCCCTGTCCAAACCACCAATATATTATTGATATATTGATTCCAGATATTATATTCTCTCAGTAAATATGATATCACTTTCCAAAGCGTGGATCTATATATTTACTAGATTTGGTGCCCTGGTACTAGCCATAAATGTCCCTCGTATTTAAGGTGAACTGTGTCTTCAAACTTGAAAAATATTTTGTGAGTCAAAAATCAGTAGAAGATCGTCATACATCAGAGTCCAGGGCTAGCAGTCAACTCTGTAATTACATTTTCTACATAAATGTGGGTGAGACTCCAGCATCCTTAAAAGTAAAGGGCTGGCCAGCAAAAACATTGCCACTGCAATATACTTCAAACAAATATTGTCAGCAAATGTACAGGACAAAAATCAACTGGAGTACAGTATCCTAATCAACCAATCAGGGCAATGAAAAACAGCACCACTCAACAGACTGCAGTCCAATTATTCGTGTTCAAGAATCTCATCGGTGGCAATTCCATGCTCCACAGCCCTTTCAGACTAAACACTACCCCTTAAGGGCTTCCTCCATGCTGTATAATGCCTTGAAATGGCTTGAAGAAATATGACCACAACATCCATACCCTCATAGAACTCCAATGGCTCATTCTGCCAATCCTCACAAGTGCAGCAATAGCTGCATCATCTACAAAGCGACCACAACTGGAACACCCATCTATCTGGCGGACAAGCTCACTACCGCTGGTTGCTCTTGGCAGGCACACAGCCAAAGAAGATGAAGAAGTGCAACTCAGAAAAAAACAAGGCAACAAACCATCTGCATTTATGCACCCAGGAGCTATAATTACATCATGTATCCATCTGAAATGTCCAAAACCTGTTCCAATTTAGGAAAGAGCAAAACCACACTTATTTAAAGAGCATGCAATCACAAGGAAGTCACACTCTGAACCAAAGTTCACCTCCAATAATCTTTTGACTGAACCCTTGCCTTTGACATTGTACAGCACTCCACTCACTTTTGGCCAGGTTCACTCTAAACAAATACAACATGTATACATACAAATATGCAGGGTAAGCTCACTAGGTATGGATAACTATTGCTTTCCTATGATTCCCTACATTCTTTTAGATTTTTTCCAAAGAGACAGAGCTCTGGACCTACATAGTGGCTATAAGTGCATTATGATCAAACATTAAATATGGATAGTGCTGTGATAAAGTTCAACATCCAACCCTGGACTTTCCAACTCGAACTACAGCAAAGAGTAGTTGGGAGATAGAGTGAAGATCTCTGTGAGGTGGATAGTGCTGACATTTGTCTACTAAAGGGGCTTTTTTGGACCATGGAACACCTTAAACATCATGCAAAGGGTTCTAAAAGCAATATTCTGTTTGGCAGAAGTCAGTGCAGATTAATTCTTGTGTGATGAATATGATAATGTTCTACAGTTCTCATACCACTCTTACAAACTTAAAATTCTCACTGAAATAGTCAGAGATGTCTCTGGAAACCTAAACACAGTGTGGTGCAACTATCCGTTTTAGAAAGGAATCTCACCAATACTGACAGAACCTTTAAATACCCACATAGATAAGGCAAGATTTTCCTATTGACCCTAGATAGAAGGAAACAAGCAGCTAATATCACTTTGAGCTGATATTTCATAGAAAGATGAGACTTAATATTGATCGATAGGTAGGGGGCAGGACCAAGGGTGTTAGGCCAGATTAAATCATGTAATCTGGTTGATTAACGTTGGACCTAGCCCTTTTTGCAGGGGTTCCCCAACCTTTTTGTCTTCTTCTGCCTACTTTTCTGACCTTCTTTTGTTGGCTTTAGGACTCTGGCACTTACCACTGCTAATCAGAGCTTAAGTGCATGTGTTCTCTCCTCTAAACATGTATGATTGGTTTACACCTGTTTGCCATAGTTGATTTACTTGTAAGTCCCTTGAAAAGTGGTATACCAGATACACAGGGCCTGTAAATTATATGCTACTAATGGGCCTGCAGCAACGATTATGCCACCCAGAGATGTAGGGCCCGATTCACAGAACTAACTTAAGACAAAATCCTAAACTTACTACCATTTTGGTATTCACAGAAGGCACTTACTCATTTTGGTATTCACCGAAGGCACTTACTCATTTCGGTATTCACAGAAGTTAGGAGTCCTAACTTTAGGACTCCTAAATGCCTTCTGTGAATACCGAAAGTGTTAAAATTAGGATTTTTCTCAGTTTAGTAGTAGTATAGTTAGGACTCCTAACTTTAGGACTCCTAAATGCCTTCTGTGAATACCGAAAGTCTTAAAATTAGGATTTTTCTCAATTTAGTAGTCCTAAGTTTTAGATATAGGACTACTAAATTGAGAAAAATCCTAATTTTAAGCCTTTCGGTATTCACAGAAGGCATTTTGGAGTCCTAAAGTTAGGAGTCCTAACTATACTACTACTAAACTGAGAAAAATCCTAATTTTAAGACTTTCGGTATTCACGGAAGGCATTTAGGAGTCCTAAAGTTAGGAGTCCTAAATTTACGACTACTAAATTGAGAAAAATCCTAATTTTAAGACTTTGGGTATTCACAGAAGGCATTTAGGAGTCCTAAAGTTAGGAGTCCTAACTATACTACTACTAAACTGAGAAAAATCCTAATTTTAAGACTTTCGGTATTCACAGAAGGCATTTAGGAGTCCTAAAGTTGGGACTCCTAACTTCTGTGAATACCGAAATGAGTAAGTGCCTTCTGTGAATACCAAAATGAGTAAGTGCCTTCTGTGAATACCAAAATGGTAGTAAGTTTAGGATTTTGTCTTAAGTTAGTTCTGTGAATCGGGCCAGTAGCCTTTCAAACCTATCTCAGGTTGGCGGGGTAGACTTGATTGCCCGAAATGGACTTTATTTTCAGCCACTCGCAAATGAAGCAATGGACTTCATTTTCAGCCACTCGCTTCGCCCACGATACCAGCAGCTGATTGCCTCGTAGTACGCTCTACCTCTTTTAAGATTACAATTACCTGTGTATTAACATACCGGCCACCCCAGCCATCCCCCGGCTTTCTCTCTGCCTTTCAGGACTTACTGGCCACCCTAGCAGTCAATAGCGCCTCTGTCCTCGTTCTGGGAGATTTTAATTTCTGGCCCACTGACCCCGCCGAGGATACCATATCCAAAAATTTTACTCAACTGCTTCTCAGTCTCAACTTCACTCAGCACGTTCATGGTCCTACCCACACCCGGGGCCACATCCTTGATCAGATATGGACACTAAACATCCCGAATTCCGCTCCAACTATCTCGCCCTGTCCATGGTCTGACCACTCCGTGCTCGCCTTCTCCCTGGATCGGAGCCATAAAATAACACCCTCCTTCCCCAATAACATATGGGCAAGGAATTGGAATCGAGTCGACATTCCATCCTTGTGCAACTCGCTAACTGCCACCTGCCCGGATTTATCGGGCTTGACTCCACACCTTCAGACTACCATCCTAGATCGCTGGCTTGCCAAAGCCTGTGACCTAGTGGCCCCTCTGAAGCGGATCACCATCAACCGCACCCACAATGCCAATAATGGGTTCAGCCCTGGCAGTAAAGCCAAGAAACTGGAGGTATGGCAGGCTGAACGAGCTTGGAGAAGAGCATACTGCCCGACCCAGAGGTTACACTATGTTACCACACTTAGCGAACATAAACAAGCCATCTTGGCAGCCAAGACAGAATATTTTTCGAGGCGTATTCTAGCTGCAGAAAGCCAGCCACGCGAGATTTTTGCCACCGTCCACGAGCTGGCATTATCGGACAGAACTCTGCCCAAGATCCGCCCCTCTAAGGCCCTATGCGACTCGCTTAACGAGTTTTTCATCGAAAAAATAGTTTGCATTAAAGCCAACATTCCCTCCCCTTCGCCCACTTTCACCCACCCCCAACCACCTGGTAATAATTTGTCCCTCACTTCTATTCCCGCACTGACTAGAGAAACTCTGTCTCCCCTACTTAGGCATGTCAAGTCGGACTCTCCAGCTGACATCTGTCTGGCACGCACGCTCCGTAAGATTTTTGCTGAGTGCCCATCCCCTGTCCTCACTCTCCTGAATGATTGTCTCACTCATGGTCTTGTCCCTGCCCCCTTCAAGACTGCCATAATCCTCCCCATATTAAAAAAACCCAGAGCGGACCCTGCTTCCCCGGCAAACTACCGCCCTATATCCCTTCTTCCTTATCTGGGAAAGGTAGCTGAGTCCCATGTCACCCAGGCGCTCAGCTCCTTCATAGAGGACAGTAACTACCTTGCACCCTGCCAGGCGGGCTTTCGCTCCCGCCACTCCACTGAGAAGGTGATCATTTTGGTCATGGACCAACTCAGGGAGGGGCTTGATACCAACACCCCCCAGGCCCTTGTCCTCCTGGATCTGTCCGCCGCTTTTGACACGGTGGACCATTCCATCCTCTTGTCCCGTGTCAGGGCGGCGGGCATAGGGGGACAGGTGCTGGCCTGGATAGGCTCCTTCCTGGCAGACCGCACCCCGGCTGTCCATCTGGCCGAATTCTCTGCCCCGCCTCGTAGAGTGCATTGTGGTGTCCCTCAGGGCTCCTCTCTTTTCCCTCTTTCATTTAACCTTTACATTTTCCCCCTTATTTTTGCACTGCAACAAATAGAGGTCACAGTCTACAACTATGCCGATGACCTCCAACTTATTTTTAATTTCTCCTCCCCCTCATTAGGTATCACTAACTTCCAGTCCGTCATGCTGTTTATCCGGGATTGGATGAATGCGAACCATCTCAAACTCAACCCGGATAAAACAGAGCTGGTACTGACTGGCGGCAGTGGTAACCCTTGGTCTCCCTCATTTTGGCCCCCCTCTCTTGGTTTACCTCCCACCCCTTCTCATTCAGTTAAGACCCTTGGTATCACACTCAATTATCATTTGACACTTCATTCCCACATTAGTTCTGTTGTTTCTTCTTGTTTCTTCTCCTTGTGTATCATTAGGAAAGTATCCCGGTTTTTCTCTCTCTCTCTGCACTCAAATTGATTGTAATGGCCATGGTCTTATCTAAGATCGATTACGGAAACATCATTTATAATGGTGCTCCCGCCTATGCACTTCAACGCCTTCAACTGGTGCAGAACCAGGCAGCTCGCCTGGTACATGGCCTATCCAAATCTCACCACTCCTCTCCCCTCCTCACTGCCCTTCATTGGCTTCCCATCAAACAACGTGCCCTTTTCAAACTTGGTTGCCTTACTTTTCAAGCTCGGGCGGGTACAGCTCCTGCTTTTATCAACTCTGCTATCACCAATTACTGCCCTTCTAGAGACCTACGCTCATCCACTAAATCCCTACTTGTCATTCCCCATTTCAAGAAACAAAGATCGGGAGGCCAGAAATTTTCGGTCCTTGCGCCCACTTTCTGGAACACCCTCCCGCTCACCATCCGACTCTCCCCCTCCTATATGGAGTTCCGCAAGGCCCTTAAGACCCTATTGTCCCAGCAAGCTTTTAGTCCCTAGCCCCCTAGCCTCCTGGCCCCTTCCCCGCCCAGGAATCCCTCCAGCGCCAAGAAACTGCATAGTGAACGTGCGCTCTATACATTTTTAAAAATTCAAAAATTCAAATTCAAATCTCAGGCCTGCCACTGCAGGGCCTGTGTCCATAATTTACTGCCATTTTACCTTGGAATTTAAAACTACTTGCCAAGCCTTAAACTCTCCTTTTATTACACATAGGTCACCCCTAAGGTAGGCCCTTGGTAGCCCTGTGACAGGGTGTTGTGTTAGTAAAAGGTAGGACATGTGCTTTTAAAGTGTATCATGTTATGGTGGTGACAAACATACTATTTTGGTCCTCACTACTTTGAGGGATACTCCTCTCATAGGCAAGCATTGGGAGGTCCCTTATATATAGTTAAGCGATAGCTCCTGATCAGTAAGGAGTGACGTTGCCATGTTTGGTATGTTTAGAATAGTGGTGATAAATCCTGCTTACTGGTACAGTTGGATTTTACATTGCTATTTTAGAAATGTCACTTTTAGAAAGTGGGCATTTCTCTGTGCTTATGACTCTTTTTGTTTTGCAGCCTGACTCCAATCCACTTCTAGGCCCATGTGACAGCTACACTTTGTGGATACTTTCCAGACAGCCACAACACAGGAAGTGCTGGGTGTGAAAGGGGTTACATCTGCATTCATCTGCATACTGATGGGATTCCTTGGCTGGGAGAGGGTGTTCAAACTTTACATTTGAATAGGGTGTGTCCTGCCTTCACACAAAGGGCTCGTTCACCCCCTACTGAATGTCTGGAGCCAGGGCTAGGTTGAAAGGGAGTGTTGTGCACGTCTAAGGTTTCTTGTGAAGTCAACTCCTGCATCAAAGACACTTATGGGTATATGTACAGGAGCTCTGACCCCATGGTTGTGAAGCACTTTTGGATCTGGAATTGAACCTTTGGTAGAAGTACTGCTGTCCTGCTTAATGGGACTCAACTGGACTGCTTTCCTGTTTGTTGCCCTGCTGCCCACTAACTGCCGTGCTACTTAAAGGACTCAACTGGACAGCTTTTCTTCTTGTTGCACTGCCACCTGCTGCCCCCCAACTTTGGCCTCATCATACACAATGTGGGACTTGTAACCAGATGCTGTTGGCTCTACATAATGCAGACGGCCAGAGGACTGCTGTGCTGCCAGGGAGGAAGTGCTATTAGGACTACTTACTTTGGTGTGCTGGCCTGCTGCAGGGCTGCTGGAGCGACAGCCTCTCTGCTAAGGACCTTTGAGTGACGACCTGCCTGCCACCCAAGTGTTCTTGCAGGATCTCAGCACGTTGTGAGCACTGTGTAAAGTTCCTGGCTTTGCCGTGTGACTTGCCCTTCATTTTTGCCTATGAACAGGGCTTCACTTGGCTGGGGATCAGACCTGAAGTGCTGGCCCTTTTGTCCCCTTTCTGCAGCTCATTGTCAAAGTCACCTGTCTTCCCCAGCCACCGCTGGGGGTGGTTCAGCCTGACTCCCCCCACCTTGAGGGGACATGGGACCCCACTCCTGCAATCTCCATAAGTGTGGGACATAGGGGTGGGAGGTAAACTCCTCTCCACCAGCGGAGTTTGCAGAGTTTTGCCACTCTGCACTGTGGTTGGAGCACAGAGTTTGTCAAAAACTCTGCCAACTCGCTGGCGGAGCGAAGTTTACTAGTAAACTCACACCCTGTCAGCAGTCCCGCTGTGGGGGACATACTTGAGGCAACAATAGGGGTTCTTCGCCCCCAATGACCCTCAGCAGCCAAGGGAACTTAATCCCCCAGCTAGTAGTGTGCCAGGTGGACCCTTTGAAGAGTGGTTGAGAAAGGGGCCGGGTCCTCTGCCAATGTCTCAGCAATCCCGGTGTTGGGGAATAACTTGTGGCAAAAATAGGGATTCTTGACCCCCCACGACTCTCAGTAGCCAAGGTGACTTCCTCCCCGAAACAGTAGTGCGCCTGGAGATCGCTTTGCAGATTGGTTGAGAAAGAGGACTGGGCCTCCGACGATGTCTCAGCAGTCCCAGTGTGGGGGACCTACTTGTAAAAACAATAGGAGTTCTTGCCCCCCCAAAAACCCTTAACAACCAAGGTGAATTCATCCCCCAACCAGCAGTGAACCAGGAGGTCCCTTTGCAGAGTAGTCGAGAAAGGGGGCTGGGCCCCCGGTGACGTCTCAGGAATTCCACAGTGGGAGTGTCAGGAATCACGGGAGGTTTCCTCCCCCTACTTCCTCGGTAGCTACTATTTTCTCATTACAAACTCAAGGAACAGCTAATCTCTTTAGTTGGAGCGCTAGTTGGCATCGCAGAAACTCCAACATGGCCGCCAACATACTGCAACAGCATACTGCTGTTTAGCAGTCTAGTCTTGCAGAAAATGACAGTTAGTGAAGTGTGCTCCAACATTCCACTGCGCACTTCACTGAAGATTCTTATTGAGCAGCACCTGTTTCTGGCGTCGTGAAAGTTAGTTAGGGTAGTGGCGGAAAATATCGGGTTTAGTTCGTCGGTGTTTCACTTTCAAGACTAAGGTTAGTGAAGGCATCTTGATATAATTTTAGTTTCCTTCAGTTGTACATAAATAAACTCTGTTGAAGATAAATCAGGGTCAAGGTATCATAGTTTATTCACAGCAACGTAAATAGTTAAAAGATTGTTAGATAACCTCATTTGGAAGCAAACCAAGACTGTTTAACTCTGAGGAGAGCCGAGTTAGAAATGCAGGCGAGTTCATTGCCTCGTTGCGCCTGTGGAAACTAATCCTCTGTGAGTTATAAATTACTAAATTTGTTGAAAGGGCTAAACGGGCACTTATTCCTCCGTGCCGTTCAAGTCCTGAAGAAATTGAGAAATAAAAACGCGCGCACGTTTCCTTCCGTGCGCGCGAAAACAAACAAAGGCAAGGATTTCTCTGGCAATCGTAAACGCGTCTCTGTTCATGGAGACGCGTAGAAATACTAACGCGGACTAAAGCAAACGTTAGCATTATCGTTCGCTTGCATTTTTCAAAAGAAACAAAATACCTCTAATAAAGATCCTCAGGGGTTTCGTAGCAATTTAATAATTAGTTGAAGATGCTCTTCAATGACTAAAAAACCTAAATAAGCACCCCTTCTCTTCAGGCAGGAAACAATATTATTAAATCATCTTTCCTTCCTAATAAAATATAATAGAGGCAGGTGCATATGTGGTCGTGTAAGCCAACTTAAAAGAGCAACTCAACAATTCAGTCACCATTATAGGACAACTCTTTCACTTGATTAGTGAGTATCAAGCACAGGAGAAAGTAAGACTAAAAATAAAAAGCACACTGTAAAGAATGTTTACTTACCTTGTTTCCCTTATTTGAGACAGAATTGAGCATGAGACAGAACGACCTGTGAAGAAAGAACAAGTGATTAGAGTGAAGGCTTCTCAGAGTAAACGTACACAACACTTGAGAGAAGTAAGAAGAGAGGCAAGCCCAAAACCATCCTCTAGTGAGATAAGTAATCATATGTAAATAGTACAAGTAAGTTTACATAATAAATCGCGTCTAACCAGTGTAATGTTTTCAGCTTAAGAAATAACAAGAAGAAAGACTACGCAGAACCCACTGAGTTTTGGAGCTGTCTCTTCTCTGTCCCAACTCCTTTCCCCCCTCAGTACTTACCTGCGATGGAATAATACTAAACCTAGCAGGAGGGGTTCTGAGAAGGGCATTGGGATCTTGCGTCTTTCTGCTCCTGTGTGGTAAACTAGTTCCTGCACAACGTCCTTGACAGGGAGACCTACTTGTGGCACCAATAGGGGTTTTTGGCCCACACCAACCCTCAGCAGCCAAGGGGACCTCATACCCCAACGAGCAGTGCACCAGGAGGCCCCTTTGCAGAGTGTCTGAGAAAGGGGACAGGGCCTCTGACAACGTCTGAGTAATCCCGTTGTGGGAGACTTACTTGTGGCTAAAAATAGGGGGTTTTGGTCCCCAATGACCCTCAGCAGCCAAGGTGATTTCCTTCCCTAACCAGTAGTGCACCAGGAGGTCCCTTTGCAGAGTGGTTGAGAAAGGGGGCTGGTCTTTTGACGAAGTCTTAGCAATCCCACTGTGGGGTACTGACTTGTGGCAACAATAGGGGTTCTTGGCCCCAATGACCTTCAGGAGCCAAGGAGACTGCATTTCCCAACCAGTAGTATGCCAGGAGGCCCCTTTACAGAGCGATTGAGAAAGGGGGCAGGCCCTCTGATAACCTCTCAGAAATCCCACTGTGGGGGACTTACTTGTGGGAACAATAGGGGTTTTTGGTCCACAACAACCCTCAGCAGCCAAGGGGATTTCATCCCCAAACCAGTAGTATGCCAGGAGGCCCATTTGCAGGGTAGTTGAGGAAGGGGGCGAGGCCTCCAGTGACGTCCCAGCAATCCCTCTCGGGGGACTTTCTTGTGGCAACTATGGGGGTTCTTGGCCCCCAAAGACCCTCAGCAGCCAAGGGGACTTCATTAGGGGAAGCTGAGCAATACTCTCCCACTCAGGGACCTCACAAGCTCCACCCAGGACCTAGTGGGTATAGTGAGAGAGAGTAGACAGGGTGAGTCCTCGATGAAGGCCCTCCCCCTCGGCAACTGGTAGCATTTAGAATTCCCTATCATTACCGTAATACTCCTAGTAGGCACGCAGGTGCTCCTGTGTCTGATGGGGGATATTTAATAACAATATTAAGATTAATAGGAGTGCAGGGCGCTGCACCCTGTGTGCCTGATTCACAAAGGTAAAGTTAGACAAGTCTGACTTTATGACTTTCAGTATTCACAAAGGGCATTTGCTACTCATAAGTGCCCTTTTTGAATACCAAAAGTCGTAAAGTTCGATTTTCGGTAGTCAGAAAGGGCCTTTACTACTCATAAATGCACATTGTGAATACTGAAACTCATAAAGTTAAACTTTCGATATTCACAAAGGGCATTTACAAATAGTACTACCCGAAGTCATAAAGTTCGACTTTTGTCTAACTTTACCTTTGTAAATCGGGCCCTATATGTTTATGGCATTATTTAGTGGTCCATGTACTTATGGTGATTTAGGTGTTTTGTTCCTAACCAAACTGCTGCATTTTATGCCCTGGTGTTATAATGTATTTCTTGATTCTTGCCTTTTCAGGATAACAAGTACTATCTCAGGATTTTCGTAATATGCTTTTATTTAGGATGCATTTTCATTTGGTTTGATGTTATGTACAATACACTATATTTTTGTATAATCCTGTGAGGTGTCTCTTTTGTGTTGGATTCATTATGTTTGTGTGTGAATGCACTCTGCAAACAATTTACAATTGCCTATGATGATAAGCCTGACTGCTCTGTGCCAAGCTACCAGAGGGTGAGCACAGTTTATCTTTGGTGTGCAACCTACTTGCCCTGACTAGAGTGGTGGGTTCTGCCTGGCTTAGGTGCATACCCTAGCCAACCAGAAACCCAATTTCTAATTAACCACCAGCAAAAGCTCTGTCTTACCAATAGAAGACCATCTATGACTGAACTGCTGATAAAGGGGCATGTTCTCAAGGATCTATCGCCGAGTTATCAGCACTTTAACGCAGCTAAAGTTGCGATAAATGTATTGCCCCATTCACAAGCTGGTGCTAACAGCCCATATCACCAGTTTACCTGCGATAGCATCCGCAAAAAACATCGCCACAGATGACCCCGGCTACTATCGCTAATGAGATGCAGAGTAGGCGTTCTCGAGCAAAAAGCCGCAGCAACACCACACTGCACCATTCCCAACGCCCAGCCCGATCGGCCATAAGACCTAAACAGGCGATACTGTGCATTAGCAGTAACCCTGGGCGTAGTTTGCGTAGTAGCGCTATGCTATGCTATGCGAAGTGCACTTCGCACTATGCAAGCTACGCTTAGCTAATGCTGTTCACACTGATTGCACAGTGCCGGATGCTTGGCCGCACTGTGCAATCACTGCAAACTGCATCTTGCACAGTGCAAGCAGTCGTTTTCTGCCGCTCAAGTAGATTTGTACTCGAGCAGCAGTTTTCTCAATGCAGACTGGTAGTTTCTCTTCGCGAGCAGTCACGAGTATACGCGACCACTTGCAATGAGAAACCTGACCTCCCCGAGCTGAGAATTTTGCCGGGAGGTTTATTTTTCACGCTCGCGATCGGCATCTTGATGTTGCTGATCGCGAACGAGGAAAAAGTCTCGCCGGGATGTCATTTTGCTCGCTCGCGGTCGCCAACTTGACATTGAGGACCGCGACCAAGCAAAAAATGCCCGCTACACATTTTTGCACTGTGCTACGTGCAATTCACGTAGCGCGTAGTTGCACAAACTACGGAAACTACGCGAGCGTAGCTTAGTCCTAAACACAGCAGGAAATTAACACCTGCTCTGACCTGGTGCAAAGTCGGACGACAACCTGCACCAGAAAAGGGAGCCCATCCCACAGCCACACTGGAAGAACAACAGATGCCATGGAGCTACTCATCATGCAGCTCGGAGCCCCAACAGGGCCACAACTGGCTGTGCTGCACTTGTTGGCCTCGGGGCATTCCAACCAACAACCAACAGAGTTGGAGGAGTCTCATAGTCAGCCCTATCCAAGTTCCTCAAACCTGTCCTGGATGCATCATCAGCTTGGTACCCCAGTACCTATACTTCCCCCACACTGCACAGGAACAGCTGGAGACCAAGCAAGGCTTCTACGCCATAGCTGGATTCCCGCACGTGTTGGGGGCAATTGACTGCACGCATGTCCTACTTGTGCCCCCTGCCGACACTGCACACAATTACCGCAACAGAAAGCACACGCATTCCATCAATGTGAAGGCAATAGTGAACCACCAGGGACTCTTCACCAATGTCGTCGCCAACAACTCAGGCAGTGTGCATGATTCCTACATCTTCCAACAGTCCATTATCAACCGGCGCTTCCAGAATGGCACCTACAGAAATGCACTGCTCGTTGGTAAGTACCAAATGAACAAACCACACACCTCCAATCCACAATCATGCAACTCACAACTCTGCCAATGCACACATTCCAAAATCACATACAACATGCCAAACAACGTGCCCACCCACCAGACATGACAGCACAAGTTACTGTGGCAACCTGGACTAGCCATGTACCTGAGCCATCTATATCACGGCACCTCAGCCACACAATAGCGGAATGTGGGGAGAGGTGGGAACCAGGCATGTGCGAAGGAGGCAAGTGACCCATGAATGAAAATGCACACAATGCCAAGTGTGGCGTAGATGTGCTGGACAGACTGCAGTATGCACACCACAGACACATCCATGTCGACATATACTGTTGGTGGTGGTAGTGTTGTGGACAGTGGACGCAACCATGTCACCCCAGCCAGTGGGGAAGATCTTGGAAATGTAGCTTTAAGCGTATGCAGAGTGGGCTTTACCGGCGTACGCCACGCTAGCGTAGGGGTGTGAATAAAAAGCACGTAGCCCTGGGTATGGTTCTCTGCTGGAATGGCCAAATTGTCTGCCAGGGCGGTGCCTCTCACCCAGCCACGAGTCCGATGCTGTGTGCTGTGGTGCCTGCTATCCTGTGCGCCTGCCACAGGCCGGGCCACTGGTCTCCGAACCAGTCTTGTCCGCCCCTGCATCACTGCTCACCTGCAGACACCGGCGTGTCTCCAAGAAGGCCCACCACATGCCAGCCCAAGCTCCAAGCCCGTGGCCCGCGACCTTGACAGCCTCCTCAGACCATCACGGCCTCCGTGAGCAAGGCCCGCAGTACTCCTTTCTTGTTGACGTACTCCACCGGCATACACAGCGGACAAGTAGGTCACACATTTGGAACTGAGTCTTGATTACATAATGGCAGAGTACATATTTTATGGCTGAGTTTATGTCACTATACTCCCTTCGATGTGGTACCACCAACTCTGTGCATAGCTTTCCGACCACACGTGTCTGTGGGCCCTTGATGACTTCTGCCGTCAGCCTCACACCAATCCAATACAGTCTGTACCAGGCAGGACACTGCATCATCGCAGGATGTACACCCGCTCAGCTTTGGTGCCCCCACCTTCGTCAACCAGAAATCTTATCCATATGCCCTTTCAACGCCGTGTGTTAGAGATCCAGAAGGAGCTGGCTGCACAGCGGGTGACCCGTGCTGACCGCTGCCTCCGGCCTACACTGCGGTCGAGTAGGTGACACATTCGGAACTGAATCTTGATTTCGTCATGGCAGAGTTCATATCACAGTACGCAAGGAGAGGAGTAAGAGGAAGAAGCTGTTCAGTCCGGAGGACAAAAGGATCTCCGTTACGGAGGTGAACAAACACTACCTACAACTGCAATGGTGCCACAGACTCTGTGCCTTGCAAGCCGACGACACGTGGCGTTGGGCCACTGCTGACCGCTGCCTCTGGCACACACCGCGGTCGAGTAGGACACACAATTGGAACTGAGTCTTGATTTCTTCATGGCAGAGTTCATATCATTGTACAGGCCTCATCGCAGACTGCATTCCCTTCCAGCTCTGGTGCCACTGACTCTGTGCCACGGAAGTTGGGATACTCTCCCGTTGTACTTTGTTGGCATCTGAGTCTATGGCCTGGGGGTTGTCTTCATCATCATGTAGCTGATACTGCCATGGTGGGAAAAGGGAGACTGTAGCATTCAACTCCTCCATAATGCCTGTTTCTGCTTGCTTCTGCCCTCTGCATCATGCCCTGGATAGACACCTTCCACTGTCCCCAGTAACACTCCGTGACATTCTCCTTGGACATCAAAGAGGACCCGCTCAGCTCTCGGGGCCCTATCTCAGTACACCGCAAGTCACCGTTGCTTGTGGGTGTGCCTGTGCTGGCCGCAGTGCATCTGGGGCCACTAACTCTGTGCAGCTCAAGTCATGGACCCTTGCTGTTTGTACTTTGAACTTCTGATTGTCTGATCACTGTTGTTGTTGTAGCCAGCACCAACCAAGCCCTGAGGGGTGGCTTACACTACCCAACACCCATCCAGCACAGGCAACACTAGACATGTGACCCTAAATAAAAGGTGCTGGGCGCACGTGCCCATAGTCAGTTGCACAAATTATCTCAGTGTGTCTGTGTGGTCATTATGTATGCATGTGGGGCCTGAGCCATACCACATTACATTGTGCTGTGTACAGCCGGCGCAACCTTGTCACCTCAGGCAGGGGGGGAGACCTGGGACATATGGCTGTTTCAGACCTCCTTGTGAGCGTAAGGGAGTGGACCAGCGTATGGCAGTATGGTGTAGGGGTGTGGTCATTCAACACATGATGCATGGTGGAGTTTAGACCTTGCCAAGGAAGTAACTAATGCGTGTGTCTCTGGTGTAGTGTCTGCGCCACCCGTCACGCAATGCATAATGTTGCTATGTAGCATGTCCCCGGAGTGCAGGTTCAGCCAAGGGGTACACGAGGGTGCGCAAACCCGCTCGGGTCCGGGATATACATGCCAACTGTTGTGTGTGTCGCTATTTCCGCAGTATAAGCCAAAGATGTACCCTCAACCACATAGCGAGTTCATCCATGCATGAACTCTGCATCTGTTTCCGCCCTGTTCTTACCATAGGGCTACACACACGTGGCCACCCACATTCAGCGCACCACATCACTGTGTCTTTGTCAGGCTTGTGGACATGCATAGACAGGTATGACAATGGTGTGCCATAGGGGTGCAAGCGATGCAACCGTGCTGCACACACTAGTGAATAGGCTCCGGGGGAGGGAGGAACAGCAGTGAGGCTATGTAATACACATTGATGCCGCTCATTTGCAACAAGCAGTACATGTCATACAGGAATCCCAAAGTCACACATATCACACACCAAAGAACCAGTGAGCCTGCCAACACATCATGCAGAGCCAACTATTGACTCATGTATCTCTGCACTGTCACAGGTGACCAAGGATATGCACTCTGCGCTTGGATGATGACACCCCTCTGAGCCCCGAGCACACAGGCCCAGAGGCAGTACAATGCGGCCCACAAATGCACCAGGGGCATCGTGGCATGCACATTTGGCGTGTTGAAGTCACGTTTCAGGTTCCTGGATGTCACAGGTGAAAGGCTCCTGTACAGCCCAGACATCGTGTGCAAGATGATCGTTGCATGTTGTGTGTTGCACAACATATGTGTATGCAGCAAGGCACCATGGATACAAGTTCCAGAAGCACCGGACGATGATGATGAAGATGAGGCAGGTGGACCACCCCCCTTTGCAGCTGCAGCAGGAATAGCCTGTAGGGACACTATCATTGCAAATGTCTTCAGATGAGCACGTCAAATTGTGACAGTCCTTGGCAATCATGGCACAGTACAAAATAACCACAGGCACAGCATGTGCAAATACAAGCATTCCAAAATAACATTCCCTAAGTGCATGTCACTCATCTGTACAGGCACATCACTCAGACAAGTGTGAGTGTGACATGTATTGCTAACGATTTTTTGATTTGTTCATGGGTGGTGGGAGTGTCACCTCTGTGCAGAGAGGCTGATTGGGGTGTCACGTATTCGAACTGCCAGTTCTGTGTGTCGCATATTAGTAGGGTATCACACTCTTCTGCGTTTCACATGTGTCCAAGTTCATTCCATTTTGGCTGCCATTTGTGACCTACAGGTGAAAACAGGGCTCCTTTTAGGGTCAGATATGTTCCACCATGATTCAGGGATGCCCCCTGTGACTCAAGTCCCAAAATATGGGCAACATGTACGTAAGCGGGAGTCACTGCCCCTATATTCGTCCACGCTTTCATAATTGATTGATCATGGTCAACATTTGTGTGCAGGAGGAGTTGCTTGTCCCTCTGCAATGTGATGGGGAGATGCTGTTTCACAGTGTGTTCCATGCATGTGTCAGCATTGGCCCAGTTTACAGGCAGACTGCATGCCAATGTACATTGTGACTGTGAGGAGATGCCTATATGATGCGGGACAATGGTCATTTGTTCTACGTCAAGGATGTGGGGTTGTGCTCGTACATTGTCATCTCACCGTTTTTTTACTCTGTTTTTATGGTGCATTTTCCCGCATGACACGTGGGAATTCCAGGCCTATCGCTGGTTATCACTGATTTTGGTGTCGCGATTGGCCTCGTCGCTACTATTTTCGCATTCGCGTTTCACGATTTTGCGGCGTCACGTTACTTTTAATGCGGTCATTTGGCGAGTTATCGTAGGACTATCGCATGGTGCCGCCGGCTTGAGAATACCACGTTAACACAGAGTTATTTTCCCGCTATAGACTGCAATGTGAAGAGTTGCGTTAAGCTAATTTTGCGATGGTTATCACACATTCTTGAGAATATGCCCCTTAGATGTTTAAGTATAGAAATAAGAGGTAGGAAATGGAATAGTAAGTCAGCCCCCCTTAAATATAAGGACTTTCCCCAATGTGTGTAGATCTGGACATGGAATAGTACATCTTCCCTCCCCCAAATTATATGTACTTTCCCCATTGCTAGCAGAACTTGAGTTTTAATAGTAAAGAAGGCCCCCAAAATATAAGAAATATATGTGGTAGTGAATTTAGAATAGGAAGCTTAGCCACTAAATATAATCAGTTCCCCCAGCATAGAAAAGCACAGTGCTAATGCAAATGAAGGCTCCTCAAAATAAGATACGTCTTTGTCAACCTCCCACTGATGCCTTTAGCTTTGGTTCCAAAAGCTCTGAAGTAGACAAAGCCAAATTTGGTAGTTGCTGTAAGTGCATTGCAGCTGGACGGCATTCTTTACTTTGCCACGGACTCAAGTCATACATTCAGACTTAGGCACTTTTTGAAATCCCATTTTCCTCCACTGGGGCAAGACTTTAGGTTACAGTGAATGAGGTTTTCAGACAGTTTTATACGCTTCAGCTACAGGTTTGCTGTATGCTTGATTTCCAGTTAAAACAGCTTTGAGAGTGAAAAACATCCAGGGCCAGATTTAAAATCTTTTAAAATCTTTTAATGCATGATGCCTTAGCAAGACAACTTGTTGCACTGCATGAAAGGGAGAGTACAGGAATATTCCATATCTATCAAGCGATGGTGCATTCCTGTCCTGTGCCAGCTCACAAATTTGAAGCCTAGTGCCAACACAAACACCCCTGTACCCTAGTACAAGAGCGTTACAGGCAGGATTGTTTTTGTGCAGGAAGGGACACATCCTGCACAAAAACAATGCTTAGAGACATTTTCCTTTTTTTAAGTATGCTGAAGAATGCGGCACACTTAGAAACAGGAAACAACAAAGAGAAATATAAATATATTTCTCCTCATTGTGCCTCTGGTGGGAATTCATACAATTTTGATGCATTCCCAGGTCTACCAGTGTTGGTAAATCTGGGAATGCTAAAGAAGACATTGGTAGATGTGTTGGAACACCCACACTCTGCCCATGCAAAGCCCCTGCCACAAAGAGTAGCACAAGGCATTGCGCTACTCTGTGTGGTTGAGCTGCCTTGCATTACTCAAGATTTACCAAGGCACGCAGGGCCACACAAGGTAGCCTTGTGTGGCTTTGTAAATTTCATTCTAAGTTTTGTGTTGCCCTGCATCCCTTTGCATGACACAAGGGCAACACAAGACCTTAAGAAATCTGCGCTCCAATCGCTAGTCAGCTAGGCTGTGTCTTTCTTGAGGACCTTTGATGGGGTGGCATGTCCAAGATGGTGGATGAGATGGTCGCTTAAGTGCGAGCTAGCTCCGATCTCCCTGCTGCATTTCTCCTGCTGAAACCCCCTCGCCACACTAGTGTGGAAGGAGTATGTGTTCGTAGCTGGAGGGGGGCCACTAGTCAGTGGCCTGGAACTGACCAAGGAGTTGATTGACAGCTGCCCAGGACCACGACGGTACCGCGACTTCTGGCCACTCCCGGCCACTCTGTGAGGAGGCTGTGACCTAGACAGAGGACGGGGTGGCCGATCAGGCCCACTGACTAGTGGGACCTTATCCCTGGGATCTGCTGCGGGTGACGCACGCTATCTGCCCTAGGAAATCCCCCACCCACAAGGAAACGCAGGGTCAGTGTGGCAACCAGTAGTGGTTGATGTGGCCTTGCCAACTTAACGAGGTCCCGGCAGGTAAAGTGATGGGGATGGTGACAGAAGGAGCAGACTGCCTCCCCAATGGAGTTTGAGTGCAGCATAAGTTGGGTGCAGATGGCAGTGGCTCTCCTGAACCCCAGAGGAAGGGGTCTAATTGCTTATTGCCCTGCATGCTCTATGGCTTTCCTGCACACCCGGTCATTGGATCCCATTACCCCTAAGCTGCCTGGAGGATTTTGGAGGCATAGGTGCTGTCGCCTGCACACACGGTTGTTCAGGACATCTCCTGCCACTACCTGGTGAGGCAGCGACTTCTGAGGTGCGGTGCTGCGCATAACCTGAAATGACAGGGATGGCGTGCTGCATGTGTGCTGTACATACCACCACATGATCATAGCCGCAGAGATTGGATTGTAGCCGCAGCTAGGCCCCACCTCTGTGCGCCACAGGACTGGGGGGAGACTGGGCTAACCCCTAATATTGCAGGTACTTGAGCTACATCTGCATGTCTGGACTCACTAACTATCCTTTGCAAATGCAAAAGCCCAGAAGGGGCGTGTTGGTGATATCTCACAGACAGGGGTTGTTGTGGAACTGGCACCATCCATAGTGGAGCTCCTTCTTCAAGATCACACCCAGAAATGCCCGGAACTGATGGCGGCTGTCAGCAGTCTCAAGGCCTCCATTGAGCCAATGCTGGACTCTTTGATAATTGATATGGGGCTTTTGAAGGATGATCACAAAAAACTGTAAGACTGAGTGCAGCATGCGAAGCAGGCACTTGAGACAGTCCAGCCTACAGTCACAGATCATCAAGCACAGATTGATGCGCTGCAAAAGGAGGTGGTGTAACTACAGGGCAAAGCATATGATTCTGAAGGCCTCTCATGACGGAATAACATCATGGTAGTTGGTCTGCCGGAAGGGGCAGAAGGACAAAGCATGGACCTGCACCTAGAAACATGGCTATTGGAGGAATTACTCGAAAGAAGATTCTCTAAATTCTTCTCAGTGGAAAGATTGCATTTGGTACCTGGCCACCCTCTGGCTTTGGCACCACCTCCGAGAACAGTGGTAGCACGACTCTAAAACTTCAGGGACCGGAACAATATATTGCAAATTGCTCATGCTAAAGGCCCCTGGATGGTGCAGAACAGTCGGGTCACCATTTTCCCAAATTACACCATGGATGTCCACAAGCTGCATGATGCATTTCATGACGTGAACCCCAGGTTCCGCACATTAAATGTTGAGTAAATATTTTGTTTCCGGCAAGGCTGAGGGTGGTATCTGACACGAGACATTGTTTTTCACCACTCCAGATGAAACATGGTCTCGGCTTGAGTCTAGGGAGGATCCCCAGTACAGACCTCTATCGGATAATGAAGCCCCGGAGGTGCAGGAGACGCCACTAAAAGAGGCGGCATCGCATGAGGGACACTCTCCAAGGCACAGGCTGCCTTGGGCAGAGGGGAGATGATAGCGGTGGTGGGACAAACCTTGGCCTCTGCTCAGGTGGACTTGATCTCTGAAGACCTCAATGAGACCCAGTGAGAAGACAAATTGGTGCTGGAGCTGCCAGAGGAATTGCGGAGTGGTCTGCAGATCACCCCGATGACTGTGAACTTATTTAATTCTACTTGAGTATCATATATCTCTTTTTTCTTCCTCGGCTTTCACAAGCCATAGAGCATGACATGCAGCAGCGTGCACGCAAGAGTGGGGATGGGGAGGGATGGGGGCATTGGTTAGTGGGCAGACTCTTGCAGTCCTGCACCGATGTTTGTGAGCAAGGGTGGGCTTCGACACAATGATGATAGTGGGAGAGGGAATAGCGAGGGCTTTTGGCTTTGGTTGTATTTGAGATGGATCACCCTCGGCAGAGCAGAAGCTCAGTATTAATAGCCAAATCATTACCAGAGAAAATTGGCTGTGACCGATTGAGGGTGCAGCCAGGGAGTGGAAGTTGCCGGGAACTGTTTGACATGGTTGTAAGTTTGTTTGTTGGTGTTCATTTGCTTTACTGAGTTGGTCCTCTAAGGTCTCGCTCACTCCTTGAATCATGCTGCTTTTTACAAGTACTGTGCTTAATGAGGATAATATAACCTCCCGAGAACACAATTTTGTCCTGGAATGTGAGGAACATAGGAAATTTTGGTAAACATCATAGGATCTATTCCTACTTGCAGAGGCACAATGTTCAGTTTACCTGACTCCAAAAAACTCCCTTGATCAAGGACGAACTTACCAGGCTACGTAAAAGTGGCAGGGACTGATGTTGGGCACCACATAATCGGCATATGCTAGGGGCGTGTTACTGTGGATGACGCTGGGAGTTCAGTTTGTTCAGGGGCACAGTCTGATTGAGCCAGAGGGCCATTATGTCATTGCAGAGGGCATGCTGGATGGTGAACACCTCACATTGGTGGTAATGTATGCCCCTGACTTGGGACAACCCATATTTTTTAACTTGCTCACTCCTGCAGTCACTCACAGCACCGGCATTTGGAGATTTCAAATGTGTTCCAGACCCGGTACTGGACAGATCGACTCCCCCGTACCTGGTGCGCAGTGGCACGTAAACTCCAGACAACTGCGGCACTGGGCTCATGACAGGTAAGTCGAGGATGTGTGGCGTGTCCTATATTCTTTGCAGCATGGGTATTCCCTTTATCCGATCTACATGTACTCCACACGCGTATTGATTTGAAATATGCTAGTAGGGGGATCTGATGCCTGTCTGTAAGGGAGCCGAATATTTAGCGCGGACATTATCAGATCATTGCCTGCTATGAGTGACCTTTGGATGGGGCTGAGCTCCACCACCGTTATCTACATGACAACTCCAGCCTAGGGCACTAGACAAAATACCATACAGGACATGGGTGGAAGAACACATTACTCACTACTTCACAGAAAACTAAGGTACAGATGTGGGGGTTTGAATAGGATGCATTCAAGGTAACGATGCAGGGGAATGTATGTCATCACACTTCAGCATTAAGAGAGGTTTACCATGGGAACTACTCAAGCTGGAGGAGCTCGAGTAGTTCTGTGGAAACTGTATAGTGGCGCTAAGGAACTGGGTAGATTGCCAGACAGCATGAGGGAAGCCTTAATAGTGGTGCTCCCGAAACCTGGTAGAGAACCCCTGGTGGTAACATCATACAGACCCCTCTCTTTACTCAATCTTGACAATAAGGTAGTGAGTATAGCACTATCCAATCGACTTACGCCTATGTTACACACAGTAATCCACTTGGACCAGAATGGGTTTATTCCAGGAAGGAGCACTTTTTTCAACCTGCGTCAGTTATTTGGGATTATGGATTGGGCACACCAGACAAATACTCAGGGATGGGTGGCCTCTCTTGACATAGAGAAGGCATTTGACACCCTGAATTGGAACTATCTACAGGTGGTTCTGGTAAAGCTGGCCCTGGGACGGGAGTTTTGTGATTGGATATGGGTGTTGTATAAATTCCCCATCACTAGGGTATGTATTTGGAAGCTTGTTTCTAGCTGTTTCAGGATTGAGAGAGGCACCAGGCAAGGGTGTCGCTGTCCCACCTGCTGTTTGCCCTGGCCATGAAGCCACTGGCGTGTATGCTCTGTAAGCGAGTACGTGACTGGGGATATACAGTTGGAGGCCATCCTAACATAGTTTCCATGTATGCAGACGACACACTAATATATTTGCTAGCCTACCCTTCCATTCTCCTAGGGGCCATGATGACTTTAGACACCTTAGGCTGCATATCCGGTCTCTGAATTAACTGGGGGAAATAATGTCTAGTCTCATTATTGCAGACTCCTGATCTTCCGTATCATCCCACTGGGGATGCCCTGTTGTTATGTAAGTATGACACCTTCAAATATCTATGGATGCATGTATATCATTCTGAGCAGGATCTGGTTGAGGGGAACCTGGGTAGGGCACTAACCTCAATGCAACAATCGCTGACCTTCTGGACACAGATACCTCTATCACCTATGGTGCGGGTGTCCATTGCTAAAATGTCAGTCCTTCCGCACCTCCTCTATTTCTTAGGGCGCTGCCAGTGATTTTGAAATGAACCTTCTTTGTGGACCTTAAGGGGTTACTGGCCACCTTGATCTGAGTTAATAAAAGGCACAGGGTGAAACTAGAGCTGTTATATGCCACTCTAGAGGAAGGTGGGTCTGGAGCTCCCAATTACTAGTTCTATTATGCCGCAACCCAACTCCAATGGCCCCTTCGATGGATACTGGAGGAGGCCAACCCAGAATGGTGAATGGTAGGCACTGCTTTTGGGGCCTGCTCACCCTTGGCATGGCTCTTATCTTCCCCCACCATACTGCAGTCACCAATGTGCTGGCGAAAGTGGTGGCGTGGACTTGGAAGAAATATATATTTTGAGGAAACGCTAGATTCCTAATGCTCCTGGCATGGCACTTTGTGCCCTCCCAAATGGCAGACGCTTGACTAGGACCTTACCGGTGCACTCTTGGACAGCTGCCAGGTAGAAGACCTGGTGGTATATAATAGTGGATGGTAGTTACTGCACTTTCAAAGAGTTGATGGCTGGAGACTGACTAGATCCGGGGCAGTTCGTTTTGTATTCCGCACTAAGGGGAGTAGCGGGGAAGCTGTGTAGATACAGACGGCTGGCCTGCTGGACCTGATGCGGAAATTGACATGCTCTAGACAGGCTATCTTGCAACTATACAGGGCACTACAAGATCAGGACACTGACAGGAGGTTCCCGGGGTTCATTCACACTTCACATTGCACTTCACTTTGCACCAGAACCCGCTCCGCAGTAAATCAGGCGTTGAAGCACAGCTGGATTGCACTCGGCAATCCAGCTGGACCCCGATGATGAAGCATGTCACATACTAGGTAGGTGGGTGAGGGGTTTCCTAAGACAACCACTGGTTGTCTGCGTTCCTCTACTAGGATGAAGGTCAGCAACAATGACCATAACCCGTAAAGAACTTGTCCACATTGTTTTTGCATATTACTCTGGGAAAGGGACAAGTGCCTATTCCTTACTCTCTAGTTGTTTACTTGGACAAAAAATAAGAAACAGCTGAGGGGTTTCCAAATTTTGAAATTGGTATTAGCAAAAGGCGTATCGCAATGTCATGGAGGAGTGCACTCACCCCTCTGGTGATCGTGTGGCAAAGAGATGCAATTCGATGGGTTGAACGCAGAAGTCTCAGTTCGGATGGATGCCAGAGCACGGAGTGGGAGATGTAATGTTATGGAGCAATGGGATGAGTATCTAGAGAGTTTAAATGTGATTCTTGCCCCCATGGACAATGTTACTGCACCTTAGACCTAAGGCTGCTTGTTGGCTGTAGCAGGGAGGAATTGCTGCCTATTGGGGTGCTCCTAGGTACTGATTCCTGATGCACTATGGGAGTGGACGGGGTGGGTGAGGGTGCGGGTTATTATGCAGAGTTGATAGCTTTTTTCTGTATGTTTTTTGTTCTTTTTTGGGGATTGTGCTTATCCATTATGTTAATATTGGACTCATAACTGCACGATTAACAAAATGTGATTTTCCTGATCCTTATGTTAAGTAACCCTGGGCGCGACACTACGCTTCGCCCACGTAGTGTACGTAGCGCTGCCTGCTTCGCAGTTTTCGAAGTAGGCGAAGCAGGCAGCGCCTACGTACACTACGTGGGCGAAGCGTAGCTGCCTGCCGCCCACCACCCGCCTCGCGCCCGCCGTACTTTTAAAAGGTAAAATAAATTTGTAATAAAGCAAATTAGGCACTTATCTGACGCGCGGCGTCTCCCGGGGCTCCCTCTTCCTGTTTTTCAATTTTCCTGACAAATGCGCATGCGCAGACGCCCGCGCATGCGCATTTCTCGCAAGAAATGCGCATGCGCGGGCGTCCGCGCATGCGCATTTGTCAGGAAAATTGAAAAACAGGAAGAGGGAGCCCCGGGAGACGCCACGCGTCAGGTAAGTGCTTTTAATTTGCTTTATTACAAATTCATTTTATCTTTTAAAAGTAGGGTGGTTGGGTGGCGGGTGGCGCGTAGTGGGGCTACGCGAAGCGCGTAGTGTGCGTAGATTTGGGCACACTACGTGCTGCTTCACGTAGCCCCACTAAGCCCACTACGCCCACCCTTAATGTTAAGCATCCGCAGATAACTGTCTTGTTGTACAGACTGCTTACATTTAGTGACCCTACATTGTGGTAATGTGCCTCTTGTGGAATGGATTGTGTATATTACAATGATGCTCAGCCAGTGGAGAAAAAAGAGATAAAAATAAAATCAATAAAGATATATATTTTTTTTAAAGGAGCTTTGAAGCCATGTGTTGGCCCTCCAGAAGTCAGAAAAATGATTAAGGGCCTAATTTAGAGGTTTGATGTAACTGAAAATCCTCCAGTTTCTGTGTGAAAATCTAATTACTGAGCACTATCTGAATTACCTCCTTCATAGGATGTCAAACTCAAGTCAATAATAACCAGATTTGAATTTTGCTGTGGTAATAACATGGAACCCACCAGCCTCCTTCCCTGTTGACAGTGCAGAACATGTCCAATACTGCACTCTGTGCTGAAAGCAAATACAAGCATAAGAGGGATGGAGATATGAGAGAAGACACACAATTGAAGTCATTGGTTAGTAGTCACACATCTCATCTCATTCTGTAGGATAACACAGGGATAGTTTAGTGGAACCCAAACTCTCGCACCCAAGAACACTAAGCAACCAAGATTATATTTTGAAATATATTTGAAATCGAAACCCTATCATTATCAAATTTATAAAAAATGCTAAATAGTGGCAACAATTAGTATTAAATGAGTGAATAATAGAAATTATTGTAACATTATTGTTCCAGCTAACTAAGTGAAACTTAGCACCAGAGACAGCCTACTTCAAGTTCAGAGAAGGTTCGCACCTGCATACCTCTACTAAACAATATACCCAATGTTCAGAAATGTAATAGTATCTGCTATTCTTGTCTGCAGGCAGACAGATGTGCCTGCCAAATAAAGGCTAGATGTGCCACTATGCAGTCTTCAGCAAAGAACGGTGATTATGACTTTGTATGGTCCTGCTGTCTTGAGTCTCTGATGCGAAGTTCCTCTTTATCTCATTACACTCTATTCTTACTTTATATATTGTGCCTGAACATGTTCAGAATAAAGAATTAACACACAACAAAGAAGTAGGACTATGAAAGCTAGAACGCTGTATCTCATCAAGGTCCCTGGGAGAATACCCAAGTGTATAAAACTGCCCTCACACACAGCAAGCTGTGTCATGCTCCATCATAGGGCTGCTAACACACCTCAACGCTCGCCAACGCTGGAGGTGGAGCAATAGGGAGGGGAAGACAATACAACACATAAAGAAAAATGCGAAACAAGGGATCAAAATATGTGAATAAATGTGCAGAAAAAGTGATATAAACCGGTCCAAAGGATGTCCTCAATCCAACTTTAATCATGGACTCCCTTGCCCAGAGTTAAATGAAAGGGCCACGCATATGACCAGTGGATGAAAGTATGGTGAATTATCATGAAACACCTACCCCTCCACTCTGCAAGCAAATGTCGACAATTGAATCAAAGAAAACAATTGATCAGTACCCCAGCTTTCTTCAGGACTTTACATAAAAGAAAATAATCCCAAGAAAAATGACCCTAGCTCCTCGGTCCAGGAGCAGGGAATAAACACCCCTTCTTTGAGAAATACTATCTAATCATGTATAGGAATGATTTTTATGGGGAACCGAGTTTATTGGAGTTCAACACTCGAAATGGCTGGGGAGTGAGAACAACTCCCTGTAGTCAAACTTACGTCAAGGTGAGTTGTTTGCCTCCAAACAGTTCCTCCCGTCGCCGTGTAGGTAGAATAAAGAATTAGCAAAGACCCTGGCACTCTTTCACTTATTTACATTCTTTGAAACTTTGTCTACTTTTTGAAAAGAATAAATGAGAATTTACTAACTTATCTGAAAACTTGTTTATCATTCAAAAACAATCACTGGAAAGGAATATCCAATTCATACATGAAAACATTAATATATTCAAGCTAATTTAATTATCACTTTGCAATAAATAACAACATGACTAAATGTGAATATATATTCAAAACATATGAGTAAATAAACAACATATATAATTTTGAGAAGGGGGATATCAAAGTGAGGAAATATATGATATTTATAACATAAGAGTCTTGAATCCTGGAGCAGTTCCTTGAATTCTGTTGTAGCCTGACACTCAGAGGAGGCAAGGGAACATCACTTTTAAGGTGCCTACGTGGTAGTAGGATTCCCTGTGCTGGTAATTGGGATGGCAACTAGGCAGCACACAAGTGACAGACACATTTCTAATGCTACCTGGCTACAGTCACAGAGCATAGATGACATCCTTAGTGGCAATGCCCTGAGCAAGGGGTTGAAGGGACAGCCAGTAATGCCCAACACTAGAGGAGATTGGAAGTGAGGACAAACGCCTATGACAAGCCATGACATACGGACATTAACGTGGAGGGATTTTACCTGCTTGAGGTTACTCTGTATTTAGAAATTCCTCCAGACATAACAGGATTTTCAGATCGCTCCAAATTCTAAATGAGCTCCTAAATCCTTATATTTCTTGATGCAGAGAAAGTAACTTCCGATCTCTCCTACAGTCGCTAGTTCATCAAGTCAGGGTTCTAGGTACCAGAACTATCACAAATCAGGGGTTTCATAGAATGCAGAGAAATCCACTCAGAACTTGGCAGCTGTGTCTTCTACACACAATGGAGGTCTTCTCTGCTTTTTGTGCCGCTCAGGTATTGAAAAGGCGATCAGCCTAATAGCACATAAAGAACAGTTCTAGTCTCTGAGTACATATGGAGATTGTGAGTCCTTCAGGCTTCTTCCCCAGCAAGACCAGAAGTGTTCTTCTTTCTTAAATGTTTTCCTACATCCAAGAGTTTTCCAAGGAGATGGTGATAAGTTGTTATTATTATCCTGTGCATTAGCCAGTGAGTGCAGGATTCCCTGTAATGTTGGAGGTGCACTCTTCTGCTCTGCACACAATACTTTAAAGCTGGAACTGTACCACATTGACTTTTTTTTTGTCAGTGGAATTTGTGGCTGGAAAACTCCTCAAATTCTAATTTTGTTAATCAAACTTTGAGAATTCGGAACCTAAGTCTAAATCTAAATGTATTTCTTATAATTGTAATTTATGAACTGGACATCGTAAGCATATCATCAACTAAAGTGGAACAAACTAAACTGATCTAAATCAAAATTTATTGGCAACATTAGAAGTAATAGTAAATGGATCCACATTGCTACCTGCCCAAATATGTTTGGATAATTATTAAGGCATAAGTCCCCACCTTCAAAAATAAAGAGGATCATTCAAGAAAGTATTCATATGTGGATTGCAATTTGCAATAGCTTGTCCCACAGTATGAGTGCTCATCCACTCTCCACCCAAACTAAATCCAATTTCACAAAATAAAGGCAAGAACTAAAACCTCAAGTCTTGTTAGAATCATATTGACTCCCCATTGACATTTTCTGCCATCGCCTTGATTGTTAATGGACCTCTTCAAATCAAATATATGAGTGCAGTGCACTGACAACAGCTTTCTGCAACCTGCTGATTAGTGCCACTTACACATTAAAGCAAATTAACGCTTGCATATTCTATTTTTTATTTGCTTTAATATTAGCACAAATGCAAATACTGTCATCATTGATAACTGGCATTTAGTGCTGACATGTAAAACCCATATGAGGACCACCAAATCAGTTTTCAAAAATATCTACACCTATAGTCAGGATTAGTTGTGTGTTAAGTATATATCTTTAGAGCATTCTACTCTTAGCCAGAATGTGTCTTGTTGTTAAAAAGACATGCTGGTATACTGTCATTATCGTCTCCCTAGTCTTCTCAGTTCATGTTGTGACAGTAGTTAAGAAAACCTGTGTGTAACAATGAGGTAGCATTTTGGTAATGCCAACTCAGATGTCTATCCTTATGAGATTTTATATATTTTTTTCTTCATCTTCACAAAGATCTTTTAATGATTAGGGATGGCAGAGCACCTTACAGTAAAGTAAAGGCTACCAGATATAACATAATGTGTATACAAAGGAAGAGCTGGGGCACATGTTCAGTTGCATTCATCAGCCACATAAAAGAGAGGCAAATTAAAAGAAAATTTAAATTTAAATGTAGTCCCGTCAAATTGGAGGTTAGCAACACCTTTTACTCACACCTCTTAATGCTCAGTTTTGGATATCCATCAAAATATTCCAAACAAGGTATAGAGAATATTTTACTCGACACAATGACACCAAAATGACAAAACTCCAATAAGAGGAAGCAAGTATTTAAATTTCAAGAGATTGACTAAAAATAGCACCAAAAGTGCAAAGGACCAACAGCGGGTAACTTATTGTGCTAGGCCAGGACAAGTATTAGCATAGGTGAGATACAAGGGCCAAGTTCAAACCAATGCAAAAGTTGACCTCCAAAGTCAACAACTTTCAGTGAAAGCAGACCATGGGCTTATGCCAAGAGAAGGGGCTTGAAGTAGACGGACTTCAGCATCAGGATGGGGCCTCAGTGAAACCATTGGTTTGGGCAGGAAAAGTTCTGATGGGAGAAGTTTCAGTTTTAGTGCCTTGGAGGTCCTTAGCATTAATCAGGTCCTCGTCGACGGTGGCATCCAAGGAGCTATGGCATGGAGTTGAATCGGCCTGGGCATCAATGGTTTCCAACATTGACTGGACAGCGCGAAGGAGCTACATTGAAGTCAGATCTACCACGAATGCACCCTTGGCACATTGGCTGACAGGTTGGTCCCGGCCACTCAACAGTTCTCTTGGCAAAAACGTTTGAGAAAGTTTCTAAAGTCCAAAGCTTTAGGGCTAGTTTTCAGGAGTACCCTCTGTCACAAGCCAGGGCTCCAAGACCTTAGGAACTGTACTTGAGACATAAACCACCTGCAGGATCTAGGGCAAATCCAGATGAAATTGGACTGCTGGGCTCTTCCAGGAAAGTGGTCTTCTTGCAGCTTTTGTGCCCCAGTAGATTGACAGGAGGGAAGCCAACTGACCCTTGGAGTCCTCTTCTTTGTCCTAGGTACAAGTAGGAGCAGGCCCAGTCCTTAGCGTTCTCGTCACAAGTCTCAACAGCAAGTGCAGTCCTCTTTCTGTCTTCCATTGGTCCAGGTTCTGAAAAGGATTGCCAGTGGTGCCTCATTTATACCTGGCTATCACCTGTGGGTGGGGGTGACACCTGGCTCTTCCCTAACCAATATGGAAAATGCCTGAATGCAAACAACCCCACAGTTTCCTTCTCTACCTAACACCAAGATGGCAAACACTTTCTTCCTCCTGTGCCCTCCATAAAGGAGTGGCCAGGGAAATGAGCAACCCTCTCTCTGTGGTCACTCAAAACTAGCTCTTGGGGCAGCTTCTCTCCCACTGGAACTGGTGCCTGGTTGGCTGGAAGGACAAAATAGGGGGTGGGTGCAGGTGTTATATAAATCTGCCTTAGACAGGATAGTCCTCTTGGAAGATAATTAGGTTCCCTGGCACTGCCCAAATGGTCATACTGTCAGAGGAACAGAACATCTCCCCACACCAAGGCCTTTGTCTCAGCTCTGGGGGCAAGCTCACACCTCCTCACGAAGCTATTCAACTCCTGGGTGACAGTTGAAAGCTCACACAAATGGGCTCCTAAAGGCTTTTGGTGGACAAAGGAAACCTTTAAAAGGACTATTTTAAAAATATTTGGTACAAATCTGTTTTTACCATTAATTGGATTATAAATACTTTAATAAGTCCAGGATTTACCTTTTGAGCTGGTTCCTAGGCAGAGGTAATATTATTTAATTTTAAAAATTAACTCCCTACCGAACAGCTAACCCTGGTCCAGTGAAAATAGCTCTTGTGGCCTTGTCACTGTAAGGACACGTTTTACTTTTAAATACTATATGCATTGCCTTGCTAGGCATTAAGGCTTACTTCGGGGTGACATTAATATTCTAAAGGAGGGTTTAGGCCAGTCAAAAGTACCTTTGAGCTCGGGGAACAAGTTGAATTGTGAAACAGTGTATGTAACTTCAAAATATAGTAAGTTTAACAGATTTACAATGCTACAATACAAATAATCAATGTGCTGTATAACAGATGGGTATCATTTTTAAACCATAAACATATTGTAAATCTATTTTTAACTTTCATTGAAAGCTTTTCAGAAAAAAGTTACACACAAATAATTGTATCGTTTGTAATTGTGATCTGATAGTGCTGGAAAATCTAAATAATTGAGATGTCCTCTTCCAACACAGGTTAGCATTCAGTGGCCGGCAGACACATTGTTGACTTCACATGATATTAAGAAATGCTACACAGGAAAGAGAAAGTCAGTGGTAAAATATGTAATTGTGAAGAGGACACGTTTGGACAGAGCTTAAGGTAAATGTTTTCTATTGTATAGAGACTTGCAACCTACACTGTGTCGGATAATTCCCCACCTCCACTACATGAAAGATTACACCAAGTGCATGTGCAGGTGGAGAAAAAAAGGCTGGGGAGAAGCAGAGGGCAAAAGCAAGCACACCAACACTAGTAAAAAAAGGGATTGGGAGAGACAAAAAACTAAGGGGCATATTATCAAGGACGGCGTTAAAAATGATCGGCGGTTTAGCGCAGAAAACTGGTGTGAACATGGGCTTCTATTGGAATTCTCCAGGGCATATTATCAAGCCCATTATCGCCGCTTTAGCTGCAGTTTTCTGCCGCTAAACCGGCGATAATTTTAACGCCGTCCTTGATAATATGCCCCTAAATGAGCCAGAGTATTCGCCACAAATTCACATTGTGGTCGCAGGCTCATGGATGTCATTTAGGGTCACTTTTAAATAGGTGTTGTGTGCATGCATGCAGGTGAGAGAGTGTTTATGTGAGAGTGAATGTGTGTAAGTGTGAATGTGTGTCTATGTGTAAGCATGTGTGTGTGAGTGAAAGTGAAGTTCAAAGGGCATGTAATGTCACTTACGCCACCCAAGGCATTTTGGTGAATTGATGTTCATGTGTGGACAATCACCTTTAAAGTAAATACAAAGAATTCCACCCCTGCACGAAAACCAAAAATAGTTTGTGGATAAAGTTGCATAATCAATTTAAATAAGGCACTCAGAAAGTTTAGGGAGCAGGGGAATAACGGGAGGAGGAAAAAGGCTACACATTTTTAAAAACTTAAATGGAAATTTTACTCCGGGACAGTCACTAGTAGAGAGCATGTTTCAGTGACTGTTCTACTTTCAAAAGTAGAACTGTTTCCAAAGTATTCTTCATTTTTTTTTTTTTTAAATCAAATTTTGTGGAGTTTTCTCATGTGTACATTGAACCTAACTAATGTTATCCTGCTTCTTGGAATTTCATAGCATTACGGAGCTTTTCAAGTTTGGCCAAAAAGCAGACAAAGTAAAGGATGTTTGAATCATGACATTTCAAGAAGATTTTTTGTTTTGAATAGGAAATTATGCACCTCTCTTTTTCTAACAGCTTACATCTATCTGCTATTTTTGTTCTTAAACACAGTACTAGGATTTTGATTTAATTTTTTGCAAATTCCGTAAATATTACTTTGTATTTCATGCATACAATCCCAGTTTTCCAGTCCCTCTCTGGCAGTGCATTCTTTAGCTGGTCCATCACCCGTTTGTTTTCATCCTGTCAATTACCACCACTTCCACTTTTTCACTTGATTATGGTCGTGGTAAAAGCTAGTTCCTTTTCACTTGGAAGCATAATGCAATCAAACCCATTGAATACCTTTCTTTCATAATGTTTAGCTTTACATTGGATTCAGCTTTTCAGAAGTGCGGTTGTCCTTTCGGCATCTGATATGGAGTGTTCGACAATGCGTCACGACTGCGGCTCATCATTGCATATTGTTCTCACCCTTGCAATATGTCTGTCAGAGCCCCACGTTGATTGCCTGTATTTGGACAATTACATCAGGAAGGCGCAGAAAACCTTCAAGCAAGACAACCACTGAACACAGTCTGACAGGTTTTATTACTAAATACAGCCACAACGAGGAACCGGCATGCGTTTAACAGACACATAGAATCCGAGGCGCTCATTCGCCCTTCCATACGTATAACATGAGTGCATCAGTTTCAGCCATGTTGCTATTAGGGTTAACAGTGATTAACAAGTGAGAAGGCATATTTACAGCAGAATGACGCCACGCTTCTCCATTCTGGAAACGCAGGGCTGCACCATATTCACAAGAAAGCAACGCGCCCCTGTGTTTCCCCTAGCGCTGGCGCTGAGTTCAGCTGCCTAGCGCCAAAGCTGTGCAAGGGTGTCTGCATTGGGGGGAAGATTGTTTATGTGCAGGAAGGACGTAGGACCAGATGTAGGGATATGAAAGCGCTTCTGTTTCTGGTCATTTCCCTTTTCTAGGTGTTCACCATTCGTTTTTTGTCTGCGAATGACAAGGAAAGGATCATTCATGTTCTGGGTTCCACTAATTATTAGAGTAAGGCAATCCATTAAAATGTTTGAAGGTTTTAACCAATCCCCAGAATGGTGTATTATACCTAAGGCAATGACATCTCTCCTCTTCTTAATCATTATAGTCACTCTCATCTTCCTTTAAAGTGCTATTAGTGAACCATTTTACACACAAGTCTAAGGGGCTCATTTAGAGTTTGGTAGATGAGAGGAACTGCCTTAAATTACCATTGCTCCAGTTCCTATTTAAATGTGGGGGAAATGGAGGGTTTCCAGCAATAGAGCCTCATCTGGCCCCTCTGGTGGAAACCCGTTGACCTCTTGGGTTGTCATCCAACAGGCCACCAGGTCACAGTAATCCTGTCCCATTTAGGGTGGGGATTAATAAAAACTAATCTTTCAATCTCATTAGCGGCAAGCAAAGTATTGCTTCTCTGGGAAGGAAAATGTGAAAATGTCTATGCTGTAAAAGGAGAGAAATCTGTGAGCATGAGGAACATTTTTCTTTTACTTTTCAGCAACTAACCACCCCCCCCCCTCCCCCCCCAGTTTGGTAGTTTGTTGCTGAAAAGCGAAAGCGAATGCCTAGAGCACCAAATGAACATGGTGGTCCAACAAAATATCATAAATGATGAAAGTGCATCCCCCACATGACAGATGCACGTTTATTACAGAAATGTCCATGGGTTTCTGCAGAGGTGATTTGATTGATCAATCCTATGCCAACTGGGCAGAGGGCAGGGCCTCCTCTCGTCCAGTGGGATGGCAGGAGCCCCTGTCTCCCAAGTCATATTCCTAAGAAAATAGTGAGTGAAGGTCAAAAAGAGTAGCAGTAGACCCTACACATGTCTCTTTAGTTGGTTAACAGCAAGTTCTGGTCATTTGGGTCTTAGAATCAGTTAGACTCCACATATATCTGCCTCATCACAGATATTTTGTAAGAATTCTTCACCACTGTAGCAATCACTTCAGTCCTTAGAAAAGGCAACAGCTCCCTGTTAGCTGGAGCGAATTTAGACAGTGATGATTTCTTGGAGGCAGAGCAAGATGAAACAGTCATTGCCTCTCCCTAATTGATTATACTTTTGTAAAAAACTAAAAACTTTAGTTCATGTGATAAAAGCAAATAAGGATGGTGTCCGTTTTCATGCTTTGGGAGGCTGAAGAGGTTTGAAGGGGTAACCATTCAATGATTTTAATGTTGGAAATGTCGCTTTGAAGGGTTTCATTCAAGTACGACTATTGTGATCAAAGCTGAAAACAATGAAAAAAGAGAGATGTTTTGGCATGTTAATTAGTGGATGGCACGAAGCATTCATGCTGGAGACCTAAGAGGCAGTATTCCAAAATGAAAGTGTGCATGTATTTTTGTATATGCTATTTCTATAGCACTATCCTAGCCAAAAGGCAGTGTAGCTCTGTACATGGCCAAGACAAGTTTAAAGTTGGCGAGGAAGAGGAGTGGAAGCTGATTTATGGACAATTAATTCATAGTCATATAGTATTCTTTAAAGAGTTAAGTCTGTAAATCTTTCCCAATTTAGAGCAGCATTGGGGTGCTCCTGTGGACACGGGGATGGAAAAAAACTGTTGGCTTGTCTTTTCGTTTTTTCCACTTCTCAGTATCATTATAATGGTGGATGATGGGATCATATTTCTTCAGACTCCCTAGATGAGGCATGGCGTGGCATATAGTATGCCCATAAGCGGAGCCAGTGTGGAGTCTGGCATGTCATAGAGCAGGGTATTATCATCCTTGAGATGGAAGAGTAGAAGGACTTGAACAGCAGTTCTGAAGTAACTTTCTGAAAGAAATGGTTTGCCTTTTTTTTAAAAGAGAGAGCTGGCACTTGGCAATCATCTTTGTTTTTTGGTGATGTTTTCCTTGAGGGAGAGGTTGTGTTAATGTCCAAGGGGAATCCAATTGATTTGGCAGTCAGTGATAGTTGGGGCTTGAAGCTGCCAAGGATCATGTCATTGACTCAGGCTTGTACTGTATCTTGTTTGTTGTTCTTGGAAAATAATAGGAATTTTATCTTTGTAGGGTTGAGCTTCAGGTAGGTGCTGGCTATCCAGGTATAAATTATGTGCAAGCAGTGTTTGAGCCATTGTGTGTCTGAAGAAGTAGAGCCTTTCAAGTCGAGTTGTGTATCATCAGCATATTTGTCAATCTTGATGCTGTTATCTGTGAATTTAATTAAAAAAGCAGAGCTTCATGATATTTTGTCCAATGAGAAAGTTACAGGTGGAAGTTAAAAATGAAGGACAAGCATATAACTTCAGAACACAAAATTATAATTTAGAAAAAAGATACATCAATCAGGGAATTGTAAGCGTGCTACTCACCCATGAGGGTCTCAAGACGCTGAGAGGGGGTCCGCAGATCTGTTTAGCCGAAGAGCCAGGTCTTGAGGGTCTTCCTGAAGGTGTTCAGGGAAGGGGCACGTCTGATGTCTGCCGGTAGCTCGTTCCAGGTCTCGGCTGCAATATGAGAGGTAGCTCGTTCCAGGTCTCGGCTGCAATATGAGAGAAGGATCTTCTGCCTGCTCTGGCTCTGTGGATGCGCGGGGTTTCGGCCAGTGCGAGGTTGGAAGGTCGGAGGTTTCTTTTGGGTACGTGGAAGTTGATTCTGTTGTTGAGGTATTTGGGTCCGTGTTGTGTAGGCATTTGTAGGCGTGAGTGAGGATTTTGAAAGCTACTCTTTTCTCCACAGGGAGTCAGTGGAGACTTCGTAGGTGTTGACTGATGTGTTTGCATTGGGGGATGCCGTGGACAAGTGTGGCGGCGGTGTTCTGTATTGTCTGGAGCTTGCGGAGTAGGGACATGTTGGTGCCGGCGTAGAGTGTTTTTCCATAGTCCAGTCTGCTGGTGATGAGTGCGTGGGTGACAGTCTTCCTTGACTCAGGGGGGATCCACTTGAAGGTCTTGCAGAGGATGCAGAGGGTGTTAAAGCAGCTGGAGGTGATGGCGTTGACCTGTCGGTTCATGGTGAGTGATGAGTTGAGTACGATGCTGAGGGTCTTGGCGTGGTCTGAGCGGGTAGGTGGGCTTCAGATGGCGGTCGGCCACCAGGTGCTGTCCCATGCAGAAGGGGTGGTACCAAGGATGAGGACTTCTGTCTTCTTGGCGTTGAGCGTCAGGCAGCTGTTGATCATCCAGACTGCGACGTCTTGCATTTCTTTCTGGAAGTTGAGTTTGGCAGTGGCGGGGTCTTTTGTGAGGGAGAGAATGAGCTGGGTGTCATCAGCTTAGGATACGATGTTGAAGCTGTGTTATCAGACGATGGCTGCGAGGAGGGCCATGTAGATGTTGAAGAGGGTGGGGCTCAGGGACGAACCCTGTGGGACTCTGCAGGTGATTTTCGTGGAGTCGGAGAGGAAGGGTGGGAGTCTGATCCTTTGGCTTCTTCGGTGAGGAATGATCGTGTCCAGGACTGTTCCTTGTATGCCTGCATTGTGTAGTCTGGCGACTAGTGTGCGGTGGGAGACAGTGTCGAAGGCCGCTGATAGGTCGAGTAGGATGAGGGCTTTGGAGTGGCCTTGGTCCAGGAGGGTGCGGATGTCGTCTGTGGCAGCAAGTAGGGCAGTCTCTGTGCTGTGGTTGCTTCGGAATCCAGATTGGGACAGGTCGAGGACGGCGTTATCTTCAATTAATCGTGTCAGTTTCCTGTTGACTGTTTTCTCTGCAACTATGGCTGCGAAGGGGAGGAGAGAGATGGGCCGATAGTTCTTGAGGTCTGTGGGGTCAGCTGTGAGCTTCTTGAGCAGAGGTCTGACTTCTGCGCTCTTCCAGTCATCTGGGAAGGTGCCTGTTTTGAAGGTGGTGTTGATGGTGCATTGTAGTTTGGGTGCGATGGCGGTCATGGCTCTGTTGTAGATGTGAGGGGGGCAGGGGTCGGTGAGGGCCCCCGAGTTTCATGGTCGAGGCGGTGTCTTCGGCTGTGATTAGTGTCCAGTTGGAGGTGGTGGGCTGGCTGGTGTTTCTGGGGGGCAGGAGGCCGTCTGTGGCACCTGGTGGATGGTCGATGAAGTTGTCGTAGAGGTTTTTGATCTTGAGGTGGAAATAGGCTCCAAGCTTGTTGCAGAGGTCATGGGATGGGGTGATGTCTGTGGCTTCGCTGCGTGGGTTGGTGAATTCTTGAAGGACACCGAAAAGTTCCTTGGAGTTGGTGTAGTTGGCCAGGATTTTGTTGTGGATGAAGTTCCTCTTTGTGGCTCTGATCTGGTTGTGGTAGTCCGTCATGGCGTCCTTGTCGGTGGTGTGGTTTTTGGTTGTCTTGGTGTTTCTCCAGTTCTTCTCCAGTTGTCTGCAGGGGCGTCTGGCTTCTTGGAGAGCGGTGGTGAACCAGGCCGCTTTCCTGGGGCGTTGCCTGTCGGGGTTGTGTAGCGGGGCGAGCTCGTCTGCGCAGTCGGAGATCCAGGTGTGGAGTTCTCTGGCTGCGTCATTTGTGTCGGGTGCCCAGGTGTGGTTGTCTCGGGTGAGGGTGGAGTTAAGTTGCTCGTCGGTAACCTTGCTCCAGCTCCTTCGTGGTGGGCGTGGGGCTGGTTTGGGTGCCTTGGGTTTGTTGATGGCGAAGTGTACGCAGTGGTGGTTGGTCCAGGGTGGCTGCGTTGTGTGGCTGAATTGGACGCTGTTTCCTGCCGCAAAGATGGGGTCCAGGGTGTGTCCTGCTCTGTGGGTCGGTGTGTTGACGAGTTGTTTAAGTTCGATGCTGGCGAGGTTGTCAAAAAGGATAGTGGAGTTGGGGTCGCTGGGGTTATCGAGGTGGAAGTTCAGGTCTCCAATGAGTATGTAGTTTGTTAAGGCGATGGTGTGGGGTGCGACAAAGTCTGTGAAGGTGGTGGCGAAGGGTGTTCGGGGGCCGGGGGGTGGGTAGACAAGGGTTCCTCGGAGTGTGGCTTTGGGGGTGGTCTGGATCTGGAAGTGCAGGTGTTTGGCAGAGGGGAAGGTTTCGCCGGTGGTGGTGAGGCGGAGGGTGCTCTTGAGGGGGATGGCGAGGCCCCCTCCTGGGTGGTTGGGGAAATCTTTCCTCTGGATATTGTATCTGTCTGGAATAGCGGTGCTGATGTCGGGGGCGGAGGATGCGCTGGTCCAGATCTCTGTGAAGAAGGTGATGTTGGGCGAGAGAGAGCCGAGTAGGTTCCAGATTTCCATGGCGTGTTTGTGTACGGAGTGTACGCTGATGAGGATGCATTTTAGGGTGTCGCCGGTGCTGACATTGGCGGTGTTGGAGGCCAGGGTGGCGGTGAGGGTCTGGCGGCAGTGGATGGAGGAGAACTGGCCGTTGGTCGTGTTCTGTGAGGCCTGTTGGCATTCTCTAAGTCTTCGAGGGTTGAGTGCGAGGAGGGTGGTGGTGTCGTAGCAATGGGTAGTGGGAGGTCCAGGGCTCTTGGCGCTGGCCGCAGTCGGGTCATGGACGGGCGCAGACGGGCTTGCCTTTGGTGAGCCTTCGCGAGCCGGCGGTGCGCCCGCTGCACGCGTCAGCTGCGCGATCGCGTAGCGGCTGCCAAAAAGTAGGAGAGGTGGGAGGGAGGAGAGGCTGGGAGGTGGGAGTAGGGGAATTCCAGAGGGGAATTTCCATGGGGAATTCACGGGGGGAGGGGCCGCAGGGGCAGCAGCGGCAAAAGGTGAAAGCAACAGGCAAGCATGAGAAAATAAAAACAGTGGTGGAATTAGAGGAAGACACAGATGGGCACAATAACAGTGGCACAACAGGGAAAAATTAAGAAACAAAATGGCTGAGAAAGGTTACGTGGTTGCAGGCAGTCTGATCCCAGTTGGAGCGGGCAGCAGGCGCAGGAGTGGACAGCAGCCTCGAACCTCCCAAGGAGAAGGCAATAGGACATACATAGGTACCATGATCAATAAAGAATTATGAAAGCCAATATTCCTGTCTTTCACTGCCAACGATTTTGTTTTTTTAGCAAAACTTGGGAAAGTTGCCAGGTCCTCATCAACTGAAAAAAAATTGGAAAAGCAAAAGCGTTATTGATCTCAAAGAGCACACATTACAATGCTAGTCCCTGGCACTTAATGGCACTAATTTGTGTAGATGTGCCCCTTATGAAAGGGCAGAGTGTCTTTACTCAGTGAAAACAGCCAGTCGCTGAAGTGGGCTGGCTCATTGCCACATGCTGTATATTGTAATGAGCAGAGGAAAACTGTGATTGACTTATTAACATACTAATGATTGAAAAGGGCTGGCTGAAAGCCCCATATAAGTATATTATACGTATAATTTTAATAAAATCAGAAGATCATGGCTAATGCAGACATAAAAAAAATACTAAGGACACATCGGGTTGGGTGTGGTTGTACAGAGTCCCCGAATATCTCCCGAAAGAAAACTTCATTCTCCTTTACCCGAGGCAAAGAGTGTCATTTTCTACCTCAGCACTAAAGCTACTTGCATTTGCAAACACATATGCGTGCAGCCTGGGATAAAGATAGTTGTAAACTTCCATCCCACTGTCATCACCCATTTTATTTGTGAAAATGGCCCAAGATGGATTATGTTTTAATCTCTTATTTGAGGAACAGAGAATTTAACACCGTTACCCCATCTGTTTGCTGAATGACCTGCAAATATGAAACCCTTTTTCTGCTTTAAAACTGGATAAAGGACATCAGCAGGAACAACACATGTACTAACAACAAGATTAAACTTTAAAAATTGTACCCAGCACTTTTGTTCACTCACCTAAAGCATTTTAAAATGTAATTTAATTCCTCAGTATGGATTTTAGAAAAATGCCACCGGCTGCTCATGCCGCTTGGGCTGGTAGACGACAGAACGTGGGGTGGAGGGAGGAAAGAGGCACCGGCGGCACAAGGGGCTTGCAAATAAGCCCCCAAGTCTGTTTGAAAATATTGTCATTTTAGCCATGTCCAAGCTAAAAAATGCATTTGATGCACAAAGAGTAAAACCAAAAACATTTTATCTTCCTATTCCCTTCTGGAAAGAAAATGTATTGTTTTAGCAAAATAGACCCTCGACTTTTTAAGTGGGGAATTATTGTTAGAGCATGACATCATTTGTTTCTTTTGAAGTCGCTTCCAGTGAAATTATTGTGAACTGCATATGAATTTGTCTCCCATTATTTCCCCCTAGGACTTGTGCTCTAACGCAAACTGTAAGTGCCCTCTCTTGGCATAATTATTTATTTAATTTTCCCTCGTCATCGTCTGTCGAAATACCCCGCACACGGCCGCCCGCCTCACTGTTCTTACCAGGACTGGCCGCATCTGTCTCTTTGCCATTGTAGAATCTCAGACACGTACAAATGGCACTGTGTTTTTCTGAGAATTAAAGTGATGGCAACGTAGTATGTTGAACTTAGCAGATAGAAACCTGTGTGTAGGTGATGGTATTCTGATCTTGCACAATGCCATCACTCACAGTCAGGTAAGTGTTATTATGTGAGCTTTATAGTTTTCCTCTTACAGCAGAGAATGTCACTATGTCATCGGGTGGCCCATGTGCCCCATGTTGTACGCTGGGGTGGGTATAAGAAAAGTGAGAATTACACTACAGCAGAACAGTGGACAAAGAGGGCTAAATGAAAATCCACATAAGTATGTATGCAATATATATTTATATATATTTATTAAAATACTAACAAAAGGTCTTGTTTAATGCCTAACCTCAGTATGATGTTTTGGCCGTCTTTTTCCTATGCTACACTAACCTTCATTCATTATCAACCTCTGTGCATTATCACAAACTTCAACAATAATGAGAAAAAGCTGTGTGTGGATAAGGGAAGAAGAACCTTTCTTTGTCCCGTTATCTTGGTTTTTAAATGGACTCAGAAAACAGACCGGAAAGGGAAAGATTTTGTATCTGAACCTAGGCAAATTCGTAGAGCCAATGCCCCTCTTGAAGCCTCCCCTCAAGGAAATAATTTTCTACACAATAAGGGCATATTTTCAAGTCACTTTTTCTGACACCCCGGTGACACACAGTGCCGGCCTATATCTCCAAGGCCACACAAAGCCACCCTGTATAGCTGTTCAAGGCCTTCTTGATAAGGTGTAAGACCACGCAGCGTAAGTCGCTGCGTTGCCTTACATTGTGGCAGGGAGGCGTGCCATGGGAGTTGCTGTGGGTGTTCCCCCGCAACACCCATAGATTCTGACATGGCCCCAGATTTACAACATAGCATGAATCTGGGGCAGCATGAAAAATGTACGCTTCCCCAGGGAAGACATAACGAGGAGAAATGTTTACACTTCTCCCTGCTTTTTACTCTTTCCATGTGTGCTACAATCTGCAATACATATAGATTGAGGAAAATGCATCTCATGAGTGCTACAGAATGCCACACACATAGAAAAAGCAAAAACAAGAAGAAATAAAAATATTAACCAATGTAAAAACGTGCTTTTGCATGGCGTTAGTTTTTGCCGCTGTCTCAGATTTACAGATTCTTGTAAATCTGGGGCAGCGTAAAAAAGCAATGGGTGATTCGGTTAGAATGCCCACAGCAACACCAATTGCATGCCCCTTTCACACACAAAACTGTGTGAAAGGGTACTATATTTCCAAAGCGGCGTTAAGCCACAAAAGGTGACTTAACACCACTTTGGAAATATGGTGCAGGGCATTGCGCCTCGGGAACGTCGGAAAAAGTGACGTTCCGGTGGCACAATCCCCTTGTAACTAAGCACCATAGAATCTGATGCGCTCATTCGCCCTTCCATACGTATAAAATAAATGCATGATTTTTGTGCAGGAAGGTGCACCTTCCTGCACAAAAACAATCATGCCAATAATACAGCCACCCTTAAACCATTGTGCAGGGGTGCCTGTGTTGGTACATGGCTGCAATTTGTGTACCGGCGTTGGCTGAAAGGACAAGAATGCACCGTATCTTGGAAATACGGTGCATCTCTTTCCTTTCGAATTGGCATAGGGCAGCGCACCAAAATGACGTGCGGCGCTGCCCTATACCAATTCATTGTAAATATGTCACTTGGTTCACTAAAAACTGCTCCAGGTAGCATCAATGTTTCAGGAATTGGGAATCAATGTGGATGAACTATCTCTTTTGAAATAGTTTTAAACAACAGTATTGGTTTAGTTGGGTCGCAAAGTAGAAATATTTTGGTTGGGCATCAATATATACAAAAGACCTTTATCTAAGTAAATTCAGAGTTGCTTTGAAGAAACTAAACCCCAATACTGATACATTAAAACGGTATTGATATTGGTGCAGCGCAAAGATTGCCTACCCTTTACATGTCACAAATGGTGCATACACTTTGTGAAAATACAAGGTATGAAAGTGCACTTATCACTTGATTCATGTATGGTTTAACGAATTATTGTAAGTGTTGCACTTGACATATATTAAAGAGTGCCTGCACACTAGGATCCGAGAACTTACTTACACCCAATGTTTTACCTAAATAAGTGTGATTAATAGATAATCATCTTCATGCAGTAGAAAATGCATTCACCATATAGATGAAATGTGACTTTCTAAATGTGTGTGCTACTTCACGTGACTAACATGTAACAAACTGCCACTGTGATTAAACACTTCCTTACACATGTAGAATGTAATCCTGCTAGAAACGAAAATTCATTTATGTAATGTGTGCATTAATAATTCATATATTTGATTTAAATTTCTCATTTATAGTTATTACCAAATGTTATGATGACTGGCTGAATATTACATGTAGTACGAAACTTAATGCATTAGAAATATATTCATTTGTGTTTAAATGTGTACTCGCATATTAAATGTGCATCATTGAAGTTCACGCTAAACTTAACATGTGTAGGCCTGTATTTCACCATGCTGCATAAAGCTGATTTAATCTTTCTGCTAACTAGACATTTCTTGCAGGTATTCACTTGCATTTTTAGTTTAGAATACATAGATTACTGTACTAGAGATAGAGGGAAAAGGATCCTGAGAAAAGGACCTTGAGGAAAGGTACATGGAGAAATAGAGCACTAACTGAATGAACTATTGTCCCAAAGGTTGCAACCTACATGTGTTTGGGAGAAAGATGCCGTTCCCATGTCCAGTGTGGGACTAACTTGAATTGTTGCAGTCTGCAATGTGATGATTCGTTGATTTTACACTTTCTCATTGTTACACTTGCTTTAAGGAGGTGTAGTGTTTTGACACGTTTCCAGGTTTGCTAAATCCATGGGTGGATGCATAGGAGCACCCATGCTCCACCCATGGAACACCTCCCTAACGCAAAGTAAATCAAGAAAAATTCCACCGGAAGACATGTAAATCTGATTTTCATTGCTTTGTAAATCACAAGTAACATTTTGCGTCATGGCTGCATCAAATATTTGGTGCACCCACATCACAAAGTGTTAGTAAATCTGCCCTGTATTGTATCAAAAACCAGAGTGTGTATATATGGTTGGAAGGTGCTGATAGTAGTTTCTGATTTTATCAGTGAAAAATTGCAAACTTTGATGGTAACCACACTATGTACCATCAATGCATTTTCATTGTTTTAAATGATAACTCGATCCCAGATGGTTAATTAAAAGACGTATATCAGTTTTTACATCTGATGAATTAAAAAAATTCATTGACACAAATCTATGTATGTAATCCAACCACTATCACCAACAAATTAAAAAAGCACAATGACACAAAACGGTAAAAGGATTATTATCGTCTCTTGCTATTGTTGTTCCAATATTGTTAATCTCTTAACCTTGATGCAAGGGCTCTTGCACTGGTTAGCCACTGGTTGTATGATTCCAAGCAAGATATTGTCTCCCAAAAGGAGTTTTAAGTTGTAGGAGGTAAAAGATGATACACAAAAAAAGAGTTGGAAAAATAACAAACAAATGCACAAGCAGGCTTGAGAAGGTCTGAAGAGCCTTAAAAAGAATCAGGATACACTCTACGGCATGGTAAGGAATGTTGAAGGAGTCGATTAGGAAGAAAAATAAAAGCAAGACCATGGGAGTCCTGCCAGAGAAACTAGACAGATCGTATTGCAATAGAAATAAAGTAATCTGCAGGTTTAAATAACAAGCAATGGTAAATGCAATAGGCTTCACCGATGTGATTAATGATAAGCTGCTTTTTGTTATAAGTTGTAGCTTGGTGAGCAGTTGTGCAAGATAAGATACTGAAACTCAGTTAAAGTGTTATGACTTGTTTTTAGAGAAAGGCAATATAATGTTCTGGTAATGGTGATACTATAGAGCAGGTAGATTATGTAAAGGGCGGAGGACAAAGAAAAAAAAAACATGCACCTGTCAAGTATGCTTGAAATGGGTACAGCTATGTGGAGATTAGTTAAAGGGCAGAGTAAAAACCAAAAGAGTGCAGCCCAAACATCCAAAAAAGGTCTGGGGGTGCAGTGAAAGTCCTAGCAATCTTTTTAAAAAAAATGTTATTGAGGAGAGTAAAAAGCATGAAACATCGAAGGAGTATTCAAAAAGAATACTAATTAACTGATACTTATACAATCATTACCATTAGAAAAATGTTCTTGCAACAGACATATTACATTGTCCAAAGCTATTTTTTAAATAATAAAGTGCAGGTGCTAAAGTGATGATTTTTACAAACTTCCTCTCCAATATATTATGCAGATATATTTTCCAGTACATTCAACTATAACATTGACTTCACTTCTATCCAGTACTTTGACAAGGTACAAATGCTTACATAAATTGCTAAAAAAAAAATCCTTTAGATAAGTTTACCCTTGGAGGTCCTTTTCCATCTGATCCAAATAGCTCCATATTGAAATACATCTTTTAGTTGCTCCCACCCGTTTTGCATAGGCTTCTTCGAATTTTTTCACTCAACTCATTTTTTTAAACCATTCTAAAAAGGTTGGTACTCTGGTTGTTCTCCAATTCTGGAAGATCAATGAACATGCCACCAAAGGAGAAATTGATAAAAACATTTCCCCCCCTCTAGGTAGTAACTGAGGATAATTTTGTTTTAATAAACCGAAAAGTGAAAGTCCTAGCAATCAAGAGGTTAAAATGTTCAGAGCACAGGATTGCAACTGTATGTACTTTCAGAAACTTGTAGCTCTGACTGATATTTAACCTTGCAGTCTCGCTAAAGAACAGTCCATATCGTCCCATACTTTTAAATCAGTGATTGAATATCAGAAATACTCATTTTGGTTGGAGGAGAGCGCTGGACATTTGTTTAGCATGTTTCAAGCACGTGCTCCACCAAAACACGCTCAACCATGGTAGAGACAGAGACTTCAGCAGTTTGACTGAAAGTGTCCGAAGGATTGAACTCAGCCATCTCTGGCATGAGCGTGAAGTGTTCAAGCCTCCCCACCTCATCCGGAGCCATGTTGAAAATGATGATTTTGGCCCCAGCAGTATAAATGTGATGTGTTACATGAATTGGCAAGAAAATTAGACTTTTTCTAAATTGTCAGAAGGTGTACCAGAATTAGCAGTGGTATCTGTTATGTGTAAATAAGTAAACAAACACAGTTTTAAAGAAGACAAAACCATCTATTCACATTCCACCTAAAAATTGCTGCATACCTTTGTTTTTAGCATTACGGCTAAAGCAATGAAGCATCTTGGTGAGGGACTGAAATGAAAGCAGACTGAGAAATCATTTTGAGAATTCATGTACGATGGCAACCTCATTCTACTATTTCTGTCTGTACGTCGGTAAACGGGAGTCAGGGAGGATTATGTTTTTCTCATTGGCCAAGATGGGGAAGAGACCCTCCTACTTGTCTCAGTCAGTTCAAAGCGTTCCTCTGTCTGTCGCTAAAGAAATGCCAGAGTTTTTTTGTGTGGGTAGAAGGTGTGTTTCACTGCACAGTGAGTAGACAGAGTGACAGTGCCGCCCAAAGACTGCGAACTGCAAATAAAGACACCGACAACACCTGGATGCGCCTGCAGCAACCTGAGTGCAACCTGAGTCACTGAATTATCTTAAGACACCCTCTGCAGCACATACATCCGTATCACCCACAGGCGCTCGCAGAGACCCAAGGCACCTGCAACATTCAGAACAAGAAAAAAACACAAGTGTGATACAAAAAAAAAGATAGCCAGGGCTGATTTGGAACGCATAATGGAAATGCATTTTAATTGTGCTTTCCTAAGTAGTGCCTGCCATCTTATATGATGATTTTCACGATTCTGGCACAGAATGTAGCGTAAGGGCTAGAGCACCAACCGTGAAGCTTGGGAACAAGTTTTGAGTCTCTGCAGGAAGCTCAACATCCCGTAATTCTGGGCAAACTAAGTAATTGAACTGCTGCTCATGTAAAGTGCTCTGATACCTGACAAAATAAAAGAACGAACAGCAGAAGGGGTTTGGGAAACACGCTTGTTCATGCAATACGTGCAGCCATTGGGAGATTAGGTAAGGGTAGAGGACAAACAAACAAGCACAGGACAAGCACTATGAGGTAAAAGTCTTTAAAAAAAGTCCCACAAAGCGGATGAAATTAGTACTTGGGCCATGGAAGTTTGATAAGAGAAATACACAGAGGAACAACAGGAAATAGTGTGCTACAACCAATAGAAATGGAGGAACAGGGCTCCTAAATGTTTCCCAACTGACCTTTGCTGCAACACAACTGAATATTGCATTCTTAGATATTCTGGGCATTAATTATTTTGATTCTAACAGTAGCATATTTCTTAAAGAGCAATTGTGCAGACGGTTACTCGATTCTCTGATGTAACATGTCATGTTGAATTATAGGTTGCATATCTGAATATTCCATTTATTCAGTTTCCTCACTCATAAAGACAGTTCTTATCTTCTAAAGGGTTCTGAATGTTAGTCGGTTTCTTAAGTCTGACAAAGAATAAGGATGCTTTGAATTCATGGTGCATAGTAAGAAATTCAGCTTTTCTGACCGTCTTGCATTTAAAATGGAAAAAGAAGCGGAAAGAGAGCGAGAAATAGCACTTTAACACTGCATAGGGTGAGTTTCATCATGTACGGATATTGTTCTCCAAATGGTATCTTTGGACGGCCATGCTAAATTAAATAACTGCTCTCTTCAAAGCATTTCACAACTCTCTCAAAATGTAAATTAGGTCGATGAAGTTGCCTATGTGTCCAACAATTTGATGGGTTTCAGGGAGCGTGTCATCGTGCTCAACAATTGTGTATTTGTTTTGCATTACAATTTCGTATTTTGGTAAACATTATATAGTTCAACTGCCATTTGAGTGAGTTGATGAGGTTAATGTGTGTGCACTTGTTTCCAGCATCTGCCGGTCATAAAGATGGTTTCCATGCTGCACCTATGTTTTAGAGGTGACATCCTACAGTACTGAAGAAGATAATATAACTTCAGAACTGTGTGTTTATGAATTACACAGGGGTTTATTCTAACAAAACAGCTTTTTCTCAAAAGCTGGAACAAATTGTTAACAAGCATCTGCTTTGACTTGCAAGCACCATTATTAGTGACAGAAATTTAAATTAAGACAAGAACTGACAAAGCGTATTGATCATTTCATCCAGGGGAAAATAGGGGAAAACACAATATGAAATATTTGCAGAAAAATACGATTCTATCAAATATATAACTGACAAATGCTGCAATCCTAAATGCTGATAATGGAGGATATATTTTAGAGCACAAGATTTTTTCTCATTGTCACTAAATGTCACTTTAAAGGCAGACACCACCAAAAGTGAGCTAGGAGCTTTGAGACCGGAAGCACAATGTTGTCACCGGGTATCAACATAGTATTCAGTATTTAACGTTAGGTGTATAGTTGAAATATGGTACTTTCACTTTACGATGATGGTCTCTAACAAACCTTTTTTTCCACTGAAGTGTTTGGATACTTTCATTAGAGGTTTGTGGGTGGGAACTAGTGATGTATTGCTTGCCTTCGCTTCTGTGACAAGTTGGTAACGCACTATGCTGCACCGGGTACAAGGAGAACAGAGACCATGCATTGGCTGCTTTTGACAGGGTGCAGGAAGGACTACACTGAAATCTGAGGCATGCATTACTCACAGGAGTGGATCATTTGCTCGTAGCACACGTTCTGTTCCCGGTCCCTCTGCTTCAGCTGCACAGAATTGTGCTGCTTCCAGCAGGGCAGCGGTTGCTTGCAGGGCCGGACTGGGAACAGCAACCAGCCCTGGCAGGTTGCTGCTCAACCGGCCTTGGTAGGATGTTTGGGGGGTGCGGGGGTGTTTTTGTAGAACGGAAGGCATGAAGCACCGCTCCAGCTTTTCTCGCAGAGGGCCGATATTGCAGCACTGCTGCAAATCTGTCCCCCCTGTAGGAAAACCGGGCCCCTAAGCCACAAAACTAGCCTCCACCCCTCCAGCCCACCAGGGAAATGCCCGGTGCCCACTAGGGCTAGTTTGGCCCTGATTGCTTGCCAGTGAGCCGGGGTTCCGGAGCCCAGATGAGGGCTGCCATGGCAGTGACAGCAGCAGCTAACACTCAGGAGCGCGAGCAGTGCAATAAACATAGTAAACGGTCTATGCATACTTGTTTTTCACCCTTATTCAGGTGATGCAGAGTCACTTGCGTTCAATTAATAACTACGTGGCCATATCTGAACGGTAAATGTTCTTTATAAAAACAAATTATTAAACTATGTCAAAGGCAGTAAAGATCACAATCTAAGACTTTTGAATTTACTTAACATTAATAGAAAATATTATGCAGAATTTGAACTCATTCAAAAATATACGTTTTTATATATCTAGGGGTAATCTTTTAACTTGTTTTCCTTTGTTATTTATGTTATAATTCTTGATAATTTTTAAGTTTCATTAAAAAGTTTCTGTTAAACTGAACATGTAGGACATGTGGCTAGGAAAATGTAAGTCCTAAAAATGCAAATTTTATTAGTTAAGAAGCTTCCCTCAGTAGTTGGCTGTGATTTGCATTAGTGTCTCGTTTGTTTCAGCAGCACGTGGCTGTGGGAAAACAGCAACACCCTGTGGGGAATCTTCTAGTCAATGTTCTGTCATGAAAAGGGATTTCCTCGGCTGTTCCACTTGACCGCAGACAACAGACTTAAAAGTAGAGGCAACACACAACAAGCCTTGTGGTTATAATGCACAAGAAATCTGCAATGAACTGCAACTTGCTTTCTGCTGTGTATCACCACAACAGCATAACCGGGGGCAGGACTCAGGGGTGAAAGGGAGGCTTGGAGAACGATGCGTTCCAAGCCTCGTGGAATAAATGAAAGTTGTAAAAACAAGAGAGCAAGGTGCACAGGTGCACACTGGAAAGAAAGAACACTTGAACGCCGACATTTGTCGGCAACAAGACAGCCACAAGCAGATTACGTAAAGAGCAGAAGACAAACAAAACAAGCACAGTGCAAGCGCTGCGCTAGCAAAATCTTAAAAAAGAAGTCCCACAAAGCAGACAAAAACAGTACTTGGGCCATGGGAGACTGAAAAGAGAAACACTGGAGGAAGAAGAGTAAATAGTATGCTACAGCCAATAGAAACTGAGGAAAAGTATGTGGCAAGCACAGGAACAATTGAAAAGCAAGGGTGGGATGTAAGCTCCTTCTAAGATTTATATTAAATACAATAGATTTCACAAGTACATTGTAACTTAAAAACATGACAGAATGCACATACGTAAACCCAGGGAGCAGAACTGCCAACTTGGATTGGGATCACATAATAGGGCTGAGAAAGGAAAGCCTCCATCTTGGAATGGTGTTTGAGCACATTGCAAAGCCCTGGTCCAAAAATAGACAATCATACTGTTTCAGGGGAGATTGTTCTCTAAATGCTCATAGGAAGGACACAGCAATCCCCTTGCACTTGCTGGCACCACCTCCAAGCCCTTCCTATTATTGTGATGAATGGAGACGCAAGCAGCAGCTTGTCGAGGTTCATAGCAGTGCACTCCAATCAGCACACAGACTACAGTCATAGCAATATCTCTCGGCCACTAGAAAGACACAAGTTGCAGTTACCCTGAGACTACAGAGAAGATCAATAGAAGACCATTGCACCAGCCATGTGACGAAATATTAAGAACTGGGATCCAGCACTTTGTTTTGGACATGATGGCAGATAACACCCTCGACCAGATGAACATATTAGGATTAGGTCAAGCAAAATGTAAATTATGTAAGCATCAATCATGTAATAGTAGGAATTTTGTGTTATGCTTTTATTCAAAACTCCCCAAACTATGCCATCATGCCACGTCCTATAATTACTCTAGTGCTCACAGCAAAATTATTGCATGGGAGCACGGGAACATTGAGAACAATCAATAAGTGAATGGCTGTTGTTCACCATAATTATATGTTTGTGCAATTTTTAAGAGCAAAGCGTGCCTTGTGTCAAGAATTGATGCAAGGGCACATATCATACTAAAACATAGTACTAAATGAGAGCGTTGCATTTTGTGTAAATCCACGTAATTTCATTTAGTTTTCCAAAATTTAGCAAAATGACACAAAAACAAATAACAAGAAGTTTGCACACAAAAATGGATGGGTATAAAAAAGCAACATTTCAAAACAAGTCTATGCACAGGGGACAGGGGAAGGGGCCAGGTTCCCAAAAGCATGCACTGAGAGGGTTTCCTTGTCATTGGATCAAACATTACAAACTGCACCAGAAAAATGTGAATTCCAGATGGCAGCAACTTTATATTCTAGTTAACCGTTCAATTTAACAAGCCAAGGAGAATGTGTAGTGTGAATAATCTTATCTGAAAGAAAATGACTAAATACAGAAATATAAAACATCGCATGGTATTAATTAAAATGCTGGGAAGCGGCTGGCATCTCAACAGAAGATCTCCATTGCATTCTGTTAAATAGAACTTGACATCTTCTCAGTTAATCGCAAGTAAAGAAGTGCTTGTGTTCACCATCTTGGGTGCCTCCAGCACTGGTATTTGTGTGCATTCATAAACACGCGTTTCTGCATGAATGCGCTTTTTCATTAGTAGCAGGTCGCTTTAGAGATGCTTGAATTGTTGCTTGTATTTCATCAGGTTAGTACCACTCCAAGCGCACATGTGCATCTCAAGGCTTATCAGCCTAATTATTATTATTATTATTATTATTATTATTATTATTATTATAAAGGTCTTAAATAGTGGATAGCTACCCAAACAGGGTTTCCAGCCCTGAACAAAAGTAGGGAGCTTATCAGGTCACATAGGGGAGTCAAAACAGCCCAGTCTTAGAAATGTTTACGAAAGGCGGTTAGAGATTGGCAGCTTCTCAGAGAATTGGGCAACGTATTCCAGAGCTTGGGGTCTAAGTAAGAGAATGAGCGGCCACCAATGCATGCTTTTTTGACTCTGGGGACCTTGCAGAGGTAGTGTGTGCTCAAGTGAAGCAGACAAGTGGGGTGCTAGGGTTCTGCGAGCTGTTGTAGGTGGACCAACTTTTGATCTGGCTTTACGCATGTAGCGGAGAGCTTTAAACTGAATGTGTTTGCCCACAGGAAGCCATTGGAGACCACAAAGCAGGTAGATGCTGAAAAGCGATTGGGAAGGTGGAATAGGAGCCTAGCTATTGAGTTCTTGCCAGCTCCGAAATAGAGAACAATCCCATTGTCCAGCCTTGACAACAATCACGGCCTGGATACCAGTCCTCTTGGTAGAAAAAAGAAGGCTCCAGATTATTTTCTTTAATCATCTCAGGACAGAAAAATAAGTGGATGCAATTTAGAGATTAGAATTTTCATGGAGAGTTCATCATCAAACCAGAAGTCTAGTCTTTTAACCATGGAGACCGGGTAGGGAGTGTTCCTAATGAGTCAGGCCAGTGTTGGGGGCCCCACAGAAGGGGGTTCTTGTCCATCACCATCCTCTCAGTTTTGTCACCATTCAATTTTAAGTAATTGCTGTTCATCCAGGTGGAAACTTTGAGGAGACAGGAGTTCAGAGTGTCCGAGCAGTGGCCATCCACAGATGACAAAGAGAAGATGATTTGACTGTCATCCGCGTGAGAAAATAAAGTGAGGCCACAGCTTTCAACAATATCTGCAAGGGGACAGACAAAGATGGAAAATAAAGTCGGACTTAGTGCTGAACCCTGCGACACTCCAGAGAAAAGACAGTGAGACCTAGACACAAGGTTTGATTAAAACACCTGAAAAGGTCAGATTCTGCAGGAATTAGGTAATCCAAGATAGAGCAGTAGCTTGGATGCCCATGTTTTCAAGTCTTTCAAGAAGAATAGTATGAGACACAGTGTCAAAAGCCACACTCACTTCGAGCAGAATCAGTGTTTCCATGCCACCACTGTCCAACAATTTTCTAAGGTACTCAGTAACTCCTAATACTGCAGATTCATTACTGTGACTGGCTCTAAAGCCAGACTGTAATTGATGAAGAAAATTCTGTGATTCCACAAAGGCAGATATTTCTTGGTTAACATGCTTCCCGGAGAGCTATAGGAGCATCTAAATAGGCCTATAATATGCCCAGTTTGAGGCATCTAAACTGGGTTTCTTCAAGAGTGGCAGGACTATAGCATGCTTCCATGCCTGGGGGATACATCCATCTTGTAAGAAGGAGTTAAGAAGAGAGATCAGTATGTGTGGAGATTCCGGACCAAGTGTGGGATCTTGGCTGGAGGCAGAGGGTCTAGTGGAGAGCCTGTTTTTATAGATTGAAGTAGAATACCAGAAAGATGGACGTCTAACAGCATAAAGATAGTAAGCATATGCTTATGGGACACGGTGGCAATATTGTCGGATTTGGATTTGGTGCAAATCAACAGAAGGGCAGAGATGGTATTTTTCCTCTCTATCAGGGACAGATTGGCCATAGCAGAATTAGAGAGTGAAAGTTGAATATACAACACCTTTTTTGCAAAAACGTGGGCCAGTTCATCACATTGTGACTGTGAGAGCAAGGGTGGGGGGATAGGTTGCTAGGGTTATTTAACTCTTTAACTACTCTAAACAGAGTTTTAGGGCAGTTCTATGAAGCAATGATTTTATTGGAATAAAATGCAGCCCGAGAGGCTCTGCACAACGTATGATAATCTTTTGATGCAGCTCTATACTTAGGTTCTTCTTCCTCAGCATACAATTTTCTCCAACACCTTTCCAGATATTTGAACCATTATTTTTCTTCTCGGAGAGTCTCATTAAACCAGGGGCAGGCGTGTGCAATCTGGCTGAGGAGCTGGGTTTGGCAGGCAGGATTTGATCAAGGGAGTTCTGAATCAGGCATCAGTTTTAGGTTGGTTAAATTCCACACACTGCATAACATTGGGCAGAGTGGAGAGTTGTGGGTAGAGTAGTCAAGTCTGGACCAATTTTTGGAAAGTGTGAACAGTCCTGAGGCAGCAGCGGGGGCAGAGAAGATGTTAGAATGGAAAAAGGGACAGCATAATGGGCCAATCATAAAAGCGGCAAAGGACAGTCAGTTGTACAGCCTTTAAGATTTTAAAATAAAGGGTAAAGTAGTTGTCCTGTCTTGTGCATGGGTGCTGGGTTGATTACAAATAGGTTCAAGGTTTTAAGGTCTTCTATTAAGGAGGAGCCAGAGCTACAAGTGGTGTCTTCAAAGTGCATATTTAAGTCCCCGAACACAGTCAAATTAGCACTCTTAAGAATATAGGGCGATACAATGTCTGGTATCATAGCACACCAATTACCCGCATAGCCTGGAAGTTGGAAGATCAGGAAACCACATGATGCAAAATTGTGCAAGAGACAGATGGAAAAGAAGGAAGCTTTGCAGTCAGGGATAGGAAGCTCATGTATTTTACGTACATAATTTTCTTTTAAAATAATTGCAATGCCACCTCATTTCTTGTCTGCGCAATCTTGCCTGACCATAAGGTAATTAGGGGGGAAGGCAGCAATGATGTCAGGGGCTGAAGCCTCATGAAGCCATGTTTCGGGTTAGATGTGGGTATAACGGACAGAGTTTTATGCTGCAGGATTACATAAAAACTCAGTGAGATTTCAGATGTTCTACCCACACCTGCTGGTTGGTTGTCAATAGTAACCGACCCCTCCATCATCAGACTGAATGCCCATAGTGGGGCCCCATGACCAGGAGAGTCATCATTCATTCTCACCACCTGAGGTCTTGCTCTAAACTGTCAACTTGAAGCATTCCATTCCACTCCCCTCGTTCCACCCATCGAGAATTGTGTGGGGCCGCACAAAAACAAGGCTAAGATGGCCAACACATATCTTACTGCCTTATCCATAACTAAAACAATACAGACCAGCTTACAGTTAAGTACAGCTCACCAATTGGAGGAGAATGGCTGGAAAGGTATTTATACACCGAAAGACACATGCCTCTGCCTAGGGTGACCAGATTCTTAAAACAAAAAACCGGGACAGGTGTCATAGACATAGGAGTAGGACTGACAGAAGTACCTGTGAGAAGTTGGCCTGGTATATGCTGTCCACTAGTTATAGTGGGCACCTTGCACCAGTCCAAACAAGCCCTTAGAGGTGATAGGTTAAAGACAACCTTCTTTGAAAGCTATCCTAGTGATAGCTATGGAGAGCAACCTTCAGGCTAAGTCTTGAAGGAATGTAAAGCAGCTTGTTTTACCAGTCAATAATCTCTTGAATGACTAAATGAAAGGAGAACCACACCAGGTATATATATAAAATATATGTATTTATTACTAAACACACCCTACTATCTCTTTGTGAGGCTAGAGGTCAAACCGCATATGTTACACTTAATATATCACAGTAAATTAGCACAATATAAGATAGGCCCTAGAGGCGAACCAAACCATATATTAAGAAAGTGGTATAAGAACCACGACTTGACTAGACACAAGGCCTACAGCCTGTAGAATCGCTGGGACCCTAAGGAACCACCCAAAGTAGTGACACAGAGGACCCATGGGGGAACGTGTGCAATGTGAGAACACAGCCGCGAGCTCCGTTAGCTTCTATGGGGAAAGTCACGGTTGGAATTTTAAAGTTTAAGTACACTTAGAGGGAGACTAGGAACAAACCCTTTTGGACTTAGATAGTTCTAGGGCCAAAACCCACGGGAGCACCGGAGTACTCGTGTTACCTCACCCAGGAAAGCCGGGTGCATAGGTGTCAAATGTTGTCAGGTCGCGTCATCGTTTCCAATGGCGAGATGCTGCAAAGTGCTGCTGCCGGGGAGAGGGGAAGTATCCAGAGAGATCTAAGCCTGGATCAAAGATGTGAAGAACCTGAAAGCAGAGGGGACAGAGCCTGGGTCACTTGCCAGTGACCAGGGGCACGATAATCAAATGCCCACCGATGTTGGTTGCTTCAGGTGCGAGGAGGGGAAGCTTAACTCTTCAGCCACGAGGACCAGGAGGCATCAAAGATGACCAGGAGCTGGATTCGAACTTTCTCATGTAGGATGTCGAGTGCTGCAGCATCGGTGCCCGGATTGGACACAACAAGCCTTGGCAACAGCAACCCATGCAGGAAGAGGAAAGATGCTTCGGTGCAGACCAGCAAAGTCCAGGGGACTCTCCAAGCAATGGAGAGTCAGGGCATGTCGGGTGCAACCAGGGAAGCCCAATAAAAGTTAGAGTTGCCTACACAGGGACCCACCAGCCAACGGACCAGGGATCGCAAAGGTACCTCAAGCGAAAACACAAAGGGCCGGCTCACGGAACACTCGTAGAGTGTAGGCCAGCAATCGTTGGTGGAAAAGGTGCTCGGCGTCTGGGCTACAAGTACCCTAATGCACAGACAAAGGAACATCGAGAAGCTAATGCATTTGCAAATGTGTATGATGTCCTGAGGTTCCGGTTCCACGGTACCCACGAGGGCTATGGGTCTCAGCTTTGCTGGGGACTCGGGTCAGCCTCGGGGAAGTCTGGAAACCCACCTCCTGTGTTGCAAATACTTTGGAGTCCGGCGGGAGCTTCGGAGATGCAAACCGGTGAGATGGGTCTTTGGTCCCTGCCAAGCAGAAGAGTAACTCCTTTACTCCAAGGGAGATTCTTTAGTCATCTAGCGTTGTGTAGATCATTGAAGTTCGAGGATTCAGTTTCAGAGTTTCGTCCAGGGATATCTAAAGTCTGTAGTCAGGGGTTCCTTCATTATACCTAACGAAGGGGTTCGACTAACTCAGGGGACCCACCTATAGGAGGGTTTGGAAAGAGGGGTGACTACACCCATTTCCTTTGTCTAGTTTCACGCCAGAGCAGGGGCTGGTAGCCCCTACAACCAGTTTGAACTGGACTATGCACAGGGACACCAAATGTGCCTTCAGTGCTGAACTTCAAAGCACTCTTGGAGTGCACCCACCCAGCCCTAATACACTTAAGCCTGTCTGGGAGGTGGTAAAACCTCCCTGTGACAGGAAACCTATTGTTCAGGCCTCCCCTGCGGGAGTTTCGGTCAGCAGCAGGAGGCCAGACTTGTGTCTGTGGGTGGCAGCATCCATTTTGTGATGCCAAGGCTCTGTTAGGTAGTACCGGGTATACCGGTGATGTCATGTCTCTCCCTCTAGAAGGGTGGGATCATACTCCCACACCAGTTACTGGTGTGGGGTATGATTCCAAGGTGTTTGACACCAAACACGACATGTTTCCGTGCAGCCATCCCAAATTCAGCATTTACCGCGAGGTTATAATGCACTTAAGAGTATATGGTCAGGCTGCATCACAGACAACCCCGGAGAATAGATTCCGAAGGGTGCAGAGGGGCTCTGCTCATGCATGGGCACCCTCTCACATAAAACCAAGGACCCTGCCTTTAGGAGTGACTGATAGGTTTATATGTGCAGTGATATGGAGAGATATAGTGAACCTATATCTCAGTAAGGGGTGCATGCACCACCTTACCCAGGCTGCAGTAGCAATCCTGTGGTGTCATTTTGGAAGGCTTCCCAGGGGTTGTATAATACATGCTGCAGCCCCTGGTAGGCCTCTGGGGTACCTAAGCCCTTGGTACATAGTATACCATATACTAGGGACTTATAAGGGTACCCCAGAATCCAATCTGGAGTGTACCTAAGGTACATGGAATCAATTTAGAGAGGAAGCAGCTAGGCTGATGTCCTGGATAGCAGGGCCCCAGCCAGACTAAAGTCGAAAAACAGTGAAACATCAGCAAAAAAGTGGGGGTAACCATAAGAAGCAGATCCTACTCTCCTACAGTACCCATAGCTTTAAGTGGGATGAAAAAGCAGAGGGGGGGTCTCTCAATGGGCGTGGACGATTTATTTAAGGACGTGGCTTAAAACACATAAGCTAACAAAATCTGTACTTAGCATAGGACCCCCCCAAAAATGTGCTGCTTCAGTCATTGTATCCAGATAAATAATATAACGAGTAACATCACACCCAGAACAAACCTGGACTATTGGCTTTGTCAACAATATAACAAGTAACATCACACCTAGAACAAGCCTGGACTATTGGCTTTGTCAATGGTTGTGAGCTGCATAAGAGATATAAGCAAAAACTTTGGCTTCACTGTACGTAACATTGAAAATGCCTCAGTTCTGGAATGATGAGTTAGACTGTGAAAGAACTATAACGGGTCTCTTTAAAAACAGTGAAGGGTGGTACTGCTGCAGCAGTAAGCTTTTTTTTTCTCCGTGAGGGCAAAAATGGAGAGCCCAATAGAGACCAGTCTCAACACCTGTGAAAAGTAAAGCAGGCGCACCGAGCGAGACACTATTTAAAAACCGGGACATTTATCTGTTTAACCCGGGCACTAAGCAAATAACTGGACATTTCTTTAATTTGCAGCAAAGTGTCAGGTCCCCGGGACACTGCTCCAAAAACCGGGACCGTCCGGGGAAAACCGGGACGTCTGGTCACCCTACCTATGCCTGATGCTACAGTCAATGAGCACTTCGGAACTCTGTGAAGAGTATGATCAGGGCCGGCTTTAGGGCAGTGTGACCAGTGAGGCCACACTGGGTGCTGACCTGTAGGGGGCGCTGACCTGTAAGGGGGGCACTGACCTCAGGTAGGGCGCTATGTTTAGCAATATTGTGCGATTTTAAATCACCTGCAGCAGAGTTATTTTGAGTTCAGCTTTTAGGCAACGATAAAAATGTTGTAATAACTCTTATAATTAAATTGGGAGAGAGAGAGTTTTGTCTAGAAGGAGTTTTGACTGGCCATAGAGTAGTACAAAGCGTTAATATGCCTGCGACAAAGGAACAGATCTGTATTTTATGTGGTAGCTGAGTGGATTAGTAAAACCATCATATAACAGTGTTTTGAAACAAATTAAATGTATTTGAGAGAGGGGCTATGCAAAGTTGAGGGGGCTCCATCATCACTAAAGCCGGCCCTGAGCATGATGGCTGGTTGAAGTGTCGCCAGTGCTTACCCACTTTATGCATTACGAATCCTCTCACTCCTAGACACTCTATAGAATATGTTCAGCCACTGGATTGGTCTTAATGTGACCCGGATGTGGAAACATTATGACCAAAATTCAACCTGTAAAGATTAATTACGTACAGCGAGTATGAGGTTGACGTCACGGACGGTGTGTGTAAGAGACTCTGAATGCCTTCCCGAATTTTAATGTAAAATCCAAGTTCACCTATGCACCTGTTTCTTCTACGTGCTCTTTCACATTTTAAAGATGTATTACTGAACAACAGGGATGTGTTTCACGGTATCCTTGTCAAGAAGAACGGCATATCATAGACATACCTGACTTGTTGCTAATGCTCAAGATGTCCAGACGGCTATTTTCAGCAGAGACATAAAACAGCTTGCATGTTTGCAACCCAACAGTCTGAGTAGAAATAGTTTAAATAGCAGATTCTCCGGTACCTCTGTCAGAGATGCAAGACTGTCCACCATTGGACGCTGAGCATTGCCAGCTGATTAGCTAGTTTTATTTCTGTAAAGCGTCTGCCCGACCCTTGCTTCAGTGACCTCTCCCTAGCCCTCTCCTTCGATATCGCTTCAAGGTACCCATGTAAACTTCGGGTGTTTCTGTGTGTCGGGTGCATGGTATGCAATGCTGCTTTGGCAAAAGTCACTGCGGGCTGACCGACAAAGTCACAGCAGGGGACCCTCATAAGAGGGCGGCCCCTTTAGTGCCACAGGATGGCACACTGGGCAGCCTAGTGTCCAGAGACCCCTTTGGGGTCCCGCTCGTCACTTCCGGACGGGGTGGGGTTTGGGGAGAGGTATAAATTCCTCCCCCGCCCACCTGGTGGCCTCTTTGTCTCCTTGCCCTGACGTCGTTTGCAGCTGCTGCATCGAGGTCCCGTCGAACCACGAGGTTAGTCCAATGCGGGCCTTATTTCACACCGCCTCCTCCCCGGCCCTGGTAGGGGCCCCACAATGTGGGCCTCGCCCATGAGGGGCACTGTCTCAGCTCCAGCCACGGCCTTGCCCCGTTCAGTCAACTGTGATGTCACCGTGGGTGTTCGGGGGTTAGGGAGCAGGACGGGGGTGGGGCAGGAAGGGTTGGGTCCCGCTGGCAAAAACTGCCTCAGGCCTAGTTACAAGGCTGTGGCCTTGCTTGTGGGGGAGGGCTTTCTTTCACAGCGCCTTTAGGTCTGTAAGGGTAGCGCTTTACAATTTCTGTAAATTGTTCAGCCTCAGCACCTCCCCACGCGCCTATGTCACGGCTCTCTCTGGGGGGGTTAGGTCTCTTTCTACAGCACTTTGAGGCCCGTAAGGGTAGCGCTTTTCAATTGCTTGAGGGTAGCGCTTTTCAAATAAGGTCTTTACGGCCTCTCCTCTTTCTACAGTGGTTTGAGGCCCGTAAGGGTAGCGCTTTACAATGGCTTAAGGGTAGCGCTTGTCTAATAATGTCTATTGTGTGGCCTCCTCACCACCCCATGTGTCCATGTCGCGGCTCGCTCTGGGGGGCTTGGGCTCTTTCGACAGCGCCATGAGGCCCGTAAGCGTAGCGCTTTTCAAGTACTGTAGTTGTACGGCTTCATCACCACCCATGCATTTATCTCGTGGCTCTCACTGGGGGGCTAGGCCTCCTCCCCCCACCCCCCCTTGCCGCGCGGTGGTCTCGGCGTACTGCAGGCCCCTGCCCCAATGGGGTGCAACGTGCCACGCGGGGCTCCATCCCCAGTCATTGATGCCTCCCCTTATCAGTAAGGGGGCACGGGGCCGGTGGCGGCATTGGGAAGGGCAGTGGACAAGGCTCACGGTGTGGATGTGGTCACCCCCGTGGGGCGTGTGTCGCGGTGCCAGGCTGGGCTGCCTGTGTTCCAGCACAGGTTGGGCTCTTCGGGTGTCCTAGGGGTTCCACGATGGACACACTGTGCCCGCCTGGTCAGGCAACGCACGTGTGTTGGATTGCCCTGGGTGAGCGGCAGGCAGTGACCAGCCATTACCTTCGTTACCATACTCCTTTCATGTGTGGCCAGACGCGTCACAGCATGAGCGGTGGCTGTGGTTGGTGCCGATGGTTTCCCATGCCCGGGGACACGCCAGTCAGACCGTATATGAGCGGTTTGGGTGACTACGACGGGAAGTCAGTCCCCTGATTGCAATGCTAATTGTTCCCACGGGGCAGGCCATTGGCTGTACGGCAGCGTCTCTCCCCTGTCTGGTGGAGGAATGGTTGGGGCCGATTAGCAATACAGGAGAACTTCCCCTACAGCGTCACGAGACTGCTTCAGAAAGAAGGCCAGGTGTTCCAGTGGTTCACCCAGGTAAAGGCTGCAGTAAGAGACACAAGCAGCTATTATAAACCTTTGTTGGTGTTGGCAGAATCAGCAGAAATGTGTTGCTGTTTGAAAGATGACCTTTTTCTACTGCATGAAGAAGACAGCAATGCGGGGCATCTATCGTCAGTGGGGCTGGGCCCCATGAAAAATCTGATAGCTTGCTTACATATGGGGCCTACACATATGGGACAAAGTGTTGGGACCCATATGCAATAATTGTACACATTGATGTGCGTGGCTAACTTTTCTTTATTTTCATGGGCTGCGTCATTCGATCGTGTTAACTGCTTCGTGGGGGTCCGGCGACTTCAGTGCCCGCAGCAGGTACTGGGACCAAGGGTCACCAACATAGATGCAGCAGTGCGCAAGGGGTTCCTGGACGCAGGTCGAGTCCCGGAGCGCACTAAAACTCTCCTTTTTATTTCAGGTCAGAACCGTTCGTTAAGGAAGCGGCGTCGCAAGCGGTCCGACAAAAAGGGATAAACAGCAGGAATTAGGAGCAGGTATTGGTCAGGGCTAGCACCTGTGGGTGGGAGCAAGAGAGACAGCACCGGTGCCCACTGGGGGAACAGCAGGAGCAATGCGGACGGGCGATAAGGGTCGCTTATCTCGCACCACGTGCCCAGCTAATGTCTTCTTTTCTCCCCCCAGCGACCCCACATCATCAGCACACGCAGGGCACACCTTGAGGCAGCCTCTGGGCATTTTTCACGCCCCAGGTCCACTCCCGCTACCGCACAATAAGTAAGTATAGGGGAAGGTGGGGGCAAGGAGCCTCAGGGGCAGCAGGGGACTTGAGAGGTCCTCCCTAGGCAAAGCTGTAAATCCTGTGTGCTGACCCACTAATTATTCTCCTCAGATCAGGGGCCCGTGAGGCGACAGAGGTCGGCATGGATAGCCAGGGCTCCCCCCCCTTTTCCCGGAGAGATCCCAGGTGGAGGACTCTATGCCGGGCACTTCACAAGACGCGCAATGGGCGAATTCTTTGAGATGGCCAAGGTCAAAGGCCTGGCGTGGGCTAAAGGCATTATGAACGCTCCCGAACAGGAGGACTCTGGGATCGTCGGTGATTCACCCACTACAGAACAGCAACCCGGCGCAGAGGCAGGCCCCTCTAGGCCCAAACGGGTCCGCAAGCCCATGACCAGGGACTTCCCGGCAGATACATTGCCACCACCCAGAAGCAGAACAGTTCAGACCCCCAAGGAGGTCGTTACAGCGCTGGGTGCTCCTCCACCCCCGGGGCCGCACACCCCGACGGACAGTACCATGGCACAAGGTAACTACGTCACTAGGGATGAGCTTGCTAAACTCATGGACACAATGAACAGTTTTATGTCACAGCTTCAAGCAGGTACTGCTGGCCCCAGCCCCGCGCTTCCGTGCAACCGCGTTAGGACTAGGGAAGGAGCCACACAAGCAGCGGCAAGTGTTTGGTCAGCAGGTGTTTGTGATTCAGGGGGGCAGAGGGGGGGCCACAGCAGCTGAGGGGATACCTGCAACCACTACCCACGGGGGCAAATCACAGTGCCAGCTCCCGTCTCACTCCTCTCCCAAACAGCCAGCCCGGTTCCACCTCAGGGGAACACCAGTTCGGGGGCCGCATCTGTAGTGTCTTCTCTTGCACCCACTCCCTTGCCCGCTATGGTCCAACAAGTTACTACCGCCTCGGGCGATGTTCACTGGCCTGGCAAGTGCCCCAGGCAGCCAAAGAGGGAAATTGGAGGCGTGATTTTATTGACATTTTTACCCTGCTCATGTTGGGCCAAGAGGGGCCTGGCCATGTGGGTGGAGTTCCTGGCCCACTTTAACGGCTCAGTAATTTGGAGGGCTCCCTGGGCAGGCAGCCCGGACCTAGCCCTATATACAGACGCATCAGGCAGGGAAGGATTCGGGGCCATTCTAGACAGGGAATGGTGTGTCGAGAAATGGCCCAACGCCTGGCACAATAAAAGGATCACGGCCAACATCACAGTGTTAGAGTTATTCCCGATTGTGGTGGCTTTCCACTTATGGCCTACAGTACTGGCGGCTAAGAGGGTCCTTTTTTGGTTTGACAATCTGGCGGTAGTGCAGGCCATTAACTCCCAGTCAGCGTGTTGCCCCCTGGTTTTGTGCCTCTTGAGAGAGTTGGTGTGGGCTTGTCTGTACAACAATGTTGAATGCAGGGCGCGACACATCCAGGGTGTGCAGAACACAGTGGCTGATGCTCTCTCTCGTTTTCAGTGGCGCCGGTTCCGGGAGGCGTGGCCGAGAGCGAGGGAGGAGGGGACCCCTTTCCCAGCGCACCTTTGGTTCCTGTTGAAGTGGAAAAGCGACTGAGGGGGCTGGTTGAGCTATCCCTAGCACCCAGGACAAATAAGAGATATAAGTCCTGCATGCAAAAATTTTGTTCAGAGTTGGGGGCATGGGATGAAGGCAAACTATCTTTAGAAAGTAGAGTGCAGTCCTTCATATTGTGGGCTAAAGACACTGCAGGGGATGCTAGATTGGATGCACAAGGCCACTCACTTGGCGTTTGAGGCTGCATTGTTTGCTGTCACGTTCAGCCTGGCTTTCTTTGGGGCACTTCAAATTAGTGAGTTGGTGACCAGAGCGAAGAATGATAAGTCTGGGGTGGAACTGAAAATACAAGATGTGGTGCTCTCAAGGGATTCCCTCAAAATAACTCTAAGAAGGTCTAAGACTGATCAGAGCGGGGAGGGAAGGGTTTTCTGGCTGCGCAGTCTGGGGGATGGCAGGTATTGCCCAGTCAGTCTGTTCGCCGCCTATCTGGCCCTGCGCCCGGCAGCAGACGGTTACCTTTTTCTCCACGCAGACAGCACGCACCTTACAAAGTACCAGGTGGAACACATTATGCACGTGTGCCTGGCGCTGTCCGGCAACAGGGACCCTAGCAAGCGTTTCTGCAGCCACTCTTTCCACATAGGGGCAGCAACTACAGCGTTTAAGGAAGACTTGCCAGCAGAGGGTATCAAACAGGTGGGGCGTTGGCAATCTCACTGTTTCAAGAGATACATACGGCCATGAGCCCACAAATTTTAATGGCTGTTCAGCAGCCGGGTCCTGGCGACTGACGGATGTGTGGTGTGAAGTTAATTTTCTGTTTACAAATTTGTATGGCCATGAGCCACGTAATTTGATTTGCTTGCAGGAACCGGTTTGCTGGGTACTGGCGGCAGTGTGTTGTGTAGTGTAATTTTACTGTTTTATTTTGCATGCTGTGTTGTTAATAAACATTTTGCAACATCACATTTCTTTATTCACCAGGAGCAAAGGTCTGGGTGATTGGCGACTCTGACGTCAGCAGATTGGCACAGTTGGCTGAAAGCAGGAAGTGGAGGCATGGCTTTTCCAACACCGAGATAACTTGGCTGGGGTACCCAGGCATGCGATGGAATGGGTTGTTGGACAAACTACAACAGAGACTGGGGGGAGACACCAGTCCCCCCAACGTGCTAGTTATACAGCTGGGGGGTAACAACCTGATGGCCCTGGGCAAAGGGACATTGCTTCAAAACATGAAAGCAACAATTTGCAAATTAAGCAATCAGTTAGGGACATGTGAACTGTGGTGGTCAGAGATCACTCCACGCTCCTGTGGCAGGGAGCCCGATCAGGGGAAGCAATGGAGGCTGCGCGCAGGAGAGTCAATTGCGCAATGCGTAAATTCACGAACAAATGGGATTTGGATTCATAAGACATGGTTTGCTTCATGCTAAATCCTAAGCGTGTTTCGAGGACGAGGGGATACATCTCTCCAGAATAGGCATGGACTTGTTCCTCCTGAATCTAGGGGAGGCCCTGGAAATAGCGGCATGTAAGTAGGAGCGCCGTCCTTGGTGGGGGGCCCTGGCTGCGACGGTCGCCACACCCAGGGCTGTGGCGGAGTTACATGGTGATCCAGAGGCAGAAAGGTACTCAGGGATACCCTCTTCAGGAGCACAAAGGGTGCTGAGGCTGAATATCCCCAGGAAGACTGTGCAGTGGACCCTGGGGTGCGACGGTGCCCCATCTGTCCTAAGGGTGGTTGGAAACCTGTACAACCGGGGGTCGCTTGAACGCTCCGCCCCTCGTAGGGGGGGGGCGTGAGTTATATGGTGGACCAATGGTTCACCAGAAGTGGGAGGGGCTATCCCATCACCACAACCGCTAAGCACCGATTGGCTAAGGCCACGATGCAAGTTGGCCCATCAGGTGGTAGGCCGCGAGGGGCGGCTTGCCTTTAGATCGCCTGTAAGATAACCCACCATGTTGGCATATTTGGTATGCTAATAAACCTGCAGCAATTGTCTCCACCAAAAAGTTGTCTTGTCTGCTTATTTATGCTACCTGTATGTTGCTGCGGGAGGGCTGGTGAGTGTGGCCGATATTGGCACTAAGTGATTTAAACTTTGGTGCCCCGTTGCCTAGAGCCCCTACCCCCTCCTCCCCTACACACTGCAAGGTGGTGACACTGCACTGGGGGTACATTGTACGCTGGTGACACATTCCGGCAATGCATTGACACTGAGTGGTGGTGACAGAACACTGGATGACATTGCACGGGGCACACAGCATGGCTGTTACACTGCACGGGTATGAGACTGTGTCCCCTCCACACACACAATCAATGTGAACCTCTCCCTGAAACTGCACAGTGGTGACACTGCACACCAGTGGTGGCAGAAAATTTGACGACATTTCACTGGGGTAACACTGTACTGCACTGGGGTGAGCAGGACAGAGGATAGACTGCACATTTGTTAGACCACCCTGAGGGTACATTCCATGGTACTGACAGCACGGAGTGAAACTATACTTTGGTGACACTGCACGGCGCTGACAAACAACGGGTCTGTTCCCATGAGGCACAGGTTCAAGACTGATTTGCATATAGCTGTGTCTGAACTGGGGTGGCGATGTAGGCTAAAGAACAATGATGGATTCAACCCAGATCTGTGACTGGGGTGAGTGACTGAAAAGTTTCAGCGCTCCGTCCATCATCTCCTTGTGTTTGCTTTGGCGAACAACGGGTGACAGTGTGCGGGAGTGACAATGCACAAGTGTAACACTGCACTGTCCTTTTCCCACACGCCCTCGAAATCGCTGCCTGACACTGCATGGTACTGGCACAGCATGGGGTGATACTGTACACTGTACACTGGTTACACTACACGGTGGTGACAGCATGGCGAATGATATTGCCTGTGGATAAGTAACACTGCACGGCGTTGACACCGTACAGGGGTGACTTTTCCGTGGTGGTGACATACGACTGAGGGTACTTGTTAAAGCAGTGACACAGAGTACAAGGGTGCTGCACTGTGGTGACACAGTACGATGATAACGGAATAGATAAAGACATTGTACAGGGTCACACTGTATGCGGTGACACTGAACGGGTGCGACACTGCAGCGTCCTCCTGCACACACCCTCCTTGTGTACAGCTGCCTTGACACCAGGCGCGCAACACCCATTGGACTCAAAGGGCTTCAGCCCCTCCCCCCCCGTCGTGTGTGGCAGCCCGGGATGAGACAGCTTCCCGGGCCACACACAGCCGCACCCGAGTACTTCATAGGTCTTTAAAAGACCATTTGCATGTTAATGAGGACTTGCTGTTGTTTCACCCCTTCTAAGAGCCCCTGTAGCTCCACTCTGCCTATTGCTCACCCCTTCTAAGAGCCCCTGCAGCTCCACTCTGCCTATTGCTTAAAGATTCAGCCCCCCCGAAATTTTTTCTTAGCCCCTCCGGAAATTTGGCTCTAGTTGCGCCTTTGCTTGACACTGCATGGAATGGCATAGCATTAAGGTGACACTGGGCGTCGGTTAGACTACACTGGGGCCCCCTTGGTCTGTTCTGTCTGCTTCGCAAGTCTGCCCCTGCCGCTCCCAGGTGTTGTGGGTCGGGGCCTCCATGACGTCATCCTATATACTTGCTTTCTCCATGCTGCCTCTCAGCCCTGGCGTAAGGTCATGTGCCCTGCTGCTCATGCTGCCCTTCCTTGCACCTCCACTCAAGGAAGCCCACGGGCTGGTACGGTAGTGACAGTTGCTTATTAATTTCCACCAGTGGAGCGGCGGAATTCATTAGCAATTCTGCTTTACAAAAGTAATACGAAATTACTAAATTCCTCCAATTCCACCAAGGGAATTAAAAATTCTGCCCACCGCTAGTTTCGGGAAGGAATAGTGTGCCAGGGGCATTGTCCATTAGAAAGTTATGAACATAAAGTTAATGTTTTAGCAAAGACCGTCAGTTGATGTTAAAAACAAAGGGGCAGATTTATGTTGGAGTTGCGCCACTTTTACGCCGCCGTTGCGTCACAAAAGTGACGCAGCGGCGGCCTTAACCCTGCGCCACGTTGCGCCCTATTTACATCGTGACACATCTATGGAGATGCGTCACGGTGTAAAGCCCTGCGCCACATGAAACCTGCGTCAGGTTTCATGTGGGTGTTTCCACGCAGGTGGGGCGTTCCGTCGCAGGAACGCCCCTGAAAAGTGACTCCGTGAAATCTATAAGGTTTCACTGAGTCACTTTCCCAACGCTGATGCGTCAAAACCCTGTGTCTGCTTGAAGCAGGCGTAAGGCTTGACGCACCATGTTAGGTATGGGGTAGGTTGGAACAGTGCTGAAGTTGCGTCGCGCTTGCGACACAACTTCAGCACTGCACCAACCTTACGCCGGCAGATGCGTCACGCATCTGCTTGTCCTTGCGCCACGATGCGCTGCATTGTAAATGCGGCGCATCTGTGGTGGCGCAAGGGCAAACTTGCGTGACGCATCTTCCCTGGCGCATCCATGCTGATTTGCAGGGATGCGCCAGGGAACATAAATCTGCCCCACAAAATGTTCTGATTTTACTGTTCCGTGGGGCCTACGGTCTTTACCCTAGGGACCCGGGGAGAAGGTGAGCTATCTTTTCGAAGAAAATAGGGGGACGTAGTGAGCAATGGAGACCCCAAAATTACAGTGATAGTATTCTGTGCAGGGTCCAAAGAGGATAAACAGAACTCTGGACATACAGAGTGAAGCGACTTGAGTTGACTGGTAGGGAAGGCAGTTTTATTATTTCTGGCTCTGGACCAGTTCGGGTGAGGACAGGCGCAGATGGGCTTGCCCTTAGGGTGTCAGTCAGAGACGTTTTAAGGCATGGGCAAAGTGGGCTCTGGCCCAGTGCCCCCAGTCTTTCAGGGGGCCCCCAGACAGAGCCAGCTCTGTTCTGCAGAGAGTCTTGCCCTTTTGACGTGTACTAATTCTTAAACAATTTATTTTAAATACCATGTTTCCGTTAATTTATTTTTATAGTGGCGATATGTGAGAGACTAGTACAGATATTTTGCAGAGAAATGTTGTTCGTTTCATGCAACATCCATACAAAAAACTTTCTTTTAGGTCAAATCCAGACCTCACATATGAAAATGGAAGGGTGTCACAGAGATTATTTGCAGCATAATTAGTGAGCTAATGCTGTGTTACAATGTGGAAAACACACATCACTATCCCGGAATATTTGATGTAAAGACATTTAGAATTTGGACTAATGTACCTGTTAGTGATCTGGCCAAAGACTGCATGAACGAGCTGACATTGAATGAGGAATTCAAAACTGTTCCTAACAGGGGCCCCAAAAATACGTTTGGCCCAGGGCCTCCAAAATCCTTAAGATGTCCCTGGTGTCAGTGGCACGTCCGTGCCACGGCCGCACCTAAATGCAGGCTGGGAGCAGGGACAATTATGACTGGAGCGCTAACCGCTCCGAAATAGCGGGCACAAAAGGCTTCATTCTTTGTTGGATAATAATTATTTATCGTCTTTGGTAATAAAGTGTTGAAAAAAAACGCCATGGCTACCGGAACAAATCCTTTGATAGAATGAAAGGGGTTACACTAGTATCACTATGCACTCTGTTGGAAGTAAACTGGCTGAGTGGCAAAACAAAGACAAAGGGGCAGATTTACTATTTTTCAAAATTGTGATTGCACACAATAGCACATGCATTGTTTTAGATAACACCCCGAATGCAATCAGAAATATCCTGAATAAAGCAAAGAAAATAATTTCACGACAGAAGGCAATTTAACCTGACTCAATTTTGAAACAGTATTCGCAGTCAGCGTGACTGTGAATATATTGGAGGGTGGGAAATCTACAGTACTGCACTGCAAACCTTGGTTTTACTAGTCCAACCACTTTCATGTATACTGTTTTGATTGAGAGGAAATGATACAGGGTGCTACATACTGTTTAACGTCGTGCCCCAGATTTACAAAAGCCTTGTACCTATGCTACAGTGATGCAAAGCAGTGCAAATTGGTGCAAGACAGCACATGCAACCTACTATCCAGCGCAAAAGGAGTTTTACACCGGGTGGCCACTTTTTCACTTTTCACAGTGCAGAAATGGCTTTGCACCACTTTCCTTCCCTTCGCCTGAAGGGAATAGTAGAGGGGTGGAGCAACAAAAAAAATATTGATTTTGAAAAAAAGTCCAGTCTTATAACATAGCTAGATCGAGCATTGCATCGAAAATAATGCCGACTTGAAAAGGCACAAACAAGAGGGAATGTGTTAATTTCTTCAAAACTCTGATGCATTTCATATGTGCTGCACTGAACAACACACATTCAGTGCATGAGATCCATTTGAGTTTGGCTACGCATAGAAATATGTACTGCAAGTATAAATCCTATGTTAGAGAGCACACACTCACCTCTGCACCATGCGGTGCAGCTGTGCATCGTGCAAGGCAGCCTGTTTGTGTGCCAGTCCAAGGCATAACTAAGACTGTAGGCCAATCTTTCCAGATATGGCATTGTGCTATGTTCTCCCTTGTGTAATACAGCCATTGGATGCTGTACTGCTTTGCATGAAAAGCTTGTAAATCTTGGTCTATGAGTTACTGTCGGCCACCAAAAATATTGCTGTACTAATTCCTGGATACTAGTTTTCCTTCAATAGCTGACTCATGGCACAGATCTATCACGATATGTTGTGAGAAAGTAGTAGATACAAAGCGATTAAGGGAAGTATATATGTTTCTTAAGCTTTAGGGTATCTGTCCTAGACACTCTTTCAATTCATTGGTCTGTATTTGTTTTTGAGTTTCAACATCTTTCCTTGTGGGGTTTTTTGCACGAGTAGTTTACATATTTCCTGCTAAATTATCAAGATAGTAAAGCAAGGAGCGCGCGGCGCGGCGATTCAAGATGGCCTCCGGGTGAGGAGCTCCGTTACAACGAAGCCGATTCGAGCGTGAAGGCAGCTCGTCATTGCAACGAAGCTTCGCTTCCAGGATGGATTCTGATATGGGAAACCTCAGAGACTGATTTGGCAAGTTTTTTTGATAGAAATGCGGTCTTTCTATCATTTTATTTGCACATTTTCTGCTTCCCTCAGATGGCGGCCGCCATTTTGTTTTTTCTACAGCGTTTTTCTTCTACCTTTTTGCTGTCACTGAGTCCTTTGGCCAGCTCCCTGTTGTTCTCCAGTGGCATTACTGTGGTGGCTGCGTTTGTTCACATCATGCCATCCTTCTGCGCCAGTTTTTGTTAGTGGTTGGTCTCCTTTACTGCCTTTGTGGATGCCTCAGACTGTATTTTCCAGCAACTAATGTAGGGGGAGTCAGGTTTGCATACCCCAAGCGACGTCCCCAGCCTAATTCAATATTACGACACGCCCCCATATTACTGGGTCAATTTTGGTTGCTGGTGTTGCTGGTTCCTTTTTTTCTTTTGCCGCTTTCTTCGCTCTTCTCCTCAGTTGTGTCTCCAGCGTCCCAGTATCCTTCGCTGTGTTGTATCTTGGAACTGTCATCCTCGGCTATTTTTTTTTTTTTCTTTTTTTTTGGTGCCACGCCTCCTCTTACTACTGACTCATCAACATCATTGCTGTTCTGCCTGCATTCCCCCATTTGTTATTCCGTGTCATATTTTGCTGTGACACCATCAATATGGAGGCCGCACATTCACCTAAACCTCATGGAGGTTCCACTGGGGGAAGGAAGGACTCAAATAGTCCTTCTGTCAAGCGTACCAAAAAAGACCCGCCTTCCCCAAATAAGTCTCCGCTACCTCTCACTCTTGAGGACATCATGGAAGAGTTGCGCCTTATCCGTCCTTTTATGACGGACACTGTTGCCACACTTCAGAGGTTAGATGATAAATGGTCTAGTTTGGATACAAGACTTTCTGAGGTGGAGCAGAGGATCAGTGACGCACAGGATGTTGTTGCTAAAGTTGACACTCTCACCAAAGAGGTTGGCCAGCTCAAGAAAGTTGCGGAGGATTTGGAAAATCGCAATAGACGCAACAACCTGCGCATTTATGGTATTCCGGAAGGTTCAGAGGGGTCGGATATGATCCAATTCTTAAAGTCTCAAGTTCTTCAAATTGTTGGCCTCCCGAAATCCTCAGACTTTAACATACAACGTGCTCATCGTTTGGGGCCTAGGAATACATCTTCTGCGTCCAAACCTCGAGGAATTATAGCATATTTCCTCCTCTACTCGGATCTTATGTCGATTCTCCAGGCTGCTAAGCAACATAAGCAAATGATTTGGTCTGGGCACAAGGCCTTTTTTACTCAGGACGTTTCTAAACCTACGGCTTCCCGTCGAAAGGAATTTTTGGACCTCAGACCTGCATTGAGATCTATGAATGCACGCTACGGATTAATTCACCCTTGTTTTTTCAAAGTGACCTATAAGGAGAGAACTTTTAGTTTTGAGGATCCTGCTGATTTGCGGAAGTTTATTCATACTCACAAGGGAGAACTTATGGAATTGAGCAAACCCTAGTTGTCTTTCTTTTTTTAAGTATATGACTACTGTGTCTTGTTCTGAAAATATTCTGGTATATGTCATATAGTTCTTGTGCTTCTTTTGCTCACTCCTTGATTTTCCTTTTGTTTTGCAGGATTTCCCCATGTGGTGTTATTGTCAAGGTCACCCTTTGTTCTATCCTGCTGTATACAGTGTTTACCCCTTTCTGTTGCTGTTTTTCTCCCTAGATGTTTGGTAAGTTCCTTCACTTGTCCTATTTGATTGATATAAGTTCTAGTTTTCTATTTTATAGTCTTTCGTCTTTCATTTTTCTATCTTTGTGGTAGTCTGTTCTCTTATATGCTCCTCTTAGTGCGGCTGTCTTGTTCTTCGTCGCCCCCCTCTCACAGTAATGTTTTTCGTTCAATTGTTTTCTGTGGCTAAAGTCTATTGGCTTTTCGCCACCCTCCTCTGGATGCCTTCTGGGGGTTTCTGTACCCCTGCACCCTCCTTTATATTTTTTCCTTTTTCCTCTTCGCTTCTTCCCCCTTTTTGCTGCTTGTCCTCCCTTTCCTCACTCCTTTTTATCCCTGTCATTTCTATTTTTTTGGCAACATTTTCACCATCTGATACACTCCACATTTTATTTTTTTCTATTTCCGATCATCTTGTTTTTTTTTTCTTTTATATCTTTATCACCTTATCTGTGGTGGTTACCTGCTTTAACTTCTCTGTCTCCTACTATCTATTCAGTGTCATATCCTTTCAGCTTCTATTTTCAGCTTGCTTTTCATTCTCTACTCTGTCTTAAATTCCATACTCCTCTCTGCTTATCTTTACTTTATTTCCAGAAATGAATGGTCTTCGTGTTATTTCTTGGAATGTTAAAGGTGTTTGCAACCCTGTTAAAAAACAACGTGTCTTATCTCATTTAGCAAGGTTGAACTGTCATATTGCACTGTTACAAGAAACCCACCTTAACTCTCAAGATTTGTCTTCACTGCGTATACATTGGGTTGGGGAGGCGTTCTGTTCTCCAGCAGTAAATATTAAAAACAGTGTTCTTATTTTGTTTCATAAGTCATTAACAGTTCAGTTGCATAATGAACTCCATGATGCTTGTGGTAGGTGGCTATTTTTAGATGTTACTGTTAATAATTCACAATTTTCCTTCTGCAATGTTTATGGCCCTAACGGTGTAGATTTATCCTTTTGGAGGGATTTTTCTAAGCTTCTTTCCTCTCATGCAAGTGATAATTTGATTGTGGGTGGGGACTGTAACCAACTCATGGACCCCTTTTTAGACCGTAAATCACGCACCAGATATGTCCCCAATAAGATGCAAAAGTCCTTTTCTAATGCCATCTCCTCTAGGGGTCTTATAGACTCATGGAGACTTTCTCATCCCGACACTTTAGAATTTTCCTTTTTTTCTCCAGTGCATTCTTCACATTCCCGTATAGATTATATTTTTCTCACACAGCAATCACTCCAATTTATGACCAACTCAGAAATAGGCTCAATTCTTATATCTGACCATGCTCCGGTTATTACTGACATGGACTTTCCCTCACCTACCCCCACCTCCAGGCGTTGGCGCTTCAATAATTCGCTCCTCCTAGATTCACAGTTTGTTGAGCAATTTATATTCTTTGCAAAGGATTTTTTTATAAACAATCTCCATTCTACTTCTCAATTTCACTCTATTTGGGATGCCTTCAAGGCTACTGCTAGAGGTTTTATTATTGCTTTTGTTTCACGGAAAAGGAAAACAGCTCTATCAAAGTCGGCTCAAATTCTTAAGCAAATCAAAGACCTAGAGCATCTCTACTTTACCACTAATTCCTCAGAATCACTCTCTTCCCTCATCAAAGCAAAAATGCAATACAACAAACACTCTTGGGACTCTGCGTGTAATAATCTTCTCAATTTTCACTCCAAAATGTATGGAGGGCGCAACAAGGCTGGCAAGTCTCTCGCTACTTACCTTAAAATTAAAAAGCAAAAATCTAAAATAATAACTATTACTGACTCACATGGGAATCCTCAGTATACTGACGATAAAATTCTCGATTGTTTTGTTCAATATTATTCCTCACTTTATACGCCCGAAACCGTTCCCTCGCCTTCTCAAATTGACTCCTTCTTTCAGTCTCTCCCTAGGTCCTCGGATAGTTTTGTGGATCTCTCCTCCCTTGACGTTCCTTTCTCAGAGAAAGATCTACTTAATGCTATTACTCTTCTTCCCAAAGATAAAACTCCGGGCCCAGATGGTTTTACGGTTCGTTTCTTTCTCCACTTTAAGGATATCCTGTTATCACATTTATTTTCTTTGATTAACTCCTTTGTTGCTCAGGGAGAGTCCCAAGGTTCTTTCACACAGGCTATGTTATGCTTAATACCTAAAAAAGATAAAGACCCCTCCCTTTGCAAAAATTATCGACCTATTTCTTTAATTAACACTGACTGTAAAATTTATGCTAAAGTTCTGGCCTCTCGTATTAATAAAGTTATTCCTGACCTCACCAACATTTATCAATCCGGGTTTGTTAAAGGTAGATCCATTACTGACAATTCGAGAACTTTCCTTAACATTATTCACTTGGCCTCAAAGATGGATTCCCCAATCGCTGCCATTACATTAGATGCTGAGAAAGCGTTCGATAGAGTTTGCTGGGATTTTATGTTTGGTGCTTTGAGGTGGCATGGCTTTAGTCCTCCCATCATTCATTTTGTCAAATTGTTATATTCTGCTCCCTCTACTTCTATTTGGGTTAACGGGTCTCAATCCCCTTATTTCTCTCTGCATAGAGGCACCAGACAAGGTTGTCCTCTCTCTCCTCTTCTTTTTATTCTTGCGTTAGAACCCTTTTTGGAAAAAATTTGACGCTCATCATCGTATACTGGTTTCATATTTCAGAACATTGATATTAAGTTTACGGCCTACGCAGATGATATTTTGCTTTATATTTCTAGCCCATCCACTTCTTTACCTTCACTCTTTTCTTTGTTACAAGAATATTCTTTGGTTTCTGGATATAAACTCAATATAGATAAATCTGGGGTTCTACCACTTAACAAATGTTGCCTTCCTCATATGTTTCAGGGTTCAGGCTTTGCATGGAACTCTGGTAATATTAAATGTTTAGGAATTCTTTATGCTAACACCATTAGAGAAACTGTTAAGCTTAATCAGAAGGATATAGTTCAAAAGCTCTCTTCCCTTATAGAAAGCTGGTCCCCCCTTTTCTTATCCTGGTGGGGGAGGCTAGCCACTATTAAAATGATGCTTCTTCCTATTGTCAATTTTTACCTTTCAATGCTTCCAATCTCCCTTCCACTTTATTTTTTTAAAACAATCAACCGTATTTTTATAACATTTTTATGGAATAAACGTAAGGCGCGGATTTCTCTCTACCGTCTTCAACAACCCAAAGATTTGGGTGGAGTTAACTTCCCCAACCTCATTCGATTTCATTCGGCCTTTACTTTGAAACAAATCTGGCCTTTTCTATCTGATTTGTCTGACCCTCCTCTAACAGCCTGGAGCGCTATTGAACTTGTGCAGCTTTCGCCCTTCTCATTTGTTACGGCTGCCCGACTAACTCATCCTCCGCAACGTTTTCTCACTCCTATCTTCAGGCACTCTAAAGCACTTGCCCTTTCTGTTTTTCGTTCTTCCCTTTCGCAGTTGGAGTTTCATTCCTCAATCCCAATTTGGTATAACAAATCTGTAAAGATCAATCACAGAGCACTCTTTTGGAAAGAGTGGATCGATAAAGGCATTATTACTCTCGATTCCTTACTTAGCAATAATACCCTGCGCGACTTCTCTGACATTCGTGTTTCCTTTCAACTTTCCAATGCTCACTCTTCTCAGTATCCCTTGCTTAAAAAATCTTTAGAACTCTTCATCTCTCATGGTGCTTCCCTCTCTACTATTGACTCAACCACTTTCCCTTTGCCAGATTTCTCTATTCCTCTTAAAGCTGCTGCTATCTACAAACTACTTTCCCGTCCTCCTGTCGGAAGAACCAAGTCTAAACTTGAACTTTCCTGGGAAACGGATCTAGCTCAAGAGTTTCCCTTTCAGGTTTGGAATTCCTTGTGGTCGAAATTGCACACTGCTTCACGTTCTGCTAGCACCACACAGACTCTGTACTTTTTTTACAATAAACTTTTTTTTACCCCTTCTGATTTATATAGTTTCAAATTAGTTGACTCTAAAAAATGTTGGTCTTGCCCCTTTGACAATAGTGATTTTTTACATATGTTTTTTCACTGCCCGCTGGTTAAATCCCTTTGGTCCTGTATTTGGTCTAAATTAAACGAAATCTTAGCCACTGATCACACTTTTGAGATTGTTCATATCTTTCTGGGTGGTATGGTTCCTATATGGAATGTTTCTAGTAACGTACGTAAATTTATAGATTTGTATATAGCCATTTCTCTACCAATTGGAAAGATACTTCAAAGATCTCTTAAAATGCATGGTGGAACCTATTATGCCACCACCATCGACTGGATCGTGCTTTTGCCACCACTGTACCTCTTTTGATCAAAAAAGATTTGTTATGGTTGCCGTTAACTAACTTTCTCTCTCAAACTGCCCCTTGAATAGCTTGTTTTTACTTCTCTTTTTGGTCATATTTAACATACAGCTTCATTTATTTTATATATGCATTTATTAGCTTACGGTAATTACATGATGCTTACCCTGTATAATGTTTGCATTTCCCCCTCCCTTCCCCTTCTTTCTCTTCTCCTCTTCCCTGCCCATTACTCAAAACCTTTAAAAATGCTTTTCCTCTAAGTATATTCCCTATTTCTCTATTGTATGATTTCAATTTTACTCTATTGTTCTATCACATTGCCTTTGATTTTCTCTGTAATGATGTTTTACTTGGCTTATGATATTTAATAAAGCTTTCTAAACTCAAGATAGTATGCCAAACCAAGAACGTATTCGGTTGCAATAATGGAAGTAGGAGTGGACCAAACTAGGGCAGCTGTACTCTAAAAAAAGACTATGGAAAGACAAGAAGACATCAACCTGCCCCCCAGTATTAAACTTCAAACTGACTCTTTCAAATTGACAATTCTCTGGTTTACATGTTATGTTATTGTAGATTAAACAGGTTAGAATTTCTTTTGAATGCTTTTGATATTATGTAATATTCATAAGAAATATCAGGATGTCAGTTGGAAGCACCAATATGGACCAGTTTAGTAACTGAGAGACAACATTATACAATATTCATATAGATAGGCAAACAGGCATAATCCTTTATTAGAAATGACTTGAGATGGTAAAAAGGCAGTGCACCATTAATGCCAGGGTCATGGAGCAAACACTGTCTCTTTAAAGAGATATGATTGCAGCAGATGGCTTAAGAAAAATAATAGCATAGTCTGATTTAGTGGCTATATTGGGTATCCTGGTATCATTAGTGTTCTTTGGACCTTTGTAGTACAAAAGGTTGGAAACTAACAGGAATCTGCTGATAAGCAAAGGTCATGGCTAAAATGGGAATTCAGGGAATTCAGGGATCTTGTAAAAGTAATCCAGCAGATGCAAGGATTATGTCTCTGGAGCTGGAGGGCTTAATTTGAATTTGAATTTGAATTTAAAATTACTTTTAAAGCGCACGTATACCTGCGGTTTCTTGGCGCTGTTACTAACCGGATCCTAAATTAAAAAGCTGGGGGGACAGGAAAGTTATTATTCGAAATATTTTGTGAACAGGTAGGTTTTAAGTTGGTTGCGGAATTGTGGGTAGAGAGAGATGGTACGGAGTTCAAGGGGAAGGGAGTTCCAGAGGGTAGGGGCGAGAGTAGCAAATTTGGAGCCTCCCCACTTCTTTCTCCGGAAGCGTGGGATGGTGAGGAGGGACTGGGAGGATGAACGAAGTTCCCTGGTGGGGACATAGGAAACAATCTCGGAGGAGATGAACGCAGGTGCGAGTCCGTGTCGGGCCCGGAAGGTGATGGAAGCAAGCTTGAATTGAATTCTGGCTCGCACAGGGAGCCAGTGAAGTGTTTTTAGGAGCGGGGTAGAGTGGTGAAATTTGGGGAGTTTGAAAACCAGGCGGGCCGCCTGGTTTTGGATCTGTTGTAGGCGACGCAAGCTGTAGGCGGGGATACCGGCATACAGGGCGTTGCCATAATCCAGGCGGGAAACCACCATGGCCAAGATGATGAGTTTTAGAGCAGAGACAGTGAAGAAACGGGACACCCTGCGTATAGTGCGCAGTGAAAGAAAAGAAGAAGACACCACAGAGCTCACCTGGGAGTGAAGAGTGAGTTGAGAATTAGGTTTTATACCAAGTGTTTTGACTGAGGAAGCGGGGGTAGGAGGGGGGCCAAGAGAAGGGGGCCAGAAAAGAGGGGACCATGGGCTGGATGAACCACCCGTCAACACCAACTCGGTTTTGTCGGGGTTGAGTTTAAGGTGATTGTGGTTCATCCAGTCCCTGATGTGAAGCATAACAGATTGAAAGTTTAGAACAGAGGAAGGAGAGGATAGATTGAAGACAAGCTGGAGGTCGTCCGCATAATTAAATACGCCGACCTCCATCTGTTGAAGCGAGAAGATTAGGGGAGCAATATACAGATTAAACAAGAGGGGAGAAAGAGAGGAACCCTGGGGAACCCCGCACTGAACTTTCCGGACGTCCGCCGTGAAGTCACCCAGGCGAACAGCCTGGGTGCGGTCACTCAGGAAGGAGGACAACCAGACCAGGGCAGTCCCCCCGATCCCCGCCGCTCCGACACGGGAGAGGAGGATGGTGTGATCCACCGTATCGAAGGCGGCTGAGAGATCGAGGAGTACAAGGGCCTGGTGCTGATTAGTGTCCATGCCCTCCCTGAGGGTGTCCAAGACCGACAGGACAACGGACTCCGTAGAGTGAGCAGGGCGGAAACCGGCTTGACGGGGGGCAAGAGCACCAAGATTCTCCACAAAAGAGCTCAGAGCACAGGTGACGTGGCGCTCGAGCACCTTGGCTAGGAATGGTAGGAGGGAAATAGGACGGAAATTGGCGGGGACAGAGGGGTCTGCCCCGGGTTTTTTTAGGATGGGCACAATTACCGCCGATTTCAAGGGTTTGGGAACGATGCCTTGGGCAAGAGAGCTGTTAAGGAGGTGAAGGGGAGGGTCAGGGCAGGAGACAAAGATATGGCGGAGAATGTGAGCGGGACAGGGGTCTAAAGGAGAACCGGATTTGACCAGGGGAACCAAGGTGATCAGGCTCTCTCGAGTGATAGGGGGAAGTGAGGTAAGCACGCCCTTAGGGGGGGGACATTGGGGGTCGACAAAAGAGGGGGAGGGTGGCGGGATATTAGCCTTGATAGTGATGATTTTGTGAATGAAATAGTTGTTGAGAGAAAGACAGAGTTCTTCGGACGGGGCTGGCTTAAGAGTGGTTCTGTCCGAGAACGCTAGGTTGTGGATGATGGTGAATATCTCCTTGGACTGGTTTTCCGCGGCTAAAATTTTGGAGGAGAAGTAAGATGTTTTTGCCTCCAAGATGTCTTTTTTATACTGGCTTAGGATGTTAGTATAATCCAGTTTTAGAGTGGGGCAGTAATTTCTTCTCCATGCCCGCTCTGCGCGGCGTACTGTTAATTTGGTGGTCTTAAGCTCTTCGGTGAACCACCGATTAGCGTCCTTGTCGCGTTTGGAGGTAATGCGCTTGAGCGGGGCAAAAGCGTCGCGTCCGTGGGAGAGCCACTGATCTATGGCATCGACCTGGGAAAGAGTGGGAAGACCCTGAAGGGGGGGAGGGATGAGGTAAGAAGGGAAGAAAGATTCTCCAGGTTGACACGACCCCATGATCGGACCCAGATGTTTTTAGGCCGGGGGGGCTTGGCTGGAGAGAGGATGGGAAGAAGGAAAGAGATCAAGTGGTGATCAGACCAGGGGCAAGGGGTAATAGAGAGTGAATCCACAGGGCAGTTCAGGGACCAGATCTGATCGAGTATATGACCTTTGACGTGGGTGGGGGAGTGGACATGGGAAATGAAGTTGAGGGAGTGAAGGGTTTCGGAGAATTCCTTGGAGGATGGGCACTCAGCGGAGTCGGAGGGCCAGAAATTAAAATCGCCAAGGAGCAGAATGGAGGAGTTGTTGACTGTGATGGTGGCCAAGACCTCCAAAAAGTCGGGGAGAAACTGTGAGGGGGACTGCGGCGGACGGTAGGTAAGGAAACAAGTCAGGGGGGGAGAGGTGGAGACTGTGCGGATCACCAGAAATTCGGTGGTTGCAATGTCAGGTAAGGGTAAAGTTTGGAAAAGGAGATTGGTGCGTGCGATGACCGCCACGCCACCCCCGGCCCTGCCAGAAGGGCGGTCCGCCCTGAGGGCATAGTAGGTGGCCGGTAGGGTGGAAAGTAGGGCAGGGAGGGAGTCATCGCAAAACCATGTCTCGGTTAAAAAAAGGAGGTCGGGAGCATGGAGATCCAATAAGACTGAAAGTTCATGTGCATGGGCAACAGCAGACCGGGTGTTGAGATAATAGGCTGTGAAGGCTTTGGGGGATGATGAGGGGGCGGTGCTACATGACACGGGAGGGGTGTCCACTGTGGGGAAAGGACAGAGGAAGGGAGTAGCAGGGGAGAGACCAAGGGAGGAGATGCGAGAGCAGATAGAGGCCGGGATAGGCCAGGGGCCCTGGCAGCAGCGAAGTTGGTCCGGGCTATAGGTGATAGGCGGAGCATAGTGACGAGCCCCTAGTCCCGGCCAGTCGCGGATGGGCGCAGACGGGCTTGCCTTAGGCGCGCCTTCGGCGCGCAATCGTCGCGCCCGCTGCGCTCGTCCGCTGCGCTTCCTGCCAAGGCACATGATTTATGGTGAAAGAGCAGGAGATTGGAGGGGGCGTGGCCAGCCGAGGGGGCGTGTCTCGAGGTGCGCCTCGCCCTCGTGAATGGCGGCCAGAAGGAGGGGGTCGTTGCAGCGTGAAGCACTGTTGCGAGGATGTCAGCAGGAGATAGGTAGGTGAGCAAGGAAGTAAAAACACAGTATCACATCAAATTTTAAAATGATCGAAGAATCTATCTCCCGGCTTTCCGCCTCAGGAGTCCATTGTTAGTGCAGCGCCCAGCTTTTGGCGCGCGCTATTTATATGCGTGGTGAGGGGGCGTGGCCAGCCGAGGGGGCGTGTCTCGAGGTGCGCCTCGTCCTCGTGAATGGCGGCCAGAAGGAGGGGGGCGTTGCAGCGTGAAGCGCTGTTGCGAGGATGTCAGCAGGAGATAGGTAGGTGAGCAAGGAAGTAAAAACACAGTATCACATCAAATTTTAAAATGATCGAAGAATCTATCTCCCGGCTTTCCGCCTCAGGAGTCCATTGTTAGTGCAGCGCCCAGCTTTTGGCGCGCGCTATTTATATGCGTGGTGAGGGGGCGTGGCCAGCCGAGGGGGCGTGTCTCGAGGTGCGCCTCGCCCTCGTGAATGGCGGCCAGAAGGAGGGGGTCGTTGCAGCGTGAAGCGCTGTTGCGAGGATGTCAGCAGGAGATAGGTAGGTGAGCAAGGAAGTAAAAACACAGTATCACATCAAATTTTAAAATGATCGAAGAATCTATCTCCCGGCTTTCCGCCTCAGGAGTCCATTGTTAGTGCAGCGCCCAGCTTTTGGCGCGCGCTATTTATATGCGTGGTGAGGGGGCGTGGCCAGCCGAGGGGGCGTGTCTCGAGGTGCGCCTCGTCCTCGTGAATGGCGGCCAGAAGGAGGGGGTCGTTGCAGCGTGAAGCGCTGTTGCGAGGATGTCAGCAGGAGATAGGTAGGTGAGCAAGGAAGTAAAAACACAGTATCACATCAAATTTTAAAATGATCGAAGAATCTATCTCCCGGCTTTCCGCCTCAGGAGTCCATTGTTAGTGCAGCGCCCAGCTTTTGGCGCGCGCTATTTATATGCGTGGTGAGGGGGCGTGGCCAGCCGAGGGGGCGTGTCTCGAGGTGCGCCTCGCCCTCGTGAATGGCGGCCAGAAGGAGGGGGTCGTTGCAGCGTGAAGCGCTGTTGCGAGGATGTCAGCAGGAGATAGGTAGGTGAGCAAGGAAGTAAAAACACAGTATCACATCAAATTTTAAAATGATCGAAGAATCTATCTCCCGGCTTTCCGCCTCAGGAATCCACAGGGCAGTTCAGGGACCAGATCTGGCCAGATGATTGAATATTTGGGCAATTTCATGTAATAAAATACCAAGATTTCCTGACTGTTTCCAAATGTCACACTATGTTGAGTTATTGGATAACATATAAGTGTCTTGCCATGGATGGTTTGAACTATCTCAAGTCTGCTTTATTTTTCTATGAATATTTCATTATTTGGCCCATTTGTCATGCACATGCATTTCAGTAGCCCGAATAAACAACAACCTGAAATGATTGAGGGCCCGATTCACAAAGGTAAAGTTCGTCTTTTGGTCTAAGTTTAGACCAAAAGTCTAACTTTACTACTTTTCAGTATTCACAAAGGTAAGATACGAGTAGTATCTTTATGATTGTGAAGTTCCACACTCAGAGCGGATCACCTTTGTGAATTGGGCCCTGAGTGTTAGCAAAACTCAAGGAAATGGATAAGTGCAAGAGGTTGTTCTCATCAGGAGATGCAATTCAATGGTTACCAAAGGAGGGTGATGTTAGGAAGCAATAGCTCATCCTAGCTTGTCTTCCCCCATGCCATTTCCCAAAGATTTAGTGAGGTAAAAGGGATACTAGATGAGGAATTCACCCAAATCACCTCACAAGAAGATCGAAAGATTTCTGTTGTAATCTTCTCTAGGGTAAGTTCTCTCCTAGCGTGGAGTGTGGAGCACTGTGTCTAATGTATTCTACGTTCCAACTGGGAGTAGAAGATTCTGAACTAGACAGTTAATGACTGGCGGGCCTAGGATGAGCATCGCTTTCCACGCAGGCTACTAACTTGAATAAAGAACTGCAATACTTAATTTCCTGTGTTCCTCTGGTGATTGGAGTTACCATCTTAACAATTTCATTATCATGATCTTCTTTTGTTAAAAGGCATCTGGTTCCACCTGTCTGCATAGATTGATCTGTTAGTGACAGAGAACCAGGTGAAGGCTCAATTGTTTAAGGCTGGATAGGTTGTGTGTATATTTAATGGGTAATCAATCGACTTGAACTTAGAACAGAAGAAGGCACTTCTGTAGGGTAGTTGAGGTGAGCTGGGTATTACTGGTGGGTAGTGCAATGGGGAAAATCCTCCTGAGTATGAGGTATAAGTAAGCAATCGTGATAGCGCTCTCCTGAGACAAGAGGAGCCTCTCCCGCATGCACTCGAGTTCAATGCTTTGTATTTTGTTGAGTGACTCATTCACAAAGTTTAAGTTTCAGGTAAATTGTTTATTTGTCATTTATTGTCAAAAATTTCCAGGGTGTTCAATCCAAGATCATTACTATTGCATCATAATAATGTTGAACAAACAATTCTTTATGCCCAATGCATTTTCGGCAGAAATGCCCTTGGTCAGGGGCTGTACAGTAAATTTCAAAATGTAGCGTGTCATCACCAAATCCCTGTAAACAAAATGTGTACCGGCATCTCCTAAAAATGAGAATGAGACGTGAAGGACTTCATAGTGTGACGAAATGCAATATAATTTCAAAATATTCAAAATCTCGACCCCGTGGCTCATCCGTGATGCTCCTAATTGGATACTAGGCTAATGTATTCAGGCATGCTCATGTAAATGTCCTGATGATGATCCTAATATGCTTAGAAGGGATTGAAACGCCATCGACTTAATGTACACCATATACACTTTTTTACTAAATATTGTTTACGTATAATGGTGTCCCACCACATTTTGTTTGTAATATTGGACTGTGCTACATACAAACAAATCACCCTGGCGGAGCCTTTTCACCTACTCGTTGTTCGTCTTATCTGTTAAATAGGATGCAGGCTTGTGTCCCACTTTAATGTGTTGTGTTTAGATTTTTTTTAAATAATTGAATATTAAAAATCACTGTCCGACTGGACAGCTTCAAATATAGCACCTATTGAGCCTATATTGATCGCTTTTGTATGTTATTTTCGTTTAGGGACCACTGTGTCTAAAACTGTTACTTAAAGCAGCACATCAGTGTCCATAGGTAGTCACCGTTACAGACCCAGGCATATGAAAGTCACATCCAAACAATAGATTCTACATTTGCATCTTGCACTGAATTGTACACTTCAATGCCCATCCTTGAATCTGAATAAGTAAGATCTTATTTAAATGACATCGCCGTAGCCTGGGTGGGAAATGACCTAAGGAAGCCCCTGACCTGCACCCCTATTTGTCTCAGTGAAATTGTTGAAGACAATTCATAGTTTCCTTGGAGTAAAGGCCTATGAGTCAGATGGACTTACTGTGTAGTTCTACAAAAATTCTAAGGATTTTTTAGTTCAACGTTTGTTGAACGACCAAGCAGTGGAGACAGACCAAGTACCTCTATCCACCAGGGAAGCAATAATCAGAGTGCTCCTTAAGCAAAGTCAGTATGCGGCTACATCCCAGTCATATCATTATCTGTCCTAGCTAAACAAGGACAACAAAATCCTTGCCACATTAATAGCAACCAAACTGCTGCCACGATTTTAGTCATTTGCAAAATGCTTTATTAAAAATAATGTGCAAACCTTACATTTAAAAATAAAATGGACAAAATACAAAAATTGTAGTAGGCAAACCATAGGCCTGTAACATAGAAATGAAGCAAAGATTCTTAACTTGACATAGCCAGTGCTCCCATGAGTGTATAAGACTATATTAATTCTGAAAAGCTTGTTTTTCGCATGGAAACACTGTTGTGCAAAATGTTTTTCTTCTCCTTGCTGCAGACTATGCAATTTCTGAAGCAACTGTTTATTACCTAATGAATAGAAACTTGTTTGTATTGGACTACTGATAGTGAGGTTCTCATTGCAAAATATGCAGACGACAGGGAAAATGATTCATGGGACAAAGTTTTTGGGAAACAAGAAAGATGTGCTGCAACATTCAAGAACACATGTCTGGAAGACAATTGTATGCTGGTGAGAAGATGGGTGTAAACCTGCTCCCAGGAGTGCTGCAATCTTATTGGTCAACATGAAGAAGAAAGAATATTAATGTTGCAACTTGGAAAATGTGTATTTATATTAGTGGGTTTTCCTAGACTGATTAGTCTCAGAACCCATTTTCCCATTCCTTAGACTTTGAGCAGCATCTCATTCTGTGTCCATTTCCCGACTCTCTGAAAGGAGACTCTTTACTGAGTTTCTTAGACATCTCTTCATGAGAAGTCCTAGCTTATTTTTGGTCTGTTATTACTTGAGATGAGACTACATTTCAGCTTATTATGCTAAAGCTTCATGCTTATGCTTAAATCTATCAGAACTATTCATGGGTATCCGAACAGACAACTTTTCTGTCTTGCATTTAGATACTGATATATTTAGAATAGGGAGATTCTTTATGAAATGCGCTTGTTGCATTATTATTGTATCGATTGCATTATGGGCTATTACATTGATTTACCTTCTTACCGAATTTCGATTGATTGATTATATTAATTTTTTATGATAAAACTTGTAAAATAATACTTTAATAAAGATGACAACCTATAAGATCTACAATAAAGCCCTTTAACTTACACAATATCTGTTTACTGACTGAAATAGGAGAAATTATAAATAATAGCATTTTATATTGATTGCGGCTCCTTACAGTTTTTTTTTACAGCAAAGATCCATCAACTTGTTAGCGAGTATTTTGGTTGAGGAGTAAGTAGAGAGAAACCCCGTGCTCCAACAAGATTGTCCCATTATGTGGGGAATCTGGCCCTTCCTTAATAATCAGGGTTACCACACAGGTCACCCACATCCCATTGTTTGCACACACTTTTGCTATGACGCAGAAAATAGATTCTGAAGTCAAGGCTGCCTTTGTGTTTTTTAAAACCTGAGAAGGCCTTTGACACTGTGTAATGGTCATTTTTTAATAGGTTTGAGTGGATGGGCCTGGAAGAATTTATCAATTGCCTTATGCATTTTTCTGATTGGTATGGGAACAAGTCAGGGATGTCCCCGCTGTCCATTTTTATTTGCCTCAGCTCTGGAACTGCTGGCATTCCCAGAGAGACATTTTGTGTCCTTCTCGGAGGATGTTATTGTCATTCTATGCAGATGGTGTCTTTTTTTTTTTTTAAACTTGCTGAGAACTTACCCCTGTTGATAACGGAAATTCATTTCATTTGGTGGCTATTTAGGGCTTTCCATCAACTGGACAAAGCTGAATTCCTTCTTCTCACCGAACACTTCCAGACCTGACAAAGTGTACTCCTTGAGATAGAGACCCACTCCGGTGAAGTTCATGGGGCTAAAGATTCAACACAATAGGAACGGGCTGCTCTGAGATAACCGTGGCCAATGGTGTATAGGCTGAAATCACGGGTTGATAAATGGATCAGGCTACCACTGTCAGACTACCACTTTCAATGGCGGGGTAGATAGCAATCATATCAATGGTGGTGTTATTCAAGTTTCTCTATCTAATCTTGAAAATACAAATCCTTTTGAATGTGTACATGTTTGCCAATCTTCAATCCATATTCCATAGAATAATATGGACTGGCAGACAGCGAGGATAAACTGGTAGAAATAGAGCATGGTGGGGGGGGGGGGGCTTGAGTTCCCAGACTTCCAAATGTTTTAATCGGATTACTGATACCCATTTGGCAACATACTTGTGCGTCTCCATCTCCCACTCACTTCATACAGTAATTGAGAAATACCAAGTGACATTTGGCTCATTATATTATTCATCAAACAGCCCAGACCCTTCTTCTTCGAAATACATACATTCTGTTGCACACAGGGTGTGGTGGAAACTGTCTCGATTGAATGTATTTGAATTTGTTTGCCCCCCTTCTATACAACTGGCTCATGATCCCTTACTCTTGTCCAAGCTTAAGCTGACAGTTATCAATTCACTCTCAAAGCGTGCATTGCACAAATTGGACAGTTATTTCTGTGGGGCATGTTTATGTTCTTGTTGTACTATAAATCAAGACCTAAAGCCAACACTTTAGATGTATCTGTTTATTTTAGATTAGGACAGACTGCCAAAGTAGAATTCTCCACTTTTCCCCAAGATCCGCTGTAAATCACCCATTTGATCCAAATTATGTTAGCTCACACTAACAAAGGGTGGGTTTCAAAGCTATATCAGATATACTCTGGCATGACTGTAACCTCTGCCTTGCCTTCTAAAATTTCTGGGAGTTGAATCCAGGCATCGAGATTAGGAATAAAACCTAGTTATACTGCTGCTCTCAAAGGAAGTTGGTGTCAATTATTTGCAGGCATAAGCCTGTTCATTTTAAATATCTGAACAGATGGTATTGTACCTCTGTTTTGCAGCATACATTTTGTGTCAGTCAATATGGAATGTCATGGATGCAATTATGCTTTTGCCAGTTTTTTACATTTGGCTTGGCAGCGCTCAGTCATTTCTTCAGGGGAACGGTATATGATGTGCTTGATGATAATATTGAGTTTCAGCTGAATTTGCACCCTGATGATGGCCTTTTGGGGATATGTGCTGGGTATTTCACAGACAGTTCGGTGACATGCAGCCCTGCTGCTTTTGTTGGCTAAGAGTAGGTTGGCAAAGGTCAGGATGAAGGGTCCTCCACCAAGGACAGACATCTGGATACAAGACGTTGTGTACTACAATGAGTCAACTGTCTATTTTGCTATGCTACAATCTGCTCAGTGCAAACCTAGGAATATATAGGGCCTTCTAAGGGATTATTTAGACAGAGCCAAACTGATAACTGAGAGCACTAAACATATTGTGTAATAGGGTCCTTAGCCATGTATGATAAACCTACTGTATCGTATATATCTAAATGTGTTTTTTCTCACTTGGTGAGATATAGAGGGGGAAATGTTACCACTGGATCTATGGTCCAGAGCACACTTGATGAGATTGCAAGTGGGGCATGCTGTTGATTAACACACTGTGCATACTGTTAAGAACACCTGTTTGATAGCAGAAAAAATAAAATCTCCAATCCCACAAAAATACTGCAAATCAACACAAATACCCTCTAGCCTGGCATGTAATACAGTATCCCATTCCCAATAAATATCCTATATTGTACAGTACATATGGCTCTTCTATAACCATTTTAATTATCACCATCTAGAATGATAGAGCCTGTACTGAAATGTGAAAAAGTAGTTTATTAGTCAGGGTAGATAAGTGTCAAAGTTTTCAGTAATTTAAACCTGAGCTCAATCTCTGGTACCTATAGCACAGAGTAGATGGTCTTAATTTAGCAAAAATGTGTAAAGCATTTAAAAGTACCTAAAGAGTTAAAGAAAAGTCAAAAACAAAACAGAATAAATATCCCAATCGAATCTAGAAAAATAGAGTACAATTTAATGAACACACTGACACCAAATCCAGTAAAGGCAAAACCGGAGGCATGAATATTTAAACATTTAGATGGAAAAGCACCAAGAAAAAGTGAAGTGACAATTGTAGTCAATAATCTTGGTAGCCAAAGGTGAGATTTCAGGCTGACCACTATGGAGCCTGGGTCAGATACAACAACTTGTTTGGTCCTATGACAGTTTAGTAGTCAAAATTGTGTCTGGAGGCAAAGTATTCAAATTTTCCAAACTTTCTTCCAGTGCCCACACAACCACAGGAGCACACATCGGAGGCCCTGGGAACTCAGTTGACGCAATTAGAGGCTCACAGGGTAACAGGCAGAGAGGCCAGCAGCTGGGTCCAATCTAGGTCCAAATGCTACTAGTCAGCTGTGCACTTTTGGGAAAGGGCCTCTTGTAGTTTGTTGTGTCCCTGTAACCACACAGGAGGTCATTTCACTGACTCGTAGTCCCTATACATGGACACATGTGGGAGCATGTCCAGCCCTTCAGCTCTCCTCACAGAGGACAGATCCAGTCCTCTTCTGCTCTTGTGCAGGTCCAGAAAGTGTTCTGAGGAAGGCTGGGTGAGGGTCCAGCTTTGTAAGGTTCACAAGCGGGTCAGTGGGGTGATCCCTAAGATATTCTGAGTCTCTTTTTGAGCAAAGGAGTGAATGCTTCCATGCCCTGACCTACCTACTTTTTTCAATAGTTCCTGATTGCTTCACTGCAAACCGGCCCAAAATGGGAAAATCTCAGATAGCCAAAGTCTTCACCCACACATACATCTTGGGCTCTGAAGGCAGGAGGCATATAGGAGAGTGTACTATGGTAGTCAACAGTTTCCACCAACAACTAACACTAAAATTCAGTTTTGAAGCGGCTCCTGTACCAACAACAAAGGAGGAAACAGATGCAGAGTAACACAAAAGCAAGATTCATGAGCACTAAGTGACATACACATGAATTATGCTGGCATTACGTTTTAGACCTATGAAGGGAGACGACATTTCACATATGCCTCAGACAGATCTGGTCACAATCTCCACTCTTCTGCTGTGCTCAAGGAGTTCTCCCTGCCCATTCTGGTCGACCTGTCAATCACAGTGACCCATTGTGTAGCTCCCGGGAAGAATTGTGCACCTGTGAAATGTGAAGCAGGAGAGTTCATACAAATTAGCTTTTTAAAAATTACTTGTCCGTAATATTTAATAAAAATCTGACCTTATCATGGAATTGGATTTTTAATAACTATTGCAAATAGATGATTCATTATTTTTCTGTCTTGTACCTTTCTTGAGATACTGTATTACTATTTTAAACAGTACTCTGATTTTCTACATATGACAGCGAGGCCGGTCACAGTGAAAATAGCCTTTAGGCCCTTGCCTTTTGGAAGGAAACATTCCCGTGAATTTTTTGTCCCAGTTTTAAATATCATGCATCCTACGTTGGTTTTAGAAGGGTGACCTACTAATATTTAAAAGGGCCTTTTTAGGTCTCGCCTGAGCCAGCGCATGCGCTGCTCTGCGGCGAGACATTTAGTAACTGGCTTTTCAAAGTGCTACCAAAGGCTTTTGCCGGCCACCAGCATGCGGTTACGCGTGCGTGAACGTGCATTGGCCACCTGGCTTTTGGAATGGCTCATTAAGCCTTACAATTCTCCTCCACCCCCTCTGTCTCTCTGCTCTCACTACCCCCTCCCTTCTTCCCCTCCCTCTTCGTCAGCTTCAGCCATCTGTCTTTCCTATGCCGCGCGCACCACTCGCAGGCACCCTACCCCCTCCCTTCTCCCCCTCCGTCTTCGTCAGCTTCATTTTCACAGCGCACGATATTACTTTCACTTTCACAAATGCTCTTCACATACTTGCTAGCTCTATTGCAGGGTACACTTTGCAGGTAGAAACCCGAGGCCCGCACATATAGCAAATATATGTGGTTTCCAGAACAACGTAACTGTAAAGCCGTGGCAATAATGTGTGCACCACAGACTCATATTTTCAGCACAAATGTCCCCCAAGAGCATGCTCTAGTTAGCTTAACAAGATACAGTGCAATGAACCTCACATACTTGCTAGCTCTATTGCAGGGTACACTTTGCAGGTAGAAACCCGAGGCCCGCACATATTGTGAAACTAGTCCGTGTACCTCTGGACCATGTAACTCGCTCCTGGGTATAAATCACTTCCAACCTATTAGAAGGCACAGAGTGCTTTCTGTTCTCGATAGTTAATAGCTGAACACTCACAGCGGTTATCAATTGTTGTAAACGTGTACACATTTTCCCCGAGTCTTATTTAGTTGTAATATTTGTAGATCTCCTTTAATTTGATTGTCTATTTTATTTGTTAATTGGTCACACAGCAGCTGCTATGAGCCATGCCTAATTTACTCACTTTTCTTTTGAGTTAACCATCCACTACACCCATCTTGCTGTGTTCTGATTCCGTTCTTTTTACAGCTTTGTATTAGTAAGTTATGGATTTGGTGTGTTCTGCTCAGAATTCAGATCAAATCCGGACTCTAACATTGCCAAAAGTTTTACCCCCCCAGGCAGTTCGTGCAAGAGACTTACCCACAGGCTCCCCTCCCTCGTTAGAATTGCTTGGTAGCACTAAAATGAGCAATAATCCATGTTCTCTTGCCCACATTGACGGTTTTTACAGTGCCTTCAGCATCCTGCTCTTGAAGGCTACCAATTCTCAAAGCCTGGACCACAAACAATTTGCCTCTACAGACGTTTTTGAAATGCACAATCTTTGCTTTGTTGCACGCAAATAACGGACAGATGCTGAGCTTTAACCCATTCAATATGGAATTCTTGTGGCTGTTATTAAAGTCACTATATTCGGGCTAATCATTTTAAAACAATTTGTTAGAGCAATTGCGAGTGTTGTGAATATACACGGCCTCTCATCGGTCTTCAGATTTCTGGTGACCGTACAGCATTTCAGCATCAATATTCATTTGATTTCTCCCCTGCGATCACCCCCACCTTCCATCAACTTGCCCTTCCCCATTTGCCTGTCCCATAGAATAACACCACACTCCAATCACCTTTTGGTGTCTGTCTAATCATTGTTTTTTTCCAGCCCTAATGTCAGTTTTTGTATTTGTTTCTGGCATGTCTAGATCATGGATCTGGTCTCCTCACATCCCAAAAGAGAGAGGATGTGGATTGAAGACAGAGCAAGGGAATGGGTGGGCATAGCCAATAGGTCTCACTTTTGGGACCTTATAAGCATTTAGTTATGCAGCACAATATCCTTGGTGCAACAACATCAACTGTTGCATGGCTAAACACTTATAAGGTCCCAAAAGCGAGACCTATTGGCTATGCCAATGCTTGTTTTACCTCTCACAAAGGGCAATTATAATAGTTTACAGTGAAAGTTTATTGGTATCAGTCAGGCTACAATGGTAATCCTGAGAACATGCTTAACTTGTCAGACTAGTGGATGGCACATTAAGTGCTGCAGTGTAGCAGGTGACATTTGCCTTTCCATGTGATGAGGGCAGTTTGCCCATGTAGGAGAGTTCAACACGACAATCAGGGATTAGCCATTTCTACATGTTTTAGTGAGCACCAGACAGCAGTGTGTCAGTAATAATAAAATAAGATTTTATTATTGAGTAGAGCTGGACTCATTCTTTTTTATTTCCGAGATGCAGCTCAAATCACTAGCCACTCAAGTAAATATTCAAAATCAATGCTTCACCTTACACCAGCCTTAGATTAAGGCATACACAAAAATGTACCGAGATGTCCTCACACACCACCAGCTGTCATGCTTTATCATAGGACTCTACTTGCTCTTCAAAAACCTTATTTGCTGAATAGGGGGCCTACATCCTGGAGTCAGGGAGGTACTTCTTACCAAGTGTGGGTGGCATTATCTACTCCACCCACAGAGCTCTAGAGTTTTGCCTACTCCGCACTCCACTGGAGCGCGGAGTTTAGCAAAAAACTAAGCCGGCCGCGTAGTGGTGGAGTTCACCACCCAAAATTATTTAATGAGCCCCTGTGCTGATGTTGCTGACTCCCTGCTGGTTGGCCTATCTCCGGTGTGCTCGGGTGGCTTTCCCCACCAAAGAAGAAAACGAGAGAGCGAGAGCAGGGTAGTGTTTAATTGCACCTTCACCTCCCTCGGACAGGAAGAGCCCTCTTTGTGCTAGTGTATTTCTCTACTCCCCCACCAGTAATTGCTGCATTTCCGGGGCAACATGTCTATTTCTTCCGGTGCAGCGTGGAATGAAGCGTTTGCTGTTTTTTTCATTATACTTGGAGAGTGGAGACATCACCAGGGGTACAACAGACTGTATGATTGATATGCGAACTGTAAAGAGCGTGCGCACTGCAGCACTGCGGGAGCTGAATGTGACCAGCACCAGCAGCCTACAGGTAGGTACACTAAAAAACATTGTGCCATGATGATTCTAGTACGGTCTTTAAAGGTATACCTACATATCCACAGACTGTTTAGTGTTCACTGACTGTATCATAAAAAATGGATGCCTTTCTCCAGCCAACTTCGTTTAAAGTTATGTTACATCGATTAAAAATGAGGTTATATGTCCTAAGATATGGATCTGGTGATTTTAAACGATTTTTTCTCTTCCTTGCATGCAATTACAAGTCTGATGAGTTCTCCACTCCTGTAACTATGGTGTCAACGAACTCCAGACCTGATGACTCCAGGCCTGGAGAAACTAGACCCGAAGTGTGAGGTGCGGCTGTGCCCAGACCCCGTCCACCATGTACAGCAGTATGGGGGATCACAAAAAGCTGCCCCCGCTGTAGTAAAAAGCTATCCCCCAATGCCCCGTGCAAGCCCTCTCACCATTTACTACCTGCTCCAAGCAGGCAGTACATTTGTGCAGATTTGGGTGTGATGTTTCACCCTAAAAGGGGAAAACGGGAGCTTTTGGAGCCGGCATTTCCTGGTCAGAGTACTGCTACCCTTCCCTGGGCAGATAGCTCATAATCCCTGTTTATACTCTGGGAGCTACGGGTTGGAGGTTGTAATTCTCACCAGAGCTGAGGTGGGTCCTGTACTGAGGGCCTCAGTTCCTGTCCTAGCTGGACCTTGGCCTAGTCCTTCAGCTGCTTTCCTGAGCTCTGAAGCCCTGCACACCCCAACATGTTCTTGTCCTCGATAGTGCACACCTTCACTCTAGTCCATGGACTCCGCACTCTGATAACTTTGATGCACACAGAAGGGTATGTGGCATCTGTCCCGACCAGAGAAAGTGAGAAGAAACCTTCTCTGCTATGGAACCTCTACCAAGATCCTGGAGTGAGATAAGAACTACGTCAGAGCACGCAGAACGGAACTCTGCAGAATTTTGTGCTAGTGCGTGGAATTCCACAGAGCACAACCCTGTGAACTCTGTCCACCCTTACTTCTAACTAGGAATGGGCCTGTGGCATAATAAAAGTAAAAATTAATGTGATATGCCAAATTGACCTTTTTGTTAAGTGGGATACCATTTGGTATTGAAACACAATCTGGAGAAAAGGGGGATCAGTACCTCATCACCACTCAAACCGTCAACATGCTTCTGCTTGTTTGCTCATAAGAGTGCGCAGCATTCGTCAGGATGAAAAAATTGAATCCTTTCGGACCACACAACACTACATATGCCACTCTTTATGGAAGGCTGACCTTTGTCAAACATCTAAGTTCCCAGGTCCCTAGGTACCTGCAAAATAATAATAATACAGTTGTACTACATAGTTTCCCGTGGGCTGAATTTTGAGGACACGTGAGCATCAAAGTCATGCAGCTTTCACATGCAATGTGAGTGTGACACTGCAATTGTGTATCACACTTTAACAACTGTCATGCTGTGAGACCAGCTCACATCCTCTTACCCTAAATTGGGGTCATCTGGGCCCCATGAAGAGAGGGATCAGGAACCCCTGTAGTCACACACTATATAAGGGAGAAAGTAGAAAATATCAAGTCTGCCCTATTCTCAGACAATTGCAAAAAAGTGGGGGAGGTTGCTGTAAGAGGATCCTTCCTCCTACCACAGCCCACTTACTACTTCAAGGTATGTTTTTCTTCTTTCACCTACTGGTAATGACTTGTTCCTTCCGATGATCGTGGGAATCTTGGTGAAGCTGGTTTAAATTTCCATATTACCCTCATCTGATTGGCATGTTGATGGTTTACTGCAGCCAGTTGGCTGTGGAAACATTATTGGGGCAATAAATACGAACGAACTAGATATTATCATTCATTGGGGTAAATCCAAGAAAGGGATTCATTACCCCTGACTGTAGCCCAATAACGTGCGACTACTAACCCTTGTGGTCATAGTGGAGGAAGTTAACAAATTATCTTTTGATGATGCTGCAGGTAAGAAATCCTAAGAGCCCATCACTCCTATCAGAGACTGTAATTACTCAGTCATTGGTGGGGTCAGGCGACTTGGAATCACTCACTAACATTCAGAAATAACCGATAAGAACTGCATTAGATGAGGCTTTCATGACAGACTATCTGAAGAAGAACACAGCCCCCAGGGAGTTGATTGTCACTAATGAGCCCCACATTTTTTTGAACAACAAGGAATTTAGAAGGAACTGGTCTTTCATAGCTTGGAAGTGTATACTAGATTGTTTGGTACTGATTATAAATATGGCAAAAAGATAGCAGATCTCCTGCTGATTGTAATCCAGCCCAGCAAAAATAATATGAAATCTTTTGTACACAACTCATTATTTAAGGAGAAACTGGAGGAAATTAATACAGACCAATCACAGTATAGGGATTAACTTACTCTAAACTCGCAATGTTGAGGAAAGATGTGCAGAAATTCAATCATGAGAGAGTGTTCCCTAATACAACTGATGAGTATTATGAGAAACTGCAGACCTCACAATTCCAGAAACGCCAAACAAGATTTAGACCTACTCTTCTTAACTAGACCTTCAGTTCAGGTGCTAACAGTAGCAATGAGGACAGAGTGAGTGGTCCTCCTAGACCATTCTATCTGAATGTAACCAATAATCCACATATGAGGCCCTTTGGTAACTGGCCCCAACATTATCAACCAGTGCAACAAGGGTTCCCTAATCTATCAAGGAAGCCTGTCCCCCTTTTTTACACAGAGGCGCAGGCTGAGGAAAAGGGAGACAGACAACACACAAACCGGTATCCACAGTGCAATGGGAGAACTAACAGCCTGTCTAGATGATCACGAGGAGCAAAGTGAGAGAGCCCACCCCATGGAAGAGCAGGGATCCTTCATCATAGTAAACTTAAGCATAACCCCCCTCATGGGCAATTAAATGGTCCTGTGTTTGGGATTTGTCCCCATGCCTAGGAGTGATGTGTTTGCCCTACATACTGAACTGGCACCGTTTTTGACACAAATCAAGTTGCATGCCTTTTTTGGAGACCAAGATATTTCTATAGTGGGAGATCGGAGCACTGACCTTAGGAGAAAATTGACTTTTCAACCCCCACCACAGTCACTACCTTGTGAAGTGCTTGCAGTCCTCAGAGACAGTGATTATCTTGATTGCAACACCAGTAACGCTTTCCACAACCTTAACAATAATGCATCTGGAGCCCTTGAAACCCAGAGGAATAATAACATGGTTGGTATTTAAACTGGCCGATTGAAGGGGAGGAATAGTGGTCACAGGCAATACCATGAATGACTTTAAATGCCTTTTTCTCCTGTCAGACAGAGACAGTTATGAAGTCCTGGATGAAGTACCACCCTGAGACTAACCAACAGGATTGAAACAATGGTAGAGGAAGCACATGACCAGGATTGGATAACAGAACATGAGGCTGATTCCTCATTGAAGAAAAACCAAGAATTCTGAGATTTTACACCCTTCCCAAAATATGCAATGACTTCCACGCCCAATGAGACCAATTGTATCAAGGGTAGGATCACTACTGGAACCACTGTCACAGTTTTGTGATCCGTTTCTGAAGCCGACTGTTAAAACATATACTTCATGCCTACGTGACATGAAGGATGTCTTGTGCTTACTAAGGGACATAGAGATCATGGTTCCTGAGGATATGATTATAACTATTGATATAGAAGCACTATACACTAGTATCCTGCAGAGGTTGTAGAGGGAATTCTGGCAGAAAACAGAGTGGGATTTCATGACTCCAAAGGGCTTTATGCTGGAATGTGCTAAGCTAGCACTTACAGAGAATGTCTTTGAGTTTGAGGAAATTATATACCATTGAACACAGGGAATATCAATGGGGAGCACCTTCACCTGAGCGTGGCCTGCCTCTATGTGCAGCAATTTGAGGTGGACCATACTTTCACTCAGGAGAACCATTACAAAGATAATATCAAATTGTGGCATTGTCATATCGATGAAATACTGATTGACATGGCAGTGAACAGCAGGCCATGGATTTCGCTAACTGGATTAGCTCCAGACAGACACTTGAGGTTTACTCAAGCAATATGTAAAAAAGAGAAGGTGGTTTTGGATTTGGTGATCAGCATTGGGACAGTGGCATTGAAATGCGAGTTCATAATAAGACCACAGACAAAAATAGCTTACTGCTTTATGACAGCTTTCACCCGAAGGCCCTGCACCAGAATCTCCCAGTGGGACAGTTTCAGTGAGTGAGGCACAATTGCTTCTCTCTAGAAACTTTTAAAACTCAGGCTCCCAGTCTTGAGGAAAATCTTCTGGCACACCACTACCCTAAAAAGACAGGGATAAAGGCATGGAAAATGGTGAAGAATAATAACACTACGTGCACTCCCATTTCAAATCAAGTACAGAATATCTTCAAGAACCATTTGAGGATATTAAATAGTGGAACTATGCAGTGGTCCCTCCACTCTCTGCATTTAAACAAAACACAAACATACGTGATTTACTGCTGCACACCAAAGCTCAAGCAACTGTAAATCCACCACAGACAACTTTCTGGAATAATCAACCCACGGTGGGTCATTGCCCGTGCTGTAATTGTGTAGCTTAAGAAAGAAATAACCCTCAAGACAGGGAGACTATGAGTACTGAAAGCTCTAACAAACTGCAATAGAAGCAATGTAGTATCCCTGATTACTTTCCAGTGTTGCCTGTTTTATGTCAGTATGATAACTCGCAAAATAAAGGTGCAGATAAATGAACATCAGAGCACCATACGGTGCAAGAAGAATAACACCAGGCTGATACCCTACTATTTTTGGTGGTACCCGAAAGAGTACCAGCTAACGTCTCTGATGTAACCAAGAGACTGTTTACACGTGAACAGGGCCTCAACGATGAGATACCATGGCTGTAATTATCAGTACAGACCATAAATGTATGTAGACCACTTGCAGCTGGATCAGCAAGCAGCCCCTAGCGGCTGTGGCTTGCAAATAGACTGGTTAGGAATAGTTGTTTGGGGGAACAGGTGCCAAATGGAGTAGAAACATGGGTCTACACCCCACATTTGCCCAGGTTACAATATGCTCCTTTTTATACAGGTGTCTTCTTGTCCTGATGTGGTGTTTTTATGCACCTTTATATCCCAAAATCTTGGTATTATTTGGGTTTTCCTCCCAAAGGCCTTTAGGTGGTAGCATTTTGTAATCGGAATGTGCTTATAACACGCATAGTTTGCTGCATGTGTATGGGGAGCTCTTAGTGGTGCTATAACAGTTGTCCCCACCTACTTAACTCACTGAACCAGGTGACTTCCTTTATTTCCAACAAGCCCCATGTTTCATTCTGTTTTCCATGTTAAATCAATCTGAACAAAAATCTGGTTCCTGGGGAACTTCACTTCCCACAATTCTGTAGGAGTGTAGTCACCTTTCATGTGCAGCATTATGCGCTTAATTCTGATGCACCCTGTCCTTATTTATCTATCCTGGTTGGGGAGTAAAAGATGTCTCCTCTCTAACACACCACAGACTGATGGTAGCTGTAAGACATTGATTAAATACCGTTAAGGCAATGATGCAGGGATTGACAATTTCCGCAATGGGTGAGAGACTGGGCAGCATCTGAAAACAGCTGTTTACATCGCTCATGTTCAGCGGCTGCGGCATAACCCAGGTACAGCCGACTGGGTGGGGAAGCCTGACTGGAAAAAGGCACAGTTGACTGCAATGTGCCGCATATTTAAATTTAACGTATGCTTTATGAGCACAGCTAGCCGGGGTTGAAAGGGAAAACAGTCCACCAATCAGATGAGGGTAGTGTGGATATTTAAACCAGTTTCACCAAGACTCTGACGATCCTCAGGAGGAAGGGGCCAGTACCAGTAGGTGAAAAAAGAGGAACGCACTTTGATGTAGTAAGCGGATAGTGGTGGGAGGCAGCATCCTCTTTCAGCAACCCCCCACTTTTTTTTGCAATTATCTGAGAATAGAGCAGACTTTATATTCTCCATTTTCTCCCTAATATATTGTGTGACTACAGGGGTTCATGAGCCCTTTCTCCATGGGGCCCAGATGACCTGAATTTAGGGTAAGAGGGTGTGAGCTGGTCTCACAGTATGACAGTTGTTAACGTGTGCTACACGAGTGCAGTGTCACACTCACATTGCATTCAAATGCTGCATGCCTTTGATGCTCACTAGTTCTTGAAAATCAGCCTATGGGGACATATATAGTACAACTGTATTATAATTGTTTTGCAGGTACCTAGGCACCTAGGAACATAGAGGGTTGACAAAGGTCAGCCTTCCATTAAGAGTAGCATATGTAGTTTTGTGTGATATGAAAGGACCTTGTGTTTCCATCTGATGAATGCCATAGACTCCTATGCGCCAACAGGCAGAAACATGTTGATGGTTTGAGTGGTGATGGGGTACTAATCCCCCTTGTCTCCACACAGTTTTTTAATACCAACTGGTATCCAACTTAACATAAAAGGTCAGTTTGGCATATCAGATTGCGTTTTTATTTTATTATGTTACAGGTCCATACCTAGTTAGAAGTGTCTCCCTGACCCCTGGGTGTAGGTCCGCTCCTCATCAAACAGGGTTTTAGAAGTGCAATGAGACTCCTATGATAAAGCATGACACCTGGTGGTGTGTGAGGACACCCCGCCACATTTTGTGTACTCCTAGATATAAGCTGATGTACTGTGAAGCATTGATTGTGAATATTTACTCTGGTGACTCCGTTGTGTTGAACAGTTGTGACTGGAGGGCATCTCACCCTTGAGGTCCCACAGCCTCTGGTTCCCTAATGTGCATAGTGTACAGGGTTCTCTGTGTGTTGACAAATCTGAATATTGCCCGAACTTCATACACCTACATTGAAAATAGGTAGCTTTAGGTAGTAATTCCACAGTGATTTTAAGCAGAGTAATAATTTTAGGCAGTTGCCACATGATTTCGCCCTTTTCTTTGTTGCCTGCAAAGCAGAACTTGACAGTTCCCCAACTCAATTTGGTTGCCATGTGAAGCAAGAAAGAGCAGATCTCACTGAATTCACTTTTTGCTCAACGATCATAATGTGTACTTGTATATGCATGTTTATTTGTTGTTTATTAATTCTGACTGTGGACCTTGAAGCGGAGTTGGTGGTTTAGGCTTTGTGCTGCCCTTTCCTGGGATTTTGCCTCCACACAACTTAGGGCAGACGCAACAATGAATTGTGGTACCAGTGTGGAATTTTAGTGAACAGCTTTTGCATACTCTCTTACCTAATAATCCGTTAAAGTATTTTTTTTGCAAGAAGTCTGTCTTTATTGCAGCTTCCAAAGACTTGAACGTACTGAAAATAAGTAACGTATTACTTTTTTCACATGATCTCACTACTATGGTTCCTTGAACTCTTTAATTGTTGTTGCTATCTCAGGGCTCTTTCTGGTGGTATACCAGCATCCTTTTTTTACATTTATGCTGCTGTAATTAATCTTCCATGTTCTCCTATTAGTACTGCAGATAGCCAGCATGACAACTGTGTTATCACTATGGCCTTGAAGATGGTGCTATACTAACTTCTGTCCACCCTGCTGAAAGAGTATTGCCAATATATTTGACACTAACTCATTCCTACTGATAATAAATGATTACCAAGATTCTAGAATTATACTGAGGTCTTGCTGGTCAAGTTGGTTCTTTTGCCATGTGTCATTCTGTAGACACAAGGGTTATAAGAAAGCATCTTACCTCCATCATCCCCGCTTTCCTAAATGTTTTTCTGGCCCAAGTATGTGATGTGTTCCACGCCTGAGCACTATATGTGATTTGTACTTCTTTTCCCAGGGTTATTTGTCTATTATGTGTCAATCAGGAAAGGTTACATTGTGCTTTTCAATGTCACTATTGTTTATTGATGCGGTTTCCTCAGTTCCCATGAGTTTGTATGCAGTATTGGCATCACAATGCTATCTTCATTGAGTAATTCTCTTCCTTGGATGGTTTCTAGAGTCCCATCTTTCGAATGGTATGCCTCATGTTTGGAGGCCTGAACATTGCATTATTTTGAAAGTCTTTAATGTATTTGTGCCAGGATAGCTTAACCGAGGATATGAGCTTTTTGTTCAGTTACATTAACATGATGTTGTGCAATCTGCGAAAGTGTGCATTATTGGAGAGGAGAGGGGAGCGGCAGACAGGGGATAGGAGAGGAGAGAAGGCAAGGGGGTGGGAAGGGGAGAGAAGGGATAGCAGTAGGGGAGGGGAGGAGGTGAGGGGAGACGAGATGAGATGAGAAAGACAGGAGTGGAGGGCAGGGGATCACTCAGACAATTAGTAATGCTAAATTTGTGCAGGTGGTGGGCACTAGCACTCATTTGTAGAGATCAGTGCTCATTTTCAATCATCAGGCTTTGAACAAAAGCAGAGGAGACTGAAAGAGGTAGATGCCCAGTCTGCTAAACATTGTGGTTCGCTAGGGCCATTTGAGGTGATCAAAGAGCCATCTTTCCACCAGTGCAGCCTCAGTTGGCTTTGTCAGTGGAAATCTGTGACTGTCAGTTAGACAATATATGCCAGAAGCACCAGCCACTTAGGGTGCTCCTTTCACCTTACATTATTATTTTTTGGGACCACCAGTGAAAGCTTGGTGGTCTTAAACAGGAATCAACAAAACATGCCCACACATGCTGGGAAAAAGCTTCCTGTGCATCAATGCTAATGATGTTTTTGTTTCACAGAGATAAAGCACCACTTTAGAAGTTTGCTTCTGCAAAAGAAAAAATTGCCGACAGTCTACCATGCATGATGGCTGATTAGCATTTAAGATTTGCTGAAAGGCAGTTTTGCCAAAATAATCAGCTGAATTAGTGATAATCTTGAAGCATGGGGAACATACTGTACTCTGAATCAATCCCTAAATCTTCATCCCAGGATCCTGCCATTGGCTTATCACTCAACCCGGACCTCTAATTCTGTGAATCTCGTAGTAATATTCTACCGCAGGCAAAGACTATGCAGTGCTTACAGGTGAATGAGTGCTTTGTGTGTGGAGTGGTGAATTGAAGGAGATGAAGCAGGGGCATAACAAACACCCCTGCAGCCCCTGTGGTGCGGGGGCCCCCAGTCTTCAGTATGTCAAGGGGGCCCCCTCAGCTCATCTGTAGAGAGCTGTGAGAGGTTTGCTCTAAAGGAGCTGCAGTGTGCAGCCTGCTCTGAGCTCCTCGCGCTGACCCAGGACTGAAGAGAAACAAAGTAACAAGTTACATTGTTTCTCTTCAGTCAGAGCCAGGCCTGGAAAAAGGATGGGGGTGGGGGCCCTTAGAGAGAGCATTCTCCACAGGGCACTGCTCCTCTGACAGCTCATCTGTAGAGAGCTGTGAGAGGTTTGCTCTAAAGGAGCTGCAGTGTGCAGCCTGCTCTGAGCTCCTCGCGCTGACCCAGGACTGAAGAGAAACAAAGTAACAAGTTACATTGTTTCTCTTCAGTCAGAGCCAGGCCTGGAAAAAGGATGGGGGTGGGGGCCCTTAGAGAGAGCATTCTCCACAGGGCACTGCTCCTCTGACAGGGCCAGGAGAAGGTTTCCAGCTCCAGGAACAGGATCTGCTGGGACGCATTGGAAGGTAAACAAGCATTTGCTATGCATTTGGCTCACATTTGTGAGAGCGAGCTATTGACGTTGTAAAGGACTATGTATTTTACCTATGCTTTTTCTGTTTGGAGTGGAGTGAATGTGTGTGGTGTCAACTGAAACATATATGGTTTGGATTGAAATTGTTAGTTGTTGAATTGTGTTGTGTGGATTTGATCTGTGTAGTTAAATAATGTGGCATGGTGTGCAGAGTGATTATGTGGATAGTAATTGTGTGGTATTGAGTGTACCGGAATTATGTGGAGTGGGATTGTGTGTCATGGAGTGGGATTGTGTGTCTTGGAGTGAGATCATCTGGAATGGTATTTTCTGTTGTGGAGTAGTATGTTGTGGAGTTTACTTTTGTGGTGTGCTGTTAAACATTGTAGCATGATGTGGAATTTTGTGGTGTAGATTGGATGTATGTGGTGTGTTGTGCAAGTGTGTTGTTGGTTTGAATGATGTAGTTTGTTGAATTATGTGGTGAGGAATGGAAATGTGTAGAGTTGAATTTGTGTGACGTGGAAGTACATGCTGTTGAATGAAAAATATGTTGAGTGGTAATATTGGGCATGGTGTGAAGTGTAGTTATGTGGAATGTTGCTACATGGCATAGACTGGATTTGTGTGGAGTGTATTTATGCAATATGGAATAGAGCATTATTATGTGAAGGTAAATTATGTGGTGCTGAGTGGTATTATGTGGAGTGTAATTATGTTTTGTGATGAATTGTGTGGGGATAAATTGTGGAATTATGTGACGTGTGGAATTATGTGGCATGGTGTGGTGTATAATTGTGCAGAGTGTAATTATGCAGCATGTTGCAGAGTTGTAGTTTGTGGAGGCTAATTATCTGTTTTGGAGTTGAGTGTAAATATGTTCTGTGAAGTGTAATTATATAGGTTGAAGTGGAATTATGTGTAGTTGAATTGTGTTGTATGGAGTGTAATTATGTGGTTTGGAGTGGTATTAAGTTGCATGGAATGTTAATAGGTGATGTGGAATTATGTGGTATGGAGTGAAGTGGAAATATGTGTTTTTTAATTTTTAGGATTGTAATTATCTGGTATGAAATTATTTATAGTTGAATTGTGTGGCATGGAATTATGAGATGTTCAAATGAGATGCTGTGTTTGATGGAATTAGCATAGCTACCAAGGTTTCAGATTGCTATGTGTGAAATTTTCATAATTTCAGTGTAATTATGAGTGACATTTCAACAACTATGAGTGACATTTTCTCATGAGCAAAATCAAGCAATGAAGAGGAGGAAAACATATAAATATCAGAAATTACATCCATTTGAGAAACTAGAAACTCTAAGAAAGTCACTGAACTAAAGTGCACTAACGGCAGGCTACTGAAAACTGAGCAGAGTCAGACTGCGTGAATGTCACCCATTATTACAGTTAAATTATGAAAACGTCACACTTACCAATCTGAAACCTTGGCCTCTATGAGTGAATCAGTGTGAAAATGTGCTCTAATTTAGGCGTATTCCTCTGCACCATCATGGTGACCAGCCTGCCGGGTGTCTTGGCAAACTTGCAAGCGCCAAGCAGTTTTACATCAGCTACATGTTATTGCAACTCTACAAAATAAATACATAGGATTTTCTCTGCAGAAATCAGAGGTTTGTCTGCGCCAGGTTACACTTACTCCAGCACTTTAAAAGTGGTAGTTCATTCAATGTCCAATCAGGCCTCCCATAATGTCTGGTTACTCTGCGTAGAAATGCTGTAAAGTTTTTTTTAAATGCTAATTTGTGGTCACATTAAACCTTCCAAAAAGAGCTGCTTTCATCTATAAGTAATCAGTCCGTTTCTGGGATGCCAAAACCACAGTAAGACCCAGTGACCTACCCTCTAGTACCTCCTCAGTGATCTTCTATCTGAGGTAGGGTGCAACTGGGATCTAACATTTTTTAGGACTATGTGGTCTAGACTGCCCTAGGCTGAAGTTGTTCATCCAGTTAGCCAGGAGTGTGAGAGGAGGGGAGATCCGAGCCTGAAGCAGTATGTGCAGTGGTGCCTCTTATGTTCCCGGACTAGAGTTATGCCACAGCTCCCTGAGTCACGGTAGGCACCTAGACCCTCGGTGCAATCAGCTCGTCTGCGGAGCAAGGTCTGTAGGTGCATTAATACAACTGCTGGACAGAGGGGGACCTGAGACCTCTTCTGTGTGTGTGTAAATTGGGCCTCACGGGCCTGCGACCAACAGTCAGAGGCCCGAACTTGAGAGGCTGGATGAGGCACTATAGTAGACTGTTATAGCATGCCTCACAATGGACTCTATTCAAAAGAGGAGCATTGTGGACCGCAGGAGGGCCAACAGGTGTTGGATGGCTGCGAGGTGACTGACCACAGTAATAGGTGGAACTACGAGAGATTACTGGAGGCGCTAACCCTCTGAGGAGCAATAATTCTTGGTAGAAAGGAGAGGGGAGGTTATGTCTATGCACTCCAAGAGTGTAATGTGCGGTGTCAATACAATGTCACCTTTGTATAGTAATGCTTTCGGAAACCATTGTCACACATTTAGCAATTACTCAATGTAACACGCCTAATCAGTGCAGCTGTATATCTATCTTGCATCTGAAGAAATCAACGCTTTGACACAGGTAAGAGTTACCAATGGACCTAGGTCACAGGAGTTACGGGACCTTTACAATTAACATTTTTGTTTTTCATTCCGGTATGTCTGCTGCTGAAAGATGCTATTATCCCATGTGAAAGTTTTGAAGAAAACAAGTAGGAATCAGCCTGGAAACAGAGTCCCGCTTGTTATTCCTTTAATACTTACTCATCGTTATTTGCGTTCCCTCAACAACAAAACAGCAATGAAACTGGGCACTTCAGCGCTGTAGTGTCATCGTGTTGGAATCTTAGATCCCGGCACCCCCATGCAGATCGGTCGTTTTTGCACATCGCTCCTTGCAGGGAGGCAGAGGTTATCCCGGCTCACATCACCCACTCCAGAGCTCCGGTGCCCTTCTCAAGCCCCAGCTCTCATCAGGAAACAGTCCTTGCAGATGTCGCACTCGAAATGGCTGCCGGTGCATGGCGCGCGCGCACGCCTGCAACAAATCGTCGCGAGACCTAACTTTATGGACACACTACGGAAATACGGCAAAATGTTGTGAGCATAGAAAAGGAACATTCATTACAGGACTTCCACACAGGCAGCTGTAATACATAACGAAATTTACCGCATCATGTTTATGAAACAGGGGAAGCACCAGAAAACAGACGGCAGCCACATGGAAATAATACTACACCAGCATTGATTAGCAGCACTGGTCCCTGAGGAGGCACGATGCCTGTTATGCGTGATTTTGCATTTCAGTGCGGTGATGCGGATCCCCACACTGAAATGCATTAGTCTAACACCAGATGCGTGGTACTTGACAGGGTTGAATTAGGTGGCATGGATTTGGACAAGCTCTACTCGCTAAGACTTTTATGTCATGGGGTATAAAGTGGACGTTTGTCTATTTTTCTTTGTAAAAATAATATGGGCTGTTTCTTTACCTTCTGGTACATTTCTGAACAACTTGTTAATCTAAATTGTATTGTTGCATTGTGTGTGCATGCACATGTCTGGCAGACATGCAAAAAAATCCTTCTACATCTCAGTATTAACTTCCACACTTCTAAGCAGTAATTCCAATCCTAGAATGAGTTACCTGTTTGCTTTACAATGACAGTTAGTAAAACAAGTAAGTGCTTTGCGAGCCTGTATAAGTAGCAAAGGTTTTAAAGGGACTTGTTTTTGTGCAAGGTATTGCTTTTCCCAGTTCACGGAAGAAATAAAAAACATCTCCAGATAATAATAGGGTTGACAGGATGGTGTGATAGTGATGGAGCAGGCTGTACAAAATTTTGTATACCTCCCCCATTTTTGCATAAAACTACTAATTAAATAATCTATTAACTATAATATTATTAAATGAGTTTGCATGTTTATTAATCAACACTTATTAATATAAATTACACGTGGGATTTGCAATTGCATGGCTAATATAACTTTTATGACTACAATATGTACGCATATTAACGGTAGTAAATGTGGCAATTAGAAAATTGCATGATATATGTTGCTTTCTAATGTCTTGTAATGTTGCCCAGAAGGAGGATCGAAATGGTGAATATAAATGCTTTAAATGTTGCCATATGCTAGATAAATACAAGCACATAAAGGGATTAGTAAGGGGTAAACGTTAGATTTGTTATTTCTTTATATTAATTATTCTTTTGTGTTTGTTTCGCTTAAATTAGCATTTGGGCCTAAATCAAAGATGGCTCCCGAGAATCCTCGGCGAAGTGGCCATTTTCTCATGTGGCTCGGAGTAAGCAGCGCCTGCGCGAGAGCTTCCATGATCCTCGCAGTGACCTCTGAACACAGTACCCCAACAAAGAGGACACATTGGACGTCTTCCAAGAAAGGGGAACAATAACTTTCACAGAGATCCGGAACGACGTGATACAATTTTTACCGGAGACTTCACCTCTTGAACTGTACTGAAATCCTGGGAACACATCGGACGATCCTAACCAACCAATCATGACCACCCTAAATTTTAAAATTGTAACTTCTATGTTCAAGTTCTTTATAAAAGCTTAGCAGAATAGGGACTTGACACGACCTTCCCTTTTTGACTTGACGCTTGTCGCTTGCCGCCTCCTACCCTTACTTTGATGACCTAGATGCTGCCCAACTCTTTGACGACTGCGAACTTTGACCGACGCTTGCACGTCTTTGGTCCTTTGCCGATCTTTGGGACTGTAACGTGCTAGGCAGAGAACTCTGAGCTTTGGCTCATTACGGACGATCTATACAGAGCCAATGATTTAGAAGACCCCAGAATAGTAAGATTAGGTAAGTATGAAGTTCTGTGATTTTCTGAAAATTTGATATACACTTTACGAAACAAATGCATACTAAAGCTTTATGAAAATTTAGATAAATCATTATTGATTAACAAGAAACAATGAGTTTGTGGTTTTTCAGCTAAGGAGGAAAGGATTCAGAATCTTAAAATGTGTTTTAGCTGGTTCTAAAATCACCATCCACCAATCCAACTAATTTGGTCCACTGACTGAAGTGGGAGGAGTGCCTTGATGTTTAGGATTGAGGATCTATAGGCGAAAGGGCGTTAACGTATATTTGTAAATGACTTTTCCTTCCCTATAGGTTATAAGGTATTTCCCCACATGTCCAGCGTCTGAATTACTCATCCCTCGTGTGTGTGCAGACTCAGTGAAATAGACGTGTGAGTGTTGGTGTTATGGGCCCCACCAATGACTGCGTGTGTGAATGAGCTAGTGTGACGCCGGGTCTGCGACGCAGGGAGGGTATCGGTAAAGGTTATCCCCGTTTCCCGGTCTTCCGCTCCATCAATAGCAGAATATTGATGCATGTGGATCTGGTGAGGTCTGTGGGCAGCAAGTGCTTGATACGCTATTTGCATAAGAAAATACTATATACTTTTTTCATTATCCTACATTAGTTAGCAGTAAGGAAGGGGGAAGAGAAGCGTTCACCAACAGCATTCAGTTAGTCTTAGGGAGACAAAGAATGCTGTGGTCTGTGGTAGATGCCGCCCAGAGGTCAGGGTATATGTATCAGGAGCTGCCATTGAAAGGAAGTGGGAATGCGCTTTAGATGTTGTCGGTATAGATGGCTACCATGCAGTTGCAGACTTCGCTGGGCTGACAGTGGGTGGGGAAATGCTACGTTGTCACTGTAGGTTTAATTACATGAATCGCACATTCTCTTTGGTGTTTGTCCTTGGCGTACTTGCTGACTGGTGCTACACATGGGATCAGGTTTGCCTTTGACAGGAGGTATAGTTTAGTGGGGTACATAGTGTAAATTAATGTTGGCATGAGGAAACAAAAATCGGACTCTTTGTACATTTAATATTATTGTGTGCATCATGCAGAGGATGAAAAGTAGCAGGAACGGCTTTAATGCCATAGAGGTTAGCAGGAAGAACTGTTTTGGGGTGGTCAGTTGAAGAGATTGTTTAACATGTTTTAAACTACTATAGTGGCATTGGGCAGGGCAGCAGCTGAAAGGCTCTGTAGTGGTCAGATGGGGACCGGCCATCAGTCTTTCTGTCGGTGGTGGACAGGGGAGCAGTGGGCAGCGGACATGGGTTCGCAGTGACATACGAGGGGTGGTTTTAAAGGCGGGCGGAAAAGCATAACTGCGGGTTTCGTAGGGGTGAGAGTAGAGTGTAATGGATGCATTAGAAGCAGGCACGAAGGCAGTGGTCTGTGTTTGAAGGTGGTTAACTGAGAGGGCTTTGCTTGAAGGTGGGTCATCAAGTAGGAGGATGTGTTTTGTGGGCCAGCTGGAGGCAGTGTTATGTAACTTTGATGGAGGGCGCAGAAGCAGTATTTACTGATGTATTTAAATCGCCGGATGAAGGGGCGAATGTGACCAATGGAGGAACCAGAATCCTTTTTTATGGCCGGGGGGAGCTCCTGTAATATGGCGGGTCGCTGGCCTGAGAGCTCTTGACTGACGCGGGGAATGGGGGGCCCCCTTGACGTTACTTTGCAAAGGGGCACCCTCAAGTTTTGTTATGCCACTGAGATGAAGGAAGTATCTGCAGAAGGAGAAAGTGGAAATAGGATGAAGAAGAGATAAGTAAGGAGGTGTGAAATCTGCAGGTGGAGGATTTCAGAAAGATGTGGGGTGAGAAAAAGATGTAAGTGTCTCACAGAAAGGGGGCAGAGAAGGTGGTGTGTAGAGGAGAAAATACGTGATTATAGCACCCTGAAGATCCTTAGCCTTTAATAAACCCCAGTAATGTTTTTCACAGTCTCATAGTTTCCAAATTATTTTTTTTAAATTATTTACAACAATATTATTATTTGTGTTTATTTATCTGATACAGCTAACAAGCATTGACAAAGCCAATAGGTCTTGCTTCTTTTAGGCACATGTCATTTATTGTGTAATGTGTTTAATGGAAATCTCATAGAAGGGCACTCCAATACTGGTCAGGTGGGATGCTCTGTGAAGCGAAGGATTTTACTTTACATGTTTTAAGTGACATTCTTAATCACATAGGCCACGACTCTTGGAAAGGATTCATAATTACGCTTCTTTACCCATGCCCCTTCCCTCACCCTCCCCCACTTAAAGACCTGGAACAGAGAAATAGTGAAAGCAACATTCACTTGACCAATGAAGTCAATAGAGAATCTGATAAGTGGACACTGTGAAATTACTTTTTCCCTTTAAAAAAACGGTCTAAAGGGAATTTCAAATGCATAGAAAAAAGTAGCGAAATGAGAGCAGCTTAAACATGCCACTGGGAGGCTGATGGGGTGCCTGCATGGCAGATTATAGATTCGTGCAGCCAAATGGGAGCATTCCTGACCTATATTATATTGAAACCCATCAGAGAGAAATAATGTACATACTGAGAATAAAGCTTTGTTATCCGTAAATATATATTCAGAAAGAGCTTAGGCCGTTCAACTCAGTTGAGAACGAAAATGAAGCAACCACAGGGAGCAAACGATTAAAATGGCCACCACACTAAACCAAACAGTAATCGCTGCACAACAAAAAAAAGGCATGCGTTCCGCATATAATAACAACTGAAAGCTGATGCTCCAACAAGGAAGACGGTGACGAAGGGGGCACTTGGTAGATATTAGCTAAAAGGTAACCTCGTTGGTCGACAGCGGTGATGTACAGTTCAGCATAATAGGCGCACCGCTCCATAAATCGTTTCCACTCTGCAGTACGTTGATGAGAACGTGATATATTTCAGGAAAACTTTCATCCAAATGTCACCCTGAGAGCTCGCAGGGTTGAGAAACACTCTAAATGTCAAAATGGTCTCGTGTGATCTTTGCCTGGATCCAGGAATACGGCAATAACCTATTTTGCGCCGATGAGGGCTTTACAGTCCACTGAAATATACATCTTGAATGCGGTTATTTGTAGAAACATTAAAACAATGTAGGCGGTGTGTCTGTGTACTGAGTGTTTCTGATACTGCAGGGGAAAAAACACTCCGGCCACATAAAGGGGCATATCAGCAACACCCGGCGATAATTATCGCTCAGCGCTCTTAGCGTGAGGATGATTATCGCCGGCTAGCGTGAATTTTTATCGCTGAGATAGCGTGCTTCAATAGCGATAAAAATCCTCACTCTAACAGGCTAACGTGAGATTATCGCTGTAATCTCACGTTACCTTGTTGATAGGGACAGACAAACTTAGCCATGATATCCTCCTTACATAGGATATCATGGCTAAGTCTGAAAATTAGCAGATGTAAAAAAGCAGCGTTAACCGCGGTTAGCGCTGCTTTTTTTGTCTCTAACAGGGTTAGCGACATTCTTGATAATAGGAGAAATGTCGCTTAGCGACATTTCTTCTATTATTTTACTCTGGAACGCCCCCTTTGCATCTCATTAGAGATGCAAGGGGAAGCGTAGAGTAAAAGGGTGCTAACATGCACATTTGCATGTTAGCACCCTGTTGTTGATAGGGTGCTAGTTTTATCTCTGCTTTTTTGGCTTTTAAAGCCAAAAAAGCAGAGATAAAGCCCTTGTTGATATGCCCCTATGTAGGTTGCACACGTTTTAATTTACACCAACATTTCTAATTCACAATGATGTCATTTTGCACCTGCATTTGCACTGTCGAAACAATGCAAGCCCATCTTGTGCACTCACGCACAAGTTAAATAAAAGCAATTGACATTGGGCCTTGGTGAAAAAAGCCATTTTGCATTAGTCATTCCTAAGGACAGAGGTAATTTGACCTGGCACTTGTATATATAATCCAAAAATGTAGATGCAAAATTGCACAGGCACATTAAAATCTATGTAGACAGCCCCTGAGTGTTTGAGGAAATAATTAATTCATATTTTGTGAAACATTGTTTCTTGAAATGGAACTTCCCCCTACTAAATGAACCATTTTATATTACACAGCATGCGATTATATAACAGCTCAACTAATTTTAGAATATTGAATGGGGCACCCTCTTCCCAACAACCAAACACCATTAGACTGACTGACTACGAGATCAACATATAGCAAATGTATGCGGCTTTGGTAATCATCAAAAAAAGTAAATAAGCATTTAGAAACATATTGATTTTACAACGTAATTTGAAATTCATACTTTTATTTAACCCATTCTTCCTGTTTAGTTGTAGAAGGTTTAAAATTAGATTAAATCCAATTCAAATTAAATTCAAGCATTTACTTTTTTCTATGCACATGCTTCTTTGATTTTTGCCAATCCCAACATGGTGTCTCAGTAAGTATCCCAATAGACACGTTTGCCCTATCTGCATGTTACTGCTCAACTAGAGCCTTCAGCGCTTGTGGACAGTGGTCGGTCCTCCTCCCCCACCTGGACTGCTCCTCCCATTTCACAGTACCCGATGGGTCTCATCGTGGTTCATCAGTGACCCCCTTCTTTCATGCCAGGCTGTGCACCATTTCAAAGCGCTTTGTGGGTCTCATTTTACTGTCACAGAGTGCCCTCTCCTCTCCCACAGTACTCATTGCCCTCTGTTCTCGTGTCACCTGGTGACTCCTTCATTCCAGTGTTTCCAAGTTGAATGCAGCGGGCTTCCTGGTAACAGGCAGGCTGTGTCAGTACCATGTTCACAGTTCCATTCAGTACAAAGGTCCTACCAGCTTGTCTGGGTATTTACAGAAGGAATGAATACCAATAGGAAAGATCCAGATTACACTCTATATCATTTTAAATATATCATTGTTTTTTATTTTTTATTGCGTCCTACTTTTTTTTAGCACTTCTGATACAACTTATATTTCATTACTTGTGTATTAGCTTTGTCACTTCAGTTCATTGGGTGAACTGTGTGAGCATGCTGTCTTCAGCAGCACGGTATATCTGTGCTGCACTTGGGTTTTGGGATAGTCTAAGGCTATTATCCTTGGTGATTTTGTGATTTTCTTTTGAACCTCTGCTCCTTGTAATTGAGGGATTGACCCAGATTAATTTTGAGGTTGATATGTAATGTTTATGTTTGTTTATTGTAGATATCCCTGTTATTCAACTGGTCTTTATATGCAGATATATGTGTTATGGTCCTGAAGAAGGTGGTAAAGTCGATGTAAATCCACTGACACATGCATTGACTGCTGTTGTATCCAGTTCGGCAACACCACGACGGAAGGAGAGAGAACAGGCTCGGATGGTGTGGGGTGTGTACAATTCTTTCGAACTAGTGGTTGTAGATTGAGTGGTATGTGGTATGTATGAATGGTGTGATAGAGATAAGAGTGGAAAGAAAGGAACACGTGGGGTCGAATTTTTTCAAAGAAATACCCAGAGGTTTTATCTACAATTGATGGGAATTTTTGATAAATGGTGTTTGTTAATTAATGCAGTTTTGTATTTTATTTGAGAATGATAATACGCAAGTAATGAAATAACGAGCTGTATCAAAGGTGCCCAAAAAGTAAGATATGCAATACAAAATAAAAAACTATGATAAATTTAAAATGATATAGAGTATAATCTTGGTCTTTACCATTGGGATTCATTCCTTCTGTAAATACACAAACAAGCTAGTGGGACCTTTGTACTGAATGGTGTTCTCTTCCCTTGTATGTTTTTTACAGTACTATGTTCAAAGTCCACTCCAGGAGCTAGTCCCTGGAGACCGGCAGACAGTTACTCCAGCATTTTACCTCCCACCCGGTGCATGCCCTCTTTGCTGGCTTCTAAACCATCTCCACCGCTCGACCAACCCTCCAGGAAGTACCATAAAATGGATAGTAATAGTACAATCTTTCATTAAAAACACGCAGTTTCCTTTGTTGGTGCATCCACTGATCTCACGTGAAGATTTGTAAACAGCATTAGTTAGATAAATAGCATTTAAATCAATAAACCGCCTCCATATCAGAACTCTGCTGACAGGTTTATCGATGGATGATGTAAACAAACTCTGTCAAAGCCCTTTGTAATATAACTGATGATCCAAGGCTGTGAGACTCGCAGCCACAAACAAACATTCTATCTCTCCACAAATGTGGCAAACACAGATTAGATATCTAAGTATCCTTTTTTCTGTCTTTGTGGGCTCCTCTCCAAAAAAAAGTTAACAATCAGACATGCACACACGATGGAAATGTATGTATTTAAATTTGTGTTTTTGGGTGGGGCATATGGGCCCTATTGTGTAGGTATGGAACAACCTAATTTTTCAACCAATAGAGAATGAACTATGGTCAGGGTGGTTGGAAGTATGCGATTCTGCCTCCACAGCGATTTTCACATGATAACGGATGTGCCGCATTTGCTATGAATCATCTGTAGATTGCAACAAAAAATATTTTATTTCTAGCTCAAACAGATCAAAAGTTACAAAAAATGTGGCAACTCATGTTCCTTAGCACCGAAAGGTGATGATGGGGGATTCTTGTCTACCTTACCATCACCAAGAATCCTCTCAGGTCACCAGGATCTTTTTATCTGCTAAATAGTGTAGAGGGGAGGAAATTCAATTCTTAGTACATAATCAACAGCATCCAATCTCAGTTCCAAAGGACTACTGAATCCGAATCTAGATTTTTAGGATTTTATTACAACCAGAAATAACTGCACATACAAACACCTCAGTACAAGGTGAAGAAAATAAATGGGCACTAATACAAAAGAGAGCCTACGCAGGAGTCTCATTCGACTCAGAATAGGAAGAATAATCAATTCAAATAACATCAGAAATGCGATAATTAGTCCAGTCTCTACATTAGAAGTCATTAGCCTAAAAAGGAAAAAAAAACATTTAGTCTATCCCTACTCTACCTCTAAGGTGACATCCCTACTTAGCATATTCCCTCCTAGGCAAGAGAGTAAAAGGTGTCAGAAGTGAAGACTTCCTTAGAAGTACACTCACTTAGTCAGAGCTCGCTCTAAGATGCTCTTTCTAGCTTCCCATCCAAGCCTCAATTGGACACTGTCCCTAATACAAAATCCCAAATACATTGAACACACCCTTCGGCACACCTCTTCAGCCAGGTCTTCTTCCAGTACTTTTCCAGTGAAACTTGTATTCCATCCAATGACGGTTAACTTGACCTTGGGTCCCAGACACCATCTCTGCTGAAAGTATCATCCATAAATTCCGGTGTACTCCCATATTTGGTTCTCGTACCATCCTAACTCCTAAAACAAAGACCTAGGGGCATATGTATCAAACTCCCCTCTAGCGAATCCTAATTTGCGATATTTTGCGATTCGCAAATTCAGATTCGCTAAACGGGATGTAAAAAATAAATCGCGAATCATTTGCGATTACTCAAAAGTCGCAAATATATCGCAGAATCCCGTATTGCGATTTCTTAATAGCGAAATTCGCAAATTAAGAAATTGCAAAAACGGGAATCTGCAAGCCTGGTGCAGGCTGATGATATCACAAACAGGAAACTGGAGTGATTGCCTGCACCTGCTCACCTGAGCCACACCCAGAGGCTGCTTGTGGAGTGTGAGGAGGCTTTCCTGGAGACAGCAACCAGCAATGGATCCCAAACAACAACAGCAGGGCAAGGATGCTGAGAAAAGAAAGCGAAAACAAAAGTTTTCTGAAAAGGAGCAGGAGGTCCTCATTGAGGAGATGGTCTGCAGCCATGAGCTCCTCTTTGGGAAGAAGGCACTCAAAGTCCCAGAGGCCAGGAAAAGGAAAATCTGGCTGGAAATACAGAGCAAGGTGAATGCTGTTGGAGTCACCACACGTACCATCGAGGAGCTGCGCAAGCGGTGGTACGATATGCGCCAGAGGTCCAAGGAGAGGGTGGCAGCCAGACTCAAGGATGCCAATCAGACTGGAGGAGGACAATCCACTGCTGAGCAGCCAACCCCCCATGAGGAGCTCGTGGAGTCTACCCTCCTGCCTGAGAGCGTTGGTGGTGTGGCTGCAATAGACAGCTCCGACCCCTCATCCAGCGGACAAGGTAAGATGCATGCAAAATCAACCTGCACTCCTCCCCATCCCTTGCACACTCCCCCAAATGCGCATAGTAAACTCCCAAAATGTCAATCCAGGCCAGGTCTTACAGCACACACAGCAATGCATCATGGGACTCGTAGTACTGTGTCTGACTGTGTGTCCATGACACCATCAAAATTAAATGCAACATATGTGTTTTGGGGATCATTGAATGAAAATGTGTCAGAGGTTAGCCGTCAAAGAATTGTAACTTTATTGAGTGCCACATGCAGACAGTAACACAAACTCATGTAGTCCCCTCTACATCCACAGCACATGGCATGCCACAAGAAGACAGCGCAGAGGGAGAGGAGCCTGCAGACCCTGCGGACTCCAGTGATGACACAGAGCAGCAGCCAATTCAGCGCAGGAAGCGCGCACATGTGCCCCCACTGCCTCCATTTGACGAGGAATTCCCAGCAACAGGCGATGACACCAACAGGAGAGAGGGGAGTCAGGGTGTGACAGAAATGCCCAGGCATGACGCACAAACATCAAGGCAAAGGGCACAGGCCACATCCAGATCAAGGCCCAGGAGCAGCACTGCAACAGAAGGAGAAGGGTCCGTGTTCTCCAGCCTGGAACAGTGCATGCTGCAGGAACAGCGCCTGCAAAGCAAGGCAATGCGGTCAATACATCGCCAGCTATGCCGCATACATCAGGACAATAGGAACATGGTAGCGGCAATACATGAGCTCTGTGCCACTTTGAGGGACACCCAAGCTGCCAATGACAGGGCTAGACGACGTGCCAATGCACGCCTACACAATTATAAAAAGGCAGTCAACCGCCTCTGCACCACCACCAGCGCACTCACACGCAGAAGCGTAACAATGCAGGTGGACATGGCACATTGCTGCCAGGACATTGCACGAGGGCTTGCGCAGGTAACCACTGCTGTGGAACAGCTGCAGACAGCCAATGCTGGTGGCAGCGCACTAATGGCCTCTGCTGAGAGTGAGGACACATCAAGTCGCAGCAGCATCACTCCAACCTTGCCAGGTGAAAGACGCCGCAGTGGCAGACAGGTAGCAGGCCAAGGGAGCACCATGGGGAGCACTCACCCTGGATGGCAGCGACAGAGGTGATCATCTGCGGGGACACTGCCTGCAACACGGGTGCATTAACCCGAAAAGGCTGTTTGCCCTATTACTTGTGCCTTCTCTGCACTGTGTGTACAACATGTGCTGGGGACAATTACTATTTCTTGCATGTGAAGTGTGATTAAACACTTGACACATCATCAGGCTTTGTTGTCTCATTTCATCCATACTCACCTAAAAGTAGTTTTATGTGATCTCAGTCCGTCTCTGGCGTCCAGCAGCTGCCCCAACTCCTGGTGCTGGTCTGGCAGGGGGAGCAGGGCGCTCGTCATCCGATGTGTCTGTATCGGTCACATCAATTGTGGTGCCTTTCCTCATTGCCATGTTATGTAGCATTGCACAGCTTGCCACGATTTTACAGCAGGTCTCAGGGCTGTATTGCAGTGCGCCTCCACTCTTATGCAGGCACCGGAAGCGGCTCTTCAGGATTCCAAAGGTTCGCTCAATGACGCAGCGTGTAGATCTGTGTGCCCTGTTGTAGCTCCTCTCACTAGCATTTGCAGGATCCAGGTATGGGGTCAGGATGAAGTCGCGCACTGCATAGGCACTGTCACCGGCATGGAAAAAAACACAATAGGTAAGTCAATGCCCCCCCCCCCTCAAGTGATGTAGTGGATGTATTGATGTGTGCAATGTATTTACCAAGCAGGTACCCCTCCCCAAAGTCTCCAGCACTCAGACGTCTGTGTATTCCACTGTGTCTGAAGATGAAGGAGTCATGTGTACTGCCGGGGTATTTGGCTACGATGTCTGTGATGTGATACTTAGCGTTGCACACAATCTGTATGTTGAGGGAATGGTAGCATTTCCGATTCCTGTAGACATATTCAGTTTCTGCTGGGGGTGTGATGGTCACATGGGTCCCGTCAATGCAGCCAATGACGTGGGGGAAACCTGCAATCTGGTAGAAGTCCAGTATCGTTTGCTGTAATGCCTGTTGGGTGGTGGGGAAGTAAATGTGATGTGAGAGCCTCAGTAGCATTGCATCTAGGAAGGCATGGAAGAAGCGCGAAAGTGCACTCTGTGACACACCACCAACCTCCGCTATGACCCGTTGAAAACTCCCTGACGCCAGGAGGTGCAGGGAGCACAGGACCTGCACATGTGTGGGAATTGTTTGTGTCCTGCGTGTAGGGTGCTCCAAGTGGGGTTTCAGCTCCTCAATCAGGTCCATTATGGTCTGTGGGTGCAGTCTGTACTTGTCATAGATGTCCTCTTCAGTGTTCTGGAACAGGGTGATGCGCAGCCTGAATATACGTTCCTGTCTCATTCACCTGTGAGCAAGGGCCCGAATACGCAGCCTCCTGGCTATCACGTACATTGCAGCCATTGTGGGTGTGTTTGTTGCATTGTGGGCTGGTTTATGTACCTTGCACCAGTTTACCACCTGCAAGCAATTCAATCAATCAATCAAAGGCATTTATAAAGCGCACTACTCACCCGGAGGGTCTCAAGGCGCTGGGGGGGGGGGGTCCGCTACTGCTCGAACAACCAGGTCTTGAGCTTCTTCCTGAAGGAGAGGTGGTCTTGGGTCAGGCGTAGTTCGGTGGGGAGGGCGTTCCAAGTCTTGGCGGCCAGGTGGGAGAAGGATCTACCTCCTGTTGTCGCTCTGTGGATGCGGGGGACGGCTGCGAGGGCGAGACTGGTCGAGCGGAGGTGGCGTTTGGGAGCGTAGAAGTTGAGGCGGCTGTTGAGGTAGGTCGGGCCTTGGTTGTGTAGGGCTTTGTGTGCGTGGGTGAGGAGCCGGAAGGTGATTCTTTTGTTGATCGGGAGCCAGTGCAGGTCTCTCAGGTGTCTGGAGATGTGAGTTCGTCTGGGGACGTCGAGGATGAGTCTCGCCGAGGCGTTCTGGATCCGCTGGAGTCTCTTCTGGAGCTTGGCGGTGGTACCGGCGTAGAGGGCGTTGCCGTAGTCCAGTCGACTGGTGACGAGGGCCTGGGTGACTGTTTTCCTGGTCTCGGTGGGGATCCACCGGAAGATCTTACGTAGCATGCGCAGGATGTTGAAACAGGACGAGGAGACGGCGTTGACTTGTCTGGTCATGGAGAGGGAGGAGTCCAGGATGAAGCCCAGGTTGCGTGCGTGGTCTGTCGGTTTGGGTGCGTTGCCCAGGGCAGGGGGCCACCAGGAGTCGTCCCAGGCGGAGGGTGAGGAGCCCAGGATGAGGACTTCCGTCTTGTCTGTGTTCAGTTTCAGGCGGCTGGTCGTCATCCACTCGGCCACGTTTTTCATCCCTTCGTGTAGGTTGGCTCTGGCGGTGGCGGGGTCGTTGGTCAGGGAGAGGATCAGCTGGGTGTCATCGGCGTAGGAGATGATGTTCAGGTTATGTTGGCGTGCGATGGCCGCAAGGGGGCTCATGTAGACATTGAAGAGGGTGGGGCTGAGCGAGGAGCCCTGAGGGACGCCGCAGGTGACTTCCGTGGCTTCTGATCTGAACGGGGGCAGGCGGACTCTCTGTGTCCTTCCGGTGAGGAAGGAGATGATCCATTCCAGTGCCTTCTCCTTGATCCCGACGTTGCTGAGGCGCTGCACTAGGGTGCGGTGGCAGACAGTGTCGAATGCCGCGGAGAGGTCCAGGAGGATGAGGGCCGCTGTTTCTCCGTTGTCCAACAGGGTTCGGATGTCGTCTGTGGCAGCGATGAGGGCGGTCTCGGTGCTGTGGTTGGCCCGGAAGCCTGACTGGGAAGGGTCGAGGGAACCGGTCGTCTCGAGGAAGGCTGCCAGTTGCTTGTTGATGGTCTTCTCGATGACTTTGGCAGGAAACGGGAGGAGCGAGATGGGGCGGTAGTTCTTGAGTTCGGTGGGGTCCGCCGTTGGTTTCTTTAGTAGAGCGCTGAGTTCGGCGTGCTTCCAGCTCTCAGGGAAGGTGGCGGTGTTGAGGGAGGTGTTGATGATGTCCCGCAGGTGGGGTGCGATGACAGCGTCGGCCTTGTTGAAGATGTGGTGAGGGCAGGGGTCGGTTGGGGAACCGGAGTGGATGGAGTTCATCGTGCTGATGGTGTCTTCGAGGTTGATCGGTGTCCAGGCGTTGAGGGTGGTGGTGGGGGGCGTTGGTTTGGTCGTGGGGAGCGTTGGTTGTGTTCTGAAGCTGTTGTGTATGTCAGCGATCTTGTTGTGGAAGTAGGAGGCGAGGGAGTTGCAGAGGTATTGCGATGGGGTGATGTCGTTGGTTCCGGCGTTGGGGTTGGAGAGCTCTCTGACGATGTTGAAGAGTTCCATGCTGTTGTGTGCGTTGTTGTCCAACCGGTCCTTGAATGCTGTTTTCTTGGTGGCGTGGATCAGTTGATGGTGCCTTCGGGTGGCGAGCTTGAGGGTAGTCATGTTGTCCGGCGTTGGGTCTCTTCTCCATGCTTTCTCGAGGGCTCGGCAGTTCTTCTTGGAGCTCTTGAGTTCGTCGGTGAACCAAGGGGCCTTCTTGCTTCCGGGTCTGCTGGGTGGGGTCCTCAGAGGGGCGAGCTCGTCCGCGCAGGTGGAGATCCATTTCGTGAGGTTGTCGGCGGCTTGGCTGGGGTTCGGTGAGCTGGCGGGAGGGTGCTGGCTCAGGGATGTGGTGAGTTGTTCGGCTGTGATCTTGTTCCAGCTTCTTCGTGCGGCCTGTTGCTGGTGGTGGTGGACCGTGGTTCTTTTGAAGGTGAAGTGGATGCAGCTGTGGTCCGTCCAGTGGAGTCCAGTGGCGTGGCTGAAGGAGATGTCTTTGCTGGACGAGAAGATGGCGTCGAGTGTGTGTCCGGCGAGGTGGGTGGGGGTGGTCACCAGCTGCTTGAGTCCGAGGGTGGCGAGGTTGTCAAGCAGGGTGGTGGTGTTGCGGTCGTTGTTGTTCTCCAGGTGGAAGTTGATGTCCCCGAGGAGGATGTAGTCGGCCGAGGGGAGGGCGTGCGGGCTGATGAAGTCGGCGATGTCTTCGCTGAATTGAGTGCGTGGTCCCGGGGGTCGGTAGATCAGGGTGCCTCTGAGGGTGGTCTTGGGGTCGGTGTGGATCTGGAAGTGCAGGTGTTCGGCGGATGTCAGGGTGTTGTCGGCGTTGGTCGAGATACGGATGGTGTCTCTGTGGATGATGGCGATGCCTCCTCCAGTCTGGTTGTCGCGGTCTCTCCGGATGATCTTGTAGCCCTCTGGGACGGCGATGGCGATGTCGGGCGCTGAGGAGTCGTTCATCCAGGTTTCCGTGAGGAAGGCAACGTCAGGAGCTGTGGTGTCGAGGAGGTTCCAGAGTTGAACGGCGTGTCTGTGGACGGAGCGGGTGTTGAGCAGGATGCACTTGAGGTGGTTGCTGCTGGTGTTCGGCTTGGCGGGTGCTGGTGCGGGGCAGGTCCGGATGCAGGTGAACTTGCAGGTGAGGCAGCTGAAGGGTCCGTGGGTGCGTCTCGGGGTGGCTCGATAGCACCCGGGGGTTCGGCCGGTGTTGAGTGCGTTGAGGGTGGCGGCATCGTAAGTCAGGCGGGTGGGCTGGGGTCTGCGGGGGCCAGGGGTCCTGGCACTGGGCGCGATCCAGGCGCGGACGGGCGCAGACGGGCTTACCTTTGGCGCACCTTCGGGGCTCATTCGGTGCTCCCGCTGCGCGCGTCCGCTGCGCGGTCGCTCTGGGGGCGTCATAAGAGGGGAGCCGGGAGGGAGGGTCTGCGGGGAGGCGGGGAGCGCGGGAACCAATCGGCGGGCGGGGGGGCGGGGTCTCGTGGGCAGCGGCGGGAAACCAGGGGGCTCGGTGGCGGCGCTTGGCGGCCCTGTGGCGGCTGGGGCGGCGCTCGGCGGCCCTGTGGTGGCTCAGGCGGCAGGCGGCAGCAGGAGGTCCAGCAGGTAAGGAGCAGGCGGGAGGTGTGTGAGCGACCAGGCCGAGGGCACAGTGGTCACACCTGGGACGGGGGAGAGGGTCTCCTTAAGAGGGGAGCCGGGAGGGAGGGTCTGCGGGGAGGCGGGGAGCGCGGGAACCAATCGGCGGGCGGGGGGGCGGGGTCTCGTGGGCAGCGGCGGGAAACCAGGGGGCTCGGTGGCGGCGCTTGGCGGCCCTGTGGCGGCTGGGGCGGCGCTCGGCGGCCCTGTGGTGGCTCAGGCGGCAGGCGGCAGCAGGAGGTCCAGCAGGTAAGGAGCAGGCGGGAGGTGTGTGAGCGACCAGGCCGAGGGCACAGTGGTCACACCTGGGACGGGGGAGAGGGTCCCCTTAAGAGGGGAGCCGGGAGGGAGGGTCTGCGGGGAGGCGGGGAGCGCGGGAACCAATCGGCGGGCGGGGGGGCGGGGTCTCGTGGGCAGCGGCGGGAAACCAGGGGGCTCGGTGGCGGCGCTTGGCGGCCCTGTGGCGGCTGGGGCGGCGCTCGGCGGCCCTGTGGTGGCTCAGGCGGCAGGCGGCAGCAGGAGGTCCAGCAGGTAAGGAGCAGGCGGGAGGTGTGTGAGCGACCAGGCCGAGGGCACAGTGGTCACCTGTGCCCTCGGCCTGGTGTTAATAGCGATTTCTTAAATTGCGAATTTAGTAAAATCGCAAATTGCGAAATTTACATACGTGTTTGCGATTTCTTAGCTTGCGATTTCTTGTTAGCGATTTTTGCTAAGCTAAGAAATCGCAAATTAAGTATTCGCAAGGAAATTCGCTGTTTTCATGTTTCGCAGCCTAAATCGCTAATTTAGCGATTTCTTATTTTTCTGTGTGGAAGTGTGTCATACATATGAAATAGCGAAAAATCAGTCGCAAACGCTGTTTTTTGCGATTCGCAGCGTTTGCGACTCATTTTTCCTTTCATACATATGCCCCTTAGTCTCTCTAATGAGCTAAGTGTACTTGCACCTGCAACAGAAACATGAGAACGAGAAACTTTTCACTTCTCTAAGATTTTCTATTATCCTGATACCCAAAGCCTTACCAAGGGAAATCATTTTCGGCCTACAACATTTAGCTAACATAAGAAATGAACAGGCCCTTCTCTTTAAACGTATATGCGATCAGGCCTTTACACTGTTTAAACACACTCCTAAAGCATACTATAAGCATTAATTTCATCACTCTTTATACATGAGTAAGCAAACTACACGTTTAAACTTTAATATGGTGCACGTTAAACCTAATACATCGCATTGCATGAAACCAATCATTATGCATTGACTAAAATACATTGGCAATGAACTACGACATTACTCCTAATGAAAGCATGGTTACATTTCTAATCACACTTATCTTAAACAGATTCTAGGGATACATTTCTAAGTAACACCTTAATACTACTTCGATTAATATGCGGGTGCGGACTAACAGTGAATATGATGCATCCCTACAAATTTCAGAATAACGTAGCGCTCTATCAAAGGCTTTTCGCAAAGGTTGACTGGTCATCTTTTATTTGCTAATTGTTGTATTTGGGTGTAAAAATGACAAAATAATGAGGCAATACTCTAACAAAATGCACTGCATTATGCAGCATAATTTGTCTTTTCTTGCCGCATAATTTAGTCGGTCCTGAAGCATAATTTGTTCCTCCTCTGCCACATAATTGTAGTGGCCATGACTGTTGTATAAACTGGGCACTATGTGTAAATGGAATTGCAATAATAACGTAGAAAGAATCGCGGCACTTATTGGATCCAAATGGCTTGGAAATCCAAAACAGGAAGAATATATTTTTCCAGCTATGGGTGCACATTGCACACTACCTGACATGCTCCGTGATGTGCCCTCGAAGATAGAAGACCTGATCATGTCATTAGCCCAGGGCTTGCCTTTCATTTGAATGGGTCTGAACAGTTCTCAGAGGCGGGGCCAGTGGAACCAAGGGACCGTATTTCGGTCAAACATGCAGCCCGGCCCGAGTCTACCAGATGCACCTTTAAATGTCTACCAGGCATTCTGAAATTACTGCATGTGCCCCACACCCCCTTCTTGTGCGTCCATCTGGGCAGCATTGGTGTACCTTTGAAAACTCAGGTTTATGCTTTCTTTTAACATGCACAGTCAACCTGAATTTTGGAGGTTTATATAAACTGCAACTTAGATTTAATTTTTCATTGCCTCTATTTCTCTTTATGAAATAGAGAACATAAGAATTTAAATCTAACGTGCGTTAAAATAAATTTAAGGTGCATTCCCTGTTATGCACTTTTTCAGGGTGGCTTGGTGGTTACCGAATTATGAAATTCAGCAGCAAGAAATTGTGAACTGATTTGGAAGATTTTTTTCGTCCTTGAAGACTCATATTGTAAGCATTTAACGTGGTGCGTTAGGGTAGGGATATACCAAGAAACTCTTAGTGGACTGTGGAACACACTGCAGGGTTTTCTTTTTGTTTAGTTAAATGATTTTTATTGAAGATAAAGAACACAGAAAAACAAATATAATATGTTGTTCAAAAGAAGGTATGAGTATACATTTATACAATAATAGCATCTGTAAAAAACAAGTGAACTGAAAATATAAAACATAAAGATTACATGAATAAGTGGAAAACTTCTATATAAAACATCTAGGGGTCGATTCCGATCCTGTATTTTTTTTTTTCGTACGACTCGTATCCGTAATTTTTTTCGTACAAATCGTACAAGTCTCGTCCGACCCGTGAAGTATGATTCGTACGGGAAAAATACATACGGATCGGCCCGATCCGAACGAATCGGATCTGGAAAAGTTGTACGACACGGACCCAGACACTTTTCCATACGAATTGTAAAAATACAGTCCGACCGTACAACTACGATCCGGACCGGCTTTCCGATTTACGATTCGTACAGAAAACGTCCTGTACACGGAGAATGCCTTTACCCGCTACGAAGCGAACTTTATATGACCCGTATCCCGGGAAAAGTGGTTCCCGGGGTGCGAGTCGTACAGGGGTACGAGTCGTACAGGCCCCCCATGCATATGTACACACCCGTACGGTCTTTTGTACGATTCGTACGGAAATAGGCTTTCTGTACGAATCGTACTTCCTAGGTTGTACGGAAAGTTTACTGGGTACGAGTCGTACGGAGAAAACGCTCCGTACAACGATTCGTACAGCCTTTTTCCAGGATTGGAATCGGCCCCCTAATAAAAGAGCACATAATTATTATAGAACTGAACTAGTGAACTAAGAAATATTGTGTACATGTGAAAATATAGGATAGTACTATATTTTAGTAGATTTTATAATAAAAAGAAAGAAAGAGAGGAATATGAGAAAGAAAGGAATAGAGAGAGAAGAAGATAAAGGGAAAAGAAAAGGAAAAGAAAGAGAAGGTGAAGAATATAAAAGATAAAATTATGAAGAAGGTGAGTTTAATGACAGGTAAGTAGTGAACGGAAGCCAAATTAGATGAATTGAAGTATAAGATACCGATGCAATTCTATGCTCATCACATATTAAGTTCCACCAAAGTAAAGGAGATAATTTAGAGTTGTCTTTCCAGCATGTTAATATAACCTTAAAAGCAACAGCAATAAATAAATCAAATAAAAGTGACTTGGAGGCAATTTGGTAAAAAACAGGAGATAGAGTACCTAAAAATACATTGTGGATATTAAATGGGATATTATAAGAGAAAATCAATAGACATTTTGACCAAACCGTTTTCCAAAAGGTATGAACCTTAGGACAGTAATAAAGTAAGTGTAATAACGAACCTTCAGCAGTAAGACATGACCAACAAGAAGGGGAGACTGATTGGTTGAATTTATGTAGACGGAGGGGAGAGATAACAACTCTATTATAGATAAAAAAAAGAGGGATTGTGTGATATTTGCAGCTTTGGATGTCTTGAAGAGTTTTTGCCATAATTTGTCCCAATGAGGTATAGACAAAGTTAGGGAGAGATCCTGTTCCCAGTCTAGTTCAATATTAGATTTATTTTGTGTGCAAATAACTGTAGATAGAGACTTATATATAAACGAGGCACTTGGAATAATATCATGAGAAATTTGGTATAACGGTGTATCTGGTGTGAATGAAACTGGGATTGGCTGAGAAATGAAATTCTGTAAATAACTCTGGAGTACTGGAGCCAAAATATTATATTGCTGAATACGTGAATCAGGTAGATAAAATTTCTCTTGTAATTGATGGAAAGGTAAAATCACATTATTAACAATCATTTCATTGACATAAAAAAGGCCCTTTTCTTTCCAATACTTGTAATAAAATGATTTGTGACGCAATTTGACATATTTGTTATACCATATTGAGGAGGCTAGGAAAGATTGATAGTTGTCAAAATGCTTAAAGAAAAGTGTATGTAAAAGATATTGCGAGTGTTTCAAAATTAGATACTTAGAAATAAAAGTACAATTGGTCATAAATACAACATCCTGTAGTGAAAAATCATTTAACAATGAACATTCAACAGTGACCCAAGAAGGCTTAGGTACATTTTGATAATCCTTAGACATAGCATAAAATTGACGAATCAAAAAAGCATTATGATATAATTTAAAATCATGAAAACAAACACCCCTTTCAGATTTTGGACGAATTAATTTGGATAAGGCAATGCGTGCTCGTTTATTATTCCATAAAAACTTAGTACATATAGAATGAATCTGTGTGAAATAATATTGGGGAATTTTGAAGGGTAACATTGATAATGTGAATAATACTTGGGGAACAATCATCATTTTAATTGTATCAAGTCTGCCCCACCAAGATAAAAATAAAGGTGACCAAGAGGACAACAAGTTGGTAATTTTAAGTTTTAGAGCAGTAAAATTGTGGGATAATGTATCTCGGATATTAGAGGAAAACCAAGTTCCTAAATATTAGAGTTTTTGAGGGCACCAAGTATAATTGGTACAATCAAACATATGTGGATAACATGAAGAATTTAAAGAATTTAAAGGTAAAATCTCAGTCTTGGAGAAGTTGAACTTATAGCCAGAAACATTCGAAAATAATGAAATTCCATGTAGAAAAGGGGGAAGAGAAGAAACAGGGTTGGACATATAGATAAGAACATCATCTGCATATGCAGAGAGTTTAATTTGGTGTGATTTCAGTGTAAAACCAGTAATAAGAGGGTTATTTCTAATTCGTATAAGGAATGGTTCCAAACATAATAAAAAAAGTAATGGGGACAGGGGGCATCCCTGACGTGTACCTCTTTGTAAACCAAAATATGGGGAAAAACGACCATTAACAAAAACACATGCTTTTGGATCTGTATATAATAATTTGACAAAAGAAATGAATTTTGGACCAAATCCGAACCATTTTAAAGTGTGAACCATGAATTGCCAATTAATACGGTCAAAAACTTTCTCTGCATCCAAGGATAATGCAGTTAAAGGAGAGGGATATTTTCCACTAAGGGTGAGAATATTAGAAAACATTCTGCCATTATCAGAAGCTATACGTCCTTTAACAAAACCAGCCTGATCTGGGTTAACTAGAAGAGGAATAACTTTCTCCAAACGGGTAGCTAAAATCTTTGCATAAATTTTACAAACATAATTGATTAGTGAAATGGGACGGAAATTTTTACAAAAGGAGGGATCTTTGTCTGGTTTAGGGATGACAATTATAAGGGCTTCTAAAAAGGAGCCACAGGCCTTAGAGTTGGACAAGAATTAATTAAAAAGTTCTAATAATTTAGGGGCAAAAATTGAAGAGAAGGCTGAAAATAATTCAACTGAGAAGCCATCAGGTCCAGGAGCCTTAGATTTTTTTAAGGATTTAAGAGCGTCGGATATTTCTTGAAGAGAGATATTCACTTCCAGTGATGAGAAGACATCTTGGAGAGCTTTAGGTTCAGGAATATCTTGGAAGAAAGATACAAAATCTTCTTCAGAGGGATTAGTAGTTTCTGTGTATAATAGTTTATAATACGATTGAAATGTATTAATAATATCGTAGTCGGATGATAGGAGTTTATTGTTAGTTTCTGAGTGGATAGGGCCAATATTTTTATGTTCTGATTTAATTTTTAAATAGTTTGCTAACAGTTTCCCTGCTTTGTTTCGGCCTCCATGAAATTTCGATTTAACCTTGAGAAGAAGCAAGCATCAACAGTAGCAATTTTGTTTAGGGTGGATTTAGCTTTAATTAACTCTTGTAATGAGGAAGAGGATTTGGACGAGAAATATTTATGTTCTAAAGTTTTGATTAGTGTTAGGGTCTCTTTATATTTAGCACTCAGTAGCTTTTTTTTCTTGGAAGAGTAAGTAATAGTGAAGGCTCTAAAAGATGCTTTAAATGCATCCCAATTATTGTTAGTTGAAGTGTCTAAGGAATTATTAAATATAAAAAATTCATTAATAAAAGAGGTCGCTTCTGAAATAAAAGTACGATCTTACAGGAGGTGATTATTAAAGCGCCAGCGACCTTGTTTGCACATACTGATGGATACATCAATAGAAATACAAACGGGGGCATGGTCACAAATATAAAATTGAACCAATTTCAGACGAGTGGAGACAAGGTAATAGTGACTTAGAAATGAGAATATAGCCAATACGAGGCCTTGTATGGTGTACAGGAGAAAAAAAAGTAAATTCTGAAGCATCTGGGTTACATGTTTTCCATGCATCAAATAAAGGAAGAGAGGAAATGGCAGACTGGAACGATTTATGGGTTTTATCTGGTTTGAATTTACTATTGGAGAGGATCTAGCCAATTATTGAAATCACCACCAACCACAACATTAGACCTAGATATAGATAATAGTTTCATTTTTATAGAATTCCAAAATTCCGGATCCGGTTTAACAGGACCATAAATATTGAAAAAGGTCATTTGCATTTTGTTGATGATAGCATCAACCATTACCCAACGACCATTAGAGTCACATTCTGATGATAGTATTTGGGCATTGGTAGATTTATGAAACAATATGGCAACACCACCATGACGTTCAGTAGCAGGAGAAAAAACAATTTGATTAAACCATTGACGTTTGAGTTTAAGAGATTCTGCATCATTACAGTAGGTTTTCTGTAAAAAAGCAACTTGGGCGTTAATTTTAGCTAAATGAGACAATACTGTTTGACGTTTAACAGGATGACCAAGACCACACACATTCCACGAGACCACATTAACCATAACGTTGGGTTAGGGGGTACATGAGGAAACAGGAACACGAAGATGCAAAATCAGAAAAATAAAAAGAGAAAGAAAGACAACGCTTGATATGGGATGAGGAAAGGGTAGTGTTGGAAGTAAGACTTTTAATATAAAACATAACTAAAAGTGTGTATAAACAATAAAAGAAGAAAGGAAGAAAGATGAAAAGAAAGAGAAGACAGAGAAGAAACAAGAGAAAGAAGCAAGTAAACAGATCAAGGATTAACATCCAGATCTGTAAAGAGAGGGAAGATCGAAGAAAGAGGAGCATAGTGACACCGAAGGACACAGACTGGGTTCGAGTCTCAGTAACGACGCTGAACATCCTGTGATTCTGGGAAAATCACTTAATCTCCCCGTGCCTAACAAAAAAAAAAAAATGAATGTGTGTCCTCATGTAATGCAACTGGTGCTATGTAAAGCACTCTCTTTTACCCGATTGGATTCGGGTCAAGTTCGCGCTATATAAAACTCTGCAAAAAAAAAGCAAAAACTTTTGAATTAAGGAAACGATCCTGAAATATAAGTTAAGTCAAGTATTAGTATCCATGCCATGTGAGGAGAGATTATGAAGAAAGACTTTGAGTTTATCCGGATCATCAAAGGAGCGTGACCGACCATCATGTGTAATTTTACAAAGGCATGGATGAAGAATTCCATATTGGATATTAAGCTGTCTCATCTGAGGGCGAAGAGCAAGAAACTCTTTGCGTCGGGCATTTGTTGCATTGGAGATATCTTGAGATATGAAGATGTTATGGCCTGACCAGATAAGACGACGTTTGAGTCTTACAGCCTTCAAAACGTGCATAAGCTCGGTGAATTCCAAGAAGAGCATTATGATTCCACGTGGTTTGTTAGCAGAAGGATGAAGGCGACCCAGCCGATGTGCTCTTTGTATGTTGAGGGGGTTTGATGTTGACTGAAGGTCCAGAAGCTCTGGAAGGAATTTCTGTAGAAATGCTACCAAGTCAGGACCTTCAATATTCTCCGGAAGACCATAAAGGCGCAGATTATTTCTACGGTTACGATTTTCAAGATCCTCAGTGTGGATTTTTAACTTGTGAATTTCTTGTTCAAGTATTGGAATCTTTGTAGAGATATCTTGTATGTCGCTAACACGTTGTTTAAGGTCCAGCACCTTGCCTTCCATAATAATACATCTCTCCTCAATTTGTTTAAGCTTTTTATTTGTAGTGGTCATAAACGGTTGGAGGCCGCAAACTTCATCTAAGATAGAGTCCAGAACTGGAATCTGCGAAGAAAGAATTGGTGAAGGCGGGTCGTTTTTATGCCTTTTCGTTTTTTTGTACCAGATACAGAGGATCTGGCCATGTGGGGATCGTTAGCCATTGTTGATTTACAAGGAAATCACCTTGAGATTTGTAGCAAAAAGTAAACAATTTCTTATCTGAAACAAAATAGTCCTTATAGTGAAGAAAAAATAAATAATGATATTTCAGTCAGAATAGGACAGATAATTAAAGTTCCTCCAATAAGAAAAACTAACAAATGCACTTTAATTTGATAAACTTCACATATTCAGAATTAAGATCACTTGAGAAAAAATAACTCCATTGGTATCATGTTTTGGTAGTAGAAACGGTGTTCTTGTGGGTTACTCCATGCCCAGAAGCGATTGTACAGATAGGCACTGTATCAGGAAGCAGTAAGACCCCACCATAGCTGAAAACAGCACAGAATCAGCAAAAACAGAGGAGAAATGCGAGCACCACAACCCAAAATGGTGGATGCTCGCGTCAAAGAACCAATAAGTGCAGTGAGAAACAAAATATACCTTATAGTGAAGAAGGGGTAGTAAGAATATGTCCCTCAAAAAATGACATAAATTAAAAGATCCTTCAATGGGAGAGAGCAGCTGGTGCAGTTCAATTCAAGCTCTTCACAAAGTCAAGGATAGGATCACATTCAAAAGGAGCTATTCCATAGGCATCATTATTTCAGCAGGAAAAAAACAGGGTATTTATGTGTTACTCCATGCCCAGGGGAGGCCTCTGCATGGAGACATTTTGACAGGAGATATTGAAGCCCCATTGTATTTGGAAATGATAAAAAAAAAACAGCAAAACAGGAAGACGCGAGCACCGCGAATCAAAATGGCGGCGTCTCTATGAGGCGAAAATTGCCGCGATTATGAACTGGCACGAAAATGCTGATATTCGTGGAGAAAAGCGGCATGTAGCCTCACCGCATAGCCACCAATCAAGGACCGTCATCCACAGCTGAAAAAAATGAAGAAATTAGGCTCGTAGAACGCGTCGGAGTCCCACGACGGAGCGGAGCTCACATCGGGTCCGCCATGCCACTTCGGCGCACAAGCCACGCCCCTACTGCAGAGTTTTCTAATAAACTTTCTCTGCTAGTGGGCTGGCACAAACAGTCACGGAATGGCTTATTAATCCGAGCAGCAAAGTCAGCTACATTTAGCAGCCCAAAAGCAGCCAGAGTTAGTTCGATTTTAATATGTGGTTCAGTAATTTTGCTAACTATTCATGGTATTGTTATTTAGTTTGTCCTTTGCAGTTCTCTGTACTGGTCCTCTTGATCTACCAACAGACGTTTCAGCTTGATATTTATGCTGAAACCTCCTGTCAAAAAATAAAACTTTATGGCAATATGTCTTTCATGATACAATTGAAGGCAGAATATTCCGTGATACTTTGGTCATTCACAAGAGCACAATACACACCTTCCGGCACTTGCACACCTACACAACCACACACACAAAGTTGTACATCAATGTGTTAATATCCCCTCAGAACCATATACATTTGGAAAGCAATTTCTTTAAAGAGAAAGATGTGGCAACCTTAACCACCACATTTCAGCATTCTTATCCCTACATTTTTGTGAAAACATCTGATTTTTTAATCATTTTCATCTATTCTTTACTTCTGCAGAGATACTGTTTCTGCTGCTTTCTTGCCCGCCATGCCACACCAGCTTGTGCCCAGCCATAAGTAGGACGGGTATGCCCAGACGTGGGTCCTGTGCTCACCATTCCATCGGAGTCAAGCTATCCTGGCTCGAAACCGGGCCTAGGATGCTTGTTTCCGGTCCAGGGAGGACCTGGTCTGGCACTTTCGGCTGGACTGTTCCAGTGGGGAGCAGGGTCAAGACTGATTTGTATACGGCTGGGCTCAAATTGAATGGCATGGTAAATGAAAAACGATGGCTTTAGGTCCAGATCTCTGTACCGGGGGTGAATGTTTGACATTGTTCAGCATCCTGTCCATCTATTGTTCTTTTTGCATTTGATGCCCTATGTGGGATGGGTATGCACAGACGTGGGTCCCTTGTTCACCACGCCACTCGAGTCAAGCTATTCTGTCTGATGAGGGGTGATACACCGAAACCGGTCCTAGGGTGTTTGTTTTCATCCAGGGAGGACCTGGCATGGCAGTTCGGGCTGGACTGTTTCCATGGGGATCAGGGGCAAGACTGATTTGCATTAGGCTGGGTCCAAACTGGAATGGCCTGATGAGCAAAACCTGATGGATTTAGACCCAGTTCTCTGTACTGGTGGTGGATGTTTGGCACTGTTCATCATTCTGTTCATCATTTGTTCCTTTAGCATTAAAATAGTTGTATGCAAGAAAAATCAGGGCCAGTGTCTCCCCACCAGCAACCACCTGCTCAAATTAACTACTGCAGAAAGGACTATATGATGCTTTTGAGGGGGATGTGCATGCCAATGCTTCTTAAAAAAAAAGGGACACCTTTTTGGCTTGCTAATTCTTGCCTGTTTAAATAGTGAATCCCTACAGTGTTAACCTATGTTTCTGGAAATTCTCTGCTATAGAAACTGCAGTTTTCAAAGTGATGCGATAAATATTGATAATTTTCTGCATTTCATTAACTACCACTTTTTATGTGACTGCCAGCAGATCGTAAACAATCAGTGTACAAGCCACAGCAAGCACCAGCAAAGGTGACCTATGCACTTTTACTTTATAATGACTTTGGTGATAGCTCTGATATGAATCTCAAAAATTGAATTGAGATTTTTAATACATTTTCAAGACTGGCAGCCACAGGGTGCTCACAAGCTCCCGGGCTCATGAATCCAATTCTACAACAAAACCTGTGGGAGGTGTGCACACCAGAGTGGGTGGTAAAAATGTATTACATCAATGACATCAGTTGACATGTTTCGGCCAACTTCAGGCCTTTTCATTTTACTGAAATAAATACATGTATGTTATATATTCATTTCCTTGGCTAATGTCACGGTGAGTTTCCACATTCTGCCCTTGCCCAACATGCACATTCCCACACAACTAGTTCCCTTCAGTGACAGGAGCTACTGTGGAAATGTGTACTTTTAAATAAAATATCTTTTTGCCTTGTAGCCATTGCTTGTTTTACATGTTGATCTATTGGCTAGTACTCAGCAACTTCCCCAACACTGATACTGGTCAACTTGCATCTTCTGATATGCACGCACCATGCACATAATTCATAATTAAAACAATATATATATCTTCTTAAATGAGTTCCTCTGCATGCACATGCATGCATGGGCACCCACTGATCCATTTATTTACTTTAATGAAGACGAAATATGTCCATACATAGTCAGCCATCTTTGAATGGTTTTTGTAAAATGTTATTACAAAGACCATTTTAAGATGGACGCCCATGCATGTGCATGTGTGTGCATGCATAAAAAGTTATTTTTTAATGGTTTTTGTAATAAAGTTTATAAAAAAAGTTTGCAAAAGGAAAGGAGCCTTGGCAATATCACAAGTTTTGTAGTCAACAACAAACCAATTGGCTTTGCCAATGCTAGTTTTAAATACACCTTTTTTCAAAGGTTAAAAATAACACATACATTTCATTCACTTAAAATAGAAATGTCTGTTCAATGGATAGTCATTGTGAAATCCAATCTTTGTGCTACTGGAGTATTTTCGAAATTGTTTATGATGGGCTGCAGGAAGCTCATCAATGGAAGAACAACTCTAGATGGAAGATTCGTATGTTCTTTCTGGAACAAAACAGATCACAGCCATGAGGTACAGTGAGTGTTTCCATCATGCTACCTCTCGCTGTCCACTGTATGTGTTTTTATTCCACCAGAGTATTAGAAAGAGAAACTTCACAGGCAGTAGAGCACATGTAATGGTTGTGCATTTATTTATGGAATAATAAATTAAATTATTTTTATTTAGGAGTTTGGAAAATTCGCACACCTCTTTAAAACTGCTTCAGGGTTCCTTTGTGATCAAGCTAGGAAGTTTTCGATACTATTCAAACAGTAGAGTAGCGTGCTTTATGAGCCCCTGATTGATTGATTGATTGATTGAGTGTTTGTCAATGATCAATTTAGCCTATTTATTCTTCTGAAATAATGTAAAGCCTTATACATGACTGGACCACTCATGCACCTTCAGCACCTTAATGGATGCTAGGCCCAGATTCCTGGTTGGATAGTTGGACTGGAGAATACTGGATACCTAGATGTGGTGTAGCTTTTGAAATCTGGAAATTACTCTAATTTGTGCTCTTTCATTTGAAGAAACTCAGTGAAGGGCTTTGAAGCGGGCACGAAGAACAGCAGCAAGCGTGATTTTGGGTGCTCTGGAATATGGAAAGATGTTTTGGCAAACCTCTGTTTAAGGAATTGCAGTTATGCGCCCCAGCAATGCAATTGTTTGATTGATTTTCAAGAGAAGACAGTCACTAACACAATATCGAACAAAAATTGTCCACCCCTCATTTACATACAATAATGTGACTGTATGATATGTTTGCCACTATATGACAACATCATTTTAAACACAAAATATATTTTTATTGTCATTACCACATGCACACAAAGATATCTAAAGCCATTTGTTCAAGAAAAACAACCCCTGCCATCCATACTCATACACATTCTATAATTTGATTTTTGGAACAGATGGGATTCTCTTCAGTAAACAGTTGACGATTTGAAGTTTTGAAGGACTATGGTCCCTACCCAGTAAATCCAGCTAAAAAGCATGGACAAAATCAAGACATTGTAGGAAAATGGAAGTGCAAAATGACATATAAATATTAGGCAAAAAGGGAAGCAGCACAGACCACAAACTCACTTTCTTAGTGTGTGAAAAATGGCACTTTATTGAAGACAGGTGCACATTACAACAGTAAAACTAGGCCTTTGATTCACAAAACTATACCTCACTATACAACAAATCACCTACGGTCACTAACCGCACCTGTAATAATTCCACACCTTTTTACATCTTTATCTCGCAACTTTGTAACTCCTAACCTGCTGTTAAACTGTTGACCTTTACTCACTTAACACTTTAACCTAAATTTATTGACATCTAACTGTCTAAGTATCCTAAATCTTAACATTGAATTTCGTGACTCATCCAGGTGTAACTTTATTACCGCCCCCTAATGTCCTGATGCACCTATGTTCCCAACAAATATCTTAATGTAGAACCATTGCACCTCAAACAGCCATCTGCTACTCATAAAAGGCTCCCCCCAAGACTTGTCTGCTCCCCCAGAATCGCTGCTTTCCCATCTCACATTCAATGTCCTCTTCAACACTTCTATCAAGTTCTGCTCTATCCTGTAGCGAGACAAGTGAACCCTGTCTTCCCTAACGCATTCCTCAGCGTCACATTTAAATTCAGGGTGATCCACCCATCCATAACCCTTTTCCCTACAGAAAACATGCATGTCTCTATTAATCTTGTGCCTGGCCTTAACAATGGCAGAGGGCTTTTTGTCCGTCTCCACTGTCTTCTCGGGATGAACTCCAACATCTATATGACAAAGCTTCCTGACCACTGCCGCTTAAGTTTTAAGAGATCCCTCTTGATAACCTTCAATAAGGCCAGTCTCTTATAGACCACCATGTTGTTTTTCCCCAAGTGGCGTGCCTAAATATACGGACATCTGTGTGACCTGAACAACATATTCAAACATTGCAAAAGTTTGTGCAAATGCATACCACCTTTTCCATGCCAGGTAACTTCAAATAAATGTTCAACGAGCCCATGATTGGCTCCTTGACCTTTCTAGAATTCATACTGCTCCACCCACTTAACAAAACAATGTCCTTCCATCCAAATAAACAGCTCGGCCACCTCTGGACCAACAACTGTTCCTGCAAAGAAAAGATATGAGATACAACAGAAAACATGATATCTCTACCAATCCCCTTTTCTCAACCTCACTTAGCAACGAAAGCACTCCGAAGACCATCATTCCAGTTGCATAATCCTGCCCCTGACCAAGCCCCACAATCCCGCTTCCATGGCTACCCCCAATCTGGAAAGAATGAGTGCCATGTTCCCCTGGAGGTTCCCCCAATGTTGTCAATGCTTTATGCAAAACCCATAAAGCTGCACCTTTAAACACCACTCCCTGTGCCCCTCCGCTAATGGCCCCCAATTTTGTGTTCCACCTCTCTGGGCATAGGATCAGAGCCGGAAGGCCTGCAACATGACTGTATTGCCGACCTCTGATTTGTCTTAGAATGGTGAAGGCGCACCTCACACTGTCACTCGTACTCCTTTCATCCTCCCAGTCCAACCCTGAAACACCTTTGTGCCGCAACAGTTATGACACCCAGAAACCTCCAAAAAACATCCATGACCTTAACGCTGAAAACAAAATGATCTCCTCCAGGCCTTTGCATATAGCTGGCAGGACCCCCAATAGTTTTAAAACATTTCCATTGACAATGCCCTCCTCACTCGAGGCAGTTGACCTAGTTCCCTCAACTACCCCTACAGCATTCCCTTCGAGTGTTCCCCGGCTGATGGTGCATTGCCTCTCAGGAGCTTGCCCATAGATGCAAATTCCCACCAGCTTCCATGCAGTTACGATCCTCAATAAACCTTTGTCAGTCAGGGATAGAATGCACTAACAACATTCTCCTCATTGTCCCAAACCTCCGACCTTCATCTAGCCCTGCCAGCTAAAAATTCCTGCCAAGCCTGCGCATATGACTTCCTGGAGGAATCCGTCAAGACCCTGCCACCAACTGCAGCATCCCTTCTCACCATGGTCCACATTCCTGCTAGCATCAGTGCCTTGATTTTGTCTGCCTCTGTGGCCAACCTATGGAACCTCTCCTACTATAAATGAGACAGAGCATCCGCAATGTCATTGTCCACCGCATGCTCACGTCTGGCCCTGAGCACTACATCATGATTCAAGCACCCCATCACAAAAACTCTCAACAGTTCAAGCACCTGCTTGTCCCTTGTAGACTCTGTGTTGACAACATGTGCAACGGCCATGTTGTCAGTTCGGAACAATACCTTCTTGTGTGCCATTTCTTGACCCCAGAGCATTACTGCGCATTGGACCGCTTTGTTAACTCATACTCTTCCTCCTTGGAACCTTCCTTTGCCCTCGGTTGCATGTGGAGCAACTTCAACATCTCTACATAATCCCCCTTCCAAATGTTGTTCTTTAGTTGCTACCATTAATTAGATGCTGAGGGGTTTCATCACCCCCACGTACGGGAGCTTGTTAATTTTGAGTTCTTTACTCTCTTTGGTCCCTGTGCTCTGCGCTCCCTCCTTGTTCTGACCCCCCTTTCCCTCACCATCTTCTCGCAGAGTAACCTGTGTGCCCTGGGCCCCCTGGTCCGAACCTCCCACCAGTGGTGTCCCAACCAGCTCTACTCCCATTTTTGGCACTGCCAGAGTGGCCTCTGCTGGTGGCTGTGCCTCTGTACCCACCGGGCATGTTTCAAATATCTACCTCTCCTTAACCTAACGCTCCCACTATCCCTATTACCTCCACTTCCACCCCAATAGACACTTTGCACACGTCCCCTCCTTTGTCCCCTACACCTCTAGTGCCCTTACCTGGCTTCAAGGTCAGCCTATGCACCTGATCAAGCTGCCTAACCAGTTGCAAAGGGTCCACACCAAGCTCTGCTTTGGGTCAGGTTACCCTATCCTCCTGACACTCCTGTAACGTACTAGGTACAACATTAACTGAATCTGATTCCCCCACATGCACCTCTCTGCCACAAACTCTGTACTTCTGCTCCCAAGGGCTCATCTTCTACCACTTCACCTTCTTGAAAACTCATCTCATTATAGTCCAACTGATGACAAGGTTCAATGCCATCCCATCACCCTGTGGGTACTATGACCTCTGTATCCGTGCTCAGTGCATCCTTAGTATTAAGCACCTCAACACCACCTGAGGGGCGACAGGGGGCTGTGATACACCCTCCTGGCTGTGTCTTCATGTGCCATTGCTTCCCACAATGTCCCTCCATCCCGGGAGAGCGTAGGGACCCGTCTGGATTGCTACACTGCTGAGGCCACACCAGCATTTATATGGCATCATCCCCAATGTCCCGCACCTGCATCTGGCTAGCCGCACATGAACTTACAACCCTACCATCTCTTCTACTCGGGCCACGGAGCCCCATAAACTCTCTTGGGTCTGTATAAATGCTCTGCTGATGAGCCTGGAAAAGAAAGGATAGGTCCATAGTGCCTGGGTTAGTGTCCCTGCCGGCTCCCTGCCAAGATCTGGAACCCAAAGCCATCACCCATCACCCCTCTCTCAGTCTCTGCTCATCTCTCTGCCCAGCCTCGTAGCTCGCGCTGACTTACACCACCCCAACCCCCACTGAGTGTCCTCCACACTGCTCAGGAACCATGCCTTGTGCCAGTCCCTTGAGCACATATACTTTGTGGGGGAATCTGACCCCCCTCCTTGGCACGCCCCGCCTCACCCCGCACAACCTGTTTCTTCTTCCTGCCCCTCTTTCTCTCTCTCCACTCTAACATGGCAACCACCAATGACGTAGCGGGCCATTTTAAATGGCCCCATGCTTCATCCTCTTCCTACCCATAACACTCCCCACACTGCCACCGAAGTAAACCTGGTTTACTCACCTTCTTCCACCCACCCTCCTCCAATCAGCATGACTGTAGTCCCCACGGGGCTCTCTCCAGCCAACCCCTTTTTGATAATGATACTGGAGGCAACTGCCAAGCCATCTTGGCCATGCCACCTGCTCTCACCTCCCCAGTGCGCTCTTCTCACCCCTATGCTCAGAGGCTTCATTTATGGCCCCTGTACCTCCACTTCAAGCAGGCGTAAGGCGTGACGCACCATGTTAGGGATAGGGCAGGTTGGAACAGTGCTGGAGTTGCGTCGCGCTTGCGACACAACTTCAGCACTGCGCCAACCTTACCCCGGCAGATGCGTCACGCATCTGCTTGTCCTTGCGCCACGATGCACCGCATTGTAAATGCGGCGCATCTGCGGTGGCGTAAGGGCAAACTTGCGTGATGCATCTTCCCTGGCGCATCCCTGCTGATTTGCAGGGATGCGCCATACTTGTTCACTATTTAGTGACAGGCCAAGCAAAAGACTCCACCTTAAAAGAGCGAGGTTGGTAAAGATAAATACTCAACACAAGTCAACCAGTTAAGATATTTAAAGCCCAGACGTATAATTTCAATGAAAACAATGAGCACCAATAGAATTCAAAAATACAATACATATTGCCTCAAATCCCTTTCGTTTTTCTTCACCTACAAAAACAAACACTGACAAAGCCGATAGTTTTCACCTATACAAGGCCTATTGGCTTTTTGGCAATGTGGTTTTGCCATACTGTAGAGCAGTGTGGCTGCTGTTCAGCATGGCTAAAAGTGTGTGAAGGGTCATAGAGTGGAGTAGGGTGAGTAGAGTGTCACAGAGTTGAGTAGAGGGGAGTAGAGTTTAGTGGTTCAGTGGCATAGAATGTAGTGCCGTAGAGTGGAGTGGCACAATGTGGAGTGGCGTAGAGTGGAGTGGGCTGGAATAGTGCTGAGTGGGTTGGAGTGGATTGAGATAGTGGGGTGGGCTGGACTGGAGTAGATTGGGGTGGATTTGATTGATTGATTAAGTTGAATGGGTTTGATCGGAGTGGGTGGACTATATGGGGCAAATTGGATTAAAGTGGGGTGGATTGAAATGGGGTAAAATGGATTGGATTGGGGTGGATTGGATTGGAGTGGGGTGAATTAGATTGGTTTGGAGTGAGGTTGATTGGATTGGGGGATTGGACTGGTTTGGAGTGGGGTGGATCGAATTAGGGTGGAGTGGATGGGATTAGAGTAGGCTGGTTTGGAGTGGGGTGATATAGAGTGGAGTGGAAGAGGTGGATTGGACTACAATGAAGGGGACAGATTGGACTGGAGTGGGGTGGATTGGATTGGAGTGGGGTGGGGTGGATTGGACTTGAGTGGGTTGGGGTGGATTGGATTGGAGTAGGGTGGATTGGAGTGCAGTGGGTTAGATGAATTGGATTGAGTGGGGTAGACTGAACTGGGGTGGATTGGAGTAGACTGGGGCGGATTGAATTGGTTTTGAGTGGGGTGGAGTGGATTGGATTGGATTAGAGTAGGCTGGTTTAGAGTGGGGTGATTTATAGTGGAGTGGAGGAGGTGGATTGGACTACACTGGAGGGGGCAGATTGGATTGGAGTGGATTGGAGTGTGGTGGGCTGGATGGATTGGATTGAGTGGGATAGACTGAACTGGGGTGGAGTGGATTGGGGCAGAGCGGGGTCGATTGGAGTGGGGTGTATCACATTGGTTTGGAGTGGAGTGGATTGGATTGGGGTGGAGTGGATTTGTTCGGATTTGGGGTGGATTGAATTGGGGTGATACAGAGTGAATTGGAGGAGGTGGATTGGACTACACTGGAGGGAGTAGGGTGGGTGGATTAGACTGGAGCCGGTTGGGGTGAATTGGATTGCAGTAGGGTGGATTAGAGTGTGGTGGGCTGGATGGATTGGATTGAGTGGGGTAAACTGAACTGGGGTGGACTGGATTTAGATAGAGCAGGGTGGATTGGAGTAGACTGGGGTGGATTCGACTGCACTAGAGTGGGATGAATTGGAGTGGGCGGATTAGATTGGAGTGGAGTGGATTGGATTGGAGTGGGGTGGAATGGAATGGGGTGTTTTGGAGTGGGGTGGAATAGAGTGGGGTGGATTGGGGTGGCCTGGAGTGAGGAGGAATGAAATGAGGTGGAATGGAGTGGGGTCAATTGGTGTGGGGTGGATCTAACTGGCATGGTGTGGGGTGGACTGGAGTGGAGTAGACTGACTTGCAGTGGGGTGGATTGGATTGAGGTGGATTAGATTGGAGTGGGGTGAAAATGATTGTGTGGGGTTGACTGGAATGGAGTGGGGTAGATTGGATTGGGTAGAGGTGGATAAGATTGGACAGGAGTGGGGTAGATTTGAATGGGGTGTATTGGAGTGGGTCAGATTGATTTGGATTGGAGTGGGGCAGATTGGAGTCAGGTAGTTTGCAGTGGGGCAGATTGTTTTGGATTGGGGTGGGGTTAACTGGGGTGGGCAATTACACAACAATGAGGGAACCCAGCAAACCGCAGGACCTGGGTATAAGTGATTACAAAAAAATTGTCCCAACAGGAATTTTCCATAACACAATGAATTAATCACAAAGTACCCAAAAAGTGACACACACACTAAAATGAAGTAATTCACGGATTATATTGATTTGAATCAAAGTCCGCATGAATATATAAATTGATAAATGATTTAATTTGAACTGATTTTAGCATTGATTACATGATATATGCAATTGTCAATATAATGCAGTTGAATAAAGGTAAGTGTTGGATAAAGTGCCCCGGAATAGATATGGAAAGGTAGAACATTGAGGTTACAATATATACAGTATTTTACAATTTGTTAAGTGTACAACCTGTCTGAAAATATTTTATACATGTAAGAAAAACATCAAGTACAGATGCAGCAGATGCTTTAATGTCTTCCAAATGTGGATAAGTATAACAGTACAGGTTGATGTAATAGAGAATGTTGACGTTTCAACCTCAGGAAAGTAAAAGGGCCAATTATCCGTCAGGATGGTGTCTTCATCAGGATAAGGGAGCAACCTTACAATACAGCCACTGTTAATTAATCAGTGGGGCCTTCAAAGTGAGCCTGGCCGGCCCCTAAACAGAGGAAAGAGAGGGGCCTCTTCAGTGGTCCTTGTAGGATCTCAATGGATGTTGTGCCCAATGGGCGGCAGTACTCATGGAATATCCAAACCCAAATGGGGATGTGGGTTAGGGGTAGGTTCACCCTGCAACAGTCTATGTGCCTTGAATCTCAGAATAAATCAGAATTCTTCAGTTATCTTCACCTCTTGCTCTGCTGTGTGTTCCTCTGGAAGTGCATTGTGTCTTTTCAGGACAAATATTCCCCATGTTAAGCTGGAACATGGGGAAAAGGAACCAAAATGGCAGAGTCAAGGTGTAACAATTTGTTCTAACACCCAAAACACAAAGTTGAAAGGGGGAGAAATATTGTGTTCTCTACAGTAGCGGGATGCCCTCGGTTGGAAAGTGGAGGACAGTTGTGCTTCTTTCCAATGGTTAAGCTATCCTCATGCAAGTTAAATATCCAGGCAGGTTTTGTATCGGAGGGGTCTGGAGGAATTGTAAGGAATGATTTTCTGGTCAACACAGTGGCCAGTTCAGTGAGTCCTTTCATTTTGTGAGGATCTTGATTTTACAAATTATTGGTCATGTAGGAGAGCCCACATTGCATCTCACAGGGAGCACACCATTTACTGGGTTTAGATTTTTATGACTAAGGTTCTATAGAAGCTAGGCATGTTGAAGGGACTTGTTGGAATAAGCAAACACCATTTTGTATTATAAATGTGTCTACATTTTGGCATGCTTCCTGTATTAGGGCTGGCTTAATTGATGATTGACCCATTCAAAACTTCCATCAATGTTTGATTTAATGAATTATAATATTGTTCCATGTTTAATAACATCCTAGGTTATCCAGAGGGTACACAAGACACATTATCTGCATGTTATTTTCTTGGACTGCCCAAATTATATGGATAAAAAACCCATGTTCATATTATGCCTTCTGTTGGCAATAAGTTTTCTGAAGCCTTTGGTTACTCCTATGCAATTGTCTGGTTCAACTCTTTCATATTAGAACATAAAAGAACACTTACACTCTCATATATAGACACACACATTCATCTACTCAGTGACCCCTCACTTACTTGTCTGGACCTACGGAGTTTAAAGTTGCCACCTATATCTCTTGTTATTGGTATTGTTATCATCACTTATAGAGCGCACTATCACCCTACGTGTATCCTGGGGCTATCCCGGCGCTATCATACATGTGCCCAACTGAACTCATAGTGCGTGAGGTATCTAAACGAGTGAGTGAAATCATGCTCTAGGATAGAGCCATGTCTTCAGCCTTTTCCTAAACTGAAGAAGCTCTTCCAGCTGTCTCATCTCAAGTGGAAGATTATTCAAGAGTCGCGCAGCTGCAATGCCAAAGGCACTACCTCCTGATTTAGTTCTTTTAAATCTTGGTACTTTTAGCAATTTGGCGGAAGAAGAGCGGAAGCTCCGGGCAGGAGCATACCAAGAACATTTGTTCTGCATTGGTTTAGGTCCAACCCCATGCAGAGCCTTGAACACTATGCAGAGAGACTTAAATTGTACTCTTTGCAATACAGGAAGCCAGTGCAGCTCCGACAAAGTCTGGGAAGCAGATGAGCATCATGGCTTTCTCAGAGCTAGCTTAGCTGACATTGTTTGAATCCTCTAGAGTCTCTCGATCAAATATCTTGGGGACTCCAGCAGCAAGGCATTACAATAATCTAGCCTGCTCAAGATGGTACTTCTCACTATCAGCGCTCGAGCCAGGGCTGGTAGTAGCGGGAGAATCTTGCGGAGGGCTCTCATAATGGAAAAGCAACTTCCCACTGTTTTATTAACTTGTGTTTCTAGGCTCAGTCTGTCATCGAGCATAACTCCTAAATTACGCACTGTTGCAGAGGGTACCGATGGAGTGGCTGTGGGTAGGGCCCAAAAATTGATGGGAAGTGGTGGGGGACACTTGCCTGCTGCAAAGTAGAGGACCTCAGTCTTATCAGCATTAAATTGTAGTGAGTTCTCTTTTAGCCAGTGTGCCGTATCCTGCATGCAGGCATGAAAGTCTTCCATGGATATAGACGGATCCCCTTCTAATGATAAAATAAGTTGGGTATCATCTGCGTAGTTTACAATATTGACATTATGAGCCCTTATGACAGCAATCAAAGGGCTCATATGGATGTTAAACTGTATTGGACTAATTGCAGATCCCTGAGGGACACCATGCAGAATGTCGGTGAATTCAGATTGATTCAGATTCTTCAAAATTGATACCTCAGGTGGATAGCTGCCATGCTTAGCACATTGCAATGAGTACCTGAGCTCAGGAGGCAGCTGCCTCCTGAGCCCATGGCTTGTGCAGGACTAACACCACGGTCCACATATGATCTAGTACCAGAATAATTGAGTACAGCCCATGGACTCCATGTGGCCCTCCTAACTATTACATTTGCCCACCGAGGGAACAGAGGCACCGGACTGCTGTTTACTTGATTGAGGTTAAACAGGCAAGAATATATTTACATATTGACAGAGGTAAAGGAAACAAAGGAAAGAAGGTATCCTGTACCACGTATCTTGAGAAACACCTTAATTTTTTTAAAGATATTGTGCAACAAGCATGTACAACTATGATAAAGTTACTTCAAAATTCAAAAAAGAATGTTTCAGACATGAAGAAGTATTTCACCTTTGCACATCAGGTTATATCACTTGTCTGAGAGGTATTTATAAAAAGTGATAGTTTTTAAACATGAATTTTAGAAACATACATGCCTTTCCCTGTCCTGACAATGTCATTAGTGGATTAAGAGGCAAGGCATTTGTCATGTTCGCCCTTGTTGAGAGCTAGGCATTTATTATAAAGGGAACAACATTATAATTGATTAAATCAAACACAGAAGAAGGTTTTGTACAGCTCACATCTTGAATTCATGTTTTTCAAAGCGTTGTCATATGTGATAATAAAGGAAAAGGTGGCAAAGTGAAATAAAACAATTGCTAAGGATCACACAGTTTGGTTAAGAAGTGAAACCAGGATTGAACCTGGATTTTCTGGTTTCACATCATGCATTTCAGTCATTAGATGGGTATCTATTTCTCCCCCCTGCCTTACATAAATGATTAATGTTTTGTCTTTAATTATTTGCAGATGATGTTAAAGTGTGGGTGGCAGACTGAACCACATGAAGGCTCTGCTCGTTTTGGGCTTGAGAATCCAAGAGTATCTCAAATTGAGACAAAGCGAGGCCTCTTTTTCGAGGTTAGTTCAACTCTACAACGGCTCACCCACCTCAATCACAAAATGGCAATTAAGGGCACAAAGGCTTCGATCAAGCAATTTGGAGAAGTAGGAGAATCAATGCCACAGTGCAGGATAACATGTTTCAAGATTCAGAACTTCCTCATAACACCATGTTGTAGTGAGTAGACAATGAAACTGCCACACCACATGTGTTTAGGTTGATGTAAGTTTTTCCTATCTCTGTTAATTAAAAAACAACAGAAACATTTGTTAGGAAAGTGATTTCCCAAAAGCACGCAATTTGTCACTATTGGTAGCCGAGATTAATTAAAAAAACATGCCTTATGGCTATATAGTTCCCATCTTGTTCATTACTAGGCCTGGGCAAAAATTGAATTGCAATTTATAGAGACTTACCCCTCAAACCAAGGGACTGTATTGTTAAACCCAAACACCAGTCAGCTCCCCTCAGTGTACAAACAAACCTTAATATCAAATAAATCTCAAGTATGCCTACAAACAGTTTCCACCACCCACACAATAAAAAACTTTCATCCAGAATTTAATAGGTACAAAGTGCTAGAGAATGTATATATATATATATATATATATATATATATATATATCCAAAAACAGGTTGCTCTCAGCATTAGGACGCCACAGACTTCGTGTGTAAATACCATTTATTGGAGTTATCACGGGGATCAAACAGAGTGCAGCCAAACAGTTACTTCAGCCTTCGTAGTCCATACGCGTTTCGGGAGCCCTCTCCCTTGATCACAGGAACTGGCGGCAATGGGGCAAGGCAGCAGAGTTCACGGCACAGCTGTGCTGATTTAAATGTTTCCGCCCAGTGGGCGTGTGCACCATATGCATGCTGGTAAATGAAGTTCTCTTATCTTTGTATCGCCAACAACCCCTATAAACAACTTAAAATCCACAGTGGGTCTTTTGCACTTGTACTCCATTCGCCACCCCGAAATTTCAAACTCCAACAGGACACGGAGTTCCTGCAGCATCTCTTCGTCTTTCATGCTGCGGACAGGCTCTTCCGCCGTCGGGCGTCCCGTGGTCCGAGCCGACCACATTACATCCAAAAACAGGTTGCTCTCAGCATTAGGACGCCACAGACTTCGTGTGTAAATACCATTTATTGGAGTTATCACGGGGATCAAACAGAGTGCAGCCAAACAGTTACTTCAACCTTCGTAGTCCATACGCGTTTCGGGAGCCCTCTCCCTTGATCACAGGAACTGGCGGCAATGGGGCAAGGCAGCAGAGTTCACGGCACAGCTGTGCTGATTTAAATGTTTCCGCCCAGTGGGCGTGTGCACCATATGCATGCTGGTAAATGAAGTTCTCTTATCTTTGTATCGCCAACAACCCCTATAAACAACTTAAAATCCACAGTGGGTCTTTTGCACTTGTACTCCATTCGCCACCCCGAAATTTCAAACTCCAACAGGACACGGAGTTCCTGCAGCATCTCTTCGTCTTTCATGCTGCGGACAGGCTCTTCCGCCGTCGGGCGTCCCGTGGTCCGAGCCGACCACATTACATCCAAAAACAGGTTGCTCTCAGCATTAGGACGCCACAGACTTCGTGTGTAAATACCATTTATTGGAGTTATCACGGGGATCAAACAGAGTGCAGCCAAACAGTTACTTCAGCCTTCGTAGTCCATACGCGTTTCGGGAGCCCTCTCCCTTGATCACAGGAACTGGCGGCAATGGGGCAAGGCAGCAGAGTTCACGGCACAGCTGTGCTGATTTAAATGTTTCAGTCTGTGGCGTCCTAATGCTGAGAGCAACCTGTTTTTGGATATATATATATATATATATATATATATTATCTACTGGCGGTCGCCAGTAGATAGTTATAGTTAGGACCGTGTTTCCATAGGAAATCCGCAACATTCTATTTGGAATAACTTTGGCGCCGGTCGACGAATCCTCGCGAAATTTTCAAAACTAATGGGGCGCTACGCTCCGCTCCTACCCTGAAAGTCTCGGGGGGATTCGTCAAGCAGGGGCTGAGCAAAAAGGGGGGTCCCAAAACGCGTTTTCCCCATGCATTTTCCCATAGGACCTTTAGTCCGAGCTACAGCCCGAACGGCTGAACAGAATTACTTGAAATTTGGCAGAGAGGTAGTCCTCAGGTCAAGGATGTGCCTTTTGTAGGTCTGGTGTAAATCTGTTCAGTAGGTCCTGAGAAAATAGCATTTAAATCAATATATATATCTGTAAGCGCGCTCCGTTCGCTTACCGTAAGCTTACCGTACGCGTACGGTGCCGTGCGCGAGCTCAATTCTGATTGGTGGTTACATGACTGTAAACATTCGAATCGGTCAAAATCAGGAAGTGTCGGCCGCCATTTTCTGTCTCTCGCACTGAGAAACAAAGGTGGGGAACGTGAAACGGGGGCAACGAAGAGAGTTGCAGACCGCCTAGTGTTTGTCAGGGAGTCCAAGAAGGACCCAAAAGTACGCAAAATAAATTTAATAATTTTAAAAAAAAATCGTGGGGTACGCGTACGGTAAGCTTACCGTACGCGCACGGCAAAAAAAAATAAAAAAATAAATAAAGAAGTAACAATCACATTTATTAAATAAATTAAAGGACCCACAAGGGAGAAAAAAACAAACGTTACTGCGTAAAAAAGGGCGAGGCGCGCACGGCATGGACTGCGCAACGTGGGCGCTCGGTGCGCGAAGCGCACCGAGCGCCCACAGCGCAGGGTGTGCGCATAGTGAAAAACCAGAAAAAAAAATAAAAAATAAATACATAACTTAGCATTTAAAAAAACTTACAAATTCACTGAAAAAACCATAGGTTTCACACACGTTATAGTTAGGAATTATCATTTACAAAACCTTGCAAATTCACTTTAAAAACCATAGGTTTCACACATGTTATAGTTAGCTGTACATTTCACTCGTAAAAAACCAATGAAATTCCACGTTATAGTTAGATCAGGTAACTATAACTTGCGCGACCGCAATCCACAATGTGTAATTTCAGATGTCATCATTGATGTCATGAGTGAAGTCACTGACCATGTCATGAGTGATGTAATATGTGACGTCATCAGCAGTTTATTGTGGGCGCGCAAGTTATAGTTACCTGATCTAACTATAACGTGGAATTTCATTGATTTTTTACGAGTGAAATGTACAGCTAACTATAACATGTGTGAAACCTATGGTTTTTTAAGTGAATATATATATATATATACAACGTATGGGTGTCCCCCTATGAGAATGCACATATCAAGCAGGTTGACGAATTCTGTAGTTGCAACAGGATTCTTTTATTTTCTTAATCCGGACATCACTGTGCTTAGAAGAAATTTCATGCCCTACGCATTTCAGCGTGGCTTGCACCTTGATCACGGGCTCCTTGTATGTCTGCTTGGGGAAATAGAGACAGGAAACGAGTTGCTCATTTTAATCTCTCAGGTGAGTTACGCCCTCTGGTGGGTGGTTTCTTTTTCAGTGTTCTGGGACTCGTAGTTTCCCTGTCTCATTTGCTTTTGATCCTCCAGTGGATTTCTCCTCACAAGACATCGTGCTTTTGGCTCTCCAGTGAGCTCCGAGCACACGATTCCGGTGCATTTAAAAAGGCCTGCTTGACCCAAGGGCTCTTCTTAGTCCAGTCTATGGGAGCCAGCCCGCCATTCCCTTTGGCGGGAGTGCAATTCTCTCGGCCAGGACGGGGCCGAAAATATGTACAACGTATGGGTGTCCCCCTGTGAGAATGCACATATCAAGCAGGTTGACGAATTCTGTAGTTGCAACAGGATTCTTTTATTTTCTTAATCCGGACATCACTGTGCTTAGAAGAAATTTCATGCCCTACGCGTTTCAGAGCGGCTTGCGCCTTGATCACGGGCTCCTTGGATGTCTGCTTGGGGAAATAGAGACAGGAAACGAGTCGCTCATTTTAATCTCTCAGGTGAGTTACGCCCTCTGGTGGGTGGTTTCTTTTTCAGAGTTCTGGGACTCGTAGTTTCCCTGTCTCATTTGCTGTTGATCCTCCAGTGGATTTCTCCTCACAAGACATCGTGCTTTTGGCTCTCCAGTGAGCTCCGAACACACGATTCCGGTGCATTTAAAAAGGCCTGCTTGACCCAAGGGCTCTTCTTAGTCCAGTCTATGGGAGCCAGCCCGCCATTCCCTTTGGCGGGGGTGCAATTCTCTCGGCCGGGACGGGCCGAAAATATGTACAACGTATGGGTGTCCCCCTGTGAGAATGCACATATCAAGCAGGTTGACGAATTCTGTAGTTGCAACAGGATTCTTTTATTTTCTTAATCCGGACATCACTGTGCTTAGAAGAAATTTCATACCCTACGCGTTTCAGCGCGGCTTGCGCCTTGATCACGGGCTCCTTGGATGTCTGCTTGGGGAAATAGAGACAGGAAACGAGTCGCTCATTTTAATCTCTCAGGTGAGTTACGCCCTCTGGTGGGTGGTTTCTTTTCCAGAGTTCTGGGACTCGTAGTTTCCCTGTCTCATTTGCTTTTGATCCTCCAGTGGATTTCTCCTCACAAGACATCGTGCTTTTGGCTCTCCAGTGAGCTCCGAGCACACGATTCCGGTGCATTTAAAAAGGCCTGCTTGACCCAAGGGCTCTTCTCAGTCCAGTCTATGGGAGCCAGCCCGCCATTCCCTTTGGCGGGAGTGCAATTCTCTCGGCCGGGACGGGCCGAAAATATGTACAACGTATGGGTGTCCCCCTGTGAGAATGCACATATCAAGCAGGTTGACGAATTCTGTAGTTGCAACAGGATTCTTTTATTTTCTTAATCCGGACATCACTGTGCTTAGAAGAAATTTCATGCTCTACGCGTTTCAGCGCGGCTTGCGCCTTGATCACGGGCTCCTTGGATGTCTGCTTGGGGAAATAGAGACAGGAAACGATTCACTTATTTTAATCTCTGAGGTGAGTTACGCCCTCTGGTGGGTGATTTCTTTTTCAGAGTTCTGGGACTCGTAGTTTCCCTGTCTCATTTGCTTTTGATCCTCCAGTGGATTTCTCCTCACAAGACATCGTGCTTTTGGCTCTCCAGTGACCTCCGAGCACACGATTCCGGTGCATTTAAAAAGGCCTGCTTGACCCAAGGGCTCTTCTTAGTCCAGTCTATGGGAGCCAGCCCGCCATTCCCTTTGGCGGGAGTGCAATTCTCTCGGCCGGGACGGGCCAAAAATATGTACAACGTATGGGTGTCCCCCTGTGAGAATGCACATATCAAGCAGGTTGACGAATTCTGTAGTTGCAACAGGATTCTTTTATTTTCTTAATCCGGACATCACTGTGCTTAGAAGAAATTTCATGCCCTACGCGTTTCAGCGCGGCTTGCGCCTTGATCACGGGCTCCTTGGATGTCTGCTTGGGGAAATAGAGACAGGAAACGAGTCGCTCATTTTAATCTCTCAGGTGAGTTACGCCCTCTGGTGGGTGGTTTCTTTTTCAGAGTTCTGGGACTCGTAGTTTCCCTGTCTCATTTGCTTTTGATCCTCCAGTGGATTTCTCCTCACAAGACATCATGCTTTTGGCTCTCCAGTGAGCTCCGAGCACACTATTTCGGTGCATTGAAAAAGGCCTGCTTGACCCAAGGGCTCTTCTTAGTCCAGTCTATGGGAGCCAGCCCGCCATTCCCTTTGGCGGGAGTGCAATTCTCTCGGCCGGGACGGGCCGAAAATATGTACAACGTGAGGGTGTCCCCCTATGAGAATGCACATATCAAGCAGGTTGACGAATTCTGTAGTTGCAACAGGATTCTTTTATTTTCTTATTCCGGACATCACTGTGCTTAGAAGAAATTTCATGCCCTACGCGTTTCAGCGCGGCTTGCGCCTTGAACACGGGCTCCTTGGATGTCTGCTTGGGGAAATAGCGACAGGAAACGAGTCGCTCATTTTAATCTCTCAGGTGAGTTACGCCCTCTGGTGGGTGGTTTCTTTTTCAGAGTTCTGGGACTCGTAGTTTCCCTGTCTCATTTGCTTTTGATCCTCCAGTGGATTTCTCCTCACAAGGCATCGTGCTTTTGGCTCTCCAGTGAGCTCCGAGCACACAATTCCGGTGCATTTAAAAAGGCCTGCTTGACCCAAGGGCTCTTCTTAGTCCAGTCTATGGGAGCCAGCCCGCCATTCCCTTTGGCGGGAGTGCAATTCTCTCGGCCGGGACGGGCCGAAAATATGTACAACGTATGGGTGTCCCCCTGTGAGAATGCACATATCAAGCAGGTTGACGAATTCTGTAGTTGCAACAGGATTCTTTTATTTTCTTAATCCGGACATCACTGTGCTTAGAAGAAATTTCATGCCCTACGCGTTTCAGCACGGCTTGCGCCTTGATCACTGGCTCCTTGGATGTCTGCTTGGGGAAATAGAGACAGGAAACGAGTCGCTCATTTTAATCTCTCAGGTGAGTTACGCCCTGTGGTGGGTGGTTTCTTTTTCAGAGTTCTGGGAGTCGTAGTTTCCCTGTCTCATTTGCTTTTGATCCTCCAGTGGATTTCTTCTCACAAGACATCGTGCTTTTGGCTCTCCAGTGAGCTCCGAGCACACGATTCCGGTGCATTTAAAAAGGCATGCTTGACCCAAGGGCTCTTCTTAGTCCAGTCTATAGGAGCCAGCCAGCCATTCCCTTTGGCGGGAGTGCAATTCTCTCGGCCGGGACGGGCCGAAAATATGTACAACGTATGGGTGTCCCCCTGTGAGAATGCACATATCAAGCAGGTTGACGAATTCTGTAGTTGCAACAGGATTCTTTTATTTTCTTAATCCGGACATCAGTGTGCTTAGAAGAAATTTCATGCCCTATGCGTTTCAGCGCGGCTTGCGCCTTGATCACAGGCTCCTTGGATGTCTGCTTGGGGAAATAGAGACAGGAAACGAGTCGCTCATTTTAATCTCTCAGGTGAGTTACGCCCTCTGGTGGGTGGTTTCTTTTTCAGAGTTCTGGGACTCGTAGTTTCCCTGTCTCATTTGCTTTTGATCCTCCAGTGGATTTCTCCTCACAAGACATCGTGCTTTTGGCTCTCCAGTGAGCTCTGAGCACAAGATTCCGGTGCATTTAAAAAGGCCTGCTTGACCCAAGGGCTCTTCTTAGTCCAGTCTATGGGAGCCAGCCCGCCATTCCCTTTGGCGGGAGTGCAATTCTCTCGGCCGGGACGGGCCGAAAATATGTACAACGCATGGGTGTCCCCCTGTGAGAATGCACATATCAAGCAGGTTGACGAATTCTGTAGTTGCAACAGGGTTCTTTTATTTTCTTAATCCGGACATAACTGTGCTTAGAAGAAATTTCATGCCCTACGCGTTTCAGCGCGGCTTGCGCCTTGATCACGGGCTCCTTGGATGTCTGCTTGGGGAAATAGAGACAGGAAACGAGTCGCTCATTTTAATCTCTCAGGTGAGTTACGCCCTCTGGTGGGTGGTTTCTTTTTCAGAGTTCTGGGACTCGTAGTTTCCCTGTCTCATTTGCTTTTGATCCTCCAGTGGATTTCTCCTCACAAGACATCGTGCTTTTGGCTCTCCAGTGAGCTCCGAGCACACGATTCCGGTGCATTTAAAAAGGCCTGCTTGACCCAAGGGCTCTTCTTAGTCCAGTCTATGGGAGCCAGCCCGCCATTCCCTTTGGCGGGAGTGCAATTCTCTCGGCCGGGACGGGCCAAAAATATGTACAACGTATGGGTGTCCCCCTGTGAGAATGCACATATCAAGCAGGTTGACGAATTCTGTAGTTGCAACAGGATTCTTTTATTTTCTTAATCCGGACATCACTGTGCTTAGAAGAAATTTCATGCCCTACGCGTTTCAGCGCGGCTTGCGCCTTGATCACGGGCTCCTTGGATGTCTGCTTGGGGAAATAGAGACAGGAAACGAGTCGCTCATTTTAATCTCTCAGGTGAGTTACGCCCTCTGGTGGGTGGTTTCTTTTTCAGAGTTCTGGGACTCGTAGTTTCCCTGTCTCATTTGCTTTTGATCCTCCAGTGGATTTCTCCTCACAAGACATCGTGCTTTTGGCTCTCCAGTGAGCTCCGAGCACACGATTCCGGTGCATTTAAAACGGCTTGCTTGACCCAAGGGCTCTTCTTAGTCCAGTCTATGGGAGCCAGCCTGGCTCTCCCTTTGGCGGGAGTGCAATTCACTCGGCCGGCACTGGCCAAAAATATGTACAACGTATGGGTGTACCCCTGTGAGAATGCACATATCCAGCAGGTTGACGAATTCTGTAGTTGCAACAGGATTCTTTTATTTTCTTAATCCGGACATCACTGTGCTTAGAAGAAATTTCATGCCCTACGCGTTTCAGCGCGGCTTGCGCCTTGATCACGGGCTCCTTGCATGTCTGCTTGGGGAAATAGAGACAGGAAACGAGTCGCTCATTTTAATCTCTCAGGTGAGTTACGCCCTCTGGTGGGTGGTTTCTTTTTCAGAGTTCTGGGAGTCGTAGTTTCCCTGTCTCATTTGCTTTTGATCCTCCAGTGGATTTCTCCTCACAAGACATCGTGCTTTTGGCTCTCCAGTGAGCTCTGAGCACACGATTCCGGTGCATTTAAAAAGGCCTGCTTGACCCAAGGGCTCTTCTTAGTCCAGTCTATGGGAGCCAGCCAGCCATTCCCTTTGGCGGGAGTGCAATTCTCTCGGCCGGGACGGGCCGCAAATATGTACAACGTATGGGTGTCCCCCTGTGAGAATGCACATATCAAGCAGGTTGACGAATTCTGTAGTTGCAACAGGATTCTTTTATTTTCTTAATCCGGACATCACTGTGCTTAGAAGAAATTTCATGCCCTACGCGTTTCAGCGCGGCTTGCGCCTTGATCACGGGCTCCTTGGATGTCTGCTTGGGGAAATAGAGACAGGAAAAGAGTCGCTCATTTTAATCTCTCAGGTAAGTTACGCCCTCTGGTGGGTGGTTTCTTTTTCAGAGTTCTGGGACTCGTAGTTTCCCTGTCTCATTTGCTTTTGATCCTCCAGTGGATTTCTCCTCACAAGACATCGTGCTTTTGGCTCTCCAGTGAGCTCTGAGCACACGATTCCGGTGCATTTAAAAAGGCCTGCTTGACCTAAGGGCTCTTCTTAGTCCAGTCTATGGGAGCCAGCCCGCCATTCCCTTTGGCGGGAGTGTAATTCTCTCGGCCGGGACTGGCCGAAAATATGTACAACGTATGGGTGTCCCCCTGTGAGAATGCACATATCAAGCAGGTTGACGAATTCTGTAGTTGCAACAGGATTCTTTTATTTTCTTAATCCGGACATCACTGTGCTTAGAAGAAATTTCATGCCCTACGCGTTTCAGCGCGGCTTGCGCCTTGATCACGGGCTCCTTGGATGTCTGCTTGGGGAAAAAGAGACAGGAAACGAGTCGCTCATTTTAATCTCTCAGGTGAGTTACGCCCTCTGGTGGGTGGTTTCTTTTTCAGAGTTCTGGGACTCGTAGTTTCCCTGTCTCATTTGCTTTTGATCCTCCAGTGGATTTCTCCTCACAAGACATCGTGCTTTTGGCTCTCCAGTGAGCTCCGAGCACACGATTCCGGTGCATTTAAAAAGGCCTGCTTGACCCAAGGGCTCTTCTTAGTCCAGTCTATGGGAGCCAGCCTGCCTCTCCCTTTGGCGGGAGTGCAATTCTCTCGGCCGGCACTGGCCAAAAATATGTACAACGTATGGGTGTCCCCCTGTGAGAATGCACATATCAAGCAGGTTGACGAATTCTGTAGTTGCAACAGGATTCTTTTATTTTCTTAATCCGGACATCGCTGTGCTTAGAAGAAATTTCATGCCCTACGCGTTTCAGCGCGGCTTGCGCCTTGATCACGGGCTCCTTGCATGTCTGCTTGGGGAAATAGAGACAGGAAACGAGTCGCTCATTTTAATCTCTCAGGTGAGTTACGCCCTCTGGTGGGTGGTTTCTTTTTCAGAGTTCTGGGATTCGTAGTTTCCCTGTCTCATTTGCTTTTGATCCTCCAGTGGATTTCTCCTCACAAGACATCATGCTTTTGGCTCTCCAGTGAGCTCCGAGCACACGATTCCGGTGCATTTAAAAAGGCCTGCTTGACCCAAGGGCTCTTCTTAGTCAAGTCTATGGGAGCCAGCCAGCCATTCCCTTTGGCGGGAGTGCAATTCTCTCGGCTGGGACGGGCAGAAAATATGTACAACGTATGGGTGTCCCCCTGTGAGAATGCACATATCAAGCAGGTTGACGAATTCTGTAGTTGCAACAGGGTTCTTTTATTTTCTTAATCCGGACATCACTGTGCTTAGAAGAAATTTCATGCCCTACGCGTTTCAGCGCGGCTTGCGCCTTGATCACGGGCTCCTTGGATGTCTGCTTAGGGAAATAGAGACAGGAAACGAGTCGCTCATTTTAATCTCTCAGGTGAGTTACGCCCTCTGGTGGGTGGTTTTTTTTTCAGAGTTCTGGGACTCGTAGTTTCCCTGTCTCATTTGCTTTTGATCCTGCAGTGGATTTCTCCTCACAAGACATCGTGCTTTTGGCTCTCCAGTGAGCTCCGAGCACACGATTCCGGTGCATTTAAAAAGGCCTGCTTGACCCAAGGGCTCTTCTTAGTCCAGTCTATGGGAGCCAGCCCGCCATTCCCTTTGGCGGGAGTGCAATTCTCTCGGCCGGGACTGGCCGAAAATATGTACAACATATGGGTGTCCCCCTGTGAGAATGCACATATCAAGCAGGTTGACGAATTCTGTAGTTGCAACAGGATTCTTTTATTTTCTTAATCCGGACATCACTGTGCTTAAAAGAAATTTCATGCCCTACGCATTTCAGCGCGGCTTGCGCCTTGATCACGGGCTCCTTGGATGTCTGCTTGGGGAAATAGAGACAGGAAACGAGTCGCTCATTTTAATCTCTCAGGTGAGTTACGCCCTCTGGTGGGTGGTTTCTTTTTCAGAGTTCTGGGACTCGTAGTTTCCCTGTCTCATTTGCTTTTGATCCTCCAGTGGATTTCTCCTCACAAGACATCGTGCTTTTGGCTCTCCAGTGAGCTCCGAGCACACGATTCCAGTGCATTTAAAAAGGCCTGCTTGACCCAAGGGCTCTTCTTAGTCCAGTCTATGGGAGCCAGCCTGCCTCTCCCTTTGGCGGGAGTGCAATTCTCTCGGCCGGCACTGGCCAAAAATATGTACAACGTATGGGTGTCCCCCTGTGAGAATGCACATATCAAGCAGGTTGACGAATTCTGTAGTTGCAACAGGATTCTTTTATTTTCTTAATCCGGACATCGCTGTGCTTAGAAGAAATTTCATGCCCTACGCGTTTCAGCGCGGCTTGCGCCTTGATCACGGGCTCCTTGGATGTCTGCTTAGGGAAATAGAGACAGGAAACGAGTCGCTCATTTTAATCTCTCAGGTGAGTTACGCCCTCTGGTGGGTGTTTTTTTTTTCAGAGTTCTGGGACTCGTAGTTTCCCTGTCTCATTTGCTTTTGATCCTCCAGTGGATTTCTCCTCACAAGACATCGTGCTTTTGGCTCTCCAGTGAGCTCCGAGCACACAATTCCGGTGCATTTAAAAAGGCCTGCTTGACCCAAGGGCTCTTCTTAGTCCAGTCTATGGGAGCCAGCCCGCCATTCCCTTTGGCGGGAGTGCAATTCTCTCGGCCGGGACGGGCCGAAAATATGTACAACGTATGGGTGTCCCCCTGTGAGAATGCACATATCAAGCAGGTTGACGAATTCTGTAGTTGCAACAGGATTCTTTTATTTTCTTAATCCGGACATCACTGTGCTTAGAAGAAATTTCATGCCCTACGCGTTTCAGCGCGGCTTGCGCCTTGATCACGGGCTCCTTGGATGTCTGCTTGGGGAAAAAGAGACAGGAAACGAGTCGCTCATTTTAATCTCTCAGGTGAGTTACGCCCTCTGGTGGGTGGTTTCTTTTTCAGAGTTCTGGGACTCGTAGTTTCCCTGTCTCATTTGCTTTTGATCCTCCAGTGGATTTCTCCTCACAAGACATCGTGCTTTTGGCTCTCCAGTGAGCTCCGAGCACACGATTCCGGTGCATTTAAAAAGGCCTGCTTGACCCAAGGGCTCTTCTTAGTCCAGTCTATGGGAGCCAGCCCGCCATTCCCTTTGGCGGGAGTGCAATTCTCTCGGCCGGGACGGGCCGAAAATATGTACAACGTATGGGTGTCCCCCTGTGAGAATGCACATATCAAGCAGGTTGACGAATTCTGTAGTTGCAACAGGATTCTTTTATTTTCTTAATCCGGACATCAGTGTGCTTAGAAGAAATTTCATGCCCAACGCGTTTCAGCGCGGCTTGCGCCTTGATCACAGGCTCCTTGGATGTCTGCTTGGGGAAATAGAGACAGGAAACGAGTCGCTCATTTTAATCTCTCAGGTGAGTTACGCCCTCTGGTGGGTGGTTTCTTTTTCAGAGTTCTGGGACTCGATGTTTCCCTGTCTCATTTGCTTTTGATCCTCCAGTGGATTTCTCCTCACAAGACATCGTGCTTTTGGCTCTCCAGTGAGCTCCAAGCACACGATTCCGGTGCATTGAAAAAGGCCTGCTTGACCCAAGGGCTCTTCTTAGTCCAGTCTATGGGAGCCAGCCTGCCATTCCCTTTGGCGGGAGTGCAATTCTCTCGGCCGGGACGGGCAGAAAATATGTACAACGTATGGGTGTCCCCCTGTGAGAATGCACATATCAAGCAGGTTGACGAATTCTGTAGTTGCAACAGGATTCTTTTATTTTCTTAATCCGGACATCACTGTGCTTAGAAGAAATTTCATGCCCTACGCGTTTCAGCGCGGCTTGCGCCTTGATCACGGGCTCCTTGGATGTCTGCTTGGGGAAATAGAGACAGGAAACGAGTCGCTCATTTTAATCTCTCAGGTGAGTTACGCCCTCTGGTGGGTGGTTTCTTTTTCAGAGTTCTGGGACTCGTAGTTTCCCTGTCTCATTTGCTTTTGATCCTCCAGTGGATTTCTCCTCACAAGACATCGTGCTTTTGGCTCTCCAGTGAGCTCCGAGCACACGATTCCGGTGCATTTAAAAAGGCCTGCTTGACCTAAGGGCTCTTCTTAGTCCAGTCTATGGGAGCCAGCCCGCCATTCCCTTTGGCGGGAGTGTAATTCTCTCGGCCGGGACTGGCCGAAAATATGTACAACGTATGGGTGTCCCCCTGTGAGAATGCACATATCAAGCAGGTTGACGAATTCTGTAGTTGCACCAGGGTTCTTTTATTTTCTTAATCCGGACATAACTGTGCTTAGAAGAAATTTCATGCCCTACGCGTTTCAGCGCGGCTTGCGCCTTGATCACGGGCTCCTTGGATGTCTGCTTGGGGAAATAGAGACAGGAAACGAGTCGCTCATTTTAATCTCTCAGGTGAGTTACGCCCTCTGGTGGGTGGTTTCTTTTTCAGAGTTCTGGGACTCGTAGTTTCCCTGTCTCATTTGCTTTTGATCCTGCAGTGGATTTCTCCTCACAAGACATCGTGCTTTTGGCTCTCCAGTGAGCTCCGAGCACACAATTCCGGTGCATTTAAAAAGGCCTGCTTGACCCAAGGGCTCTTCTTAGTCCAGTCTATGGGAGCCAGCCCGCCATTCCCTTTGGCGGGAGTGCAATTCTCTCGGCCGGGACGGGCCGAAAATATGTACAACGTATGGGTGTCCCCCTGTGAGAATGCACATATCAAGCAGGTTGACGAATTCTGTAGTTGCAACAGGATTCTTTTATTTTCTTAATCCGGACATCACTGTGCTTAGAAGAAATTTCATGCCCTACGCGTTTCAGCGCGGCTTGCGCCTTGATCACGGGCTCCTTGGATGTCTGCTTGGGGAAAAAGAGACAGGAAACGAGTCGCTCATTTTAATCTCTCAGGTGAGTTACGCCCTCTGGTGGGTGGTTTCTTTTTCAGAGTTCTGGGACTCGTAGTTTCCCTGTCTCATTTGCTTTTGATCCTCCAGTGGATTTCTCCTCACAAGACATCGTGCTTTTGGCTCTCCAGTGAGCTCCGAGCACACGATTCCGGTGCATTTAAAAAGGCCTGCTTGACCCAAGGGCTCTTCTTAGTCCAGTCTATGGGAGCCAGCCCGCCATTCCCTTTGGCGGGAGTGCAATTCTCTCGGCCGGGACGGGCCGAAAATATGTACAACGTATGGGTGTCCCCCTGTGAGAATGCACATATCAAGCAGGTTGACGAATTCTGTAGTTGCAACAGGATTCTTTTATTTTCTTAATCCGGACATCAGTGTGCTTAGAAGAAATTTCATGCCCAACGCGTTTCAGCGCGGCTTGCGCCTTGATCACAGGCTCCTTGGATGTCTGCTTGGGGAAATAGAGACAGGAAACGAGTCGCTCATTTTAATCTCTCAGGTGAGTTACGCCCTCTGGTGGGTGGTTTCTTTTTCAGAGTTCTGGGACTCGATGTTTCCCTGTCTCATTTGCTTTTGATCCTCCAGTGGATTTCTCCTCACAAGACATCGTGCTTTTGGCTCTCCAGTGAGCTCCAAGCACACGATTCCGGTGCATTGAAAAAGGCCTGCTTGACCCAAGGGCTCTTCTTAGTCCAGTCTATGGGAGCCAGCCTGCCATTCCCTTTGGCGGGAGTGCAATTCTCTCGGCCGGGACGGGCAGAAAATATGTACAACGTATGGGTGTCCCCCTGTGAGAATGCACATATCAAGCAGGTTGACGAATTCTGTAGTTGCAACAGGATTCTTTTATTTTCTTAATCCGGACATCACTGTGCTTAGAAGAAATTTCATGCCCTACGCGTTTCAGCGCGGCTTGCGCCTTGATCACGGGCTCCTTGGATGTCTGCTTGGGGAAATAGAGACAGGAAACGAGTCGCTCATTTTAATCTCTCAGGTGAGTTACGCCCTCTGGTGGGTGGTTTCTTTTTCAGAGTTCTGGGACTCGTAGTTTCCCTGTCTCATTTGCTTTTGATCCTCCAGTGGATTTCTCCTCACAAGACATCGTGCTTTTGGCTCTCCAGTGAGCTCCGAGCACACGATTCCGGTGCATTTAAAAAGGCCTGCTTGACCCAAGGGCTCTTCTTAGTCCAGTCTATGGGAGCCAGCCTGCCTCTCCCTTTGGCGGGAGTGCAATTCTCTCGGCCGGCACTGGCCAAAAACATGTACAACGTATGGGTGTCCCCCTGTGAGAATGCACATATCAAGCAGGTTGACGAATTCTGTAGTTGCAACAGGATTCTTTTATTTTTTAATCCGGACATCACTGTGCTTAGAAGAAATTTCATGCCCTACGTGTTTCAGCGCGGCTTGCGCCTTGATCACGGGCTCCTTGCATGTCTGCTTGGGGAAATAGAGACAGGAAACGAGTCGCTCATTTTAATCTCTCAGGTGAGTTACGCCCTCTGGTGGGTGGTTTCTTTTTCAGAGTTCTGGGAGTCGTAGTTTCCCTGTCTCATTTGCTTTTGATCCTCCAGTGGATTTCTCCTCACAAGACATCATGCTTTTGGCTCTCCAGTGAGCTCCGAGCACACGATTCCGGTGCATTTAAAAAGGCCTGCTTGACCCAAGGGCTCTTCTTAGTCCAGTCTATGGGAGCCAGCCAGCCATTCCCTTTGGCGGGAGTGCAATTCTCTCGGCCGGGACGGGCCGCAAATATGTACAACGTATGGGTGTCCCCCTGTGAGAATGCACATATCAAGCAGGTTGACGAATTCTGTAGTTGCAACAGGATTCTTTTATTTTCTTAATCCGGACATCACTGTGCTTAGAAGAAATTTCATGCCCTACGCGTTTCAGCGCGGCTTGCGCCTTGATCACGGGCTCCTTGGATGTCTGCTTGGGGAAATAGAGACAGGAAAAGAGTCGCTCATTTTAATCTCTCAGGTGAGTTACGCCCTCTGGTGGGTGGTTTCTTTTTCAGAGTTCTGGGACTCGTAGTTTCCCTGTCTCATTTGCTTTTGATCCTCCAGTGGATTTCTCCTCACAAGACATCGTGCTTTTGGCTCTCCAGTGAGCTCTGAGCACACGATTCCGGTGCATTTAAAAAGGCCTGCTTGACCTAAGGGCTCTTCTTAGTCCAGTCTATGGGAGCCAGCCCGCCATTCCCTTTGGCGGGAGTGTAATTCTCTCGGCCGGGACTGGCCGAAAATATGTACAACGTATGGGTGTCCCCCTGTGAGAATGCACATATCAAGCAGGTTGACGAATTCTGTAGTTGCAACAGGGTTCTTTTATTTTCTTAATCCGGACATAACTGTGCTTAGAAGAAATTTCATGCCCTACGCGTTTCAGCGCGGCTTGCGCCTTGATCACGGGCTCCTTGGATGTCTGCTTGGGGAAATAGAGACAGGAAAAGAGTCGCTCATTTTAATCTCTCAGGTGAGTTACGCCCTCTGGTGGGTGGTTTCTTTTTCAGAGTTCTGGGACTCGTAGTTTCCCTGTCTCATTTGCTTTTGATCCTCCAGTGGATTTCTCCTCACAAGACATCGTGCTTTTGGCTCTCCAGTGAGCTCCGAGCACACAATTCCGGTGCATTTAAAAAGGCCTGCTTGACCCAAGGGCTCTTCTTAGTCCAGTCTATGGGAGCCAGCCCGCCATTCCCTTTGGCGGGAGTGCAATTCTCTCGGCCGGGACGGGCCGAAAATATGTACAACGTATGGGTGTCCCCCTGTGAGAATGCACATATCAAGCAGGTTGACGAATTCTGTAGTTGCAACAGGATTCTTTTATTTTCTTAATCCGGACATCGCTGTGCTTAGAAGAAATTTCATGCCCTACGCGTTTCAGCGCGGCTTGCGCCTTGATCACGGGCTCCTTGCATGTCTGCTTGGGGAAATAGAGACAGGAAACGAGTCGCTCATTTTAATCTCTCAGGTGAGTTACGCCCTCTGGTGGGTGGTTTCTTTTTCAGAGTTCTGGGATTCGTAGTTTCCCTGTCTCATTTGCTTTTGATCCTCCAGTGGATTTCTCCTCACAAGACATCGTGCTTTTGGCTCTCCAGTGAGCTCCGAGCACACGATTCCGGTGCATTTAAAAAGGCCTGCTTGACTCAAGGGCTCTTCTTAGTCAAGTCTATGGGAGCCAGCCAGCCATTCCCTTTGGCGGGAGTGCAATTCTCTCGGCTGGGACGGGCAGAAAATATGTACAACGTATGGGTGTCCCCCTGTGAGAATGCACATATCAAGCAGGTTGACGAATTCTGTAGTTGCAACAGGGTTCTTTTATTTTCTTAATCCGGACATCACTGTGCTTAGAAGAAATTTCATGCCCTACGCGTTTCAGCGCGGCTTGCGCCTTGATCACGGGCTCCTTGGATGTCTGCTTGGGGAAATAGAGACAGGAAACGAGTCGCTCATTTTAATCTCTCAGGTGAGTTACTCCCTCTGGTGGGTGGTTTCTTTTTCAGAGTTCTGGGACTCGTAGTTTCCCTGTCTCATTTGCTTTTGATCCTGCAGTGGATTTCTCCTCACAAGACATCGTGCTTTTGGCTCTCCAGTGAGCTCCGAGCACACGATTCCGGTGCTTTTAAAAATGCCTGCTTGACCCAAGGGCTCTTCTTAGTCCAGTCTATGGGAGCCAGCCCGCCATTCCCTTTGGCGGGAGTGCAATTCTCTCGGCCGGGACGGGCCGAAAATATGTACAACATATGGGTGTCCCCCTGTGAGAATGCACATATCAAGCAGGTTGACGAATTCTGTAGTTGCAACAGGATTCTTTTATTTTCTTAATCCGGACATCACTGTGCTTAGAAGAAATTTCATGCCCTACGCATTTCAGCGCGGCTTGCGCCTTGATCACGGGCTCCTTGGATGTCTGCTTGGGGAAATAGAGACAGGAAACGAGTCGCTCATTTTAATCTCTCAGGTGAGTTACGCCCTCTGGTGGGTGGTTTCTTTTTCAGAGTTCTGGGACTCGTAGTTTCCCTGTCTCATTTGCTTTTGATCCTCCAGTGGATTTCTCCTCACAAGACATCGTGCTTTTGGCTCTCCAGTGAGCTCCGAGCACACGATTCCAGTGCATTTAAAAAGGCCTGCTTGACCCAAGGGCTCTTCTTAGTCCAGTCTATGGGAGCCAGCCTGCCTCTCCCTTTGGCGGGAGTGCAATTCTCTCGGCCGGCACTGGCCAAAAATATGTACAACGTATGGGTGTCCCCCTGTGAGAATGCACATATCAAGCAGGTTGACGAATTCTGTAGTTGCAACAGGATTCTTTTATTTTCTTAATCCGGACATCGCTGTGCTTAGAAGAAATTTCATGCCCTACGCGTTTCAGCGCGGCTTGCGCCTTGATCACGGGCTCCTTGGATGTCTGCTTAGGGAAATAGAGACAGGAAACGAGTCGCTCATTTTAATCTCTCAGGTGAGTTACGCCCTCTGGTGGGTGTTTTTTTTTTCAGAGTTCTGGGACTCGTAGTTTCCCTGTCTCATTTGCTTTTGATCCTGCAGTGGATTTCTCCTCACAAGACATCGTGCTTTTGGCTCTCCAGTGAGCTCCGAGCACACAATTCCGGTGCATTTAAAAAGGCCTGCTTGACCCAAGGGCTCTTCTTAGTCCAGTCTATGGGAGCCAGCCCGCCATTCCCTTTGGCGGGAGTGCAATTCTCTCGGCCGGGACGGGCCGAAAATATGTACAACGTATGGGTGTCCCCCTGTGAGAATGCACATATCAAGCAGGTTGACGAATTCTGTAGTTGCAACAGGATTCTTTTATTTTCTTAATCCGGACATCACTGTGCTTAGAAGAAATTTCATGCCCTACGCGTTTCAGCGCGGCTTGCGCCTTGATCACGGGCTCCTTGGATGTCTGCTTGGGGAAAAAGAGACAGGAAACGAGTCGCTCATTTTAATCTCTCAGGTGAGTTACGCCCTCTGGTGGGTGGTTTCTTTTTCAGAGTTCTGGGACTCGTAGTTTCCCTGTCTCATTTGCTTTTGATCCTCCAGTGGATTTCTCCTCACAAGACATCGTGCTTTTGGCTCTCCAGTGAGCTCCGAGCACACGATTCCGGTGCATTTAAAAACTCCTGCTTGACCCAAGGGCTCTTCTTAGTCCAGTCTATGGGAGCCAGCCTGCCTCTCCCTTTGGCGGGAGTGCAATTCTCTCGGCCGGCACTGGCCAAAAATATGTACAACGTATGGGTGTCCCCCTGTGAGAATGCACATATCAAGCAGGTTGACGAATTCTGTAGTTGCAACAGGATTCTTTTATTTTCTTAATCCGGACATCGCTGTGCTTAGAAGAAATTTCATGCCCTACGCGTTTCAGCGCGGCTTGCGCCTTGATCACGGGCTCCTTGCATATCTGCTTGGGGAAATAGAGACAGGAAACGAGTCGCTCATTTTAATCTCTCAGGTGAGTTACGCCCTCTGGTGGGTGGTTTCTTTTTCAGAGTTCTGGGATTCGTAGTTTCCCTGTCTCATTTGCTTTTGATCCTCCAGTGGATTTCTCCTCACAAGACATCGTGCTTTTGGCTCTCCAGTGAGCTCCGAGCACACGATTCCGGTGCATTTAAAAAGGCCTGCTTGACCCAAGGGCTCTTCTTAGTCAAGTCTATGGGAGCCAGCCAGCCATTCCCTTTCACAGGAGTGCAATTCTCTCGGCTGGGACGGGCAGAAAATATGTACAACGTATGGGTGTCCCCCTGTGAGAATGCACATATCAAGCAGGTTGACGAATTCTGTAGTTGCAACAGGATTCTTTTATTTTCTTAATCCGGACATCACTGTGCTTAGAAGAAATGTCATGCCCTACGCGTTTCAGCGCGGCTTGCGCCTTGATCACGGGCTCCTTGGATGTCTGCTTGGGGAAATAGAGACAGGAAAAGAGTCGCTCATTTTAATCTCTCAGGTGAGTTACGCCCTCTGGTGGGTGGTTTCTTTTTCAGAGTTCTGGGACTCGTAGTTTCCCTGTCTCATTTGCTTTTGATCCTCCAGTGGATTTCTCCTCACAAGACATCATGCTTTTGGCTCTCCAGTGAGCTCCGAGCACACTATTCCGGTGCATTGAAAAAGGCCTGCTTGACCCAAGGGCTCTTCTTAGTCCAGTCTATGGGAGCCAGCCCGCCATTCCCTTTGGCGGGAGTGCAATTCTCTCGGCCGGGACGGGCCGAAAATATGTACAACGTATGGATGTCCCCCTGTGAGAATGCACATATCAAGCAGGTTGACGAATTCTGTAGTTGCAACAGGATTCTTTTATTTTCTTAATCCGGACATCAGTGTGCTTAGAAGAAATTTCATGCCCAACGCGTTTCAGCGCGGCTTGCGCCTTGATCACAGGCTCCTTGGATGTCTGCTTGGGGAAATAGAGACAGGAAACGAGTCGCTCATTTTAATCTCTCAGGTGAGTTACGCCCTCTGGTGGGTGGTTTCTTTTTCAGAGTTCTGGGACTCGATGTTTCCCTGTCTCATTTGCTTTTGATCCTCCAGTGGATTTCTCCTCACAAGACATCGTGCTTTTGGCTCTCCAGTGAGCTCCGAGCACACGATTCCGGTGCATTTAAAAAGGCCTGCTTGACCCAAGGGCTCTTCTTAGTCCAGTCTATGGGAGCCAGCCCGCCATTCCCTTTGGCGGGAGTGCAATTCTCTCGGCCGGGACTGGCCGAAAATATGTACAACGTATGGGTGTCCCCCTGTGAGAATGCACATATCAAGCAGGTTGGCGAATTCTGTAGTTGCAACAGGGTTCTTTTATTTTCTTAATCCGGACATAACTGTGCTTAGAAGAAATTTCATGCCCTACGCGTTTCAGCGCGGCTTGCGCCTTGATCACGGGCTCCTTGGATGTCTGCTTGGGGAAATAGAGACAGGAAACGAGTCGCTCATTTTAATCTCTCAGGTGAGTTACGCCCTCTAGTGGGTGGTTTCTTTTTCAGAGTTCTGGGACTCGTAGTTTCCCTGTCTCATTTGCTTTTGATCCTCCAGTGGATTTCTCCTCACAAGACATCGTGCTTTTGGCTCTCCAGTGAGCTCCAAGCACACGATTCCGGTGCATTGAAAAAGGCCTGCTTGACCCAAGGGCTCTTCTTAGTCCAGTCTATGGGAGCCAGCCTGCCATTCCCTTTGGCGGGAGTGCAATTCTCTCGGCCGGGACGGGCAGAAAATATGTACAACGTATGGGTGTCCCCCTGTGAGAATGCACATATCAAGCAGGTTGACGAATTCTGTAGTTGCAACAGGATTCTTTTATTTTCTTAATCCGGACATCACTGTGCTTAGAAGAAATTTCATGCCCTACGCGTTTCAGCGCGGCTTGCGCCTTGATCACGGGCTCCTTGGATGTCTGCTTGGGGAAATAGAGACAGGAAACGAGTCGCTCATTTTAATCTCTCAGGTGAGTTACGCCCTCTGGTGGGTGGTTTCTTTTTCAGAGTTCTGGGACTCGTAGTTTCCCTGTCTCATTTGCTTTTGATCCTCCAGTGGATTTCTCCTCACAAGACATCGTGCTTTTGGCTCTCCAGTGAGCTCCGAGCACACGATTCCGGTGCATTTAAAAAGGCCTGCTTGACCCAAGGGCTCTTCTTAGTCCAGTCTATGGGAGCCAGCCTGCCTCTCCCTTTGGCGGGAGTGCAATTCTCTCGGCCGGCACTGGCCAAAAACATGTACAACGTATGGGTGTCCCCCTGTGAGAATGCACATATCAAGCAGGTTGACGAATTCTGTAGTTGCAACAGGATTCTTTTATTTTTTAATCCGGACATCACTGTGCTTAGAAGAAATTTCATGCCCTACGTGTTTCAGCGTGGCTTGCGCCTTGATCACGGGCTCCTTGCATGTCTGCTTGGGGAAATAGAGACAGGAAACGAGTCGCTCATTTTAATCTCTCAGGTGAGTTACGCCCTCTGGTGGGTGGTTTCTTTTTCAGAGTTCTGGGAGTCGTAGTTTCCCTGTCTCATTTGCTTTTGATCCTCCAGTGGATTTCTCCTCACAAGACATCATGCTTTTGGCTCTCCAGTGAGCTCCGAGCACACGATTCCGGTGCATTTAAAAAGGCCTGCTTGACCCAAGACTCTTCTTAGTCCAGTCTATGGGAGCCAGCCAGCCATTCCCTTTGGCGGGAGTGCAATTCTCTCGGCCGGGACGGGCCGCATATATGTACAACGTATGGGTGTCCCCCTGTGAGAATGCACATATCAAGCAGGTTGACGAATCTGTAGTTGCAACAGGATTCTTTTATTTTCTTAATCCGGACATCACTGTGCTTAGAAGAAATTTCATGCCCTACGCGTTTCAGCGCGGCTTGCGCCTTGATCACGGGCTCCTTGGATGTCTGCTTGGGGAAATAGAGACAGGAAACGAGTCGCTCATTTTAATCTCTCAGGTGAGTTACGCCCTCTGGTGGGTGGTTTCTTTTTCAGAGTTCTGGGACTCGATGTTTCCCTGTCTCATTTGCTTTTGATCCTCCAGTGGATTTCTCCTCACAAGACATCGTGCTTTTGGCTCTCCAGTGAGCTCCGAGCACACGATTCCGGTGCATTTAAAAAGGCCTGCTTGACCCAAGGGCTCTTCTTAGTCCAGTCTATGGGAGCCAGCCCGCCATTCCCTTTGGCGGGAGTGCAATTCTCTCGGCCGGGACTGGCCGAAAATATGTACAACGTATGGGTGTCCCCCTGTGAGAATGCACATATCAAGCAGGTTGACGAATTCTGTAGTTGCAACAGGGTTCTTTTATTTTCTTAATCCGGACATAACTGTGCTTAGAAGAAATTTCATGCCCTACGCGTTTCAGCGCGGCTTGCGCCTTGATCACGGGCTCCTTGGATGTCTGCTTGGGGAAATAGAGACAGGAAACGAGTCGCTCATTTTAATCTCTCAGGTGAGTTACGCCCTCTAGTGGGTGGTTTCTTTTTCAGAGTTCTGGGACTCGTAGTTTCCCTGTCTCATTTGCTTTTGATCCTCCAGTGGATTTCTCCTCACAAGACATCGTGCTTTTGGCTCTCCAGTGAGCTCCAAGCACACGATTCCGGTGCATTGAAAAAGGCCTGCTTGACCCAAGGGCTCTTCTTAGTCCAGTCTATGGGAGCCAGCCTGCCATTCCCTTTGGCGGGAGTGCAATTCTCTCGGCCGGGACGGGCAGAAAATATGTACAACGTATGGGTGTCCCCCTGTGAGAATGCACATATCAAGCAGGTTGACGAATTCTGTAGTTGCAACAGGATTCTTTTATTTTCTTAATCCGGACATCACTGTGCTTAGAAGAAATTTCATGCCCTACGCGTTTCAGCGCGGCTTGCGCCTTGATCACGGGCTCCTTGGATGTCTGCTTGGGGAAATAGAGACAGGAAACGAGTCGCTCATTTTAATCTCTCAGGTGAGTTCTGCCCTCTGGTGGGTGGTTTCTTTTTCAGAGTTCTGGGACTCGTACTTTCCCTGTCTCATTTGCTTTTGATCCTCCAGTGGATTTCTCCTCACAAGACATCGTGCTTTTGGCTCTCCAGTGAGCTCCGAGCACACGATTCCGGTGCATTTAAAAAGGCCTGCTTGACCCAAGGGCTCTTCTTAGTCCAGTCTATGGGAGCCAGCCTGCCTCTCCCTTTGGCGGGAGTGCAATTCTCTCGGCCGGCACTGGCCAAAAACATGTACAACGTATGGGTGTCCCCCTGTGAGAATGCACATATCAAGCAGGTTGACGAATTCTGTAGTTGCAACAGGATTCTTTTATTTTTTAATCCGGACATCACTGTGCTTAGAAGAAATTTCATGCCCTACGTGTTTCAGCGCGGCTTGCGCCTTGATCACGGGCTCCTTGCATGTCTGCTTGGGGAAATAGAGACAGGAAACGAGTCGCTCATTTTAATCTCTCAGGTGAGTTACGCCCTCTGGTGGGTGGTTTCTTTTTCAGAGTTCTGGGAGTCGTAGTTTCCCTGTCTCATTTGCTTTTGATCCTCCAGTGGATTTCTCCTCACAAGACATCATGCTTTTGGCTCTCCAGTGAGCTCCGAGCACACGATTCCGGTGCATTTAAAAAGGCCTGCTTGACCCAAGGGCTCTTCTTAGTCCAGTCTATGGGAGCCAGCCAGCCATTCCCTTTGGCGGGAGTGCAATTCTCTCGGCCGGGACGGGCCGCAAATATGTACAACGTATGGGTGTCCCCCTGTGAGAATGCACATATCAAGCAGGTTGACGAATCTGTAGTTGCAACAGGATTCTTTTATTTTCTTAATCCGGACATCACTGTGCTTAGAAGAAATTTCATGCCCTACGCGTTTCAGCGCGGCTTGCGCCTTGATCACGGGCTCCTTGGATGTCTGCTTGGGGAAATAGAGACAGGAAACGAGTCGCTCATTTTAATCTCTCAGGTGAGTTACGCCCTCTGGTGGGTGGTTTCTTTTTCAGAGTTCTGGGACTCGTAGTTTCCCTGTCTCATTTGCTTTTGATCCTCCAGTGGATTTCTCCTCACAAGACATCGTGCTTTTGGCTCTCCAGTGCGCTCCGAGCACACGATTCCGGTGCATTTAAAAAGGCCTGCTTGACCCAAGGGCTCTTCTTAGTCCAGTCTATGGGAGCCAGCCCGCCATTCCCTTTGGCGGGAGTGCAATTCTCTCGGCCGGGACGGGCCGAAAATATGTACAACGTATGGGTGTCCCCCTGTGAGAATGCACATCTCAAACAGGTTGACGAATTCTGTAGTTGCAACAGGATTCTTTTATTTTCTTAATCCGGACATCACTGTGCTTAGAAGAAATTTCATGCCCTACGCGTTTCAGCGCGGCTTGCGCCTTGATCACGGGCTCCTTGGATGTCTGCTTGGGGAAATAGAGACAGGAAACGAGTCGCTCATTTTAATCTCTCAGGTGAGTTACGCCCTCTGGTGGGTGGTTTCTTTTTCAGAGTTCTGGGACTCGTAGTTTTCCTGACTCATTTGCTTTTGATCCTCCAGTGGATTTCTCCTCACAAGACATCGTGCTTTTGGCTCTCCAGTGAGCTCCGAGCACACGATTCCGGTGCACTGAAAAAGGCCTGCTTGACCCAAGGGCTCTTCTTAGTCCAGTCTATGGGAGCCAGCCCGCCATTCCCTTTGGCGGGAGTGTAATTCTCTCGGCCTTGACGGGCCGAAAATATGTACAACGTATGGGTGTCCCCCTGTGAGAATGCACATATCAAGCAGGTCGACGAATTCTGTAGTTGCAACAGGATTCTTTTATTTTCTTAATCCGGACATCACTGTGCTTAGAAGAAATTTCATGCCCTACGCGTTTCAGCGCGGCTTGCGCCTTGATCACGGGCTCCTTGGATGTCTGCTTGGGGAAATAGAGACAGGAAACGAGTCGCTCATTTTAATCTCTCAGGTGAGTTACGCCCTCTGGTGGATGGTTTCTTTTTCAGAGTTCTGGGACTCGTAGTTTCCCTGTCTCATTTGCTTTTGATCCTCCAGTGGATTTCTCCTCACAAGACATCGTGCTTTTGGCTCTCCAGTGAGCTCCGAGCACACGATTCCGGTGCATTTAAAAAGGCCTGCTTGACCCAAGGGCTCTTCTTAGTCCACTCTATGGGAGCCAGCCTGCCATTCCCTTTGGCGGGAGTGCAATTCTCTCGGCCGGGACTGGCCAAAAATATGTACAACGTATGGGTGTGCCCCTGTGAGAATGCACATATCAAGCAGGTTGACGAATTCTGTAGTTGCAACAGGATTCTTTTATTTTCTTAATCCGGACATCAGTGTGCTTAGAAGAAATTTCATGCCCTAAGCGTTTCAGCTTCGGCTTGCGCCTTGATCACGGGCTCCTTGCATGTCTGCTTGGGGAAATAGAGACAGGAAACGAGTCGCTCATTTTAATCTCTCAGGTGAGTTACGCCCTTTGGTGGATGGTTTCTTTTTCAGAGTTCTGGGACTCGTAGTTTCCCTGTCTCATTTGCTTTTGATCCTCCAGTGGATTTCTCCTCACAAGACATCGTGCTTTTGGCTCTCCAGTGAGCTCCGAGCGCACGATTCCGGTGCATTTAAAAAGGCCTGCTTGACCCAAGGGCTCTTCTTAGTCCAGTCTATGGGTGCCAGCCTGCCATTCCCTTTGGCGGGAGTGCAATTCTCTCGGCTGGGACGGGCCGAAAATATGTACAACGTATGGGTGTCCCCCTGTGAGAATGCACATATCAAGCAGGTTGACGAATTCTGTAGTTGCAACAGGATTCTTTTATTTTCTTAATCCGGACATCACTGTGCTTAGAAGAAATTTCATGCCCTACGCGTTTCAGCGCGGCTTGCGCCTTGATCACGGGCTCCTTGGATGTGTACTTGGGGAAATAGAGACAGGAAACGAGTCGCTCATTTTAATCTCTCAGGTGAGTTACGCCCTCTGGTGGGTGGTTTCTTTTTCAGAGTTTTGGGACTCGTAGTTTCCCTGTCTCATTTGGTTTTGATCCTCCAGTGGATTTCTCCTCACAAGACATCGTGCTTTTGGCTCTCCAGTGAGCTCCGAGCACACGATTCCGGTGCATTTAAAAAGGCCTGCTTGACCCAAGGGCTCTTCTTAGTTCAGTCTATGGGAGCCAGCCCGCCATTCCCTTTGGCGGGAGTGCAATTCTCTCGGCCGGGACGGGCCGAAAATATGTACAACGTATGGTTTTCCCCTGTGAGAATGCACATATCAAGGCGCAAGCCGCGCTGAAACGCGTAGGGCATGAAATTTCTTCTAAGCACAGTGATGTCCGGATTAAGAAAATAAAAGAATCCTGTTGCAACTACAGAATTCGTCAACCTGCTTGATATGTGCATTCTCACAGGGGGACACCCATACGTTGTACATATTTTCGGCCCGTCCCGGCCGAGAGAATTGCACTCCCGCCAAAGGGAATGGCGGGCTGGCTCCCATAGACTGGACTAAGAAGAGCCCTTGGGTCAAGCAGGCCTTTTTAAATGCACCGGTATCGTGTGCTCGGAGCTCACTGGAGAGCCAAAAGCACGATGTCTTGTGAGGAGAAATCCACTGGAGGATCAAAAGCAAATGAGACAGGGAAACTACGAGTCCCAGAACTCTAAAAAAGAAACCATCCACCAGAGGGCGTAACTCACCTGAGAGATTAAAATGAGCGACTCGTTTCCTGTCTCTATTTCCCCAAGCAGACATCCAAGGAGCCCGTGATCAAGGCGCAAGCCGCGCTGAAACGCGTAGGGCATGAAATTTCTTCTAAGCACAGTGATGTCCGGATTAAGAAAATAAAAGAATCCTGTTGCAACTACAGAATTCGTCAACCTGCTTAATATGTGCATTCTCACAGGGGGAAACCCATACGTTGTACATATTTTCGGCCCGTCCCGGCCGAGAGAATTGCACTCCCGCCAAAGTGAATGGCGGGCTGGCTCCCATAGACTGGACTAAGAAGAGCCCTTGGGTCAAGCAGGCCTTTTTATATGCACCGGAATCGTGTGCTCGGAGCTCACTGGAGAGCCAAAAGCACGATGTCTTGTGAAGAGAAATCCACTGGAGGATTAAAAGCAAATGAGACAGGGAAACTACGAGTCCCAGAACTCTGAAAAAGAAACCACCCACCAGAGGGCGTAACTCACCTGAGAGATTAAAATGAGCGACTCGTTTCCTGTCTCTATTTCCCCAAGCAGACATCCAAGGAGCCCGTGATCAAGGCGCAAGCCGCGCTGAAACGCGTAGGGCATGAAATTTCTTCTAAGCACAGTGATGTCCGGATTAAGAAAATAAAAGAATCCTGTTGCAACTAATGAATTCGTCAACCTGCTTGATATGTGCATTCTCACAGGGGGACACCCATACATTGTTCATTTTTTCGGCCCGTCCCGGCCGAGAGAATTGCACTCCCGCCAAAGGGAATGGCGGGCTGGCTCCCATAGACTTTACTAAGAAGAGCCCTTGGGTCAAGCAGGCCTTTTTAAATGCACCGGAATCGTGTGCTCGGAGCTCACTGGAGAGCCAAAAGCACGATGTCTTGTGAGGAGAAATCCACTGGAGGATCAAAAGCACATGAGACAGGGAAACTACGAGTCCCAGAACTCTGAAAAAGAAACCACCCACCAGAGGGCGTAACTCACCTGAGAGATTAAAATGAGCGACTCGTTTCCTGTCTCTATTTCCCCAAGCAGACATCCAAGGAGCCCGTGATCAAGGCGCAAGCCGCGCTGAAACGCGTAGGGCATGAAATTTCTTCTAAGCACAGTGATGTCCGGATTAAGAAAATAAAAGAATCCTGTTGCAACTACAGAATTCGTCAACCTGCTTGATATGTGCATTCTCACAGGGGGACACCCATACGTTGTACATATATATATATATATATATATATATATATATATATATATATATATATATATATATATATATATATATATATATATATATATATATATATGCGATTCTGCTGCTTACTCCTCTCCCCAGTCTCCGGGATACAAAAGCAGGCACGGACCACGATTCAGTGCAAATTCGTTTATTGCTTGCTCAGTCGGCCATATATATATATATATATATATATATTTTTTTATTCCAATAAAAGAGTTAAAACATATTGTAGGGATTACATTTTGATACATAAAACCAAATTGATCCAAAAAATTCCTGTTACTAAAAGTGTGGTAAATAAAATTCCTTTACCGGGACTTAATTTGATACAGAAACATAATAAAATAGCTCAGTAAAATGAGAGGCAGAATCCGTGGCATTAGAGGTTCGGAATGGGCTTTATTCCAATAATCGATTATAATCGGTTGCTCCAAGTTCCATCACCACGGGGGTTCAGGAAGTGAAGTACATACATTATTGACAAGAAGTAACTTTTATAGTACATACATTACAATGAAGCGAATGCAGTAGGCGTAACAATTGATAAGGAAATTGACGATTCATATGCGTAACCGAAAATGGGTGTAATAAGGAGTAAAAAGGAACATAATTGGTTATGATGTCACATATAGGTGGATCTATAAGATAATACTTGGCATAGATGCGCGCGCAGCAGCATGACGTGTAATTGACGTGTAACTAGGGGGTGAAGGGGACTTGACATTTAGCTCTACATGTGGAGACAAAAAGTCTGGGGGGTCAAGTCAACCTAATCCCAAATCATATCTAACATCCTATGTTTAAAGAACTATGTTATCCACAAAAGAAGGACTCTCGGACAGAATCTATTCTATACTGACTGTGCGTGCGTGTACAAGCGTCTAAGTGTCTACACTGAATGCGAGGGGGTAGGAATATTCCCTGGTAACAGGGCTATGAATTACTTGCATGAGGACAGAGAGGCCGAGCCTTTGCTCAGTAGCTGGAAGAATGTTTACTTAAGCTGCTAGATAGGAATGCATCGGCTAAGGAGTGAAGCAGATAATTCGAAGGTGAAATACAGTTCTTGGCAGAGAATAGGCTGATGTCAGGCTTCGTGAGCCGCGCAGAGAATTTGACAAAGTTCATGGTCACAGATGCAGGCTCAAACTCGAGTTTTCAGAGGCAGAAGGCAAGAGGAGTTTGATGACAGAATCAGGGCCTACTTGCCTGGACCGAAAAATGGCATAAGTGAACCATACAAAGCCGGTGGCCTTTCATATTTAGGAATGGAATATCCGGCTTATTCATGGCGGATCTGACAGAGGACATGTTGACGGTGGACGCACATGTATTTGCGTCTTCATAACTGGAACTGGAGGGGACATACATGTACTTGTGATTCATACATGGAACCGTTGGGGTCCAAGATAGGGGACATAACTGACCAGAAAAATCCATATTTCCACATTCCCTCCTTGTCCCCTACTTGCCCGTTAAGAGATATCAATCTTCATCAATCCATTGATCTGTTCATATAACATCATTTGTTCTTCTTTCTTCTTCCGTGACGAATGGAATCTTGGTGGTGGAATACACGATGTGGCACACAGACCACAGATCGCTGGTCCACATTGTAGACATAGACAGCAACTGAATAGTATGAGAAGGCCAATACCTAGGAAGGATAAAACTCTCCATCCCCAGGCTGATACCACACTCCAAAACCAACTGGACCAAGTCCAAGTGCCTGGGTTCTGGTGTATCTGGCTTACAATCTTATGAAGACGGGTTATGGCTTTATATACAGATGGCGAATTTTCTGGTATGAAAATGCAACAACTTGATCCGATGACCCTACAAGCTCCGCCCCTATCAGCCAGGATGACGTCAAGGACAAGACGATTTTGAAGCACAACAATCCGCATAGCAGACTGCTCTTCTGTTAAATTGCCTAAGGCGGAAATAGTCTCGTTCACTACTGCTTCAAGGGTTCTAGTTAATCTACGTATCAGCTTACTATTAGTAACAGTACCTATATAGGGAAAGATGCCTTTATTAAAATCTACATACTTGTCCCATGCCGTCTCAGTGTAATCGACAATGGGGAGATCTCTCCGCTCTCTGTTGTGTACTAAATGAATATTTCTGTAATAATCAGGAGGAGCTAGGAAAACAGGTGGCAAAAGGAATGCAATGTAGCAGGTACCATCCCAATCTAGAGGTAGACGCATATATGCAGTCTGACCACATATAAAGTAGGAGTGGCGATAAGCTCTAAATGAAGATTTGCCTTGATCACTGAATTCTACTATAGTAGTGCATTTACTATGGCCCATATGTATGGAACCAACCTTTCTTACACACAATTCACCCTTCGCCGGGAATACTGACATGGTGGGTAAGACTAGTTCAACTTCGGATACGACATTTAGAATCATGAGATTAGGTGTAAAATTACCTAATCCATATACTTCATTTTCTAGATCAGTTCCTGTTCTTTTGGGGCGACCCTCCTTGTCAGGGTAGCAGACCTTGAGTAAAACTAGGTTCAAGTTTCCCCATACCCAATGATCTTGGTAAACTGCTGTGTCTGAGTCTATGGAATTGATTAAACTAAACCATGCTCCACAGGAGCCATTATGTGTAAATGGATGTGGAAAGAAAGGCAGGACTCCTTCATAATTCTGATAGGGAGGGAGTCGGCCACACACCCAACAATTGGTGGCATTACTAGTCTGATGGGAATGATGTAACATACTAATGAAAGTGTTATTGCGCAGCGCAAGTCTATAAGACAATTCATGCGGAGGTAAGTCACTAAAAGAATGTTCAGCAGTAACATTATAAACATGTCTAGAAATAGGGTAATATATGTGCAACAATATACTTGCAGTAATTATTAAAAGACTCAAGAAAAACTAAATTAATAATGTCACTATGCAGTGGCTACGCAGTGATTTACGATACGCCTGTCGTTTCAACATTTTCCGGGTATTTTCTCTACTCAGGTCCAAGGGATACATGTCAGAGACAATTCAACCGCTTCACCTTGGAGAGGACTTAAACAATCAAATTGCTCGACTGGTTGGGCCTAAGCTTTAGTTTATAGTGTTCAGAGTCATTCTGTTCAACAAAAGGAAGTTTTGAGTCAATGGGTGAAGACACACGAGGTGGGCTGTTTACATCTGCAGGAAGTCCATGAAATTTCTTGATATGACTTGAATGAATCCAGCCTTTCCTGCCCTCGATCTTCACGGCTGTTCTTGTGGTCAGCAGGACCAACTTGGGTGACTTCCACCTGGGCTCCATCTGAGTCTTTCGGTCGAAATTCCTCACAAGTATGAGGTCCCCCGGAACTACGTCATGGGGTTTCACCTCAGTGTTGTCGGGAAAAGCTGCAGCTACCTGTGAACGACAAGATTGTAGTGCAGACATCAAGGAAGCCAAGTAATCTGTCAGCATATTACAGTCAACATCAGTTATTTTGCGTGGTATGGGCGTCCCCCACATATTTGGTGGTCTGCCGAAGATCACTTCATACGGGGATAGCCCTGTTCGAGAGTGTGCTACCATTCTCATGAAAAAGAGTGCAACTGGTAATGCCTCTACCCAGTCGACGCCTTTTTCCCTGCATATTTTGGACAATCTAATTTTCAGGGTCTGATTATGTCTTTCTACGAGACCTGCTGCCTCAGGGTGTCGGACACAGTGGAATCTCCACTGATAACCTAACAAAAGTGAAACGTGTTTCATTAATTCGGATGAGAACGGCTGGCCGTTATCTGAGTGAACAACACGTGGTAAACCGTATCGTGGGAAGAATTCTCGAACCAACTGTTTGGCAGTAGTCGGGGCAGTGTAATCTGAAACCGGGTATGCCTCTGTCCAACGGGACAGAGCGCAGACAACTACGAGAACATATTTGAATCCTCGACATCGTTCCATCTGGATATAATCCATCTGGAGGACTTCAAAAGGGTGATCAGGAGGCTGAAATCCACCCTGTTCTACGGGAACGCTTTTTCCTGGGTTAAACTGACAACAGATCATACAGGTACGGACCTTTTGTTTGGCTGCTGCTCGTAAATGTTTATTGAACCAAATGTGTTGAATGCTGTCTAGCATAGCTTTTTCTCCTAGATGTGCCGGACTATGTATAGTGTTAATTATAACTTGGACCATTGAATCAGGAAGGAACCACACAGATTTTTCCTTCATCATCCATCCTTGATCCGTTTGAATCCCTCCTAATTCAGTCCATTTCTTTATTTCGTCTGGCGTAGCATGTGTCTGTATATCAATTACGTCAAGAGTAGGATCTTTAACTGTCATACAATGCGTCGACGTCGGGACTATTGTCTTTGTCATGTCGGATGTTTGTGTTTGAGCAGTCTGTTTAGCTGTTCTGTCGGCTAGATCATTGCCTTGAGAAATGATATCAGTAACTTTCGTATGAGCTTTACATTTCATAATTGATATTGCCGTGGGTAAATGTATCGCATCTAATAAGGCATGAATGAGGGGTCCGTGCTGAATGTGGGCACCGTGGGAAGTTAAATAACCTCTCTCTCGCCACAGCACGCCGAAGTCATGTACAACTCCGAATGCATAACGTGAATCAGTGTATATGTTGACTTTTTTATTCGTGGCTTGAATACAGGCTTGTGTCAGAGCGATGAGTTCTGCGGCTTGAGCTGACAAAGTATTTATACGATTAGTTTCAATGACTTCAGTATCTGTTGTGACTGCGTAAGCGGCCACTAATTCTCCTGTACTTGTTCTCATACATGAACCATCTACATACAACGTCAGGTCTGGATCTGACAATGGGACATCGGTTAGGTCTTGTCTGGGTTTTGTCGTTATTGTAATAACTTCAATACAGTCATGAGCTAGTGGGTCTGTTCCGATTACTGGCAAAAGTGTGGCAGGATTCAATGTGTTACAGCGTCTGATTTCTATATGTGGCTGGAACAATGTAAGTTCGTACCCTGTAAGTCGCGCTATAGTCAAGTGTTGTGTTTGCGTTCTATTTACAAGAACCTCTACTGCGTGTGGTACTTGAACTGTCAATGGATGTCCTAACACTATGGCATCGCTTTGTCTGATTGCTAGAGCTGTCGCTGCTACTGATTTTAGGCATGCAGGCAAAGCCTGAGCTACGGGATCTAATGTACTAGAAAAATAAGCACATGGTTTGTGTGCCCCTGCTTGTTCCTGTGTGAGTACTGACAAGGCAGTACCTTCGCGTTCTGTAACAAAGAGTGTAAACTGTTTTCTGTAACATGGCGTTGCTAAAACAGGTGCTTGACATAAAGCTTTCTTTAAGCTTTCAAAAGCTTGTGTATGTTCCTGAGTCCAAGGGAGAACAGTCGATGTGGCTGCCTCCTGTGTTGTCAACTGAATGAGTGATTTTGCTAGAAATGCATACTGAGGGATCCACTGCCTACAGTATGAAGTGAGGCCTATGAAAGCTCGTACCTCCTTTTGTGTCTTGGGTATTGGCATGTTAGCTATTAACTGAATGCGGTCGGGTGTAAGCTGCCTTCCCTCCTTGGACAGCGAGTGTCCAAGATAAACAACTCGCTGGACACAGAATTGCAGCTTAGAAGGAGACACCTTGTGCCCCTTTTCGGCTAGAAATTGTAAAACTGTCAGTGATGCTTTTTCACATTCCGGTTCGCTTCTCGCGGTGATCAGCAGATCATCGACATATTGAAGCAAGGCAGTGTTAACTGGCATGTGGATACTGTCAAGTTCTCGTTTCAGTGCTTGGCTATAGATGCTGGGGCTTTCTGTAAATCCTTGAGGTGCGCGTGAGAATTTAAAGCTACGCCCATTTAAACTAAATCCGAACAAATATTGGCTTTCCGGATCTATTGGGACGCTGAAAAAGGCATTCTTGAGATCAATTACAGTAAAGGATGTTGCTTCGGAATCAATAGCTGTCAATAATGACGAGATATCTGGGACCACAGGAAATTGTGGCACAATGCATTTGTTTAACTCGCGCAGATCAATAACCAATCGATATACTGGCGGGGCCGTAGGATCTGTTCGTTTAAGAATCGGAATTATCGGTGAATTACATACATTAGAGTCTGTTTCCACAACTACTCCTTGGGCAATGAGCTCGTCAATGATTTGTAGTAAAGCCACTACAGCATCTGGTGGTAACTTGTATTGTCGCATTCGTGGTAGCACCACTCCTGCCTTTAATGTGACTCGATATGGTGTAATATTCATGCAACCAACATCAGTAGGGCCTTGTGCCCATAGATGTGTAGGTAAAGTCTGCAGTCGGGGATCCATGTCTCTAGATACATAGTGACCTTTAAAATCACGTAAAAACAACCTTACTCCTTCCGGAGAACAACATATTATGGCTCCTAGAGCTTTCAGTGTTTTTATTCCTAACAAGTTTTCTGGACATGATTTAGTAAGCAATAAATCTGTAGTTCGGGTCAAAGGTCCTATCGTAAGTGGCAGAGGTTGTGACACTTCATTAACAATAGGTTTTCCTGAAAAACCAAGGGAAATATTCTGTGAGCCTGAGAGGGGTGCCCCTGGAACTTCACTACGTTTTATAGTTGTTCGACTTGCCCCTGTATCGAGTAAAAATTTTCTATCTTGGCCTAATAATTCACTATGTACATAAGGTCCTTCTTGATCTACAGGAATCTCGATAAGGGGTAAGTCAACTTCCCTCTCTAGGCTAGTTCATGCGTAACGCTGATACTCAGGATATTCATACTGTGCGGTCTGATACATTTGTCGTGTTGTTGTCTGTGTGGCAGCAACAGGCAACGGTGGTGCAGCTGGCACAAACTGTATTGGCTGTTGTGCGGCTGGCATGGCCTGTGCATGCGGCAGAGCTCCTTGTTCATTCTGATCTTGTCTGAGTGGCCGTGATCTTTCTTGTGTTTTACCTATGGCGATATTATGTTTTAAAACTGGACAATCGTGTACGTAATGACCTGGCTTTTTACAATAATTGCATGTCCCTTTTACAGGTCCTGCTGAATCGCCGGAATGTGTCATACCCTTTTTATGTCCTTCAGCTGGGACTGTCTGGGAAACTAGCATTTTCATTTTCGTGTCTTTCATACGTCTGTGTTCATGTTCTTGTTCCTCTCTAATTCTATTGTGATGGTACTGTAACATTTGTAACATTTGTGATGGAGTGTTACCTTGCCAGGTACTCTCGAATTTTAATACTCTATTCTTTACTGGGGGCAGGGCATTTTCTACTAATTTTGTTACAAACAGATGCGGGTATGATTCGCTACTTGCTTTTATGCCACTATTTATACCAAAACATTTTTCGAATCGGGCATAGTAATCACTAGTGTCTTCATCTTGCTTCTGTTTACAGGCTGAAATTGTACCCCAATCTTCCTTTTTCGTAGTTAATAAACGTGGCAGTACCTGTACTAATAAACCTGGTAGTGCTTTAGTTTTATCCCCAAGTCCTGCTCCTGCAGTTCGGGCCTTTTCTTCCGCTTCTAATGCTGTCCAGTCTATCTTTTGGTCTCCCACCTCCCACTCTTTTTCCTTGAGTTTTTCGTAAATGCCAGCAGGCATCAATACCTTCAGTATTGTCATAATGTCGGGATAGGTATACTCTCCCATGAGTAACATGTCTTTAATTTCTCGGTGAAAACCCGCTGGGTCTTTGTCATGACTGGGTACCACTTTCTTCATTTCTAACAATTCTATTTTCGATATGGGCGTATATACAAATACGCGCTTAAACTCGTTGTCCTCGCCTTTTATTGGGTGCACTTCTCGTAAGGGATTCTGCCTATCCATGTGATACGTGGTTCTTTCCTTGACGGGCAATGAGACATGCTCTACGCATACAAAAAGAATATACTGCTTTCTTGATTCTAGAATTTCTTTAATTAATTTAGTACCTGAACCTCTCCATTTATTCATAAGCAATTCAGTCAATATGTCAGGTAAGGGACCAGGGTCCGAATGCTGACTCTGATATAGTATAATGAGTTGTTGAATCATATAAATCCCAGCTAACCTCTGTTCATCTGGGGTGAGATTCAAAAATGTGCGTACTACGGTATCATCACTATATTTTCCGGGACTGTCCACCCAATGGACAGCTGCCCTGGCTAAATCTTGTTCATCCATAGAATCGAGGAAATGATAACCCCTTCGTTCTCGGAGTAATTTGTCAGCGGTTTGGAACGAATGCTCGTTAGACCTTATATTAATTATAGGTATTTGGAAATTCCTGTTATTATCTGGACATATCGGACGTATCGAGTCAGTAAGACATCTAGTCTGATTTCTATTACAAGAGCTTCCTCTACCTACATAGGCTATGGTGTCCGACTGTCCCGCGGGCAGTCCTGACCCTTCTTCCTCGCTTTGTTCGAACTCGTTTGCCTCTAATCTTTCTTCGTGTAGGCGTTCTATTTCTTTACGGATCTTCCGGCACATGGCTATTATACAATTTTGCTTATCATGTCTCCCTTCTGATATATTCTGGCTCCATCTTGTAAGAATTTGCATTGCTTCCGGGTCTACCCCCGGTCGGTCTTGATTTCTGATCACACAGTTTATGAGGAAACGTAACAGTTCCCCCTGTATCTCTACTTTCTGGTATTCCATAGCTCTGTTAATACATTCTGGATCTCGCCCTGTTTGGACAAAATGATATATTTTATCTAGATGCGCAGTCATTCCTGGTAACTTCCCTAAATACACTGCGGCTCGTCTGATACGCAATGATGCCAGGGTCATTTCGTCCTCTTTACCGGGCACAGGGTCATATCTACAATCTATAAGAAGTTCCTTAAGCGTACGGGCACTTATGAGTTTGGGTGTACGTGAATGTGCTGACTCTTGAAAAGTAAGTTTATTTATTCTGGGTGGCGTAGAGAAAATGTTGGTAGCACCTCCCGTGGCCCCATCTGGGGTGTCGGGTGTGAAAGGATTCGTTGAACGTGACACAGCAACTACCGGTGTGGACACAGCTATAGAAGTAGCTGTAGGAACGGATGCAGAAACAGATGTGCTTGCCGGAACTTGTGACTCGATTTGTTGCTGTAGGGATACGGGTGCTGGATCTTGGCGTGGGACCTCCCTGGTATGCGGCCTATGTGGGGCGGAATTAGCATACTCGGGAGCTGCGTCATCTAAATATGAGGAAAGAAAAACATCTTCTGCGGTTCTAGGATGCCCCTTAGGATGTACCTTTATTGGGAATAATGGGGGTGGCAAGTCTTTCGGCATCTCTGGAGTAGCCTTAGGTAAGCCTTCGGCTAGAAGGGGATACATACCATTCATAAGGGCATTTCTTTGTCTATCTACTTGTTCTGATTTCACTCGGATACCTTCCTCAATTAATAGATTTTCTCGAACTTTATTTGAACTTTCTTTATTCTTTTCTTCCTGTCGGAGTGCCTTTTCTGTGCGTCTATGAGATTCTTTACGCCATAACTCAACGGCGTCTTTCTGTGACTGTCTGACTTTCCTTTTCCATAACTCTTCCTCGACTTTCATGATGCACTCTGCATCCCAGGTCCCCGCTGCGGGCCACCTCTGACTTTCTGGTAATCCCTTGGTGTAGTCTACCCATAAATCAAGAAATAATATAGCGTCTAAGCCATGTTTGTGATACATGAAGTGCCCTGGAGTGTCCCTAGGAGGAATAGGAACGGCTTCTTCGAGTACCCCTTTTCTTGTTGTGATCTGTCTTAGTTTCGAAAAGAGCGGCATATTGAGAACTGACCTTATACTTGATTTTGACCAACTGACCTGGTACTTGATTTTGAACAGACTTAATACAAATACAGTAAACACAATAATGAACAACCATTCATACCACAATATGCAGGACGTTTAACACATTAAACATTAAACATTAAACATTTTTTTTTTAACCTTTAAAATAAACAACAATGATGATCGTCTGCATAACTAATCACCAAGCATAATTCTTGACAATAACTAGATACTTCGGAATACTTGATATACTGCTAAACAGTACAGATACACTGCTAAAACAGTGCAGACCGGATTTGTGTACCCAAACCCGTCTTGACCGGCACAACCTATGTGCACGTCAGAAATGCCTCCCCAGTAATGGTACTCACCGGGTAGCTTCGGAAACGGAAGGCCTCGGAAACTTGAACTTGGACCGGACTGGACTTGACTCGACTCGTCGGAAACTGGGCTTGACTTCGAACTGGTGGGTCTCTGTGTACCTCGGATCTTGCTCTCTCAGCTAGGCTCTGGTCGGGATACTTCGCACTTCTCACCGCCTCGTCTGGGTGTTGATCGCAGCCTCAGTCGCCCCCGCTTGACCGGAGGGAGATACAGGAAATCCTGCTGGTACGCGTTATTGTCCGTCCAGCTGTGGCAGGAGACCGGGCCTGCAACTCACCGCCGGCGCGTGAGATGAGAAAGTGTCCCTGTTCGGGCGCCATCATGTGGTAAATAAAATTCCTTTACCGGGACTTAATTTGATACAGAAACATAATAAAATAGCTCAGTAAAATGAGAGGCAGAATCCGTGGCATTAGAGGTTCGGAATGGGCTTTATTCCAATAATCGATTATAATCGGTTGCTCCAAGTTCCATCACCACGGGGGTTCAGGAAGTGAAGTACATACATTATTGACAAGAAGTAACTTTTATAGTACATACATTACAATGAAGCGAATGCAGTAGGCGTAACAATTGATAAGGAAATTGACGATTCATATGCGTAACCGAAAATGGGTGTAATAAGGAGTAAAAAGGAACATAATTGGTTATGATGTCACATATAGGTGGATCTATAAGATAATACTTGGCATAGATGCGCGCGCAGCAGCATGACGTGTAATTGACGTGTAACTAGGGGGTGAAGGGGACTTGACATTTAGCTCTACATGTGGAGACAAAAAGTCTGGGGGGTCAAGTCAACCTAATCCCAAATCATATCTAACATCCTATGTTTAAAGAACTATGTTATCCACAAAAGAAGGACTCTCGGACAGAATCTATTCTATACTGACTGTGCGTGCGTGTACAAGCGTCTAAGTGTCTACACTGAATGCGAGGGGGTAGGAATATTCCCTGGTAACAGGGCTATGAATTACTTGCATGAGGACAGAGAGGCCGAGCCTTTGCTCAGTAGCTGGAAGAATGTTTACTTAAGTTGCTAGATAGGAATGCATCGGCTAAGGAGTGAAGCAGATAATTCGAAGGTGAAATACAGTTCTTGGCAGAGAATAGGCTGATGTCAGGCTTCGTGAGCCGCGCAGAGAATGAGACAAAGTTCATGGTCACAGATGCAGGCTCAAACTCGAGTTTTCAGAGGCAGAAGGCAAGAGGAGTTTGATGACAGAATCAGGGCCTACTTGCCTGGACCGAAAAATGGCATAAGTGAACCATACAAAGCCGGTGGCCTTTCATATTTAGGAATGGAATATCCGGTTTATTCATGGCGGATCTGACAGAGGACATGTTGACGGTGGACGCACATGTATTTGCGTCTTCATAACTGGAACTGGAGGGGACATACATGTACTTGTGATTCATACATGGAACCGTTGGGGTCCAAGATAGGGGACATAACTGACCAGAAAAATCCATATTTCCACAAAAGGGAGAGTTTGATTAGCCCATTTAATGTATCTTTTGATGTGTACACATCACTTCACTGACACTAGGGGTTCATAAACCATTATTCCAATGTAATTGGCCATTAGGCCATAAAGGTAGACGCCAACCCAAGTCACAGTAGAGGGATAATACCTCAAATACAACATACTACAGTATTGCCAAATCTATGACTCTTCCAAAGACTAGGGGCTTAGTTTATAGGGCAGTATGGAATGAGACCCTCAAAACAACTTCATGGCTCACTATCCACTGAGTGTACATGCTTCACTTCCCCCACGCCCATGCTCTCATCCTGCTTGTATCATTGTGGTTAGTGGCGTAGCTAGCTCGTTTGCCACCAGTGGCACTCAGGGCGTTTGCCACCCCGCGACGGCCACAGGTAAGAGCAGGGGAGTGGGGTTGGGAGCGGGTGTGTCCGCCGACCCTAAAACTCATGCCACCCAGGGCAGACCACCACCCCGTCCCATACTTGCTACGACATTGTTTGTGGCGTTCAGTCACACTATATACCATGCTCTTTGATCCCTGGGAAACTGTTTGTGAACTCACAACTAGTTGTACTAGCATATTCCTGAAACTCACTTGTTAAATAACTTTCACCCATAGATGAAAAGATTTTACAAACTTTACTTAGCACCATGTAAAGAAACAGGAAGGCTTTTAGGAAAATGCATTCTAACGTACAGACTCTTATAAATGTAATTACCCTTCTAATTGCTCTGATCTGGCCGATAAATTATGGCGTAGCATTACTTGGGTTTTCAAAGGTTTAGAAACATGTAACAAGTCTTATATATTATTACTAGGATTTCAAAAATAGGCCGCACTTGTCAGTTTCGGTTAAAAAAATATAACTGAAAATGTCCTTGCTCATCAGTGCACGGAAACAAATTGATTCCAGGGGGAATTGATGAAGAAAAAAGTGGGTCGAATTATTAACATAACCAACGTGTCAAAATCCTTTCTAACAAAGTGATCAAGTGTGTTGTATTAAAAAAAAGCCAGCATATGAATTGGGGATGCATTCCAAAAACGAGATTTAAAAAAAATGTGTTTTCTAAGGCAGGCAGTAGATGTGAAGACTAGACACGAACCCAAACATCTATCTCCACGTTAGACATGCTCTGGGCAAGAGCTATGAGCAATGTTTTTCGTTTCGAACAAGGACAGGATTAATATGCTAAATTATTGGAATGGGTAATTAAAAGATATTTTAATGTGCACTGGTTTTGCAAATTGTTGTTGATGGTAGTTGTAAATTCCATTATGAGTAAAACCTAATATTTTTGAGAGATTGCGTCCTGTAAGTAATAGCATAAAATAGCAATAAAGTAGCCTTTTGGCAGAACGATTGCATTACTGCCTTGTTTATACAGGGATTGCTTTCTAATATCTTTCAGTAGTCCTCGCCTTTTTATATATTTATAGCTTTTTATTAGCTAGCACTATAAAATGAACACTGCTGGTTAGACTTAATTTTAAAATTTTCATACATCAAAAGAGCAGTAAAGAGTAGCAACTTGAACTGTGAGGATTCACAAACTCCTATACAGTAGCGCATGCCCTTTAGACTATATAGATATATATATATATTCACTGAAAAAACCATAGGTTTCAGGCACGTTATAGTTAGGAATTAGCAATTAAAAAACCTTAGAAATTCACTGAAAAAACCATAGGTTTCAGGGGCGTTATAGTTAGCTGGACTTTTCACTTGTACAAAACCATTGAAATTCCCCCATTATAGTTAGTTCAGCTAACTATAACTCGCGCGCCCGCAATGCACTGCTGATGACGTCACATATCACATCACTCATGACATGGTTAGTGACATCACTCATGACATCACTCATGACATCTCAAATGACATCACTGATGCCAACAGACCCGTTTCAGCTCAAAAAGAGCGCGTAAGGCACCGCCCCCTTAAATGCATGGATGCACGCCCTTTTTGAACTGCCAAAGCCTCTGAAGAGAAGTGGGGACACTTCGAAAAGCGTCAGGCATCCAGGGCAGTTTGAACAGTGAAAGGAATCGTTGTGGTGGAGGCGTGCTTACCTATGAATGGCTCCTTGTGTGCAGCTGAGGCCCGAGTGCTCCTCGTACGTTGGGTACTTGGTAGCTTTGATTTTTACGCGGTGACCCAGCCGCGGGAGGAGCACCACCCTGAGAGAAGTGGGGGCCATGCGGTCTTTATTATTGGGCCAATATCGTGGGGCAGCAGCCTACGGATCTTGCACGAACCACGCACAGCGAGGCCCATCTGTGGGCTCGAAGAAGTTGCCAGCTGAACATTTGCGCAACGTAAGGCACTACAAGTCCCATAAGCCCATCCAGGGCGTGCATCCATGCATTTAAGGGGGCGGTGCCTTACGCGCTCTTTTTGAACTGCCAAAGCCTCTGAAGAGAAGTGGGGACACTTCGAAACGCGTCAGGCATCCAGGGCAGTTTGAACAGTGAAAGGAATCGTTGTGGTGGAGGCGTGCTTACCTATGAATGGCTCCTTGTGTGCAGCTGAGGCCCGAGTGCTCCTCGTACGTTGGGTACTTGGTAGCTTTGATTTTTACGCGGTGACCCAGCCGCGGGAGGAGCACCACCCTGAGAGAAGTGGGGGCCATGCGGTCTTTATTATTGGGCCAATATCGTGGGGCAGCAGCCTACGGATCTTGCACGAACCACGCACAGCGAGGCCCATCTGTGGGCTCGAAGAAGTTGCCAGCTGAACATTTGCGCAACGTAAGGCACTACAAGTCCCATAAGCCCATCCAGGGCGTGCATCCATGCATTTAAGGGGGCGGTGCCTTACGCGCTCTTTTTGAACTGCCAAAGCCTCTGAAGAGAAGTGGGGACACTTCGAAACGCGTCAGGCATCCAGGGCAGTTTGAACAGTGAAAGGAATCGTTGTGGTGGAGGCGTGCTTACCTATGAATGGCTCCTTGTGTGCAGCTGAGGCCCGAGTGCTCCTCGTACGTTGGGTACTTGGTAGCTTTGATTTTTACGCGGTGACCCAGCCGCGGGAGGAGCACCACCCTGAGAGAAGTGGGGGCCATGCGGTCTTTATTATTGGGCCGATATCGTGGGGCAGCAGCCTACGGATCTTGCACGAACCACGCACAGCGAGGCCCATCTGTGGGCTCGAAGAAGTTGCCAGCTGAACATTTGCGCAACGTAAGGCACTACAAGTCCCATAAGCCCATCCAGGGCGTGCATCCATGCATTTAAGGGGGCGGTGCCTTACGCGCTCTTTTTGAACTGCCAAAGCCTCTGAAGAGAAGTGGGGACACTTCGAAACGCGTCAGGCATCCAGGGCAGTTTGAACAGTGAAAGGAATCGTTGTGGTGGAGGCGTGCTTACCTATGAATGGCTCCTTGTGTGCAGCTGAGGCCCGAGTGCTCCTCGTACGTTGGGTACTTGGTAGCTTTGATTTTTACGCGGTGACCCAGCCGCGGGAGGAGCACCACCCTGAGAGAAGTGGGGGCCATGCGGTCTTTATTATTGGGCCGATATCGTGGGGCAGCAGCCTACGGATCTTGCACGAACCACGCACAGCGAGGCCCATCTGTGGGCTCGAAGAAGTTGCCAGCTGAACATTTGCGCAACGTAAGGCACTACAAGTCCCATAAGCCCATCCAGGGCGTGCATCCATGCATTTAAGGGGGCGGTGCCTTACGCGCTCTTTTTGAACTGCCAAAGCCTCTGAAGAGAAGTGGGGACACTTCGAAACGCGTCAGGCATCCAGGGCAGTTTGAACAGTGAAAGGAATCGTTGTGGTGGAGGCGTGCTTACCTATGAATGGCTCCTTGTGTGCAGCTGAGGCCCGAGTGCTCCTCGTACGTTGGGTACTTGGTAGCTTTGATTTTTACGCGGTGACCCAGCCGCGGGAGGAGCACCACCCTGAGAGAAGTGGGGGCCATGCGGTCTTTATTATTGGGCCGATATCGTGGGGCAGCAGCCTACGGATCTTGCACGAACCACGCACAGCGAGGCCCATCTGTGGGCTCGAAGAAGTTGCCAGCTGAACATTTGCGCAACGTAAGGCACTACAAGTCCCATAAGCCCATCCAGGGTGTGCATCCATGCATTTAAGGGGGCAGTGACTTACGCGCTCTTTTTGAACTGCCAAAGCCTCTGAAGAGAAGTGGGGACACTTCGAAACGCTTCAGGCATCCAGGGCAGTTTGAACAGTGAAAGGAATCGTTGTGGTGGAGGCGTGCTTACCTATGAATGGCTCCTTGTGTGCAGCTGAGGCCCGAGTGCTCCTCGTACGTTGGGTACTTGGTAGCTTTGATTTTTACGCGGTGACCCAGCCGCGGGAGGAGCACCACCCTGAGAGAAGTGGGGGCCATGCGGTCTTTATTATTGGGCCGATATCGTGGGGCAGCAGCCTACGGATCTTGCACGAACCACGCACAGCGAGGCCCATCTGTGGGCTCGAAGAAGTTGCCAGCTGAACATTTGCGCAACGTAAGGCACTACAAGTCCCATAAGCCCATCCAGGGCGTGCATCCATGCATTTAAGGGGGCGGTGCCTTACGCGCTCTTTTTGAACTGCCAAAGCCTCTGAAGAGAAGTGGGGACACTTCGAAACGCGTCAGGCATCCAGGGCAGTTTGAACAGTGAAAGGAATCGTTGTGGTGGAGGCGTGCTTACCTATGAATGGCTCCTTGTGTGCAGCTGAGGCCCGAGTGCTCCTCGTACGTTGGGTACTTGGTAGCTTTGATTTTTACGCGGTGACCCAGCCGCGGGAGGAGCACCACCCTGAGAGAAGTGGGGGCCATGCGGTCTTTATTATTGGGCCGATATCGTGGGGCAGCAGCCTACGGATCTTGCACGAACCACGCACAGCGAGGCCCATCTGAGGGCTCGAAGAAGTTGCCAGCTGAACATTTGCGCAACGTAAGGCACTACAAGTCCCATAAGCCCATCCAGGGCGTGCATCCATGCATTTAAGTGGGCGGTGCCTTACGCGCTCTTTTTGAACTGCCAAAGCCTCTGAAGAGAAGTGGGGACACTTCGAAACGCGTCAGGCATCCAGGGCAGTTTGAACAGTGAAAGGAATCGTTGTGGTGGAGGCGTGCTTACCTATGAATGGCTCCTTGTGTGCAGCTGAGGCCCGAGTGCTCCTCGTACGTTGGGTACTTGGTAGCTTTGATTTTTACGCGGTGACCCAGCCGTGGGAGGAGCACCACCCTGAGAGAAGTGGGGGCCATGCGGTCTTTATTATTGGGCCGATATCGTGGGGCAGCAGCCTACGGATCTTGCACGAACCACGCACAGCGAGGCCCATCTGTGGGCTCGAAGAAGTTGCCAGCTGAACATTTGCGCAACGTAAGGCACTACAAGTCCCATAAGCCCATCCAGGGCGTGCATCCATGCATTTAAGGGGGCGGTGCCTTACGCGCTCTTTTTGAACTGCCAAAGCCTCTGAAGAGAAGTGGGGACACTTCGAAACGCGTCAGGCATCCAGGGCAGTTTGAACAGTGAAACGAATCGTTGTGGTGGAGGCGTGCTTACCTATGAATGGCTCCTTGTGTGCAGCTGAGGCCCGAGTGCTCCTCGTACGTTGGGTACTTGGTAGCTTTGATTTTTACGCGGTGACCCAGACGCGGGAGGAGCACCACCCTGAGAGAAGTGGGGGCCATGCGGTCTTTATTATTGGGCCGATATCGTGGGGCAGCAGCCTACGGATCTTGCACGAACCACGCACAGCGAGGCCCATCTGTGGGCTCGAAGAAGTTGCCAGCTGAACATTTGCGCAACGTAAGGCACTACAAGTCCCATAAGCCCATCCAGGGCGTGCATCCATGCATTTAAGGGGGCGGTGCCTTACGCGCTCTTTTTGAACTGCCAAAGCCTCTGAAGAGAAGTGGGGACACTTCGAAACGCGTCAGGCATCCAGGGCAGTTTGAACAGTGAAAGGAATCGTTGTGGTGGAGGCGTGCTTACCTATGAATGGCTCCTTGTGTGCAGCTGAGGCCCGAGTGCTCCTCGTACGTTGGGTACTTGGTAGCTTTGATTTTTACGCGGTGACCCAGCCGCGGGAGGAGCACCACCCTGGGAGAAGTGGGGGCCATGCGGTCTTTATTATTGGGCCGATATCGTGGGGCAGCAGCCTACGGATCTTGCACGAACCACGCACAGCGAGGCCCATCTGTGGGCTCGAAGAAGTTGCCAGCTGAACATTTGCGCAACGTAAGGCACTACAAGTCCCATAAGCCCATCCAGGGCGTGCATCCATGCATTTAAGGGGGCGGTGCCTTACGCGCTCTTTTTGAACTGCCAAAGCCTCTGAAGAGAAGTGGGGACACTTCGAAACGCGTCAGGCATCCAGGGCAGTTTGAACAGTGAAAGGAATCGTTGTGGTGGAGGCGTGCTTACCTATGAATGGCTCCTTGTGTGCAGCTGAGGCCCGAGTGCTCCTCGTACGTTGGGTACTTGGTAGCTTTGATTTTTACGCGGTGACCCAGCCGCGGGAGGAGCACCACCCTGAGAGAAGTGGGGGCCATGCGGTCTTTATTATTGGGCCGATATCGTGGGGCAGCAGCCTACGGATCTTGCACGAACCACGCACAGCGAGGCCCATCTGTGGGCTCGAAGAAGTTGCCAGCTGAACATTTGCGCAACGTAAGGCACTACAAGTCCCATAAGCCCATCCAGGGCGTGCATCCATGCATTTAAGGGGGCGGTGCCTTACGCGCTCTTTTTGAACTGCCAAAGCCTCTGAAGAGAAGTGGGGACACTTCGAAACGCGTCAGGCATCCAGGGCAGTTTGAACAGTGAAAGGAATCGTTGTGGTGGAGGCGTGCTTACCTATGAATGGCTCCTTGTGTGCAGCTGAGGCCCGAGTGCTCCTCGTACGTTGGGTACTTGGTAGCTTTGATTTTTACGCGGTGACCCAGCCGCGGGAGGAGCACCACCCTGAGAGAAGTGGGGGCCATGTGGTCTTTATTATTGGGCCGATATCGTGGGGCAGCAGCCTACGGATCTTGCACGAACAACGCACAGCGAGGCCCATCTGTGGGCTCGAAGAAGTTGCCAGCTGAACATTTGCGCAACGTAAGGCACTACAAGTCCCATAAGCCCATCCAGGGCGTGCATCCATGCATTTAAGGGGGCGGTGCCTTACGCGCTCTTTTTGAACTGCCAAAGCCTCTGAAGAGAAGTGGGGACACTTCGAAACGCGTCAGGCATCCAGGGCAGTTTGAACAGTGAAAGGAATCGTTGTAGTGGAGGCGTGCTTACCTATGAATGGCTCCTTGTGTGCAGCTGAGGCCCGAGTGCTCCTCGTACGTTGGGTACTTGGTAGCTTTGATTTTTACGCGGTGACCCAGCCGCGGGAGGAGCACCACCCTGAGAGAAGTGGGGGCCATGCAGTCTTTATTATTGGGCCGATATCGTGGGGCAGCAGCCTACGGATCTTGCACGAACCACGCACAGCGAGGCCCATCTGTGGGCTCGAAGAAGTTGCCAGCTGAACATTTGCGCAACGTAAGGCACTACAAGTCCCATAAGCCCATCCAGGGCGTGCATCCATGCATTTAAGGGGGCGGTGCCTTACGCGCTCTTTTTGAACTGCCAAAGCCTCTGAAGAGAAGTGGGGACACTTCGAAACGCGTCAGGCATCCAGGGCAGTTTGAACAGTGAAAGGAATCGTTGTGGTGGAGGCGTGCTTACCTATGAATGGCTCCTTGTGTGCAGCTGAGGCCCGAGTGCTCCTCGTACGTTGGGTACTTGGTAGCTTTGATTTTTACGCGGTGACCCAGCCGCGGGAGGAGCACCACCCTGAGAGAAGTGGGGGCCATGTGGTCTTTATTATTGGGCCGATATCGTGGGGCAGCAGCCTACGGATCTTGCACGAACCACGCACAGCGAGGCCCATCTGTGGGCTCGAAGAAGTTGCCAGCTGAACATTTGCGCAACGTAAGGCACTACAAGTCCCATAAGCCCATCCAGGGCGTGCATCCATGCATTTAAGGGGGCGGTGCCTTACGCGCTCTTTTTGAACTGCCAAAGCCTCTGAAGAGAAGTGGGGACACTTCGAAACGCGTCAGGCATCCAGGGCAGTTTGAACAGTGAAAGGAATCGTTGTGGTGGAGGCGTGCTTACCTATGAATGGCTCCTTGTGTGCAGCTGAGGCCCGAGTGCTCCTCGTACGTTGGGTACTTGGTAGCTTTGATTTTTACGCGGTGACCCAGCCACGGGAGGAGCACCACCCTGAGAGAAGTGGGGGCCATGCGGTCTTTATTATTGGGCCGATATCGTGGGGCAGCAGCCTACGGATCTTGCACGAACCACGCACAGCGAGGCCCATCTGTGGGCTCGAAGAAGTTGCCAGCTGAACATTTGCGCAACGTAAGGCACTACAAGTCCCATAAGCCCATCCAGGGCGTGCATCCATGCATTTAAGGGGGCGGTGCCTTACGCGCTCTTTTTGAACTGCCAAAGCCTCTGAAGAGAAGTGGGGACACTTCGAAACACGTCAGGCATCCAGGGCAGTTTGAACAGTGAAAGGAATCGTTGTGGTGGAGGCGTGCTTACCTATGAATGGCTCCTTGTGTGCAGCTGAGGCCCGAGTGCTCCTCGTACGTTGGGTACTTGGTAGCTTTGATTTTTACGCGGTGACCCAGCCGCGGGAGGAGCACCACCCTGAGAGAAGTGGGGGCCATGCGGTCTTTATTATTGGGCCGATATCGTGGGGCAGCAGCCTACGGATCTTGCACGAACCACGCACAGCGAGGCCCATCTGTGGGCTCGAAGAAGTTGCCAGCTGAACATTTGCGCAACGTAAGGCACTACAAGTCCCATAAGCCCATCCAGGACGTGCATCCATGCATTTAAGGGGGCGGTGCCTTACGCGCTCTTTTTGAACTGCCAAAGCCTCTGAAGAGAAGTGGGGACACTTCGAAACGCGTCAGGCATCCAGGGCAGTTTGAACAGTGAAAGGAATCGTTGTGGTGGAGGCGTGCTTACCTATGAATGGCTCCTTGTGTGCAGCTGAGGCCCGAGTGCTCCTCGTACGTTGGGTACTTGGTAGCTTTGATTTTTACGCAGTGACCCAGCCGCGGGAGGAGCACCACCCTGAGAGAAGTGGGGGCCATGCGGTCTTTATTATTGGGCCGATATCGTGGGGCAGCAGCCTACGGATCTTGCACGAACCACGCACAGCGAGGCCCATCTGTGGGCTCGAAGAAGTTGCCAGCTGAACATTTGCGCAACGTAAGGCACTACAAGTCCCATAAGCCCATCCAGGACGTGCATCCATGCATTTAAGGGGGCGGTGCCTTACGCGCTCTTTTTGAACTGCCAAAGCCTCTGAAGAGAAGTGGGGACACTTCGAAACGCGTCAGGTATCCAGGGCAGTTTGAACAGTGAAAGGAATCGTTGTGGTGGAGGCGTGCTTACCTATGAATGGCTCCTTGTGTGCAGCTGAGGCCCGAGTGCTCCTCGTACGTTGGGTACTTGGTAGCTTTGATTTTTACGCGGTGACCCAGCCGCGGGAGGAGCACCACCCTGAGAGAAGTGGGGGCCATGCGGTCTTTATTATTGGGCCGATATCGTGGGGCAGCAGCCTACGGATCTTGCACGAACCACGCACAGCGAGGCCCATCTGTGGGCTCGAAGAAGTTGCCAGCTGAACATTTGCGCAACGTAAGGCACTACAAGTCCCATAAGCCCATCCAGGGCGTGCATCCATGCATTTAAGGGGGCGGTGCCTTACGCGCTCTTTTTGAACTGCCAAAGCCTCTGAAGAGAAGTGGGGACACTTCGAAACGCGTCAGGCATCCAGGGCAGTTTGAACAGTGAAAGGAATCGTTGTGGTGGAGGCGTGCTTACCTATGAATGGCTCCTTGTGTGCAGCTGAGGCCCGAGTGCTCCTCGTATGTTGGGTACTTGGTAGCTTTGATTTTTACGCGGTGACCCAGCCGCGGGAGGAGCACCACCCTGAGAGAAGTGGGGGCCATGCGGTCTTTATTATTGGGCCGATATCGTGGGGCAGCAGCCTACGGATCTTGCACGAACAACGCACAGCGAGGCCCATCTGTGGGCTCGAAGAAGTTGCCAGCTGAACATTTGCGCAACGTAAGGCACTACAAGTCCCATAAGCCCATCCAGGGCGTGCATCCATGCATTTAAGGGGGCGGTGCCTTACGCGCTCTTTTTGAACTGCCAAAGCCTCTGCAGAGAAGTGGGGACACTTCGAAACGCGTCAGGCATCCAGGGCAGTTTGAACAGTGAAAGGAATCGTTGTGGTGGAGGCGTGCTTACCTATGAATGGCTCCTTGTGTGCAGCTGAGGCCTGAGTGCTCCTCGTACGTTGGGTACTTGGTAGCTTTGATTTTTACGCGGTGACCCAGCCGCGGGAGGAGCACCACCCTGAGAGAAGTGGGGGCCATGCGGTCTTTATTATTGGGCCGATATCGTGGGGCAGCAGCCTACGGATCTTGCACGAACCACGCACAGCGAGGCCCATCTGTGGGCTCGAAGAAGTTGCCAGCTGAACATTTGCGCAACGTAAGGCACTACAAGTCCCATAAGCCCATCCAGGGCGTGCATCCATGCATTTAAGGGGGCGGTGCCTTACGCGCTCTTTTTGAACTGCCAAAGCCTCTGAAGAGAAGTGGGGACACTTCGAAACGCGTCAGGCATCCAGGGCAGTTTGAACAGTGAAAGGAATCGTTGTGGTGGAGGCGTGCTTACCTATGAATGGCTCCTTGTGTGCAGCTGAGGCCCGAGTGCTCCTCGTACGTTGGGTACTTGGTAGCTTTGATTTTTACGCGGTGACCCAGCCGCGGGAGGAGCACCACCCTGAGAGAAGTGGGGGCCATGCGGTCTTTATTATTGGGCCGATATCGTGGGGCAGCAGCCTACGGATCTTGCACGAACAACGCACAGCGAGGCCCATCTGTGGGCTCGAAGAAGTTGCCAGCTGAACATTTGCGCAACGTAAGGCACTACAAGTCCCATAAGCCCATCCAGGGCGTGCATCCATGCATTTAAGGGGGCGGTGCCTTACGCGCTCTTTTTGAACTGCCAAAGCCTCTGAAGAGAAGTGGGGACACTTCGAAACGTGTCAGGCATCCAGGGCAGTTTGAACAGTGAAAGGAATCGTTGTGGTGGAGGCGTGCTTACCTATGAATGGCTCCTTGTGTGCAGCTGAGGCCCGAGTGCTCCTCGTACGTTGGGTACTTGGTAGCTTTGATTTTTACGCGGTGACCCAGCCGCGGGAGGAGCACCACCCTGAGAGATGTGGGGGCCATGCGGTCTTTATTATTGGGCCGATATCGTGGGGCAGCAGCCTACGGATCTTGCACGAACCACGCACAGCGAGGCCCATCTGTGGGCTCGAAGAAGTTGCCAGCTGAACATTTGCGCAACGTAAGGCACTACAAGTCCCATAAGCCCATCCAGGGCGTGCATCCATGCATTTAAGGGGGCGGTGCCTTACGCGCTCTTTTTGAACTGCCAAAGCCTCTGAAGAGAAGTGGGGACACTTCGAAACGCGTCAGGCATCCAGGGCAGTTTGAACAGTGAAAGGAATCATTGTGGTGGAGGCGTGCTTACCTATGAATGGCTCCTTGTGTGCAGCTGAGGCCCGAGTGCTCCTCGTACGTTGGGTACTTGGTAGCTTTGATTTTTACGCGGTGACCCAGCCGCGGGAGGAGCACCACCCTGAGAGAAGTGGGGGCCATGCGGTCTTTATTATTGGGCCGATATCGTGGGGCAGCAGCCTACGGATCTTGCACGAACCACGCACAGCGAGGCCCATCTGTGGGCTCGAAGAAGTTGCCAGCTGAACATTTGCGCAACGTAAGGCACTACAAGTCCCATAAGCCCATCCAGGGCGTGCATCCATGCATTTAAGGGGGCGGTGCCTTACGCGCTCTTTTTGAACTGCCAAAGCCTCTGAAGAGAAGTGGGGACACTTCGAAACGCGTCAGGCATCCAGGGCAGTTTGAACAGTGAAAGGAATCGTTGTGGTGGAGGCGTGCTTACCTATGAATGGCTCCTTGTGTGCAGCTGAGGCCCGAGTGCTCCTCGTACGTTGGGTACTTGGTAGCTTTGATTTTTACGCGGTGACCCAGCCGCGGGAGGAGCACCACCCTGAGAGAAGTGGGGGCCATGCGGTCTTTATTATTGGGCCGATATCGTGGGGCAGCAGCCTACGGATCTTGCACGAACCACGCACAGCGAGGCCCATCTGTGGGCTCGAAGAAGTTGCCAGCTGAACATTTGCGCAACGTAAGGCACTACAAGTCCCATAAGCCCATCCAGGGCGTGCATCCATGCATTTAAGGGGGCGGTGCCTTACGCGCTCTTTTTGAACTGCCAAAGCCTCTGAAGAGAAGTGGGGACACTTCGAAACGCGTCAGGCATCCAGGGCAGTTTGAACAGTGAAAGGAATCGTTGTGGTGGAGGCGTGCTTACCTATGAATGGCTCCTTGTGTGCAGCTGAGGCCCGAGTGCTCCTCGTACGTTGGGTACTTGGTAGCTTTGATTTTTACGCGGTGACCCAGCCGCGGGAGGAGCACCACCCTGAGAGAAGTGGGGGCCATGCGGTCTTTATTATTGGGCCGATATCGTGGGGCAGCAGCCTACGGATCTTGCACGAACCACGCACAGCGAGGCCCATCTGTGGGCTCGAAGAAGTTGCCAGCTGAACATTTGCGCAACATAAGGCACTACAAGTCCCATAAGCCCATCCAGGGCGTGCATCCATGCATTTAAGGGGGCGGTGCCTTACGCGCTCTTTTTGAACTGCCAAAGCCTCTGAAGAGAAGTGGGGACACTTCGAAACGCGTCAGGCATCCAGGGCAGTTTGAAAGGAATCATTGTGGTGGAGGCGTGCTTCCCTATGAATGGCTCCTTGTGTGCAGCTGAGGCCTGAGTGCTCCTCGTACGTTGGGTACTTGGTAGCTTTGATTTTTACGCGGTGACCCAGCCGCGGGAGGAGCACCACCCTGAGAGAAGTGGGGGCCATGCGGTCTTTATTATTGGGCCGATATCGTGGGGCAGCAGCCTACGGATCTTGCACGAACCACGCACAGCGAGGCCCATCTGTGGGCTCGAAGAAGTTGCCAGCTGAACATTTGCGCAACGTAAGGCACTACAAGTCCCATAAGCCCATCCAGGGCGTGCATCCATGCATTTAAGGGGGCGGTGCCTTACGCGCTCTTTTTGAACTGCCAAAGCCTCTGAAGAGAAGTGGGGACACTTCGAAACGCGTCAGGCATCCAGGGCAGTTTGAACAGTGAAAGGAATCGTTGTGGTGGAGGCGTGCTTACCTATGAATGGCTCCTTGTGTGCAGCTGAGGCCCGAGTGCTCCTCGTACGTTGGGTACTTGGTAGCTTTGATATATATATAACACCGCAAGATCCAACAGCGGTCAAAAACCACAGAGCGGCAAAAGAGGACAGAAGCGATGGACCCGCAAACAATGATTCCAGAAGTTTCACCTCTAGCTGTCATCAACCTCACGGGCATGCAATTGAGTCCCAAGGAGGAGAAGATTTTGGCGCTTGGCCTTTCATTCTGTCCAGCAGACAATTTTAATTATGCGCAAACCCGCGTAGACATCTATAAATTTACACGCAAACTTAAGCTTCGTAAATTTTTCGAACTGAACAGAAATAAAACGAGCACCACGCAGAATGAAAACATCTCCTCAAGTCCTCCAGTAGGAACTGTGGGGGATTTTAATCTCCTTTGTGACCTGCAGCAGCTTCATGAGGAGGGTCGAATTCAGGATTCATCACAAAATGATCCTTTGCCTGTTACCAACAAACCAGGTGTGACTCCTTTCAAACCCAAGTCCACTTTCAATCCCATCATGGTCCATGATAACATAGAAATTTTCAATGAAAGAGTAACTTGCCAATTGAAATCTTTGCACAAATCAGTCAACAGTGCTCGGCAATCCCAACAACATTGGAACCATGGCTATGGGCAACTCATGAAGAAAATCCAAAATGATGACAACATCATCGTCCGCCAATCGGACAAAGGAGGTAACGTGGTGCTATGGCCAAGACGATTGTATGTGGAAGAGGCCCTATTACACCTAAATGACAGAGCTTGTTACAAGAGAACAGAGTGGAAGGTGGTAAAAGCAGCTTGGAATGACTTCTACAATATGTTGTTGGCTTGGAAGAGTGCAGGCCTCCTCAGCATTGAGGAATTGAAGTTTTTAAAGGTCAATCATCCTATCATGCCGGTTTTCTACCTGATCCCCAAAATACATAAAAATGCAGTCAAACCGCCGGGAAGACCTATCATCTCGGCCAGGGGGAGTATTTTGGAGAAGACCTCATTGTATATTAATTTTTTCTTACAGAAATATGTGAGGGGATTACCTTCGTACATACAGGACACCAATGACTTTCTGAGAAAAATCAGTGGTATCAAGTGGCAGGAGGATTTCTGGCTGATTACATTGGATGTAACCGCCCTTTATACCAGTATACATCATCAAGACGGTATCAAGGCGGTGGAACACTTTCTTAAGACTGAACCGATCTACATTATGGACCATTGTAAAATGATATCAGCTATGATTAACATCTGCCTCAATAATAACTACTTTCTGTTTCAGAATATTGTATTCCAGCAACTGAGAGGCGTAGCAATGGGGGCTTGCTTTTCCCCAAGCTACGCGTGCTTGCACATGGGCATGTGGGAGGAGCAAGTCCTTCATAAGGAGTATAGTGATGTCATGGCTAATAACATCGTTGCCTGGCATCGCTATATTGATGATCTCTTCGTGGTCTGGAACGGTTCAAAAACTTCAGCCTGTGACTTTATTCAAGCCATCAACACGAATCAGCTTAATTTACAGTTTATAGCTGTTTTGAGTCAGAATCAAGTCAACTTTCTTGATGTGGAGGTCTTTATCTCCGAAGGGAAACTCCACACCAAGCTGTATCGAAAAGCAACTGCGGGCAACACCGTGTTGCATGCACTTAGCCACCATCCTGACCATCTTATACGCAGCATCCCCTATGGGGAGATGCTGCGCATAAAACGGATCTGTAGCACGGATGAACACTGTAGGGTTGCCCAGGAACATAGCAAGCTTAGGTTTCTTGCCAGGGGATACTCCCCAACCATTCTTGATAAGGCAATATCCCGGACTAGGGCTCTAGTCAGGGATCAAATCCTGGGTATCAACACTATAGGTTCGAGCCATGAGAGCATCCCCAGTCCAGCTCCTGCCCAGGATGACACATCTAGACTGATTGTAACCTACAGTCGCCAGCACAACAACTTGCGTAAAATTATAAAGAAAAACTGGTCATTGATCCAACTAGACCCTGTGATTGGCAATAGTATAGCGAAGAATCCTGCCATCACTTTTCGCAAGGCGCGTTCTATGAGTAACATGCTGGTCAAGAGCAGTCCGGAGCTCAAGAGTAATGCAAGTAATTGGCTGCAGGCCAGCAAGGGCTTCATTAAATGCTCCACTTGCAAGGCTTGTACATTGGGCAAAAGTACGTCCAATTACATCTCTCCTTTTTCCTGCACTCCCTGTAAAATATCTAAAAAACTCACTTGCAAGACCGATTTTGCAGTGTATGTGCTGGAGTGCACGTGTGGCCTGCAATATGTTGGGAGTACCAAATTGCAGGCACACAAACGTATACTCCAGCACATGAGAGCCATCATTAATCATGATGCTTCTTACCCAGTAGCCAGGCATTTTGGTGAAAAGCACAACAGTAACCTAGAGAACCTTAGCTACTTTGTCATCGATACGATACCTCCACTTAGGCGTGGTGGTGACAGGGAAGCAATGCTTAGGAGATTGGAGACTAGATATATCCTTGAGCTAGACTCGAAGGCACCCAACGGGTTGAATTCGAGTGAGGACTTTCATACCTGGCTGTAATAGCTCTTGTTTGCTGTCTTTCACTGTCGTACTCTGGGTTACCCATTTTCAATATGTTCTTCTGCAGTTTTCAACATGTATTCAATTTTGTTTTCCCTCCTGAGTATACAGATTGTTATGACAGTTTTATCCATCTGGCTGTCACATATTCTACAAATTTGTCGTTCTTTCTTTTCTTTTATGTCTCCTCCTCTACACTAGTTAGCACTTTCACACGGAACAATTTTGTATTCTTTTATATTGGTCAGACCATCACCTTGTGCATTCTCTCATATGCATTGGTTTTCAAATTGTTTTTCCTATGACTTGATGGATATGAGGCAAGATTATGATTGAGTATAACCGGATTGATCCAGTTATTATTATTACTTTTTGCCTTTGTTGTGCAGGCATTGGTTAACCAGGGAGTTCTTTGGTGAAACCGATATAAGCTATAATTTATAGATCGATTCATTAGATCGATTTTTGCTGCACAAAATGTCTCATCAGTCATTCAATTTTAAATTTCTTTGGCCAGTGCACATGTTTTTTAAAAAGTATTTGACTTTCATTTGTGGCTTTAGAATTAATTGGAATATGAATTACAAGATGAATTAATGCATACAATTGTTTGCGCATTTGCACAGATGTATTTTACGCATTATGTTTTCTATGTCTATTGTGATGATGTCATGATCAACCTTTGCACTTGCACTTTAAAAGCTCTGGCTTCACGAGACAGCGTCATGTGATCAAGGCCTGTGGAAGGCCGAAACGCGTCCTGGCAGCGATTGGGTTTTTGATTTAATAAAAACCACTAAGCACTCATTCTGGGTCCGTGTTCGTCTCTTGCACTTAGATGCCGTGCGGTTGGTGAGGCGATTCCTTGTGGCATATATATATATATATATATATATATATATATATATATATATATATATATATATATTATCTACTGGCGGTCGCCAGTAGATAGGTATAGTTAGGACCGTGTTTCCATAGGAAATCTGCAACATTCTATTTGGAATAACCTTGGCGCCGGTTGACGAATCTCGCGAAATTTTCAAAATAGGTGGGGCGCTCCGCTCCGCTCCCACCCTGAAAGTCTCGGGGGGATTCGTCAAGCAGGAGCTGAGAAAAAAGGGGGGTCCCAAAACGCGTTTTCCCCATGCAATTTTCCATAGGGACCTTTAGTCCAAGGTACAGCCCGAACGGCTGAACAGAATTACTTGAAATTTGGCAGAGAGGTAGTCCTCAGGTCAGGGATGAGCCTTTTGCAGGTCTGGTGTCAATCTGTTCAGTAGTTCCTGAGAAAATCAAAAGTAAAATCATATACATATGTGGGCGGAGCCTAACCACACATCTCATCCTGAGATCTGATTGGCTGTCAGCACTTCATCCAAGAAGTGTTGGCAGCCATCTTGGGACCAATATACATGATAGCACCTCATTAAAAAGCATTGCAGTTAATAGAAGGTTTTAAGACTTTAGTTACATTATAAATCATTTGTTGATGGTACCATACTCATTTTAGGAATTGTGGTATGTTCTAAGGTGATTTCACCATGTGAAAAAGCCTTCTGCTGGGATATCATGATTGAGAGAAAAATATTTTCTCATGCTTTTCCCACAGAGGTTTGGAAGGTGATCTATAAGCTAAACTGAGAGCTTATTTTCTGAAAATTCACATTGTCTTTCTCAGTCATGTGAGAATGAAGTCTGACATTCTCAGTAAAACATGTACATCCAACAAGCGCAGAGACTGTCAGTTGATTCCTTTGTGTTCTACTGCAGCTTCCCAGAGTGTTCCAAAGAACAACTAGAGCGCTAACAGTCCTACTTATGATAAACGTATGGCACACCTGAAGCCATCTTGCTTGGATTAAAGTGGTAACTCTTAAAACATTCAATTTAAAAAGAAACAAAATGAGGGAGTTCATTTTTCCATAAAAAGTATGATTAGTGCTGCAGAAAGAAAAATTAGGGCACATTTTGAGTGACTTCTCAAATCCTCTTCTATTTCATGAAAAAATTCTGACATGCAGACTGAAACATGCACTTTCAATACCAGCAGCAGTTTTCCCTGGTGAGCAGTAGCTTTACTACAGTGATCTAATGAGCAAAAAGAGTACTAACATTCTGAATTTATGGCAAATGTGTGACACATCTGAATGCCTTCCTGATGGAATCAAAGTAAAAAACTGAAAGTATTTCCCACTGAGGAGACTGCAGTAAATGAGGAAATTAGGAAACTTCATAACAAATAAGTCTCCCAAGATGGCCACCAGAGACAAAAGAGCCCAAATGTAGCCCAAATATCACCCAGATGTAGCCGAAGTATAGCCCAATGACAGCATGTCCCAAAGTGTTCTTAAAAACAACTAGAGCGCTTACTGTCTTCATTATGACAAAAGTATGGCACACCTGAAGCCATCTTGATTGGAATAAACTGGTAACACTTAAAACATTTAATTTAAAAAGGAACACAATGAGGGGGTTCATTTTGCCATAGAAATTATGATTAATGCTGAAGAAACAAAATGAGGGCACATTTTGAGTGGCTTCTCAAATCCTCTTCTATTTCATTAAAAAATTCTGACATGCAGACTGAAACATGCACTTTTAATACCAGGAGCAGACTTTGAAGTACTGGGTATTTTAGACCCAGCGGTGCAGGGGCACACACCCTATGACTTCTGGGTTCACCCTGTTCCAGACCTACAGAAACACAGAGTCTTCTGGGTGAAGTCAAAGATTTGTTTATTAGCTGCAGACCAATTACAGGTATCCTAGAAGTACAACAGCGTGTATGTTCTCAGGAGACTGCTGAAAATCATAGGAACGGACTTCATCTTAAATACGCTTTTCCTTGGCTCAAGCATACATTCCTAGGTTTTATGATACGGCAATATACAAGTGTACATTACAAAGAAAAGGCAGAGTCATGATGACCATCCCACATTCCAGTTCGGCCAGCCCACAATGATTTATACAGTAAGGTTCAGATCCCACATCAGATGTAAACAGACCCCCCAATAAACATGAGCATCTCCTGTTTTGGGAAACAAGTCATAAAGCAGGAACAAGCAGGTGTGGAAGAGATTAGCCGGAGGATTGTGTAGAATGAAAGGGTTTTATGACGGGTCAAGCCCTGATGCTAATCACAGGTGGACGGAGGAAGGGGAGCTCATGAGACCGGTTTGACCTGGGGCAGCAGAGCCAGCTGCCCAGGTCACAGAGAAGTCAGAGGGAAAGCCCATGTACTGTGAGGCCCGTATTTACTCCATTATAGCCTATGTGAGGGCAATGACAAGATGGCCACTGCTTCCAAAATGGAACCCGCGTAGTGAAGCTGAATAACGTGTACACAGTGCATTCATAGCTAGAACGATATATAAAGCACTCGTACATGCCGCATTTACCATTTGCGGTTTGCTAATGCCAAGATAGACAGGGGTAGGGCCCTGTCTCTTACGCGGTCCCAAATATTAAAGTACGACAGACCCTCCTTTTGCCCTTACATAGGCAATCACTATACTCATCTTAATCCGAGTCTAGGTCAATGTCCGCAAAGTCATGGAGATGTTGCTGTAGCATCATCCTATTACTTAGTTCGTCCCTCGATACAGGTTTCTTTACACATAAGGTAGCACAGAGGCCACATATCGCAGGAGCACACTGTATGCACAGACAGAACAGGAAAAGAATGGCTAAGATCATTCCAATGACCATCAGAACTTTCCAACCCCAGGCAGATATCAATTCCCAGAACCACCCCATCAGTGACCAATCTCCCTTATCCACGTGTATGGATTCAGATATTTTATGGAGTTTGGAGATGGCTTGATACACTGTTGGAGCATTATCTGGTATGAAAATGCAGCAACTGGATTGGATGACCTTGCATACCCCACCGCGGTCTGCAAGAATAACGTCTAGAACCATGCGGTTCTGCAGAGTCATAAGGCGATCCGCTTGGAGCTCAGCTGTCAGATTACTAAGGGCACCAGCCGTTACATTGACAGTGGATTCAACCACACGTGTCAGTTGTCTCAGGTTCCTACTATTGACCATAGGTCCCCAAAACGGCAGGAAACCCAGGAAGAAGTCTCCTGCTTCCTGACCCGCAGTATCCTCCTTACTAATCACGCCTCTCACAACTCTGGTCTTGTGATAGTCAGAGGCGGCAGTAAATGTCGGCGGTAGCAAGTTCGCAATATAACATGTGCCCGAGAAATCAGGGGGCAGCCATGTATATGCTCGGTCATGACAGATGAAATATGTGCCCTTGGCAGCCAAAAACGCAGGGGAAAACTGTGATGGGAAGGTGTACGTTTCAGTACAGTCACTTCTTCCCAGTTGAGCTCTAGGATTCTGACCATTACCCTGTAAGCAGAACCGACCCATGTGGGGTACGACCCAGATTGGAGATGAAATTTTTCGCTGTCTTTCACCCAGACTAATACTATACCCCGTCGCGTTCCATCCTACATAAGGTCTCAACTCTTCTTTGGGAATGGATGAGTAGGCATCGATATCCCTACTCATATCGGCAATTCCTTTCATCAAAGCCTTATTATTGGTGATAGGTCTGATGGAACGCGGTTGGCGAGGGGAGTATGTATCTAGAGCATAGAGAAACATGGTTTGGAATGCCCATGACGATCCATTGTAACTGTACGGCAGCACCAGGTAGGGAATACCCTTGTTAATGGTATGGGGCATTAACCCACACACCCAGCAATTGGTCGTATTCATTACCAGTTGGTGCTGGTGCAAGAGCTGGATAAACGAGTTATTTACAAACTCTGATCGTCTGGTCTGTTCGTGCTCAGGCAAAGGGTGAAAAGAGTGAGAGGAGGCAGTAGAAAGAGGTATAGGCTGTTCAGTGGGTTCAATGGGCTTTTGAGCGGAGAAAAACACAAATCCTACAATAAACATTATGATACTACACAGTGTAAAAAGGCACAAAAAGACAAAACATTTACTTTTTACAATTCTACACATCCTTGCGTTAGAGTTCATTTCCTCAATCGGTCTCTCCATCTTAAAAAACTCCATCCTCTACTCGGGCCGCTCGCGGTGGATGAGTGTCTTCTGCTAAGGAGTACGCCTGTCAGTCCAGGGAAATGCCCTAGACCAACCAGAACCGTTGACCTAGCGTCTTCGGCCTGTAACCCAAAGTCTTGGCACCGCGACCCTGCGGCAGAACCCGGATGGTGGTTCGAAAAACAAAAAAATCAAGAAAGTCCTTCAGATGGGAGAGCAAAAAATGTCAAAAAGGAAATAGTGAGGAAATCTTTATTTGTCCATGGGCCTAGGTCTCAAATTATAGCGGAGACGGCCAGGTGCTGTTTGGTCTTGAAACAAAAGTTCAGGCTCAGTGGTGTCCAGTCGATTTGATGGTGGCACAGCTTCCTGCAGAATATTGTCACTCTCTTGGTCTGAAACTGTGCCTCTTATGCGTGCGTCACTGAATGGTACAAAACGAGGTACAGTGTCTGTCTCAGAGTCGGCGATACCCTCCTTGACCCACTGGTCATATGGCAGAGGCAAGGGGACTACTTTACAGTGGGTACCATGAATCCAGTGCTTCTTCCCTTTCACTCGCACTGCTGATCTTGTCGAAAGAAGAACAAGATGAGGGCCGATCCAGCGAGGCTCGTCGTTGCTCTTGCGCTGGAAATTTCGGACTAGCACCCAAGTACCAGGGTTGATAGGGTGTCCAGGAGTTTCAGAGGCTTGAGGGAGAGTATCATGTACCTGTTGGTGCAAAACACGCAGTTTAACAGTCAAATCATACAGGTAATCGAGCAGTACTGGATGCTCTATCTCACTAAATTTCGCCGGTCTTGGCACGCCCCATACATTGGCCGGACGGCCAAAAACGACCTCATAGGGACTAAGTCCCACTCGTGAGTGTATGGTCATTCTGGTGGACAGGAGTGCTAGAGGCAGAGCGTCAGGCCATTTAAGACCGGTGCTCGCCTGGATTTTGGCCAGCTTGAGCTTTAAGGCTCCATTGTAGCGTTCTACTAATCCAGCTGATTGGGGGTGATTTGCAGCATGGAACTTCTGCTTTATCCCTAGCCCTTCACATACATTCTTCATCACTTTACCCACAAACTCACTTCCATTATCACACCATACCATTCCTGGCATCCCAAACCTAGGGAAAAACTCTTTCACAAGGGCTTTGGCTGTGGATAGGGCAGTGTTATCTTTCAGAGGATAAGCCTCTATCCATTTTGAGAAAGCACAAACAACCACCAGTACATATTTCAGGTTGTTGCACCTTTCCATGTGAATAAAGTCCAGCTGCAAAACTTCGAATGGACATGATGGGGGTGCAAAATGACCAGCTGGAGTTGGGGTTCCCCTACCAGGGTTGTACTTCAAGCATACTATGCAATTCTTGACCACATTCTCTGCACACTTGGGAATCCCAGCATTCTGCCATACTGGAGCGAACAACTTACATATACCTTTCGTACTGATATGTGCCATTCCATGTGCCATAGTAACCACTGGAAGCACATATGCATCAGGCAACAACCATCGCCTATGTTCTGTCAGATCAATCCAACAACCATTCTCATCCAACTTACCCATACTTTCTCTCCACTTGCTTAACTCTTCCTCTGTGGCTTCAGCTTGAAGCGACTTCACACTCTCTATTGTGTTCTCACACATTCCCACATCATTAACCCATCTTGCGGGGCCTGCAACATACATTCTAGTCTTCACATTCTGTGCTGTTTCTTTCGCGGTCTCATCAGCAAACGCATTCCCACGTCCAACATCATCTGTGACTCTCCTGTGCGCACTGCATTTCATGATCGCAACTTGCAACGGTAGGGTCAGTGACTCAAGGAGATCATTCACCAACTTGCCATTCTGAATTTTAGCTCCATGCGACGTCAGGAACCCACGCTCCTTCCACAGTCGCCCAAAATTATGAGCCACGCCAAAGGCGTACTGGCTATCTGTGTATATATTCACTCTCATTCCTTCAGACAACACACATGCTCTCGTGAGGGCGATTAATTCCGCTGCTTGGGCCGAATTATGTGGCACTTGTGCAGTTTCCACGACCGTGTGCAAAGTCGTGATAGCATATGCAGCAGTCGTGTCACCATTAGGGAGCTTGAAACATGACCCATCTACCCATAAAGTGCCATCACACTCAGTCAGGGGAGTATCTTTTAGATCTACTCTCCCTTTCGTCTCTTCTTCTGTTCTGAACAGACAGTCATGTTGCTCAATCTCATCTGAGTCTGCTGGAATTGGCAACAATGTAGCTGGATTCAGCATATTGCATCTCTTTATGTGTATGTGATTTGCTAACAGTGTAAGTTCATAACCTGATAACCGCGCACTAGTCAAGTGTTGTGTTTTGGTCCTATTTAATAATGTGTCTACAGCGTGTGGAACCATAACAATCAATGTATTGTCCATTACCAAACCAGCAGATTGTCGGATAGACATTGCTGCAGCAGCTGTCGCTCTCAGACAGCTTGGCAATGCCCTTGCTACAGGGTCCAAGGTTGATGAAAAATATGCGCATGGGCGCGGTCTGTCACCAAAAGGCTGTGTTAACACTGACAACGCACATCCATCTTTCTCGTGAACATACAATGTAAAAGGCTTACTGTAGTCAGGGGTACCCAACACAGGTGCTGAACATAATGCATTACGCAATTCCACAAAACTTTTCTGGCACTCTTCAGACCATGGGATAGGATTCGGTGTGTCTTTGCATGTTAAGGCTACTAAAGGTTTTGCCAATAAAGAAAAACTAGGAATCCAATGCCTACAGTATGAAGTGATGCCCAAGAAAGCACGTACTTCTCTCTGTGTTCTTGGCACACTCAACTGTGCAATGGCTTGAATTCTTTCTGGGGTCAGTTTCCTTCCCTCCTTCGATAAGAGATGACCTAAGTAGGTCACTTCTTGTCGACAATATTGCAGCTTAGAGAGAGACACTTTGTGATGAAAAGCGGATAAATGGCGCAACAGTGACAATGTGGCTTCTTTACAAATCTTCTCAGTATCCGCAGCGATTAGTAAATCGTCCACGTACTGAATCAGGATAGCGCCACTAGGTAAAACAAGTGCATCAAGCTGCGCTTTCAAAGCCTGACTGTATATGGATGGACTCTCACAGTAGCCCTGGGGAGCGCGTTTGAAGCGGAAGCTTCGGCCTCCCAGACTAAAACCAAAAATGTCCCTGCTCTCTTCTGCAATTGGGATACTAAAGAAAGCATTCTTTAAATCAATCACTGAAAACCATGCAGCAGAGGCTGGAATCATCGTTAACAAGGCAGTTATATCGGGGACAACCGGAAACTGTGGCACAACAATCTTATTAACCTCTCTGAGATCGATCACAAATCTGTAAACAGGTGGCTGTGAAGGATCCGTTCGTTTTAAGACACGTAAAATCGGACTATTGCAAACGTTGCCTCTTGTCTCTTCAATCACACCCTTATTAATCAAGTCGCTGACAATGTCTAACAATGCTTTCTGCCCTTCATTAGAGATCTTGTACTGGGGAATACGTGGCAGTCTGACATTAGCCTTTAGAGTCACCACATATGGCGGTATCTCCAAGAGGCCCACATCATTGGGACCAGTAGCCCAAAGGGCATCCGGAAGGGATGACAATTCAGGTGGCATTGTATTTTTAGACAAATACATTGGGGAAATCACTTTCTTGCCTAATGTAAGTTGTACTCCTGAAGGAGAACAATACAGTGTAGCGTGCAATCTTTTCAACAAATCTAATCCCAGCAAATTCTCACCACAACCCGTTGTCAGAATCAGGGGTGCTTTCAGCTCGCAAGGTCCAACAGAAAGTGACATGGGACTAGAAATCGGGTTCCTAACAGGGGCGCCAGAAAAACCTACTGAAACATTTATATCGCCAGACAAAGGTGCGCCAGGGAGTTTTGAATGCATGATTGAACTCTTTGCAGCACCAGTGTCTAGCAGAAAAGGCTCCGTTACATTTGCTGTAGTCACCTCAACATACGGTCCACTCTGATCCACTGGCACTGAAACAACTCCCTCTCTCTGTCTACGGCTGTCCTAGTAATCATTATTTTCTGCATCACCGTCCTCTGCATAATAATAATTATTATAATACTGGGCCGTATTACTAGTCACGTTAGCTTGCTGATCAAAGCTATTGATGGTACTCTGAGGCGGCAGAGGACGCGCGTTCTGGGGAACACTTCCACGCCCTCTGCCTCTAGGAGCTTGCTGACCACCCCTACCTCTGGCGCCATACATATTGCCGTTCCGCTGCATCAATTTAGGGCAACTGTATTTAAAATGACCTTCCTCTTTGCAGTATGAACATTGGTTGGGACCTACAAAGACACGTGGTTGGTAATACCCATTCATTTGCGAGTTGTTCTGAAACTGTTGGGGTTGGTGATAGACACCTTGGGGTTGCCTATAATTATTCTGACCTCCACGTGGCGGATAGGCCTGCTGTAAAAGGACCTTTGTCTTTAGTTCCTTCGTTTTCTTCTCTGTTCTATCTTTCTCGTCTTTATCTCTATTTTCATAATACTGTGCAGTAGCCAGTATTTGCGCTGAAGAAGAAACAGCCCAAGAACTTTCTGAATCCTTTAACTTTTTACACAGGTCAGGAAGTAGATTCTGCACAAACTTATCCACAAACAGCCGTTGGCCACCCTCAGTACTCATATCCTGCCCACTGTGGTCAATAAACGTTTCTTCAAACCTAGTAAAGAAGTCTGACACTGTCTCATCTTTCTTCTGCTTGCATGCAGATAACTTGTCCCAATTTACGCGCATCGCAGGCATTATTGTCTTCATATAAGTGATGATTCTACCAGGCAGTTCAGCTACTAAAGGTTCTGGTTTCGCACCACCAGTTTGTCTAGCATCAGCAGCAACAATGTTAGCCCATGTATCCCCTAGTTCTGCATTGTGATCTACATTACGAATTGACCCCCATAGAGGCTGTGGAACAACATTACCAAACAACATGTCTATGTCGGCCAGATTCATAATGCATGACCCTGCCGTCTGTGACAACTCTTTATAATAACCTGCTGGGTTTTTACGGGGATCAGGCAAGGACTGCTTAAGCGCTAACACCTCAGAGCGCTTCCATGGAACATGCACCCAAACACGCTGGAAATGCGCTGCCACAGCGGGGTTACCACCGGCAGCTGCAACCGCTTCCTTCCATACCGGGGGAACTTCTCTCATAGGGTATTGTCGCGCTTTTGCCTTTTTCCCCACAAGGACATCTTGTTCAAACAATGACTGTTGGCAATCATCATTCCTAAAGGACAATACAACCGCAACTGCTTTATCTACTTCGCGGTCCACAATTATACCAGTTCCAAAATCGAACCTCACTCTACACAATTCCTGCGGGTTCGGATTTTTACCACTATCCTCCAATTCTTCACAGAGAATTTCGCACATTTTCTCGAACACATATCTCTGTTTCGGGGCATCCCATTGATGGAAAACGTTGACAACTGATTCCACATTATACAGTGAAGGGAAAACGATCCATCTACGCGCCATGTTATCTATTACCTTTTTCTCATCGGGGTTAGGTAATTGGCTACGCAATTGCTTACGCTGTAAACCAGGAGTCGCACCAGATGACTCAAAGAGAGGAGACATTAATGTAGTAACCACATTAGCTAAGCGCTGTCGCGCTGAAGGAGAAGCTGAGGCGAGAACAGGGGGAAAAACAGAGGGAAGAAAAGAGGATGTAGAGACAGGTACTGGAGTGGTGGAATGAAGAGTGTCAGGGGAGGCAGCTGCCGTATTAGGCAAAGTCGCAGGAAGTGCGGGGGCAGTTGGAAGCACAACTGGCGGTCCTTGAGAGGGCTGCGCTACAGGGATAGGAACCGGCTGCAAAGCAGCTGGCGGTAGCGGCAAGGCTTGCAGTATATTCACTGGAGGTGGCATATTCACAAGCTGGGGAGGCGCCGTGGCAGTTTGAGCATACGGGGGTGTTGAACTCAACAAATGTGACATCAGGGGATCTTTCTCCTTTTCTTCTAACTCATTCTGCTTAGAATGTGGCAAAGCTGGGTAACATTTGTCAATCCCTAACTTATGCTGCCTGTGCAATTGCTCATTCATCTGTTCCTCCTCATTGTCCTTGAATCGTACAGCTGCTTGCATTACTGTCATACCTTTCTCCCTCTTATTCTTTTTCGCTAACTTAATTTCCTTTTGTTTGGCTTCCTTTCGCCATAAGCGGAAAGAGTCAAACATCACCGGCCGGGCTTTCTTCTTAAACAATTTAATTTCCAAATTATCTAAAATATCGGTATCAAAACTACCATTTTGGGGCCATTTTAAAACACCGTCTTTCCTAGTGTAGTGGATCCACACTTCGTTATATGCAATGGGGCCTACACCATGTTTTACATAGAGCTCATAAGTTGGAGTTCCAACCGGAGGAACCGGACATGATTCCTCTAGCTGGAAATATTTTCCACAACCCAAACAGAATAATCTACCAAATAGTCCAGAACCAGGCATCTTTGCTCACTAGTCTAGATCCAAACGTCAAAGGATTATCGATTACGATATTCTCGTGAATACACGAGTCCTCTGGTTTTGGCGTTTGCAAACTCCAAAGTACCAAATTACCAAATCAAACGATCCCGAAGGATACCAAAAACAAATGGGAGACGCTCCACTTATACTTAACTGAATATTGCTGATCGATGGCGTCACCAGAAGACTCTCTCGATTGTTTCGCTCTCTCAAATTCGTCAAGGGTCCAAAACAGGTCGATTAATCAGGGCAGCAGTCCTTCGTAGCTGTCGGGACGCGGAGAACCTCGCAGAAAAGACTTTCGGACCACGTCGACATGCAGGGGTCGATGAAGTGGCGGCCTTCCTCCGGAATTTCCACACGAAGCTACTCACGAATCTCTGGTTTGGACTGGTACCGCTGAAATCGTCCCGAGTTGGGCGCCAAACTGAAGTACTGGGTATTTTAGACCCAGCGGTGCAGGGGCACACACCCTATGACTTCTGGGTTCACCCTGTTCCAGACCTACAGAAACACAGAGTCTTCTGGGTGAAGTCAAAGATTCGTTTATTGGCTGCAGACCAATTACAGGTATCCTAGAAGTACAACAGCGTGTATGTTCTCAGGAGACTGCTGAAAATCATAGGAACGGACTTCATCTTAAATACGCTTTTCCTTGCCTCAAGCATACATTCCTAGGTTTTATGATACGGCAATATACAAGTGTACATTACAAAGAAAAGGCAGAGTCATGATGACCATCCCACATTCCAGTTCGGCCAGCCCACAATGATTTATACAGTAAGGTTCAGATCCCACATCAGATGTAAACAGACCCCCCAATAAACATGAGCATCTCCTGTTTTGGGAAACAAGTCATAAAGCAGGAACAAGCAGGTGTGGAAGAGATTAGCCGGAGGATTGTGTAGAATGAAAGGGTTTTATGACGGGTCAAGCCCTGATGCTAATCACAGGTGGACGGAGGAAGGGGAGCTTGTGAGACCGGTTTGACCTGGGGCAGCAGAGCCAGCTGCCCAGGTCACAGAGAAGTCAGAGGGAAAGCCCATGTACTGTGAGGCCCGTATTTACTCCATTATAGCCTATGTGAGGGCAATGACAAGATGGCCACTGCTTCCAAAATGGAACCCGCGTAGTGAACCTGAATAACGTGTACACAGTGCATTCATAGCTAGAACGATATATAAAGCACTCGTACATGCCGCATTTACCATTTGCGGTTCGCTAATGCCAAGATAGACAGGGGTAGGGCCCTGTCCCCTACGCGGTCCCGAATATTAAAGTACAACAACTTCCATGGTGAACAGTAGTTTTACTACAGTGATCTAATGAGCAACTAGAGTGCTAACATTCAGAATTTATGGCAAATGTGTGACATATCTGAATACCTTCATGATGGAATCAAAGTAAAAAACTGAAAGCATTTCCTACTGAGGAGACTGCAGTACATGAGGAAATTAGGAGACTTCATAACAAATAAATCTCCCAAGATGGCCACCGGAGACAAAAGAGCCCAAATGTAGCCCAAAATCCCCCAGATGTAGCCTCAATATAGCCCAATGACAGAAGTGTGCAAAACACTTATTATTTTGTGTGTTTGCAGTGTTATATAGTGCAGACTTGTCAGGTATTGGAGTGCTTTACATGAGCATTGGTTACATCACACAAGAACAAATTCATTTTGGTTGTAGACATGGGGAGACTAAGTGATTTGACCAGAATCACAGAATGTCGAGCTGAAGCAGAAACTCCAACCTGGTTCCCCAGTTGCAAAGTCTGCAGTTCTGGAAGTAACACCACATCCTCTCCCCTAAGTGCAACATTTAATCAAGTGGTCAACTGGATAAAAAAACATAAAGGTAACAAATAATTTAAAAGTGCTTTGTCGCTATTTGAAAACTCAGAAAATATGTCCTTATTTTAGTCTTTTAGAGTACTAACCATAATTTTGATGCCAATAAGACCCTCTCATATATGTAATTTCTAAAGGAAATGCTCTAGGTATTACAGTTTTGATTACATCAAGATGACGTCAGGCGTTCCACACTTTTGTAATTAATATAGAATGTTAGCAATCTAGTTGTTCATTAGGATACTGTTGAGAGGCAGAGGCCAGGGGCACGGACTCTCAAAATTGAAGGCAGGTAGGAGGGTGCAAAGGCAACAATTTAACCACACTGAGCAGGCAGGAAGGGCCGTGGCAGCACAGCAGACTATGGAGGGCAGTGGAAAGGGGGGCAGGGGCAACAAACCAACAATACAGGACTTGCAAGAGAGGCTGTGGCAATGTAATAGACCATTGTGGGCAGAAGGAAGAGGCAATGGTAGTACAACCATACATGCCAACAGACCCGATTCAGCCAGGAAATGTCCAATGTTTTTAAGCTCAAATGGGCTTTCTTTGATCTGTCTCCTGTCTACAATCTCCTATTTTTCAATGTAAGGGGAAAATCAATACCCCAGTTTTTTTTCAAAATCTCCCTCTTACCAAGTTCAAAATGTTCGCAAGTATGGAACATTGGATCATGGAAGGAAATGGGGTAGGGACATGGACTTGGATAACAGAGGACAGGAGGGACATGGAGAGGTGCACCAAACTGACCCTGCAGGGCAGGCATCAGGGTTTGAAACAGCACAATAAACCACACAGGGCATGCGGGACGGGAGTGCAGCACAACAATCCATAGAAAGCAAGAGGGAGGGGACAGAACCATGCACATGGACAACAGAGAACAGAGGGGCAAGAGGCAATGGTAGCTAGCTAACCATAATAGACAGACAGGAGAGAAAGCTGCAGCATAACAGACCATAAAGGGCAGGAGGGACGGATCAGGGGCATTACAATGGAACAGACAAGCCAGGAGGGAGGAAGTAAGGGTCTGCACATGTAAACAAAGGGCTGGGGGCAAGGGGGCAGGGCAGGAGCAGCAAGATAGCCATGGAGGTCAGGCAGGATGGGCACTAGAAGCAAGACACACCATGAAGAGCAACAGTGAGACTGTGATGGAATACACACAGACCATGGAGGGAAGGTGCGAGGGGGTCAGGGGCAGCTAACTGACCCCACAGGGAAGGTGGGAGGGGCCATAGCAGCACAGAAGACCATGCATGGCAAGTGGGAGGGTTAGTGGCAGCACAATGGCTATGATGGGCAAGAAGGAGGGTGCAGGGGCATGCACAAAGGACGATGGAGAATAGAAGGGAGGGTCAGGACCTGTGCACAGACAAGAAAGTTCAGGGGAAGGGGCCTCACAACAGACAGCACGGGGCAGGCAGGAGGAGCAGTTGCAGCACAACAGACCAGGGAGGGCAGAAGGGTGTGGCAGTACACTGGACCATGTAGGACAGGAGGAAGAGGATAGGGGCATGGCATGTGGACAGGCAGGGTGGAGGTGGCAGGGACAGGTTACAGTCATCTGACAATGCTAGGCAGGTGGGAGGGGAGTGGCAGCTCAACAGAACACCCAGAGTAGATAGGAGTGGCAGGTCCATGGAACATGGTGGGCAAAAAGGATGGAGCAGGGGCATGCACAAAGACATCGGAGGGCAGGGGGAAGGAGAATAGGGGCAGCAAGCTAAGCACAGAGTTTAAGCAGGAGGTCAATGATGGGGCATAGAATTGGGCAATGGAGGGCAGGAGGAGTGGACTGGTACATCATACTAAATTGAGGGCAGTGGCAGCACATCAGACCATGCATGGCAGGAGGGAGGAAGCTAGTCCATGGATTAACACAACAGAGGATAGGGAGGAGGGGGATGGGGCAACAAGCTAACTGTTCAGAGAAGGCGGGTATTAGGAACTTTATTGTTTTTAAAACGTGTGTCTGTGCGAACTACTTAAAATATGAACAATTATGCAGCATAATCTCACTTTTATTCAGAAAGAAGAGGACGTTTGTGACTGTGACTCCGGGCTCACTTGGCAGAAACACCCCCTGACCCTCCACCCCCTATCGCAAAATGTAATTCCCGTGAAAATGGTAGGTGAACACAGTGTTATATAGAACATAGTCCTGAGAGCACGATTGAAAATGAAAACTAGATATAGTGTATGGTATAAACTATGCACCAAAAAGTGTGATATAAGATGAACCGGGCGTGAAATATAATATGCAATACATTGTGCGCAATGACAGATTAATTGGAGAGCGCGAGATAGCACAGGCACTAGCGCGTGCTATGCGATATGCGCCTTGGAGTGTAATGTGCACAGGCAAGTGTTGTGTAACCTAACTAGTCTCTAAAGTTGTAATATAAAATATGTGCTGGGGAGTGTAACGTTGCATATGCACTGTGACAAAGATATGGATCCCATATTGTAATATGTATGGCATAGCACTGTGCGTTATAACATAGGCATCGAGGAAGGCACGTTAGATGGGGCAATATAACCCGTGCGAAGACAAGTGTGGCATGACATATTCACGGGGTGGTGTTACAGTGCACATGGGCTAGAGAGTGTCATGGCATATGCACTAGCTGGTGGAATACAACACAGAGGTGTGTGGCACTCAGCAGGCAATGGTGGGTGTAACACAGCATTGGGCTCTGCCAGGAGCGCGCTGTAACTCTCAAGTGATGTTCGTCCCCTTTCTAGAGAGTAAATTAAAAAGTATTACACATCCGGCAGTGGATGTGTGTTTTATTAACCGTAAGGGGGGTTTCTTGCATAGTTTTGGTCGAATTTTTGTCGAATCCCCTTTGAATGGCTTGGTGTGCATGTGTATTAAATGTGCACGTCAATAGCTACCCATGTTTGTATAAATAAACGACAAGGCTGTCTATCGGGATTAGGCACGGTAGGGCATCAGACATGTCAGAGCTTCACTAGTGGTGTAAATACATTCCACGTGGATTCATTGTATGCATAGTCGGCTTTTAATGAATATCACGCACATCGTCATGGTGATAGGTACGTACAGTTTGTCCAGCATGTCCTAGGTGTGTCTATAAATAAATTTTTTTTTAAAATAATAAAAAAAACAGTGGCCGGCCCTGGGGATTGGGGTAAAAAAAATATAATTAGGAGACAGGCCCTGGGGGATGGGGTCATCAGGGCCAATAAATTAGAATAAGAAGGGGAACCACACAGCCCCCCTTCTTAAAAAATTAAGATAAATAAAAGATTGGCATTGTGCCGGAGGCCACGCCCCCTCCTTGCAGCACTCTGCAAACGCGCCCCCCTGGCGAGTTGTAAGTTGGGGAATTAATTCCTCTTCAATACTGAGGGTCCCTGAGGGCCAACTAGCCCAACAGGCATCTCCAGTATGTGCCAGGGAGCTGCGCTGCAGACAGGTGTTCTGAGGCCAAGCCCCTTTTTACACCTCTCTGCAACGCAGCTCTGTGGCGCTTACTGGAGGTACCTAGTGGTCTAGTTTGACCCTAGGGACCTTTAGGATTCAAGGGGACTTAATCTCTCAACTTAGAACAGCCACAGGGCGCGTTTAGACAGTGGTGAAGGGAGGGGACGGGGCCTGAGGTGACGTGTGCAAACACGCACTATGGCACGTTTTAAATTGGGGATATAATTTCCCTTCAATACTGAGGGCCCCTGGGGGCTAACTAGCCCACCAAGTGCTTCCAGTAAGCGCCACTGAGCTGCATTGCAGAGAGATGGTCCAGGCCGTGCCACTTTTTACACCTCCCTGCAACGCAGCTCTGTGGCACTTACTGGAGGTACCTAGTGGGCTAGTTGGACCCTAGGGACCCTCAGGATTCAAATGAACTTAATCTCCCAACTAAAAACGGACACAGGGCTTGTTTACACAGTGGTGAAGGGAGGGGACGGGGCCTGAGTTAACGTGTGCAAAAATGCCCTGTGGCCTGTTTTAAGAGGTAGTTTTAATCCCCCTGCCCTATTATATACTAGGGGCTTACAGAGGAGGTCATGCTAATCACAGGGGGACCCCAACGCATAATGTTCCCTAGTGTATGTAGGTGTTTTCACTGTATTCTAAGTGTCTTTTAACATAGCACTGGCTCTAGGACTGGTTAGTCAGACTCAGTTACCACCAGTATCCGCCTGAAAAAGTTGAGGGTACAGGATGATTTTGCAACAAGGCTTCTTTCTGCTCTTCTTTTTGTTCTTTCTGCACGTTATCCTTCTTCCTGCACTTTTCTTCGTCTTTGAGGACTTCTGTTGCTTCTTTCTGCACTTCTTTTTTTTCTTTCTGTGCATTTTTTCTTCTTTCTTTACATGTCCTAGCTCTGTAGGCATAGTTAGAAATTAGCATTTAAAAAACCTTTGAAATTCACAGAAAAAAACATAGGTTTCAGGCACGTTATAGTTAGGAATTAGCATTTAAAAAACCTCCGAAATTCACTGAAAAAACAATAGGTTTCAGGGGTGTTATAGTTAGCTGGACTTTTCACTTGTACAAAACCATTGAAATCCCCCCGTTATAATTAGTTCAGCTAACTATAACTCGCGCGCCCACAATGCACTGCTGATGACGTCACATATTACATCACTCATGACATGGTCAGTGACATCACTCATGACATCACTGATGACATCTCAAATGACATCACTGATGACATCATCCTTGTGATAGAGTGGCAGACCTCCTCTCACCCTAATATAACCTTTGATACACACATTCAAAAATAGAGACTAACATTTTCAAAACAATGGACATACCAATACCAGTTACAACAACCTCTTCAGTAATTCTAAGATCCACATACACATCCACTCATTCACCAACAGTCCTATACAGTCACTCATACATGTACTCACTCATCATATGTACTCATACATCCTGTTACACAATGCCACTCATCCATAGAGTTACTCTCACACATAGTCACTCATGCTAATAAAGAATCAAACATACATTTACTTGCATATACAGTTATACACACACCACCACACTTACTTCTACGGAAACTTACACATACTTAGTCTTTTAAACAATCACTTATAGAAACACATACTTATTCATACAGGAACTCTTTCAATCTCTCACTCTCACATATACTCACTTATATACACCAATAGTCACATATACTAGTTTAAAACATATGTAGTTACTCATAAAGACACTATTGAGACAGTCATTCACTCACTAACACACCCATACACACACTCATCCACCTATACAGTCCTGCACACATGCTGTCTCCAACACATACAAACAGTGAGTCACTCATTCATGCACCTATGCACTACGTAATACCCCCCACTGAACCATGCAGACACTCAGACTGATACTCAAAAAAACAACTAATAACCTATATAGACACCCATGTAGCTACTCACCAACCCATGCAGCCACTTATACACAAAGTGAGAGACTGATACAGATATTTACATATTTAAACATTACTCACTAAGCCATGTATTCACTATGATACACTTAATCAGTCAGTTACACAATCAATTTTTCAAAAACAAATCATCCATTTAGACACTTATATACCCATTTATTCTTCCATGGACCTTGAGATATACATATATAAAACATTTAATTTTCAGAAAAACACACACTCACTGGATGATGTCATCAGTGATGTCATCAGTGATGTCATTTGAGATGTCATCAGTGATGTCATGAGTGATGTCACTGACCATGTCATGAGTGATGTAATATGTGACGTCATCAGCAGTGCATTGCGGGCACGCGAGTTATAGTTAGCTGAACTAACTATAACGGGGGGATTTCAATGGTTTTGTACAAGTGAAAAGTCCAGCTAACTATAACACCCCTGAAACCTATGGTTTTTTCAGTGAATTTTTGAGGTTTTTTATATGCTAATTCCTAACTATAACGTGCCTGAAACCTATGTTTTTTTCTGTGATTATATATATATATATATATATAAATAGTCCTTTCCGCTCTTCTCTCGGCGGAAATGTAGGCACGGACCTCTCGCCTCCCAAAAATAGTCGATCCACAAGCAAAAGGTGGGTGAAGCAAAAGAGTTTAATACCCAAAGTTTTTAAAACGAATAAATATTCGGACCAGTGTCCTCCATGACGCGTTTCGCTCCACACAGGGAGCTTGATCACATATTGATCACAGCTTGATATATATATAAAACAGTACAATTTCAGGCATAGAGTGATGCATACATTATACAAAAAAGACATAGAGAACTCTAGATAGTTCTATGTTTAGGTGGAAAGCAGTCCCTGTATAGAGCATCCTCAACACCAGCGACACTCTAGATTCGCCGAGACAGAAAGGGGCAAAGTCTTTTGACATTTCTACTGCAAAGTCTTTAAGCATAGGACTAGCACAGTGCCATCCGTGCCGAGCTGGAAAATTACAAAAGCCTCTTACCGCTCCATGCACAGTATTAGAGCATAGAATTTGTGAAATACCAACCAAGCCACCCTGAAATGAATAAAAGCAACCCTGACACGTGTTACCTTCAGAGAGGTAAAGCTTTGCCCAGACACAAGGGAGCACCCATTGTAATTCAAAACAATTCCCTTTCAGGCATAGAGTGACATATAAATTATGCAAAAAAGAAGCAGACAACTCTAGGTAGGTCTCAAGTTTAGGTGGAAAGCAGCTCCTGTGTAGAGCACGCTCAAAACCAGCAACACTCTAGATTTGCTCACCTCAAATGACTGCTTTTCTATCAAAGTAAGCAGATGATTAGCACAGTGCTATCCATGCAGAGATAGAAAGGGACAAAGTCTTTTGCCATTTCCACAGGAAAGCATAGGACTAGCACAGATCCATCCACGGCACTGTGCTAGTCTTCTGCTTGACAAAAGTGCTTTATAACTCCAGGCACAGTAGTACAGCTTTGAATTGGTAAAATGCCAACCTGAAATGAATAAAAAAAAACCCTGACATGTGTTTGACACTGTAATTATCCTATGCTTAAAGACTTTGATAAAAAAGCAGACATTCAAGGTGAGCAAACCTAGGAGCGGCCCCCCTCCCAGGCCATTTTCAGCCCCGGGGACCCTATCCCCTGGGGCTAGGCCTTTGTTTATATTTCTTATAAAGGGTCATGCAGTCCCCCTCCCCACGTCGATTTCGGCCCCAGGAACCTCAACCCATGGTGCCCGGACATTTCTTTTTTTTTCTTTTAAAGGGAGGGGGGCCGAGCAGCCCCCTCTCGGACCATTTTTGGCCCCGGGGACCCCATCCTCTGGAGCATGGCCACCTCCTTGGGGTCCGTGGGGATGCCTGGATCCCTGCTGTCCCAGCCCGCGCCCGCCTCCTGCGAAAGCCGGCTTTGCTTTTTACACCCAGGGAGCTGCTAAGATGCAGCTCCCTGGGTGTTAAAAGCTAAGTTCTCCACTTTGACCAACGAATGCAAAATGCTCTTGCTTGTTCAAACAGGAACACTTGTATGCTATGGGATAGCGGGAGCAGTGATCCTACCATCCTATAGCTATGTGCAATGTCCCGGGGTGGGCACCCTGGGACATTGCTGGGACCGGCCCTGGGGGAGTGGCAGTCCCCTGGGCCATTTAAAGCTCCAGGAAGGGCACTGCATGGTCCCCTTCCCATTTTTAAAATAGCCCTGGGGAGGTGGTGGTCCCTGGGGCAGTGGGGGGGTGCGTGGCCCCCCACATTTTTATTTATGAGCCCCATAAAGGTGGTGGTCCCTGGGGCTGCATGGGGTGCCGGAGCCCCCCACACATTTTTTTCAGTAAAGCCCCAGGAGGTGGCGGGCCCTGGGCTGCAGGGGGGCTGCAGCCCCTGCATTATTAATTAAATTGCCACAGGGACGAAGCACAGGTGCCCCCAACGCATATTTTGTAAATATATCCCATGGGATGTGGTGGTCCCTGAGGCTCTGCATCTTTATTTGTTATTGCCCCAGTACCAGGCCCACCTGGGGGCCTAAAGTAAACAAAGCGCAGACGCCTGCACTTCATTTTTTCGTAATTTTCTGCAGGATTTGCGCATCTAACGTGAATCCTGACGTTTTTTGTTTAAATGCTTTTTTTTGGCAATGGTGGTCCCTGTGGGACCCCCTGAACAGGCCTAAGTGGTCGGGGGCTTCTACTCTGCCCCCTTTTCTTGTTTTTAAAGGTTTTTTCTTGTTACTCAGTTCAACCGAGTCACAAGATGGCTACCAAAACTTCCTGGTTGAAAGTGTTGGCAGCCAATCAGAGCTCAGGCACGAGATTGGGAGGGTTCACGGAACCACCACGGCCTTGGATGTATATCTGAGAAATCTTTAATTCTCTCAAAACTACTGAACGAATTTACACCATTTACCAAAAAGAGTGCCTTCTGGACCAAGAGTTACGTTTTTACCAAATTTGGTGTAATTCTGTTAAGCAGTTCGGCTGCAGCTGTGTCTAAAGCTTCCTATGGAAATTAACATGGAGAAAAAGCATTTTGGATCCCCCTTTTTCTCAGCCCCGATTGACAGATCACCCCAAAATTTTCAAGACAAGAGCTGAAGTGAGCGTAAAATTAGTTTTGAATATTTTGTGAAGATTCGTCAAACAATGCCAAAGTTATTGGCAAATCAAAAACTGTTTTTTGATAGAAATCAGGTCCTAACTATAACTACCTATTGGTGACCGCCAGTAGGGGAAATATATATATATATTGGCCCTGTTTGCAAAACTTTCCCCAAAAATGTTTATCCATCTCAGCTCTTTCCTGGAAAATGTCAGGGTGATCCGTTAAGCGGGGGCCGAGAAAAAAGGGGGATCCCAAAAGCCTCATGCATTTTCCATGGACTTATTTATGACAGGCTACAGCAAAAACTGCTGAACGTAATTATACCAAATTCAGCAGGAAGATAAAACTCAGGCCTCAGGTTGTGCTTTTTGTGATTTGGTGTACACCCGTTTGGTAGTTTTTGTGATATTAAGGGTCAAATAAATATGGATACTTTTAATGGTTGGGTTCGCAAGAGTCTCACGAGCTTCCCTCAAGAGAGAAAATTAAAAAATGGTGTCCTGAGATTGGGCGAGAGGACTGTTTTTCCTGTGAGCATTCATGCTCTTGGTGGAGTCAGTCCTGGTGCTCTGAATGGCTGGCTGTTACAGTTATAGAAATGAAATGACAACTGTTACTGTTTACTGTGAAAAATTGCAAGCGTTGTGGAAATGAAGTAAAAAAGCTGTACAGGGGGCAATGGAAAGGCATCATGTCCCCCTACACTTGAAGAGAAGGGGCAGATTTATCAGGAAAGTGACTCAGTGCATGCCGCGAGCCATTTGGCTGTGCCACACTGAGTCACTTTCAAAGCACAGGGATGCAACATATTTACAAAAATATGTTGCATCTCTGTGCTTCCCCCTGCACTGGAGAACAAACTGCTGCCATGCGCCGGCACAGGCACCCTTGCACCATGGTGCAAGGATGCCTGCATCTTAGGGAGATTGTTTATGTGCAGGAAGGGTTCCCTTCCTGCACATAAACATTCAGAAATTGCATTTTCTAACTTCTATGTGTGCTGCATTAGCACACATAGAACTTGTAAAACGTCATTTAGTTAAAGGATTGTTTTTGTGCAGGAAGGGACACCTTCCTGTACATAAACAATCATTAGGACTTATATCTTTTGGGAACACAGGACATGGATGCTTGAAGAAAGAAGTTTCTTTGAAGAATTGGAGTAACGACCCCAGGAGGCCAACCTCTCAGCTCCACAGCCAAGCTTCACTGCTGGACTCTACAATCCAGATTCCAGCAGTAGAGCCTTGTTGCTAGGAGATGTTAAGAATCACAGATGAAATGTAATTGACAACATAACACACATCCTCTTAAAAAAACAAAAAATAACTTTTTAAACAAGTCATAAAATAGGTACATTTAATTTAAAAATAAGAGTAAAAATAAAAGTAAACTCAATTGCACATATAATCTTCCAGTTTCTTTGGTCTCATTTTCAGATGCTCACTAGGAACTCTTCTACAGACATCCGTGGAATTGTTAACACTTTCAGTATTATTTCCAGCCAATACTTTACTTCAGCATCATTACATTTGACAGCTCTACAAGTGTTCCACCACTTGCCATCAGATACTTTAATTAAATTACCTTCTACTTTTAGAATCTTCCTTGGTTCTGATAACTTGGAATTTCCCTTCTTCACAATGTTACCAGAACACAATCTCACAAAATCACCTTCAGCAAACGCTGTATTACATTTCCCAATTTTGCTGTTATGTCTTAGTTGATAAGTGTCTTGATATGTTGCAACCTTAGAACGTACATCTTCCACCTTTACATCTTTCCTACCACTCCTACCCATCCATGCTGGTACAGCCACAGTACAAGGAACTCTGCCTTTAAGGAAACAAAAAGGAGTCTCCTCAGTTACAGAATGTGGAGTGGTTCTGTAATTCCATATCATCTTCTTCACTTGAGTTCTCCAACACTTAATCATCGATATGGCCATTTTGAACGCTCTCTCCTAAAACGCTGTTGAAGCGCTCAACCAAACCATTTCCCCTGGGATGATAAACCGGGGTTCTCAAATGCTTGATACCCCACCTCTTGAGAAAATCACTGAATTCTTGAGAAATGAACTGCGGGCCATTATCTGTCAGAATTTCAGCAGGACATCCTTCCCTCCTAAAAACTTCTTCACAAAATGCAATGACATTACTGGTGTTGACATCGCTGACAAATCCTACTTCTGGACATTTTGAATAATAATCAATCATCACAATAGCATACTTCTCAGATGCTCCAAAACCTTCAAATGGTCCACATACATCAATGGCTCATCTTTTCCATGCCTTTTTAGGAAATCTTGTGGGTGTTATTGGGGAATCTCTTAATACATGTCATTTATCACTACAAGTGCAAGATATGCATTCTCATTACAAACCTCTCTATGTCTCTATCCATGTTTGGCCACCAACAATCCATTCTGGCTTTTCTTTTGACTGCAGACATTCCTCCATGACCTTCATGTAACAACCCCATCAACTTGAACCTCAATGGTTCAGGTACAACTAACTTGTCACACCTTCTAATCACATCATTTCCGACAGATAATTCTTCCCATACATCTTTGTACATTAAAATCTCACTGTCCAGCTTCCATCCATATGCTGCGGGCTAGGTTTTGATCACTTTCACTAGAGTAGGATCAGCAGAAATACCTTCCTTCCACTCATCTTCACTGATGGCCTGACACACATCCACAATGTTTGCTATCATCCATTCCTCATCTTCACTAGTATGTTCCATTTTATCCTTCACTGGTAAACACGACAAACAATCCGCATTCACATTTTTTACTCCAGGTACATATTTTAAATCCAATTAAAATTCTTTCAAACAATATTTCCACTTTGCAATGCATGGGGCAGCTCTATTCGCACCTGCAGTGGTGGATATGTCCAGCAATGGCCTGTGATCGGTATGAAGTTCAAATTTCGTACCCCAAACATAAACACGAAATCTTTCACCAATACAATCTGATGTTCAAATCCTTTAAGGCATACTAGTTCTTCCTTAAATAAGTTAAGAAAATCCTGAACCCATTTATTGTCATTAAGAAAATCTGTCAACAAAACTTGTGAAGGATGATTTGGTTTGAAAATGATGCCCAAATGTTTCTGTTCCTTCCACCCCAACAAACACTTTCCAGTTTCTACCACATATATTTTTGCAGTAGTTTTTCGCACTTTAAATTGCACATTAGCGTTGAAAAAATTGGTAATTTCTTTCCACAATACCCTTGTGGTTCAACATCAGTCAGAATAAATTTAGTGGACCCAATTCTTGCCATTTTTGCTTATCTAGCAAAGTAAAAGGGGAAAAAGAGTCTACCCACATTTGTACATCCATACTGTTTATAGTTATTATACACTTGGGAGGAACATACACCTCCGATTGATTGTCATGCAGGGTATTCGCATCTCCGATTACCATTACTTCTATGTCAAAATCATTCTCTATTTGTACTTCATCTATAGAGTGCATTACCATGGAACTATCTATAGTATTTACTGATTTCTTTTGTTTAAGAAACTCATTTGCTTTACACACTCTTGAAAAATGACCAATTTTCCTGCATTTATGACAATGACTTATAGCAGCAGGACAATGAATGGCATCAGCATTGTGCCTATAACTAACGCATCTGTAACAAGACTTTTTATAATTCTCTTCTTGTTTTCTCACAATATTTTTGTTGTCCTTACGGTCTGTCTTCACAGCTTTCTTAGTATTGGAACTCAACACACATACTTTACTATGATCCACATCACATTTTGTGTTATTTTCAGCTAATTCTTTAACGTATTGCAAAGTATTTTCAATGCGTCTAGCAATTTCTATTGACTTGTCTAAAGAAGGATCTTTCAAATCCAACAATTATTCTGGGATTTTCTTATTATTGGTTCTATTTATAAGTTGATCTCTAATAATTTTGTCTCTTAAATCTTGAAACTTACATGTTACTGCTAATCTTCTTAGGGCAGCCACATACTGCTCAATTTTTTCTCCTTGTTTTTGGGAAAAAGAAAAAAAATTTGCCTTTCTACAACTAAATTTAACTTCTTCCCATGGTTGTCAGCTAATGCCGATAAGGCATTTTCATACACATCTTCTCCATCATCATCTGAAGAATCATCAACACTTCTAACACTAGGTTGAAAATTTGGTAACATGCTTTAAACTCTTCTTCCTTCCACTCCTACACTAAGTTTCAAAATAGCTAATTTCCTCCTAGCAATAAACACATCCACTTCAATTACTTCTAAATAAGTGGTGAATGATTCTTTCCAATCCTCCCATTCCATGCAAGGAGAACCTGGATCTTGTAGGAATCTTGGTGGGGGAGGAATTGATTGTGTAGCCATTACTGTTTAAAACACTTTAAGTTTAACACACTAGGATTCTTAATGATCGAGAGAATTCACCAATGTATGTACAGTAACTGTTATCACTTTACAAGAATTCACTAATGTATACCTTCACTAACAGTAACTGTTATCATGTGGAATTAGAACTCTCAAAATCGACGCGTTGCGAAAATTGCTTGTAAATCACTTCAAATTGTCACTTTTTAAAAGCAATTCCTCACGCGTTGTGATAAACGTGTTCACAAGTCTCCGATGTATTTTATTTTTTTAAAGTTAGTGCAGATGAAAATTCTCACCCGAGTATTTTTGTTTTCAGGGTCTTGTTCGATAATATAGACTAGGAACAACGCAGAAGAAATTAAAATGGTGGTACCCACGCCGTCAGGTCACGCGGTGCGTACGTCATCAGGTTACAACGCAAATGCAATGTCCATAACAAATCTGTTGCCAAGCAACTTACACATATGACATCACACTGAAGATGCGTGTCGACGTTCCTTCATGTAAGACACTTGACGTCATTCAGAACACAGAAGTGCATGAGATTCCTCTTCACAAACCTCAGCGATCGGCACCCTTGTCCACGCGATGCTCCCACGCAGCCAGAATTGTTGCTAGGATGCAAACGCTTCAACTCACAGAGGTAGGTGCTTACCTTTAAACGCCAACTGCCTCCTTATTGGTACATCGCTGATTTAACAAGAACTATCGGTACGCTTCCTATAACCAAATTCTCCTCAGCTGTTGACAGAGTCCAATTGTAGAACGATGACCAAGCTGGGGGTCACAAATACCAAACGGTATCAAAGAAATCCAATTCAATCAGTAGTCTTGAAATAGGTCCTTTCTCGATAAGGTGCGTGTCCTCCACAATTGCCAATCCCATCCTCGTCGCCAATTTTGGGAACACAGGACACAGTTGCTTGAAGAAAGGAGTTTATTGAAGAATTGGAGTATCGACCCCCAGAGGCCAACCTCTCAGCTCCACAGCCAAGCTGGACTCTACATTCCAGATTCCAGCAGTAGAACCTTGTTGCTAGGACATGGTAAGAATCACAGATGAAATGTAATTAAAAACATAACAATATCTTCATTCTATGTGTGGTGCAGAATGCAGCATGCATGGAAATAGGAAAAAAACCAAGGAGAAATTAATACATTTCTCCTCATTGCACCTCCCTACGCCTCCCCTGGGGAGGTGTAGCATTCAGACACATTTCTAGATTCACGATTTCATGTAAATTTGGAAATATGTCTGGTTCCATGGGTGTTGCGTGGGAACACCCACATCAACACGCATGGAACGCCCCTTTCAAGCAAAGTGCAGTGTATAAAGGGGCCGTATTTACAAGGACAGGAAAAGCCATGCAGGTTGGCTTTAACTGTCTTTGTAAATATGGAGCAGAAAAATGCCCTGCCGGTGTGTCACAAAGCGTAGCACACTGGCAGCGCAAGGGGCTTGCAAATCAAGGTCTCGAAGGCATAATTGCTGTGATGAAAAGAAGTGTATACTGTTTTAAAAATACAATTGTGATTTCTCAGGACTCTTGCGGGATTGCAAATAGTAAAAAGGAGTAGGGAGTTCTAAATACATTCTACTAGTTGAAATGCATATTGTGGACCTTGTTATTGAGAGGAAGTGTGTAAGTTTGTAAGTTTCAATATTAGCAAAGTTTAAAGTAAACTCTCACCATAGAGCATGGGTACTCACAAACTTTTTCCTGGGGGCTGCAAAGTTTGGTCTATGATGTGACCAAGGGCGGGAAGCAAAGCATGTATATCTAGTGGCCGTCTTTAAAAATTAAGGTGTTCCTAAAGTTAGGGCATAGTTGTTTCCTTTCCCCAACTGCAAATGAACTTTTAAATAAGTGCTTTTTGTATATTTAACTTTTTTTTAATGTTAGTGTGAGTCGAGTAAACAGCAGCCCAGTGCTGCTGCTGCCCAGGGGGCCGCATATAAAGTCACGAGGGCCGCATGCGGCCCCTGGGCCGTACTTTGAGTATCACTGCCATAGAGTAGGTACTATTTACACACCCTTCCCTACTGATATCAACTTCATTTCTCAGTGAAGGTTCATACAGGGGTTTCATATAGATAAAAGCTTTCCTTAGTCGGTCATTCGTTTTAGAACTGCCAATCACTGTTTTATGAACTTGGCTATCTCTGAACAGTTGTATACAGATTTAACACCATACTCAATAAGGGTTTCCTATATCTGTGTGGTTGAATGTCATTATGAACAATGCTAGCTGTAAAGTGTGTGGTATAGGATCTGTGTTGCACATGACGCTTATTTGCAACACCCAGAGGAGTTGTATCTGTGATGTGAGTGATGTCATATGTGAGGTCCTAAGCACGGCATGGCAGGGTTGTAAGTTAAAGTTAGCACTGCTAACTATAACTGGTGAATTTGGCAGTCGCCAGTAGATAGTTATAGTTAGGACCATGTTTCTATAGAAAAAGAGTGTTTTGACTTGTCTATATCTTTAGTGTCGTTTGACGAATCTTCACAAACTTTTCCAAAAAAAAGTGTCATAGTGAGTCTTGTTGTGCATGGAAAGTTTTGGGGTGATCTTTCAAGCTGGGACTGAGAAAAGGGAGGGTTTAAAAAAGTGTGTTTTCCATGTTAATTCCCATTGACACTTTACACACGGCTGAAGCTCGCAACGGAATTACACCAAATTTGGCAGAAAGCTAGCTTTTAGTCCACAGATTGCACTTTTTGTTATTTAGCGTATATCTGTTCAGTAGTTTTCTAGATATTAAAGGCAATCCAGATTTGTATATCTGGGAGTGCAACAACTTCATGAATAACAATGAGCTTGTGCAGAGCTCTGCAGAGATCTGATTGGATGCCAACAATTCAACCAGGAAGTGTTGGCAGCCATCTTGGAACTAAGCTTCAGCCGAGTCCCACAAAAAAGCACAACAAAAAAGAAAAGGTCTTGGGTTCCCAGAGGGACGCCATCATGTCAGAAAAGTATTTAAACAAAAAAAAAAGAAAATTGCAGCAAATTGCTGCTAATTCCAGAAAATTCACAAATTAACAGCATTCTGAGCTTGTTTTGAAAAGGGCCCCTGGGTGGGTCAAGTCCTGGGGCATTTTATTCAAAAAAGGAGGGGCCACATGTGGCCCCCATCCTGAGGCACTAGAAGCCCCAGAAACCTCCTCCTCCCGGGGCTTTATTTTAAATAATGAAGGGTGGCTGTGTGGACCTCCTTCCATGGGCTCAAATGAACCCCGGGGACCACCACCTCCCTGGTGATATAATTAATTAATGGAGAGGGGCACATGGACCCTCCTCCTGGGCTGTTTCAAGCCTTGGGAAACATCACCTCCCTGAAGCACACACAATAGTAGTGCAGGAGGCAGCACAGAGCCCGGGCCCTGGAGACCGCCACCTCCCTGGGGCCAAAAACAGATTTTGAAGTGGGAGGGGGCCGGGCAGACCTCCTTCTGGGCCATATATGGCTTTGGGGGCTACCACTTCCCCATGGCATGCTGTGCAACCCCCCTACTGGAGACACTTATGGCCCTGGGACCAGAAACCCCCCAGAGCCAGCTCCTAATATGTCCCGGGGAACCCACTACCGGTACATCGCTCTTTACTCTAACTTGTCTGAAGCTTTGACAGCTCCCTCCAAATCAGAGCAAACACTCAGGTTCCAGCAGGCGGGAGCTGTCAAAGTGTTCCCACCTGCAGGAACCAGAGGTTTCATCTCTTTCCCGGTCTGCAGACATGTGGGCAGGAAAAGAGATGAAACGGTTGCTCTGGCACTCCTTTAGAGCAACTCCCTGAGTGGAGCAGCAATGCCGTCTTTTGCAAGAGGTGGGAAGACGGCTGGGACCGGGGGGTCCTTGAAACTCCCCCTGCAGTCCCCATCATGCACAATGGATGCCCTTGCTAGGACCAGGGCACCAAAAGACACATGGCTGGGTCCCGGAGGTTTGGGACCCAGGGCTGTAATCAGCCCAGGGAGGCTGGCCGCATGGCTCCCCTCCCATCACATTTTGGCCAGGCCCTGTGGGCCACCAAATTGGATTATGTTGGGCCCTGGGGATGGGGTGGCCGGGGCGGAAATCAGCCGGGGAAAGAGGGCTGCATGGCCCCCCTCCCTCATTGAATAATGGCCAGGTCCCGGGAGATGGGACCCACCAGGGCTGAAATCGTCCCATTGAATAATGGCCAGGCCATGGGGGATGGGGTCCATGGGGCTGAAATTGGCCCAGGAAGCGGGACCCCCTCCCACATTGAAACTACTGTGGCTCCTCTCCCCCATTATAGAGGGAAAAAATCAACAGAAAAAGTGCAGAAATACAAGCAGAAAAGGCAAACCAGAGGGTAGAAAAGCTGAAAAGGCAAAACGGAGGGCAGAAAAATTATCAGGAAAAGCAAAACAGAGGGCAGAAAAACAAGGCAAAATAAGGCAAAACAGAGGATAGAAAAATGAGCAGGAAAGGCAAAACTGAGCAGGAGAGGGCAAAACAGAGGGAAAAAAATAGCAGGAAAGGCAGAAACAGGTGTTATGTACGTTCTAGGCCTAGGTAGCTACATGATCTTTCACCTAAATTTGGTCTACCTTGCTCTGCATAACGGTTGTAGCAGTGACCTTTTACCCAGTATTGTGCTGAATAAATGTGATCAGTTTCCTGGAAACAAGCCTAATTTATTATGCATGAGGTTTCTAACAAAAGTCCCTGCATATGACATACATAATAGCATGAACATACTCTGTGTGAAAGTCACGGTGATCTTCATCCTAGGGCAAAAAAACTGCTTTGCATCATCACAGGTATTGTTCTAGGCTCATTTGCATAATCACACTCACAACATATCGATTGTATAAGGAAACCAAGGCTATCTTTATGGTATAAAAGACCCATGCCAACACTAGATAGGCAGAGGAGGAGATTCAATGCTGACACTAGATGCTGAGGTCCCAGCCTGGTGAAGCTCCAGCAAGCTGTGCTCTGACATTCCTTGTGGGATATCCAACTCGAGACCAAGCCTGGGTTCTTTGTTCTTTACAAGGGGATTCTTGACTTTACACCCACATACATGCTAGGTGCTTGTAATCTTAAACATCTATTTCTGTCTAATGGTTGTCGGAGCACACATGTTTTATACTAGAATGATGTTGGTTCAATATATGCTTATTGAAAATGTCCCCATCGTTTATTCTGTGTATTTCTCTGAGATCAAGTGAGCACGATTGACTGAGCGAAAAGTACTGTACTATTTCCACAATCCCTGAAGGATCAAGGGTTATCATGTTCGATAGTTGGCAAAACTCTTCCCTCCTTGGTAAGGTTAAGGGGCTTAAGGTGGTACTGTGGCAGGGTGAGCTAGCTGGTCTAATGGCTAACATATCCTTTGGGGCTGGTGTCTGAAATCAGTCTGGACACCACTCCCTTAGTTTATGTTGTCTAAACGCGTAGATGCTATGTATTTTTAGGAACTACATGACATGGCGCCACCAACATAGGTTTGGTTCTTATTTAACGGTCTCAGAGTACCCCTACTCACATTTAAACCAGAGACGTCTGGAGTAGGAAGGAAAAAACCACTGCAGCTGAGTAGGTATATCCCATGTATTGGCTGTAGGGTTGTTCAAGCTTGAAGGATTAAGTTCCCTACAGTGTGCATAACCTTATCACTTTTCCTTACAACTTCTTTCCGCAATCTCTGTCCTGGACGGCGCTGCGAACACAGGAGAAGAAGAGCTTGAAGGTGCTCTTGACATTTCAGAAAATTGCAGACATGCAGTCACTTTGAAATAAGAAGATTATGGCATCCCATCAATAGGTGGAACAGTTACCTTTGTGATTGAGGCACATGAGGCATTCAGAACAGAGGTATTCTATTCTTGTATTAAATTCCCACCTGCAGATGCATACACATGTGTTTCATACATACATTCCAGATGAGACACCTGAAGAATACCATGCAGTTAACCTCAATTTAACAAGAAGAAAGTAGCTGGCCTCAAAGTTTGAAATGCCCAGGCTACTGAGGACTCTAGTACTGAAAGGGGAATGGGCTCTGATAATGCTAGACAGCGCAGCAGAAGTAACAATAGCTCGCCAGAACCTGAAGGAATTTCTGGTGACAGCAGTGTTGAATGGATATATCACGATGGAAACACCTGATACAAGGGTACGTGTCCCGCATCAATTACACAAAATCACACTCCAAATGGAGGGGGACATACCCAAGAAAGTGAAAGGTCTCTTTTAGGAGAACCTGACATATAGATACAATATCCTTTTGGCTGAAAAAGATTGTCTGCCTGAGTTTCTTCATGGAGTGCTCAAAGGGGAAAGATGTTATTTTACCAGCTTTCTCCCACCTCGTTACAGAGTCACTAAACCATTCATACTGACCGGAGTGGGCATTAGTGCTAGCTCCTGCACTTTACCACAATCGTGTAGGGTGGGATGCTGAGTCACCTCACCATGAAATTCCATTAAAAACTACTCCTACATACAGAGACAGTACCCAATAAAACATGACGCAAAGAAACACGTCAGGAAGATCTTAGATCAACTTGAATATCAAGGTGTGATTGAGAATTGCACCTCCTCGATGAATAATCCTTTGTTTCCTGTAATGAAACTCGACAATTCATACCGTCAAGTTTTAGACTGTAGGCCTTTGAAAACATGCAAAAAGACATTTGCAGTACAAAATGCACACAGTGCTGCATTAATGAATAACATTGTGCGGAAGAAATACAAAAAAAACACAAGATATCTCAAATGGATTCTTCTGCCAAAATATAGTGACTGGAAGCAAACATTTGACCGCATTCTCGGCCCTGGGCTCTCAGCGCCAATTCTGTAGACTGCCCCAAGGGTGTAAGTATAGCCCGGGGTTGTTCTCAGCAAGAGTAACAGTTACTAAAAAATTGTGATGAGAAGGCATTGTCCTATGTAGATGATATTTATCTGACGGACGATAAATTATTGGATCACTTGCAAGGGGTGAACAACATAATCTGGGAGGGCGCCACTGTGGGCTACAAATGTAACTATAAAAAATTGAAAATTACCCACCTATATGTCCTATTTATGGGATATGAGCTATCAAGTGAAGGAAAAAGCAACGCAGCTAATTTTTTAGACAAATGTACACTGCTCCAACCTCCAAAAACTCTCAAAGGTTTACAATCCTTTTTAGGATTCCTAAATTTTAGCAGAGCATACATTTTGGATAAAAACCTTTTGGTAAAACCTTTTAACGACATAATTAGATCTGATTTTTCAGTTCAACATTGGACAAAGGAACACACAGAAATTCTCCATTCTGTGCAAGTGGACACAATAGCTTCCAAACACTTATACACATGTGTATATAACACTAATTTGGTGATCCGTGTCCAAGTCAATCAGGGTACACTAACCTCACCTTCAATGAAGGTGAAACGGTTATGTTATAAGATTTTGTAAAGCACATAGCTGCCCAAGGGCCTCCCAGCACTAGGAGTCATGTATGGTACAGGAAGCCAGAGGGGAGTATAGTACAACTGATAGAAAATCCAAGTCTTCAGCTTTTTCATGAATATTGATTCTGTTTCCAGGAACCTAAGTTCCCATGATAGTGAATTCCATAACTTGGGTGCCATATGTGAGAAGGATCTACCGCCCCATCTGTCTCTTCATTCTAGTAATTTTTAGTAGACACTCAGCGCAGGATCTAAGGCATCTGTTGAGGACATATGAGCGCATCAAGTCTCCTATTTTACATGTGCCCTTTCTGTTTATGGCTTTGTGTGTCAGGCAAAGGGCCTTGAATTTAATTCTAGTTTCAATAGGTAACCAGTGTAGTGCTCTTAAATGCTTTCCCCCTGGTTCCTGACTTGTGACCTTACACAAAAGTCTAACTGCAGCATTCTGCACAACCTGGAGTTTGATAACAAGTTTTGGTGCCCCCAGATGAAGGGAGTTTCCATAGTCAAGGCGTGATGTGACCTGTGCATGTATTACTGTCTTTCTTAGTTGCAAAGGAATAAGCTCCAGAATCTTACGGAGCGTTCTGAGTAGCCCAAAGCAAGTACCTGCCAGTTTCTTTGCTTGGATCTCCATTGTTAGCTCCCTCTCTATCCAGAATCCAACATTTTTAATAGGGGAGCCCAAGATTGGTGACATACCTAGGCAGTTTGGACAGCTAGTCAGAGGCCTACGGACCACTTTATTTCCAAGGACCATCAGCTCAGTTTTGTCCCTGTTCAGCTTCAAACAGCTGCTTGTCATCTATTCCACAACCCTTTCCAAACATGGCAGTAGATGATCTGATTCGCCAGTAGTTCTAGAACAGAGTGAGACCACCAGCTGTGTGTCATCTGCATACGATATCATGGAAATGCCAAACTCCTGAAGTATGTCAGCCAATGGCCGCATATGGGAAACATCCATTACAACGCAGTCATTACATCGCACTGCTTTTACAATGCAGCTGTTACTATGAAACTGCCTTTACATTGCATGCCTGTTACAACGGATACCATTACAATGCATGCCATTCCAACGTATTATTAGGTAAGTAATAGAGATTTTTTAGTTTTAGGGTAGGTATGGGTTTTGGGCTAGATGGGAATAGTAATATTTACCCCTACAAAATCCAAAACTTTCTCTCTGGAGTGGAAATGGTAATTTTCACCCATACACTATCCAATACTTACCCTACTGTTGCCCTAAAAGTATTATGCGTAGTAATGGTATGTTGGTATATATTGTAATGGTATGCGTTGTAATGGAATGCGTTGTAATGGTAGTTTTTAAAAATGCATTGTAATGGCATGCGTTGTAAAATCATGCGATGTAATGGTAGTTGTGATGTAAAAACTGTGTTGTAAAAGCATGCATTGTAATTGTTTGCACTGTAACGTCATATATTCACTGCATATAGACGTTAAACAATGTAGGGCTGAGTGAGGAGCCCTGTGGCACCCCACAGGTCAATGGCTTTGTGTCTGAAAAGAAGTTGACATCCATGACTTGGAAAGATCTGTCCTTTAGAAAGGATACAAGCCACTCTAAGGCTTTAACCTGGATACCGATTTCTACAAGTTTGTTTTGTAGAATAGAATGGCCGATGGTATCAAATGCTGCACTTAGATCTAAAAGTAGTATAGCAGCTGAGCTGCCTTTGTCAAGGGTCATTTTTAGTTCTTCTGACATGGCTAGCAGTGCAGATTCCGTGCTGTGCCCAAAAGCCCATCTGCGTGAGATGAAGATGGAGGTTATTTCCCAGAACCACTGATAGGGCTCTATTTACATGTTTCTCTAGTAGTTTACCAATGAATGGTAAAAGTGATATAGATCGGTAATACCTAGGTTAAGCTGAATTTCGGTTGGATTTTTTTAATAGTGGTTTGATTATTACTTGTTTCCAAGATTTTGGGACTTCACCTGCCTCTAGTGAGAGATTAAGGGTTTCTACTATTGATGAAGCAAATCCTCAGTAACCTTGCAGAGTATGTGGGGAGGAGCTGGGTCTACTAGGAAACCTGATCTAATCTTTTCCATAAGAGTTTCTACATTATTTTTATTAGTGGGTGGGAAGTGAGACAAGGCCTGAGTGGAGGAGATCCACACATGATCTCTTTCTTGGCTTATATTTGTCTTAGTCCCTCCTTGGAGGGAGCTGTATATGTCCATGGCTTTTTTATGGAAGGAAGTGGCTAGGTCATTACATTTTGCCTCCGAGGCCTGAGAGGTAGGATTATCATGAATTAAGGTTGTTAGGGATTAAACCACATTGAAGAGCTCCTTAGATACATTCTCAGCCTGAGTAATCTTCTTATTAAAGTATTTTGCCTGAGCATCTTTAATGTTGTTGTGGTAGATCCTAATGGCTGCCTTATAGCTAGCCTTAAGTTGCAGGTCATAATTTTTCCTTCATTCCCTTTCAGCTTTTTTACAGTTTTTTCTTAAGGACGCTAACTGTGCATTAAGCCAAGGTGCCTTTTTGGTATTCGTTTTTGGCTTGGGAATTGGCAACCTTGTCCAATGATTGGGTGAACCAGCTTTCCCAACTGGAATATGCTTCTTCCATACTGCCCTGTATCTAGGGATCTGAGGAATCTAGAAAATCCCCCCAAGCTTCTGGGTTAAGCTTAGACCAGTAACTCAACTGGCTATTGATGGTGGGTTGCTGATTTTAATTTCTGGATCCCATGTTACACAGTGCAAAAGGAATAAGATGGTGGTCTGGCCAAAGCACCGGTACTGGAGAGGATACTGAGATTTTGGGATCATTCGAGATTAATGAGTCAAGTATATGTCCTTTGATTATGTGTAGCAGAAGTTATTAAATGAGTTAATTGTAGCCCCTAAAGTTTGTGTAGCAGCCTTTTAACGTTGCATACAAATCACATTTGTACACAAATGCTGAAATGCATTTTGCATCCACAGAAAAGATATCGACAGCAGTACAGACTGCTGTAGTGAGTGAAAGAGCACTAGCTCAGGGGAAACGCATAATTGTTGTGAGTCCAGCGCCAACCTTAGAGGCTGTTACCAAGGCAAGCGTTCCAAACGCAAAAGCACTACATCTGCGATGGATACAATGGGCTAATGCTCTCACTGCAACAGATGTAGACTACAAATTTGATTCTACATTAGAAACACAAGCATTCCTGCAGTACGAACAAGAATATCATCTCCCGAATGAAATAATGCCTCTCGATCAGTATGAATACATCATTTACACTGACGGATCTGCCCAGCCTGCAGTAGGAAGTAAACAGCAATACAGTGCAGCATGTGCAATTGTGAAGGGACATATGCGGGAAGGCAAGATCCGTCCTAGCAATACACAGACGCAGTCTCGAGGAGATTGCACGGCACAGCTGGCAGAACTAAAAGCCCTGATACTGGCTCTAAAAAATATGGATCAGGAATTCCCCACACTCATTGTGTGCGATTCGTTTTACTGTGTCCAGTCATACAATGAATATCTTCACTATTGGGGATAGAATGGGTTTAGAGATCCCAAAGGTGGCACAATGAAACACAAGTTGCTTTGGGAACAAGTGGCAGAGCTGAAAAAAGGCTCATGCAATTCACACATTGGGTCATCAGCATTTTGGCGTGCACATTGAAGGGAATTCACTGGCTGATGAAGCCGCCAAGGTGACAGTGCTTACTGCTGCCATTGCTGCAATCACTCGTTCCAGCACAAGGATAGATGGACAGATAATGATAGCTGTGAATGCTACACTCAATAACAGCTCAGCCTTGCCAAAAGGTTTTCCACTCAAGTACTCCTACAAGTTAGATGCGCAAATATTCTGTATGCTTAAATTCCAGGAGTGGGGGCTAGAGTAATACCAATTAATACCAAACATGGATCACCGATTAGGATTCATTCTAGCTGCGCACAAGGATCTAGGTTCAGCAAACACAGGTATTGCTGCAATTATTTCACTACTGAAGCAGCGTTAATGGTGGTCAGGTCTTACTAAACAGACCAAGGGTAGTGTCCTTAAGTGCGACATCTGTCAGTAGATGAAAGATTCCACCGTAGCATCATTACTGATATCAGACAGACCTCTCATGGGTGTCTATTTGGACCACTGTGGCCCCTTACAATCAGACAGGGCTTATAGGCATATCGTGGTTGCAGTGGATTCATGCTCTAGATTCCTGTGGGTTTGGCCTCAGCCCTTTGCTGATGACTGAACTGTTATAAAGGATTTGCAAATCTTTATGGGGACATAATCAATTGGCATATTACATTCTGACCCTGGCCCTGCATTTAGCTCACAGACTTACAAAAAAGCCATGGTAAGTTTGGGTGTTGCATTGTGCTACTCCTCTCTGTGTCATCCCAAGGGAAATTCAATTGTGGAGAGGAAAAACCGGGACTTAAAGCAATCCTTAACAGCAAGGGTATTAGGCTCGGGTGGCAGTTAGATCAATCACCTATATGGTATCCAGAGGGCACTAAACAACATGCCAAGAAGTTCCCTGAGGGGCCGTACTCAATACGAAGTACTGTTCTGGATTAGAATGTGGGTACCTGACCTTGACTGTGGCAGCACAGCGGCTGATGAAAAACTATTTAACATCACCGATTGCTTGGCTATTTTATAGGAACTCAATTAATTCCGGGCGTTACAAAGCAACGTCCAAGTAAAACTCACCACCACTGGAGAAGTGAAAGCTGTTCCGCAAGACCTGCCTCAGTCCCGAAGAATGGGGACCTGGTCAGAGAAAAGATTGTGGATAAAAATAATTTGGCCATCTTATAGAGCACCTGTACCTGTCCTGGCTGTAGAAGGAACAAGAGCAGCACTTCTTCCAACTCTTGCCAGCAAGAAACAAAAGAGATTTGTCTCAATTGATCTGATCAAACCACACTATGTAGGTGATACTCAATAGTAGGTCACATGGCCTCCTGGATAGCACCAGATCTCCTCTCGCTACCACACAGGAAGTTCAGATGGAAAGGTTAATTCTGTTTGAAGATTCTACTCCACGAAGTGAATGAGTTGTCAACCACGGAATGCATCATGTACCTTTTGAAATTTAACAACTTCAATCTACAAATGAAACACTTATCTCTTTTTCGTCCTAACACCGACATCCATGTGAATATGTCTCAAATGGAGACATCTGCCAGTTCCACCAAACCTGCTGAGCTACCAAAGAAAGATCAAACCACATCTGGCTACTTCATTGTTTTTCACATTGGGGCCAAGTGAACCCAAGTTAACGCTACCGCCTGTTTCCCAAAAACAACGAATTCATGATTTCTACATTTGGCTGAAAAATACTTACTTTGTTTCTCCCTGGATACAGCTCTGGATTGCAATTGGTCTACTGTTCCTAGTCATTTGGATTGGTATTTTGACTGTCTTTTTCCTGCTCCTGAATGGACATTAATTCCCAAAATGCTCTGCAGCACAAAATGTGAACTTGGTCCTAAAACAGGATGCATCGTCACATTGTAAACAAAGAGACTTGTCGTTAGCGAACATTACGGCAGTTCCAGGTCCTGAAGGAATAGTTTGGGACAGAGTTTCCTATGATGTATTTGGTCCTACATAACTTTTAAAAATACTGCACTAATTTAAAATGTCTCTAAATGATATCATCACCTCCAGTACTTTCTCTGATGATTGGGACTGTGAAACTGTAAATACTATGCTGTCTGATTTAGAACAATCTACTTCATTTTAAAACAATGAATTGTATGATGAAACATCTAATTTTGACACCTTGTTTTGTTACCAACACTATAGTTATCATTTCTTGCACAAACAAGTGTCCCACATTATGTTTTCACTTACCATCAATGGGAACATTGCCCAACACTGAAAAAAGGTAGTTCGAACACATTTGCACAAAGTTTGCTTATTTGCTTATTTTTCTAACACTTCAGACTCAACCTCTTATTATGATCAGCTTACACCACCACCTCCAAAGAAAAATATGCTTACTAACACAAACCAGATACACTCAGCATCCTTTATTTCCTAACTGTCTTTACAGGGTTTCGACTTTTGGAGGGACACTATAGTCACAAAATCTGTCTGGGAGATTAAAGATTGGCAGTTTCAGGGAGCTGAGGCCTTATTTAGGGCATGCCTCAAATCTCATCAGATGATCTTCCTGAACGGCACAGTGCAACAGACTTCCTGTCTGGGGCTAACCATTAAGGATTAAGGATTTGAACTTACCTCGGAATCCCTTACTTACACACTTTGAGGGATGACAACATAAAACACAACACAGTGAGGATACATTAGATGCCATTCTACATGATAGTTCGCACAATTATGCGTAGAGTGGCTAAAAACCTCAACACTGTTCCAGGTGAAACAACACTCTCAGATGACATGGATCATAGGGATTTTTTGTTAGGTCCCCAGAAGCCACGTCAAAAGCGATTCTTGTACAGGAGGCTGCTGAGAGAATTTGCGTGAGATTGACAGGGTTAACCTAGAAAAAGCTTTGGCAGTGACAACAATGGCATGACCACACTATCATCTTGAATATATTCACTGGGTAACATTGTGTCTTCTGCTATAGATATAATTGTACAAGATTTGTGTATCCTTCAACATGGCCAATCGCAATTGCGATCCATTCTATAATTAAGCTAGATGCTGCAATCATTACGTTCTGCTCAGGTGCCTTGGCACTACCTCAACAGCACGACTTTGTTTTCGGCATACATTCTAACGGAAAGACAGATGTCAATGGCATGAAGAGATTAAAATATACACATTCAATAATTGGAACAATTACCTTTCACCATGGCTGAGTCACCTTCCACAGAATGGTTAATCCATAGCTATATTCCACTGGCAGTCACAACACTCCAATTCCCCTACTGTCTACAGTACCAGCAGGTAGGCAGGTATGAAGCATTGGGAAAGGGATTTATACATGAGTGCTGGAAATTACCATACAAATTTAGTTGCAGGAATGGGGACACTGAAGGTTTTCTCAGCGGTTCAGACTGTGAAACTGATTTAAGTGGGTCTTTAGTTTGCAAGGATATTTTGCTTCACGGAGCTTGTATTGCTTCGGTTGCCAACTTATCCTGTCACTTGAAGGGTTCCCCAGCTGCTGTGATTCATCCGGTGTTCAAGTTGCTTTCGAATGGAAGCTATTTGATGCCGAATGATCAAGATTGCTGTGGGATGGTACCAGGCATCGCATATCTAGTCACAGTAAGTTCCAGGGTTACTTGTTGTATGCAAGTATTGTTTCCATCTACCCACACAATTAGGGAGGCAATGGTATGGCCCTCATTGAATGTTTCCTTTATACAGTTTGATTCTCTGAGCAGACTTAAAGCCATGCTTTTGCAGAAAGTTGTGGCCTTAACCTCAGCCAGAGAGGCTTTTGATCTCCAGGATGCAAGGTCTTCATCTGAGATACAGGCGCTAATCCGTACAAACTTCCCGCTCCATTTCGGGGAAATGTTTCATCTTATCTTTAACATGTCCGATACAAGGGGGATCGTGCACCAAGTTAAGAGCATAGGTTCTGGACTATTCAGCACCTTTCAGACAATATTCTGAGTTATTCCAGCATTATACACTCCATATTGGGAAGCATTTTTGGAGGGCCTCCACTGGTCCTACTACTTGCAGTTGGTATCCTGGTTTTAATTTTACTTCTTCACAATGAACAGCCCATTTCTTCAAGAGATGGAAAAGGCACTCCGGGTGCGATGTTGCCGTGAGCGCATAGTATGCCATCTGGGCACACCTCGGCTTCAGGAGCTAAGCGAGCATTGGTTCCTAACTTGCAGACCAGTCTGGGTTGACTACATCTTGCCTGTGCTCTGCTGCCTATTCTGCAGATATGAATGTGTGTTGGACATATATCTGACTTTTCTATCACTTGCGCCACCGGACACCGATGTACTACTGGACCCCTTAAAGGGCCACATGTTACAGGATGCTGGGGGTATTCCAATGTTGATAACGGCATTTTTGGTGCCCCCACAGGATATTTCAGCTCCTGTCAGATTGGACAACGGCTCTGAAACAAGTTCACAGGTATCGAGTGTTCCCTCAGTGGCGGCTATGGGAACTGAAGATGATCACCTTTGCTCCATTGACCGGATACAAGAGGTGTTACAGGGACCATCGTCTGCGGATGCAAGCAGCAGTGATGTTGCGTCTCCCACACAGGACACATAAACATTTGGCTCTCCATGTGATGGGAACAATTAGGCCTTTTTTCCAAAACAAGCCAAATTCGAATGCTGAAACATCATTTTGTTTTAACTTTTCTGCTCCCACTCTGCTCAGTCGGTCTGCTCTTATATTAACTCTTTTATAGACTTATAGAGGTTTGTTAGTTTTTATAGCATCATTTTTTAATATAAACCATGTTTTTATACTAGTTTTTATGACAATGTTTTTATGCTTTTTAAACAGGCATATTTTAGCATTAGCTGACCTTATCGTCCTTCGGATGAGAAGTAGGTGTTATGTACCCCAATGTATCCCATTCTATGCTTAGGTAGCTATGCAACCATTCACCTACATTTGGTCTACCTTGCTCTGCATAACGGTTCTAGCACTGACCTTTTAGCCAGTTATAAGCTGAATAAATGTAGATCATTTACCTGGAAACTAACCTCATTTATTATGCATGAGGATTCTAAAAAAAGTCCCTGCTCATGACGTACATAGCAGCATGAACATATTCTGTGTAAAAGTCATGGTCATCGGCATCCTAGGGTGAAATAACTGCTTTGCTTAATCACAGGTATTTTTTCTAGGCTAATTAGCGTAATTGCACTCACAACATATCGATTTTGTAAGGAACCTGAGGCTATCTTTATGTTATAAAAGACCCATTCCAACACTAGATAGGCTGTGGAGAAGCTTCAACGCTGATACTAGACACTGAGGGCCCAGCCTGCAGAAGCTCAAGCAAGCAGTGGTCTGACATTCCTTGCAGATTGTCCAACTCTAGACCAAGACGGGGTCCTTCATTCTTTCCAAGGGGATTCTAAGCTTTACACCCACATGCACGCTAGGTACACTTAGGCACACTTAGGTAGGGTTTGCATCTTAGGAGTACGCTTGATGGCCTGTATATATCCACTGTTTTAGCACCATGGTAGAATTCTACCTTTTATATACCCTACTTCTGTTTCTGTCTAAGGGTTGTCGCAGAGTACATGTTTTAAACTAGAATGACGCTCTTTCAATAAATGCTTATTGAAAACTTCCCCATAGTTTGTTCTGTTTATTTCTCTGAGACCAAGTTAGCACGATTGACTGAGCGAAAAGTGCTGTACTGTTTCCATAATCCCTGAAGGATCAAGTGTTGTCTTCTTTGATAGTTGCCCATAACTATTCTCTCCTTGATAAGGTTAGGGGTCTTATGGTGGCACTTTGAGGTAGCTGCTCTAAAGGCTAACATATCCTTTGGGGGTGTCTGGAATCAGTCTGAACACCAATCCCTTAGTTTATGTTGTCTAAACATGCAGATCCTGTGTATTTTTAGGAACTACACGACAAAGGGGCAGAAAAGGCAAAACAGAACAGAAGAGGGTAAAACAGAGAGCACTCAGAGACTCACACACCCTCTCACTGACTCACTCAGAGACTCATGCACCCACTCAGAGACCCAATAAGACACTCATACACTTACTCACAAACCCACTCAGAGACACATGCACCCACTCACAGATCCACTGAGACAATCATGCACCCACCCACTCAGAGACCCACTTGGATACTCATGCACCCATTCATAGACCCACTCAAAGACTCATACACCCACTCACAGACCCACTTAGACTCACACAGCCACTCAAGGGCCCACTCAGAGACTCATGCACTCACTCAAAAAGCTACAGAGAAACTCATGAACTCACTTACAGACCCACTCAAAGACTCATTCACCCACTAACAGACCCACTTAGACACTCATGTACCCACTAACAGGCCCACTCAGAGACTCATGCATCCACTCATAGACCCACTCAGAGACTCACATGCCCACTGAAGACCCACTCAAAAACTCATGCACTCAATCACAGACCCACTCAGAGACTCAAGCAGTCATGCACATACCCACCCAGAGGCTCATGTACTCACACACAGACTCACTCACAGACTCACACACCCATTCACAGACCCACTCAGAGACTCACACACCCACTCACAAACCCACTTAGACTCAGTCACCTACAGAACCACTCAGAGAATCATGCACTCACTCAAAGACCCACTGAGAAACTCATGCACTCACTTACAGACCCACTCAGTCATACACCCTCGAACAGACCCACTGAGACACTCATGCACCCACTCACAGACCCACTTAGACACTCACAGACCCACTCAAAAACTCATGCCCTCATTCACAGAGCCACTCAGAGACTCAAGCACTCATGCACACACCCACTCACAGACTCACTTAGAGACTCACACACCCACTTACAGAACCCCTCAGACACTCATGCACTCAATCACAGACTGACACACACACTTATGGAAGCAATTGCAAACCCACTCAGACTCTCTGACACTCTCTCACAGACCCACTCAGAACTCACACACCCACTCAACACAAACTCACAGACGCATGCACCCACTCAGATACTCAGACACTCATGCACCAACTCACAAACCCACTCAGAGATTCACACACCCACTCACAAACCCAGTCTGACACTCAGGCACTCACTCACAGACTGACTCACAAACTCATGGACAGACTCATAAACCTACTCAGCCACTCTTACACCCACTCACAAACCCAGTGAGACACTTATGCAGCGACACCCAGGCCCACTCAGACATTCCCACTCCCACACCTATTGAGACACTTAAAGGTTACAGTTAGGAAAATAACATTTAAAAACCGTAGAAATTCACTGAAAAAAACAAAGGTTACAGGGTTGATAAAGTTAAGAAAAATAATAAAAAAAAACTTAGATAGCTGATGTTATCAGTGATGTCACTGACCATGTCTTGGGTCATGTAATATGTGAGGTCAAAGCAGTGCATTGCAGTGCCATAAGCTATAGTTAGCTCAGCTGTTAAATTTCACTGACTTTGTATGAGTGGAATCTGAGCCTAACTATAACGTCCCTGTAACCTTTGTTTCTTTCAGTGAATTTCTTAAGTTTTTTTATTATATTTCCTGACTATCCCTTCTCTGTAACCTTTGTTTTTTTAGGTGAAAAAGCAAAAGGTTAAAGTGACGTTGTAATTTTGTATGATAATAATATGCTACTTCGCTTTAAAAAAAACCTTAGAAATTCACTTTAAAGGACAGTATAGATACATGAAAATGTCAGTTAAAACATATCATTTTTTACAAACAAAACCCTTGAAATTTCCCAGTTATAGTTATCTCAAGTAACTATAACTTGTGCCCTAAGCTAACTGTAACTTGCACGCCCACCATGCAGTGTTGTAATTTCAAATATTGCAGTCATGTTCTCAATGATGCCATAGAACATGTGATATAATATGTGAGGCCATAAGTAGTGCATGGCGGGACGTGAGTAAAGCTTCAATAGGGCATTAGTTATAGTGACTTGAGATAAACATAATTGGTGAATTTCGGTGTTTGTGTTTGTTCAAAATGGTAACGTCCCTATAACCTTCAGCTTTTTAGTGAATTTTTTTTTTTTAAATTCAAAGTAACATACTATTGCCATACCTAAATTTAAAGTCTCTTAGGGGCATATGTATGAAAGCAAAAATTAGTCGCAAACGCTGCGAATCGCAAAAAACAGCGTTTGCGACTGATTTATCGCTATTTCATATGTATGACACATTTCCAAACTGAAAAATAAGAAATCGCTAAATTAGCGATTTCTTAGGCTGCGAAACAAGAAAACTGCGAATTTCCTAGCGAATACCTATTTTGCGATTCCTTAGCGTTGCGAATATCGCTAACAAGAAATCGCAAGCTAAGAAATCGCAAACACATGTATGAAAAAATCGCAAATTGCGATTTTACGAAATTCGCTAATTAAGAAATCGCTATTAACACCAATTGCTTGCAGGTGGTAAACTGGTGCAAGGTACAAAAACCAGCCCACAATGCAACAAACACACCCACAATGGCTGCAATGTACGTGATAGCCAGGAGGCTGCGTATTCGGGCCCTTGCACACAGGAGAATGAGACAGGAACGTATCTTCAGGCTGCGCATCACCCTGTTACAGAACACTGAAGAGGAGATCTATGACAAGTACAGACTGCACCCACAGACCATAATGGACCTGATTGAGGAGCTGAAACCCCACTTGGAGCACCCTACTCGCAGGACACAAACAATTCCCACACATGTGCAGGTCCTGTGCTCCCTGCACCTCCTCGCGTCAGGGAGTTTTCAACGGGTCATAGCGGAGGTTGGTGGTGTGTCACAGAGTGCACTTTCGCGCTTCTTCCATGCCTTCCTAGATGCAATGCTACTGAGGCTCCCACATCACATTTACTTCCCCACCACCCAACAGGCATTACAACAAACGATACTGGACTTCTACCAGATTGCACGTTTCCCCCACGTCATCGGCTGCATTGACGGGACCCATGTGGCCATCACACCCCCAGCAGAAACTGAATATGTCTACAGGAATCGGAAATGCTACCATTCCCTCAACATACAGATTGTGTGCAACGCTAAGTATCACATCACCGACATGGTAGCCAAATACCCCGGCAGTACACATGACTCCTTCATCTTCCGACACAGTGGAATACACAGACGTCTGAGTGCTGGAGAGTTTGGGGAGGGGTACCTGCTCGGTAAATACATTGCACACATCAATACATCCACTACATCACTTGAGGGGGGGGACATTGACTCACCTATTGTGTTTGTTTTCCATGCAGGTGACAGTGCCTATGCAGTGCGCGACTTCATCCTGACCCCATACCTGGATCCTGCAAATGCAAGTGAGAGGAGCTACAACAGGGCACACAGATCTACACGCTGTGTCATTGAGCGAACCTTCGGAATCCTGAAGAGCCGCTTCCGGTGCCTGCATAAGAGTGGAGGCGCACTGCAATACAGCCCTGAGACCTGCTGTAAAATCGTGGCAAGCTGTGCAATGCTACACAACATGGCAATGAGGAAAGGCACCACAATTGATGTGAGCGATACAGACACATCGGATGACGAGCGCCCTGCTCCCCCTGCCAGACCAGCACCAGGAGTTGGGGCAGCTGCTGGACGCCAGAGACGGACTGAGATCACACAAAACTACTTTTAGGTGAGTGTTGAGGAAATGAGACTACAAAGCCTGATGATGTGTCAAGTGTTTAATCACACTTAACATGAAAGAAATTGTAATTGTCCCCAGCACATGTTGTACACACAGTGCAGAGAAGGCACAAGAAATGGGGCAAACAGCCTTTTGCGGGTTAATGCACCCGTGTTGCAGTCAGTGTCCCCGCAGATGATCACCTCCGTCGGTGCCGTCCAGGGTGGTTGACCCCCATGGTGCGCCCTTGGCCTGCTACCTGTCTGCCACTGCGGCGTCTTTCACCTGGCAAGGTTGGAGTGATGCTGCTGCGACTCGATGTGTCCTCACTCTCAGCAGAGGCCATTAGTGCGCTGCCACCTGCATTGGCTGTCTGCAGCTGTTCCACAGCAGTGGTCACCTGCGCCAGCCCTCGCGCTATGTCCTGGCAGCAATGTGCCATGTCCACCTGCATGGTTACGCTTCTGCGTGTGAGTGCGCTGGTGGTGGTGCAGAGGCGGTTGACTGCCTTGGTGTAATTGTGTAGCCGTGCATTGGCACGTCATCCAGCCCTGTCATTGGCAGCTTGGGTGTCCCTCAAAGTGGCACAGAGCTCTCGTATTGCCGCTACCATGCTGCGATTGTCCTGATGTAGGCGGCCTAGCTGGCGACTCATTGACCGCATTGCCTTGCTTTGCAGGCGCTGTTCCTGCAACATGCACTGTTCCAAGCCGGAGAACACGGTGCCTTCTCCTTCTGTTGCAGTGCTGCTCCTGGGCCTTGACCTGGAAATGGCCTGTTCCCTTTGCCTTGGTGTTGGTGCGTCATGACGGGGCATGTCTGTCACACCCTGACTCCCCTCTCTCCTGTCGGTGTCATCGCCTGTTGCTGGGACTTCATCCTCAAATGGAGGCAGTGGGGGCACATGTGCGCGCTTCCTGCGCTGAATTGGCTGCTGCTCTGTCTCATCGCTGGAGTCCGCAGGGTCTGCTGGCTCCTCTCCCTCAGCGCTGTCTTCTTGTGGCATGGCGTGTGCTGTGGATGTAAAGGGGACTATATGAGTTTGTGTTACTGTCTGCATGTGGCACTCAATAAAGTTACAAATCTTTGACGGCTAATCTCTGACACATTTCTATTCAATGATCCCCAAAACACATATGTTGCATTTACTTGTGATGGTGTCATGGACACACAGTCAGACACAGTACTACGAGTACCATGATGCATTGCTGGGTGTGCTGTAAGACCTGGGCTGGATTGGCATGTTGGGAGTTAACTATGCGCATTTGGGGGAGTGTGCAAGGGATGGGGAGGAGTGCAGGGTGATTTGGCATGCATCTTACCTTGTCTGCTGGATGAGGGGTCGGAGCTGTCGATTGCAGCCACACCACCAACGCTCTCAGGCAGGAGGGTTGACTCCACAAGCTCCTCATGGGGGGTTGGCTGCTCTGCAGTGGATGGTCCTCCTCCAGTCTGACTGGCATCCTTGAGTCTGGCTGCCACCCTCTCCTTGGACCTCTGGCGCATATCATACCACCGCTTGCGCAGCTCCTCGATGGTGCGTGTGGTGACTCCAACAGCATTCACCTTGCTCTGTATTTCCAGCCAGATTTTCCTCTTCCTGGCCTCTGGGACTTTGAGTGCCTTCTTCCCAAACAGGAGCTCATGGCTGCAGACCATCTCCTCAATGAGGACCTCCTGCTCCTTTTCTGAAAACTTGTGTTTTCTCTTTCTTTTTTCTGCATCTTTGCCCTGCTGGTTTTGTTTCGGATCCATTGCTGGTTGCTGTCTCCAGGAAAGCCTCCTCACACTCCACAAGCAGCCTCTGGGTGTGGCTCAGGTGAGCAGGTGCAGGCAATCACTACAGTTTCCTGTTTGTGATGTCATCAGCCTGCACCAGGCTTGCAGATTCCCGTTTTTGCGATTTCTTATTTAGCGAATTTCGCTATTAAGAAATCGCAATACGGGATTCTGCGAATTATTTGCGATTTTTAAGGAATCGCAAATGATTAGCGATTTATTTTATACATCCCGTTTAGCGAATCTGATTTTGCGAATCGCAAATTCTCGCAATTTGAGATTCGCTAAAGGGGAGTTTGATACATATGCCCCTTAGTGTTTTTTTTTTTTTCAGTGAATTTCTTTCTTTTTTTAATGTAAAGTAAGATGTACATCGTTGGGCATAATGTGGGGTTTGATGCAGGGTCTGGCTTGTGGCCAGGCTATGAGCCTAAGCCCCTGCTGGTGCCCAACTCCCTGCTGTGCTCGACCATTGGCTAGACCCTGCACCCAACTCTGGCAACAAACACCTGCTGCGCACAGCCTTTGGTAATGCACAATGCAGTGAGGCGTTGGGCACAGCAACCCCCTGCTGGGGCACACAGCTAACTATACAAAATAGAAAGGGTGTCATTTTAAGTAAGGCATTAATACAAGCATTGTCAAAAAGCCACCAATAACTAGAATCAGATGTATTATTCAAAAATTCACACATTCCAATGATTAATAATGGTGATTGTCATAACATTTTTGGAATAAAGAATCTTCAAGTACAGATAATTAACATGTTTTTGAGTCTTTTAAAACAATTAGTGCCTTCATTGAACCAATTAATGTAAGTGTCCGCACTCCAGCTTAAAAGATTATGTATCCAACTGAGAGTGCTTTTAAAAATGGATTTAATGACCCAGGCAATGTACAGTTTTTTAATTTTGCTGGGGGCGCTGCAGTGCACACAACATAAAAAATAAATATTTGGTGGTTCCCTGCCTCTTCTAGGGACACCACAAACAAGAAAATATCTAATTTAAAAAAGCCCTAGGGCATTATATGGTGCTCCTTGCTAGGGATAATAAATAATAATTGAGGGGCTTTAGCTGCTCATTTATTATTCATTTTCCCCTTTTTAAAAATGTTTTATTTTAATTTTTATAATGGATGTCCCACCCTGAACACCCACCAGCTTTTTTTCATTGAGATTAGTGGGGATCCCTATGGCCCCCCCGCCCTGCCTGCTCTTCTTCCAGCAGACATCCAGGATGCTGGCCCGAGCCGGCAATTCTTTTAATATATATATTTTACTTGTGGAGGGTGCATCGCAAAGATATTGTGGCAGCCATTTTAGAATTCGGTGACTCAGCCCCCTGTCCTGTAAAAGGATTTTTTTTTCAAAGTATAGGACTGGTGTGGGGGAGGAAAGGTCCTTGAGGACCCCATCCTCGGGCCAAAAATTTATTTTTTCAACACTACTCAGATCCGTGGAGGATCCGTTGTACGTTGTAAATTGTTATTTAAAATCACATTCTCCAGCCCTATTTACATAAAAGCCCCAGGTGTGAGCCTGGTCTTGGGGGGAGTCATTACAGTGATTACTTGTGGAGAGTTGGAAATGCTGTCCTCTACCCAATATCGCATCCCTGGAGCTGAAGCAATTTATATGGAGGGGGGGTGTACGGCTCACCTCGCTGAGCCGCTGGAAGAGCCTAGGAACCACTTGGTTTGTGAAAGAGTCAGCATTCAACACCCTGTCTTTATCAGGGCCTTACTAAGGCCATAACAGTAAGCTTATAACCATTACTTAAAGTTACATTTCCACTCAAATTCTGGCCTAGGCTAATGGTAAGTGGTAAAATTTAAATTTACAGTGGCAAAATACTACTAGCTTTTGCAAATATAATGTGACTTGTTGGTGTGCAAGAGGGCCCAGGTACCGATGCCTTTATTCTATATGCAAAGAAGAATATGAGCACAGTGAGCCAATATCTCCTGTAGTTGCACAGGGATGGTAAAACAATGGTGTAGCTATATGCCAATGTACTCACCAGAATCCAGAAAGGCTAATGTTACCACCAGTCAGTCCCCTGGAGCATCAAACAAACGTATACTTTCTATTGACGTTTAGTGACACATGAGTGACACATGTCATTGATTTGCTGCCTTTCACATATGGGGTTGCTGCATTAAGATTGTTATGAATTAAGATGCATATCCAGACAATTGTTGCTTCTGTTTAATTTGTAGATTCCCCTGAAAAAGGGCTCACTGAAAGCCCGAAATGCATTGGGCAGCATGAATTTCATGATCATCTGAGAACTCAATGTTATGATTGAAAGAAAAATGTGGTCTTTGGCATTAAATTGACTGGATTCACATGTCTCTGTTGCATTGACATTTCTATATACTTTTGGATTTTTGTTTTTTGAGAACTATGGTGTTATAATTGTTCTAAGAAGAGGTTTTGAAGATATGCATAACTATGTGCAAAGTTTAACACATTGATTGTCTCTATTTAGGGCTTGTGCAGTGCACGCTGTATCCTGAACATCCGCTCAGGTTATTAGCTTGGACTTTGAGAATGTTAGCACTTTCCTGTCCTTTGCTATTTGGTGCCTGCAGTCTGTCCTAGGTCATATGACTGGGTGCAGTTGGCAATTGGATTTCATAAATTCCTACCAGTCACACAATAGAGGGATTAGGTGTGCCTGAATGGGTCATTTGCTGACAGGATTTGGGGGGGCAGAGCTGGGCACAGCCCCACTCGCAACTGAATAGGCTGTGCTTTCTCTTTCAACAAAGGACTTGTCAGCATTGCACTATGCTTTCAGCCAGCTTGGAGACAAGGCAGGGATGTCAGGAGATGCCAAACACTTCAAAGAGAAACCTCTAAAAATGTATCCTACTTCAAAGAAGGCACAAGGTATAACATGAGGACCCTGAGACTCACTCTTCAGTTCACTTTATGGACCTGTGGAAGGACTCTCAGAGGACTGCCTGCTACTTTGACCTGCTGTGCACTCCACAAGACTGCTTTGCTGCACCTGGAAGGACTGCTTTGCTGCTTGAAGCCTTCAGAGGCCTGCTCTGTAATGTAATGTACATAGGTACTTGAAGAGGGCACAGGTACTCAATAGAGTATCCCGGCGCTGAGAGACCTCAAGACAGACACTGACAGAAAATCTACTGGAGCACAGGCTCATTGGCTATTGCTGGAATAGCTAAGATTTCAGCTGCTTCCTGAAGGTGAGTAGGTCCTGCACCTGTCTAAGTGACAGTGGCAGATAATTCCAGAGACAGGAGGCCTGCACTTGGAAAGAGCCGCTGGCTATGCGGGCGCAGGAGAACATGGGGATTGACAACTGCTGCTGCGATGAGGACCACAGAGGACCACAGAGTTCTACGTGGTATGTAATGCTGAACTCTTTTCCCAATATAGAAGGCACCAGTGTCATGTAGAGCTTTAAAGGCCAGAACCAGAGCTTTGAACCGAATCCTCTTAGGGACCGGCAGCCAATGCAGGTCTTTCAAATGGGGGCACACCCGCGTTCTAGGTCCTAACATGAGAATCGTCTTTGCCGCCACATTCTGGCCCACTTGAAGATGTGTCAGTAAATATTCCAGGAGGCCCAGGTACAGGACGTTCAGTTAGTCCAGCCTTGACACACTCAAAGCCTGGACCACCATCTTTCTGTGGGTAACCGGGCAGAAAGTGCTTTAGCATTTTTAACAAGCCGAAACAGGACCCAGCTACTGTTTGTATCTGAGCTTTCATGGATAAATTAACATCCAACTTGAACCCTAAGTTCTTGACTGTCCTATCTGAGTTTACCTGTGGAGACATGTCCAGAGACCACCATTGGCGCAACCCCTCACAGGGAGAAGGACCAAAGAAAATTATCTCTGATTTTTCCGAATTACGCTTTAATTGGTTTAGTTGTAACCAGGAGAACACCTCAGGCAGGTTTTGATCAAATCAGCGCCCTTGTCACAAGTAAACAACAATTGAGTATCATCTGCGGATGATACTATTGTCGCACCATGTGCCTCCGCTAGAAGCGCAAGGGGGACCATATATTAGTTGAAAAGTGTCTGGCTCAGAATCGAGCCCTGAGGAACCCCTAACTTCATGGGGGGGATGAAGGCAGCAAAGGGCGAAGACCAAATAATTTGCTGGTCGTTTTCCAAGAAAGACGAGAACCACTTGAGTACTGTGCCTCCAAGGCCGCACTCCTGAAGTCTCTGTTGGAGCCGGTCGTGGGGCACAGTGTCAAAGGCCGCAGATAGGTCTGCAGCTTAAGCCTCGTTTCATCACTTAAACCCAAGACTACCAAAGTGACTACCAAGGCTAGTTTGCTGGCCTCCTGTTCAGAGCCACAGGCTCCCATCGTCTTGCACCCACACCTTACCCAAGACTAAGTGAGTCCTGAACCACCAAGTGGTGCCCCTCTAGTCCTGGGCCCTTGGTTGTGGCCATAAAGGTGCCCAGATAGTCAAAAACCAAAAATTGTGGCTAAAAACAGACCGAGAACTGAGGGAAAACTGGAATCAACCTGCTAATCAATCCACCTCTTAGACTTGGCTTTTTCAACGGGTTTATCATCAAGACGTTTTGCTTTTTGGCCTCCTGTTTTTGACCTTGTTTTTGTTGGTTTTAGGACTCTGGGCACTTTTCACTGCTATTCAGTGAAAAAGTGCATATACTCTCTATGAAAATAGTGTTTGGTTTGGTGTTTCCATGATTGGCGTATTTGATTCACTACTGTTAGATTTGGGGGTCTCTAGTTGGTAGGGGTATGTACCTTTGACAAATAGGGACCCTTGCGTCTAGTCAGGGTGAAGGGGTACACTCCTAAAATAACCCCCAGCTCACCCCCTTGGTAGCTTGGCACGAGCAGACAGGCTTATCTCAGAGGCAGTGTGTAAAGCATTTGTGAACACATACAGTAATCCAGTGACAACACTACAGATGGACACCACACAAGTTGTATATTTAAAAATAAGTATCTTTTAAATAGACTTAACTCAAGACCACAAATGACAAAAATCCACAATACTGTACTTAAAATGGTAGAATTAGCTTAGTTCTCTTTAGATGTTAAAAATCGACACTTTGAGTTCAATGTACCTTTGGATGCGTAACGCTATACAACAAAAGTGTTGCAGGGAAGGTGATGCGTCGGTTCCTTACATACAGGAACGGTGATGCTTCGGTTGCTTACTGCGCCCACAGCGCCGTGATGCGATGAAGATTCGGTGCAATGAAACAAAGTTGGCGTCTTCTTCTTAATGCGACACGATGCGTGCATGCCTGACGGCCGTGCGGCGACTCAACGATTCATGTGAGCTGCGACAGGCCCTGCGACACGCTTCCCCGGTGATTAGAGATGCTTCAGCGATGCGCTGTGACAGCTGCAGCGGTGACGCCCTTGTTCAGTGATGTGACGACAGCGGCTGCGGCGGTGACACTCTTCTACGGTGAAGCGAGATGCTTCTGCGATGCGATGCGACAGCTGCAGCAGTGACACCCTTGTTCAGTGATGCGACGACAGCGGCTGCGGCGGCGACACTTTTCTCGAGTGATGCGAGACGCTTCTGCGATGCGACAGCTACAGCGGCGACACCCTTCCTCAGTGATGCGACGACAGCGGCTGCGGTGGTGACACGCTTCTTCGGTGTTGCGAGACGCTTCTGCGATGCGACAGCTACAGCGGCAACACCCTTGTTCAGTGATGCAACAACAGCGGCTGTGGCGGCGACATGCTTCTTCTTCGTGAGTCGTGCTTCCAGCTCCTTGCGACACGCAGTTCCTCAGAAAGCCCAACACAACTGCAGGCACTTACAAAGAACTCTTGGGGAGCTGGTGGTTGAAGTCTGTTGTCCCTGAGACTTCAGCAGGAGGCAAGCTCTTTCTCAAGCCCTTGGAGATCCTTCACAAGTTCAATGAAGTACACACAAAGTTCCATTCGCCTCTCTTTGGCAGTCAGGCAATCCCTCATGCTTAGGGATAGTCTCTCCTCAGTCTCTCTGGTTCCTCTCCTCAGCAAAGGTTTCTTCTTCTTTTCCCAAAAGTGATCTAAAGTTCTTGGGTTTGGGTCCCAATATGTATACTCAGTTTCTCTTTGTTCTCTGAAGGCATAGAGGCCTTTGCCTAGTCCAAACCAGTTCTGGTCAGTCCTGGAGCACTTTGTTGGCATGACTCCTTCTTTCCTTTCACAGTGCAGGGCAGAGACATCAGACGCACCACAAGAGGTGGAGCCAGCATTGTGGAGGGAAGACACAGCCCTATTCAGGTCCCAGATGCAACTCCTCCCACCCATCTACATGCAGATCTCTCTATTCAGTCCTCTGCTGACTCACCCTGTCTCCTGGAATCCCCCAGTCACTCAAACTCCAGACAAGGAATACACAACCTAGCAGAGGCAGGCCTAGATGGTTAGACAAGAAAATACCTACTTTCTAAAGTGGTATTTTCAAACCCAGAATGTTAAAACCAACTTTACTAAAAGATGCATTTTATCATTCTGAGTTCAGGCATACTAAACTCAAATTTCTACTTAGTTCCCTGAGTCAGTTAGGATTATAAGATGTAATAATCGAACTGCCCAATCTGGCCTATGGGGAACAGGTAGCCTTGCAATAGTGAAAAACGAAAATGGCTGTAATTCACTATTAGGACATGCCACACACTCCAGGGCATGTCCTACCTTATACTTACAATGCACCCTGCCATTGGGCCTACCATAGGGGTGTTTGATAGGAAGAAAAGGGAAGGTTTAGGGACTGGCAAGTGGGCGCACTTGCCCAGTCAGCATGGTAGTACCAGACGGCACACAGGCTCTGCAATGGCTAGCCTTAGACACACTTTAACAGGCTGCTTCTGTGGGTGGCACAACCAGTGCTGCAAGCCCACCAGCAGCATGATTTACAAGCCTGGGCACACTCAGTGCACTTTACTAGGGTCTGACAAGTAAACCAAATCAGCCAATCATGCAATCACTAATCCATACATCAATTTACCAAAGGGAGAGCATATGCACTTTAGCACTGATCAGCAGTAGTGAAGTGCCCAGAGTCATAAAACAGCCAACAACAGGTTAGAAAAAATACAGGAGGAAGGCAAAAAGTTCAGGGATGACCCTGCAAAAAGGGCCAAGTCCAACAACTACTAAGTCCCTAGGAATATGCACATATGTGCTCAGGGCCTATAAATCAAATGCTGCTAGTTGGTCTGCAGCACTGATTGTGCCACCCACACAGGCAGCCTTTCGAAGGTGTCTCAGACCTGCCTCTGAAGTGTCAGTGCACAGTTTTTATTACCATGTCGACCTGGCAAGTGCACCCACTTGCCAGGCCGAACCTTCCCTTTCCTTAAATGTAAGGCACCCCTCAATAAGGCCCACGGTACCTCCATGGGCAGGGTGCAGTGTGTTAGAAAGGTAGGACATGTACTGGTGTGTTTTACATGCCCTGATAGTGAAAGACGGTGTATTTCGTTTTTCACTATTGCAAGGCTATCTGTCCCATAGGCCTGCATGGGAGTTGCTTTGTAACATCTTAGCATTTTGGCGGCCACGGACAACCAGAAGGGAAAAGAGGAGATTTACTCACCAGACTTCAATAAGAGTTGATATCTTTGAATATTCGGAATGGTCTAACGAGACGCAGATGGTGAACGAGCATATGTACACCTACGGAGGGCGCCCCACCACATGTAGTGGGAGGCGTATTGTATCCTGAGCCTTTAGAAACCTATGTGGTGCTGTATATTATGAACTCTGATCTTTTGATGGTTTGATAGATTAATGTATTAACCCTGTCCTGAGGAGGCCTCAGAAGAATAAAGGCTGAAACGTGGTCACGTCGACACTTCTAAGGAGGAGTCACTTGAACTGTAGTGATTACTTGGAACTGTAGGGTGTCACACTAAAATGACTTGTACTAGTTGACTAGCCTTAAGTGTGCCACCTGGACTACCTCTTAGTGGTCCTTCCAGACCTGTAAGGGGGACTCTGGTGAGAATAATTTTTTAGGGTTATTGTGTTATATACTTATGTTATTTGGTTTATGTATAGAATGTTGTGATATATGTCCTTTTTGTCTCTACTTCATTGATTAGGTGCTATTGTCCATGAGGGTTATAAATATGTTTTGATATATCCAAGCAAGAATAATAATTGTGGAGAGGGTAATTAAATGTGCTCTACTCAAAAATTACTTCGTATCTATTCCTTTATACCATTTGTTACTGTATAAAACTACGTCCCGTGCCCAGGTATAAAAGGGTTATTTGGGTATACCCCTGTTGATTTTGACTTGTAACATCTTACAAGCATAACTTTCCATTGGGACAAGATCGAGAAATGGAGTTTAGGCTAACCGAACTCCCGATTTAAAAATACATCTTTTAGTAAAGATGATTTTTATATTGTGTGCTTGAAAATACAACTTTTAGAAAGTGGGTATTTTCTTTTCTAATCATCTATGTCCTTTTGCCTCTTGTGTATTCGCTGACAGGGTTTTAGACTGACAGGGGTTGGTTTGTGCATTCACACTAGACAGACACCAGGGGGAGCTGAGGTGTGTCCTGCCTTTCCTGGGTGACTCATAGCCAGGCTGAATAGACCTGGCTGCATTTAAAGTAGTAGAAGGAGCTGCTACTTGCACCTGAATGGACTGTGTCTGTCTTTCACAATGCTGTCGCAACTCCTTGGAGTGAGCCTGGCCTGCACCAGGCAGAACTGAAGTATGTATGCCAGTGGAACTTTGTTTGTGCCAACTTCAAAGGGAAATATGGTATAAATAATGGGGCCCTGACAAAGAATTTTAAATTACTGCTGGACTAAGGAACCTGACTAGGAAGAAGAGTCCCTACTTGGACAGGGCAACAGTCTGCCAACTAGAGACCCCCATACCTAGTATTGGTGGGCAGCGGTGAGGATAGGGCTTGGGTTTGACCTACAGTGATTGGTGTACCCTGCTACCATATCGCAGATCACTACGTACAACATATTGGTTTTCCCTGTTTGCCTTCTGGGTGTATTGTTGAGAACAGGAACTCTGGTTAGTTGCTTTACCTGTGCGGCCTTGACAAAATGGAAACCAACTTTTGTCACTTGTATATCTACACAATAAGGAGCTGAAAGTCTTTTGCAAGGAGTGGGGATTGCATGTGAAGAGAAGATCCACAAGGTGGGATCTTGTGGCAGCCCTGTTTTGTTATGAGGAAACGTCGGGTAGCAGTACTACCAGATGATTCTGAGGAGGAGCCTGAGGTGGAGGATCCCCAGCCTGACTACCTGGAGGGCAGTGGCCCTGAGAAGGAAATATGGGGGAAAGATGGGCTTGTGAAGAAAAGAGTAGGATTCAAGCTTGTGATCGTAGACTGAGAGAGTTTGACCAGGAACGCGAGAAGACTGAGGCTAAGAGAGCCTTAGCTCAGGAAAAAGAAAAGTGTGTTGCTCAGGAACTGAACTGGGCTGGTCTGAATTTAGAAGCCCTGAGGGTGTAGTCCAGTTCAGATGGTGACAGCAAAAGTGGTATGTACAGCACTGACATGGGAGACGTACAGACACCCACACACAGACTTGGTGCCCTGCTTCAAGGAGGAGGTCAACATACACCGGGGGTTCAGGATTGTGAGGTACCTCCAGTGGTGTGCGGGGTCCCTGATGTGAATTTGAGAACTAACTCAGGGGATCATATTCCTAATGGTGGGAGGGACACTTTACTGAATCTAGATGAGAGGTTCAGGGAGAGGGGTTTCCCCATGGTGAAGGCCCTGGTAAGTGAGTATGGAGACCACCCAGAAGAGTATGGGTTGAGTGACTGCAACAGTCAGACACTGTCTCACCAGTCTTGTGAGGGTGATGTGGAGTACCTTTCTAAGGCATTGGATGGTTGGGTGAAGGGTATTTTGGTAAGCAGAAGTGAGGGGCTGTGTAATTCGGATGCTGGAGAGCATATGTTCAGTCCCTGTTTTCCAGAGCTATGCCAATAGCCTTTGGAGTGTGTGTTCTCCGACCCCATGGAACTTGCACTGGAGGCAGACCTTTTGGTGGATTCCAGAGGGTCTGAAAAGGCGTTTGGGAGTGATCTTGAGGGAAGTGGGTCAGATTTCCCCCAACTAGGTGAGGTACGGGAGGATTAGAGTAACCCAGACAGGTCCTAATGTAGTGGGAAGGGTGTGGGGTCTCATGTCCTGTCTCTGAGTAGAGGGAGTGGGGGTGGGCTGAGTCCCAAGGTGCCCGAGACGCAGTCCCAGGACCTGGTTGGTTCCATGAGGTAACACCAGGAGGGGGGCTAATCTGTACTGAGAGGCCATCCCCTGAGGGGGATTCCAAAGTGCCAGTTGAGCTGGGGTGGCTGCTGTAACAAGAGTCCCGCCAGTTCTGGTTTCTGGCAGCACCACTCGAGTGGGAAGATTTGCATGAGTCCAGAGAAAGGGGTGAGGGGACTAGACAGTCCCCAGTGGAAGGACCAGTGTGTCAGGGGTTGTCAGCTCTGAGCTCAGAGCACCCCAGGACTGACCCTGGTGGGGCCACTTCTGGCCTGGGGAGTCTTCATGCACTGTCAGGTGGATAGGAGGATGTAGACCTGTGCAAGGCAGACTCTCACACCATTCATAAGGAGTGTGCTTCTCTTGGGAGGGCTGGGTGTACTCCCCTGGAAGTCCTGACTTGCCAGGTACAGGTCCAGCCTAAGGGTACAGACCCTGGGTTGGAGGGCCAGGTTCAGGGTGCCCCCCTGACCTGGGGAAAGGGATGACTGCCAGTAGTGCCCCTACCGGTTTGTCTTCTGGTGGTACCGCTCTGAGTGCAGAGCCCCAGGAGACGGGTTAGGGGAGGGAAGCCTCGCCCCTGACTCCTGTCCAGCCTATGAGTGCAGACCCTAGGCTGGAAAATCAGTTGCATGATAGCACTCATGAACTGGTGGGAGAATTGTGCCAGACAGCTGGTCCAATCACCCCGACATTTCCAGAGACTGGGGACACATCTCCACAGTGGAGGGTACAGGTCCCCAGGAGGGAGGACCGGTTGTGGGAGGCTCCAGCCCAGTCTTCTGTTCAGCTTCAGGGTACAGACTCTGATCTGAGTAACCAGTTGCAGGATAACACCCTTGAACTAGTGGGGGAAATTAGTGCAGGACACTTGCCACAAGTGCCCTGACGGTTCTGGAGTCTGGGGTATCTCTCCACAGTGGAGGGTATAGGATGCCGTCTGGGAGGATAGGGTGTGGGATAGTCCACCCCTGTCTCCGGGCTAGCAACAGAGTACATACCCTGGTCTGGTGAGCCAGTGTCAGGAAGCTATCCCTGACCTGGCGGGGGAGAGTGGACAAAGGGTGCTAGGCACCTGGGGCTACTGACCCCCACTCACTAATGCCACAGAGGTTAGAGAGCACTGAGAGGCAGGAGGCCTGGCTCTCATCACTGACAGCTGTCAGTGGCCTCCGTGGCTTGCTCTCCTGGTGGACAGAGGTGCCCCTGGGGGAGAGACAGAAGTCACACCCTGGGGGTGGACTGGGTCACGCTGCAGTTTTGGCCATGGTGGTACTGTCTGCCCGCTGGGGCACACGTCTGAGCAAGCTAAGGTTAGGTGCTGCACAGATGGGGTCCACAGGTGAGGAGAAGGGTGCCCCAAGGGTTAACCTAGTGGGCCCTGAGAGTATGAACAGAGGGATCCAACTGGGTTCAGCAAGGCATAGAACCAAAACGTGCCCCAGCTGTTGTGGGCCAGGTCAATGTTCTATCGCCTGCAGCAGGGAAGTCCATCAAGGAATTGATTTTTGCAGGGTTATCCCCAAACATTTTGCTTCTTCCTCCTATTTTTTCCTGACCTGTTGTTGTAGGTTTTAGATCTCTGAGCACCTTACCACTGCTGAGCAATGCTGAAAGTGCATATGCTCTCCCTTTGGTAAATTGATGTATGGATTAGTGATGCTGAGTAAATTGTGAACATGATTGGTTGGCCAATGATTGGAATATTTGATTTACTGTTAAGCCCCTAGTAAAGTGCACTGTGTGTGCCAGGGCCTGTAAATCAAATGCTACTAGTGGGCCTGCAGCACTGATTGTGCCACCCACATGAGTAGCCTGAAAAGGTTACCCAGACCTGCCACTGCAGTGTCTGTGCACAGTTGTAACTACCATGCCGACTTGGCAAGTGCACCCATTTGCCAGTCCCTATTCTTCCCTTTTCTTACATATAAATCACCCCTAAGTTAGGCCCAAGGTACACCTGTGGGCAGGGGGCTGTGTATGTTAACCTCTTCTATGCCCATGACGAGATAGTCTCGTCATGGAGCGCGGTTGCGCTGTGCCCATGACGAGACTATCTCGTCATGGACCCCGCCCGCTAATGAAAGGCCCGGCACAGGAGGGGGAAAGAGCGGGGCACTCAAGGGGTTAAAGGTAGGACATGTACTGGTGTGTGTGACATGGCCTGGTAGTAACTTATAGTGCAATATGTTTTTCACTATAGAAAGGCTTTCTGTCCGAAAGGATAGAATGGGAGTCTATTTATAACATCTTATAAATATAACTTCCCATTGGTACCAGATGAGAAAATAGAGTTTAGTATGCCTGGACTCAGAATATATAAATGCATCTTTTAGTAAAGATGATTTTTATATTGTGTGTTTAAAAATACCACTTTTAGAATGTGGGCATTTTCTTGCTTAGCCATCCTGTGTGCCTCTGCTGGATTGACTGTCTGCCTTTGGAGTGACAGGTGCTGGGCATGTGCATTCTCTCAGACAGCCACCGGGAAGGGGGGGGGGGTTGATGTGTGTCTTTCCTTCCCTGAATGAGTTAGGGCTGGGCTGAAAAGACCTGCGCTGCATTCAGAGTATTGAGAGGAGCTTTCACCAGCACCTGAATAGGCCTATTCTGCATTTAGAGAGGTGAGAGGAGATTTTCCTTGCACCTGAATAGGGCCTGTCTACCTTGTGCAATGCTGTCTCCACCTCTGCGGTCATACTGCACCAGTGAGGACAGAACTGGTTTGGACTGGCCTCAAAGACCCTTGCACAAAGAGAACAAATCCATTTTGGGGTATAAGTATTAAATCTAAAACCCTAGAACTTTAGATTACTTTTGGACTCAAGAGGAACCTTTGGCAAGGAGAAAAGCTGAAGAGCTGTGAGAAGTAGTACTGCTCCTTTGCTGTGTGCTGTGTGGGGTTGGTCTGCAGTGGCTGGTTCTGCCAAGGAGAGGACAAAGACTGGAACTTTGCTTTTGCTGGCCTCCTGTTCTGAAGTCTCAGGGACACAAAGACTTCACCCCCAGCTCCCCTGAACCCTCTTGCTGAGAGCTCCTACCTGCCAGGAGGTGCCTATTCCAGTGTTGGGCCTCTGTTGGTTGTTCCTGCTGTTAACAGCCGGAAGAAGCCTAAAAGAAGCAATAAAACCTGTTCCGATGCCGTCAGCAATGCCGCTGAGATACTGCGACCTTCACCCAGGCCTGGGGCACCTTTTGTGACGTGAACTACCCATCGCCCGGCCTGCACAGGAGCTCTGATGCCCTTCGATGTCCGCCAACACCTACAGTTATCGGCTGTGCCTGAAGCCAGTGCTCAACCGACTTTGTCATCGCCAGCGCCTGCATCCTGTTATTACGGCGCTGATAACCACAGAGAGTGACTCTACGAACTTGCCGACTTTGCATCGCCACTGGAACCGACGCCTCACCGCTGACACAACCGTCTTCCCTGTCCTGGACTTGAAACATTGTCTCCTTGTGGACATGACGCCTTGCCTCCCCCATGGCAGCCAGGAAGCCGGCCTCGATCTCGGCACCGACGCCTTACCTCTATGACGCAGTGCATCATCATAGACTTTATTTCCAAGGTACTGTTTGTTTGGGGGTCCTTGTGACTCCATGCCCGATGCCATGCTCCTCACGGTAGGTGCCGTACTTTGGATTAATTGCTGTCACAACGTCCCAATAGCCCCAGGTGGAGTTATTTGCTTTCCACATGCATTATTTTTGCAATAACTGATTTAAAGTTGTGTTTCTTTACCTGTATGTTGGATTTTTGACGTTTTGGTCTTGTTGAGTTTAGATAAAGATACTTTATTTTTCTAAAATGGTGTGGCGTCCATTTGTGGTATTATCACCGTATTGGTGTGTGTTATGAGTACAAATACTTACACATTGCCTTTGAGATAAGTCTGTCTGCTCATGCCGGGCTATCCAGGGTCACCCCCTGGGTAGCCTGGCATGAGCAGGGGTTATCTAAAGTGTGTATTCCCCCTTACCCTGCCTAGAAGCAAGGGTCCCTATTTGGACAAAGGTCCCTACCTCTGCCAAGTAGAGACCACCATTTCTAATAATTACTCTACCCTGGCTTTAGATTGGTAGAGGGTTGTGTTAGATTTGCCTTTTTCAGCGGGTTTACCCCCAGCCTATTTACTTTTTTATTCCTGTTTTTGACCTTGTTTTGTTGGTTTTAGGACAGAGAGCATATGCACTTTACCACTGAAATTCAGTGCTAAAGCGCATATGCTCTCTGTTGGACCTGGCCCTTTTGGCAGGTTCACCTCTAAACTTTTTGCATTTATCCTGGCCTTTTTCCCTATGTAGTGTTAGTAGTTTTAGGCCTCTAGGCACTTTAGCACTGTGTCCCAGTGTAAAGTGCGTGCGCTCTGTGTTACATGTAGTGACCTACCCTCCTATAGGAGTGCATGGGGGATACGTGTATCCATGGTAATTCCTGATGTGAGAGGAGTGCAGGGGCGAGTTTGGTATGTGCAAACTCGTGAGAAAAAATGCTGCGCAATGGTGTGCGCAGATTTATGGTGACTGGTGGAGAAGTGCCACTTCTAGAAGTTGGCATGTCTGTGTGCTGTGTGATGTGAATTGCCTGTCTGGCTTGTGATTGACAGGAGCTGAGAGGGCTGAGGAATTCCAAGAGCCAGGGTGAGTCTGCTCGGTGGTGAATGAAGAGATCTGCATGTAGATGGGAGGGAGGAGTTGCACCTGGGACCTGAATAGGGCTGGGCCTTCCCTTCACAATGGTGGCTCCACCTCCTGTGGTGTGTCTGATGTCCCTGGCCTGTCCTGTAAATAGAGAGGGGAGCTGGGCAAAACAAAGTGCTCCTGAACCAGTTGTATCTGGTTCTCCCCTTGCCCTACAGTTGCAGAACAAAGGAAAATGTTGTATAAAAGAAGGGGCTGTGACCCCATGAGAATGTTCTTGTTCTGGACTTGAATCTACCAGGGGCGTGCTGCTGCTGGGGCTCAGGGGAAGGCTTGCCTCCCTGGGCCCTGCCCTGCCCCTGGATGCCTGGAGGACTTTCCCTTGCTGGGAGCTGTTTTGCTCCATCTTTGATGCCCAGGACTTCTTGGACCCTTTTGATTTTCCTTTAAGGCTTGATGCAGTCCTAGCGCCCTGGGAGTGCTTTATTTTCCTTGCAGCAAGGTGCTTTCCTGGTCCTAAGGGAGAGCGTTTTTTTTTTCTAGGAGCGCTTTGGTTCCCTTTTGCAGAGCCTCTGCCAGGAGCGTGGGATGTGCAGCGCTGTGCTGCTGCCCCTTTTTCCAAAGGAATCCCAGTGTGAGGGATTCCCCCAGTGATGCTGTTGGAGCGGGTGTCCACCCCGCGTTCTTGTTAATGTGGCTGCGTTATGGCCGCACGCTGTAATTAATGAAAAGCGGGTGCCCACCCCGCTTATGCCGCTATTTCATGGCGGGTGCCCACCCCGCATTCCAGCGCCGCGGCCCGAGCTGCCAGAGGAATCTGTCCGGGCCACTGCCCAGCGCGACCCGGAAGAGGAACAAGGCTCTGCTTCCCGTGGACGGGGCTTCCGCGAAGGAGGAGGGAAGCTCTGTGAGTGAGTAGGGATCGATGCTGAGCGGAGCTCACGTGACCGAGGGGAAGCCCCGCGTTCAGCTGCTGATGTGCAGAAGTCCCGGGTCCCCGGAGGGGGCCCGGGTGAAGAAAAGGCTGCCCCCGCCATGCACCAAGAGCGAGAGAGAGTCCCTGAGGAGCAGGGGCTCTCCAGTGCATGCTGTGAGGGAGAAGCCCCGAGTCCCGCCGGTGAGCCGAGAGAAGACTGCTGCCTGCGCCTCCAGAACCGGTGAGTGGAGACGGCTGAGGGGGGAAGCTAGGGGCTTCACTAGTGCCGACCGTGGCACTGTAAAGGCGGTGGTGCTGAGTGGTCCCGCCAGAGAGCGGGCCACTTCAACCTGGGGCAAAGTTATTTAGAAGGGCCCGTGTTCTTTCCACCAATGCCTATGATTATTTTCTCGAAGGCCCAGAGGGGCCCATGTTTTTCCCGTGGTGGGAGTCTGAGTGGTCCCGCCAGGAGAGCAGGCCGCTCCAACGTGAACATGCTTATTTTCCGAGCCTAGGTGGCTCCAACATGGGGGCAGAGTTTATTAAGAAGCCCCAGTGAGGCCCCCAAGGGCACAGTTGTGCCAGGGCCCGTGTGTTCTATCCCCAGCTGCGCCGCACCAGCGTGGGCAGCTGCAACATTTTGCGCCAGTGATTGAGGGAGTCCCTGAGAGGGACAGAAGTGGCACAGAGGTGCCAGACCTTCCCCATTGTTCCCAGCTGCCCAGCAAGTAGTGGGCAGCTGCAACGTTTAGGCCAGTGGTTTCTTTAGGGGACATGCTGAATTCAGGAGTGGGACGCACTCCTTCGCCCCCATCTTTTCCCGCACAGCTGCGCAGCACTTAGTGCCAGCTGCAACGTTTAGGTTTGTGCAATGGCGCACCTTGACCTTCGCTGCCTTTGCAGCGCGCCTTGGGCCCGATTCACAGAAGTAACTTAAGACAAAATCCTAAACTTACTACCATTTTGGTATTCACAGAATGCACTTACTGCTTTTGGTATTTACAGAATGCACTTACTATTTTTGGTATTCACAGAATGGATTTACGACTACTAACTTTTGGTCCGCACTCGGGCCGGAAATTCCGGCCCAGAGGCGGAGCTTCCGGGCCAGAGGCGGGGCTTCCGGGCCGGAGGTGGAGCTTCCGGCCCAGAGGTGGAGATTTTGGCCATGGCTAAATCTCCGCCACTGGCCGGAATCCCCACCTCCGGGCTGGAAGCTCCGCCTCCGGCCCGGAAGCATTGCCTCCGGCCCGGAAGCTCCGCCTGTGTCCCGGAAGCTCCGCCTCCGGCCCAGAGTTTCCGGCCCGAGTGCGGACGTAAAGTTAGTAGTCGTAAATCCATTCTGTGAATGCCAAAAGTAGTAAGTGCATTCTGTGAATACCAAAAGTAGTAAGTTTAGGATTTTGTCTTAAGTTAATTCTGTGAATCGGGCCCCTTGACTTTGGGGACATAGGGCATTTGAGCCCACTTGTTGCGATGGCCAGTTGGCCTGGGGGGGGCTGTTGGGATTGTTAGATTTATAGGGCGCCAGGCCCTAAAGTGATATATGCTAATGTGGTGCTAGGAAATGTAATTCATGTAGTATGTTTTACACACCCTGTGTTATACCTCTAAGTGTGTTTTATGATTATAAGGTTGGTTTGCATATTATGGTTTATGCTAGTGAGAGTTATTCCATAAGGTAGTTATGCTTAGGAGGTTAGAGTCTAATGTGTTTAGACTTGTGAGTGAATTGCACAATGTGTTCATGATGGTGTGGTTGGCGCAGAATGTAATGTGCGCCTGATGTGATACTGAGCCTAATGTAGCCTATGTTACAGGCTGATGCTAAGTACAGTGGTTACCAGTAGTTACTGGTGGTGTTCTCTGTTTATGATAAGTTCTACAGTTACTAAGTTCACTTTGTGATGGTACTGACAGTGGTCTAGTTGGCCCTGTCAGGTGTAAATAATCCCTTGTAAATATTGCCCAGTGCCTGATGGCACAGTGTATAATATGTGCGTACTATTCTAATGTGTTTTGATAATACAAAGGCTATTTTTATATATAACCTTGTGTGGAGTTTCTTTTGTGGTGGGCCTGGGATGTTATTGCTGGGTGCATGCGCAAATGCTTTACACATTGCCTCCGGGATAGGCCTGACTGCTCGAGCCAAGCTACCAAGGGGGGTGAGCAGGGGTTATCTTTGGCGTGTAACTTCCTTGCCCTGACTAGAGTGGTGGTTTCTGCCTGGCTTAGGTGCACACATTAGCCAGCCAGAAATCCAATTGCTAACACTCTGCATGTAATGGATTGGTGTTTCCATGATTTTTCTTATTTGATTTACTACTAAGTCCTATGAGAAGCTGGGTTTCTGTTGCAGTAACCCCCCTACTTTTTGCCAGACAACTGATGCACTTAGACTCGCTGTGCCCTGGGTCCTGCCAATCAGGTTCCCAGGGCCTGTATTCTTTCCCCAAAACTAACCCAAACCCAATTGGCATCTCTGGCCACAGGTCAGCCCCTGGTAAATGGTACCACAGGTACCCATGGCACTGTGACCATGATAGAGCACAAAGGGCTACAGCACTTATTGTGCCACCCTTAGAGGCCCTGTACCTTTACACACACACACTGCCTTTGCAGGCTGCGTGTCTTGGTGTAGAACAAAGTGAAGAGTCGACATGGCACACATCCCAGTGTGCCATGCCTACAACCCACTGCCCTGGCATTGATCAGCCACCCCTCTAGCTGGGTGCCCTATACCAGTGGTGAGGGTACAGGTGCACGAGCCCTGTACCCCTACAGTATCTAATGGCTACACCGAAAACTGAGAAGTTTGGTATCAAACTTCTCAGCACATTAAACCCACACTGATTGTCAGTGTGCGATTTAATGAAAAAAGCAATCAGAGGGCATCTTAGAGATGGCCCCTGAAAAACGACCAGCCTCTGGTGGGTTCCCTGACTGGTACTTCGCTCCCTGAGCCCAGAAACAAAGCCTTTCCTGGGCGGAGGTGTTCACACCTCCCCCAGGCCAGGAAGATCCATCTGTGGCAGGGGAGCTTCAAAGGCCTGGCAGCATTTGTAGGGCAACCCCCAGCCTCTCCTGCTATCACGAGCATACCCCCTTCCTGTCTCCCCTCCTTTTCGGCAGGAAGACAGGCAGGAAAAATTAGCCAGCCCAGAAGGTGTGCCCACCTCTGCCAACCCCACCCTCAGGTGGGGGAGGCTAGATGAAGCCCACCCTTCACTGCCCACCATCTTGCAGATGTCAGGCACTCCCCAATCAGGATTAGGGATTGTGCTTACTCCCTCATGTGGGGTGAGCACACCAAGGGTGTAGTCACCCTAAGGTCAGTAGCCTATTGGCTACTGACCTCAAGACCCTAAAACGCCCCCTAAATACAGTATGTAGGGGCAGCCCTGAACCAAGAACTCAGACCAGAAGAAACTACAAGAAAAGAAGAAGGACCGAACAGCAGTGTTGAAGCTAACAAGAGTAAGATGCCCACTGATTTGGCCCAGCCCTACCGGCCTGTCACCACCTCAAACCTGCTCCTGCGAAATCCCAGTGTGTCCTACAGCCAGCAACCTCGAAACCCCGGAGGACCTGCCTGTCTTCAACCATAAAGACTGTCTCCTGTGAACACTGGATTTGTCCATCTCCAACCTCTGGCTCTGGCCAGACACCGCAAATCCACACCACTCTGCACCCGCTGTCCACGGCCCGAGCTCGAGTAGGCAAACCCCATGAGGAGGTCTCCCCGGCAATCCTGACCCGAGATCTGGTGACCCCTGACCTGCCTCAAACTTCCAGCCGACGCCTGCGGCCTAAATCCGGAAGGTCGCCCCAACCGCGACCGGGAGCTGGTAAGAAGATCCGACCTTAAACGGCACCCCTGCATCAAATCCCCACGGGCTGGGGTGGCCCAACCAATGGTGCCTAACCCACCCCGAACATCTCAACTTATCTTTCAAAGTGGTGGTCGCACCCAGAAGACCTTCGTCCCTGAACCTGCAGTGCCTTTGCAAACCGGAGGTTCCCCATTGCAAACAGGGCTCCCGATGATGAAACAGCACCCTGCACCAGGCCGCCCTAGTGCAGTTGAGGGTGCGCCTTTGGTACTACTTTGTTTCCCCATTTGCCCTGAGCTAAAGTCCAGGAGCTTTGCTCCCACAACCAAGTGGCCTGCTCATCAGCAGCCACCAACTGGAGGCCCCCTATCCCCCATTGGATAACATCGGGCCTCAGCACTGTACACCCGGCCATCCTAATGCTGCTGATGGTGTAAAAAGAGTGCATCCCTGATCCCGGGGGGACCCCTCAGTCTAACCCCAGAAACTCAACTCAACAGAATACTTACCCTAAAACCGATAACACTAATTTCCTCCATAGGATAAAATTGACTGTTTTTCTTGGAAAAGTTTTTAAGTGTAGAGTTTGAAAACCTAAAGAAATTCTTTAAAATTGTTCTAACTAACTAAAACACTTTTACTTACCTGTTTACAGGATATGTCCCAGTGCAGTATCCAGGCATATTGCACTGTGTACGAAAAGTAATCTCACTGAGGCCACTGGATGACCGCCACCGAGCCTCTGCCTGCACCGTAAGCTGAGGGCACCGCACTTCATACCACTCCACTTCACACCGCTGCCTCAACGGTTGCCAAAGCCGAGGCTCCAGACTTCAAACTCAATGAGTTCAACCTGCATTGTATGTGACTTCAAGGGTCCGACGACTTCTGCACCGTCTTCCGGAACTGACGCATGACGACACCGCTCCCCCGGAGCTCACCTCGAGGTCTGATGCCCTGCATCTCCAAAGGTACTCTTTTACAGGTCTCCCTGCCACTGTAGCTGGCCCGCGACGCCGCAACTGTCTGGAACTGTTGGATCTGTTTGCTCACGATGCTGTAATAGCCCCAGATGGAGCTATCGATCCATCTGAGGTCTATTTTTGTATATAAAGTCAATTTTTTCTTTATTGATATTGTGGATTACTGTATGTTGGATTTTTATTGTTTTGGTCTTGATTTACACAAATAAATATTGGATATTTTTCTAAAACTTGAGTGGTGTCCCTTTGTAGTCTTTTCACTGTATTACTGATTGTTATACGCAAATGCTTTACACACTGCCTCTGAGATAAGCATGACTGCTTGTGCCAAGCTACCAAGGGGGGAGCAGGGATTATTTTAGACGTGTAATCCCCTTATCCTTACTAGAGTGGTGGATTTTGCTTGGTTTAGGTGCATACCCTAGCCAACCAGAAAACCCATTTCTAACACCGCTTGAGGTCCACAACCAGTTAGCCTGACTTTGGGGTAACTCTCACAATGTTCTTCTCCACAGCAGCAAATCCTGTTCAGTAGTCCCTCAGCAAAGGGGTATCGTGCCTCCTGGAACTCTCAGAAGCTGCAGTCTTCAGCTTCTTCCTGCTGAAGATTTGCAACTTCCTAAAAAGAGTCTAAGTCTGAATGCACAAATCGTCACCACAACTTTGTCCACTAGCTCCCTGTCGATTAGAATCCCTCCTTGAACACCCCATGCAGCCTTGCCATGCTGAACTTTGCCTACTTAAAACATTTTCTTCAAAAATGTTTCTAAAACGAAGGTAAGCGCCAACTGGGTCCAATCCACTTCTGGTGTGTGGTCCACGCTTCAGCACAGTTGGGGATATTTTTGTCTACTTTGACCCGGTCGCGACGACTAGAAATTCACGGTTGGCACTTTGATCTTTTAGGCGCTACTTTTTAGTAAGGTAAAAAAACTTCATGACTTCAGTTTTGCTGGTTGGATTTTTATAATTTTGGTGACAAGTTTTTTTTTGCAGAGTTTTATATAGCGCGAACTTGACCCGAATTCAATCAGGTATCAGAGCGCTTTACATAGCACCAGTTACGTTACATGAGGACACACATTCATTTTTTTTTAGGCACGGGGAGATTAAGTGATTTGCCCAGGATGTTCAGCGTCATTACCGAGACTCGAACCCAGTTCCCCACGTCTGAGGTCGAGCACCCTAGCCGTTAGGCCAACGCCTCTCTTAAGTAATTTCTTAAAATCTACTCTATTTTTCTAAATCGATTTGGGATTTTTCATATATTGTGCTTTATAAATACTTTACACATTGCCTCTAAATATAGCCTGATTTATTTTTCATGCCAAGCTACCAAGGAATTGTTGAGCATCACTTGCCGAGACTCGAACCCAGTTCCCCAGCTTCAAGGTCGACCGATCTAGCTGTTAGGCAACATCCTCTCCCCAGTGCGGTTATCCCATGTAGAGATCTACTCACTAGACTTCAGTATAGGAGGGAGTGGCTGCTGATGCATGGGCAAGTGCTCCACTCAGAAAAAAATAATTAAGCCTTTCTACCCCCTGTGGGCCATTCAGGGTGTTTACCCCAATGGGAATCACAAAATGGCAGCTGATTTTGATCTTTATGGTAAGTGGTTCTGGGTTGACAAGCCTTAAGAGCCAGAAATTTGGCACTGATGTCAGGAAAGTTGGGTGGGTAAAAAAGTGGAGGTGCGCTTTATGGGAGGCTGGTGACAGCAGACAAATTGGGGATAACTGTGGGAATATGTTTTAGTATTTTGTATTATGGTTGGTTTGAGGGAGTATTTAAGTTATGTCTGCATTTGATATTTTTGGTTGTCTGAAGTGTTACAGAGTGGTTGGGTAGGAAAGGGGTGGAAGCTTATAAGACTCATTGATGAACTATACACTATTTTGGGGAGATGACTGTGAGTAAGCTGAGGAAGATCTAAGATTAATAAAAAAAATATTGGCAAAATAGGTGTTTCTTAGGAGGTCCAGTGAGAATACATTTTGGGGCTCATTTATGAGCCCCTGCGTCACTTTTGCGCCGCCGGTGCGTCACTTTTTGTGACGCACCAGTGGCATAAAACATGCGCCATGTTGCGCCATATTTACAAAGTGACGCATCTAGGTAGATGCGTCACTTTGTAAACCCCTGCGCCACATTATACCTGCGCCAGGTATAATGTATGCAAGGGGGGCGTTTTGACGCAACAAAGGGTCGTAAAAGTGACGCAGTGAAATCTACGAGATTTCACTGCGCCACTTCTAGTGTGCAAATGCGTCAATTTCTTGCGCCTGCCTCACAGCAGGCGTAAGACTGATGCAGGCCCTTTCACATAGGGCTTGCCCCATGTGAAAGGACACATTGCTGGAGTTGCGTCACTTTTGTGACACACTCTAGCGATGCGTCACTTTTGCGCCTACAGATACGTCAGAAATACTGACGTATCTGTGACTCCTTGCGACATGATGCGTCATACTGTAAATATGACGCATCACTGGAGTCGCAGGGAGGGCGCAGTGAAAAGTGGCGCATCACTGTTTTCACGCAGTGATGCGTCACTTTTCATAAATGAGGCCCTTTGTCTTTAAAACCCCTTAGGAAATATGTTAAATGGGGGCTTTAAGGGCAAAGATGTACTTTAGGCAAAGGGAAGGGCATCATTTGACAGTTCCTGAATTGCTGTTGGTTATGAAGTTCTACACAGGATGGGTTTTCTTTTTTTTAAATTATTTACAGCCTGGCCCTTTTAGCAGGGTCCCCTGGAGATTTTTGCCTTCTGCTGATGAACCCGTTTTTGTTGGCATTAGGACTTTAGGGCATTGTTGGGCCTGGCATCCTTAGCATGGTTTTCCCAACATTTTGCCTTCAATCCTCCTGTTTTTGCTGGCCTTAGACTTTTTCCCTGCTAACCAGTGCTGAAGCATTTGTGTTCTCTCCCTAAAACATTGAGCAATTGGCCTGATTGGTACATTTAATCTCCTTGTAAGTAAATAGTAGCCAGGGTCTGTAAATTAAATGTTACAAGTGGGCAGCAGAACTCATTGTGCCACCCACTAACGTAAAACTTGTTAAACATGTCTCTGACCTACCTATGCAGCCTGCAGTACAATTTTAAACTGCCATTTAGACCAGGCAATAACCTTTTTATCAGGCTTAAACCATATTTTTTTAATACATATAGGTCACCCCTTAGGTATGCCCTAATGGCTTATTTTGCAGCCTGAAATGCATTTAAAAAGTAGAATGTGTACTTACCCTTTGCATGTCCTGACAGTGTTTTTTCACTATTTTAAAGCCCATCTCTCCCATTGACTAACACTTACATCCTTAATACATTTAATAAGTAATACCTTTAGATTGGGAGCAAGTAGAAATATACTGTTGATACTCAAATTGTCTTTAATGGTGAAGTCGGATTTTGAGTCACAATTGTGAAAATGACAAATTTTGCATTTTCTTGTTCTAACCATTGTGCCTTCTGCCAATGTCCTGGGACAATTGCCTGTTTGTGGCTCTGCTGTTGGGGTTTGTTTAATCATTCCAGATAGTGACACAAAGGTGACTAGATGTGGGCAGGGTGAGAGATCCAGCCAGGATGGCTGCGGGTGGAGCTGTGCCCTGCCCACTTCAACTTCAAAGGACTTGCATCCAGCACACATAAAGGAACCTGACACTAGCCATATGTCACCAAATAATTTTTAGAACCTTGGCAGGGGCAGCGAAGACCTTTCCAGAATCAGATGTAGGGGTAGGACAGGGTGTCTCCCTACATAAAAACAGATACCTTGAATAAATATTGGACCTTCAGACCAACTCTACCTAACCTTCCTGGACCTGTATTTATTATATAAGAAGGACTGCTCTGCTGTTTGAAGATTACCCTGTTGTTTGAAAAGAAAGACTAGACCTGCTTAAATTCATCCCAGGCTAACATACGTGGCTCCAAGGGTCAGTTGGCTGACCTCCTGTTTGAGCTACAGGGACATAACAAGCTCCAGATGCCGCCCTGCAACTCTCCAGCTGACCTACTGCAACTGGACATGGTCCTGCCTGAGCCCTGCTAACGTCCGCTGAAGGTACATCCTAATCCCCAAGAAGTGCCCCCAGGTCCTGGAAACTTGGCTGGCATCAGTCTAAGCTGATGAAAAGGTGAGATCCTGAAAATTGGGCTCCTCCTAATCACGAACAGACCCCTTTGTACTGAGACTCTGCCAGCCGCAACAACCACCAACACTGAGCTCAGCTGAAAACTTGCTCCTTACACTACAGCCACTGCCAGTGACAATTGGTAACAGGCGATCTGCACTTTGCGCTACAGCTGCAACAGCCTGCGGTGAACACCAACACGAAGTTACAGCAATGACCGTAGGTGACGCTCAACCAGTTCCTAGATCTACATTGACAGCAGCCCATGATGCCTGACCTGCTCTTCACTATACAGCGACGACTATCAGCAGCACTCTACCTGCTCCTCAAGGCCTCTTCCACCGCAAAAGAAACTCTTCACTCTGAGTTTGAAAACTTAACATCTTCAGCTGGATTAACCTGGTCCTAGTATCTGACCCGAGCTCCACAGCAGTCGACCTAAACTTATGACTTTCCCCCAGTCTAGTATGACCAGATGACCACAAGTGGTGCTTTGTGCTTTTAGGTGCTATATTTACTTAAAATGTCAACATTGAATATCCCCGGTTCAACTGATTGGATTTTCGGAATTCTGTTATCATTTTATTTATTTAAATTTACTCTAGGTATTAAATTGGTGTGGGATTTTTTTTGCATTGTGTTTTAACTTTCTTACATGTTTGTGTGCTGCATAAATTCTTTACACATTACCTCTAAGTTAAGCCTGACTGCTTTGTGCCAAGCTACCAGAGGACTAATCACAGGTTAATTTAGTGACTTTTGTAGTTCACCCTAAAAAAGGACTGTGTTTGATGCCTCAACTAATAACCTCAGTTATTACAGGGGAGTGTTGCAATGGGATAAATAAATGGAATAGCCCCTCCCCCAGGGAGATTGTGTGCTGGAACTCGATGATGAAAAGATGGACGTACAGATCTGGAGACATTCGTTTTTACATTTGTTGGGAAACAGTAGAAAAGGCATCCTTCCAGAAAACAGTTTGGTTTTCGTGCTGAAAGACAGACTAGTTATTTGTTAGGGTTAAGAGATGATCTGTTGGGGGCAGCTATTGCCCATATTAAAAGAGCTACACATAGGTATACTTTGCCCCGACGTTCTTGTGGACTGTTTGGAAGAGATCAATTTAGTACACCTATGGGGCAGCATGGTGGAAAGAAATTAAAAGGGAAAATCAAGGAAAGCTGGCCAGAGATTTCTTTGATATGGACTCATTTGGGTACCAGGTCAGTGGCTATACAAAGGGCTAGATGAAAGGAGAAAATGGAGATGAAAATATTTTGTGAGTTAGAACAAATCAAAAGAGACACGAGGAAATTAAGCATGAGTAATGTGAATATCTTTGAGGGGATGAAATCTATTTCTCATTTTGGGTAACAAATGTAATTTGTTAAAATTGAGATGGGTGGATGATGGTAGCTGCGGAAGGAATGTGTGTTTCAAAAAAGATGATTGGGTTTTTGGCAATGATGCTGTAAGGCAATGTCTTGACTTGGGGGGTTACGTAAGATAAATAGTAGCGTTAGAAAACTCATAGATGATTGGAATCCCCCAAGGATCTGGGATATCGCCCATTCTCTTCAACCTTTTTATGGTGCCTCTTACTGTCATTCTAAACCAAGTGAACATTCAATACCATATGTATGCGGATGACACACAACTGTACCTGAAGATCTCCTCTCATGAGGACATAAAAACATTAAATGCTGCACTTGCCCAAACCCAACTATGGTTAGCTCAGAACCATCTCCTACTAAATACTCTCAAAACAGAATTTCTTTTGATCTTCCCTCCCAATCACTCGGTTCCTACCCTTGACTGGATTAAACACCTCACTGGTCTAAACCGCACCCCTCATGTTGTAGACTCTGCCAAATCTTTAGGTATCACCTTGGATAAACACTTAAACATGCAAGCGCACATCAGTGCTAATACTAGGGGAGCCAATTTCCAACTTAACACACTCAATCAAACCTTTCCTCCCCCCCGAAGAATTTCAGGCTGGCGGTTCAATCCCTGATTAGCCCTAGATTGGAATATGGGTGGGTGACCTTTGCTGGACTTCCCAAAGCAAGTTTGGCCCCACTCAGAGCTACCCTAAACGCATCGGCTAGACTTATAACGGGCTCGAGAAAATATGACCACATTTCCCCCAACTGTCTGCAACTAAATTGACCATATATTGAAGCCAGTATCCAACTAAAGATAGCTTGCCTGACTCATAAAGCCATACACAACACCCCGTACAACCTAGCAAATAAGCTTGAACTATCAGGCTCCAGCCGGAACCTGAGAAGTACATCCACCCTTCTCTTGAAACCTCCAAGATTCAAAAATAAAAGATCATACAAACATGCTTTCACTGGTCTTGCGCCGAGAATCTGGAACTCCTTGACATCCGAGATCAGATCCAATCCTACCACTACTTCTTTTAAAAAACCGGTCAAACGACTACTTCTGAACGAAATTTAACACCCTCATTGTGATTATGCTGTTTGTTTAATTAATACTCTAATTTCCTGTTGCATTAAAATGATGCGTTTTATTGTATGCTTTTATGTTATTTTTGATCTAATCCTCGATGGCTCCTTAATTGCATTAACTGGTGATCTCGCGCTTGTTTTTTGTCAAAATTCCCTGACTCGTTTTTCATTTCTTTGGGGCGTTTTTATTTTATTGGTGTTTTTTCTCTTCATGTTCTAGGGCATCATTGATACCCCCTATTCCTAACCTTAATGTTTGCCCCTATATTGTAACTTCATCCACTTTCACATAGTGTTTGTACCCTTGCTTGCGCCAACTCTATTCAGCGCTCTGATACCCTTGTGGGTCTTGTTCGCGCTTTCAAAAACTATCCAAATAAATAAATAAGAGTGTTCTGTTATAATTTCACCATCTTGCCTTGTGAAGAATACTCAAATCTCGCTCCAGCCACATCAAAGGATTAGGGACTGCCTGCTGGAGAGTTTCTTACTTTTCCTATTGACGGTCGGTTGTTCTTCTAAAAAATACCATGTTGATTATATTTCCTTTGGTTCTCTGGGAAGTGTAGTTTTTTTGATGATAGGTGTTTGTGATGTATTAGGTAAAGAAGGAAAATAACTGCCTTCATAGATTTCAAACAAAATTATATGCCCAAAATGAAATAATTTTCATAATTAGGATTTACCTTTAATAAAGTTATTTTCTTATTTTAGCTTACAAAATACAGAACGGGGCTGCTATTGAATATGCCAGTGGCGTTTGCCTTCTGACATTTCAGTTGTTTTCTTGTTTGGGCACTAATCACCGGATGCTGCTGCTAAAACAGTATGAAAAGTGATAGGAGTTGGCTGTAAATGGCAGAGCAAGTGTATTAACAGCTAATCCGTTAGCTCGAGTGAAGGGCTTGTAATTATGCAACTGGTGATATTATCTCAGGAATATTACTCTCCCGTGTATATTTGATAGAGTCCGCACAGTCGCGTCCATTTAAAAAAAAGAATTAAAAAAACCTCTTTTGAATGGAGTCCTGCGCACAGTTTTAATGATGTCCCTTTATTGCTACTTTTGCATGGCTAGGCCTAATATGTCCCCCATGGTTACACAATTTTCTACGTTAATTTAAATATTCTTCATAAGATGCGTTTTGTGAAAACAGAATGCACAAGGCTGCAGTTGCGTGGATATTATTACATTAACACACGTGCAATTCTTTAATAAAAGTCCCAGAATATTCAAGGCCTAACATTTTTGATTAGCCCAGATTTCAAGATTCTTTTTTTTATTGCGAGGTGTTCAAAATAGAGACTTGGTGGGGGTGGGGCTGCGGAAAAGAACATCTACATTCTAGAATGTTCTGTTCCATTCTATTCAATACACGATCCATGTTGTTCGTTCCGATCCTGCCCTGCTCGTGCAATGTTAGACCGGCCATTTTTGCATGGCATCATCTTGAAAATTGTTTCCTACAAATTCTCGAGGAGTGGAGTCAGAGATTTAAATAGAATCATTAAAGTATATTTTCAACGGCAATAAAAAAAAGGAAAATATAATATTCAATTTTCTGACATTTCATTAAAAGACGACTGATGGCTGGGGCACGGCTGGGCACTGGATTGCACTGAATGTGCATGAATGTACATCCCCCAAATATCGAGTTGATTATCTCAGGCCAAGGTTACCATCAAATATATGACGTAGAATATATGAATTAAAGACAAGAACACTTTTAGACAAACTTCACAACATATGTGACCGTGATATGCAGCAACTTCCCTATGGATATCAGGCTAACAGCATCCCTCCTTAAGGTCAGGTTTAGCTGAACACCCACCTCTTACGATTCTCCCCTACTTGCTCTAATCCCTATGCTGTAGTTAGGTGAGTGAATTTGGTAAGCAAAGTATGTTCAAAACCAGCCCAATCTACACAAACCTGTTGATCAAAACAGAGCCAATGTAGAAAGTATTGAATCCCTAAATAGTCCATAGTTCCTTGGTTAAGTGGCAGTCTATGCGCCATACCAAACAGTGAGGATCCAGGGCTGTCTGCTTCCATGTGCCTTAATGACTGGTGATAGTGTGGGAGCGCGGTAACCAAGGTGATAGGAAGAACAACTCTGACTGATTAACTAAAAAACGGGGGGCAGATTTATGACGTCTGGCGCATCCCTGCTAATCAGCAGAGATGCGCCAGAAGAGTTGCGACGCATCTGCCCACCCGTGCACCACCATTGATGCGCCGCATTTACAATGAGGCGCACCGTGGCACTCGGATGGGCAGATGCGTGACGCATCTCCTGTCGGAAAGGCGGCGCATAGCTGGAGTTGCGTCGCAAGCGCGATGCAGCTCCAGCAAGGCTCGGGGGTGCCCTATCATTACAATGCTGCATCAATCCTTACGCCTGCTTCAAGCAGGCGCAGGGTTTTGACGCAGCATGGGCTCAAAAGTGACTGAGTGAAATCTTGTAGCTTTCCCTCAGCCACTTTTAGGAGGCGTTCCTGCGACGGTACGCCCCCCCCTGCACAGGTACGCCTACTGCTGGCGCAGGGCTTTACAATGTGACGCATCTCCCAGATGCGTCACGTTGTAAATACCCCGCAGCATGGCGCAGGATTTGCGCCGCCGCTGCGTCACAAAAGTGACGCAACGGCGGCGTAAATGAGGAGCAAGGGGCTCATAAATCTGCCCCGGGGTCTGTATGGTGACTCAGGTAGAGGAATATTAGTGTATAATTTTTATACAAAACCCCTTAGTGTTCTTCATGGTGACCTTGTGTTTTTTGCTGGTAATCCACAATTACTTGTGTGATTACATTGCTCACTGTGCCCACTCTGGCACGGTCTAACAGCTCAACGGTGGAGGAAATGTAGTCCTGAAAATCCCTCCCCCACCCTAAGCCCCAATTTTGACTGCACTATACAACTGAAACCCAAACAAAGGTGAAATGGGGAAAAGGGGAAATTGGGTCGCAGGCGTTACTGTTGTTATGTCCAAAACCATGCTAAATGAAAAAATTGAGACTGACGTTATTATTTTGGTTATAATGAAACTAAGAAGACACATAGCATTGTATATATCTGCAAAGCATCCCCCAAGTAAGGCGACAAGCCACCCCTTCTTATCTCTTTTCATACCACTGATACAGATCAGGGTATCAAAAATATGCCCACTACCACAGATAGAGTAATCTCACAGTTACACGCACATACATTCTTCATACGCTAGGGCCCATTTCACTAACATACGCTCAAATACTCTACCGGCATAAGACCTGTGGGAAGAAAAACCCTGCATCTATATCTAGGACGATAGGATCTGATTATAGTGGTTATCCTTAATCATACTCTATACAAACTATACAACAACAATAATCAAAATGCACCCAATAATTGACAAGAAAGAATATTCAACACCATGTTTAAAAGTTATATTGCTTTATCTAAAATTAGTCAAAATAAATCAATCAGAATAAATCATTTCTCATAGTTACCTATTCTAACTAAGTGTCAGAACGGGTCAGGACCAGTCTCTCGGTAAAGTTTCTTAGGACAGTCCTCAGCATCAGGCCTCAGCAACGCAAGTTCACGCGGCAAAGGCGACGAAAGAGTGGGGAGAGCCCTCCCTAAGCTAATAGTTTTTATAATGAAAAATACAATGGAAACTCACATAAATTGGCAAGAAAAACTGTATCACTGAGCAGAACGAGAAGGAAGAGATGTAACTTTGCAACATCTTGAAATCTCCGCTCAGGAAAAGTCTCAATACGTAAACCACGGAACAGGAACCAAGAAACAGAAACTATTAAAGTATCCATCTCGTTCATTTCCCTCGGCAACCCGGCTTCAGCACATTGTTCATTTCAGAAGCTCCTTTGTGCACCAAGGACAAATCATTTCTTTTGGAGATCCTCCAAACTGCTGATGTCCTCATGGAAAGTTTTATAGAAGGACTACGGTTAGTTGTCTTCAACTGATTTCCAGCAGGGGTCTCTCTTGCCACATCACAGAAATATTCACTCGAGGCCAGGCTTCAAAATATTCTCAGCCATTTCATAAAGGCCTCCATAGGCCACAACAGACCATCTCAATTTAAAAGAAATAAAAACAACGTTAATACAACATAATGATTAAACAGTGTTAACCCCACTAATACCCTTATGTGTATGCATTTATCTAGCTTTGCGACATAAAAGCATTAATTCTGACAGCGTTTTGTGCTCAAAATAAATAGCACACAGCAACGTTTAAACATGAAAACTTGCACGTTATTGTAAATACATGAACAGCACACATAAGCTAACCCTCATGTAACTTCTTCTTATGTTAGAACAAACGAGTTGATTATTGAAACATACCTTCACAAGACAAGTAATTAATTGTTAATTATTAATAAAATTAATAAGACGCATAGACATGCCAGAGCTTCAAAAGCCCAGAATTTTCTAAAAGAAAACTCTGCTCCAGCAATCCCCCCTTTGGTGATTTTATCACCAAATAAACCCAAAAAAAAAAAATTAGTGAAAATTTTTAGTCCCATTTTAGGAAATCAGAAATGTCTCTTCCCTTTAGACAACATTTAAACACCAGTCACTCTTTCATCATCTCTCTTTGTCTCTAAATAAACACTCTCCCTCAATTCTTCTAGTTCAATCTCTTCTGGTTCTCTCTTTGAAATTTTCGAATTCTTGTTTTTCTTTTCATTTTTCAATTTCTCTTTCTTTCTCCTGTTTTTACAACACACACACACCAATCTTAGTATCAGTAACGCAACAATTATACAAGACAAAGGAAACAATATTCTACCTATAATAGTACTACCTATTTTTGCAATAAAATCCTTAACAGCTATCATTTTATTAGCTAGTTTAGTCCATAAACTCCCAGTTTCAAGTGGTACTAATTCTTCATGCAAATCAGTAATATTTTTGATATAGACCTTCAGGTCTTTACTTTCATCAGGAATGTAAGTGCAACAATGTTGAACTTTCAAAATTCCACAAACTCCACCCTCCTTAGCCAAAAGAATATCAAGGGCAAGTCGATTGTGCATGGACATGGCACGTACGGCACTTAATTCCGTATTCACCAAAAGAAACCCTCCTGCGGTATTTGTTGATAAGCGATCAACCACTGTGGACAGTTTCCGGATTCCATAAGCATTTAAAGAAATTCCCACTGCTGGAATTAAAACCCCAAAAATGTCACCCACAATTTCAGACCAGGTTTCTCTCTTAAAGCGTGTTAATAGATTAATGTCTTCTACATCTTTTACTTTATCCGTATGAAAAATCTTAGGAAAAACCAGGCCCACATAACATGTGCCATACCAATGGTCAGGCAACTTGTAATAAGCCTTGTTCCCACACACATAGTACACTCCTGGAAAAATCGTATCTTCTCCACCTCTGAAACCCCAACCTGTCGCAATGAAGTATGTATCATGGCACTCACTAGTTCCCACAAAATATATATCATATTGGGATTTCCTTCTGGTAATGCATAGTTTACCCTTCTGCGGTGCATCTAGAGCCAAAGTTGGACTAGCCCCATTCCTCAACTCCTTTCCCATCTCAATGTCCCAAATTGTCTCACTCACTTCATATTTTCCCCCTTTCTCATGCATGTTCATTCTCCTTTCCTCAACCATATCCAGGAAAGCTTTCTCCTCTCCTTTTAAATTGCAAGTTAAATTATTCTTAAAAATGTAATCTAATGTTAGTCCTTTTTCTTCAATAAATATCTCACCAAAAGTGTTAGCTTCTTTAGCTGGATTCAGCTCTTTGTTCATTGGCAAGTGCCCAAAAATACTATCTCTGTTAGACATCTTATAATCTATTTTCCCTAACAAATAAAAAACACTACTTAAAATACTACAAGAAATACCATATGTAGCTGGTAAATGGTGATAAGTAACACCCTCTGAAACGGATGCAGGTAACTGCATGCAGACATAGCAATCCCTCACTTCCATTGTCTTCACATATTCATATAACAGTTTAGAAAAAACATTACTCGAAAAATTATTAATTGACCTATCCTTGTGTATGTAACCACTAATTCTAATTGGAACTACTTTTTGTGAATTCTTCTCTTCATTAGTCACATTTGCTATATCCATTCCAAATTCTACTCTAAAAGTAACTAATAAGATTAAAACACCCCATAGAAGCATTAATAATCCAGTACAACAGCAGCACATTTTGCACCACCTCTTTAAAAAGGCACATCTATTTCTATTCCCCTCTATGTTAGCCATTTTAGTTTAGCTTCTACTACTCCACTACTGTTTGAACTTCTTCAATTCTTCTGCAACTCTTCAGCTTTCAGTTTATCCAAATGACTTCCTTATTCACTTGATCCAAGTGAATCCTTCTTTCACTCAGTTTGGATACTTGTCATTTTTCACTTCAATTTCTTCAACATCAAACTGTATCAGATCTCCAACGTCGGAATCCTCAGTACTCGACTCTTCTCCAATATCAGTCAAGAGTACTTTCAGAATTTCACCAGTATCTTCCTCAACCACTTTTCTCAAGACCACTTCCGGATTATCTCGAGTCACTGTTTCTTCTTTTCCTTCTTCAGACAGTGTCACATAAGACCATTCCGGTGATCTGTACTTTTGGTTGGGTCTTTTAACTCTTCTTATTTCTACTGGTTCTTTTGATTTCTTTGATTCTTTTTCCTCAGCTCTTGAGGTTTGGCTTGATACTTCATTCACTTGTTCAGCTTCTGATGAATTTGCTCTTATTATTCTGTATCTCACCCTCTTTACTCGGTTGTTAGGCCAACGATCTTCTTTCACAACCTTTTTCGGCTTCAATTGTTTAACACTCCTTTCTCCAATCGAAGTTCTCTTTCTCAGAACTCGACCTTCTGTTTGTTCATCTTCATCATCTGTTTCAAGTGCCTCTTGTTTCCGTTTCCCAGTAGCTTTTCTTTTCTCCACAGATTTTTCCACCACTGTTTGAGACTTCCCTACTTCTGTCCCTCCTCGGGTCTCCGACACGCAATCTTCTTGCTGTCTACTTGTCCCTTCACCTAGCTCCTCATCAATGTTCCCTACACCTCCTCGGGGGTCTTCCGCAATCTGTCCCTCTCTATCTTCTTCTGACCCTGTTTCTTCAAGGATAATCTCAAGTGGCTCTTCAATCTCCTCCTCTTCTGATTCAGGAGTAGGCTCAATGTGTTTCCTCTTTTCTTTTCTTTTACTCCCACTGCTACTTGAAACTTCAGGCTCTATAACAGAATTAGATTCTCCCTCTGATACTCGCAGTGAATCTCTTGAAGCTCTCTCCGCTTCTTTTCTCACTGATTCTGTATCTTCAGGATCTTCACCATCACTGGAATCTGACTCTTCATAATACTCTTCACCAGTTCCCTCTCTCGGGCTTGGAACTCTCAGAGTATGACTTGCATGTACCCAGTGCTTTACTCCAGCACACTTTACTGCAGTCGTTGTAGTCAGAATGACTTGTCTCGGCCTTCCCCACCTTGGAATCAAGCAATTTCTTCTTCTGTGCACCTTAATCCTTACCCAGTCACCTGGACTCAGATCATGGGCTTGCTTCTTCTCAAGTGTGGTAGCTTCTTCTCCAATCTGGTGAAACACAGAATGAACTGCGTCAGCCAGGCCTTTACAGTAATCCAAAATCATGTCATCAGTTATTGACACCAATTTATTCACAGGCACGAATGCATGGCGCATAGCACGTCCCATGATTATTTCATGCGGGCTCAAACCAGTAGTTCTATCTGGAGTAGATCTCATTGTCATCAGGACAAGAGGTAACACATCCGGCCATTTCATACCAGTGGCTAGACACATTTTTCCAATCCTATTCTTGATTGTGCCATTGATCTGCTCAACCACACCAGAAGCCTCTGGTCGGTATGCACAATGTAACTTCTGCTGTATTTTCAATGCTTCACAAATCAAACCAATGAGTTCATTTTGAAAGTGTCTACCTCTGTCAGACTCAACTGTAACTGGAAACCCGTACCTAGGAATCAACTCCCTTAACAGTAACTTTGCCACTGTTAATCCATCATTTCTTCTAGTCGGGTAAGCTTCCACCCACCTTGAAAACAAACAGACTACCACTAGAACATATCTCAGTCTGTTCACTTGGGGCATCTCAATGAAATCAATCTGCATTCTTGTAAAAGGACCTCCTTCTCTGCCTATTGTCCCCAAACTCACCACTGTCTTTTTCCCAGTGTTAAATTGCTGACAAATCAAACATCTTTGACAAATGCTCTCCGCAATTGTTCTAAACTTTGCATTGTACCAGGTCTGCTTAAAGGACCTTACCATTGCATCCCTCCCCAGATGTCCCTGACCATGATACATCCTTGCCATTGACGACAAAATTGAGTTTGGCATTACTGGTCTGCCATCTCTGTAGACCCAAATATGGTCTGTTTCTCTTGGAGCACATCCTGCTTTAACCCAATCTTGTTTCTCTTCCTCTCCTGCCTCATCTTGTAACTGCTTTACTTCATCCCACGTTTCTAGGACATTAGTAAACATCACAGAAAGGAGAGACATTTCCTCCATCCTACTCCGGTTAATAGATTGGTTGGTCTTAGCGCAATACTGCGCCACATCGTTGGCAAACCTGTTACCAACAGTGATAAAATCATCCTCTGAAACATGTGCGGCACATTTTACAACCGCTAACTCCTTAGGCAGCTGTATCGCCTCAAGCAATTTTCCAATCAACTCAGCATTCTTTATCGGGGTTCCACCCGATGTCAAGAAACCTCTTTGTAGCCACAGTTGGCCAAAGTCATGCACCACTCCAAATCCATACTGACTATCAGTCAACACGGTTGTTCTCATATCTTTCCCAATCTCACAAGCTCTTGTCAATGCCACTAATTCAGCAACCTGCGCAGATTTCACTCCTTTCAATGGTGATGCTTCCATGATCTCTGAAACTTTGCACACTGCATATGCTGCACATAGCACACCATTATCATTTCTCAGGCATGATCCATCCACAAACAACACATGGTCATTCTCATATAAGGGAATATCTTTTATGTCTGGTCTCGGTTTTGTACAGTACTCAAGCACATCCAAACAATCATGATCATCTTCCATCTTTATACCCACATTTTCAATATCCGGCAAGAGTGTCGCTGGATTCACATTCACACATCTTTCAAGAGTCACATTTGATGCTCCCAGAATCACTTTTTCATATTTAGTCAGCCGACTATGTGACATATGCTGAGTTCTGCTTCTTGTCAAAAGAATTGCCACATTGTGAGGTACGAATACCCTTACAGGATACCCCATTATGATTCCCTCACTCTGTTCCAGGCTTCTGCATGTCGCAGCTACAGCCTTCAGACAACCTGGTAACCCCACGGCTACAGTGTCAAGTGTCGATGAAAAGTATGCAATAGGCCTTCTCAATTGCCCATGTTTCTGGATTAACACTGAAAGTGCACATCCATTCCTCTCACTGCAGTACAGTTCGAATTCTTTTTCATAGTCTGGCATACCCAATGCTGGAGCCTCACACATTTTAGTTTTGAGCTCTTCAAATGCTGCCAGTTGTTCTGCATCCAGATCTAATGGATCTGTCATTTCACTTTTTGTCAGCTTAATCAGTGGCTTTGCTATCAGGGAAAAATTAATTATCCACTGACGACAATATCCCACCATACCCAGGAACATTCTCACTTCTCTCTGGGTTTTCGGGGCTTTCATTTCTTTGATTATTTTGATCCTGTCAGTAGTCACTTTTCTCAGACCTTTTTCAATATTATGTCCAAGATAATGCACCTCTTTCTTGCAAAATTGCAATTTGGCTGGAGATACCTTTAACCCTCCATCCGCCAGATGATTCAGTAAAGCTATGGTATCCACTTCACAAGCTTCACGTGTCTTTGATGCCACAAGTAGGTCATCAATATATTGTACTAGCACTGAGCTCTCAGGCATGATCAAACTTTCCAACGATTTCTTCAATAACTGATTAAATATCGAAGGACTCTCCGTATACCCCTGTGGGATACGACACCATGCTAAAATACGCTGGCCAAACCTAAATGCAAAAATCGGCTGGCTGTCATGATGCAATGGAATTGAAAAGAACGCATGACACAAATCAATTACTGTATACCACTCAGCATCATGTGGAATTTGATACAGAATCACTGATGGATTTGGCACAATGGGACAACATGCCACCACAATCTGATTAACTTTTCTCAGATCTTGCACGATCCTAAACTTGCCATTGGGCTTTTTCAGTCCCATTATCGGTGAATTACACGGACTACTCAGTAGTTCTCTCAGAACTCCCTGCTGAATCATTTTCTCAATTATAGGAGTTATCCCTTCAATTATTTCTGGTGTCATTTTGTACTGAGGAATGTTAGGATATGTAATTCCCTCTTTTACTGCAATTTTCACTGGATCTACATTATTCACCAATCCCACATCCTCTCCTGTAAAATCCCAAACTGCTCTTTTCACTGTGTCTCTCAGCACTTGAGGCAAATCCTCCGGATTGAACACTGGAAATGCACCAATTAACTCATTTTCTCTATTCTCTAGAGTCATTCGGTAGAAAACATCATCATCCGGTGTTTCAAAAGCTATTCCATCTGGTGTACAAAAAATTGTACAATTCATTTTACACAATAGGTCCCTACCTAACAAGTTCACTGGACTCGTGTCACAGACAATAAATCTGTGCATGTCTGAAAATTTCCCTATCTGTACTCTTACTGGTTCAGTAAGACGTGTTCTGATCTGTGTATTGGCTACACCAACTACTTGGATTGCTTCATCCGAGAGAGGAAGATTTTTAACATCTGTTGACCTGACAGTTGATCTTGTCGCACCTGTGTCTACTAAAAAAGTAACACCTTCTTCATTTATTTTCCCATCCACAAATGGTCCTGCCTGGTCTATTTCTAGAGTTGCACCAAGTATGCACTCTTCTTCCTCTCCTCGGCACCGTCAATAATCACCCTCAGACTCACTCCCTTCACTTTTTAACAAGTACTGTTGTACTTTGTTAGTACGTTTCGGTTTGTTTACCTGCTCATCATTGAAGAATCCCGAGTCCTGATTGTACTTTTGTACCCCTCTATTCTGCGGTAAGGGCGGTTTTGGCTCTTGACTCTGTTGCTGTCTCACCACTTTCTGCTGTTGTTGCTGCTGGTTATTCCCATCATTCTGCACCTGTTGATTTAAGGATTTACCCTCATTATTCACTAATGGTGGATTAGGACATTCAGATCTCCAATGTCCCAGTTGGCCACAGTTGTGACAAGGGAACTTCTTTTTTGCCTCTTCAAGACTTCCCCTTCCTTTTCCTGCAAATCTCGGTCTATTTCCTCCATTATTTCCTGGATTATTTGCCTGTTCCACTAACTGTGCTTCCTGTCTTTCTGCAATTTTCACTTGTGCCCACATCGCTTTCTCTTTCAGCTTTCTTTGTTTTGCTTCAATTTCATCACTAAAGTATTTTGCATGTCTCAAAATCTCATCTACTTTCTTACTCTGCCAATCCACTGTGTGTTCACGAATTCTCTCACCAATTTCAGGTCTAAGACCATATACAAACCTGTATACAAAATGACTCAAATCCTTGTCACCCAGGTGTTCATCTCCACTGAATTGTTTAAATGCCAGTATCAGCCTTTCGTAAAAAGCATGAACTGATTCTTTTGCTTCCTGTTGTGTTCGATCTATCTTAACCCAGTCTGTCTCTTTTGGAGGAACTTTACTCTTCAGGTATACCATCACCTGATCATACTTCCTCATCACTTCTGGATCTGGTGCCCCTGTTCTTGAATCTCTTGGATATTCCTCAGTAGGCCAACTCACAACTATTTTACACTCAGTCCACAAGTCTGCTGGAACAATTATATCAAACAGACTATTCAGGTCAACCCACAGCACTTTTGACAATTTCACAAACCTATCTACCTGCCTATACCACTCGACGGGCTTTTCTCTCAAACGAGGGAAATCATTCGTAAATGATAAAATATCCTGTCTGGTCCATGGAACATGTACATATCCTCCTCCAGGTATTTCTCTCATGGGATAATTCTCCACTGGTTTCTCTTTTTCTCTTACCGGAAATGCTGAATAAGTTGTTCTATCTTCAGATTCCTCTCTTTTCTTATACCACCTATCCTTCCACTTTTCTACATCACCCCATCTACGCAGTAATGCCACCATTTCTTTAATCTGTCCTGTTCTACCAGAAGTATTCAAATTTTCAATGTCTTTTTCAGTGAAATCCATCCTATACGTTTTCTGCAAAGCCTTTACTCTATCAATGTCAACTCCTTGCTCATTTGCTATCGCTCTTAGTCTATCATGAGTATTTCTTGCTCTCCATGTTATGCTCTTGCACATAAACATTAATTCACCATCATGATGACTCTTCAGGATTTCTGTTGGAACTGTTCCTGTCACAAGCTCTTCTAATTCTATACGTAACTTAACCACATCAATAACTTGTGAATCTTTATCCTTTTTCTGAAGAACTTTCATCCAATCGTTTAAATCGTCCACTGTTATTTCTGCAGTTTTTCTTACTGGAACCATTTTTTTCTGCGGTTCTAAAATCGGCATCCCTGAACAACTAGGTTCACTGACATCCAATAGTTCACTACATGTGTCATGTCTGGTTTGTCTCAGGTCACTTCTCCCTGTCCTTTTCTCTGAATCTCCTGAAGGACCAACTGAATTTGTCGATTCATTTGCAATATATGGAATTACCAGTCCATTCTCACCTGCTCTCTGTTTGTCAAACACAGGCATAACTGGACCTATAGTTACAGGTACCGTAACAGCTTCCAGATTCTTTGTTAACTCTCTAATCTTTTCAGCTAGTTCTGTTGTCGTTTTTGCTAATTTTCTAGCATTTTCCTCACTACCTCGACTCTCTCTCTCCCTGAAGGAACTACTACCTCTTGATTCAGGTGTCATTTTTTCTTTCTCAACTGTATCTCTTATCGGAGAAACAACTGGTGTACTCTCATCTGGTTCTGTTCTATATGGAGGTGGTCTCTTGTAAATCATGTCATTTAAGACTTCATCCTCATATTCTCCATACCTTCTCATGTCTGACTCAGAAGCTCTTTCTGTCGAAGGAGCAGAAGCTTCAACTGTTCTCATTGGATATAATCCCTCTGACATACAAGCATCTCGCCATCTTTTCATTCGATCTTGATGTGTTTCCCGATCATGTCTCCTCCCAAACATGTACCTATAATACCCTCCAGACCTTTGTTTTTCTCGGTCATGAACTTCTTCTTCCCATTCCACTAAAGCCTCGAACTGTGTAGGTCTCGGCTTCGGGTCAAGACATAACATCTTTTCCCGTAAGTTTCTTAACACGGCCAAATTAAATGAACCATGTTCCGGAAATGCTAGAACACCATCTTCTTTAGTATACTTAACCCAATTCTGCAACCATATACAGGTATGCAGTCCATATTTCACAGCCATGAAGGATGCAGGCGTTTTCGCTGGAGGTAACAACTCACCCTCTCTTGTTTTAACCTCTTTATCCTTGCTAAACCACTTTTTAACTTTTTCAAAAAAAATCTTTTTCTTTTTCTCTTCTTGGTAATACATTTTAACAAGCGCTTATCAAACTCTCTACTCTCTCCGTATTATAAATATACAATACGAGTTTCTCAACCAATAGCAGCGCGACTCACACTAACGCACCAATCCTGGAGCGTCTACGTCACTAAACAGCTCTTCCAATCCCTGCGCGACTCACACTAACGCACCAATCCCAGCGCGAACCCTATTCTGATTCCCTATCCAATCAGTGCGCGGACCTTCTGACGTCAACAGTCGCTGCAGTCTCTGTCTCCTGTCTCTGTCACTCGTCTACCCCTCCTTTACAAAACTCTCAGTAGACTTCGTGTGTCAAAATTTCTACAAAATCTATTAGTTACAACATAAAAACATCTCCATTGTCTACTTCGCTAACCACAGAATAGTAAAAGAGAGTCTATTTTCAAGAATCAACAACTTTCATACATCGCATAACCGTTTTCTCTAGGACTTATCCAAAGAGTCTTACAGTCAATAAATGTATATGCATTCACGCACATTCATACGAGAAAAAATATAGTACATGCACTCAGAATCCTGTTTCTCGAGAACAGCACAACCTGTCTCTATACAGAATTATAACTCAACAACTAAGCAGCTTACCTCTGCCCAGTTCCTCAAACAAGCTCAGAGAATACCTATTACTCCTCCCGCGATAAGCTTTAACGGAAATCTTTACGGATCCCTGGGACTTAAGACCAGAGTTTCACAGATAACCTTCACTACGATACACACTCCTTATATACCAGAAATGTTTTCTAATAGTAACATACAATGTCACTGATTCCGAACCCAGACAATGTGAACGCGCAACCTCAATTGTCACACGTAATTCCTTACAATCCCGTCTTTCCCGAGAGCAGCATATACACCTTCCTCTGCCCTACTACGGAACTGTTTCCACAGCTTCCAAATTCCAGAAGCACTACATATAACTCAACATGACGACTCCAACATATAGTATTAGTACATATACCAATAACATCAAAATAAATCAATAATCAATAAGCTAGTTTACAAGCAATCTTATCTTATCTTATCAGATCAAGACAACCATCTACAACCATCCTCTGCTACCAGAGAAATTGATACAGATCAGGGTATCAAAAATATGCCCACTACCACAGATAGAGTAATCTCACAGTTACACGCACATACATTCTTCATACGCTAGGGCCCATTTCACTAACATACGCTCAAATACTCTACCGGCATAAGACCTGTGGGAAGAAAAACCCTGCATCTATATCTAGGACGATAGGATCTGATTATAGTGGTTATCCTTAATCATACTCTATACAAACTATACAACAACAATAATCAAAATGCACCCAATAATTGACAAGAAAGAATATTCAACACCATGTTTAAAAGTTATATTGCTTTATCTAAAATTAGTCAAAATAAATCAATCAGAATAAATCATTTCTCATAGTTACCTATTCTAACTAAGTGTCAGAACGGGTCAGGACCAGTCTCTCGGTAAAGTTTCTTAGGACAGTCCTCAGCATCAGGCCTCAGCAACGCAAGTTCACGCGGCAAAGGCGACGAAAGAGTGGGGAGAGCCCTCCCTAAGCTAATAGTTTTTATAATGAAAAATACAATGGAAACTCACATAAATTGGCAAGAAAAACTGTATCACTGAGCAGAACGAGAAGGAAGGGATGTAACTTTGCAACATCTTGAAATCTCCGCTCAGGAAAAGTCTCAATACGTAAACCACGGAACAGGAACCAAGAAACAGAAACTATTAAAGTATCCATCTCGTTCATTTCCCTCGGCAACCCGGCTTCAGCACATTGTTCATTTCAGAAGCTCCTTTGTGCACCAAGGACAAATCATTTCTTTTGGAGATCCTCCAAACTGCTGATGTCCTCATGGAAAGTTTTATAGAAGGACTACGGTTAGTTGTCTTCAACTGATTTCCAGCAGGGGTCTCTCTTGCCACATCACAGAAATATTCACTCGAGGCCAGGCTTCAAAATATTCTCAGCCATTTCATAAAGGCCTCCATAGGCCACAACAGACCATCTCAATTTAAAAGAAATAAAAACAACGTTAATACAACATAATGATTAAACAGTGTTAACCCCACTAATACCCTTATGTGTATGCATTTATCTAGCTTTGCGACATAAAAGCATTAATTCTGACAGCGTTTGTGCTCAAAATAAATAGCACACAGCAACGTTTAAACATGAAAACTTGCACGTTATTGTAAATACATGAACAGCACACATAAGCTAACCCTCATGTAACTTCTTCTTATGTTAGAACAAACGAGTTGATTATTGAAACATACCTTCACAAGACAAGTAATTAATTGTTAATTATTAATAAAATTAATAAGACGCATAGACATGCCAGAGCTTCAAAAGCCCAGAATTTTCTAAAAGAAAACTCTGCTCCAGCACCACGGCCAATGATATTTTGGCTATCAAAGATAGTAATGATGACTTCCAGAAGGCTATTGTTTATTTTGCATGCAAGTCTAAATGGATATTTTTATGAGGCAGATGGCGAGGGCTGGTAGCAGCAACATGGACTTATCACTCTTCTAACTGTATATGGCAAATTTGATAGTTTGTAATTTTCTGGCTTTAAAGCACATGATTGTATTTGATGATCATCTGGTAAACTCAGCAGGGATTATTCACAAAGGCACTTAGGAGTACATAAAGCAGTTCTGTGGTACTATTTTACATACTCTTACATACCTTTTGAAATTAGATCCAAATCATCTAGAACAGGATATTCAGGTAAGAGTCATATAAAATATGTGTAAATAGAAATGATTGTACTCAATTTCTACTTTTACTAATTGTGAGTGATTCACAAAAACATACAAGAGTGCATAAAACAGTACTCCTGTAGTACTGTTTACTATACCAGCAAATGCTTTTGGAAATCGGTACCAATGAGTTTAGTATGCATTCTGATTGATTTGCAAAAAACAAGAAATTGGCCAATTAATAAAGAGAAACAAAAACTATGTACAAAGAACAAACTGAAAATGGGGATTGTATGTTTATAGAGGAATTTCTAGAGCAATCAATTGAGTCAATTTATGGAATGCGACACATTGAGCTTGTTCCATTGAGGGGCTGCAGAAGGAATAAATATGTCTGATAACCTTTGACACGTACCACTTACCATTTTGTTTGTAGGTTCCTAGTTAAATATATTAGGTCCAGTAATAGTCATTGAAAAGAGCAAGTTGTAACACAGGACTGAATTTCAGTGTGTGAGAAACTCATGGATGCAGAAAGAAAAGTCACCCACAAATCACCTTCACTGAATGGAGTATATAATATGCCTAGAAATATTTAATTTTTTAAATTTAATTTTATTGTATTTTATAAGTTGTTGACAATCAATACAGAAATAAAATATAAAAACAAGTTATGCAGTCATGAGTAAAGCTGCTCTTCCACTAAAACGTACATGGAATGAAAATCAGTTGGCTTAGCTATTACAGGAAAGATGCAGGAACTTCCACTCATCTCAGTGAATAAGACTATATAGTTCTAGAAATGTGAGGTCTATGAAAATGTGGAACCCCTGCTCAAGGCCCCCATACTTTGCCAAATGTAGTGACACAGACTCTGCTTTCATATGTAATTTGTTCTGCTTCCATACACCAGTCTGGATTTCTTTTCCAAATTTTTGCTTGGCAGAACTATGGAACACCTTCCTTTCTGGGCTATGTATCATTTAGCCATCCTTAAGGTTTAGCTGAACAGTAATACATTTATTATTATCAGAGTGCTTCTGAACCTCCCATATTCCCAACAGTGCAATCTTAAGGGGTCCCGTTCAGTGATTTTTCACATTATACAGATTTAGTTCATGAATATTACTGTTTTATTTATGTGCATTGCCACATGGCAAGTTGCACCCTCTTTCCCACAGTTTCTTTGACAGTTGGCCATTTCAGATCCTCTAAATGCATGCGTATTATACTACACCCAATAAAATATTTCAAATTCGACCAGATGAAAGACTATTCCTATTAAAGGGTGTCTTGCCAGACTTCCTCACTCAATTCTTCCACGGGCCTGATTCACAAGGTAGCTCAAACCTTTGTGTAAGTTTACACATTTCAGTAAGTTTTCTTTTTTTGGGTATTCACAAACTGCACTTTTGTTCTAATTCATACTTTTGTACTAACTTACACTTTTGTAGTAATTTCAGCACTACACATGGCCAACCACTGGTACTGCAACTCCCTCCCTTGGAAAATAATGGAGGTAGGGACTTAATACAAAACATAAGTCACTACTACGAGTGTGAAAATATAATAAAATGTTTATACACAGCGACACCTTGAAACTTACTAAGATAGTCTCTAATTTCCACACCAATTTCTTCCTCAGTTCAATTAATCTTTGCCACCATGTTAGAATGGAGCACAACCCAAATACTTTTTTAAATCAATCATCAACCTGCAGAGTTATAATATTCAGTTAATTATGACAGGTTCGGTGAAGTTTTAAAATGTGTACTTTCTTCTTAAGTGATTAGTCTGTATTTGTTTCTTTTTATTTAGGTTAATCAGATAAAGTTGTGTACAGAACATTTTGGTTAGAATGAGCATACCAAATAACAGCGTGTTCCATAAAGAATTAGTCCCTATCTTAATCTAAAGGCCCTACACTATTCTAGCAATAACCCATAAGGAGTTATTTTTTAAAAAAGAGCAAGAAGACTCGGAGAAACAGGCTAATAGCAGTGAAGGGTCGAACTCCCTATAAAGACTGCTTCTGGAAACTCTGCAGAGTTCCCCAACAGCTGCAGTAGCAACTGTTAAAACAGGTAGAAGGATATAATCACAGCAGTAGCTATAATCAGCATGGAACAAGTCACCTAAAACGTATCGAGCAAACTTGTCCATTACAGGCATGTGGTAGAGGAAACTATCTAAAATACGATTAAGTCATATAGTGTGAGGAAGGAAAGAAATATATTCTGCAGCAAATAGCACATTTCACAAAGAGGGCAAGTTTTGCGGTTCAATTATAACGTTAAATAATACATTTATTAAAGGGGAAGAAAGGAATAAAGAAAAAATATTGAGGCCTAGCAGTGATAGAACGATAGAAATGGGAGCTTTCTGTACAAATAAGCAGCCTTTTTCTCTTTTTTTGCATGTTTTTTGAGGCCCATTTTCTATAACCACTATATTGACACACATTTTCCATGTTAACGGTAAGGCACATTTCTACATTGTTATGAGGCAAATTTTGTAAACATTTTCAACTTCCACACTACAAAAGTGTAGGTTACTACAAAAGTGCAGTTTGTGAATTATAGTAGGTACAGAAACCTGGGGAGTTCCATCATCTTGAAAAGTACTGCTCTATCTAGTAGAGACAAAATGAACTTTTCTAGCTCTTTGAAATAAATTAGGAGAGTCATTGTTTGTTCGTAGAACCTTGTCTTAAATTTTAGTAACAGGAAGACATAGCAACAGAAAATTGGTCCTTTCAACCTGATGAGAACAGATTCCACTTTCTAGATTTACTTGGGGGTCCTTGGCCGATGGTCTTTATTGCCTGCTATGAAAGTGTGGAGGGGAAAAAACTATTTACGAATAATACATTTCCCTTCCCCATGCAAGCAAAGGACTAAAGACTCTTAATTCAATGTTTGATAATTTATTATAAGGCCAAAAAAAGCAGAGCACAGACACACCCTATTATAAGAGTATAAAGATACATGAATACTAATACAGAGTGAAGCCTAAGAATATAGCTCATTCGGCACAATAGGCACAAAACAATGATTTCCAATATCAAGGCCCAACTGAGTATTGTATTGCCCAGAGAGGGGCAGGTTGGAGACCACTGCTGACCTTACAGTAGAATGGGCAGCGCCTGTATCAATCAAGAATGTAATGAGATGACCGTTAACACCTGCCTCCACAACCGGTCGACTCTGGTCTACCTCTAAGGCTGCCCCGGGGGTACAGTCTTCCTCCCCCTCAGACACCGTCTTTGCAATGGGTCCGGTTCAAAACCGTCTGATATTTCGATGAAAGGCATCTGCTGATACACATGATTGCCTGGGTATATTCTCGGAGGTTGAGGCACCTGTACTTGCTAGTCTGAAACTCCCTCATACATGGACCTAGACTAGATTTAGTCACTGTTTTCAACCCATCAGATACTTGGACATTTTCCTCATATTGAATTTGATTTGGTGGACTTAGGCAACAACTGCACTTCCAATTCCCGATCTTGTGACAATAATGATAGGCAGTGTTCCTCCTTGTGTTAGCCCACTCCACTCCTGTCCCAGGGTCCATTCCTCTTCCTCTCCCCTGCCCTGGATGAGCTGCCATATTTTGGCTTGCTCCATGACCACTCCCTTATATCCGACCCATTGTACTTCCAATCCCCTGTAATAGATCTGGTCTCTCTGCATTCCTCAACTGCACCCTCATCAGCTCATCCTTAATTTTCTATGTTTGGACTCTACTTCATCGCTACAATACTTGACATAACGCAGAATCTGGTCTACTGACTTGTTCTGCCAACAGATCAAATATTGCTGAGTCATTAAACTAATCTCAGACCTTAATCCCAACACAAATTTCAAAACAAACTGTCCCATGTCTTTCTGTTCCAGGGCATCTAACCCACTATGCTGTTTAAAGGCTAGCTGGAGTCTCTTGTAGTTGTCATGTACTGACTCCTTGGGCTCTTGAGGGGAATGATCAATCTTAAGCCAATCAATGCTTCGAGGGGCAACTTTAGAATGGAGCCATGTAATCGCCTGCTCATATTTTTTCATCACCTCAGGCGAAGGGCGATACGTTACAGGATCTCTTTCTGGTTCTGTAGTGGGCCACTCAATTGCAATTTTGCACACTGCCCACAAATCTCCTAGGACCACAAAGTCAAATAGAGTGTTCAAATCTATCCGCAATATCTTTGAAATCTTCACAAACCGATCAACTTGCTTATACCATTCTGCAGGCTTTTCCCTTAGCCGAGGGAAATCATTTGTGAATGATGCCAATTCACCCCTGCTCTAAGGCATATGTGCATACCCTCTGTTCGGCACCTCTCACAATGGCTAATTCCCTACCTTCCCCGTCCCTCCTCCGGGAGGCTGAGTGTCTTCTATCCCTTTCTTGGTACTATTTTTCTTAGACCACCTCTCTTCCCACCTATCAAACTCTATCCATGCTCGCATTCCTATGACTGGTTTTGGAATATGGGCTTTTCAACGCTCAGCTAGAGCAGCCTGGAATTTCTTTATGATGTAGCAACGGTGTTTGACACATTGTGTTACCCACTATTGTTTCGTTATAGCAATGAATTATTAGATTTAGTGTCCAGTCATTCATGCTAATGGCGCTCTATACGGTCAAAAGATTTTCAGGAATACCTTTGTAAAGATTTGTGAATTCCTGAAACTCAGAAATCTACATCCATGTAAAGGAGTCAACCTGCAGTGCAACTTTTTGTTTTCTTTTTTAATCAAGGCTCCTACATTCTGTGCTAACATAATATGGTGGAAAGCAGCAGCTCATCGCATAATCGTTCACATTTAGGTCACTTTGTGGTCAGAATACTTTGAAGGTCTGTGTTTCCCATTTCAGTTGTTACATACTCAACATTTCAACACACACTTTCATACTTCCAGTCCTTGCATTTTTGTTTGTTGGGGGAAGGATGTGAATGGTTCCAAACAGCCCCGTACACAGCAATAGTTATGCATCAGAAAGTGTGACTACCTGCAGCGAATGTGTTTTAGATCTTAAAACATTGGCTGGTGTTTTATGTCACTGGAAATATACCTTTGTTGGAATGTTCTGCTTTGCGTGCCTGTAGTGAGCAAAAACACTGATACATTTCTCCAAAGATTATGGTGTGATGTTCTGTTATGTACATCTGTATTATAATTTATTAGAGTGTATCATATTTTTTATTGTGTGGTCTCTATTTTCCAGTCGCATGAAAATAAAGGGCACAAGAAGAAAGCATCATTATCATCGTCGTACAACAACTCAGACCACTACTACTCCGACCACTACTACTCCGACCACTACCACTCCAATCACTACTATTCCAACCACTACTACACCAATAACTACTACTCCCACTATGACCAGGGCTTCCACGGCTCAAGGTTAAATATGAAATCAGGTATGTGATGCATGCAACAGTAAACATTATTCAAATATTTAATCATTTTTGTGTGGACATTGCTCCTTTTGAATCTATATTGTCTAATCAACAAGAGGCCAAGAATCAGAAATCACAACAACCACACTCTTTTTTCACCTTTGTCCTCATTTTTAGCATTGATAAATATAGGAACAATGAAAGATGAAAGAGTTCTTCATGGTGATTAGGAACACAAAATGGTTCACTTAAATATGTGTTTATAGCACCTGCCTCACGGACATATGTACAAATATACCTAGCAGCTCTACACTTTTGTGATAACACAATATTGTACCTAGTTCTACCACGTTGCTTCCCTAGCTTTATTGCAGATTAAAACAACAATGTACAGAGTTTTGCAGCTTGGAACATTAAAGAACAAGTAGTATCACCTAGCTATCCACCATTCTGAGCTGCAAAGTGTAATGAAATGGAAACATTGTACTGGGCAGCAAAAAACTCAAAGACATCTATATTTCCACTCCCAACATGGCATATTGTGCAAGGTCATTTCTTGACTTACTGTACAACTATATACAACAGGGTGACATTTTGTAGCTAGAGGGTCTCAATCTGAACAACACTATGGGGCCGATTCCGATTCCGGCCGCAAAACAAACCGACCGACACGGACCCGGACCGGATACCGACCGACACGGACCAGTGCCATACGACCCGTGCACTACGATGCAACGCGTGTGAATTACAACTGACACGTACGGAATACAAGCCGTATGACTGAGCCGTAGGGAAAATAGTGATCCGGCCGGAAAACCGATGCGAATTTCACCGCCCGACACGAACCCGGAATGAACCCGACCGACCCGTACCTGCGATGTCCGATCCATGCAGTACGATGCAATGTGTGTAAAACCAGACCGTCTCGCACGGATACCAGGCCATCCGACCGACACGCACAGACAACTGGGCCCAGAAGCAATAGAGACCTTCGCGACCGACGCGTATGAAACACAGAAGATAGGCAGCGTTAACGAGGCAGAGAAGCCCGCATGAGACAACATCAGTGTCCGTTTCCGTCAGATGAACGTCTCCTTCATGCCTACAAAACCCAAAGGAAAAAAGACAAAAAAGGACCAAACAAGCAAAGACAAAGCCAATAAATATCAAATCAAAAAAACTGGGACAGACACACCCACAACTCCAACTATATAAAGGACTACAATCACTACCATCATCCCTTGCAAACAGGAGACACAGCCAGCAGCAAACACCATTACACAGCAACCACAGACACACTCAAAACTCACCCATCACACAACCCACACACCATCAGCACCTCATCCAAAAGTACACACACATACAGCCAGCAAAACCAACACCAACCCACCCTCACTTGCACCCTCACACACACATCCCTCACCACCACCACCCATCACCATGCCCCCAAAGAAGAATCCAAAGTTCACAGATAGTGAGTTAGAAGTGCTGGTAGACGAGATCATCAGAGTAGAGCCACATTTGTTTGGTACATTGGTCCAAAGGACCCCCATGTCACAGAAAACAAAGATGTGGGCGAGGATTGTGGACAAGGTGAACGCACAAGCACCAGCAAGGCGCACAAAGGACGATATCCAGAACAGGAGGTATGACGTGCGCAGGAGGGTCAAGAAACTCATCGAAAAGATCACGCCCTGAGTCAGTGCACCAGTGGTGGCCCTCCTGCCAAACCAGTCTACTTGAGGACCTGGGAGGAGAAGGTGCGGGACATCCTACCACCAGAGAGCGTCCATGGGCTAACAGACATACGAGAGCCTGGTGAGTACACAAACAACATACCCAAGATTGTGTGGCAAGGGGACAGTGAAACCATGCACTGCAGGCAAAGCTACAGTAACCAATAGATAATCATACCAAGATGTGTATGCCAGTCAGACAAACACAATACCTGCCATCTGATAGTGACTTGGAACTGTGTCATGACATGCACCAACCTACAAACAAATAGAGCAAGGCAGTGGCACAAAGCTAAATAGACACTGCCAGACAGTTTGCCACCACAAACACACTACCTCACAGTGCAGCTGACTGACAGGAAGGAATTGTGGGGATGCAGGTGAAGTGAGTCTATCCAAAAGCATGATGGGGCCTGAAGTCACAGATAATGATCCCCCTCCTGATTCACCCATCAAGACCTCTCTGAAACATGCCCACATCACAGGGAGTGGAAAATGACTGACAAGATGGCTGACACTGGCTCCTGCTGTGCGGAGCACAAGGCCCTGCTAGGGCATGTGCACAAATCAGAAGCAGGACACCACTGACTGACATCCTGAAAGACAACTTGCACGCCCCACAATGGAAGCATGTTTCATGGTGGGATGTCTGGCCGGGTGGGAAGGAGGACTGACAGCTCTGACCATAATTACCACCATGTGGAGACACACACACCCCTTAACACAAACTCCACAAAACTCACCGGGTAGAATACATTGACCCACACCTCTGTGAAATATCAGCAAAAGATATACCCTACTGGGTGCTGCTGTGTGAAGCACAGGGGCTCTCTTAGGACTTGTAGCCAAACAAACACCAGGATTTCACAGTCAGCCATCTTGCCATTGTTGTCACACCCCCTCACAGGGAAGCAGAGTCAAGAGGAAGGAAGTATGGGCATGCTGGGAAGGGGGGTGTAGCCAAGAGTGTGATGGGAGTCACAGTCACAGACAATCTACACCCACCCACATGGCCCAGCAAGTCCTAACTGAACCATACTCGCCCCACAGGGAGTGGGAAGGGACTGACAGGATGTCTGACACTGGGCTCTGTTGTGGGGAGCACAAGGCCATGCTGGGAAATGGGCAACAACAATATCAAACTCTGTCCGTGACAAGCTGGGATAAAGCAGTGTACAGGCAGGCATCTGTTCGTAAAGTAGAAAATGTCATGTTTGTGAACCATCGATGCATGTAGAAACATAACTCACATTGTGTGTCTCTTCCAAACACAGGTGTTGCTGGGCACCCAGCACCAATTGAAGAGGATTCCCAGTCCCAGACTCTGGCGGACACTGAGCTCTCTGGTTTGACTCTGTCTCTGTCCTGTTCGGATGACGACAACCAACCTGGCCCCTCCGGTGTGAGTCATCATGCAGCACCAGCAGCATCAACATCTGCACCCCCTGTACCCACGCCTCCATCTGGAAACCGACAGGGCACCCCCGCCAACACAGGCAGACCAAGGCCACTGAACACCCCCAGCACAGGGACACAGGACCCCCCCGGAAGCGACAGCAAACACCACCAGCAACACCACCCAAGTGGTCCCAGTGTCACCTGTGTGTCCCGCCGCTGGTCCTGCCCGTGTGGATAGGGGTGCTGGGTGGGGTGGGAGGCAGAGGGCGCGCCTTGCAGAGGGGTCTGGAATGCATGATGACTCCCACCTGGCACACATCATAGATGCGTACCAGGATGGGTCGTCTGAAGAAGGTCTTGTGAGAGGCAGATGTCCCAGCACATCCCCCAGGGCCTCTAAACCTGTTCTAGACAATGTTCTTTGTGCGCAACACATTCACCTTGTCCAATCGCACACAACTCGCCCACATGACATGGAGGGTTCATGTTGGGCAAATGTCGCAGATGACTGTGGACTTTACTCTGGACATTTCATCTACCAGCACATCCAACTCTAATGTGAACTTTGGATTCCAAAACCAATGTACAGCACCCACCATCCTGTGCACTTTCCTCACACATGTTTGAAAATAAACTCACCAGTACACCATACTTGCCTCTGTTGTGATTCCAAATTGCCATGTGTCATGGAGATGTCGATCTGCTTCACAACACAGTGCATGCCAAATACTGCAACAATGTGACCAACGTTAGGTGAGTCATGGTGATGTGACACATGTGAGGGAGACACACCACTATGGCACCACAGCACATACTCACCATGGCCATGTTACTCATCCCACACAATGATGTTGACCTGAAACACATTGGCATGTACAGACACATCACCAACCCCAGTCAGTGGTAACAAGTCCACAGGTGAGGTAAACAGATGTCAGTCAAATGAGGTGAGACAGACAACGCACACAAAAAAGCGTAGCACAGGTTCATTGCACATCAGCAACATGTTTATTCCACAATAGTTGCACAGTAATTCTACGTAACAGTGGACACACGCTCACAAAGTGTTAGGGAATTGAAGTCCAGGGATGTGCGGTACATCAGTTGATGGGAATTGACAACTTCCAAGCTGGTGTTGGATTCTGGGTGTTGGGGGTCACTGTTGAACAAACAACAGGCAAAGTACCCTGGGAAGGACAGACACAAGACACAGTCAAAAGCACAGCAGAACAGGAGAGAGATACAATACACATTCACAAAACATGTCGCAAGAAACCTACACAAAAACAAGTTAGCAGTACTACCTTATTGTGGAGTACACACCACCTGAATGGACACATCACTGCACGCATCCAGTCAAGTGGCAGACAGACACACTCAGACAGCAACAGAGCAGCCACAACACATTCCAGGCTAACTCCATACATTGACATAACAACCCTGGAAACTCACATTCAGGTGAAGAAGTTGTTGATGAGCTGTGAGCGTACGTCACCCTCATCCTCATCATCACTGGCATCTTGGCCCAGGCCGGGATCCTCCACAGGTGCCGGAGGTTGGTCATCGTCATCCTGGATGAGAGGTACCTCCTTCCGCACTGCCATGTTGTGTAGCATGCAGCATACAAGGATTATTTTGCACACCTTTGCAGGCTCATATGGGAGGGCCCCTCCGGTCTTGTCCAGGCAGCGAAAGCGGCTTTTCAGGAGGCCGAATGTCCGCTCAATCACCCTCCTGCTCCGACCATGTCCCTCATTGTAGCGCATCTCGGCTGGTGTCACAGGGTTCCGGAGGGGTGTCAGTAACCATGGCATGTTGGGGTATCCGGAGACACCTACACACACAAAGATAAACAAGTAGCTGAGTTTTGTAGGAGTGCGGAATACAACATTGACAAACACACACAATGATAAACAGTCAGTACACACCGACAAGCAAGGCATGCTGAGCTGGCATCTGTGACATCAGCGTTGCAATGCGACTACTCCTCATGATGTAGGCATTGTGCGCCGAACCAGGGAACTGTGCACACACATGTGTGATAGACATGTCAGCAAGACATACCACCAGAGCATTGATGGAGTGGTAGTGCTTCCTGTTCCGGTATGCCTGCTCATGTGCCTGTGGTGGTATCAGGGCCACATGTGTCCCATCAATAGATCGGATGATGTTCGGCATCCTCCCCAGTGTATAAAAGGCATCCTTTATTTCAGGGAGTTCAGCTGGGCTAGGGAACTTGATGTACAGGTCTAGGAAATGCAACAACTCCTCCAAGACATTGTGTAGCACCCGACTAAACATCGTTTGCGACATACCACCAGCAGTAGCCACAGTGTACTGGAAGGTACCAGTAGCAAAGAAGTGCAGGGCTGCCATCACCTTCACCTCTGGGGTCAGTGTTGTAGGGTATGTCCGGCCAGGTAGCAGATGTGGCACCAACTGCTCCGCCAACTCCTCAATCAGTGGCTTAGTGAAGCGGTACCGTCTGATGCAGTCGCGTTCCTGCATGGTCGCAAGGTCTGGGAATGGTCTATGGACAGCTTGTGCCCTGCAGTACAGAGATGCATAAAGGAAGATTGTCAGTTCATCCACCCATGTGGCCATGACCAGGCTCAATATCACATGATAGATCATGACATTACACAATGTACTGAGGTGTGTGCTGTTGGGCATGGACACATATGTCACCTACATGACCATCACCTCACATCTCAATTCCACATGTCCACATGAGTCCCATGTAGTGCAATGGCCTATCATCTGGCTGTGTCACCCAACCTATGTACTGCTGTGACATTACAAACACACACCACAGTGACAAGTGAGGCCTGATGTCTCCCAGGCATCACAGATCTTTGCCATGCAGAAACCCAGGGTCCCTGTATTGCCACATCGACACTGGCATGGACATAGCGTATCACATACACACCACAAGGCAAGCGTAAGTCCCACAGGTAGTGGCCACTGTTGTTCCTGCAGGCCCTACATGTATGTCTCTTAGACACACACACACCATCAAGGTTGATGCATATACCACATGGATGTGGAGACTGTCACCCATTGGGCACATTTGATCAGACACATCTGAGACACAACATGCAAACAGACTGTGGGTGCACATCAGTATTGTGGCTACAGGTCTCACTATGACATACATGCCATCACCCCCTGGACTCATGGTGTATGTGACATGCCCCAAACATATCCAACATGAAACTGTGTCCGTGACTCATGCCCATTACTGTACAATTGCACATCACAGTGGTAATGTGCTCGACACACAAAGGATTCTGCCCCCATGTACATGTGCACATCCTGGGAGTGGCTGCACAAAAGTGCCACCCAACAAACCAAATGTGCCCCCCCAAACACCCAGGGAATGCAGCCTTACATGCCATGGTACACTGTGTGGCCAATGCTGTAGTGTGGTAGGTGTGCACAGGTGTCCCTGGCTAGTAATTGTGTGTTGAATCCGTAGAATAGTCACACCAATGAGGTCCGACGCGGGTGACAATGCGTACGCATTGCACGGTTTATGACCGAGCCGTGCGTACGCTTTGCCATTGAATGCAATGAGGTCCGACGTGGGTGACAATGCGTACGCATTGCATGGTTTATGACCGAGCCGTGCGTACGCATTGCCATTGAATGCAATGAGGTCCGATGCGGGTGATAATGCGTACGCATTGCATGGTTCATGACTGAGCCTTGCGTACGCTTTGCCATTGAATGCAATGAGGTCCGACGCGGGTGATAATGCGTACGCATTGCACGGTTCATGACCGAGCCGTACGTACGCTTTGCCATTGACTGCAATGAGGTCCGACGCGGGTGACTATCATGCATACGCGTCGGTCAGGCATGGTCCGAGACAGGCGTACGCCTTGGCCATTGAATCGTATGGAGACGGGTGCATGTGTATTTTTAAAATACTCGTTGTACAGTCAGTTGACCGAGCCGGGCACACCCATTGGCTCTGGACTGTCATGGAGACGGATGCGGATTCAAAACTTGTACGAGTTGTGCACTGGAAATTCAGTTGGATGCCTACAACAATGTTGCAATTTCAAGTGTTTCATGAAGGTGAAGATTTGAACGATGCGGAGTCGAGTCGTACAATTCCATGGATTGGCCAGATTCATAGAATGCAACCGTGTTGGACCTATCACTTGGGACACATGGCACAGATTCTGCCTCTGCAGCACAGATATAAGGCTGGCTGGACCCCAGGGAGCTCACTTGCCTGCACTACATGCTACTGGACCACATCCCTGCTACCACTGCTGCTGTCTCTGCATCCTCTGGCTCCTGCTATGGCACATACTCTGGAGAGGGCCCCAGCCTTCACTGAAGAGGAGAACCAGGCCCTGCTGGACGGGCTCCTTCCACAGTACAGTAAGCTCTATGGGAAACCAGGGGAGCAGGTGAGTGTGCAGTCCACTACCTTCCTAATTATGCATTTTGTCTGACTAGCAGTACTAGCAGTGTGTACACCAGTGGCAAGCATTCTCACTGACTACTTTAATCCCCCAGAGTGTGTAGGTACATGTAATGAACAGGTGTCCTGCTGCTAAAGTGCATTAGTGCAAGCTTAAACTATCCAGGCATTGTTAACATGTCAGACATGCAGGTTATTTGTCCTTTCCCATGGTTGCACTACCTGTGTAACTATTTTCCCTTTGTGATGATGACATGCATATCCAAATGTGTGCAGCACAAATCTGAGGCATGTGTGTTAATGTACTTTTAACTTTGTCATCATCACAGGTTGATGCCCACCAGAAGCAGGAGATATGGCTGACCATCGCCCGGGCTGTTCGTTCGGTGGGGGTCTACAAGCGCCGGATCCGCAATTGCCAGAAGAGGGAGCAGGACCTTCAGGGCTGGACCCGGAGGATAGCTTTGAGTCCAGCTGAAGCTGTCACCTCCGTGCAGGAGGGGCGGACACCGGACCCTGACCCCCACATGATCTAGATACTGGCGGTGGTCTTCCCGGACCTGGATAGGCAGCTGAAGGTCAGACAGCAGCAGGAAGGGGGTAAATCCATGCCTAATCTGTGTACTATGTCTGACATGCTAATTGCAGTCTTTTGGCCTGGTCACACTTCCACATTAAGTAGGTCTTGTAGTCCAATACTTAGGTCCCTCAATTGTGTGATGCACCCGCTTCATCTGATCCACAGGTGTGGCCCCTACAGTCTGTTGCTTGTGTCACTAGTGTCCCTGCAGTCAGCTATGCTTCAACTACCGGACAGCATCTGATCCCGTGACTCTGTTGTGTGTTTCATGGGTGGGTCAATAGTTTGCCCAATGCCTGAGATCTGACATGTGATCTGTGTGTGCCCTTGAGATGTGTTCCAATTGCTGGTCTGACTCGCCACATGTGGCTGGGGTATTCCAAACAAACCCATGCAGCAGGGGACTCCAATTTTGGGGCCTCAGGAGTATGTATATCAAGTATGTCACACTTGTTTAGCAACCTGACTACTGTCCAGGGCCAAACATTGTTTCATGGAGACCTGGCCAGTCATGCCTCCTCAAGGGCATTTAGAAACAGTCTGTAATCCCACTCCTGTGTATTAAATTGCAGGTTGTGCTTAGTGACATGTGCCCTCAGGTGTCTGCATCTGTGTCATTAGGGTGTGGCTTGTTGTTACGTACAACTGGGGTGTCCATGATTCAGAGGGTCAGCAGGACATCTGAGATGTGACTGTGAGAGACAAGACCTGTGTGACATATAGGTGTGTGATCAACTGACAGCGCACAATGGTGTATGCAACTGTGTCCTTCATGCAGCTGGGTTACATGCATGGCAGACTGTGATGTGTTAATGTACAGGGAGTTGTGTTTGCAGAGACTCATATATCTGATTTGCATGATGTGGGGTCTTCTGGGTCCTGTATATGTTGTTTGCAGGGGATGGGCAAGTGCGCCGGTCATCTGCAGAGTTAGCTTTACCCCTGAGCTAGGATTATGAATCAGTGCATATTGTTGTTATCTGGATGCCCTGCCCCTGTGACAGGAGACAGTGTTGACTGACTTTCAGGGCATCCCAGTGCCATGGCATTTAACTTGCTATGATTGATCCTGCATTGTGTTCAAGTGAGCACCATGCACCCCATTGTGGCATTGCCCATCAGGACATGAGAACATCATAGTGTGTGTTGCTGGCATGCATCACAAACATGTGAAATGAGTCTCTGCCCATCCCTTCACCCGGACACCTGCAAGAGATGTGCTGTGTGTATAGTGACATACCCCTACATGTTCACTTGCATGTCCAAATAATGTGTGGGTGGTGCATGTTGGCACATTGGGGTATTAGCATCCAACATGCAACAGACATATGTGTGCAAGTCAAGGAGGGATATGTGTGCCATAGTTGATGTTGAGAATGACAATTGGCTTATTCTAAACAGTGTTGGCACTTTGAGCTGTGTTCAGCTGATGATGCCAGGGCTTGCCCTGTGATGTGATGTACTCACTGTGGTGTGTGCAGTGGATGCAGGTGACTAATGTTGTTCTCCTACTTCCTATTCCTATCCAGATACATCCATGGCCACAGGAGGGGACAGCTCCATGGACCAAGAGGAGCCACAGAGCCTGACAGGGACAGAAGGAGAGGAGTCGGGGGGACCCAGTGGCACGGAGGGCAAGTGGAGCCACACAGAGGAGTCGTCAGCACCATCCCCCAGGTAAGGGCCACAGCAGCTCTGAGGATGACTCCCTTGGGGAGGCGGGTGTCAGCAGCCACCAAACCCCAGCTAGTGAGGCTGTCCCCGCCACCACCACCACCACCACTACCACCAACATCACCATCACCACCCTCCCATCGGCTCCCATCCCAGAGGTCCCTTTAGGCTCCCGTGTTCGTGAGTATGTCTTCTTTGTGCCAGGCACCGCACCCCCTGCCCCTGTGTCCCCTGCTGCCCTGAGTGAGGAGTCTGTGGACTTACTTAGACAGATCCATGTAGGGCAGACGTCGATGCTGAAGGTCCTACATGCACACACAAGTCTTTTGACACAACTGGTGTCATTCATGGAGGGCATTTCATTGGGCATGTCTGCCCTACAGAGGACCAATCAGTCCATGGCCTCCTCCCTGACGGCAGCAGTGTCCCTCCTCTAACAGTCCCGCAACCCTCCTACCCCTGCGCCATTCACGATTCTTAGCAACCTACCTGTCCCAAGCACACAAACACCTGCACATTCTCACAGAGCCACAGACATGGTCAGCACACAAACACCCAAACCAAGGTCTAGACGTGCACACAAGCAAGCGCAGGGGACTGATACCACACTCACAGTGGCTGGTTTGCAGACACACACACAGTCATCCACAACCACTCCGCAGTCCTCCGAAAGCTCTCCCTCCCAGCCCCCTTCCCTTGCCTCACCTGCAACCCCATCTTCCCAGAAGCTCTTCCTTTGTGACCTTGGCCTCTTCCCCACCGACCCAGCAGATCCTGATTACAAGGGGAAGAGGAAGTCCCCACACACAGAGGGGAGTGACCCTCACACCCGGACACCCTCCCCCAGGCGCAGTCAGACTGAGACCCCCACCCGCAAGTCCCCCCGGAGCCTGAAGAGCAAGACCCCCCCGCCACCATGCAGCTCCAAGGCAAAGTCTCCGTCCTCCATCCCCCAGGCCACTACTCCAGAGGTTCCCCCACCACTCCCTGCCCCGGGATCCCCCACCCACAGATACACCATCCCCAAAATGCTAAGGCCCTCCCCCAACCACTTGCTCCTCCACACCTGGTCAGACAGTTAGTGCCACTGATGTGGGGACCGTGTCCCCCCCATGTCCTGCCCACCTCACCTGCACCCTATTCCGCTCACTGCAGTGGAGTCCACGACCACCCCGTCTGACTTGGGCACTGCCATGAGGACCCAATCCACTCCATCTGACCTGCCCACTGGAGATGTGCCGGGACCCACCCCATCTGACTTGTGCCCCACAGTTGTGACTGCACCCACCACTTCAGTCAGCTCCACTGCAGTTGCAAGTGTCTCGCCTGCATCCACCACCTCTTCACTGCCTCCCTCCGCTGCGCCCTGATCCTGTCCCTGCGGTGCCTGGCCTGCCCCCATTTATGCCCCTCCGAGGGGATGACCCCGGTCCTTAGCAGTGCAGGCAAGCAACGTGTGACAGTTGTCACTCTAGCTTACTCCTTGGCATTTGAACATGGACTGGCCATTGGCCTTTTGTTGGAACGGACGTTTAACTTTTAATATGCTGAATAAAGCTTTTTTCTTTATCCCTGTGAACTTGATTTAGCTGTACAATATGTTGATGATGTTTAACATGCCCTTGCACCTGTAATGCTTGGTTTCCAATGTAGAATACTGATGTGTTGATGTGAGGTACTCCATGTGGTCCATGAGATATGTATCCTATTCTGGTGAGTATCCATGTCATCCTTTGCAGCTACCTGGGTGTGTCATGATCAACTATATGTGGACATCTCTGTGAACATTTCATTTGCATGGTCACATCTGTGGCTTGCACCCATGCACATATGATGTGCTTCCCATTGTCCAATTTGTCAATTTCACAGACTTTGGGCGCATCACCACTGGACCTACAGGTGTGGGCATCATTGGAATAGGAGCAACTGGGTCCTCTGTGCAACTTGCTAGACATATGTTTTGAGTATGTGCAGATGACTTAGGGGAGACTCATGTACCCAGGCTGATGTGACCAGAGCCTCCATTGTGTGGTAACTGATGGCTGACTGACCAAGTGTTCTGCTGACATGAGTGAGACGTGATGTGAATATATTTGGCACAGCTGGGCTTCCACAGGAGTTGGGTCCCCTCAAGTAAGTGTGTTGTCCTGTGACATAGCCTGGGCCCATGGTGTGTGTTGTATGAGCATGTGTGTGTGTCCACTTCCCTTTTCATACACAGGCTGTGTTCCCTTGATATGTTCCTGTTGTTGATGCTTGCTTAGTGGTACTGGGTTCATCCCACTACTTTGCCATGGGCTACCAGATGTGTGGGTGCATGACACACTACTGTTAATTGGTGTATCATCATTGGGATTTGTCAGTTCTGAGTGGTGATGATGTTGTCAGACACAGATGGGACACAGTCAGGGTTCCCCAAGGCACTTGTTTATGTGCAATGTCATTTAGTTGTCCCTAGGTGGTACCTTTCAGTGATTGAGACATGTGTATGTGTGTGTGACTGCTCCCACTTGTCGGGTTCAGGGCTGCAATGTTGGCAGGTGTCAGCATGTATGCCTTGTGGTTCTCCTTGGCTTCTGCATTGTCCTGGGACTGTGGCAGGTATTCTGAAAGTTACGTGAGCTTTGACGTCATGGCCATGTACCGCATACTGTGCAGTATGTCTGTTATTCCCCAGGGTTGTAAACTGTCCTTGTGTGATGAGTCTGTGCACCTTAGTTCCTCCCAACATTCCTGTGTTTGTCATGGGTGCATGTGCAATGTCACCTGTCCATGTGGGCTTCACAAATGCACATTGTTGCAGTTCAGGGTGTGTGGTGTTGAGGGTGGACTGATGTAAATGTTTGCATGGATGGTCCCCTAGCTCCCGTTTGTCCATGGATGAGGGCCATACTGAGTGATTTGTGTTTGTGTATGTGTGATGTACGTTAGTGCAACATGACACATCTCTGGGTTTCCCAGTTTGTACGATATCTGCCTTTGTCATCACACTGGAGGTGTCATGCATGCTTGTGTCACCCCAATGTCCGGTCACTGGGGGTAGTGCTGTTTTGTGTCAGTCTCTTGCTGTGTTAATTGGTGTTCATTCCAGCTTGTGTCACATGTGTCTGTTGTGCTCCCTCTCATCTTACAATGCCTGATTGCCCACTAAGGGTGCCCCAATGATGGTTTATTTTTGTATGGCACTGTGTCCACATCTGTGTCACTGTGGTTCAACCCCCCTTATGTGTTGTGTAGTTGCCTGGGGATACTGAGATACACACACACGTTGTGTCAGATGTGCAGTGTGAGGTTGCCTGTTTGTGATTGTGGATCTGCATCAGTGCATTGGTATTGCTGTTGTGGGCCATTGTCTGGATGCTGTTTCTGTGATTTTCCCAGCTGTCCCTATGAGTCATATCACATCAGTGTGCACATTCATCCTGGTTGTTAGGTGCCATTGCTGGCATGGAATGGGAGTTTGTGAGCTGACACCTACAGTCTACACAGGTTGTTTTGATTAGTGTGTCTATTTTCGAGATGTGTGTATGCTTTGTGATGGTCACTTCTGCTCTTGTGTCATTGTACAATGTATGCATTGTCAGCCCCCATGTGTGGTGCCTGTCTGCACATGGCCGAGAGTGTGTTATGTTTTCACAGCACTGTTAGCCTCACCACATCTCTGTGGGAATGGGACACAACCACTACTTCGCCCCAGAAGTGTTTAATGTGTTGGGAGCAGGGATCATACATGCTGTTTGTTATTTGCAGCTTTGACCATGATGACACTTACCTTTTGGTCACTGTGATGAGGGGGGGGGGGGGTTTAGACCCCATCACCACAATGCTCAACATCTGCTGCAGTTTGGAAGCCCACACTTAACTTTTGTTCTACACAGTGAGGGGTTGTTCTTTTTACATTGACACAGTGCTATGGTGATGCTTGCCTTGTGTAGGGTACACTCATTTGTTGGTCACACATGTGCTGTTAGTTACAATGTATGTTCGAAGTCATAATCACTGTTGTGGGCATTTGTCACAGACTACACACTGTTGTCATGATGTTAGGGGGGATGTATTTTGCTGACATACCTAATATTGGAGTATGATGGATGTGTGGCGCATCACCCATCCAATGAGTGGGGGCGGCCGGGGTGATGGGCAACAGGTCACCTATGGCTGGGGGTGGCAGTAGTGATGGGCACGAGGTCCCCTATGAGTGGGGGTGGCAGGGGTGATGGGCACCAGGTCCCCTATGAGTGGGGGTGGCAGGGGTGATGGGCAACAGGTCACCTATGGCTGGGGATGGCAGTAGTGATGGGCACCCGGTCCCCTATGAGTGGGCGTGGCAGGGGTGATGGGCAACAGGTCACCTATGAGTGGGGGTGGCAGGGGTGATGAGCAACAGGTCCCCTATGAGTGGGGGTGGCAGGGGCGATGGGCAACAGATCACCTCTGACTGGGGGTGGCAGTAGTGATGGGCTACATATGCCCTATGAGTGGGGGTGGCAGTAGTGATGGGCAACAGGTCCCCTATGGCTGGGGGTGGCAGGGGTGATGGGCAACATAAGCCCTATGAGTGGGGGTGGCAGTAGTGATGGGCACCAGGTTCCCTATGAGTGGGGGTGGCAGGGGTGATGGGCAACAGGTCACATATGGCTGGGGGTGACAGTAGTGATGGGCACCAGGTCCGCTATGAGTGGGGGTGGCAGAGGTGATGGGCAACAGGTCACCTATGAGTGGGGGTGGCAGGGTGAGGGGCAACATAAGCCTTATGAGTGGGGGTGGCAGTAGTGATGGACAACATGAGCCCTATGGCTGGGGGTGGCAGTAGTGCTGGGCAACAGGTCCCCTATGGGTGGGGGTGGAAGTAGTGATGGGCAACATGAGCCCTATGGCTGGGGGTGGCAGTAGTGATGGGCAACAGGTCCCCTATGGCTGGGGGTGGCAGGGGTGATGGGCAACATAAGCCCTATGAGTGGGGGTGGCAGGGGTGATGGGCAACATAAGCCCTATGAGTGGGGGTGGCAGGGGTTATGGGCAACAGGTCCCCAATGAGTGGGGGTGGCAGGGGTGATGGGCAACAGGTCCCCTATGACTGGGGGTGGCAGGGGTGATGGTCAACAGGTCCCCTATGGGTGGGGGTGGCAGTAGTGATGAGCAACATAAGCCCTATGGGTGGGGGTGTTAGTGGTGCTGGCCATGCAACCCTATGGTGGCCTGTTGTTAGTGGCCAGGATGTGTATCCTCTGTGTGTGTGTACCATTTTGCGGGTATGTGTCGTTTGTTTGTGTGGTAGGTGTCTGACTTACCGCCTGCGCCGTCGGCGTCGGTTCCTGATCCGGTCATAGATGTAGAGTACTGGTATGACCTGCGCGATGGGATTCATGATGTGTTCATGTCGTACATGCTGCTTTTTGCTCTGTCTCGTACCCACTGCAAGCTGGTTTGTCTCGTAGCCGTGGATTGAGTTGTGGCGCGAATCATAGCTGATATGCTTGTTTTCCGGATGCTGTGACGTGCCGTACATGGCGACCCGTCCGGCGCGTAGGAAGTACGCATCGTACTTGTCAGGGTGGAAACTGCTTTGGATACTGCTTGCGGGAGACTTGGTTCGGCGATCGGATGTACGGCTCGGACGGAGAATGAAGCTTGAATCACAGCCTACGTGTCGGTCGTGTTTTTGGCAGTTATGCGCATCGTACTTCATCTACAGGACGGACTGGCTACGGGTACGTGTCGGTCGCACGGTATGGCTATGGACAGTTCTCGGAGAGCTGTCCAACCCGGGATCGGAATCGACCCCTAAATGATAAATAAGTATTGCTTTAAGCAAATTTCACTAAATGAAAGACACGTATGACAACAGCCCTCTCTTCTGGGGATTTGCAGTGCAAGGTGGCCACCAATCACAGCCCAGTCATTGCTTGTTAATAAAAGGCCCTCAGTGGGGAAGAAATGCCTCCTCAACTTCAAATTTAGTGATGCTGCAGCCGGGTGCACCAAAAGGGTCACCAGGGAGCCCTTGGCAAATTATGTGAAAAAGTAACTTGTACAGATATATTAAGTCCCTTTAGTAAACATTACCTTCCTACCTTAGGCAAACATATTTTATATTGCATTGAGCAAATGTATAGCCAATTTACAATGGGTTGCAATCTAATTTGTTTACAGCCACACTTGTCCTGATTTTGCACTCACAAAAATATTTTGCACAACTGCTCCGTCAAAATGTTCATGTTGCACTGCCACGGTGGACCATGAAATGGGAAGAAAATAATCTGTAGCAGCACTTCTTATTTGGTTGTTCACAATTCTTGAATCTTGGACATTACACACTTCTTTTTATATTTCACCGTGTGATATGTAGAGTGGAAAGATGCACTTCGTCTCACTCAGAATTCACAGCACCCACTAGGTGACAAGAAAAACCTTTTATTAAAATATTTAATCGATAACCCCCACCGTCATTCCAAGAGATGATCCTCTCAATCAAATTTAAGCTTAACTGTGCTTTTTATAATTTGGTCTTTGCCAATTTTATTGATTAATTTATATTGCTTCCACCGATGGTTTTCAAACTGTGTTTTCACATCTCAATGTATATTTATTTAATCAAGATATTAAGGAAGAATAACAAACATTTTGAAAAGAAATTCTGTAGTAAAGGTTAAATACAGTTTGGCTGAATTGGATGCATGATAACTGTTGATTTAGAGTTCAAACACAGACTAGACAACCTACTATATTTACATATAGAGATCTCTACAAATTCACACTAAGGAGTAATGGGAGGGAATGGGGGTGCAAGAGATTTAATTGTAACCACCATGAAGCAAACAGTCATTTTGACATTGAGAAGACAATAGATGAAGTTCTGTCCAAATAGGAGTCTAGCCCCTAGGTATGATCTGAGTAGCTTGAATAAGTGGAATCGCAAAGCAGCAAAGGGAGATTAGGGGGAAACAAAAAGGCTAAGACTAGTCGAGTGAAAGGTGCAAGAAGGCGCATACAGCTTTAGCGTATTACATTGGTTTCCAGAACGCAGATCATTTATAGCTGTAAAAAACAGACTTACAAGTTAATAAATAATATTGAGTTGCACAATTTTCATCTCTGTTATGCTGACATTGCTCTGGTGCTGTGCAAACATAATTTAAATTAACACTACATCTCCAATACACCCTAACCTAACATGACTGGTGTTTTTTTAAAGAAAGAGAAAAGCAGCTCATCTGAAGTGAAAATAAATATCTGCACTTTACTATAAGAAAGAAGACATCCATTTTGGAATACGTGGAAGTTTACCCTCTTAAAGAATGTACAAAGCTGTATCTTATGTTCAGACTGTTCTTTTCATTAAGATTTTCTTTCAATAAATCAATTCATCAAAACAATATTGTGACTTGATGTGTTTTCTTTTACTCTTCTTGGAAAAGCATCTGCAAGTAGATGTTTCAGATATACTTATTTTAACATTTTATTAGCAACAACTCAAACAGGGCTCACTGCAATATGTGGCTTTAGGCACATCCTTTCGACCACAAGCTTACCTCTGGCTCCTACTGCAATTATGAGTTGAATCCCACTATACCCTCCATGTGAAACATCTTTGACCACTGTCTATCATCAGGGTTCAAGGATGATTTCTTGTACAAGGCAACACTTTTTAATGTAATCCCAGTACTTAATTTGAGCCAGTGGTTGCAGGTTGGGGCCTACCAGCACACGTTTTTCTGGATTAGCACTTATGTTTCTCAGTATAATTTGATCAAGCGCAAGGGATGAGGGAGAAAGAAGGGAAAACTAAGACGAAGGGAGAAATATGATGAAATATTAACATGCAAGAGTGAGATAAAGGGGCTGGGAGTGTCTGCTAGTGGATTTACTCATTGTGTGCTCATGAAGGAACCATTCCATCATGGCACCCACCCATGGGGGAAGCACTGCGGCTCCCCTCATGGGCAGCCCATCTACACCCCCAAGCAGGGATGGAGCTGGAAGAGTTTCCGCTGCCACTCCCGACCGCCCTGTCGGCAATCCTGTGACAGCAGCCCGCAGAGCGTGCCGACGTCCTCAGGAGCAGCTGGACCCGCTGTAAGCCATTTGCTTCCAAGCGTCCTGAGGGAAACAAGTGAGTTTCCTTGCTCTGGTGAAGGAAGTGGCCCGCTTAGGGTCACCCAGGTCACTCGAGACCACCTCTCAGCCTTCCACACCAAATGAAGAGTTGGTCAGAAAGTAGAGAATACAAACCAATATATGCTTATTCAGATACACTCAAGTGGAGACCGGTCTGCCCAGTCTCCTAGGAGTGCTGCAGAGGGACTGACACCAGCAAACATGGAGATACATTAGGTACAATTCAGAGCCAATGAAGGCATGCCCATAATGGAATTTTCCAGGCAGATGCAGCTAAACAAAGAAGTACAGAAGGATAGGTTTTGATTCAGAGGCTGGGCACACACTATCTCCTACCCAAGGTCACTCTGTCCGTGCCCGCCACTAGACTAGTGGGAGAAGGCCTCTATCTAATGGGAAAGGTATGTGCTAATAAGAGCAGCGTATTCATTAGCAAAGCAAAGCCCACCCTTGTTGAAACGAAAATTATCACAACCCGTTTCTCAAAAAGGCGAGGAGCAGATTCGAAAAGGGATCAAAATGGTGGCCAAACATAAAATGGTGCTGCGAATGCTAACATACATAGAATAATGCACAGGCAAAATAACGAAAACATTTTCATACCAACAGACTCTCCTTTTAGCATGAGCTAACTATTTTTAGGAAATGATTAAAGAAAATATAACAGTTTCGAGGACAAAGGAACATCAGTATTAAGAGCAGGTCATATATTCAGCATCAGGGCTGGAGGCTGCAAGGAAAGATGTAGTCTCAAAAATACTTTCATTAATGTGCATCAAATCATCAATATCTTTTTGTAATTTAATTGCAGCATCAGTATCATAAATTGATATTTTCTGGTTGGGAGAGAGGATATTAATACAATAGGAACAACAAGCTGGGAGACATTGTATGCAGAGGCAACATCTTAAGAAAATACCGGCAACCACAGCCAAGAAAATGAGGATCTTCCAATCCCAGGAAGTTAGCGTGTTCCAAAACTACCCGACAGTGTCCAAGTACCTACATCTTGGTGTATTTCAGCCGATATTCTTTGTAATTTTTGTATAGCTGAATAAACATTGGGAGCGTTATCAGGTATGTAAACACAACAGCTGCTGCCAATGATGCAACAGGCCCCTCCCCTATTTGCAAATATAACGGTTAGCACCATCCGGTTCTGCAAAGTGACTAATCTCGTAGCCTGAAGCTCAGCAGTGATATTTGTCATTATCTCAGCAGTCGTATTGATAAACCCTTCAACAACTCTTGTTAGCTGACGAATTTGAAGGCTATTAGCCATTGGGCCCCAAAAAGGTAGTAGGCCCTTCACAGCGTCTCTAAATTGATGTTCGGTGGTGCCTGTCTGATCTATATCCTTTGTGTCAACAACCTTTTTGGCTGCAGGTCAGGAAAGTACTTCTACTTATTAATTAATTTATTTATTACTACGTTGCAGCTGATGATTTTTATGATAATTAGATGGGGCAACATATACAAGGGGAAGAAGGAAGGAGAGATAACATGTACCTGACCATCCCCTTGGGAGCCAGACGTGAGCTTGTAACCAACAAATAAAATTGACATTACGGGGCAGGATTAAAGGTGGACGATTAGTCGTATTCAGCTTATGGGTGAAATTACTTTCCCCCACCTTTATCTCCCCAGTCACCTGGGCACAAAAACTAGCTGTCATATTAACCACTGGCACAGGTATCGGTTTATCTTGAAAATACTCATAGATGTTGAACCATTGGAAATCAGCCATTTCCATGTGAAACTAGGCTTCAACCTTTACTCTATGGAACGTTTTCAGACATGACTTTGAGGACATTGTCCCCAGAGTCCCTTGTCCTGCTGGTCCTATGGGGGTAAACCCTTGATAGAAGCGTAAATACTAATTCGCAGTGTGAGAATCAGTGGATGTCTTACCCAAAATAGAAAGTTGATATTGGAAGTAGACCAGTCGAAACAATTCATACCAACCCTCACAGCTACCAATATATGACAGTGGCATAGACAACAAATTGTCGATCTGATGGGTGACAGAAGGAAGCAACCCACAAACCCAACAATTAGTTGCATTGGACACATTATGAGCATGATGCAACATATGTATGTAAACATAGTCCATGTAGGACTGCCTAGGCGCTTCTTTGTGTGGGGCTAGAGTAATAAAAATGTGTTCAGGGGGAGCAGGAGTTGTACTAACCAAGAAATGTACAAGAAACGTCTCCTCTAAAAACCAGGATATTCCAAATATTGCTGCTAGTGCAATCACAACAATTAATATGTAAATTATTGTACGCTTTGTCAACCAACCCCTCATTGACCGTGGTGGTGCAAACGGCTGTTCCTCCTCATCAATAAGCCAACCAAATGGATGCATAATTAAACAAGGAGAGAGATGCCACAAGAATGATAGTGTAAAAAAAATTATAGTAAAGGTAAGTGTTCCCAGTATCCTTCTGAGCCTCACTCGTACAGGCTCCTATTGTTCATCAATACGTTGGCGCTCTTGAGCTCCGGCAGTGGAGCTTGCTCTGTCCTAAGCTCCTTGAATGTATCCCACATCGATCAGGATAAAGTACCCTAAAGGGATACCTTTTGATCTATCCTGTCCAATGTTCAAAAACAAACAGTGCTCAAGTCTCACATCACACTAAACTAATTCCGATGGTACTATCACAAAGTACACCTGGCTTACACAGTCTATCCCTATCTAATCTGACTTCTCCTTTTGTGCACCGATTCTCAACCGAGGACGCAAATTGTATCTGGCAGCCCCAGGCACAGTTAGATCAAAAAACAAAGGCTCCTTAATAGCTCATATTTCTAGGGGGACCGCTGCATTTAGCACTTCATCATTCTCCTTTTCCTTTTGGGTCCAAGTCAGCTTGGCATCACTAAAGGGAACGAACTGAGGCACCATCTCACACTCAGAGTCCCCAATTCCTTCCCTCACCCATTGGTCATAGGGCAAGTGCAAAGGCATCCTGCGGCAGTGGGTGGCGTGCACCCATTTCTCTCAGCCGGTGACCTTCACAGCTGTACGTGTGGCCAGGTGGACCTGTTCTGCTCCATTCCAAAGCAGCTCTAAACTCTTGTTCCTCTGGAAATTACGGCTAAGGGGCCGATTCCGATCCAGGTCAGATAGCACTCCAACCGAGTCGGATCCGGAGTGTTTTCCGACCGAGCCGGACACCTACAGTCCGACCGAGCGAGTACGATGCGTACGTATGCTGTCGGACTCGGTTCGGTCGGACTTCCATAGAAGTCAATGGGAGCCAGTTGTACGACGTGTACATGCGCTCCCATTGACTGAATGGGTACGTCTCGAACAAGTGCGCCCCCTACAGTGGGTACGTGTAGGTGCCATCCGCACCGTACATGCCTGTGTTGGGGAGACCCATAGATCACCCCTTGTGTCCGAGTCGTAGGGCTGTGGGTGTCAGGGGTTCCGACGTGGACCCCCAAAGTCCGACTCCGGGAGCTTTTGCGAGCCGGACACTCCGGCTCACACAGGCTGTCTGACGCGTGCATAGTACTGGCTCGGTTGTAAATCGCATCCATTGCACGCCACGTTTAACTTCCGACCGAGATGTACGGAGCAGTTCGGGCCCGGAAACGACTCGGCCGGTGAATCTCACGTAGCTCGCATCGTACTTGCACGCTCGTACTGCTGTACGAGTCGGCCGGAAAACACGCGTACGGCTCGTAGTTTTTCCGGCCGAATCATGTTCGGTGCCCTTCCGACCTGAATCGGAATCGGCCCCTAAATATGAATCGCCAGGTTGAATATCGTGTCCGGCCCCTCTGGTGTGGTTGGCAGGGTTTCCCAGACCTGTTGGTGAATAGAACGTAGATTTTCAGTTAACTGGCAAAGGTGAACGATCAATAACGGATACTTAATATCTGGAGACTGCTGAGGACGCGGGACGCCCCAGACATTTGCCGGGCATCCAAACACGACCTCGTACGGTAAAAATCCTGTCCTAGAATGTGCTGTTGTTCTTGTTGACAAAAGAGCTAATGGTAAAGCATAAGGCCACTGCAACCCTGTCGTCTCCTGAATCTTAGCCAATTCCAATCTGGGAGTACCATTGTATTTCTCAACCAAACCTGGTGACTGTGGGTGGTTTGCAGCATGAAACTTCTGTTTTATGTGCAAACCATCGCAAATTAGCTGAATGACCTTGGCATTAAAATGACTGCCGTTATCACTTCAAATCAAACGGGGCGAGCCAAAACGAGGAAAGAACTCCTTTAGGAGTACCTTTGAAGTCGTAACAGCGGTATTGTCTTTAGTAGGATAAGCCTCAGCCCATTTACTAAATGCACAGACAACCACCAACACATACTTCAAATTATTACACCTGTCTAGCTCTATGTAGTCCATCTGAAGGACCTCAAAGGGGAAAGTAGGTGGTGCAAAATTACCGGGTGGTATAGGGGTACCTTTTCCAGGATTGTGCATCATGCACACCATACGGTGTTTCACTAAATGTGCAGCTGTTTTTGAAATGTTGTCATTCTGCCATACAGGGTCTAACAACTTGCAAATACCTTTAGCGCTGACATGGGCTGGGCCATTGGCCATTGTGACCACAGGGAGAACATATGTATCTGGCAACATCCATCTCTGTTTCCCTGACTTGTCAATCCAACATCCCTCATCATTCAATTGTGCCATGCTTTCTTACCATATTGCTAATTCTTCTATTGTAGCCTCACTCTGTATCTCTTTCACGTTCTCAAGGTAATCCTCAAACATGGTAACTTCAGGCACCCACCTAGCGGGACATGCTACAAACATTTTCTTCATTTTAGTCTCTGCCGTTTCCTTAGCTGTCTGGTCAGCTAAAGCATTGCCCCTACCTACATCATCAGAAATGTTCCTATGGGCCCTACACTTCACAATTGCCAACTTCTTAGGGAGTGTCAGAGCCGACAAAAGCCTCAATATAAGGTGACCATGTTGGATCTTTGCGCTATGGGAAGTAAGGAACACTCTCTCAGCCCAGAGTCGCCCAAAATTGTGCACGACCCTGAAGGCATACTGGTTGTCGGTATGAATATTTACAACCAGTCACTCACTCAGTTCACAAGCTCGAATAAGGGCAGCTAACTCAGCTGCTTGGGCTGACTGATAAGGGACTCGTGATGTCTCTACAAGAGTATGCAATGTGGTGATAGCATAAGCAGCAGTTGTAGTAAAATCTGGTAATTTGAAACAAGAGCCATCGAAATAAAGTTCCCCTTGTGGGTCAGATAAGGGAACATCAGTCAAGTCTACCCGTCCTTTCGTCTCTTCTTACGTCCGGAATATACAATCATGTTTCTAATTTTCATCATTTTCAGAAGGGAGGGGCAGTAACGTGGCTGGATACAGAGTGGCACATCTTTTGATCGTGATGTGTTTTGCGAACAATGTCAATCCATAACCATCAGACGTGCACTGGTGAGGTGCTGCGTCTTGGTCTTATTCAAAAGTGTATCCACAGCATGGGGTACAATGACTGTGTGGTCAGTATCAAGTATGAGTCCAGCTTATTGAGACGGTCATGACTGCAACCGCTCTTAGACAGCTCGGGAGGGCTCTTGCTACAGGATCAAGGACAGCGGAGAAATAAGCACACGGCCGTTGCTTATCTCCAAATTTTTGTATTAAAACAGAAAGCGTGCAACTGGCCATCTCATGGAAGTACAACGCAAATGGTTTAGTATAGTCTGGAGGGCCAAGTACTGGAGCCATTTTGGATGGATAGGAACACTAAATAATGAATTTTTTTTTTAAATCAATGACAGAGAAGAATTTGGCAGTAGAAGGAATCATTGTTAAAAGAGTAGTAATGTCTGGGACCACAGGAAACTGGGGAATTACTATTTTATTAACCTAGCGTAAATCAATCACAAAACGATAAACATCTGCATGATCATCAGAGGAACCAGGAGGTGTCAGTTTTTAGGATGGTAAGAATAGGGCTATTACAAATATTAGCAGTCGTCTCCACAATCACTCCTTTCTCAATCAAATCCCGTTCAATTCGCAATAAAGCTCGCTCACCTGCCTGCTGTATTTTATACTGAGGGATGCGAGGCAAAATAGCATTGTCTTCAACTTGAATCGAAACTGGCGATTTTTGTAACAGTCCCACATTCGTGTCGCCTGTTGCCCACAAAGTAGGTGGCACATCTTTAAACTCAGCAGGAAGAGGTGCATCTTTAGACCGACACTGTTTAGCATGCACCACTTCCGGACCCATTGTCATGTAAAAAGGAGCAATAAATCATAAAATGCAAAACGGAGCAATAAATCATAGCATGCAATTTCTTCAACAAATCCAAACCCATCAAATTTTTTCCACAATTAGATGTCAACAAGAATGGTGAATCCACAGTGAAAGGGCCAATAGTCAATGCAAGAGGTCTTGAAATGGGGCTTACAACCGGTACACCAGAAAAACCTACCGAAATATTATTATGGCCAGACAGAGCCGCCCCAGGGACCAAAGAAGGAGAAATAGAACTGTTTGTCACACCTGTATCCACCATAAATGCCATAAAAATCAGCAGTAACATAAGGACCGCGTTGATCTACAGGTTTCAGAACTGGTCCCTCACTGTGTCCTTGGCTTTCCTAGATGTAAGCTATTCCTGTCACCTCATTTGTGTCATATTCATCCTGATAATACTGTCCGACCCTAGGGTCATCAAAGTATTTATTATCAGAACGACCCCTTGAGGCTGCAGCGTTTTGAGCCCTGTCCGCTCCATGACCCCGTCCACAAGAACCTCGTCCTCTAGGGACCACCACCTTCTGCAACAACACGGGGCACTCGCTACGCCAGTGTCCCTCCTCTTTACAATATGTACACTGATTCAGCCCTAAAGTCGTAGTATTATGCGGCCTGCCAGTGCGTGGAAGCTGACGGGCCAAACCATCACGTCCTCTACCATTCCCTCTAGAAGCCTGCTGCAACAACACCTTTGCTTCAAATCCTTGTGCTTCTTCTCCGTCCTCTGCTTAGCCTCATTTTCCCTGTGCTCATAATACTGCGCCATATTCAAAATGACAAAAGGGGAAGAGGTGGACCAAGTGCTTTCGGAAGCCTGCAGTGGAGTTGCAATCTCCGGAAGCAAATTGGAAACAAATCTATTAACAAACAACCAGGCACCTCCCTCAATGGACAAATCCTGTCTACTATAATCCAGAAATACATCTTCAAACCGAGTGAAAAAATCAGACACACTCATCTTTCTTCTGGCGACAAGCCGTTAACTTGTACCACTCAACCTTCCTCGGTGGAATAAGAGAAGGCATATACGTGAGAATGCAGCCTGGCAAAGCAAGTATCTCTGACTTAGGCTTATCACTGGGCTTCCTCTCTTGATCCCATACTTTAATTTGATCCCATGTACCACCCAGTTCCGCAACATGATCTTGTGTGTGCACTTGCCTCCAAATATCAACCGGAACCAGTAAGCCAAAGAACATTTCAATATCCGCAAGTGTCATTACTGTTGAAGAGGCAGCCTCAGTCAATTCTTTATAAAATATGCAGTGGGATTTTTCTAAGATCAGGTAACTGAGTCTTAAGAGACAAAACGTCACTCCTTTTCCGTGGAGTATAAACCCATTGTTCTTGGAAACGGGCCGCCACACCTGGTCTAGTGACAATACTGTGCTGATCCGTTAGCTCTGGTATTTCGGGGTGATATATAGGATGAACCTCTAGAATCGGAACCTGAGATATCAAAGTGAGACTCTTCTCAAATAGCCTACCTCAGTATGCAATCAATATCGTAATACTGCCAAAAACTTGACTAGGCTCCATATTAGTGACATATACACAATCTTTAATATCGTATAAAATCTGTTGCGCTTCGTCTTTGAAACACTGCTCCCAAATACCAATCAGAGTAGCAGACAAATGCTTAAGGGCATGCTGTTGCGCAAAGGGCTCATAATCTTACATCACATCCCACACATCTTCCACACTGTAAATTGGGTTTCAGGCCCACTGCGCAGCCTGGTTAGCCACTACCTTTTTCTCTGCATCTCCCACTTCAGACTGCACATACCGACCCATGCGCTCTTTAAACTTTGTCCAATCTCCGTCTCCAAACCCGCGCACAGGCGTCCCATCACTCAAGGAAACCGGAGGATTAAAAACCAAGGAAGGAGAGACAACCGTAGTGACAGGTATCAAAGATGTTGAGGGCTGTGTCACTGGAGAAACAGCTGGCGAGAAAGATGCTAAAACAATGGGCGTGAGTGGGGTGCTAACGGTTACAGTTGCTGCCCAATAGGCGAGGAAGCAGAAGGAAGAGAAAGAAGAGAAGGGGCCGATGCCATGGCCGTCAAAAAAGCAGCAGTAGATACAGGGACAGAGACAGTAGAAGCAACAGTAGCAGCCGGTGATGAGGGCAATGGAACAGTGGGATATATCCTTTGTGGGGCGTACGGGGTGGGGGTCGACTCTCTAATAACTCATCCATGAAATTATCTTTTTCTTCTTGGGCCACATAAGATTTATCAATATGTATTCGAAACCTCCTATCTTCACGTTCAATCCCTATCTCTTGTTTCTCTCTATCATGTGGTATAGCTTTCTGAGTCAAGGTTTGCAGTCTCCCCTTTGTGCCTCCTTTTCCATCTTGGCCTCTGTTTAGCCTCCTTTTGCCATGTTAGAAGAGAATCAAACATAGACGGCCAACTTTGTTTCACAAACATATTTTCCTGTAAAAACCCAATTTTTTGTTCATCAAAACTGCCCGTCAATGGCCACTGCAACTCGGCATTGTCCCTTGTATATTTGTGCCATAATGTACTAAACATAATAGGGCCAAGACCATGCTTCACATACATATCAAAATTAGGAGTGCCTTCTGGAGGTGCCGGCTGAGCTTCTTCCAATCGAACATCTGCAGAACAACAATGACAACAAGACACCAAGAATCGACTAATCCCAGCCATTTTCAAAAGGGACCCAAATTCGTTATTTTGCCTGACAAAGCAATTGCAAGTGCTTTGATCCCAAAGACGGTCCTCAGACCACTGGCCAAGGCTACGTTTGGCCTGACAGAAGGGGCAGCTGCGAGTGCGGGAACTCTTTCATGCAGGGATCCCTGATCCGGCCGTCTGACCTGACCTCCCCACCCTTCCACGGGAGGAGATGGGTCACTCACCAGAGGGAGTCCCTGTTCAGGTGCCAACTGAAGGAAGTGGCCCGCTTAGGGTCACCCGGGTCACTCAAGACCACCTCTCAGCCCTCCATACAAAATGAAGAGTCGGTCTGACAGTAGAGAATACACACCAATATATGTTTATTCAGATACACTCGAGCAGATCCCGGTCTGCCTAGTCTCTTAGTAGTGCTGCCGAGGGACTGACACCAGCAAACATGGAGATACATTATGTACAATTCAGAACCAATGAAGGCACACCCATAATGGAATTTACCAAGCAGATGCAGCTAAACAAAATAGTACAGAAGGATAGGTTTCGACTCTGAGGCCGGGCACACACTATCTCCTACCCAAGGTCACTCTGTCCGTGGCCGCCACTAGACTAGTGGGAGAAGGCCTCTATCTATTACAAAAGGTATGCACTGATAAGAAGAGTGTATTAATTAGCACAGCAAGGCCAAAACTTGGGGAAACAAAAATTACTATACGTTCCTGAAAAAGGCGAGGAGCAGTTCGAACATGGTTCAAAATGGCGGGCAAACATAAAATGGTGCCGCAAATGCTAACTTACATAGAATAATGCACAGGCAAAATAATGAAAACATTTTCATTCCAACACCGGGGGGGTGGATCTCGATGCATCTAGGCATTGGGGAAGGGGAAAGAGTGTTCCCTCTCCCCTGATGTCTATTTGCAGCGCATTCCTGCTCCACAATCGCGCATGGCGTCGCGATCATGCAGCAGGAATGCCCCCACTAGGCACCAGGGATTTGTTCTGGTGAAATGGAAGCGACCCCTTGGGTAAGGGTCACTTCCACCTGAGGCATATATTTTCTTTGACTTTGCTGCCCCCCTGTGGACACATCGGCCCGTATTTTTGGCCTTTCTGCTCCAGGGGGGCAGAAAACCCCACTAGAGCCAGGGATTTATTTATATTAGGTGTGGGGGCGATCTCTTAGGCAAGGATCACACCCCATTTTTGAGGGGCATGTGAGGCTGTTTCTGCTCCCCTTAGGGGCAAATGGCCCATTTTTTTTGGCCAATCTGCCCCGGGGGCAGGGGGGGACAGAAAACAGCCGACAATCACTGGATCCAGTGAATTTTGTTTTTGTTTTTGTGAAAAGAAGCGACCCCTTGGGCAAGGGTCGTTTACCTAGTGACATATTCTATGTGTATGTTTTATCTGCCCCCCCTGAGAATGGATCAGACCTTTTTTAGGCATTTTTGTCCAAAGGAGGGGCAGAAAACCCCACTAAAGCCAAGGATTTGTTTCTATAGTGCACAGAGGTCATCCCTTAGGGAAGGAATGGCCCTTAATATTTGTTTATACCTGTGGCCAGTTTCTGCCCACCAGTGGCAGATCAGCCCTATTTCAAGACCCATCTGCCCCGGGGGGGTAGAAAACCCACTAGCACCAGGGATATGTATATATTTATGTTTCAGCTTGGCCCCTTGAGTAAGAGTTGCCCCAATGGGATGGGGCATCAGTTATTATTTACTTTTTGATGTTTTTCTGCCCCCCTTGCTGGCAGATTGCCCAATTGAGTAGTGACATAGTGAGCTATAATTGTAATTGTTTTATTTCTTGTGAATTACAATTGTAATGTTTTACTTCTCCTTTTTATTCTAGTTCAAGGCTTTTAACTGATGTTCCAGGTTGCTCTGTGGTTCTGCAGGAATACTACTACGCAGAATTCCATGAAGTTGAACAAAACCTCTTTGCTCTGTTGGACTCCCAATTAAACAGAACCCTCATATACTTTTGGTAAAATAACAAGTATCTCTGTTTTTACATGCTAAAATGCATTTAGTCATTTCACAAAAGTGAAAATGAAAATATAGCAAGCAGTGAGCGAGGTGATGATTTTGGAATCCTCCCGAACCTAGGGAGAGAACTAAGCAGATGCCTTGAAAACAAAGAGCACGTCTTGCTGAACGAATCGGTGGTATTCTCATCTTCTTAGGACCACCCCAAGGACAGTTATGGGCAAAAACACAATCCCAAGCAAAGGCCCTGCAAAGCATTATGGGACGAGATTAGCTGTGGGCAGTGAATATTTTAGTATCCAATATAAAAATAATTCTACAAAGAGCTGCAGTTCAACTAGTCGTTACTAGGTGTCCCTCACAAGTCAAATGCAAAAGCATTGAAATTATTACATGAAGCTGCAGTTCCACTAGTCGTTACTAGGTGTGCATCACGATTCAAATGCAAAAGCATTGAAACCCTTTCATGAAGCTGCAGTTCCACTAGTCGTTACTAGGTATCCCTCATGAGTCAAATGCAAAAGCATTTGACTTGAGGGACACCTAGCAATGACTAGTTGAACTGCAGCTTGATGTATGCTTTTGCATTTGACTCGTGAGGGACAGCTAGTAACGACTAGTTGAACTGCAGCTGTTTGTAGAATTATTTTGATATTGGATACTATAATATTCACTGCCTACTTCTAATCTCGTCCCATAATGCTTTGCAGGGCCTTTGGTTTGGATTGTATTTGCACTCATAACTGTGCTTGGGGTAGTTCTAAGAGGATGGGACCACCACTGAATCGTTCAGTGTGATATGCTCTTTGTGTTCAAGGCATCTGCTTGGTCTTCCCCCTAGGTTAGGGGGGACCCCAAAATCATCATCTCTCTCATTGCCTGATACTTTTCATTTTCAAAGTTCACTTTTGTGAATTGGTTGTATGCTTTTTAGTATGCAAAGTTGCTTTTTCAAAGCATTTGTGGGTGCAGTTTAGTAGCTAACTCTGCTAATGGAGTTTTTGCCTGAATTCCGTGTTTGTCATCCGCAAACTGCAGCGGAGGGAGTTCATTGCCCAGGGTTACTATTTACTTTAAATGAGTTTAATTTCTCTGCGTGAATTTGTTTTTGTAAATGGTGTAATAATAGCAGAATGTTTAGCTTCTGTTTTATTGAGTGTGAAAACCATTCTGCATGTGTGCTTTATGTGTATTTTGTTGTCTTGTGAGTAATTGGTTTTGTTTTTTCTTTCTAGTGGGATATTGTTGGTTTTTGCTGTGTCTCTGCAGAGGAGGTGCTGGTGAGTGTAGCTGTCTCTTGCAAGTGAATCGTATAGTTTTTGAGTATACAGATCTTTATGATAAAGCCACACTTTGTTTACTTACTTATTTTGCACAGTGTTGGTTGTTGCTGACTTGTTTGTGAAGTCTCGCTGCAGGATTACTGCTCAGCAGGTTGTTGGTATGCTTTTTGAGTCTTCCTTTGACCATGGTTCAGAGCAGCCGCGGTCCGTGGAGGGCGTTCCGTGGGGCGGAAAGGCGGGGCGGGGGATGGGCAGGGTGGGGGGTACTAAACACCGGAATATGGATAATTGGAGGTAAGTAAACAATTAAATAAATAAAACAAATTTCGTAGTGCGCGGTGCAGCACGCGCTACGAAATTCGTTTTATTTATTTAATTATTTACTTACCTCCAATTATCCATATTCCTGTGTTTAGTACCCCCCACCCTGCCCCTCCCCCGCCCCGCCTTTCCGCCCCACGGAACGCCCTCCACGGACCGCGGCTGGTTCAGAGACTGACTCTGCACATGAGGCAGAGGAGGGAGTGGAAGATTCAGGCAGTGAGTTTTCGGTCTAGAGGAATCATCGGATTATGAAGCTACACTCAGTGCAGATGAAGCTACTCTTAGTGCGGATGAAGTGCTTGTTTTAGAGGAGGACATTGATGTGTCGATAGTGCAGCAAGAGGCATCTGGTCTGCAGCCTGGGGCTGCAAGGCTTCCCGTCGGAACTGCTGACCTCTGCGTTCCCCAGGCATTGAGCAGCTGGCATTGCCAGACTCTACTGGTGTCCCAGGGTGTGGAGTGGATACTGAAAATATTTTGCCAATACATTGTTTTCAGTGGTTTATGGATTATGCATTTTTGGCAGAGATTGTTGATCAGACTAATTTGTATGCTGAACAGTATTTGATAGAGAACAGTGCCAGCCTTAGGCCCCAATCTAGAGCTACCCGGTGGACTCCCAAAAATCTGGATGAGTTGATGAAGTTCTGCATTCTAAAATGTTTGATGGGCTTGCTAAGGAAGACGTCAATGTCTTTATATTGGTCTACTAGTCCCTTGATGGCAACGGCTATATTTCTAGCAATCATGACTCGTGATCGGTATTTGCTTCTGCTTCAGATGCTGCATTTTGTTGGTAATGGATAAGCGTTGCCAGAAAATCACCCTGATTTTGTCCGTCTATTTAAGATTCAGCCTCTCATTGATCACTTTGTAGATACATTTGAGATATATGCTCCAGAGAAAGAAATGGCTGTGGATGAGTCTCTGATCTTATTCAAGGACCACTTGGTTTTCAGGCAGTACCTTCCTAGCAAGAGGGCAAGCTATGGAATTAAGATGTCTATGCTGTGTGACAGTAGGTCTGGCTATGTCTCTAATTTCAGGGTGTACACCGGTAGGATTACAAGATTGACCCCCCTGGTTGTCCGTCCACTTTTGGAGTGTGTGTGAAAATTGTGTAGGTACTTGGTACAGGGCTTTTTAACAAAGGTCACCCTTTATATGTAGATAACTTCTACACTGCTGTGTAGTTGTTCAGGGAATTGATTAAAGTGGACACTGTTGCTTGTGGCACAATCCACTCTAATCGTAAAGGTTTTCCCAAAATAACTTGTTTGTCAAAAGGTTGTGTGGGGACAATCCAGTGCGTTGTGTATTGCGGAACTTCTAGCTGTGAAGTTTGCAGACAGGAGAGATGTCTACATGCTGACTACCACCCATGATGAAAGCACTTCACCTGTGACTGTTTGGGGTCAGGTGCTGAAGTGCGCAAACCTGTGTGCATTGTAGACTCTAATAGGCACATGGGTGGTGTTGATATAGTAAATCAGAGGTTGGAACCTTACACTGCTCTTCGCAAGGCTTACATTTGGTGTAAGAAGTTGGCTATCCATCTTTTCCACTTGGCAACCTTTAATGCTTTTGTTGTAGTTAAGGATTGAGTCAACAATTACTTTTGTTAAGTTTCAGGAGTCTGTGATAGGCAGCCTTGTTGTATGGGAACAGGCAAGTGTTCCTAAAGCCAGAGTGGTGAAGGACGTGGCTAGATTGAAAGATTGCATCTTTCCTGATACCATTCCTCCCACGCCCTCAAAAGACTTTCACAGTAGGAGATGTAGAGTCTGTTGGCGAAGAGGTACATGGAAGGAGACTTGTATGTATTGGCCTGAGTGTCCTTCTAATTCTGCACTGTATGTGCCTGCTTGTTTTAGAATGTACCACACGCAAAATAATTGTTGGGAGCATCCATGAGTGGTAAAGTGAACTGCCTGTTCTGTATTGTTTTATATGTTTTGTTCAGTTTCAAGAATGGCATTAGTGCAAAGTATTTAGTTTCAGATGTTGTGTTAGAAGATTTGTATCTACTTACAATGTATTTGTGTTTTCTTTTTTGTATGAAAATTCCCTAAATGTGATGGCGGGGTGTAAAGGCTGGCGCTTGGCTGGCAGTGTGCGTAGACTGGCGCTTGGCTGGTGGTATGCATGGACTGGCGCATGGCTGGCGGTGTGCGTGGACTGGTGCTTGGCTGGCGGTGTTTGTGGACTTGCATTTGGCTTGCAGTGTGAATGGACTTGCGATTGGCTAGCGGTGTGAATGGACTTGCGGTGTGAATGGACTAGCGCTTGGCTGATGGTGTGCAGGAACTTGCACTTGGCTGGTGGTGTGTGAGTAGTGACTTGCTGCTGGTCACTACACACACTGGTAGCCAAACACCAGCCCACGCAATCCATCAGCTGGTGTGGTGGCTGTGTCAGGCATGTGGGCATGTGAAAGTGATGGGCCTTTGAATGGCGCTGTCTGCTGGTGTGAGTGTTGTAATGTGATGGACCCGCGGCTGGCAGTGTGAATGGTTTTGTATGTGTCACACGAATGAAAGGTGCATCAATGGCCTGTAAAGAGGTTGGTGCCTTGGCGTGGCTTTACAGCTCACGAGCTGTGAGTCAATGACTCAGTTTCTTGTCCTTTCAATTATTAACAGTGCATTTCATTTTTATGAAATCTATTGTTAATAAAATTGTATGTACTGACCCATCACTCACCCTCATGCCAAATCCAACCAGTATATATGTGTGCTTGAGGAATAGATGGTTGTGCAGTAATATTTGTCTTTTCTGTCTTTCTCTGCCTAGGTTTATATTCCATCTAAGATAAACCTACCAACTCTAGATATTCTCATAAACTAAACACCCAGGGGAGTACAGTGCGATGTCTCTCTCTTGGATCCCAGCAAGTTATCCTACCCACAAGGTCCTGCAAACCTCAAAATGTGTCACATTTTCCTTGCATTACTGTGCCATAATTTTCACGCTTCAGAAAGAAACAACATCTTTCCTACCCTCAGCATTTCCCCAAGTTTCTTGATAAAAATGGCGCCTAACTTGTGTGGGTGGGTCAAGTACCCGCCGCAAGTGTTGGAAAGTTGTAGGATAGCCGGGCTGACACAAATTTCCTACCACCCAGTGTTCCCCCAGGTCTTCCAATAAAAATGATACCTCACTAGTGTGGGTAGGTCAAGTACCCGCAGCAGGCAAGGGCCCTAAACGTATTGTTGAGACTTCAAAATACATATCATAAAATTACTTGTTTTTGCAGAGGGGGGCACCTGGGTTTTTGGTCCTGGTCTCAGCAGCCATCTTGGGAAACCTACCAAAACCACACATTTCTGAAAACTAGACAACCTGGGGAGTCCAGTGAGGTATGGCTTGCGTGGCTCCCCCAACGTTTCCCTACCCAGAATCCCCTGCAAAGCTTACATTTTATTGAAAAAATAAAAATAAATCTACATTTTTTGTGTGGGAAAGTTGTAGGATTGCTGGGCTAACATAAATTTCCTACCACCCAGCATTTGAACAGGTCTCCCAATAAAAATTGTGCCTCACTCGTGTTGGTGGGACAAGTACCCCTAAAAGGCAAGGGCCCTAAACGTATTGTGGAGACTTCAAAATTAGCTATCATAAAACGACTTGGTGTTGAAGTGGGCAGGCACCTGGGTTTTTGGCCCTGGGTTAAGCAGCCATCTAAGGAAAAGTACCAAACCCGCACATTTCTGAAAACTAGACACCCTGGGGAGTCAAGGGAATTACAGCTTGTGTGTCTCCCCCAACTTTTCCCTATCCAGAATTCCCTGCAAACCTCAAATTTTTCTGAAAACATTTACTTTTCTCATATTTTTTTGTGGGAATGTTGTAGGATCACTGGGCTGACACAAATTTCCTACAACCCAGCGTTCCCCCAGGTCTCCTAAAAAAAAGGTACCTCACTTGTGTGGGTAGAAATAGTGGTGGCAACAGGAAATGGGCCAAATCGCACATTGGAGACTTCAAAATTGCCTATCATAAAACAACCTGTGGGGACACTTGTTTTTTTGGGCCCGGGCTCGCGGCCATCTAGAGAAACCTACCAAACTTGCACATTTCTGAAAACTAGACACCCTGGGAGTCCAGTGAATCATGGCTTACGTGTATCCCCCAAAGTTTTCCTACCCAGAATCCCAAGTAAGCCTCAAATCTAGCTGAAAAAAATCACTTGTTCCACATATTTTTTGGTGGGATCTCTGTACCGGCACAAATGTCCTACCACCCAGCGTTCTCCTTGTTCTCCCGAGTAAAATGATACCTCACTTGTGTGGCTGTCCAATGCAGAATCAGCTAAAAACGTATTTTAAAAAAAATGTAGTGCTTACAATTCAAGGTGCCATAACCTTAATCCCTATTTTTTTGTCCCTTCCCAGTCACAGGCCTTTCACCCACCAACACAAGTGAGGTGTCATTCCCCTGGAAGACTTTAGGGAATGCGGGGTCAGTGGAATTTTGTGCATCCACCCCGATTCCAGAACTTTCCATCGCAGAAATGTGAGGAAAACGTTTTTTTTTTTTTACAAAGTTTGAGGTTTGCAAGAGATTCTGGGTAACAAAAACTTGTAAGAGCCAGACAAGTCACCCCAATCTGGATTCCCCTGGATGTCTAGTTTTCAAAAATGTATAGGTTTGCTAGGTTTCCCTAGGTAACGGCAGAGCTAGGGTTCAAAATCTACACAGAGGCAATTTGCAAAAAAAGGGTCAGTTTTCACTGTAAAAATGCGGTGTCCATGTTGCATATTGGGCCGTTTCCTTTTGCGGACACTAGGCCTACCCACACAAGTGAGGTACCATTTTTCTCAGAAGACAGTAGGGAATGAGGGGTGGGTGGAATTGTGTGGATCAATGCAGATTGCAGAACTTTCCATCACAGAAATGTCAGGAAAATGTGTTTTTTTACAAAGTTTGAGGTTCTCAAGGGATTCTGGGTAACAGAACCTGGTGAGAGCCCATCCTGGATTTCCCTGGGTGTATAGTTTTAAAAAATGTATAGGGTTTCTAGGTTTCCCAAGGTGCTGGCAGAGCTAGGGTACAAAATCTACAGCTAGGTACTTTGCAAAAAAAGGGTGAGTTTTCACTGTAAACATTTTCTGTGTCCACATTGCGTTTAGTGACGTTTCCTGTCATGGGAACTAGGTCTACCCACACAAGTGAGTACCATTTTTCTTGGAAGACTATGAGTAATGTGGGACGGGTAGAATTTTGTGGATGCACAAAGATTTCAGAACTTTCCATCACAGAAATGTGAGGAAAATGTTTTTCTTTTTACAAAGTTTGAGGTTTGCAAGGGATTCTGGGTAACAGAACTTGGTGAGAGCCAGACAAGTCACCCCATCCTGAATTTTCTTGGTTGTCTACTTTTAAAAATTATATAGGTTTGCTAGGTTTCTCTAGGTGTCGGTAGAGCTAGGATTCAAAATCTACAGCTAGGCACTTTTCAAAAAAGTGTCAGTTTTCATTGTAAAAATGTGGTGTGTCCATGTTGCATTTTGGGCCGTTTCCTTTCACAGGCACTAGGGCTACCCACACAAGTGAGGTACCATTTTTCTTGAAAGACCTTAGGAAATGCGGGGAGGGTGGAATATTGTGGATCCACAAAGATTCCAGAACTTTCCATCACAGAAATGTAAGGAAAATGTGTTTATTTTTACAAAGTTTAAGGTTTGAAAGGGATTCTGGGTAACAGAAACTTGTAAGAGCCAGACAAGTCACCCCAATCTGGATTCCCCTGGATGTCTAGTTTTAAAAAATGTATAGGTTTGCTAGGTTTCCCTAGGTAACGGCAGAGCTAGGGTTCAAAATCTACACAGAGGCAATTTGCAAAAAAAGGGTCAGTTTTCACTGTAAAAATGTGGTGTCCATGTTGCATATTGGGCCGTTTCCTTTTGCGGACACTAGGCCTACCCACACAAGTGAGGTACCATTTTTCTCAGAAGACAGTAGGGAATGAGGGGTGGGTGGAATTGTGTGGATCAATGCAGATTGCAGAACTTTCCATCACCGAAATGTCAGGAAAATGTGTTTTTTTACAAAGTTTGAGGTTCTCAAGGGATTCTGGGTAACAGAACCTGGTGAGAGCCCATCCTGGATTTCCCTGAGTGTATAGTTTTAAAAAATGTATAGGGTTTCTAGGTTTCCCAAGGTGCTGGCAGAGCTAGGGTACAAAATCTACAGCTAGGTACTTTGCAAAAAAAGGGTGAGTTTTCACTGTAAACATTTTCTGTGTCCACATTGCGTTTAGTGACGTTTCCTGTCATGGGAACTAGGTCTACCCACACAAGTGAGTACCATTTTTCTTGGAAGACTATGAGTAATGTGGGACGGGTAGAATTTTGTGGATGCACAAAGATTTCAGAACTTTCCATCACAGAAATGTGAGGAAAATGTTTTTCTTTTTACAAAGTTTGAGGTTTGCAAGGGATTCTGGGTAACAGAACTTGGTGAGAGCCAGACAAGTCACCCCATCCTGAATTTTCTTGGTTGTCTACTTTTAAAAATTATATAGGTTTGCTAGGTTTCTCTAGGTGTCGGCAGAGCTAGGATTCAAAATCTACAGCTAGGCACTTTTCAAAAAAGTGTCAGTTTTCATTGTAAAAATGTGGTGTGTCCATGTTGCATTTTGGGCCGTTTCCTTTCACAGGCACTAGGGCTACCCACACAAGTGAGGTACCATTTTTCTTGAAAGACCTTAGGAAATGCGGGGAGGGTGGAATATTGTGGAGCCACAAAGATTCCAGAACTTTCCATCACAGAAATGTAAGGAAAATGTGTTTATTTTTACAAAGTTTAAGGTTTGAAAGGGATTCTGGGCAACAGAACCTGGTGAGAGTCAGTCAAGTCACCCTCTTCTGGATTCCCCTAGGTATCGAGTGTTCAAAAATGTATAGGTTTGCTAGGTTTCCCTGGGGGCTGGCAGAGCTTGGGTTAAAAATCTACAGCGAGGCACTTTGCAAAAAAAGGGTGAGTTTTCACTGTAAAAATGTGGTGTGTCCACATTGTGTTTTGGGCCTTTTCCTGTCGCTGGCACTAGGCCTACCCACACAAGTGAGGTACCATTTTTCTCAGAAGACTTTGGGGAATATGGGGTGGGTGAAATGTTGTGGATCCACAAAGATTCCAGAACTTTCCATAACAGAAATGTGAGGAAAATGTTTTTCTTTTTACAAAGTTTGAGGTTTGCAAGGGATTCTGGGTAACAGAATTGGTGATTGCCAGACAAGTCACCCCATCCTGAATTTTCTTGGTTGTCTAGTATTACAAATGATATAGGTTTGCTAGGTTTCTCTAGGTGCCAGCAGGGATAGGGTTAAAAATCTACAGCTAGGCACTTTTCAAAAAGGTTCAGTTTTCACTGTAAAAATGTGGTGTGTCCATGTTACGTTTTGGGCCGTTTCCTTTCGCGGGCACTAGGCCTACCCACACAAGTGAGGTAGAATTTTTCTCAGAAGTCCTTGGGAAATGCGGGGAGGATGGAATATTGTGGATCCACAAAGATTCCAGAACTTTCCATCACAGAAATGTGAGGAAAATGTGTGTTTTTTTATTTACAAAGATTGTGGTTTGAAAGGGATTCTGGGTAACAGAACCTGGTGAAAGCCAGGCAAGTCACCCGATCCTGGATTCCCCTGGATATCTATTTTTTTAAATGTATAGGTTTGCTATGTGAGGAAATTCGATTTTCGATCTCGATCGCATTGATCTGCCATTTTGTGCTCCGCCGCCATTTTGTGTTGCCCTCACTCAGGCAGCACGACGAACGAAGTCTTTTCTGCTTTTCCTGCAATATTGTGTCAAAATAGCCTTGTGCCTCTGTTTACGAAGCTGGTGTAAGAGACTGGCCGAGTACACTAATCCCTGTCTGGTTTTCCTAATCCCTGTCTTAACTATCTATTGGTTCACACTATTCTCTCCTGATCTTATCTTGTCTTCTGGCCTTCGCTGTCCTCCGCTCGTATTCTCTTGATTCACAACTGTCCTCCAAAACACACAAACATATCTCGCCACCTGCAAACCAGTTACAGACATGTTAATACCTTAACCTGTGGGAGGGATGGCAAACACCGTTGGAGGAGAGGCTTCTTCGAGTTACTCGATATCTTTGTTTTTCAACCTTTTCTATTGGACATGTTCTGTCGTTAACTTTCCTTATTGGTCCTCTATGTATGTTTTAGGTGTGTTCGTTCTTGGTTAATGTATATGTTATCTATGTACTATATAACATTGTGCGCCACGGAGTGAAGTGGCAGTCTCCTGAGAACATACCGTGTGTACTTCTAGGACAACTGTACTAGCTGCAGCTAATAAAATCTGATCTTTTACGCCGACAGAGTGTCCCCGTGTCTCTGTTAGCTGAAGCAGGAAAACCCAGGAGATTAAGGCGTACCCTGCGCCGCCAGGCCCAATTGGTTCTGGTTCTTCAACTGGCGCCCAACTTGGGGCGGCTTCAGAGGTAGTGGTTCTGCCTGAAGGTCGTGAGGAACCCCGCAAGAAAATTCTGGAGGAATCACGAGCCACGTCAAGTGACCCCTGTATGTCGAAAGTGGTCCGAAGGTCTTTTGCAGCGTGGTTACTCCTTCCTGACAGCTACTGACGACTGCTGCCCTGACTGCTGCCCTGCCTTGGCCCTCTTTTCGATGATGTATGGTAAAGCGAGACGATAGACGGGGCCTCTGTTGGTGTAAGAAGACATCTTAGTTAAGTATTGGTGGGTCGCTCCCACATTTGGTTCTATGGTTCTTTGGTTCTTTGGTTCTTTGGTCCTTAGGTTCTTTGGTTCTTAGGTTCTTTGGGTCTTTGATTCGGGTATTGCAATAACCGAAGCCGAGGGGTAAGTACACTTGTGCTGTGTTAAGTATTTAACCCCCTTGATGTTTGTGAACAGTCCAGTGAAATAACGATGCCTGGTCTGACTAAGTTTGAGAAACTTTGTTGTTTTGGTTGTAATAGGGATTCCCGGCTGGAGGACTCTTGTCCGATTCCTTCGGTTGGAACTCCCGCTTATGAGCTCTATTCTAAACATGGTGTTGGCCTCATTGCCTTTAACGAGGCATGGATCCGATACACGAAGAATGATGGTGTTTTAAAATGGCCAGAAAATGGTAGCTTTGAGCCCGACATACTAGATAATTTGGAAACTATTTTATTTAAAAGAAAAGCCCGGCCGGCAATGTTTGACTCTTTCCACCTTTGGCGTAAGGGAGCCAAACAGAGAAAAATTAAGCAAGAAAAACGAAATAGGAAAGCACAGGGTATGACAATTATACAGGCTGCTCAGCAATTTAAAGATGATGAAATTGATAATGCGATGGAAATTTCAGAGAGACAGCATCGTATGGCGATAGATAAATGCTATCCGATGTTGCCAGCTTCCCCCTCTGATAAAAGAAGGGATTTAGAAGAGGATCCCTTGATGTCTCACCTATTAAGATTGCCTCCGCTTGCTCCGGCTCTTCCACATTTGCCCCCTCAAGTATTGCCTCCTTTGCCAGCTTTGCCTTCGACTCCTTTACCTTCAACTTCTTCGCCTTCCGCTCCTCCGGTAATTACTGATTTCCCTTCCATTAGTTCACCTAATACCTTGTCCCCTATTCTTATGTCCAATTCTCCGTCTATGCGTAAATGACTTACAGAAACGGTCTCTGGTCTTTTATCACCTTTCTTTGAGGCATTAAATGTGTTTCCGGCTTTTTCTCGAAGACAGTCTCGTAGTCAGTTCCCAGCTTCCGAAGAACGAGAAAGGTTGGACTCTCTCGCTCGCAAATGGATTGAGAAGGGTCCTCGGTATAGTGTACTCGACATTATGCCTACCTTCTCTCAGTGGAATGCGCCTACACAGAGATATGTCTTCAATACTATGTGTGATACTCTTATTAAAGGTTGGGAGGATATGGACCTGGGTTCGGTTCCTCAGGGTCTGTTAGATATTCAGGCTAATTTTGATAAGGGTCTCATTGTGGGTTCTAAGGTTGAGGACGCTGTAAAGACACTTGTTTCCTTTAGAACCTTATTTACTTCACAGACTATTTTAGATTCCGATCCCTCAGTTAGGTTGACACTGAAAAATTATCCGATGAGAGAGGTTCCTCCGGTATGGAGAGAAGAGGTTCCAGCAGCAGGTGCTAATCAAGATATTCCTGCTCACTTCCAGCGAATATGGGTACATATACCCTGGAAAAGATCTGAAGTTTTGGCTCTTAAACAGTCTCTACCGGATCCTCGTAAGAACCCTGCAGGTTATTATAAAGAATTGTCGCAAACTGTTGAAGCCTGCATCATGAATTTAGCAGATATCGATATGTTGATGGGGAATGTAGTTCCACAAGCATTATGGGCGAGGATTCGTAAAGAGAATCATGCCCAAGAATTAGGTGCTGATTGGGATGCTATAATTGCCGCAGATAGAAACCAAGTGGGTGGTGCGAAGCCTGATGCTTTGATTTCAGAACTCCCTGGTAGGATTATTACATTAATGAAAACGATGATGCCTGCCTTGAGAGTTAACTGGGATAAACTAGCCGCTTGTAAACAGAAGAAAGATGAGAGTGTCTCCGATTTCTTCACTCGTTTTGAGGAGACATTCATTGATCACAGTGGTCAGGATATGACTACAGAGGGTGGACAGCGATTATTTGTAGATAAGTTTGTATTTAATTTGCTTCCCGAGCTGTCGCATAAGCTGAAAGACTCCGAAAGTTCGTGGGCTGTTTCTTCTTCAGCTCAGATATTGGCTTCTGCTCAATATTATGAAAATAGAGATAAAGACGAAAGAGATAAGCAAGAGAAAAAGACTAAAGAATTGAAAACTAAGGTTCTCTTGCAACAGGCTTATCCACCTCGTTATGCTCAGCCCAAGTTTCAACAGCCTCCGCAGTTTCAGAGGGTGTATCAAAAGCCTGAGCCATATATTCCGCGACCTTTGTTAGGTCCTAATCAATGTGCCTATTGTAGAGAGGAAGGTCATTTCAAGAATAATTGTCCGGTTTTATTGCAGCGTAATGGGACACTATCTGCTCCGCGAGGTCGTGCTGGCCTCCAGTCAGCAAACAGAGGTAGAGGTCGAGGTATATTGACCCAAGAACAGCGTTCCCTTGATCAGCAAAACGCTCGGTCTACACAGTATTACAATGAGGATTGTTATGTTGGAGACGGGAATGAAAGTCTTCATGTTAACTAGGATAGCCATGGACAAAGTAAGGGAGTTGTGTCGATTCCAGTAGATCAGAATGGACCTTATGTTAATGTCACTACAATGGGTGTTTCAGAGGCATTCCTTTTAGATATTGGTGCTATGAGAAGTTCTATCATTCATTCAAAACTCCCTGGGGCACCTTTGTCTGGCATAACGAATGTATCTGTAGGTTTTTCTGGCGCCCCAGTTCGTAATCTGTTTTCTTGCCCTTTGCCTATTTCAATTGGCCCTTATGATTTAGAAGTTCCGCTTCTCTTAACGAATGGTTGCAGCGAGAATCTATTGGGCTTGGATCTATTGAAAAGACTGCATGCCACAATATCTTGTTCTCCTTCTGGTGTATATCTCACTTTAGGACAGAAACTGACTTCTCCAATGTATTTGTCAAAAGATCAGTTTCCACCTGAATTGCTCTCTCTTCCTACAACACTTTGGGCCACGGGTCCAAATGATGTTGGTTGTCTTGAAATTCCACCTTATGTTGTTATTCTGAAGCCCAATGCTGAATTGCCACGCGTTCCTCAATATAGAATTTCCACTGAAGGTGAAAGAGCGCTTTTGGAAATCATTCATGATTTGATTCAGAAAGATGTGGTTGAGGAAACGAGAGGTAACATATGTAATAGCCCTATTCTTCCTGTTCTTAAACGCACTGATCCTTCTCAACCTCCTGTTTATCATTTTGTAATTGATCTTCGGGAGGTAAACAAAATTGTTGTACTACAGTTTCCTGTTGTCCTGCGCTGTTGACGATGATACCTTCTACAGCGGTTTGGTTTTCTGTTATCGATCTGAAAAATGCTTTCTTTAGTATTCCCATTGCCGAAGAGAGTAGGGATATATTTGGCTTCTCTCTTGGAGGCCGAAGCGTCCGGTTCAAACGCGCACCTCAAGGCTATTGTGAAAGTCCCTCTATTTACAGTCAAGCTCTGAAATATCATCTTGATGCTTTTTCTTTGCCGTCGGGTGCTGCTCTCATTCAGTACATGGACGATTTGCTAATCGCTGCTGATTCAGAGGATATATGTAAGAATGTGACGGTTGCATTGTTGCGACACTTATCCAATCTTAATCATAAGGTTTCACCTTCTAAGCTACAATATGTTTGCAGAGAGGTGACCTACTTGGGTCATCTCTTATCAAAGGAGGGAAGACGATTAACCCCAGAACGTATCCAAGCTATTGTGCAAATGTCTGTGCCATCCACACAAAGAGAGGTACGTGCCTTTCTGGGCATTACTTCCTATTGTAGGCAGTGGATCCCTAACTTCTCTCTGTTGGCCAAACCTTTGTTGGCACTCACTTTGAAAGATACGCCTCAGCCCCTTCCATGGACTGACGACTGTCAGAGGAGCTTTACTGACTTACGTGCTGCTCTGTGTTCTGCTCCTGTACTAGGTACTCCTGATTACAGTAAGCCTTTTACGCTCTACGTTCACGAAAGAGAAGGTTGTGCGTTGTCAGTCTTAACACAGCGATTTGGAGATAAACAGCGGCCATGTGCCTATTTTTCGGCTACGTTAGATCCAGTAGCTAAAGCATTGCCTAGTTGTCTCAAAGCAACAGCAGCAGCAGCAATTTCTATTCGACAGTCTGCTGGAGTGGTGCTAGATAATACTCTCATTGTTATGGTGCCACATGTAGTGGATACTTTGCTGAACAGAACAAAAACATAGCATCTCACGAGTGCTTGTTTGTCTGGATATGAGCTGACGCCTTTCTCTAGTCACGTGCACATCAAACGATGTAATACCTTAAATCCAGCTACTCTGTTGCCTCTTCCAGAAGAGAAAGGTATTCAGGAACAACATGATTGTTTCTTTCGTACTGAAGAAGAGACAAAGGGTAGAAGTGACTTAACAGATACACCATTAGTGAATCCGGATGGAACGCTATGGGTAGATGGTTCTTGTTTTAAGCTTCCTAATGGAGAGACAACTTCAGCCTATGCTGTTACTACTTTGCATACAGTCGTGGAAACAGCACGCATCAGACATAATTCAGCTCAGGCAGCTGAACTGATAGCCTTAACCAGAGCGTGTGTGTTATCCAAAAGAAAAAGAGTGAACGTCTACACCGACAGTCAGTATGCTTTTGGTGTGGCGTTCTATTTTGGACGTTTGTGGAAAGAAAGGGGATTCCTTACTTCCCACGGCACTAAGATACAACATGGTCAGTTGGTGACTGACCTTCTTGAGTCACTTGCTTTGCCTACCCAAATAGCAATTGTGAAGTGTAGTGCGCATAAGAAGATTACTGACGATATTGGTCGCGGGAATGCATTTGCGGATGAGGTAGCGAAAAAGACAGCCAGAGATGCTACAAGTCACATGTATGTTGCAGGCCCTGCAAATTGGGTCAGAGAAAAAGGAATGTATGAGGATACAGTAGAAAGTGTGAAATCAATTCAAGAAGAGGCTACAGAGAAAGAATTGAGTAGGTGGAAATAAAGTACAGGAATGTTAGATGAGATGGGATGTTGGGTGGAATAATCTGAGTACCAACGTTGGCTGTTACCAGACACTTATGTACTACCTGTAGTTACTATGGTGCACGGTCCAGCCCACCTAAGTGCGAAATGAATATGCAAGCTTCTGGCTCCAGTGTGGCAAAACGAAGGAATTCCAAAGTGTGCAGACAATGTAGTGAACCATTGCAATATTTGCTTAATGTGCAATCCGGGAAAGGGAACCCCAACTCCAGCAGGTCACTTTGCTCCTCCGACCTATCCATTTGAGGTGTTGCAAATCGATTACATTCACATGGAACGATGCAACAATCTCAAATATGTTCTAGTGGTGGTGTGTGCCTTTTGCCGCTGGATAGAGGCTTACCCCCTGAAAGATAATACTGCTTTATCTACAGCCAAGGTACTTCTAAAAGAGTTTTTCCCTAGATTTGGTTTGCCGCGCATTGTCTGGAGTGACAATGGGAGCTAATTTGTGGGCCAAGTCATGCAAAAAGTTTGTGCAGGTCTTGGTACAAGACAGAAGTTCCATGCGGCAAACCATCCACAGTCAGCGAGTCTAGTGGAATGCTACAATGGTACTTTAAAGCTCAAGCTTGCGAAAGTGCAGGCTAGTACAGGTCTTAGTTGGCCCGATGCACTACCTTTGGCTCTTCTATCTACCAGAACGGCTGTGCATTCTCGTTTGGGACTTAGCCCTTATGAGGTAGTTTTTGGACGCCCAGCTAATACATGGGGAGTCCCTCGCCCTAAAAAGTATTCAGACTTGCCATACCCAATGTTGATTGATTACTTACATGACCTTACAACTAAATTGCGTGTTCTTCATCAACAGGTTCAGAGCGCTCTGCCAGAGGCCTCCACAGACTCAGGTCATTCCATCCGACCAGGTGACTGGGTTTGTGTGAAGAATTTTCAAAGGACGAAGAACTTGGAGCCTCGCTGGAGAGAACCCCGTCAGGTTCTCTTAACAACTCGTACAGCAGTGAAGGTTGAAGGAAAGAAAAACTGTATTCACGGCATTCACTGCAAGAAGGTTCCTTTGCCTTTGCCCTTTGATCAGTGGGTCCGTAAGGGTATAAGTGACTCTGAAAGCAAGAAGGTTCCACGATTTGTACCCTTTAGTGATGCACGCTTGAATGGAAAATTGTCGGAAAAAGAAAGCGACGACATTCTCCAAGAAGCTGTACCATTACATTTTCGTCTGAATACCACAAACCCACGAACACTGTTTCAGGATCAGACTGTACCTGATAAGGCTCATTACGATTTGAGACCCAGACTGAAGAAGAACATTTGAAAATCTCTCTTCTATGTAGTTTCTATCCTGGTTGCAGGGTCACGGTAGGAGTCTTGGTTGTGACCTGAGTAGTGGCAATAGGCCTGCAGGACTTGCAGTGTCATAGGACGGCAGACAATCGTGATCAAGTGATTAAGGAAGATTGCCGTGAGCATCCATTTAGAAGATGGAAACTACATTAGGCGAAAGAGAGAGAAAGAACAAAATGAAAAACAGTCATTGTAAAGTAATATACAGTCGCTGTAGTATAACTTTAAGTGTTTTCATATTATTGTGTATTCTATTGGCATGTATAGGTTGGATTGTTTATACTATGCAGCAAAAAGTTGTCCCTTCTTCTGTTACTGTGCCTTCTTATTCTACTATCTCTCCACATCTGTTTCATACACTTCCTCAACATGAACTCGTTAGAAGAATTGAATACTACAATAATTCCTTTATTCAATTATTACACCAACACCAATTAGTAATTAATACAACTGATTGTTGGGTGTGTGGATTAATGCCTCATACCACAGAAAAAGGGATGCCATATTTAGTCCTTCCATTCTCTTATGAAGGTTCTGCTTGGGCTTATTTTGTAATTTTCTCTAACGCCTATCAAAGCCGATTTAAACGACCTGTCAGTTCTTATATTGGTGGTCCAGATTTCAGTCATAGTTCATTGATAAAGGGAATGATAGCTATGGCTAAAATTATGGAAAATAGCAAAATTGCTGTCGATTAAAGAAAAGCATACGCTAATTGGAATGTCACTCATTACATCACAAGTCTTAGTGATAAGGTTAAACAAGGAAAATCTCCACCGATTTGGACTGTACCTCATCAAGGCAATTTCTGTTTGCAAATCAATGGTCAAACTACTGACCCCGAACAGAGAAAAAGCTTTTGTTCCCATACTTACATCCACTCCTCTCAGAATTCGCCGCCATTAGTGCCATCTCAGGTCACATATTTCATCTGTCACGATAGAGCCTATACGTGGTTGCCAACTGGTTTTTTTGGAACTTGCTATATAGCTTTTCTTCTTCCCCCTACATACACTGCTTCTTCAAATTTCCATAAAAACAGATATGGCAGAGGAATTATTGATTCCAAAGACACAGCAGGACAAGGGAGAGGAGACTTCCTAAAGGGATTTCTTCCTTTTTGGGGTCCTATGGCAAACAGCAGGAATATGAGGCAACTGGTTCGTGTCGTAGAGACTACCATAGACATCACTGTAGGAGCTTTAAGTAATATTACAGCAGAACTACAAGCGGATCGTCTTATGACTTTACAGAACCGAGTTGCCCTAGATGTTATTCTTGCAGATCGTGGTGGAGTCTGTAAATTGATCAAATCAAGTTGCTGTATTTATATACCTGATGACGCTCCGACAGTATACCAGGCCATCTCTAAATTACATATAATCTCTGAGTCGATTCATCAGGACGAAGGAGATTGGTCGTTATTGGGATGGTTTTGGGGACTACTGTCCAAATGGGGTTGGAAAGTACTAACATTCCTTGGTATGGTTTTAGCCATCGTTTTCTCTTGTTGCCTTTGTATGCACTGTGGTCCCGCCATCTGCGACCTTTGTGCTACTATGTGCATTCCAAAACCCAAGGCACAAAGAACAGAGAATATTAGAATGATGTTACAGCAACAGCTCGATAACCTCATGGCCATCGACATCGATTCAGATTGACGTTGGTCTATGTATCTTGCCTGAGTTCTGGCAAAAGGAGGGTCTGAGGAAATTCGATTTTCGATCACGATCGCATTGAGCCGCCATTTTGTGCTCTGCCGCCATTTTGTGTTGCCCTCACTCAGGCAGCACGACGAACAAAGTCTTTTCTGCTTTTCCTGCAATATTGTGTCAAAATAGCCTTGTGCCTCTGTTTACGAAGCTGGTGTAAGAGACTGGCCGAGTACACTAATCCCTGTCTGGTTTTCCTAATCCCTGTCTTAACTATCTATTGGTTCACACTATTCTCTCCTGATCTTATCTTGTCTTCTGGCCTTCGCTGTCCTCCGCTCGTATTCTCTTGTTTCACAACTGTCCTCCAAAACACACAAACGTATCTCGCCACCTGCAAACCAGTTACAGACATGTTAATACCTTAACCTGTGGGAGGGATGGCAAACACCGTTGGAGGAGAGGCTTCTTCGAGTTACTCGATATCTTTGTTTTTCAACCTTTTCTATTGGACATGCTCTGTCGTTAACTTTCCTTATTGGTCCTCTATGTATGTTTTAGATGTGTTCTTGGTTAATGTATATGTTATCTATGTACTATATAAGATTGTGCGCCATGGAGTGAAGTGGCAGTCTCCTGAGAACATACCGTGTGTACTTCTAGGACAACTGTACTAGCTGCAGCTAAAAAAATCTGATCTTTTACGCCAACAGAGTGTCCCCGTGTCTCTGTTAGCTGAAGCAGGAGAACCCAGGGGATTAAGGCGTACCCTCCGCCGCCAGGCCCAATTGGTTCTGGTTCTTCATATGTCCCCCTAGGTTCCGGCAGAGCTAGGGTCCAAAACCTACAGCTAGGCACTTTGCAAAAAAAGGGTGAGTTTTCACTGTAAAAATGTTGTGTTTCCACGTTGTGTTTTGGGCCATTTGCTGCCGTGGGCACTAGGCCTACTCACAAAAGTGAGGTACCATTTTTGTTGGAAGACTTTGGGGAATGGGGGGTGGGTGGAAAGTTTTGGATCCACGCAGATTCCAGAACTTTCCATCACAGAAATGTGAGGAAAATGTGTCTTTTTTCATAAAGTTTGAGGTTTGCAATGGGTTCTGGGTAACAGAACCTGGTGAAAGCCAGACAAGTTACCCCATCCAGAATTTCCATGGTTGTCTATTTTTCAAAAATGTATAGGTTTGCTAGGTTTCCCAAAGTGCCAGCAGAGCTAGGGTTCAAAATCTACAGCTAGGCACATTGCAAAACAAAGTGTGTTTTTACCGTAAAAATGTGGTGTGTCCAATTTGTGTTTTGGGCCGTTTCCTGTCGTGAACACTAGGCCTACCCACACAAGTGAGGTACAATTTTTTTCTGAAGACTTTGGGTAATGCAGACTGGGTGGAATTTTGTGGATTCATGCAGATTCCAAAACTATCCATCAGAGAAATGTGAGGAAAATGTGTTATTTTTCACAAAGTTTGAGGTTTGCAAGGGATTCTGGGTAGCAGAACCTGGTGAAAGCCAGACAAGTCACCCCATCCATGATTTCCATGGGTGTCTAGTTTTCAAAAATGTATAGGTTTTCTAGGTTTCCCTAGATGCCGGCAGAGCTAGGGTTCAAAATCAACAGCTAGGCACTTTGCAAAAAAAAAGGTCAGTTTTCAATGGAAAAATGTGGTGTGTCCACGTTGTGTTTTTGACGTTTGCTGTCACAGGCACTAGGCCTACCCACACAAGTGAGGTACCATTTTTCTCAGAAGACTTTTGGTAATGCGGGGTGGGTGCAATTTTGCGGATCCACGTAGATTCCAGAACTTTCCATCACAGAAATATGAAGAAAATTGTTTTGTTTTTTTATAAAGTTTGAGGTTCGTAAGAGATTCTGGGTAACAGAACCTAGTGAAAGCCAGACAAGTCACCCCAGCCAGGATTTCCATGGGTGTTTAGTTTTCAAAAATGTGTAGGTTTGCCAAGTTTTCCAACCTGCCGGCAGAGCTAGGGTTCAAAATCCACAGCTAGGTACTTTGAAAAAAAGGGTCAGTTTTCACTGCAAAAATGTGAAGTGTCCATATTGCGTTTTGGGATGTTTCCTGACACGGACAATAGGCCTACCCACACATGTGAGGTACCATTTTTCTCGGAAGTCTTTGAGTAATGCGGGATGGCTACAATTTTGTGGATCCACGCAGATTCCAGAACTTTCCATCACTGAAATGTGAGGAAAATGTGTTTTTTTGACAAAGTTTGAGGTTTGCAAGGGGTTATGGGTAACAGAACCTGGTGAGAGCCAGACAAGTCACCCATCCCGAATTCCTCTGGGTGTCTAATTTAAAAAAATGTATAGGTTTGCTAGGTTTCCCAAGGTGCCGGCAGAGCTAGGATCCAAAACCCACAGCTAGGCACTTTGAAAAAAAGGGGCAGTTTTCACTATAAAAATGTGATGTGTCCATATTGCATTTTGGGCCCTTTCATTTCGCGGACCCACACAAGTGAGGTACCATTTCTCTCAGAAGACTTTGAGTGATGCATATTGGATGGAATTTTGTGGATCCACGCAGATTCCAGAACTTTCCGTCACAGAAATGTGAGGAAAATGTGTTTTTTTGTGCAGTTTCAGGTTTGCAAGGGATTCTGGGTAACAGAACTTGGTGAGAGCCAGACAAGTCACCCCAACCCGAATTCCTCTGGGTGTCTAATTTAAAAAAATGTATAGGTTTGCTAGGTTTCCCAAGGTGACGGCGGAGCTAGGGTTAAAAATCCACAGCTAAGCACTTTGAAAAAAAGGGTCAGTTTTCAATATAAAAGTGTAGTGTGTCCATCGTGCGTTTTGGGATGTTTCCTGTCATGGACACTAGGCCTACCCACACATGTGAGGTACCATTTTTTTCAGAAGACTTTGGGGAATGCGGGGTGGGAGAAATTGTGTGTATCCGTGCAGATTCCAAAACTATCCATCAGAGAAATATGAGGTACATTTTGAGGTTTACAATGGATTCCGGGTAACTGAACCTGGTGAGAGCCACTCAAGTCACTCCATCCTAGATTCCTCTGGGTGTCTAGTTTTCAAAAATGTATAGGTATGCTAGGTGTTCCTAGGTGCCGGCTGAGCTAGGGTTCAAAATCCACAGATAATCACTTTGCAAAAAAGGGGTCTGTTTTCACTGTGAAAATGTGGAGTGTCCATGTTGCGTTTTGGGCCATTTCCTGTCGCGGTCACTAGGCCTAACCCCACAAGTGAGGTACCATTTTTATCAGGAGACTTATGAGAATACATAATTGTAGAATAACTGTTATTACCTATTGACTTTCAATGCATTTCTGCCTTTCAAATGTAAGACAATGTGTAAAAAAGAAGTCACTTTGAAAAATGTCCTATAATTTACATGCTAGTATGGGTACCCCCAATTTTGGAGTTGTGCAAATAGCTACTGTTTCTAAAGTCTATATTTTTTTTCCCATTTCAGAAATACATAGGTGTCTTTCATACCGATTTCACTATTTATATTTTACCAAATGAATTGCTATATACCCGGTACACAATTAAAAACACTACACAATTATTGGCTCCTTGGGTTCTTGGTGGACCTGCAAGTCCTATATATCCCCACAACCAGAAGGGTCCAGCAGATGTAACAGTATGTTACTTTCAAATATCTGTCATACTTGGAAGAACTTACAGGGGAAAACGTTGGCACAAATGGCTGGTTTTTTCCAAATCATTTTCACTTTCCCTATTTTCAGCTGTTAGTTTCTATGACAAAAACCTTTAAGGAGCTACACATATGACCCCTTGCTAAATTCAGAATGTTTTATACTTTATTAGTAATGTATAGCTTTTCTGGATCCATTATTGCTTTCATACCCCTTTCTACCATTAACCGGAATGAGGTTGAAAGCACAAACACTAGCAACAATAGGCCATGTGCAAATAAAATGCCCAAACTGTGTAAAAAATGTTGGTTTTCAGAATAAAGTCTGTCAGTACCTGAAAGCTGGGAAGATGGTGATTTCAGCACCAAAAACCATCTGTTTATGCCATTTGTAGGGAAAAAAACAGACGCTTTCTTCTGCAGCACTTTTTTCCCATTTTTCCAGAAACAAACCAAAATTATGCTGTATTTTGGCTCATTTCTGTGTCTCCGCCAGGGGAATCAACAAACCCTGGGTACCATTAAAATCCCCATGATGTTGAAAGAAAGAAATTTGGTGTGGTTACCTTATGTGGTCAAAAAGTTACAGGGGCCTAAGCACAAACTACCCCAAATAGCCAAGAAAAGGCTTAGCACAGTGGGAGGCCTAGCAGCGAAGGGCTTAAAGAGGCGTGAGGTGGAAGCAAGACTTTACAACCTTGCCATTCAACACTCTAAAATTCAAGAGACCCAGCCGTCAGCTTATGACCAAAACATGTTGCCCAGCACCTATTCTTTCATGATAAAGCACTGTGTAATCTTGCATAACACAAGCCCAGTGAAGGCCCATGAGAGCAGCAAGTTGTAGGGCTTTTCTGGTTCTTTTCTTTGCAGAAATTTCCCATGTCCTACTCCTGTCGTAAAACGTACTATGATCCCAGTTACCATTAGGATGAAGCTTTTGTCTCATGCAGTATTTGAAATTATTTTCATATCCTGTCAGGGTGTGCCTCTCCAGTCTCAAGCACATGAAGAATCTATGGAGCGTGCAGCTGTCCACAAATTCAAACCAATGTTGCCTGCTCATTCTTTTAGACCTATAAGCGACCTTCGACAGTCGATCATAAGCTACTTTTGAAATCCCTGCAACAATTAATTGGAGAAGACAGCACAGTTCTGTAGTGGTTTACCTAATTTCTGCACAACTGCCCCCAACTAATAAAAATAAACAACCAACGTCTGACATCTCTGCCATCACCCGAGATATCCCCCATGGAGTCCCTCGCCGTAATACTCAGACAATCAAACATTGCCTGCCACCTCTATGTGGATGATATCCAACTTTACCTGGAAATATCCTCTTTGTGCAACATTCACCGGCTTAATGCCATGCCCACAAAAGTGGTTTTCACTCAACCACATTAAAGTCAACCAAGAAAAGATGAAAAGTCTTGTTTTTTCCTATCACACCCATTCACCACAGACCCAAGAATGGCTAAATATCCTGAACGTCCTGAACTGCAAGCTGACTCTGACCGACTCCGCAAAATCTCTGGGGATCGCCCTGGACTCAAACATAACGTGAACTCACACATTAGGTCCACTGAGAAGAGCGTCTTCAATAACCTAAAACTCCTCAAAAAAATTTAGCCCTTCTTTTCACCAAATGACCTAAAAATTGCCACGCAAGCACTGATACTATCTAGACTAAACTATGGGAGTGCCACTTTCACCAGAGTAAAGAGATGCAATCACATGTCCTCCTTCCCTGAAAAATCTAAAGTGGCTGCCAATCCAAGCACGCTGCTGCTTCATAACCGCTTGTCTCACCCATAAAGCTCTACACACTGGTAAACCAGACGACCTTGCACAAAATCAGGCCAATCGAGAAATCTAAGAAGCTCCAACTCACTTCCTCTCACCCTCCCAAAAAACAAAAGCATAAAGGTATTTTTCTCTTTTTCTCGGGCAATGCTCCCAAAGTATGGGACTCTCTTCCAATCCATATCAGAACTCACCCCTCTTTAGTGAGGCTCAAGAGACAATTAAAATTATTCCTCCTAAATCGGCACCTCAACACTCCGGGAAATAACTCAGAATGTACACTGGAATACTATCACGTTTTAGCATGAAATGCACCTGTGCATCAATTTTTTGTGCCAGGGCAAATTTTGCAGTAAAAAAGTGCAACAAAATCAAAGCATCACAAACAACAGCTGCTTGTGTGCTGTTGTTCCAGTGCATTTGCCATAAAGCTTTACTCCAAATGTCATGTTTGCTTTAAATTATACAGTGAGTTACGTCTCATTATGCAATGAGGTGTAATAGTATAGTACGAGTAATACAACATTTTCCCAATTCTGTGAATTATGCTGGCATAAATAAAATTAAACCCAGGCTTAAATATTATTCATGTACTACAAAACAAATTTTACAAACCTACAGCTGGAGATGTCTGCCTCCACCGCTCCTGTCTTTTCTATCATCTCCACACAGTTAGGAATATGTTTATGAGCAAGTAGTAAATATGGGAGGAACCAGAGGGCGAGGTGGGAAAATGGGGAACTCTACAGTTAGGTTAGAATTCCAAGAGATAGGAATTCCTTAGATTTTTGTTTCGTAATAACTTTGCCCTATTTTGCCGAATCTCGACGAAACCTTGTAGACTTATTCCTTTTTCTACATTGGCTGATGCTGCAAAGTTTTATGGTGATTAATTAATGGGGTGAAAAGAAAACAGGGGGTACCATAACACGTTTTTCCCCAGTGCATTTTCCATCTACTTTTTAGACAGACGTAGTGGCAAAATGGCTTAACCGATTTTCATGAAATGTGGCAGGAATATAGATAATAGTATGGAAAGGGTCCTTTTTGTTATTTTATGTAAATTCAATCAGTAGTTTTTAAATATTGATGGGTAAAATTTCATGATATATTGTGTCACACTAATTTCACAGTATACCATAGTACATATCAATGACAAAACACAAGCTGTTAAACCTCTCATCCTGACTGCGGTCTTCCCCCAAACCTTTTGCCTGCTTTACCTCCTTGTTACTGCTTTCTGTTTTTGTTGGCCTTAGGACTCTGAGCACTTTACCCTGGTGACCAGTGCTAAAGTGCATGTGCCTCTCCCCTCAACATGGTGATACTGATGAATACATAATTGACATATTTGGTTTACTTGTAAGTCCTTTTCACAGTGGGTTACCATATACCCAGGGCCTGTAAATGAAATGCTGCTAGTGGGTCTGCAGCATTGATTGTGCCTCATACACAAGTAGCCTTTCAAACCTGTACCAGGTCTACAATTGCAAGGCCAATGTGTGCTGTTTACTGTCACTTTGACTTGCCATTTAAAACCACTAGTCACACCTTACACTCCTCTTTTATTACACATAGGCACCCCCAAGGTCTTAGGTCCTAGGATTCCCCAAGGGCAGGGTGCAGTATAAGTAAAGGGTAGGGCACGCACTTTTAAAGTTTTATGTGCCCTGGTAGTGACAAACAATGACATCCCTTTTTCACTAATGTGAGGCCTACTACTCTCATAGGCTAACATTAATAATTTCTTAAAGACCTTTAAGCTGCAATTCCTGATTAGAAAGGAGCAGCTGCATCATGTTTCATAGCTTTTAAATGGTAATGATGATTCCTCTTTAATGGTAATGTTGGATTTAACACTACTATTTTAGAAATGCCACTTTTAGAAAGTGGCATCTATGTGCCTGGCAGCTGAGGAACTTCGATTTCTGATCGCGATCGAAGCGACCCGCCATTTTGTGCTCCGCCCCCATTTTATGTTGCCATCACTCAGGCAGCACGGCGAACAAAGTCTATTCTGCTTTTTCTGCAGCCTGGTGTCGAAATACGCCTTCTGCCTCTATTTGCAAAGCTGGTGTTAGACCTAGCCGAGTACACTAATCCCTGTCTGGCTTTTCTAATCCCCGCCTCAACTATCTGTTGGTTCACACTATTCTTTCCTAACCTTATCTTATCGACTGGCCTTCACTGTCTTCTGCTAGCATTCTCTCGTTTCACAACTGTCCTCCAACACACACAAACGTATCTCGCCACCTGCAAGTTAGTTATGAATCTGTTAATGAATTAGCTTGAGGGAGGGGTGACAAACATAGTTGGAGGAGAGGTCTCTTCGAGTCATCCGACACTTTTGTTCACAAACCTTTCCTATTGGTTCTATCTTGCTTTCCAACTTTCCTTATTGGCTCTTTCTTGTATGTTCTGGGATGGCTTTGGGTCAATATGTGTGAACCTTGTATGGTATTTAACGCTGTACGCCACAGAGTGAAGTGGCAGTCTCCTGAGAACCTACTTTGTGTACTTCTAGGGTAACTGTACTAGCTGCAGCTAAATAAATCTGATCTTCTAACGCCGACAGAGTGTCCCGTGGCTCTGTGTAGCTAAGCAGGAGAACTCCGGAGACTTGGGCGTAACCTGCGCCGCCAGGCCCAAAAGGTTCTGGTTCTTCACAGCCTGTCTCCAATACAGGTCTGGGTGGGTGACAGCTACACTTTGGGCATTCCATCCAGTAAGCAACAAACACAGGAAGGATGGATGTGACAGTGAACTCATCTTCATTCATCTGCATTCTGATAGCTCTTCCTGGGCAGGAAGACCGAAGGGGAGCTGACACTTACACCTGAATAGGCAGTGTCAGGGGGATCTGTGCACTTCAAGGACCTGCTTTGAAGTCACCCACAGGCACAACTGAGTATAAGTACTGGGGCTCCTACCATACTAAGACAGTACACTACTGGACTTGTGAAGAACTATGCCAGGAGGAAAGACTGCTGTGCTCCAAGGATTGACACTCTGCTTGACTACTGCTCTGGAAGAAATGCTTTTCTGCTTTGCTTTGCTTTGCTGTGCTGCCCTGCTGCCTGTTGATCTCTGCCCTGCTGAGGACAAGGACTGGAACCCAGAGTGACTCAAATAGCTTTCTGGGTTGTCTCCTAATTTGAAGCACTCCACTCTACTAGACTGCACTCCACTCTACAACACTCCATGCCACTCCACTGTACCAAAGGCCCCTCTACTTTATGACACACCTCTCCACTCTACAACACTCCACTCTGTGCCACTCACTATACTTTATAACATGCCACTACACTCTATATCACTCACCTGTACTCTATGACATAGCCCCACTCTACACCACTCTACTCTATGCCACTCCACCTTATACCACTACACTGTACTCTACTCCACTCTATGCCAACTCATTCTATGCCACAACACTCTATGCCACTAGACTCTCCGCCATGGTACTCTATGCCACAACACTCTACACCACAATACTCTACAACAGTCTACTCAACCCTACTCCAATATCTGCCCCTCCAGTCTACTCCATGGTATGACACGACAACCCACTATATTAGACACCACTCCAGTCTGCGAGACACCACTCTATGACACTCCACCCTACAACAGTACTCTGTAAGACACTCTCCACCACTGTACTCTATGACACTCCACCCAATGACACTCCACTACACAACACTTCACCCTACAATTTGAATCACCTTTTTATATAAAAAAAACATTGCTCGCGAGATGTATTTGAAGTCGGCAACGTGGATTGCGAATTCGGGGGTAAGTATCGCACACACTTCACCACGACTTCGGCCATCTTGTTTTCCTAATCTTTGCATGTTTCTAGGGCCTGTTTTTCATCCTTCTATAATCTTTTCAATCCTTTGTTTTTTACACAGTTTTTCTGATCTTTTTTACTTATTATCTATTCCTCTCTCTTCCTAAGTGTATATTTTGCGTTTTATTTCTACTTTTACTGCATTTTTTCTACTATTTTATATAACTTGCTTTTTTAATTTCCTACTTCTTCTCCTGACTTTATTTTTTACTCCTGTATTTTCTTATCCACCCCCACCCACCCAGAACCATGGTTAAGGCTACTACTACCTCTAAGAAGGGGAAGGTCAAGGCTACTGATGTGCCTGCAACCAAGAGACGCATTCCTTGCAGCCGACAGTGCCCGGAAATGTTGCAGCCCCACACCCTTTTCTCCGAGGTGGAGGTGGCTGCCCTTGTCTTTGTTTCGTACAGGGCCACCTCCCCTTAATATTGGCAGCAGGCTACGCTACCCAGGAGCGTCACCACTGGTGGGTGAGGGTAGGCCGAGCAGTGTTGCGCTCCTCTGGTGTTTGGTGCACCCATAACCAGCTGACTCACCAGTGGTCAGACATCTTGGACCGGGAGCGGGATCTGCTGGACCTGCTAGGTGCTGAGGTTTAGGGGCTTGGTAAGTAGCTAATTATAGTATTATTGTGTGTTCTGTGTTATTGTGAATATTATTTTTTGCCCAAATAGCAAGAATGCTGCTGCTTACATGCAGGTAAGTTACGTCTAAAAATCTTATAGTATGTGATTGCTATTCTTCTAGACACTAGACAGGTGCTCGGCACTACTAATCTTACTGGTTTGCAACTTTGCGCTCGCTTGGGCTGATTATAAGAGAGTTTAGAGAACTTAAGTTAGGTAATGCTGGAGAGACTCCAGTCCTTTCCTTTGTCCTGTTACTAAGATAGTGGTGGATTGGTAGGTAGTTAGTTACTTAGTATTAGGAGGTAATTTTTTAGCGGTCCGCGTGACGCGTCCTCCGTCACGTCATTTGCTGCTTACTCCAGTCCTTAGTAGAACATTTTGTAGTTTGTTAGTGAGTGAGTAAAATAGCAACTCATCAGCACATCAGCAGCAACCAACCAACAATTTGGTGTATGCAATATGCATGCGTCAATCTATGCATTTTTGAGGACTAAAAGAAATGGAAATGCAGACTTAGTGAACAATTGGCCCGTCAAAGGGGGCTGGTTCATTGATGATTTCGAATGAGATTGAAACTTAGAAGAAGCAAATATATTTTTGGCAATTCATTCCCAATGTCTTTGGAATAGGCGTGCTAGGTGGTACTTCGGTTTAGGAATTTGGAACCAGAATGGAACACTGGATTATTAAATAATAACTCCTAACTAGACGGTCCGCGATACTACTAGTCAATCAGATGAGATAGGTCAATTATATTGCATTTGGTTTTTCCTGTCCATACATGTTTTAGAGAGTTTTTAAAAATATTTTATTTGTTTCACACCAATCCTCAATGTTTGTCTCTTTATTATATCTTACATGATCAGCACCCAGGGGCAAGAAGACGACAGGGTCAGCGGCGGGAGCTGAAGAGGCCTCCCAGGGCCAGGACCGCTCCTCTACTGAGGGCTCAGCTGCTGGCCCCAGTAAGTCCTCCTGTTGTTAGTATTAATAATTATATTTCCCTAATTTTTACTGCACCTTATTTTTTCTGAACTACTATTTCCGTTTCCTTATTATTTTTTTCACCAAATCTTCTTCGATCTATCTGTTTCTAAATTCCTGCTATCCCTACCTTTAACTGCCTCTGACTGTGTACTAATACTATTAGTCTGTCTGTAGCTTGCCCAGTTGGCCACTCTTTATTTTTTTAAAGTTTTACAACTCAGATTCACTAATAGCTCTAGCCACTGAGTCCAGTCCTTTGGGTTGTCCTCTTCTTAATCTTAAGAGGCTTTTCGACAATTGCCACCAACAAAATGCCCAACCAGATATTTTACTATTTTTGCTACTACTGCCTACTCTACTCTAGTACCCGATTTGTACTAGTGATTTATGTGGTGCATGTACGTATGGTATTAACTATTTTCAATCTTGCTAGTGAAAAAAAAAAATAGGGGGAGGCGTATATGGCATCTAAAAAATGTGTAATGTTTTTTCTAGGCGTACCGACCACCAGTGCCGGGGCCTGTTGGGGGGCAGGTGACACCAGCCAGGAGGGAGCATCGGATGCGGGAGCTGCCGCAGGGGTGGGTGAGCCAGCAGCAGTGGCGGGCAGTGGTACGTTATACTTTTATTCCTTACTTATTGACAATAGTTACACACTCGCTCGAAGGGTGTACACTGTACTGTTGAGAGAGACTAAGTTGTTGTGAATAATGGTTGAAGAAGACACCCTTTACTTAGCAATAGCATTAGCGACGGGAGTTGTGTAACTAATGGCCTCTTCTGTCTGACTTCAACTCAGCTGGGAAAGTTTATGAAGAAGACTAAGAGTCAGACGACCTTGATGGATGGTTTGAACGAAAAGGGAAAGAAGTATAGACGGAGGAAGGACGGCGACATGTAATATATGACTGGCAGAGAAGGATGCGTGGGATGCATAGGCGGCTGATAGGAATCGGATGCATGGGTGGTTGAAGGATGGGTGGAAGGTGAATAAAAAGATGCCTGCCTTGGTAGGTGAAACTGTATGGGCTATAGGAAGAATCCCCCGGGGGGTTTCATGGGTCAAACTCAAAGGCAAGCAAGGAAGGACGAATGGGTGGTGGTTTAAAAAAAAAATGTATTTTGTTGGTGAAGCGAAGGTTTGTTGAGAGATAAAGAAGAATGATAGACATGTTTATTTTGAATGGATGGATGCCTGGATTGTATTCAACCATCATAGCATAGGTGGAGACTGTCACTGGATGAAGAGTCTTTGAAATGAACAAGCAGGAGGCCTGGAAAACAATAAACTCAACCAGGCCTATATGGACACAGACTTCACAAAATGGCCCCATGTCACACGGGGAAGCTCAGCCAAGGCAAATGCCGGCCCACTATTACAAACACACTCACACACTGGCCAGACAAAGAAGGCATGCTAAATAACACAGCTTTAATGCAACAATGTCAAAAATGAAAATCCAAAGGGCTAAAAAAGATTTGCAAGTTAGAACCACACACATCCAACAAAGGCATTTATTTAACACACATAAAAGAAAAGTGCAATACCAAAAAAATACATTTTGCATTTCAATCCAATGCCATCCATGACCTAAATGATGTTTAAATTCAACAGACATCACAGAAACAGTTGCTTCATGCACCCATGAGTAGCTCTTGGGCTACTGGCTGCAAGGCCTATTGGCAGACTACCGGGCTAGTGAATTTAATAAATATTGCAAATTGATTTCAAAAGTTGGAGAAAATGTAGTGAACTTTGCAACATGCTTCCTTTATGAAAGAAAACTAGAAGAAAAATTACATATAAAGAAACAACTAGGCCCCTACTGAAACTAAAGGCCACCCACCACAATACATTAAAAAAAACAATGAAAATTACAAAACAAAATGTAGGTGCAATGCCCCAATCAAAAAAACAACACACATTTTCGAACTTACTTGTGAAATCTCAAATCTAAAAGTCCTCAAATCCAATGATATATGATGCAGCAGACAAAAAAAGGGATCCTTCCAGCTCCAAATGCAAATGAAAAGTGAACAGGAGATGGACAATGCACTGGGAGGAGCCTGCTGGACCGGAACAGGAAGTTGGAGACTCTGGAGCACTTCCTTCCTCTTAGAAAAAAAGTAAAAAAAGAAAAAAGACTCCTTGCACTATAAAGTACAGCCAAATGTCAATCTGAGGAGTTTTTTTAATCCAAATCATCATTTCGAGAAGGTTTTGATGCTGCTCGAGAGAGATTCTTTTCCAGGTTGCATATTCTGCATGTTCGGCATTGCGATCTTCACAAAACTGCCACCGGAAGTCCGATGGCGCGCCTGAATGACGGGTTCACGATCGCACACTCTCACAGGACCGTGCAGCCAGCTACTAAATCTCGTGGCGCTCACGAACGGATGGGAAATCTCATCAGCGAACGCGTGCTTGAAAACGCATTTTGAGCACGCGAACACAAAAAAACTCTGATCTGTTGTACGCAGAACGCTCCATTGTATGCAAAACGCTCCATTGTACGCAGAACGCAGAGTTGCCAAAAATCTGCAAACTCCACGAGAAGAGAGGATTTTACACCCAGGGTTATTTCTAACTTGGTGTGGGATTCTTTTTGTGTGGTGTTTTCACTCTTTTTACTGTTTGAAGTGTTGTACAAATACTTTACACATTGCCTTCAAGTTAAGCCTGACTGCTCTGTGCCAAGCTACCAAAGATGAGCGCAGTTTAATATGGGGTTTGTTTGTGCCTTACCCTGACTGCTTGACCAGGGCTCACACCCCAGTCAACCAGAAACCCAATTCTAACAACACCAATCTCTATTTCCTTCTTAACCTTTCACCTCTGCTTTTCAGTTCAGTTTCAGTTTATTTTAGAACAATGCCCATATAACTTGACGGAATAAAACAAATAATTTAAGAGCCTTAGTAAAAAACAATTAAGAAAATCATACTCATGTAATATTAATTACAGCAATCTTGGTCATGATGCATAAAACGATAGAAAACACCATGATTATTCATGAGCAGTGTATTGTCTTTCTTTCCAGCCAGCCACCCGGCAGTGAGAAACAGCAACAACCAACCATGGGTCTTAAGAGGTCAGTTTTAATCAAGATCATTCCATAACTCTGAGTCTTCCTCATGGGGCATAAATCAATGAAAGTTTATAAATGATTACATACGATAAGACACTATTGCACACAATGGAAATAAACACAATGAGTGTGATCGTCCGAGGGCTGGTCGCAGTCTAATTTTCCAGGCTGCAAGCACAAAGCTCATTACAAGTTTATTGCAGACCTTACAGAGCACAAGCATAAAATAATAACAAAAGAGTTCATGAACTACAGCAGGCGATACACCTCGACTACACATGATCAAATAAAAAACATAATCATGATTGTTTAGGGACAGTGCATTGTCTAATTTTCCAGGCAACCGGCTGAAGGCAAGCAATAGCTAGCACCATGGGTCTTGAGGCATCTGTGTTAATCAAGTTCATTACAGACCTCACATTACGAGTGCCCGGGTTTCTAAACAGTTGCTAGAGTCATTTTGCTCTTGGGTTGGCTTACAGCGGAAAAAGGAGCAGAAAATGTGACTCATCTTCAATCTGTTAGGGCTCTTATGGCATACTTTTGTTTTTAGTCTTGCTTGTGCAGCAGCCAAATCACAAGTGAAACATCTCAAAGGTAAAATCGTAGCTTAATAGACAAGACTTTAGCTAATGCTTGTTCCATGTCATCCAGGTAGACCTCGAATTTGGGTTCCTTATTTCATAGTTAAAAACATCTTGTTTAAACTCCCTTAGGTGTTTCATGAAAGTATCGACCCCCAAAATACATGTTTTATGTAGAGATGTAACCTCTCCTGCTAATGCTGGAGTGATAGACATGGGAGAAAGCGAAAGTTCTAGAAAGCCAAATCTAACACACTAATCACAGAGATGCCTAAATGATCCAAGTGAACGCCTACCTGTGAGGCCTAGGATATTTTGCAATGTCTCCCTATAAAGACCAAACTCAGGCACCCCCCACACTGCAAACCATTATAAAATGGGTCTTAGCTTGGCACAGGTGCAAATGTCCATCATCCCAAAGTCCAAATCTCAGGTACCGTTGACGTGGTGGAGGGTACTAAAAACAGATGTTTTAGCAAACGTTTCTCACAGCAGGGTCTGCTCCTCCACTAAGGCGGAGGAGTGTCGCCCCACTGAGCAGGTCAAAAAGAAAAAAAAAGGAAATGATAATAGCTCATTGTTACTATCATTTTTATTTTTCCGTTGTTACTCAGGTAGGGATGGGGAGGGGCTGGGCTCTCACAGAGGAGCTGGAGGAAGAGTGAGTCACGATCTCTTAAGTGTGCAAGACTGTTTGGCAGGCCGTCTTTGGCCAGGCAAACAGTCATGCGCACTTTGCATGTTCTCCACCCCGGCTGCATTACAGCCTGGGTGGAGAACATGCCCAGGCTCCCTGTCCCCGTCTAAGCGCTGAATCACAGAGCTCAGACCAATCATAATGCTGCATTGTAGCATTGTGATTGGCTATGGGGAGCCTGTGTGCATCCTGTTCCTGCTTCCTGCCCTGAAGTCCTGGAAGTGGGGTGTGGGCGAAGAGGACCGAGAGGCGGCAACACACAGGTAAGTGATTGTTGAATTTTTTATTTCATTCCCTTCCCTTCGCAATCTGCCCCCCACCGGCGTTAAATAGCATCCGCCACTGTTTCACAGCCTAGTAGGTTTGCGACATTGAGATGGCCCCATAACCAGGCTCCATACACAGAAGCATTCTGGCAGTTTAGCGATTATACTTTCACGGCCCTCTCATGGTTCCCATCTTTTCTGGAGGATCGGACCTTCCAAGTTTTGGCCCCTCCCTTTCACTCCCGCACTCATCCATTGCGCTGTGGGGTGGACCAGGGTTCAGCATTAAGCCCTACTTTATTCAATGTATATGTGAGGCCGCTGGCTCTGCTGGCTAAAACCAGGGGCATCTCCATGGTGTCATACGCAGATGACACCCAGCTGGTGTTTGCCTTCTCCAACAACACCAGCCAGAATATGGGGAAATTTAGACAGGATCTGATAGCAATCTCGGAGTGGATGGCCGCTAACTACTTGCAGCTCAATTCGTCCAAATCCGAGATCCTTCTGATAGGCAGAGATCACCATCTTGGGGGCAGTGAATGGTGGCCTCCTGCTCTCGGAGCTCCCCCTATACCCAAACTGGTGGTGAAAAACCTTGGCATAATGATGAACAGTGAGTGATCTTACTTTCGAAACCCATGCCAAATCAGTGGCAGGGAAATGTTTTGGACTGCTGCGGGGCCTCAAACCTATACTTGGTCTCTTTGACTCCAAGAATCGTCAACTGATCATCCAATCTTCTGTCCTTGCCAGACTAGATTGCTGCAATGTGCTTCTCTTGGGAGCCAACAAATCTGTTGTTTAAAGGCTGCAGCGTGTTCAGAATGCTGCTGCTCGCGCAATCTCTGCCCTCCCTAAACGCTGTCACATCTCCAGACTCGCCTTCACTGGCTCCTTCTCGAATAGAGAGTGCGCTTCAAAACACTGTGCATCACCCACAGAATCTTGGGGGGTATTGGCCCCAGAATCTTGAGTGACTTATGCTCCTACTATGCTCCCACACGCACGCTATGCTCTGCAGATTTGGTCCTGGCCAGAGTTCCTCAGATACAAAGGGCCAGAGCAGGTGGGCGTTCTTTTAGGTTGCTGGCTCCTGCCCTCTGGAACTCCCTCCCCATCCACATCCGCAGCACCCCTGACCACCTTACCTTCTGAAGGCTGGTGATGACATGGCTATTCACCCAATGCTAATCTCTACTCTGTTCTGTCATCTCACTCGGTGTTCATCTTAGTGCTGGGAAGCCCCATTGCTGGGGCAGCCATGCGCTCTACAAGTTCTTTAACATTAACAGTGGAGGAGAAATCAATCTATCACCCTTCCCATGAGTAAAACATGGTTGGTTCTGCTCGCTGTGCAAGAAGCTTCTGTACTCTGCAACGTGTTTCATCTATTTTTTGTCAGTGCAATTCTATGCCAAGATATGAGAATTCATGCACCTGTTCAAGGGATGAACAGGCATATGCATCAAGAAAAGCTTTTGCGAGTCCTTAATTGCGAATATTAAGGAATCGCAATTAAGGACTCGCAAAAGCCTATGCATGTAGGAATCGCTATTAAAATAGCGATTCCTTAACATCCGTTAATTGCGACTCACAAATTGCGAGTCGCAATTAATGAATGGCTTCCCATTCATTCCTATGGGCCTCCAGGCTACTCCAGATTAACAAGGATATTCAAATCTGAGGTAGCGCAAAAAACTGAAGCCATGCAAGAGCAGGCATTAGAAACGCACATGCGGGTTTTAGGAGCAAAGTGGTTGCCGGATTGGGCACGAAGAAGCAGCACGACACACGCTGTGTTTAAGAAAAGTTAAGAAACACAAGTAAGCCTTCTAAGAAAGACTACTCAAAATTCATCTTTCTTATCGCACACGGAACCAGGAACGAGAATTACTACTTGCTAACATCCCAATTTACCCGGTACTCTGGGCTGGGACACACATTTGAGGCTTATCTTCTTAGCGATTGAATCCCGGATAGAGGGACGCACTGTTGATTACTTTCGGGTCGGAAATACAACTGGAACTGAGGACTTGGATTTCAGGAGTTTAAAGGGCCATATGCATGAACACATTTTCCCATAGACACAGAATGGGCAAAACCCTTTGATGCATCTGGCCCTTAGCCCAGAAGAAGTCGCAGAATACTATCCTGACATTCGCAACGAGAGACGTGTTGGCTAAGGTTGTAAAACGTTCCATTGGAAGGCAATAGGGACTAAGTACAAAAAGAAAAGAAGAAAAGCATTAAACCAAAAGAAAGATCAAGCAGCAGATTGTTTTTTTCTATCCTTTTGTAATTCTGACTTTACACTGCAGGCGGGTGCAGAGGAGTCTTGTGCGCTTTGGTTACGGTATCTGACCACATGTTAGGGGAAGGTGTGGTTCTCCTTACCTCTTTGCACCGCACACACACAACGTTGCACCAAATATTTATGCGTACCACCTGAGAGCGCTGTTGACCTATTAACCTACCACCAATTTTCATTCACTCGTACTAACATGACAGATGAGGCAGGATCAAAGGGAGAGACAAATTTTACTTTGACGGCGAAGGCACGCAATAAATCAACCTAAATGAGCATGAATGAAAACAAATCTAAATAAGTACGCCATAACTAAAACAGAAATATAATGTGCACCGCTTACCAACAACCATATAAAATGTCACCCAAAACACATTAACCATGTTAGGACTCTAATGTGGCACACCCCAGCCCAAACTCCCCGAGTGTGGGTAGCCATCACTACATTCCAAACACTAGACACAAAACCGCTCATGTATATAACATTACCAAAGAGCAAATATTAATTGCACAGGCCATCATCAACCAGTGATGAAAAGAACCGGTGCAAAGTCCCCTGGTTTAAATATATAAATGTTCCCTTGAAAGAAGTGGAAGAAAATTGTAGTGTTGGGGTCCCTGCAGGCATTCTACAATTCAGTAAGAAAGAGTTGAGAACCATTTTTTTGGGAATAACGGAGACTCACAGAGATTCACGTAAAAGAACTAAGGCATCAGTGGAAAGTTATTGCAAGGGACCGATACAACAAGGGATACACGATCATCTGACTATTATGACTAATAATCAGGACAGATTTTATTTGACTAGACAATGTTTCCAACTAATCCATCATATTGTTGCATTTCCTACATCAAAGGAATCGACTTCTAATCTACCAAAGTGCCCATGTGACAGTAAATCTGGTCAATCCACTATGCATTTCATGCTGTTCTGTAAATTCTATAAAGACATCAGATTAGGAGTACTCCGCCCCTTAATCCTATCTCAGGGCCTCTTTTATCACCAGGTGGCCTTTTGTCTTCCAGGAAATTGCCAGACATTTACACATTTTACGTCATTGTAACCTATATCAAGAACGCAATCAGGAGACGCAAATAATGAATGCACCTAGATGGACTGTGTCACAAGGCAGTTTAAATAAAGGGCCCAGTTCTTTAAAACTATTCCCTTGTCTATTTTACAACTCACATGCAAGGCCCCGTGTGAAGCCACAAAACAAACACTGAGTTTACAACATCCTTTTCTTTTTAGCTGGAAGGTTTTTAATATCCTTGCTATGCCTTACATGATTATTATTAATACTTTTTTATGAGTCTGGATTCAATTATATAAAGTTAATTCTCTTGTGCTACAATGACTATATTACCATTCATGAGCTTGTATGGAGTGCGTAGTATTTTCCCCATTTACAAATCTCACATAGTGCTAGGATTGCAATTTTTAAAGTAATCAATATATATCTATTTTTCATATAACTTATTGTTAATTTTGTTTTATATTGTGCTTTATGATATCGTAATATTTTACACTGTCTATAGGCGAGAGTCTTTTTACGTATGTATTTGGTTTGCGGTGCTTTTATGGATTTCGTGTTAAAATCTGAATAAAGTTTGATTTGATTTGATTTGGTGGCAAAGTGTTAAAAACAACATAGGACAACCATTCAAGAGTAGGATAAATAATTCTCCATTACTCTTACCGGACAACAATAAAGGAGGGTTAGAGGCTAGCCCTGAGAGTAGCTGTAAAAAACATCAAATGTTCCACTAAATACCTTCCATATTAGATCAGGTCAGAAATAGATCCACAGCTTACTGCCAACTTACTTACTCGGAGCTCTGCAACAGTCAGCGCCGATAGGCAACACTCACTTGTTGCCAAGATCTACGGCATAGACATTGAATGCACTTAAAAACGCCATTGTGAAATTCCACAATACTCCCATTATGTGCCTCTGCCTTTTCTCTGAGTACACGCCTTGGTTGGGTGACAGCTGGATTTGTGCATTATCCCTAGACAAGCACACAGAAAGGGAGCTGGGGTGTGACATTTACATCCTGATGGCCCCTTCCCAGGCTGATGAACTGTGCCTGTCCCATACAAAGAGCTGCATATATCCCTGTATTTAATCTGGAACCAGGGCAGGAAACCAGGGACCTTGTGATCTTCAAAGGCCTCTTTGAAGTCCCCCTCTACTTCAAAGGCACAACTGGGCATAAGTACTGGACCCCTTACACCAACAAATTAGAACTTTGCTAGAACCAAGGACATTCTGCCTGGAAGAAGAGCTGCTGTGCTGTAGGAGGGATTGCCACTCTGCTAGCTGCTTTGCTGAACAGGCCTGATGCCTCCTGTCTCTTACCTGGGTGTGAGAAGGACTGGACCTGATCTCTAAATCCTTGAACCCAAGTTTCTCCAAGGGATTGCTGGCTTGCCCCTGTTCTTTAAGTCTCAGGCCCATCAAAGACTTCCTTTAACTTTACTTCAGCTGCTGGATTCTGCCAACTCTGAGTCCTGCCCTGCAAAGAGGTGCTAATCCATCTCAGGGCCTTGAAAGTGGGATCGGCAGCTGTTTTCCTGTAAAAAGTGATTCAGTGACGACATTCCACTGATGGCCCCTGATGCCGATGCAGTGCTGACCCAGGGTTTCGCTGTGCAGCTCGACGACGATGCAGGTCCTGACTGCGATGTTTGACGCAGCACCAATCTCAAGACCAACGGCCCGATGGCGTGAATTGGAACTGATGCATCGAGTCTTCAATGTCGAAGCTTGCTCTATCCAAGGAACCTTTTCAGCGGGCGAGTGTAGGTCGTGTAGCCGGCCTGCCCTTCATCGCAGTCAGCCTGAACTTTGGATTTTCCCCGGTCTAGTGCAGCCTCAATTATCCCCTAAGTACTTTTGACTTCTAACCACTATATTGCAGTTTATTCTTTAAAAATTCATACTTTAAGTTCTACTTATTTGATTGTTGTTATTTTGATCTTCTTTGAATCTGATACATATTCTTTATTTTTCAGTGATGCACAAATACTTTACAAATTGCCTCTTAAGTTAAGCCTGACTGCTCTGTACCAAGCTACCAGAGGGTGAGCACAGGTTAATTTAAGTTGTGTATCTGACTTACCCTGACTAGGATTGTGGTCCCATCTTGGACAGAGTGCAAACCTTTACCAACTAGAGACCCAATTTCTAACACTTATGTATATATCTTTGAATCATAAAACGAATTAAATGAACATATAAAATTTGAAAGGGGATACCTAGAATTAGAAAATATATTTTAAAAAGTTACATTTCTGTATGAGAGGGAATTGACTGTAGTGTGATTTGAGATGTTATTTAGGATTTGCGTTGGACCACATATGTAGGGGTAAAATCTAATTTGAACTCATCAAAAGCCTCCCCCCGATGTTTAATAATGCCAGCAAGCTAAATCTTCCCTCCTGCCTTTGAAGTTGGCCAATGAAAAATCTGTGCATTCACATATAGGGCCAGTTTTATCAAAGGTGTGTTTTGCCCTTGCATCACACACGGTGACACAAGGGCAACGCAAGCCCTTAAGTGAGGTTTACTATGCCACACCGAGGCATCTTGTGTGGCTCTCAGTGGGATAGTGAATCTGGAGTAATGGAGCAATGCAAGGGAGCGCAAGCTGAGCCTTACGTTACTCTGTCCTTGGCTTGAGTGGGGGTGTTCCCATGCATCCACCCTTGGTTTTTGGTGCTTTCCCAGATTTCCTATGACTAGGAACCTGGGAATGCATCAAAATGCTATGCATTCCCAGGGGAGGCGTAGCAAGGAGAAATATGTTTATTTCTTCTAGTTTTTTTCCTCTTTCTATTTGTGCTGCACTATGTGCCCCAGTGCAGAGAGAGATCAGGAATGCACTATATCTTAGAAGATATGCCCTCTCCATTTGACACAGTGCGGCCTGTTGTCTTGCTGCATTGCACTGCACCAAATATTTATAAGTCTGGCCCTTAGTTTGGAGACTGGTCCGAGAGGTTTATCTTATGACAGCTAGGCATGGTCTGTAACTTTTGGGAGTGGCTCTTAAGCCCCTTTTAAATGAAGCCCACAGTGGCTGCTATACTTACACCATTCAAGTCAACATTGTCAAGCTCCATGGTCTGTGCTGGAGGACTCTTGCTGTATTTTTGTTTGTCTTTAGGACAGTGGGCTGGAAGATATCCTGATGGTTTTGGTAGTGGATCTGGGATCGTAAGACCCCCATCACATCTACTGATTGCTATCTTCCTACTGCGTGTCTTCAGTGGCATTCCCAGTTTATTTCCCTGTCCCCTATAAAAAGATGGAAACAAATAATTTACCTGCTGGGTCATTAGCAGTACATGAGGTAGTGAAGCCTTTGAGTATTTGATGTAGTTGACTCACTTTCATGAGCTTATGAAACCTCCTCATCTTTTTCTTGCTACATACAATCAGGAAATCTTCTTTCCTGTCCTGTTTTGTGGCCACATTCCCACTTTGCACTCACTGCCCTTATCGCAGCTCGGGTGGGACCTTATCCTCAGGCATACACTGGTTGCAGGAGGAGGGGCACAGACTGCTTAACACACTTAAAAGCGCTAGAGGAGTCCTGCACCACGGGTCATTTTTGCATCCGCAATCCCGCTTTGCCTGCATTCCCCAAAGAGCAGTTGGTGTGGGACTTCACCCCCCAGCATATACCAGTCGGTGGAAGAGGGGCACAGATTGCTTCGCACGCTTAAAAGTGCTAGAGGATTCCTGCAACGATGGCCCTTTTTTGTGGCTGTGTTCCTGCTTTGCCTGCATAGCCCTTACTGCAGCTGGGGTGGGACTTCATATCTCAGCATACACCAGTCACAGGAGATGAGGCAAAAACTGCTTCACGTGCTTGAAATCGCTAGAGGATTCCCAGAGTGGAGGGTACACCAGAGCAAGTGCCTGGACGAAGACTGGGTCAAGAGCAGGCCTGTCTTCACCCGTCATTGCCCGGAAGAGACTGGGCAGGGCCACACCTCTTGGCTGCTTTGTTTGAAGGTTTCCCTTCTGTTTTTTTCAGTAAAGGTTACAGTGTAACTATTTTGTTGACTTTTCTCGTAATTATATTTTGCACTTATATTTTCTTTTTCTCACTTACTGGCTGGGAAGGTAAAACGTGGTTGTGTGCCTTCAAGATTGGGATGAGAAAAGCAGCTGATAGTCCTCACAGGATGGGGAAAACAAAAAAATCCATGAGCCATGATACATTTAACTGGACATGTGAAGCAATTGATGACCTGATAGAAGAGGTGGAATCAATCTAAAAGCCTACAAATAGGAATTAGCTTCTCAAATTATCTCTAGGGTCCCAGCTATTTTTGAAAAAATGAAGCGTGTCTCTAGACAAATCACTCGGCCCTCATACTAAGCCACAGGCTCTCGGACTCAGTAGCTATTTAACATACCTGCCTAATGTTACCAACATTGAACTGATGGAATAGGCCATTGAGCCTGTGAAGGGATCCTTGGCATCCACAACTAAAACAAGTGTTCCTCTGGTAGAATACCATAGCAGATTAGATCCACTCATGACATTAGAACTAGCTGCCAGCACTGCTTCAACCACTGGACTTAACGATAAGGGGAAAACTGAAAGATTATAACCCCCTGTTATGCCTTTGACTGGTGTTAAGAATAATGACACTAGAAGAGAGGAGGTTAAGGACATACTATACTTGTTAGGGAAAAAGGTCAATCAGCTAAGAGCCCAGGTGCAGGATTTTTCTTCAAATGTGGTTTCCTTACAATTTCAAGTACTATCATTTAAGGCAGAGAAAAGGTGTGAGTGGTTGCCATGTTAACCCTGCCCTTGGTTGAAGTACCTCTGTTGGAATTGGTGAATATGATGTAAATGAATGTCATGACATTCAGGTTCGACAGCGGCAATATCAGTAAATGCAATGTGAACTTATGCCATATCTAGTGCCCGCATAACCACGTCAATGCCCATCAACGCTATGTCAATGTATACCGTAGCTTGTGCCTGCAAAGCAGCGCTGACATCAGCAATAATGATACCAATGTATGTTATAATCCATGCTCATACACTAATAATATTATTGTTGCCAATAAGAACAATGTCAATGTACGTTCAGACCAAAGCAAACATAACTTTGTCCATCCCATTAACCCCTTCAGCGCGGCGCGGATTCCCGCGCCACGCTGAAGGTTCGTTGCGCGGGCGGGCTCATGACGGAACGGTTCCGTCATGAGCACAGCCCAACCGACGCTCATGACGGAACCGTTCCGTCATGAGCGTCGAAGGGGTTAAGATCGATGTCAATGTGCAAGATGACAACTGCATGTCAATGTTGATAATATGGATAAAACTTATACCAGTGGCTGCCATATTATTCTTTGGAGTTCGAATGTACTCACATCATCGCTGTTGGATTCACCAAAGTGGCCCCTTCCCGTAAACCCTGAGTCAGGCAGGTCCTGCTACCCCGTCTATCGAGTAATAGGTCACAGGTGGCGTCCCCTATAAACTAAAGGCAAACATGCACCCAGCGAAAACCCTGATCGATTCCACAGATAGATGGTTGCACCACGAACAAGTCCAAGGTAATTGGCCTCAATAAAACATGTTTGGCCAAAGCTTTGCATTCCCTAGAAATACCACAAAGATAGATACCACATGTAGATATCCACACTGAACCAATCAGGACACTACATGCAGACCACACTTTGTGATCTTGCGCTCCCCATGCCGGACATCTCGACACATACACACTGGCCCACATCAGCTCTCCACAACGTCGAGAACAATCTGTGTCCTTATCAGATGCACACATTTGATTGATTTATGACTAAGATTTTCTTTAGGAATGAAGAGATAATTTTATTGTACCTCATGAACTGTATAAGTTGACAGCCAAACCTTTGTACATCAAGAGATGTGGAGCAGACGCACTCTGTTCAGGCTCCCGGCTGCAGCGTTTAACTAAACCAACTTGTTATTGTTCTGCTAAATGCCTCATGTCTTTTCATTTCTCTAAGTGACATACATATCCGAGCAACACATCCAGCACCAAAGAGTGAAGTTGTTGGTGGGAGGGACTTCGGTATCCATGTGGGAACGGATGGGATCTATAGAGTTATTGGCGCACCGCACGTTTCACCTACAGTTGGGAGCTGCCCCAAATTCACAAATTTTAATTTGGCATAGTTTTCTGACCTAGGAAACAGGGGGCTCCTCCAAGGTAATCATCCACGACCGGCCCGGTATAGGTCACAGTTTGATAATGTAGTACCACACCATGTGTCAGATAATCTTGGTGGAGAGACACTGAATTTGACAAATGTCTCAAAGTTTTCTTCTACCTCTGGAGAGGACAACGAATTTTTGAAGACCTAGATAATACATTGGATCAGGCATTTATGACATTGTCTCTCTGTAATAAGGACAGATCTTTAATATGTTGAACCTGTATCTCCTGTGAATGAGCCTTATGACTACATCATCATCAAAACCAAGGGAGTTGGCATAGAAGGGTTAGTGGACCTTGACCTACAATCAAATCTAACTAATGGCTCCTGCATTTGATGTAAATTAAGGTCTCCTCCCATCTGAGTAACTGATTCAATGTTTATTGAGGCCCCTAAAGTGCCCCAGTCAGGGAGAGAGGCTGTTGAAATTGCATCATTGGATGCAATGCTGGGATGGTTCCCAAACCCCAATTTAAGCGCAGTAGATTGATTCACAAATCATCCAGTCCTATCAGTTGATTGTACACTACCCAAATAGCATGAGGTCGACTGTCCATCCCCTAGGAAAATGTGGATGGAATTTGGGAAGCTGGAGAATAACTCTAGCGAGACAAGGCAGCCAGACCCAAAATGTTGTGTTTCTCTCAATCTTAATCCTACCGCTGGAAATGTACAGATGTTGGATCAGGTCATGTTAAGATCACTCTCCTGAAATGTAGTGGGACTGAATTCCAAGTTTGGGAACCCAAGCTGGGGCAGTTTTACTGATTTCTTTCATGTGTGCCTTTTCAAGGAACCTTGGGCCTTTTCGCCATTTCATGGACCGGGGCTCCTTAATTTTAGTGTATATGCAGTACCATCTACCACTGATTGTCTATCTGGGGGGATAACCATATTGATCAATGTATCACTTGATGTAAAAATCAAGTTATTGGATATAAGATCCCCAGATATACTGAGGCTACTCACTTCCAATGACAAGTTCCTACATATGACATTTTTTAATTTGTACAATCATTACTCAAAGGGCAAAAAGGATTCTATAACCATTGTGGTAAATAATTTAATTACCGGGACTTAATTTGATACAGAAACATAATAAAACAGCTCAGTAAATAAGAGGCAGAATCCGTGGTATTAGAGGTTCGGAATGGGCTTTATTCCAATGGTCGATTATAATCGGTTGCTCCAAGTTCCGTCACCACGAAGGTTCAGGAAGTGAAGTACATACATTATTGACAATCAATTACTTTTATACAATAGGCATTACAGTGAAGCAAATACAAGAGGCGTAACAATTGATAGTGGTGATAATATGTTCGTGCGTAGCCGAAAATGGGCGTAATGAGGAGTAAAAAGGAACATAATTGGTCATGACGTCATATATAGGTGGATCTATAAGATTATACTTGGCATAGATGCGCGCGCAGCAGCATGACGTGTGATTGACGTGCAACTAGGGGGTAAAGGGGACTTGACATTTAGCTCTACATGTGGCGACAGAAGTCTGGAGGGTCAAGTCAACCTAATCCCAAATCATATCTAACATCCTATGTTTAAAGAACTATGTTATCCACGAAGGAAGGACTCTTGGACAAAATCTATTCTATACTGACTGTGTGTGCGTGCACAAGCGTCTAAGTGTCTACACTGGATGCGAGGGCGGAAATCTTCCATAGCAATAGGGCTATGAATTACTTTCATAAAGACAGAGAAGCCGAGCCTTTGCTCGGTAGCTGGAAGAATGTTTACTTAAACTGCTAGACAGGAATGCATCGGGCAGGGAACGGAACAGATAACTCGGAGGTGAAATACAGTTTTTGGCAAGCAGCAGGCTTCGTGAGCCGCGCAGAGAATGAGACAAAGTTCATGGTCACAGATGCAGGCTCAAGCTGAAGCTGTCAGAGGCAGAGAGCAGAGAAAAGCTTGATGGCAGAATCGGGCCTACTCGCCTGAACTGCAAAATGGCATAAGTGAACCATATAAAGCCGGTGGCCTTTCATACTTAGGAATGGAATATCCGGCCTATTCATGGCGGATCTGACAGAGGACATGTTGACGGTGGACGCACATGTGTTTGCGTCTTCATAACTGGAACTGGAGGGAACATACATGTACTTGTGATTCATACATGGAACCGTTGGGGTCCAAGATAGGGGACATAACTGATCAGAAAAATCCATATTTCCACATTCCCTCCTTGTCCCCTACTTGCCCGTTAAGAGATATCAATCTTCATCAATCCATTGATCTGTTCATATAACATCATTTGTTCTTCTTTCTTCTTCCGTGACGAATGAAATCTTGGTGGTGGAATACACGATGTGGCACACAGACCACAGATCGCTGGTCCACATTGTAGACATAGACAGCAACTGAATAGTATGAGAAGGCCAATACCTAGGAAAGATAGGACCTTCCATCCAAATGTAGATAATACACTCCAAAACCAACCGGACCAAGTCCAGGTGCCTGGGTTCTGGTGTATCTGGCTTACAATCTTATGAAGGCGAGTTATGGCTTTATATACAGATGGCGAATTTTCTGGTATGAAAATGCAACAGCTTGATCCGATGACCCTACAAGCTCCGCCCCTATCGGCCAGGATGACGTCAAGGACAAGACGATTTTGAAGCACAACAATCCGCATAGCAGACTGCTCTTCTGTTAAATTGCCTAAAGCGGAAATAGTTTCATTCACTACTGCTTCAAGGGTTCTAGTTAATCTACGTATCAGCTTACTATTAGTAACGGTACCTATATAGGGGAAGAGACCTTTATTGAAATCTGTGTATTTTTCCCATGCTGTTTCAGTGTAATCGACTATTGGGAGATCTCTCCTTACTCTATTATATACTAAACGAATATTTCTGTGATAATCAGGAGGAGCTAAAAAAACAGGTGGCAAAAGGAATCCAATATAGCAAGTACCATCCCAATCTAGAGGCAAACGTACATATGCCGTCTGACCACATATGAAATAGGAATGGCGGGAAGCTCTAAATGTGGACTTGCCTTGATCACTAAATTCTACTACAGTAGTGCATTTACTATGGCCCATATGTATGGAACCATTTTTCCTTACACATAGTTCACCCTTTACTGGAAATATTGACATAGCGGGCAAAATTGGAGTAGCTTCGGATTCGACATTTAGGATCATAAGATTAAGCGTGAAATTACCTAATCCATACACTTCATTTTCTAGATCAGTTCCTGTTCTCTGGAGAAGTCCCTCCTTGTTGGGGTAGCAGACCTTAAGCAAAACTAAGTTCAAATTTCCCCATACCCAGTTATCTTGATAAACTGCCGAATTTGAATCTAGAGAATTAATTAAACTAAACCATGCTCCGCAGGAGCCGTTGTGTGTGAACGGGTATGGAAAAAGAGATAAAATTCCTTTATAATTCTGATAGGGAGGGAGTCGGCCACATATCCAACAATTTGTAGCATTGCTAACCTGGTGGGAATGATGTAACATACTGATAAACGTGTTATTGCGCAGCGCAAATCTATAAGACAACTCAAGCGGAGGTAATTCACTAAAAGAATGTTCAGCAGTAACATTGTAAACATGTCTGAAAATAGGATAATATATGTGCAACAATATACTTGCAGTAATTATTAAAAGACTCAAGAAAAACAAGATTAATAATGTCACTATGCAATGACTACGCAGTGATTTACAGTACGCCTGTCGTTTCAACATTTCTCGGGTGCTTTCTCTATTCAGGTCCAAGGGATACATGTCAGAGACAATTCAACCGCTTCACCTTGGAGAGGACTTAAACAATCAAATTGCTTGACTGGTTGGACCTAAGCTTTAGTTTATAAAGTTCAGAACTACTTTTTTCAACAAAAGGAAGCTTTGAGTCAATGGGTGAAGACACACGAGGTGCGATATTCACATCGGCTGGTAGTCCATGAAATTTCTTGATATGACTTGAATGAATCCAGCCTTTCCTGCCCTCGATCTTCACGGCTGTTCTTGTGGTGAGCAACACCAGCTGAGGTGACCTCCACCTAGGTTCCAGCTGAGTCTTTCGATCAAAGTTCCTCACGAGGACCAAGTCTCCCGGAACCACGTCATGAGGTTTCACCTCAGTGTTGTCAGGAAAAGCTGCAGCTACCTGTGAACGACAAGATTGTAGTGCAGACATCAAGGAAGCCAAGTAATCTGTCAGCATATTACAGTCAATATCAGTTATTTTGCGTGGTATGGGCGTCCCCCACATATTTGGTGGTCTGCCGAAGATCACTTCATACGGGGATAGCCCTGTTCGAGAATGTGCTACCATTCTCATGTAAAAGAGTGCAACGGGTAAAGCTGCTACCCAGTCGACACCTTTCTCTCTGCATATTTTGGACAATCTGATTTTCAGTATCTGATTATGTCTTTCTACGAGACCTGCTGCCTCGGGGTGTCGGACACAGTGGAATTTCCACTGATAACCTAACAGAAGTGAAACATGTTTCATTAATTCGGATGAGAACGGCTGGCCGTTATCTGAGTGAACAACACGTGGTAAACCGTATCGTGGGAAGAATTCTCGAACCAACTGTTTGGCAGTAGTCGGGGCAGTGTAATCTGAAACCGGGTATGCCTCCGTCCAACGGGAAAGAGCACAGACAACTACGAGAACATATTTGAATCCTCGACATCGTTCCATCTGGATATAATCCATCTGGAGTACTTCAAAAGGGTGATCAGGAGGATGAAATCCACCCTGTTCTACGGGAACGCTTTTTCCTGGGTTGAACTGGCAACAGATCATACAGGTACGAACTTTTTGTTTGGCTGCTGCTCGCAAATGTTTATTGAACCAAATGTGTTGAATGCTGTCTAGCATAGCCTTTTCTCCTAGATGTGCTGGACTATGTATAGTGTTAATTACAACTTGGACCATTGAATCAGGGAGGAACCACACAGACTTTTCCTTCATCATCCATCCTTGGTCCGTTTGGATCCCTCCTAATTCAGCCCATTTCTTTATTTCGTCTGGTGTAGCATGTGTCTGTATGTCAATTACGTCAAGAGTAGGATCTTTAACCGTCATACAATGTGTCGGCGTCGGGACTATTGTCCTTGCTATGTCGGATGGTTGAGTTTGAGCGGTCTGTTTTAGCTGTTCTGTCGGCTAGATCATTGCCTTGAGAAATGACATCAATAACTTTCGTATGAGCCTTACATTTCATAATTGATATTGCAGTGGGTAGATGTATTGCATCTAATAAGGCATGGATGAGGGGTCCGTGCTGAATGTGGGCACCGTGGGAAGTTAAATAACCTCTCTCTCGCCACAGCACGCCGAAGTCATGTACAACTCCGAATGCATAACGTGAATCAGTATATATGTTCACTTTTTTATTTGTGGCTTGAATACAGGCTTGTGTCAGAGCGATAAGCTCTGCGGCTTGAGCTGACAAGGTATTTATGCGATCAGTTTCAATTATTTCAGTATCTGTTGTGACTGCGTAAGCAGCCACTAACTCTCCTGTACTTGTTCTCATACATGAACCATCTACATACAATGTCAGATCTGGGTCTGACAATGGAACATCGGTTAAGTCTTGTCTGGGTTTCGTCGTTATTGTAATAACTTCAATACAGTCATGGGCTAATGGGTCTGTTCCGATTACAGGTAAAAGTGTGGCAGGATTCAATGTGTTACAACGTCTGATTTCTATATGTGGCTGAAACAATGTCAGTTCGTACCCAGTGAGTCGCGCAATAGTCAAGTGTTGTGTTTGCGTTCTATTTACAAGAACCTCTACTGCATGTGGTACTTGAACTGTCAATGGATGTCCTAACACTATAGCGTCGCTCTGTCTTATTGCTAAAGCTGTCGCTGCCACTGATTTCAGGCATGCAGGCAAAGCCTGAGCTACGGGATCTAATGTACTAGAAAAATAAGCACATGGTTTGTGTGCTCCTGCTTGTTCCTGTGTGAGTACTGACAAGGCAGTACCTTCGCGTTCTGTAACGAAAAGTGTAAACTGTTTACTGTAACATGGTGTTGCTAAAACAGGTGCTTGGCATAAGGCTTTCTTTAGGCTTTCAAAAGCTTGTGTATGTTCCTGAGTCCAAGGGAGAACAGTCGATGTGGCTGCCTCCTGTGTTGTCAACTGAATGAGTGGTTTTGCTAGAAATGCATACTGAGGGATCCACTGCCTACAATATGAAGTGAGGCCTATGAAAGCCCGTACCTCCTTTTGTGTCTTGGGTATTGGCATGTTAGCTATTAACTGAATGCGGTCGGGTGTAAGCTGCCTTCCCTCCTTGGACAGCGAGTGTCCAAGATAAACAACTCGCTGGACACAGAATTGCAGCTTAGAAGGGGACACCTTGTGCCCCTTTTCGGCTAGAAATTGTAAAACTGTCAGTGATGCTTTCTCACATTCGGGTTCGCTTCTCGCGGTGATCAGCAGATCATCGACATATTGAAGCAGAGCAGTGTTAACTGGCATGTCGATACTGTCGAGTTCTCGTTTCAGTGCTTGGCTATAGATGCTGGGGCTTTCTGTAAATCCTTGAGGTGCGCGTGAGAATTTAAAGCTACGTCCATTTAAACTAAATCCGAACAAATATTGGCTTTCCGGATCTATTGGGACGCTGAAAAAGGCATTCTTGAGATCAATTACAGTAAAGAATGTTGCTTCGGAATCAATAGCTGTCAGTAATGACGAGATATCTGGGACCACAGGAAATTGTGGCACAATGCATTTGTTTAATTCGCGCAGATCAATAACCAATCGATATACAGGCGGGGCCTTCGGATCTGTTCGTTTAAGAATCGGAATTATCGGCGAATTACATACATTGGAGTCTGTTTCCACAACTACTCCTTGGGCAATGAGCTCGTCAATGATTTGCAGCAAAGCCAGTACAGCATCTGGTGGTAACTTGTATTGTCGCATTCGTGGTAGTACCACTCCTGCCTTTAGTGTGACTCGATATGGTGTAATATTCATGCAACCAACATCAGTAGGGCCTTGTGCCCATAGATGTGTAGGTAAAGTCTGCAGTCGGGGATCCATGTCTCTAGACACATAGTGACCTTTAAAATCACGTAAAAACAATCTTACTCCTTCCGGAGAACAACATATTATAGCTCCTAGAGCTTTCAGTGTTTTTATTCCTAACAGATTTTCTGGACATGATTTAGTAAGCAATAAATCTGTAGTTCGGGTCAAAGGTCCTATCGTAAGTGGAAGAGGCTGTGACACTTCATTAACAATAGGTTTTCCTGAAAAACCAAGGGAAATATTCTGTGAGCCTGAGAGGGGTGCCCCTGGAACTTCACTACGTTTTATGGTTGTTCGACTTGCCCCTGTATCGAGTAAAAATTTTCTGTCTTGGCCTAATAATTCACTATGTACGTAAGGTCCTTCTTGATCTACAGGGATCTCGATAAGGGGTAAGTCAACTTCCCTCTCTAGGCTGGTTCATGCGTATCGTTGGTAATCAGGATAGTCGTACTGTGCGGTCTGGTACAGTTGTCGTGTCGTGGTTTGTGTGGCAGCAACAGGCAGCGCTGGTGCAGCCGGCACAAACTGTATAGACTGTGGTGGAGCTGGCATGGACTGTGCATGCTGCGGGGCTCCTTGTTCATTCTGATCCTGTCTAGGTGGCCGCGGTCTTTCTTTTGTATTACCTATGGCGATATTATGTTTCAAAACTGGACAATCGTGTACGTAATGACCTGGCTTTTTACAATAATTGCATGTCCCTTTTACAGGTCCTGTTGAATCACTGGAATGTGTCGTACCCTTTTTATGTCCTTCAGCTGGAACTGTCTGGGAGACTAGCATTTTCATTTTCGTGTCTTTCATGCGTCTATGTTCATGTTCTTGTTCCTCTCTAATTCTATTGTGATGGTACTGTAACATTTGTAACATTTGTGATGGAGTGTTACCTTGCCAGGTACTCTCGAATTTTAATACTCTATTCTTTACTTGGGGTAGAGCATTTTCTACTAATTTTGTCACAAACAGATGTGGGTATGATTCGCTACTTGCTTTTATGCCACTATTTATACCAAAACATTTTTCAAATCGGGCATAGTAATCACTAGTGTCTTCATCTTGCTTCTGTTTACAGGCTGAAATTGTACCCCAATCTTCCTTTTTCGTAGTTAATAAACGTGGCAGTACCTGTACTAATAAACCTGGTAGTGCTTTAGTTTTATCCCCAAGTCCTGCTCCTGCAGTTCGGGCCTTTTCTTCTGCTTCTAATACTGACCATTCTATCTTTTGGTCTCCTACCTCCCACTCTTTTTCCCTGAGTTTCTCATAAATGCCAGCAGGCATTAATACCTTTAATATTGTCATAATGTCGGGATAGGTATACTCTCCCATGAGTAACATGTCTTTAATTTCTCGGTGAAAACCTGCTGGGTCTTTGTCATGACTGGGTACCACTTTCTTCATTTCTAACAATTCTATTTTCGATATGGGCGTATATACAAATACGCGTTTAAACTCATTGTCCTCGCCTTTTATTGGGTGCACTTCTCGTAAGGGATTCTGTCTATCCATGTAATACGTGGTTCTTTCCTTGATGGGCAATGAGACATGTTCTGAACATACAAAAAGAATATACTGCTTTCTTGATTCTAGAATTTCTTTAATTAATTTAGTACCTGAACCTCTCCATCTATTCATGAGTAATTCAGTCAATATGTCAGGTAAGGGACCAGGGTCCGAATGCTGACTCTGATATAGTATAAGGAGTTGTTGAATCATATAAATCCCAGCTAAACGCTGTTCATCTGGGGTGAGATTCAAAAATGTGCGTGCTACTGTATCATCACTGTACTTTCCGGGACTGTCAACCCAATGGACAGCTGACCTGGCTAAATCTTGTTCATCCATAGAATCGAGAAAATGATAACCCCTTCGTTCTCGGAGTAATTTGTCAGCTGCTTGGAATGAATGCTCGTTAGACCTTATATTAATTATAGGTGTTTGAAAATTCCTGTTATTATCTGGACATATCGGACGTATCGGGTCAATAAAACATCTATTACTATTATGAGATCTTCCTCTACCCACATAGGCTATGGTGTCTGACTGTCCTGTGGACAGTCCTGATCCTTCTTCCTCGCTTTGTTCGAACTGGTCTACCGCTAATCTTTCTTCGTGTAAGCGTTCTATTTCTTTACGGATCTTCCGGCACATGGCTATTATACAATTTTGCTTATCATGTCTACCTTCTGATATATTCTGGCTCCACCTGGTAAGAATTTGCATTGCTTCCGGGTCTACCCCCGGTCGGTCTTGATTTCTGATCACACAATTTATGAGGAAACGTAACAGTTCCCCCTGTATCTCCACTTTCTGGTATTCCATAGCTCTGTTAATACATTCAGAATCTCGCCCTGTTTGGACAAAATGGTATATATTATCTAGATGCGCAGTCATTCCTGGTAACTTCCCTAAATACACTGCGGCTCGTCTGATACGTAATGATGCCATGATCATTTCGTCCTCTTTGCCGGGCACAGGGTCATATCTACAATCTACAAGAAGTTCCTTAAGCGTACGGGCATTTATGAGTTTGGGGGTACGTGAATGTGCTGACTCTTGAAAGGTAAGTTTAGTTATTCTGGGTGGCGTAGAAAAAATATTGGTAGTACCTCCGGTAGCCCCATCTGGGGTATCGGGCGTGAAAGGATTCGTTGAACGCGACACAGCAACTATAGGTGTGGACACAGCTATAGAAGTAGCTGTAGGAACAGATGCAGAAACAGATGTGCTTGCCGGAATTTGTTGCTGTAGAGATACGGGTACTGGATCTTGGCGTTGAACCTCCCTGGCAGGCGGTCTATGTGGGGCGGAATTAGCATACTCGGGTGCTGCGTCATCTAAATATGAGGAAAGAAAAACATCTTCTGCGGTTCTAGGATGCCCCTTAGGATGTACCTTTATTGGAAATAATGGGGTTGGCAAGTCTTTTGGTATCTCTGGAGTAGCCTTAGGTAACCCTTCGGCCAGAAGGGGATACATACCATTCATAAGGGCATTTCTTTGTCTGTCTACTTGTTCTGATTTTACTCGGATACCTTCTTCAATTAATAGATTTTCTCGAACTTTATTTGAACTCTCTTTATTCTTCTCTTCCTGTCGGAGTGCTTTTTCTGTACGTCTATGAGATTCTTTACGCCATAACTCAACGGCGTCTTTCTGTGACTGTCTGACTTTCCTTTTCCATAACTCTTCCTCGACTTTCATGATGCACTCTGCATCCCAGGTCCCCGCTGTGGGCCACCTCTGACTTTCTGGTAATTCCTTGGTGTAGTCTACCCATAAATCAAGAAATAATATAGCGTCTAAGCCATGTTTATGATACATGAAGTACCCTGGAGTGTCCCTAGGAGGAATAGGAACGGCTTCTTCGAGTACCCCTTTTCTTGTTGTGATCTGTCTTAATTTTGAAAAGAGCGGCATATTGAGAACTGATCTGATACTTGATTTAAAACAAACTTAATACAGTAAACACGATAATGAACAGTCATTCACACCACAATATGCAGAACGTACTTAAAACATTTAACATTTAACATTTACCTGAACAATCAATAATGATGACGATCTAAGGAAAACTTAATCACTAAACATAATACTCGACATTAACTGAATCATTCTGAATTATATACTTGATATACTGCTAAACAGTACAGATACACTGCTGAAACAGTGCAGACCGGATTTGTGTACCCAAACCCGTCTTGACCGGCACAAACTATGTGCACGTCAGAAAGCCTCCCCAGTAATGGTACTCACCGGGTAGCTCGGAAACGGAAGGCCTCGGAAACTGAACTGAACTTGAACCGGACTGGACTCGACTCGAACACTGCGGAGACTGGACTCGACTTGGGACTTCGGAAACTGGTGGGCCTCTGTATACCTCGGATCTTGCTCTCTCAGCTAGGCTCTGGTCGGGATACTTCGCACTTCTCACCGCCTCGTCTGGGTGTTGATCGCAGCCTCAGTCGCCCCCGCTTGACCGGAGGGAGATACAGGAAATCCTGCTGGTACGCGTAATTGTCCGTCCAGCTGTGGCAGGAGACCGGGCCTGCAACTCACCGCCGGCGCGTGAGATGAGAAAGTGTCCCTGTTCGGGCGCCATTCATGTGGTAAATAATTTAATTACCGGGACTTAATTTGATACAGAAACATAATAAAACAGCTCAGTAAATAAGAGGCAGAATCCGTGGTATTAGAGGTTCGGAATGGGCTTTATTCCAATGGTCGATTATAATCGGTTGCTCCAAGTTCCGTCACCACGAAGGTTCAGGAAGTGAAGTACATACATTATTGACAATCAATTACTTTTATACAATAGGCATTACAGTGAAGCAAATACAAGAGGCGTAACAATTGATAGTGGTGATAATATGTTCGTGCGTAGCCGAAAATGGGCGTAATGAGGAGTAAAAAGGAACATAATTGGTCATGACGTCATATATAGGTGGATCTATAAGATTATACTTGGCATAGATGCGCGCGCAGCAGCATGACGTGTGATTGACGTGCAACTAGGGGGTAAAGGGGACTTGACATTTAGCTCTACATGTGGCGACAGAAGTCTGGAGGGTCAAGTCAACCTAATCCCAAATCATATCTAACATCCTATGTTTAAAGAACTATGTTATCCACGAAGGAAGGACTCTTGGACAAAATCTATTCTATACTGACTGTGTGTGCGTGCACAAGCGTCTAAGTGTCTACACTGGATGCGAGGGCGGAAATCTTCCATAGCAATAGGGCTATGAATTACTTTCATAAAGACAGAGAAGCCGAGCCTTTGCTCGGTAGCTGGAAGAATGTTTACTTAAACTGCTAGACAGGAATGCATCGGGCAGGGAACGGAACAGATAACTCGGAGGTGAAATACAGTTTTTGGCAAGCAGCAGGCTTCGTGAGCCGCGCAGAGAATGAGACAAAGTTCATGGTCACAGATGCAGGCTCAAGCTGAAGCTGTCAGAGGCAGAGAGCAGAGAAAAGCTTGATGGCAGAATCGGGCCTACTCGCCTGAACTGCAAAATGGCATAAGTGAACCATATAAAGCCGGTGGCCTTTCATACTTAGGAATGGAATATCCGGCCTATTCATGGCGGATCTGACAGAGGACATGTTGACGGTGGACGCACATGTGTTTGCGTCTTCATAACTGGAACTGGAGGGAACATACATGTACTTGTGATTCATACATGGAACCGTTGGGGTCCAAGATAGGGGACATAACTGATCAGAAAAATCCATATTTCCACACCATGCATGTTCTGGAAGATTATTTGGAACATGATGGTGTTAGTAATCCTTTGTTAGTCGCAGGCAACTTCAGCATGTCCTTTGATACCAAAAGAAGTTTATGTGATCCGGTGAAAGAAGAAGATTGTGCCTAGAATATCCCTAAACTAACAATGCAGAATCCCAAATGGCATAATTTGCTCTTACATATGGGTTGTGGGCGTGAAATAGTCGTTCACTCTCTGATCGCATTCCTATGCATACTTGTAAGAGGGCTACAACTAAAAGTAATGTTGATTATATTCTGCTTGACTTATGCATGTGGGCAAACAAGAAGGGTATGAGGTTGTGGATAGAGTAGATAGCGAACACGCTAACATTGAGAGGTATCCCTATTCAAGAAAACACTGTGACTGCTACCCGGCCAGCAACTGTTTTTCAATCTAATAACAGAAGGAGCATTAGATAGTTACGTATTAAAGATTGCCCTAAAAAATATGCTGCAGTATATGGAACTTTTTCTGAAATATTGGGAGGAGTCACAATGACATGATCTGGCTGCTCATTAGAAAAATAAGAAAACCGGGAATTCTGGCACCTCTTTACACATAATAGGAGAGATCTTACCAGGTATGGTTAAGAATTTAAAGGAGTTATGCCTGTAAACTTATCAGGATATTGACCACCATGATAATTCTGCTTGGGCCCCATGGGGTGCAGAGGAGGGCAACTTGAATCATACTTTTTTCTCCTTAGATGAGATACTGATGGCTATTTACTCAATGAAAGAGGGTAAAGCAGTGGGGTTGGACGAAATCCCAGCTGATCTATATCGCTCCGAACCATCTATTTGGGGCCAGTACATTACTGTACTATCAAATGCAATTGTAGCTGTCTCAGACATTCCTCCCCACTGGAGAGGGGCTGAAATAATCCCAATATTCTAGAAAGGCACTTGGGATAATCCAGCTAACAATCAACATATTAGCCTCATTAATATGGTCCAAGAAATCTTTTGCCGAGAGATGTGAGCCAGAGTCCAGAACTGGTCACAAGAAGCAAGGGTCTGATCCCATCTGCCGGGTGGGTTCAGGTAAAACACTAGCACAATCGATCAAGTTTTTTGTTTCTCCGTTTTGGTTTGGAAGACTGTCTTGTTAAGGCGAGAACACCTGTACGTGGCCTTCTTAGATTTAAGGGCAGCTTTTGACCTTGTTCCTAAGGGGCAGTTATGGTTAGTTCTCCATAAATGGGTCTGCCTGACTCACTGCTGTCCCTAATCAAACGATTGTACAGTAAAAACTATGCGTGGGTAAGATAGGAAGACAAGGGAGAATTGACAGATAGACATCCTATTGAAAGGGGCTTCCTCCAAGGTTGTGTCTTGGCACCAACCATGTTCACTCTATATATCAACAGGGTAGGTGAGCATTTGTACAACTGCAATAATGATTTCCCCATACTGGGAGACAAGAAAATCCCTTGTGGTCGGCAAATTCTGCTTGAAAAGTTTTCTAGTTTCCCTTGTCCTTCAGAAAGAAAATATATATTCATGGTATCCCTCTAGAGCAGGAGTCTTTAAACTGTGGGGCGCGACCCCCAAGGGGGGCGTGGAGTGATACAAAGGGGGTCGCACATTCCTAGGCACACTTCTGCCCAGGCCCATAGAAATACAAGGGCTTCAACCCCCCTCCTCCCCGTCGTGTGTCTCAGCCCGGGCTGCTGCAGCTGTGGGCTCGGCTGGGCAGCATCTGGAGTCTTATCTCCGGCACGCCCGAGTTTTTTGACAGGTCGTTAAAGACCATTTGCATATTTACATGCCTTTGTAAACTGGTTACAGAGGCTTAGTTTTTTTCTGGTTCCAGCACCCCCTGGGCTTCCACTATGCCTATTCCTTACATTTAAACAGTACGATCACACGCAGTTGTGAATAAAACTCCAGGAATTTAAGAATGCCACAGTTCAACAACAAATGAAATTAATCTATAACAGAAAAACATTCATACATCTTCAAAGGTTTTTTTCTGCACACAGATTGTTTTTCACTTTTGCCAATTTCTATTAGAAGAATAATTTATCTTATAACAACATTATATACAAGTACCATTGCATCTCGGCACTCCAACTCATGAGAATTTGGTCCAGTGGATGTGCTGGAGTTGTAAAAATTTTAAAGCACTGAGGGACATATTATCAAGAAAGTGTGATAATCACCGCAAAAGTAACTTAACGCAACCTACCACATCGCAGTCTATCACAGTAAATATAAGCTGTGTCAACTAAGTATTCACAACACGGCGGTACCATGCGATATTCACCAGATAATGCGTCAAATGGGCGTGTTAAAAACAACGCCACGTAAAAAAATGCGAAACACGAACGCAAAAAAAGCTGCGATGAGGCCAAGCGTGATACAAAAAGCTGAGAAAACCAGCCACAGGCCTGCAAACCCCACCCGTCTGGCGGGAAAATGCACTATAAAAGAAAGAAAAAAAAAACACCAAAAACAATTCAAACTGCGTAGCACCGTGGATGCACCCGGACTGAGTGCAGAGTACAAGCCGAACTCCACAAGCCCCATGGAGGACCAGCATGGAACCCCGTATTCGGGGAAGGGCAAGGAGAAGAGGAAGAGGGAGACGGGTTTCAGTCCGCAGGAAGACCGGATCATCGTCTCGGAGGTGATAGAATAACATCATCAACTGTTCAGTACCTCCACTGCGGCACTGGCAACCCAAACGGAAATATGGCAGGCCAATGTCCCCAACATCAATGCAGTCAGAGTGTCGAGGAGGTCAATGGAGTAAGTCAAGAGGCGCTGGCATGATGTGAAAAGGCAGACCAAACAGAAACTCGCCGCCAACAGGAAGGCAGCAACAGCGACTGGAGGTGGGAGTCCTGCGACACAGGAGTAGCTGCATGAGCTGGAGGAAATGGTGGCCACAGTCAGTAGTGTGGAGACGGTGGCAGGATTTGGGGGCCTGGACACAGCTCGATATGACCTGACCCGACAGCAACAGGGTAAGTAAAGACCAGGGACTTGGGGGACGGGGGGATGGGCACAAAGGCACACATATACAATTATGTGTAGCACACTGCACACCCACAATCATCGTGGAACATGTCCCTGATAGCCTTGGCACACTGCAGCACACATAGAAACACCAAGTAGGCCCCCATCCACAATGTGCACAAAGGGGTCCCCTTCCCTATCACCAATATCACAACCTACCCATGCACATGTGCTGAATCCAGCAAAGCAGCGGCTCTGTGAGCCACACTCACTATGCAAGTGACACTGCATGCCCGATAGCATGGCAGAAGCCAAAAAACATGGCATGGTCCATGAATCGACATGGAGGTGGCCCAGTGCAGATCACATCCGTGAAGGAGCACAACCCATGCCGTACAATACACGCAGCATTCGAACATTGCAATAGGCCACAAAATCTGTCCAAGAGCACATATGACCCAAGTCAAAAACAATTCAGCCCCCGAAAAGCACACAATTCAAAGGCACTCCCCCTCAAAGGGAGAAGGGTACACGAAATCAGAGCTGCAGGGGCAACTCCCCCAGAATGCAGCAGACACACACATAGCAATCACAGAGCATCAGCAATGAAGGCAATGTGGTACAAAGTGCAACACCAACACCACAGGACAGAGTTCACAACAGGTTCCGCTCATGCGTATTAACTGTCCACTCACATCTGGCATTTCCTGACAGTGTGTGATGATAATGTACGGGTACTACCACACATCCGTCATGTAGTCGAAAAACACACTGACTGCCATCAAATAGCAAGCTCCACCAAAAGAGTCACAATGTATATTGGCATGCAGTCTGAATGTAAACATCAGCATATCTTCAACATACATGTGAAACTCTGTTACCATGCATCTCCCCTGTACATTGCAGAGGGACAAACAACACCTCCTGCAGAGCACACCACACTCCTCATCATTGATGATGTACAGAAGAAGCTGCAAATATGTCAAGACACCCTCCAACGGATAATGGACAGCCTCCGCACCCCATCCCCAGGAGCAGGGCAGGCCAGCTGCCTCGAGGTGACCCCACCACCTGCACAGACCACACAGCAGGAAACACACACCACCATGGCTGTCTCCCAGGACCCTCCGACCAATACATGGAATACCAACAGCGTGTGTTGGGTTGCCAGGTGGAGTTGGCTGATCAGCTGCGGGTGGGTTTCGAGTTCGTGGCAGCCAAACTTGACGCCATACGTGGGTGTCTGAGTCCCATCAGGGACCACGTACAGTCCCTATCGAACACCCCCTGTACACACCATGCTCCAACACAGACCTTGGTTGACCTCGTTGGGGCCATTAATCAGATTCAAGAACTATCTGGTCAGACAGGCACCAGCGATGACAGCACAGAGTTGGCACAGATGCGGAGGTCAATGGAGACCATGGAGCAGATGCAGGCTGGAAGTATGGCTGCCACGGCTGGACACCAGCGAGTAGTAGCTGGGAACTTCAATTCCCTGAAGTTCATCATCTTGCCATTGCTGCCACTGAGCCTGTCCCAGATGACTGCAGCTGGAACATCGACACACACAGCTCCAACCCCTGATGTGTCAGTGGCACACAGTGATGCAGCCCCGTCGCCTTGGCAGTCTGATGTGTCAGTGGCACACAGTGATGCAGACATTACCCCGCCACACACACCAGACACACCGGACACAGAACTCGTATCAGGGAAGTAGGAAGGGTATGGTAATTCCTGGGTGAGGAAGGAGGCAGTAGCATCCATCACCGCCATATGGCCTGTCCCTGCCTGGTTCTGACCTATGCATCATGCCCTGGGACAATACCTTCCACTGACCCCCGGAACACTCTGCAACATTCACCCGGACCCCGACACGGACTGCCATATCTTCACTGCTGGACAATTACACAGCAATCCTGCTGCGGACTGCACTCCCCCTCTTCCAAATCACTTTTTAATCCCCAAAGGACTCTGGTTGGCCCACCACTGGGCTTCCATGTAATCAGGGCTTGGATGGCTATGTACAGCTCCAGCTCTGTCAATCACCTGAATGTGAATAAAACATTCTAAATCACACAGATGTGTCATGACTATGTTCAATCACGTAAGGAAGAATGACTGGATGTAGGGACAATGATTGCACATGAAGGTACACCCTGGTAACTGACATCTATGCGCATGTGTATCCCTGAGACACATGGCCAATTGGATGACTGTGAAGGTGAGTACTAGCTGTGTCCCCATTGCACATCAACAACAATCTCAGAAACCCCAACATAGGCACACGTCCATGTATTGAATAGGGCTGTGTGTAGGAATGACTAAATCGGTAGCAGGCCAGAAGTGGTGTCCTACATCTCATGTGACAACCGAAATTCACGTTGCATACCTACCCACACACATCTGTGTGGACACGTCCTGTTATAATTCATAACATTGCTCCACATGGTCTGAGTTTGGACACCATACTCACATTGCTGAAGTCACGGAAGTGCACAGGTCGGCCAGCGACTATCCCAAAACAATGTCTGGCTCACAGAGGTGGAGCTTGCAAAAGGGATCCACACCCATTGTACATGCGTCAGTCAGTTCCTCCCTGTGTAGGGACGATGCTCATTGTGGCACACGAGTGGACAATCTAATCAACACTCATCTCAGTTAGACACCAGTGGAGTTGCATAGACTTTATTGGCATGTGCGTGTCAGTTCGGACGAGGCAATGGCCACAACAGGCAGGGACATGCTTAAGACAATTACGACAGGGACATGCTTAAGACACTTACACGCAGTAGGGAAACATCTCGAGGTGCAGAAAATGGTGAGGCAAAAATGGACTACAATCATCACGGATGCCAACGGTCTCAGCCCACCTTGCTATGCTGGACGAGTCATGTGTTGTTTGGCGTCTGCCCATTGCCCTGTGTGAGGGGGCACAACTCACTGCCCATGGGATCTGCATAGTGCTCTGCCACCAGAGTGTGCCGACTGTCTGCTCTGCTGACAGTGATCAGGCGAAAGGGTCCGACAGGTTCACATGTCGTGCTACATTGCCATGTGTGTACTCTCCCCCAGCAGTGTGTCCGAATTGGTAACGTTGCCAAACGACGCTGTGTTGCTCCGACCATGGACCTGCATCACCTTGCACAGGTGTGTGTACACACGTATAGTTCCACGCATATGCATCCAGAGTCCTGAAGAAGGCAGACATGTCCTCTGTTGTGGTGGGATATGTGAGCATTCCCCATGATGCAACAAGGTGTTGGGACCTGTGCTGTGGGTGACAATCCGATGGCTGCAGGAACGTGGTTACTCGTCCATAAATGCCCGCGCTGCTTCATGTGCAATGTGTTCCAATAGTATGTCGTTGTCGTGTTCAAGGAACACCATGGTGAGCCAATCCATTAACTGGTCCAGGCAGGTGTGCTCAGCCCATGCTGTTTCACCAATCCGCAACACAGACCAATAGGGAAGCGCCTCGATGTGGTCACTGCACGCAAGGAATTGTGCAATCTTCAATGCACAACTGCCAATACATACTCAGAATGTCAAGGCATCCCATGCACTGCTGTCTCGGTTACACTCCTGTTTGTGATCCAACAGGGGGTGCACACACACAAGTCATAGTCCAATTCATTTACGGTTGTGTTGGATAGGCAGACATCCATGGGACACTCGAATGTGCATGTTCGGCAGTGGAACCAGGGCTGGACGCAGGTGACGTAGGCAAGGCGGAAGCTCAGCCGGTAACTGATCCGCAGCACTGCCAGTTGCCCAGTAAATGCAGCACACGTGCACGGTACTGTTCCACGTGATGGGGTTGTGCATGTGCCCGGGATGGCCTGCCACTGCATTGGTGCGTTTCGTGGAACCGGCACTCTTCAGAACAGTGGAAGTTGTGTGGAGGATATGCCACAGCTCTCAGCAATGATTCAAATGTATGTGCAACGTTAGGGAGAATGGGTTGCTGTTTCCATGAGTGTCAAAGGCATCCCATGCGGGGGTACCTCAGGCAGGGGCTTCTGTGTGTGGGGTGTGGATAAATTGGATAGTTAATTTGTGCAATGCGTGGTGTGGGAGTCATCCCCATCTGCCATGGCATCTCTCTCATTATGTTCCAGCCGCGTTCAGGACCAAGGTCGGAGGTGCAGGTGTCTTCCCACCTTCTGCATTGGAACAAAAGAACTTTCATCCCTAATGTTTGTCTGACTACTACTTGCGTTTTCAGAATGTGATGTGGCTTTGGCGCTGAGATTGAGACAAGGCCTTGGGCTCATGGTGTACTGATGGCGATACACACACACATGTTGGAATGTGGAGCCAGGTGCCTGAGGGGCCTTGCGCTGATTGTGCAATCTCACTCCGTCTCTCTTCCTCGCTCTCTCCCTCCCTCTCTCCCTCTCTTTCATTTGTTGGGCGCATGGCACACTTTCTTCTCTTGGATTCTGTCTTCCAGGCTGTGTCCTACAGATTGTCCATTGAGAACCCGCTAGGACTCATCCGAATGGTTGTTTTGTTTGAATGGTGTTTTGTGTTGGTGATTGCATTGCTGTATGACTGATTCTCCATTTTCTGACCAAGCATGTATGTTGATCTTCCTGCTTGTGTGACATCAGACAAAATATTTTGATTTGGGATTCGTAGTGTTGGCGGGGGATTGCGGGCCTGGGTGTGGTGTCGGTGGGAGTTGTGGCCCTCTTGGGTGTCCATGCTGCATGAGCAGTTGCTCGGGGCATCTGTTGTTCCTCATGTGTGGCTATGGGCTATGCTCCCTTGTCTGGTGCAGGTTGTGGTCTGACTTTGCACCAGGTCAGAGCAGGTGCTAATTTCCTGGTGCTAACGCGCCTTATCGCATGTTTTGTGTTCTTATCGCAGATCTGGCAGGTCGTTGAAAATGTTGCGGAGTGATGTTGTTGCTGCTTTTTGCTCGGGAACGCCTATTCTGCATCTCATTAGCGATAGTTGCCAGGGTCATCTGTGGCGATGCTTGTTGCGAATGCTAACACCGGAAAAGTGATGCTGTAGGCTGTTTGCACTGGCTTGTGAATGGGGCGGTAAATGTATCACGACTTTGGCTGCACTAAAGTGCCGTTAAATCGAAGATAGCTCCTTGAGAATATGGCCCTGAGTATGTAGGCTTTGGGAACCTTTTGTTAACCTGTGGCATAGGCAGAGCCATGAATCCAGGCTTTTTGCCCACTCCTGCTCTGGGACCAAAACTTGCTGTGCAGCCTGGACCAGAGCTGGAGTTTGATGAATATGTAGATTTAGATCTAGATGTAGATGAAGTCCTGGAATAATTGGATAATGCATTTAATGAAAAGGAATATAAAGTAAGGTTGCCAAAAGAAAAATGCCTGCCGTGTGTTGTTTAAAGAGGCTGCAAAGACATCCTCTTGACACTAAATAGAGTTGTTAATAAAAAAGTATGTATTCATTTGTTATGTGACTTTTCTGCCTTTGTTCTCTTTAATTATCAGTCATGGATCATTGAGGTAGCCCTAGAACACAATTAAAAGTGATTTCTATTTCTATTTGCTGTTCTAAGTATGCACAGATAAATGGTGAAAATATGGCTTTAGGTGACTGCTTATTTTTGTACCGTCTGGGCCATCAAAATAATGAGCTGGCAACCCTAACCATAGGACTGAATGTTTGTTGCAGGATCAGCATATTATTTATTTCCTCCACCCTCGATCCCTGATTAATGCCATAATAGCAATAGTTTAACTTATATCTTAAGCCCTACGCAGCCGTCAATAACATGCTGTGTTGCTTCAAGTGTCTGGGAATGCACCCTGCATTCAGACAACTCACTCCTTATTCTCGCCCTTCACTTTCACACTCACCCTGCACTCACAGCGATCACAATGCACTCACACTGATCACCATGCACTCACAACATTCGCCCGCTCACCCTGCACTCACAGTGATCACTCTGCACTCACAATGCACATGCGCTGTTCACCCTATACCTCACCCTACAGTCACACAAGCACACAACTCACCCTGCACTCATGTGACACTTCACTCACCTGTCCACCTCTTGCTCAATCTGCAACTCACTCAAACAAGCCCATCGCTAACCATGCGATAATTCATCCCACTCTGCACTTACATCCACACCCAAATTCATATGGTCACCTCACTCACCCTGCAGTCACTCCTCTTACCCTACTCACACTGTTGCATCGCTCACCGTGCACTCACATGGGCAGTCTTGTCATCCACACAGTGCAGAGGGATAATGTGCCTGCTACAAAGAACATGTATCATGCAGATCACAGAACTGATTGTGAGTAAATTATGAGTAGCGCTTTGTTAGAAAGGTGTTATAGAGAGATGATGCTCATTGTTGGTGAGTGGTGGTGAGGGAATTCATGGAGAAGGAGGAAATGGGGGGGGGGCACCAAAAAAGATTGTTGCACCGTTTGTGACCAGTGCTAGGGCCAGCCCTGCTTGCTGGCTTGGAGTGTTATGCCCCCCCCCCCGAAGTTTGGGTCCAGTGACTCCCCTGCTTCTGACTATTATTATTATTTACATTTGTAGTCCACTACTGTTACCAAAAGGTTCCTGGGGCTAAGAACCATCTGCTGCATGAAGGCAAATGAGAAACACACAGCAGGGGAAGGAGAACCTGCCAATTGGGGTAAACTACAGAGCATAGAGCCAGGTTTTTATATCTTCCTAAAGGATAATAGATTCTTGGTGGAGCAAAGCAAAGGAGGGTGCACGTTTCATACCTGTGCGGCCTGCACCTCAACAGCAAGACAGAAAATGTGTGCCTTCCTGAATTAGGGAACAATAAGCCGATTGGCACAGGCTGAGAGGAACATACAGGTCCGACCCGACTGCTCGGTGAGAAGAGATGAGAGGATGAGAGAGGACAGCAAGGGAATAAGAGAATTCGATTGAAGAGGTCAGGGATGAGGAGAAATGTGAAGTGCCGAAAGGAAGTGTGGAAACGCAGGAAGTGAGTGTGAGCGAAAGGTGAGGGCTACTGTTAAACTGTATGAGAAGATAGCTGAGAGATGATCTGTGACCTAAAAAGATAATTTTATGCGACCTGGGTGAGGGACAGCAGCAATAGGGGAAGAGAGGGAGTACTGGGGTGGGTGCTGAGCAGTGTTAATTTGTAATAAAATGTATGCCAGGGCCCTCACCAGTATGCCACTGCAACTTCAACCACCCACCCATTGCCTTGCCTGCGCAGCCAATGACAATACCTATGCAACTACCAACCATAACACTTGTACAAGTGTGACTATTCAGACTATTTCAAGCCCCCAAAGCTATAAGAATAGCATGGGTGTCAGGTGTTTATCTGCTCATCTCTAAATTACACAGACAGAGCCACTATGTGGAAGTCTGACATAGTGCCAGTGTGCACAGTTAGGTGCCAGTGAGGAGCACCGGAAACCACCTGCTCAAATTAGGCACTGGTGCTGAGGTAACAGGGGAGAGGGACGTTGGTTCAAGAAGGTGTGGAAGAACAAAGGGGAAATTGGAAAGAGGAATGGGGGGACTGGAGAGGTGTAAAATACAAATAGACAAAGATTTGAATGGAGAGACTTTAGGTGAATGAGAAGTGCTGAGGAGCACAGGAGGTGACGGGGCCAGAGAGGCCATGAGATACATGCGAGAGTCTGTTAGAGATGAGGGTAGTGAAAAGACAGAATGGCAAGAGGTGATTAAAGGTGAAGTGAGAGGTCGCATGGAGAGAGTTCAGAATTTGTGTACAGGGGTGAAAGAACATGGCCAGCAAAGTGAGAGAGGGTTCGAAGGTTGGGAGACGAGAGAAGAGGGATGGAAGGGAGGGGGTGGGAGGAAAGCGACATGGGTAAACTCCTTAACTCTGCACTGGACCACCAGGGTTTTAAGGGACCTCTGTTGCTCCCGGCCAGTGCCAGGTGAGCGTCTAATGTGACAGCAAGTATTCCTACAGAGTGGAATGCCCTTCACAAAGGTTGACTAGACATCTTTCTGATGTTAATTGCTGTATTTTGGTTATAAACTGGTACTGATGGGGTGAAATCTTTCGTCAGTGTTACTGTGGGTAAAAAATGCCAAAATAATGAAGCAATGCTATCCCAAAATACGCGGCATAACATACCATTATTTACATTTTCTTCCCACACAATTTAGTCAACCCTGTCGCTTAATGTGGTCCTCACCTGCCTCATAATTCTAGTAGCCCTGCCTACAGGTTTAGAAATTTTTGTCAGGAGGGGGTCCTTACACCTGAAAATGTTGACAGGGGGCTCTCAGCATCCAAAAGTTTGAAGACCTCTGCTCTAGAGGGAGTGAAGTAGGTTAATTACCTGATGGTTTGACTGACAAATACTCCATCATGGTCAGCACAGACCATGAAAAGCAAGGTGTTTCCGCATCCCATTCCTGGGACTGTATTGAGGGCATTAAAATCTTCTATCTATCGCCTCTTATACCAGCAATGGAGATTTATTGCGCAAAAGCAGCACAACACTTTATGGTTCTGAGGTTTTCAGCTTTGGCAATGCATACTAGTTGGCAACAATTGAGAATACGTTTATTTGTTCTCTTACTGGCCTTACAAAAAACGCCCCTTTGATACGACGAAGATTAGATTTGGTGTAACAAAATACCTCACATATTCTGAACCTCAAACCCCTTTGTTACAAGATAAGGCTGTAGTCGAGCAAAGATCTAGTCCAGTATCAGCTAACACTCAAGGAACTTAAAGACCAAGACGAAGAGGGCAGGATACCCTGGCTTAAATCCTTCAAGACCTGGTTCATTAATCTCAGCATGAGAGAGCCCTGGGAGAACCCATCCCTAACCAGCAAGGGGATGATTGACACAATTGAAGACCAGATATTGGGCATATGTCTGTAACAAGTGTAATCAAAAGCCTTCTTTAGGCAGCCTGACAGAAAAATGTCTTGAAGTAAAATGCTCACCGCTTTTTAAAGAGTTTCTTGATAAGATTGATACACCCAAAGCAAGAGCTTTATATCTAAAATTTCGAAATGGTATTCTACCTGTGAACAAGTTTAGGAGCAGTTGGTGCCCCCAGTCACGAATATCCCCAAAATGTCCAAATTGTGTCCCCCCCCCCCCTTGAAACCTTTGTGCACTTTGTGGTTTTTTGCCCAGTCTATGGTGGTATCAGGAAATCTTGGTTGGTCCCTGTGTGCAGGAAGTTGAGAGTGAGGAACTTTGTAAATGTCCTTAGCATTATGTGTGTGTGCTGTGGCTGATCACCTGCATAAAGCCTGGAGGTTAAGACATAAGATCTGCACGGAGTCATTGTGCACATAAGCAGACTACAAAGGATTGTGCTGAGACATTATGATGATTAATATTTGTGATTTTGACATATTTTAATCAGCATGAGGCGGTGTAGAAGTAGTTTGAAACGTATTTTATCTTCCCTTAGAACATGTTTGACTAAATTAAATTTTCATATGTGATTCCTGATAGACAAATTTAATTGTATATAGTGCTGGTCAAGATCTTCTCCCGCCTCGTTTTATGCAGGTCTATTTTTTTTTTATTTACTGCTGTTAATGTAAATATTTTATATTGATACCTGATTTGGGGGCTTTGCCCAATTGTTCTTTGCACTTTAATTTTATGTATGATGGATATTTTAAATTGTGTTTTGATGAAGATCTTTTATGGCCACAACTGTCCGAAATAAAGATTCAGAGCCTGCAACACTTTTCATTGCGCCCTCGTTGCGACACCATGGATGCGCATTATTTATACTATGGCACACCATGTCATAAGGATTGTTCAGATACGTCAGGAATCCTGACGTATTAGTTGGCACAGTGATGACACATTGCTGGAGTGTGTTGGAAAACGGACACAATTCCAGCATGTGTCATTACACATTGGCAGGTCCCATGTGAAAGGCTCTGTGTCAGCAGTTACGCCTGCATGAAGCGGACGTAAGGATTTTATACAGTTAAGTCGGAGAAGTGGCGCGGTGAAATCTCATAAATTTCACTGCCCCACTTCTGTGAACCTTTTTTAAGGGGGAACGCCCACCCTGCATATATTATACCTGACGGAGGTATAATGTGGAGCAGGTCTTTACAAAGTGATGCATCTGCCTAGATGTGTCATTTTGTAAATGGGGTGCAGTGTGGCACATTGATGACGCCGCGGCAGCGTCACAAAAATGTGAGCCCTTCATAAATAAGAGCCTCAATATGCATCTACCATTATTAGATGGTTGCTCAAAAATGACCGTTTTGATTTTGGCTAGACCTGTACCTGGGTTTTGTTTTTTAAGGATTGTGTGTCTAATTGTTCTGTGGTACGTGAGAGTCTGTCTCCGCAAAGGGTGCTGGGAGGTGATATTGAATTGCATCGGGTGCCCTTTGCACTCACAGTATCCACTGGGATTTCACTGTCCTCTACGGTGGTCAAAGGTTTGGTAGGGCCTCTTCACTCGGTTTTGCTTTTCCTTGCTCTGGTACCCTATTCTTCTGAGATGGAATAACACATCACGGTTCGGGAGGGGGGTGGAGGGGGGGTCTACAGGACAGTGGCTCATCTTTTGCTGCGTGTGCCTGTGCCTGCAGAAGATCTTCTTTGGGTTTATCCAACCACGTTGCCACTTTGGCTGGTAGTAATCAAAACTCCTTGATGAATACATCTTTAGTATGTGGGAAGACTGCTGAGGATTTTGGTCCCAGTTCTATTATGGTGTTGCACCTTTCCCATAGATCTGCTCTCTTGCTCTGTAAACCTAATTGCTTATCATTCTTTTCGCCACTGACCAGGAGCGGCCTAGAGATAGTATCCAGAGTGTTTGCTGTAGCACTCCTCATGGACTTCTGCTCCCATGTGTTCACTTTCTACTGTGATTTTGTTTTTCTTCCAGCTTCGAGCAGAGTAGGCTTGGAAGCATTCACTGCTATCCAGCCAGATAATTCACCTCTTTGTATCTCTATGCCTTCCAGGTCCTGTAGTACTTCAAGTGTTCTGTCTGTAATTGTCATCTCTGTACTATTATGCAGGCTGCAATTGAAAGTACTGTCAAGAAAACCTCTGGGCTCTTTGCAGCCATACCCAGACTGTATGCTGGTGACAAACAGGTAAATCAACAGGTCTTTCAAGAGCACAGCCAGCACCTTAGATGGATGAATCTGTAAGAGCCAGGAAATACCAGAATTGGAGGTAGGGTTTAAGGCCACCAGGCAGAGGATGTCTCTAGTTGTCTCAAATCCTGATTTCAGGAAGGAGTCTATGATACTTTGGACCGTCTGCCCTGTCCCATTCCAAAGAAACGCATATTTCAGAAAGATCAAGCGCACCAAAGCAGAATTCTTCAGCCACCAATTAGACCAGGCTAGAAATCGTCCCAAAAAACTCTTCGAACTAATTAAAACACAATGTAAGGACACAAATCATCGTCCACAACACTTAGACTGCCGGCAACCCAACTGTGAAGAATTCTCTGCCTTCTTCACCCTGAAGACAGACAATATCAAGATTGATCTACTCAATGATCTAACCCTACACTCGGGACAGCACACGAAGTCATCCCCGGAAATGCCAACTGCACTGTACCACTTCCCATCACAGCCTAACCTTAAAAACGACGCCAACTGGTCATCCTTTTCGACATACTCCGAAGAAGCCATAAGTAAAATACTTGGGGACATGAACCCTGCCAATCATTTTGCCGATCCTCTTCCCGCAAACGCCGTTAAAAACCTAACACCACTACTTCTGCCCCTCTGGACTAAGATCATAAACAGCTCACTTCAACAAGGCTGCATCCCGGACACCCTCAAAATGGGGCAGGTCTCGCCCATTCTAAAGAAACCCCCGACTGACCCGACTGACCTAAACAATTATCGCCCTATCTCCAACATCCCCACACTAGCCAAACTCTTGGAAAAATGTGTACACCTCCAACTGACAAGGCATATTGACCACTTTGACTTGCTGAATAAATACCAATCAGGATTCCGAGCAGGTCACAGTACTGAATCAGCCATGACACACATAATTGATGACGCGCTACAAATCCTGGATCATAACGGAGCCTGCCTACTCATCCTGCTAGACTTATCCTCAGCTTTCGATACGGTCAAGCACGAGAACCTGTTGGATCTCCTGAAGCATAGAATGGGTCTATCAGGCGTAGTGCTAAACTGGTTTACCTCTTTTCTCCAAAATCGAACACAACAATTTAAGGCCAACAACGCCATGTCAAAACCCGTACCAGTTACACTAGGAGTACCGCAAGGGTCCTCTTTATCCCCGACTTTGTTTAACCTGTTCATGGAACCCCTCACCGAACTTCTTCAAGCATCTAACGTGCACTAGCACATGTACGCGGATGACACACAACTATACCTCAAGATCAACACTTTAGAAGACATCAAACTACTCAACACAACGCTGGGGGACACCCAGATATGGCTGGCAAAAAACCATCTCAAACTTAACGCCCAAAAAACTGAATTCCTGCTTATAGCTCCACCCGCCCAAGTCCCTGTACTGCAAGAGTGGATAAAACACCTGACGGCACTCAATGTTCAACCAATCATCGTTGACTCAGCCAAATCACTGGGAATAACCCTCGACAGTAGCCTCAATATGCAAAAACATATCAGCAACGCTACAAAGGGAGCTAACTACCAGATTAACACACTGAGGAAGCTGAAACCTTTCCTTCCAAGCAAGGACTTCAAGCAAGCAGTACAAGCACTAGTTATCCCCAGAGTGGATTACGGTAGCGTCTCCCTCTGCGGCCTACCCAAAGCAACTACGGCACCATTAAGAGCCTCAATCAACGCCGCAGCGAGACTCATCACCGGCTCTAAAAGAAATGTACACATCTCACCAGACCTCAAATCACTGAACTGGCTTCCCCTGGAAGCCAGAATTCACTTGAAGATAGCGTGTATGACACACAAAGCCTTGCACCGCAACGCACCTAGATATCTAACACAGAAGTTGACTATCTCTGGTGGGCTCAGATCTTCCAGAAGTGCGGAAAAACTATTACTAAAACCACAGAGATTCAACAAGAAAAAAACATACAACCGTACCTTCTCAGGAATGGCACCAAGAATCTGGAATGCTTTACCATCTGAAACCAGACTTAACCCCTCTATTGTCTCATTCAAAAAGGAAGTAAAATCAATTCTCATGGCCAAATTCACCTGATTAAGGCCCATTGTTCTGTGACGAACTAATACAGCGTGGCCATTACCCTGACTAGGACAAGGGACCTACTAAGCAATCTGGACATCCCATCTTCCTGTTGTTTGTCGCATGAGAATAGCGTCCTATTGTACCTGATCACCTTGCTTTTGTAACATGTTTTGCATATAGATGCTTCAATTTGTCTTTGGTTTATGTATAATACTTGATGTACTGTTAAGCGCTCTGATACCCGCAAGGGTCTTGTCCGCGCTCTATAAAACTTTCAAATAAATAAATAAATAAATAAATAAAGTCTACGGCTGTCAAAAACATTAGCCGTATTGGCGTTATCAGGTGGCTAGCCCATGCCAGGGAGGAAAACTAGTGCTTTGGTAATTATATTAGAAAGGGCGCTGTTAAGATTGACATTGGGCAATTCTCAGGGGTCTGGAGCAACCAAAAGATCACTCGCCCATCCACTCTATCAGGTTCAATATCTTTGGTGCCCTATTCTGAGTGGATCTGCACACATGAGAACTAGTTGATTCGTGGCATCGTAAATGTCCATGCTCCACGCCCTCAAATACCCCTTTCTGTTTTATGGCAAAGTTAGATCAGGTTATCAACTTCTAAACCAATCACTATGGTTGTCAAGAAGCATTTGTCTCTTGTCTGAGGTTTCTGCTCTTCACTTCATTAGAACAGGAAGCGATAGCAAAAATCTAAGACAGATTCCAAAACATATGAAAGAGTTGAAAAATATCCAGCAAAGTCACTTAACCGAAGCAGGTTAGTGAAGTACTATTGATGAAGGACTATCAATGTTGTTTAATGCCATTCAGTACCAATCAGGGCCAGTCATTGTGAGTCATTGCGTGTCATTGTTAGTACAGTTAGAAGTCAGTAGGACAGGAGTCCAGGAGCAGCTCAATGAGAGGCAATGGGCAGTCTTAAATAAAATACCTCAGCTTCATCCCACTGAATATGTGGGAATAGGCGGAGAATAACAATAAAAATTGGCTTAGTGAAATTGAGTAACAAGCTCATAAGTGGCCAACAGATAAAAAGATGTAAATGAAAAATACTTCCTTGCTTTACTCACCTCTGACGGAAACCAGAATCATTAGAGGTAGCACACAGCTAAATTTCCCAACCAAGCCACTGACTTTTCCTGATCTACTTCTCATCTTTAAGCTTTTTGTCCCAAAGACCTTCTAGATGGGGTCTCCACAGATCCATGAATTCATAAGTTCCTTAGTAGTTGTGAAAAAAGTTCCATTGCAAGATCAGTAAAGGTTCTACTCGAAAATAAGCCCAAATAAATGGTCTCAGGTGCAAGCTGTTTGCGGCTTGTGGGTCCCAGGGTGAGACCCTCAACCTACCGTACATCCCCCACACTCCTCCTGGAAGTACTGGCCCAGTGGTGCAAGTAGGTTTGCAGCCTAACTCGTATCTTACCACCTGCACCAGGTAAAGAGAAGACAATTGCTTGCTGATTGCTCTCTGATGACGTCTGGAGGGATCAGAGAGAGCAGGCATGGTTTCCTTCTGCAGTATTGATGTTTGTTAGAGTGTTCTCAGTCCTAGCAACCTGAATTGTCTCCACCTCTCCTTAGGTAATTTTTGTTCTCACTCCCTGTTCTGGTCAAGCAGACTTTCCAATCAAAGCCAGCCGTAGTGCTGCCTTCCCAAGGAGCACCATTTCAATTCCTCTTTCTGTCTCGTTCCATCCCCTCCACAAACCTTGCATTCATCTGTCATCACTGATCTGCCACATTCACCTCTGCTTACCTTCATGTCCCAGACTGTTGCAGCTCATTGAAGCAGTGATATCATAACATTGCAAATGTCCCCTTCAGTGGGGGCTGGTGACTTTTTAAACTGGTGAGGCTACTTTCATTGCATGAGACACAATCCATGTTCTATAACATACCGTCAGACTCATACCCGCTAAACCAAGCCAAACCAAGCCAGTACCTGCTTGCCAATGCTGTGCTAAGGCAGAGTCCCCCCTGCTTCCCCCCACCTGGGTCTGCTGAGTGAGAAAAGAAATGGACCGCAGTGTCATCATGCTGATGCTGCCAGCCTGAAGAGAAATCATGCCTGTGTAGAGGGCATTGTGCGTCCCTATTTTCAGGTACTCTGCCTTTCAGCATTGAAACTGCCTTTGCACACAAAGATGGGCAATGTGCTGGCCTCCCAACAGATATTTCAAAGGGAACTGTATCCCCAAATACAGAAAATAAAATGTTTTTTAAAATTCATACCCCGCAGAGTTGTTCAGAGAGTTGCTGGCAGCACCTTTGCAATAAACTCATCTTCAGCAAAAAAATATTAATCGGTGGTGTTGGCTATACTGTGTATAATATATGCACTGACTTAAAAAACATAGGGAGAGGATGTGGCTAAATGGCTCAAGCAGCCGACTTGGAAGCTGTGGAACCAGGTTCAAGTCTGGCGGGAGTCTCAACATCCTTTGATCTGTGCAAACCACTAAATCTCCTTGTGCCTAAAAATGTATGTGCCTGTCTGTAATGCAATTGGTGCTCACGTAAAGCGATCTGATACCTTTGTGTCGAGTTTGCACTACAACTGTTCACCTAGAAGCGGAACTATATGGAGAGCTTCAGAAACTGGCCTTCCTTCTGCATAAGGGACACTTTCCTAAATTGTTTGCACACCAAACGGAGGAACATAGCACTGCCAGCGTGATACAGCGGCTCACCCTTCTACAACTCGGCGCACTTCCACCACTTGGCGCACCCGCTTCGCGGGTGCCCCTTCGCCTGTGCTGAGGAGGGGAACATACCTGACGTTTGTGAGGAGCACTGAGGCGGTAAGGAGGAAAAGCGGCATCAGGCGTGTGGCTGCAGCGGGGCTGCGAGCGTGCGGGGACTTCAATGCCCAGAAGTCCCTGCTAGACCGACGGAGAGCTTCCGGTCCGCTCTCCCTGCTGGCCCGCCCCTCGCCCTCCTGAGGCTTCATAACATCAGTTTGCTGCCAAACGAGTGGGACACTTTCCTAAATTGTTTGCACACCAAACGGAGGAACATAGCACTGCCAGCGTGATACAGCGGCTCACCCTTCTACAACTCGGCGCACTTCCACCACTTGGCGCACCCGCTTCGCGGGTGCCCCTTCGCCTGTGCTGAGGAGGGGAACATACCTGACGTTTGTGAGGAGCACTGAGGCGGTAAGGAGGAAAAGCGGCATCAGGCGTGTGGCTGCAGCGGGGCTGCGAGCGTGCGGGGACTTCAATTCCCAGAAGTCCCTGCTAGACCGACGGAGAGCTTCCGGTCCACTCTCCCTGCTGGCCCGCCCCTCGCCCTCCTGAGGCTTCATAACATCAGTTTGCTGCCAAACGAGTGGGACACTTTCCTAAATTGTTTGCACACCAAACGGAGGAACATAGCACTGCCAGCGTGATACAGCGGCTCACCCTTCTACAACTCGGCGCACTTCCACCACTTGGCGCACCCGCTTCGCGGGTGCCCCTTCGCCTGTGCTGAGGAGGGGAACATACCTGACGTTTGTGAGGAGCACTGAGGCGGTAAGGAGGAAAAGCGGCATCAGGCGTGTGGCTGCAGCGGGGCTGCGAGCGTGCGGGGAGTTTAATTCCCAGAAGTCCCTGCTAGACCGACGGAGAGCTTCCGGTCCGCTCTCCCTGCTGGCCCGCCCCTCGCCCTCCTGAGGCTTCATAACATCAGTTTGCTGCCAAACGAGTGGGACACTTTCCTAAATTGTTTGCACACCAAACGGAGGAACATAGCACTGCCAGCGTGATACAGCGGCTCACCCTTCTACAACTCGGCGCACTTCCACCACTTGGCGCACCCGCTTCGCGGGTGCCCCTTCGCCTGTGCTGAGGAGGGGAACATACCTGACGTTTGTGAGGAGCACTGAGGCGGTAAGGAGGAAAAGCGGCATCAGGCGTGTGGCTGCAGCGGGGCTGCGAGCGTGCGGGGACTTCAATTCCCAGAAGTCCCTGCTAGACCGACGGAGAGCTTCCGGTCCGCTCTCCCTGCTGGCCCGCCCCTCGCCCTCCTGAGGCTTTATAACATCAGTTTGCTGCCAAACGAGTGGGACACTTTCCTAAATTGTTTGCACACCAAACGGAGGAACATAGCACTGCCAGCGTGATACAGCGGCTCACCCTTCTACAACTCGGCGCACTTCCACCACTTGGCGCACCCGCTTCGCGGGTGCCCCTTCGCCTGTGCTGAGGAGGGGAACATACCTGACGTTTGTGAGGAGCACTGAGGCGGTAAGGAGGAAAAGCGGCATCAGGCGTGTGGCTGCAGCGGGGCTGCGAGCGTGCGGGGACTTCAATTCCCAGAAGTCCCTGCTAGACCGACGGAGAGCTTCCGGTCCGCTCTCCCTGCTGGCCCGCCCCCCGCCCTCCTGAGGCTTCATAACAACATCCTACTCCCGCAGCGCGGGACGCAGCCCGGGCGAAGACGGGGCAAAGACAGGGCCGTTTTAGGCCGTTAGAGACCGTTTAAGACCGGACCGGGCCATTCCTCTTGGCTTTTAATTTCTGTGTTACATTAGCTGGCCTTCCTGCACTACTCATATTTAATTGTAATATCCCTTCCACACAATGTCCACGCGCGAAACTAGGAGTAAGGCTACTAAGACCTCCAAAAAGGCTACAGGCACCTTAGATGATTTTATCACCAGGACCAGCCTCTCTATTGATAATGAAATAACTAAACTTCAGCACAAAGTCTCAATAGAACTTGAGTGTGCTAGGAGGCTCTCAACTGAATTTGCACTCAGAAAAAAATCTTCTCTAGGCAGCATTGCAACCTCCAAAACGCCTGAACGCATTACTGGCACAAAACCAATTATAACCTCGGCCGAGGTTTACTCAACAGTAGAAGAAACAACCCCTTCTATTAATCAAGAACCTCCTGGGCCTTCCGTTAGAGCCGAATCTGAAAGCCTATCACCGCTGAATCTTCCAAAGGAGAGTGCTGAGGATATCGCAAATGAGGTGCCCTGTCAGCTACCAGCTGAGATAGAGTCTAATAAAAGCAAGTCACCCGCCAAGGCACCATCAAAGCATAAAAGCAAACACCTAACCGCTTTCGCTAGGAAAAAAGCAAAAGTAGCCCTTAGCCATAATATCACGGGGGGAACACCAAGTATGCCTACTGTAACAACTGATAACATTGTACACGATGTAGTGCCAGCAACTGTAGAAAATACTAATGCTAACATAGATGAACAAATCTCTATCGTCATGTCTGATCACTCAGCCAGTGAGGGGCAAAGAGTCTCGTCTGATATGGCAGAACAAGATGGTGGAAGGGAAGAATTCTTAAAAATAGTGTGGGAGACGCTAAAGAGACTACTTAAACCACTAGAAATCAGGCTAACTGGCATTGAGAACCAGCTACTTGAAGTTGAGAAAAGTGTCATCACTTTGTCAAGTTTAAGCCTTAACTGTACTGAAGTGCCTAGAGCCACCCAGCAAGCTCCAGTACCCAACCCGGTCTTAACAATAAACACAAATTCATCGAATGTGCAGCAAAAAAAGGAGGGGCTAGTAAGAAATACTAATGTTAAACAACCAACTAGCACTAAAGAAAAATCTAATCCAACTCCCTCAACTTCTACAGCTGTAAATATTACTAGTAAACCTTCACAGAAAAATCAGGTACATATTAATACTTCTCAATTGCCAATTCTTCCCTCTACCCACTCTTCCAACCAGAGCGGATTAGTCCCAAATAAACCCCGATCCAATCCGCCTGCATATCCTTACATTACTTCTGCAAGCAATCAATCCTTGCCTGATAAATCTTTTATAAATACCACTCATAAGTCAAACCATCAGTCTAGCCACATGTATAGTAATTTTAGAGGAGGGTATATAGATCTGCCACCAGACGCTAGTCCATTTGTAGCTGTCCTCACAGGGGTGCCAGAATTGGATAGCCAATATGAAGAAAACTTCCAATCTTTAAAAAACAAAGTGATCTTTTGGCTAGACAAATATAAACCCATTCCTAACCAGATGAAAAGTAAGATCCTTATGGTTAGGAGGGTACCATGGGTAGGGCCAACGGCCAAATCAACCACGGGTGACTGTATTGTCATATCCTTTGAAGAACCCCAAAGTGCTGAACAAATATGCAATTGGAAATCGTAAGGTGCGAATCCTCCCATTGAAGCTAGACCCCTATCATTCTTTTACCCTTCACCCAGACCCATTCATCATGTCCCCAAGTGGAACCCTGTCAACCAGTATTATGGCAGTGCTCCCAATTCGGCTAGACATGGTGATTATAATATGTGGTCTGGCATCCCCACCTTCAATAGATTCAGTTGCCTTGACGCTGTCGATTGACTTGCCACTATGCCTGACTGTATCTCTAATTTATATGACACCTTCTGTAGCATGGACAAAGGTAATCCCAAACTAAAAAATGTCCTACAATTGCATGATGATGATCAGATCATTAAGGTTAGGATGCATAGGACCATTTCAAATCCCCAGAAAGTGGAATTATCTTATAAAGCCGGAAATGTATGCTATAGTAAAGCTAAGGGTGGTCCGGATGGGGGATCTAATACTGTAGAGAAAGAAAGAGCCAGGGATGCAGAGAAAGACATGCTAACCTACAGCTAGGCAGTTTATCTAAACAGTGTGTAGTCAATCCCTCCCCTGACACTCAGAGCCTATCACCTCGCTTACTTATTCTATCGTGGAACATCGCAGGTGTTTGCAAGAACTTAAAAGACCCTGACTGGGCAGACTACATTGACACCTGTGACATTTGTCTGCTACAAGAAACCTGGGCTACAGAAGTTCCACATCGGGTAGGATATAAAACATATGGTATTGAGGCAGTCCAGTCCGACCGAGGAAGACCATCGGGGGGCCTAATAATTTGGCTAAAAATCACCTTGGTCATGCAGGTTGATCTTGTTGATACAGGCTCTCCTGATATCTTGGCCCTAAGGGTTACTCCACCCTGTGGAAACGAATGTTACATCGTTAATGTTTATAACAGACCGATCGGCCACTCCAAGGTTTCACCAACACTTGAAGCCCTGGATCTCCTCTTGAAAAACGTAGTTGGAGACACCCGGTTATCTTGGGAGGAGACCTAAATTGTAATTACGAACCTGTTCCGGGCATCTCTGATGTGTTCGAAGATGAGGACCAAGCGTATAATATCCCCCAGCTTGATACCACAAAATCTGTTAAATACTCCGCATTGGCCAGCCAATTACTAAGACTCACCGCAGATCACGGCCTTAGAGCAGGCAATGGCCGTCTTCCATCGGACTTGCAAAAACAACCAACCTTCTCTAAAGCTAAAAGCAATCTAGATTTTGTACTTGTTTCTCTTAGCATCTGGCACTTTTTGATTGATCTGAAAGTAATAAGTAGGGGGGGAAAGCGATCACTATCCTTTGGAACTTTACATCAACATGAATATGGTTAGTGACACCATCACACCATCAAATGAAAATATCCATGTAAGCATGTGTGAGGACGTCCACACAAACAACAACAGACGTGCAGTAAGATGGCCACGTGTTCTGGCGGATGGTAAGGCCTTAGCGTTGGTGTACTCTCTTTTTGAGCAAATGTTTGCACATATAGTTGACCATGCCTTCTTACCTGAACATTTTGATCATTTCGTTGATCTTCACAAAGTCTTCTTTTCAGAACTAAAAACGTATCTTTCAAAAATGCCGAGAAAAAAGCAACAAAACATAAGAGTGGCCAATCACGGAAAGTTATGGTATGACCACTCGTGCAGGATTGCTAAAAGAAACTTATTGCTTGCCATTAAAAACAAGGCAAAAGTAGAAGTTAAACTTGCAAGGGTGGAATACAAACGTATACTAAAAACATCCAAAAAACTATGGGAGGAATCAATTTGGGCTGAAATGTTAGCAGCTGCAAAAGTTAATGATAATGTTGGCTTCTGGAGGCTGGTGGCTAATGGGGGGCACGCTGGGAGAGCTGTGAAAGATGTATTCCTGGATGAGATGACCTGGGTAACTCACTTTACAAATCTTTATAAACAATACGATGGCGACAGTAAAGGGAGCTTATGGTGCCCCCCCCTTATTGAACCCCCCCCTTATTGAACCCCCCCTTATCGAACTTAAAAACACCAAAGCCCCTGGCCCGGATAAAATACCGGGGGATCTTTACAAACACGAAGTTGACGTCTGGGCCCCATATGTGAACCGCCTGTTTAATGCTTTATCATCAAACTGCAACTTTCCTGATAGTTGGCATGCAGCGGAGGTTGTGTTAATATTTAAAAAGGGGGATAGACTGATACCCTCTAACTACAGACCCATTAGTCTGATGGACACGCTCCAAAAATTATATGCTAAACACTTGCTATTCAGGATTAATGACTGGCTGGAAGATTCGAACATAATTTCCAAATTCCAAGCTGGTTTTAGGAGTAGGACCAGCACTATTGACCAAATTTTTCGATTTTGTTGTTTGATTTGGAAGTATGTGCACATTAAAAAAGGTCACCTGTATGTTGCCTTCGTTGACCTGAGGGCTGCATTCGATCTTGTCCCACGCAGTCTACTTTGGAAAACTTTAAGAGAAATAGGTCTACCGGGATGCCTCCTAGCCCAAATAGTTGAGCTGCATGCTGACAACTTTGCAAACATCAGGTGGGGCCCTAATGGCGAGTTGACACGCAATATTCCTATTGAACGCGGGGTTCGCCAGGGATGTGTCCTGGCCCCTACCTTGTTTTCTCTGTTTATTAATGATGTCCCCGAATATTTGAATGTTTGTGTTAATGATTCGCCGCAGCTCAATGGTGAAAGGGTGCCTGCGTTGCTCTTCGCAGATGACACAATACTTATATCTCAAACAAAAAAGGGCCTCCAGGCACTCCTTAATTCCTTCAGTTGCTATTGCCAGACAAAGGGCTTGGAAATTAATGCTGACAAAACAAAATGCATGTCATTAAATCCCAGTATGCCAGATAGAGGGTTCCTGACCCTGAATAGCCAAAAATTGGGTATTGTGGAAAACTTTTCCTATTTGGGTGTTGTGCTCGATTCCAAACTAAGTTGGAAAGCCCAAATCGAGAAAAGCAAGATAACATATGCCCAAAATGTCAAGCCAATTTTATGCAAAATGAATACTAGCACGAGCAAAAGTGTAACCCCGGTTTTAGAACTTTTTAAATTTAAAATACAATCTGCTGTGCTATATGGAGCAGAGATATGGGGCACATGGGCCAAGAATAGTTTTCAAAATCTGGACAACAAATTCATGCGTGCTTCTGTAAGGGTCCCTAATAGTACACCTCTTTTACCTCTCCAACTTGACCTGAACTTTAGGAGAACAGACCACCTAGCTATCCTAAGACCATTAATATTCTGGGTTAGGCTCTGGTCCACCCCGGAACTGATAGAATACAGAAATGGTCTACATGAATTGATGACTCTTGATTCCTTTAATTCCATCCAATGGCTAGTGCATATTAAAAAATGGTTTACACTCCTGGGCTTATATTCAATGTGGGAGACTCCCGACAAAATGTCCACCTCTTCCAAACTAATAGTTAAGCGAGCTTTTTGGATCCACATGAGCTGAAATTTAGTGGATGGAAGTAGTGTTGGCTCCGCAGTCCAGGTCTTTCTGTCATTTAAGGATGAGTTCCGTTTTGAACCATTCCTGGACGAGATAGAGCCACCCATTGCAAAAACCCTTTACTTAAAGTTCAGATACGGGATACTTATGCTTAATTATAACACCGAAAGATGGGCACAAAAAAGACTGGGAGAATTGAATGTTAAAACGGGGTGTTGCCCTATGTGTTCCAATGTCTGTTCTGAGAATGAGGTTCACATGTTTTTTGTTTGTAGCGCCTACATGAATGCTAGAAAGAAATGGCTAAAACCAATGTGCAACCTCTTGGGAACTAGGTCCTGCGCAATAGCTTTTAGGATCATGAAAAGTAACTCAACCCAGTACATTGTATTTAGCATAAGTAAATTCCTATACTCTGCCTACATAACCCGTAAGAAACAAGGACAGGTACTCTGAGTTGGAAAGGTGTATATGTTTACATAACTCTTACATTTTTAATATTTTTATATATTTTTAAAATTGAAATGAAATGAATTGTAAAAGCTATTCTTTCTCCATGTACCATTTTCTTAAATTGCTGCCATGTTTACAGCTTGATTTTCTATGTATGTATGTGACTTTTATGGCCAAATTGGCCGAAATAAAGTAATAATAATAATAATAATAATATATGTTTCGCTCTCATCAGAGGCAATTTCAAGTCACTGAATTATCAACATGTGATTTGCCTCTTTCCTATGACCTGTTGTCAAGTTTCGTTCTTCACAATGGCCATTTTATTTGAAATGTAAACCACCTGCAGACTGAAGCGGGGGTAACACATGAGGATAGAGAAACGTGGGTCTGAATAGGATACACAATGCATACAAGTGGGTAACGGGTTCTGCAAAAATGCTGGTCCTTTGTGTGGAAAGGAAACTTTAACTCACGTCAAGGAAGATCGACATGCCCTTTGTCATGGGCAGAGCCGAGCTGAGCTCCTCCGAAGAATTGGTTGTGGAGGATGAAGTCATCTGGTGATCCACACAGGCCCTTCGTATCCAGAGACATGTCGGAAATGAAATCTGATCTCACTTCTACTCTGAGGTGAAAAGGAACAGCAGTTCTAGCCAGTGGCAGCTGGCAGCCACGGGGTGGTGAGGCAGTGGGAGAGGGGTGAAGAAAACAAAAATAAAGTACAAAACACTTACCTCTTCAGCCGGGCGCATCTCTCCTCCGCTTTCCTGCCGACGTCACAGAACAGAGGCAGGAATCACACAGAGGCCCCCATAAGCCAATTACAATGCTGCATTGTGATTGATCTGAGCGCCGTGGTTCGGCACTCACATTGGAAATGGGAGCCTGGGCATGTTCACCAATTTGTCCATCAATAGTTCTTTTTGCATTTGTCACCCCGAGTTGGCCGGGTATGCTCAGACGTGAGTCCCGTGCTCTCCATGACACTGGAATCAAACTATTCCGGCTTAAGAGGGGTGAAACCCCGAAACCGGTCCTAAGATGCTTGTTTCCGGTCCAGGGAGGACCTGACTTGGCAGTTCGGGCTGGACTGTTTCCATGAGGCACAGGGTCAAGACTGATTTGCATATGGCCAGGTCTAAACTGGGGTGACATGGTGAGCAAAAGAATGATGGATTTAACCCAGATCTCTTGACTTGGAGGGAATGTTTTGATTTGTTCTGCATTCCGTCCATCAATTGTGTGTCTTTTGCTTCCTCGCCCTAAGTGCGCCAGGTATGCCCAGACATGGGTCCAGGGCTCACTGTGCCACTGGATTCAAGCTATCCTGGCTGAAGAGGGGTGAAACCCCGAAACCGGTCCTGGGATGCTTGTTTCCAGTCCAGGGAGGACCTGGCTTGGCACTTCGGGCTGGACTGTTCCCATGAGGCACAGGGTCAAGACTGATTTGCATATGGCCAGGTCTAAAGTGGGGTGGCATGGTGAGCAAAAGAATGATGGATTTAACCCAGATCTCTTGACTGGGGGTGAATGTTTGATTTGTTCTGCATTCCGTCCATCAATTGCGTGTCTTTTGCTTCCTCGCCCTAAGTGTGCCAGGTATGCCCAGATGTGGGTTCTGGGCTCACTGTGCCACTGGAATCAAGCTATCCTGGCTGAAGAGGGGTGATACCCCGAAACCGGTCCTAGGATGCTTGTTTCCGGTCCAGGGAGGACCTGGCTTGGCAGTTCGGGCTGGACTGTTCCCATGAGGCACAGGGTCAAGACTGATTTGCATATGGCCAGGTCTAAAGTGGGGTGGCATGGTGAGCAAAAGAATGATGGATTTAACCCAGATCTCTTGACCGGGGGTGAATGTTTTGATTTGTTCTGCATTCCATCCATCAATTGTGTGTCTTTTGGTTACACATTAGGCCAATGTTGACTTTAAGATGGCTTTCAAATGAAGACATTTAGCATAACAAATACAGTGATTGTATTTAAGAAAGATACACATTATCCCAATTAAGGTGGATGGATACATTTATGATAGTGCAACTAGATATACGAATGGCTCTCATTAATGTAAATGCAGCCATCGACAACTCTTGATTATTATAAGGCACACAGATTAATACTAATGAACATACTTCGAGTTTATATATGTTGCATATAAAGTGGCTAAGGTCTAATTTACTCTGCTCCATAAGTCTGTTAAGTTTCTAGTGCTGACGTCTGACAATGTTGCTAATATCATCAGAGACCCTCAATACTTCAAAAGAAGTATATTTATTGTCATTAAGGAATGTCCTCATTGTAAGGGGCACAGTATTTTATTGCGTTTCTCCAATCAGCCTTGCAAGCAAACAGAGTTACAGTGGAATTAGAAAGTATTCTGAAAACACTTCAGTTCGCCAACTCTGTCCTGGAATCTTTGGGCTGTGCAATAACTGCCTTATTGAACTGGTAGAAAAATAAAGATGTGGAATAATGTAAACTTTGGGTTTTTATATTTATTTAGCGCCTCAGTACATTACTACTTTCATCTCACTTCCTTTGCTTTTCATCTTCATCGGTCATTTAGCTTTTTATTCTTTCTATTCCTCGTTCTAACTCGCACATTGCATATTTCTTCCAGTATACGAAAAACACATTAAGATACTAAAAAGTGTACGAAGTCCCAAAACACTTATTACATGCGCATCGCAAACAATTTGTTTAAAAGTCAAGCCTAAAATCAACCTTCATTCAAAAAATGATGTGCCTTAAAACCTATAATAAACTCGATAACGCACAAACAATTAAATAATAATCCACCATCATCCCGAAACTAAATGCATTCACCGTTAATGTGCTACCATGCATAGAAACGTGATGCAGGGTTCCACCGTACATTCTGTGCAGAAATATTATAAGACCAAGGTGCGCCAAGGTTCAGTTCATTCATTGTCTATTTTTGTCTCTTCAGAACTGAAAACAATAGAAGGGGACTTGTGAGTCAACGATGTAACACTACCACCTACTGGCTTTATATAATAGCTGCACCACGTGATAGTTGCATTGTACAGAAGTTACACGATACCGCATTTGGATGTACATTTATTTACATTACCGCTAATTAGTGCGTTACGCTCTCTGTTCTTGTCGACATAATGCATAGATTATATGCTATAAAATAAAATACACAAAATCGGCGCAAATAAAGATTCACCGCGTCACAGTCCCATAGCTGAAGTAAAAATTCAAGGCCACTTTTTGGGGGGAGAGAGAATGTGGTACGGTGGAGTTGGCCAGTCTCTAGTTGAGCTTGATGAAACTCCATTTACTTCTTGGAATTAGTTTATTTTTTAACTCGTATTTCATCCTTTTCCTTTAATTTATATGCATAACCTTAAAACCAGCATTAAACGTCAGCTGAAAAAATCATGGGGCAGATTTACAAGCCCCTTGCGCCACTTTTGCGTCATTTTTAACATGTGACAAGTGACGCAAAAGTGGCGCAAGAGGCTTGTAAATAAGCCCCCATGAGTGTAAAGTGCTAAGGTATGCAAGCAGCATATTTGCTTGCACCTGGTCGCATTAGATAACATGTTGAGGACTAAATGGCTCCAAAATGGCATAAGTTCCATATTTTTGTGTTTTACAAAATCTTTAATTAAATATATAAACTGATACGAGAATTCACTACTGGTAGTGGTGTAAATAATTCATAGATATTTCATAGGGGAATGATTATCATACCGAACTGTTGTGGTGTTAATTGATTGTTCAGGCAGTACAGACATGGCACAATTTGACTCACTACCTTCCTAGCTCACAGTGAATAATGCTGGGTTGGGTGGTGTGGCTGCTGAAACTGGTATCTTAAGTGGCTTAGCCCTCGCTCCCACTGGGATGAAATGGCGGAAGGGTGCAATAAGGTAGAAAGGCAATTGTAGATTGTTGGGCCTATCAGCCTGGGGTTTGTCTTGTATTTAATTTACTTATAAGTCCCTAATAAAGTGGTATGTGTATCCAAGGCCTGTAAATGAAATGCTACTAGTAGGCCTGCCGCACTGATTGTGCCTCCCACTTAAGTAGCTTTTTAAACATGTCTTAGGCCTGCTGCCACAGCCTGGGTGGACAGTTTTAAACCGCCATTTTGACCTGACAAAATATATAGGGCCTCATTTATGAAAAGTGACGCATCACTGCGTGAAACCAGTGATGCGCCACTTTTCACTGCGCCCTCCCTGCGACTCCAGTGATGCGTCATATTTACAGTATGACGCATCATGTCGCAAGGAGTCACAGATACGTCAGTATTTCTGACGTATCTGTAGGCGCAAAAGTGACGCATCGCTGGAGTGTGTCACAAAAGTGACGCAACTCCAGCAATGTGTCCTTTCACATGGGGCAAGCCCCATGTGAAAGGGCCTGCGTCAGTCTTACGCCTGCTGTGAGGCAGGCGCAAGAAATTGACGCATTTGCACACTAGAAGTGGCGCAGTGAAATCTCGTAGATTTCACTGCGTCACTTCTACGACCCTTTGTTGCGTCAAAACGCCCCCCTTGCATACATTATACCTGGCGCAGCTATAATGTGACGCAGGGGTTTACAAAGTGACGCATCTACCTAGATGCGTCACTTTGTAAATATGGCGCAACATGGCGCATGTTTTCTGCCACTGGTGCGTCACAAAAAGTGACGCACCGGCAGCGCAAAAGTGACGCAGGGGCTCATAAATGAGCCCCAAAGTTGTCAGGCCCAAACCTTCCTTTTTAACATATATAAGTCACCCCTAGGGTAGGCCCTCGACAGCCAAGGGTGCAGGGTGCAATTTATTTAAAACGTTGGACATGTACCTTTAAGTTTTACATGTCCTGGTAGTGTAAAACCTTTAAAGTCATTTTTCACTACTGCGAGGCCTGCCTCTCTGATAGCATGACAGTGGAATTACCTTATTTATTTTAATAAGCTGCAATTTCCAAATGGTAACAGGTAACAAATTCATCTTTAGTGTCTTTGGAATTGTAATGAACAATACTCTCTTATGGTAAAGTCGTATTTTAAATTACAATTTTGACAATGTCAATTTAAGAAAGTTGGCATTTTCCTGCCTTAGCCGCTTGCTGTCTGCAGCCTACTTCTGGATCCCATGACTGGGTATAGCTGACAGTTGGGCTTTGTGCAATTCTCCTAGACAGCCACACACAAAAGAGAGCTTAGGTGTGCCTGGATGGGTCATTGGAGGGATGGGAGGGCGGAGCTAGGCACAGCTCTATTTATACTTGAATAAGGTGTGTCCTGCCTCCATAATGCATCCCACTGTAGTTAGTCTGGAGCCAAGGCAGTGTTTGCAGGACACCTGTAGACTTGAAGTAAAAATAATTTGAAGCTTCCCCCACTTCAAAGGAAGAACCAGATAGGTTGGACCTCAGACACCAACTCTTCAGTACACTTCTGGGCCTGTGGAGACTCCTCCAAGAAGAAGGACTGCTGTGCAGCTGAAAGGACTGCCGCTCTGCAGAACTGTTGCCCTGCTGGACTACTGCCTTGCTGGACTGCTGCCTTGCTTGATTGCTTCCCTCTGGCCCTGCTTCCCTCCTGCCTGAGTCAGAGCGATTTAGACCTGCACCTGAACCCAGGACTCCCAGAATGACTCCAAGGACTAGTCTGCTGGCCTTCTGTTCAGAGCCAAGTGGACATAACAGGCTCCTAACTAAGCCCCTTCATAATTATTCGAGGGTGCCAAGGCTCCAGTGGTCTGTTCCTGATTAACAATGTTAATCAACTCTAACAAACCGAATAAGGCATGGGATTCTCTAGCTCTAAGTTGCACTCAGACCTCTTTGCAATAACAATAATATCTCTCTCTCTCTTTTTCTCTTTAATGTACTCACTCGGCAAAGAGTGATACAGCATGTAGAAGCACTCCTGCAAGCTGCTAAACCTGTGTTTTGACACGAGGAGAGGTGTTCTAAAACGAGGCTACTGCAACCTAGAACACTTATGAATTGACAGTGAATCCTGGGCGGAGTCTCCTTTTATATTTAGACTCTGCCCCACATGGCTGCCACCACACACGAGGTTCCAGATCTCGTCCTGCTCTGACCTTCTGGATACCTGTGAGGGCAATGGTTTCTTGCCACTATGTTTACTGAAATCCCCCATTCTTCTCCTTAAGAAATTTGGGTTGACCATGATTTGACCACAGTGTGCCACCATGAACAATGTTTTCGGCAACATCTCCTTCTTGAGCACCATGAAGCCCCAATGTTTTGTCACTTGCCACAATTGGTCATAGAAGGCAACGCATTCTACCCAACCTAGGATGTGCAAAAGGGCACAGTGTGGCTATATGAGCAGCGCGGGCCAATTGTAGCCTTGTGATATCCAGACATCACATAGGAGCAACTAATTTAGCCCGTTTTCCTGTGCCTTCTGGTTCTCATAGGAATGTTTTTGTAATGGTGAAATGGAATTGCAAGATTCAGAAAGCAAATGAATAAAGAAAACTGGACGCATTTGAGTTTGTTTCCACATGGGGGTATGGGGAGGAGTGTAAGGCGGCAGACATCCGCATTGAATTATTTTAATTCCACATTGGAAATTAAAAAGAAAAAGTTTTTTGGCTCGTTTTCCCAGTTGATATGTGCACTTGTGCAAAACTCTGTTAAATAAACCCTTTGTAAAAAAAAGAAGAAAAAAAAACCCTGCCCCTATGCTGTAATGTGCATCCTCACCCGACCTCTCTTAAAGCCAGGGCCTGCAAGTATCTAAGCAGAAAGTGTTGGCAGACTGGGGTAGTATTCCAAAACTGAGAGTGTCCAGGGAAATCCAGCACATACGGTTCCCTATTTGTTGTGGATCTTGGTACATTATGAGTTAATGCTCACAATTTGTGACAAATGCAGCACTCTCGGGCGGCTAGACACACAGTAAATATATCATTAATGGCCGATGTAGGTGGTTAGTGTCACTGCACATCTCTTCTTGAGCCTATTCTTTTGGCCCTCAGGAATGCTGATATGGGAGTTTGTGGTGGGCAGAGGACATCCAACCAATGTACATTAAAACGTCCCCATGGAGAATCCTGGGAACTGTGCAGAGTGACACTTGCAAGTGCATCTTTGGTGTTTCAGGTTCACTGTACTGGCCAAACAGGTGCTATAATTACACAATTTAAAGGGATCAGATTTAAAGAAGCTGGAAACAAGGAAAACACACATTGCCAAAGAAGGAGTACTCAAAAGCCTAAATCAATATCTATTTTCCGAAATATAGCCTCCCTCCTCCAAGACGCATCTCCTAGAAGGTCCTCGGCATCTCCCACTGGGCCATCCATGGTTAAAAGCCCTCGTCTTGCAGCACGATCTGCCATGAGCAATGGACATTCAACAATGTCCCCTCTAATTATCCTTCCCAGGGACCACAAATCTGAATGGGTAGTGCAACTTTTTTACCAGTAGACTACCAACCTCTACAACATCCACCAGATCCAAGTAAGAAAGACGACAACTGACTGCCATTTCGGAAGTGCAATAAAGTCATGGCTAACTCAGCCCCCCCTTCCCCCCCACCCTGTTACCTCTCCAACATCACCCCCAATCATTAATGAATCATAGCACCCACACTGCTAATAACAACCATTTATTTGTCCAGGAGAAAAAAGGTTCTGAGAGGACTCTTAACACGTCCCACTTAGGTCACACAGCACTCAATGGGGCATATTCTCAAGAACGTGTGATAACCATGGCAAATTTAGCTTCACACAACTTTGCATATCGCAGTCCATCGTGAGAAAATAACACCATCTTAAAGCCCAGTTCCCAACCCGGTGGCACCATGCAATAGCAGCATGATACCGCACCAAATGACTGTGTAAAAACCAACGTGACAAACAAAAAATGCGAAACACGAATACCCAAATAGTTGCGATGCCACAAAGCACGATACCAAAATCAGCGAAAACCAGCGACAGGCCTGCAATTCCCACACGTCATGCGGGAAAATGCACTATAAAAGCAACAAAAAAACCCCACCAAAACCAATTTAAACTGCGTAGCACCATGGATGCACCCGGACCGAGGGCAAAGGACAACCCGAACCCCACAAGCCCCACGGAGGACCAGCATGGAACCCCGAGTTCAGGGAAGGGCAAGGAGAAGAGGAAGAGGAAGACAGGGTTCAGTCCGCAGGAAGACCGGATCATCATCACGGAGGTGATAGAACACCATCAACAACTGTTCGTCAACTCCACTGCGGCACTGGCAACCCAAACGGAAATATGGCAGTCCATCATCACCAACATCAATGCAGTCGGAGTGTCGAGGAGGTCAATGGAGGAGGTCAAGAGGTGCTGGCATGAAGTGCACAGCCAAACCAAGGAGAAACTTGCCGCCAACAGGAAGGCAGCAACGGCGACTGGAGGTGGGAGTCCTGCGCCACAGGAGGAGCTGGATGAGCTGGAGGAAATGGTTGCCACAGTCATCAGTGTGGAGATGGTGGTAGGAGTTGGGGGCCTGGACACATCTCGAAATGACCTGACCCAACAGCAACAGAGTGAGTAACCACCAGGGACTGGGGGACGGGGAGAGATGGACACAATGGCACACATACACAATCATGTGTAGAACACTGCACACGCACAATGACAGTGGAACATGTCCCTGATACCCTTGCAACACTGCAGCACACATACAAACACCAAGTAGGCCCCCGTCCACCATGTGCACATATGGGCCCCCTCCAAATCACCAACAACACAACTGAGCCATGCACATGTGATGAATCCATGAAAGCAGCGGCAGTGTGAGCAACACTGACTATGCAGGTGACACTGCATGCCCGATAGCATGGCAGGAGCCAAAAAACATGACGTGGTTGTGAGACCGGCCTCACGGCGTTGCCCTCCCAATCATCCAGCCAACCTGCAACCACCCTCAAGACACGACATCTCCGACTCCGGCCGCCCCAGCCACCCAGATCCGAGGGCCGGCCAGAGCCCTGACAGACTCGACACCCTACCACGCATGTCCGACCGAGGGAGCGGGAACCCTCGAGCCAGACCCAGAGGCGCCAGCCCAGTCACACCTCGGGTCGCCTTCCCCGGGAAGACTCGATCGGCCACCAGGCCCCTGGGGAGCAGGCGCCTCCCCTGCCGAGCGTCTGGGGTCCCTCCCAGACCCACCTGAAAAGACCAAAGAAGTGAGCGGCAGGAAATCCCGCCGAACCCCCTCCGTCACCCCAGTCCCCCCTCTGCGAGGACTCCGGACTTCAAAGAGCAAGCGGAGTATAACAAGGGGTGCCGGAGGAACGAATGCAGAGAAGACCTGGAACCATCCGAGCCTGCTGACGCGGTCGCGGCTCCTGAACGCTGAAGTCACCTGGGCCTGCTGAGTGACTCGCGGCCTCTCGCTATTGAACCATCTGAGCCCTGCTGACGAGGTCGCGGCTCCCGAACACTGAACCACCTGGGCCTGCTGAGTGACTCGCGGCCCCCAGCTATTGAACCATCTGAGCCTTGCTGACGGAATCGCGGCTCCCGAACTCCGACCACCTGTGCCTGCTGAGAGACTTGCGGCGCTCCCCTTGAGGACGACTCGGTAAGAGATCGCCCAGAGACACGACACCCTCCAGCTCGAGGATTGTGAGCTATCCGCAGGGTACTTCGCAGAGACACTATCTTTAAAGACTGTCCCGCTACCCCCATTCCCCACGACCGATTTGTGGTACCTTGTGCCACTGCTGTACTGCTTGCACCTTGGATCATAAAAATCCCTTGAAACCATCGATAAAAGAACCTATCGTCCTACAAAGAATACGTGTGGTGTCACTCTGTTCGTAGTGTTAGCTCAGGGTGTGCGCGCCTGGTTCGGCCTACGTGGGAGAGGTGGGTCAAAGGGGTGGGCAAGACGGGCATCGAACCCCCCTCCGGCGAACGCCTTTCCAACATTTGGTGGCAGCGGTGGGATCCGAGCCGACACCGAAAGAGAGCGTGCAGTGAACGACTGACGCACTACCAAACAGAGATGGAAGGAGAAACCTCCCTGGGTGCCGCAGGTACCGAAATAAGCTCACCGTTCCGAGAGGATCAATTGGACTATTACACGCATAGAGAATTAAAACAGTTTTGCAAGGACCTTGGCATCGCTACCACCGGATTAAGCACAAAGGAAGACTTCCAGAAAGTACTGAAAACCTGGGTCGAGACGGGGGCGCCCCCGACCCAAACGGAAGGAGACTCTGCCCATGAACCACCAAGCATCCCGGTGAGAAACAACGGGCCGGAGGGGAACCTGTCCCCCGAGGAGCTAGCGGACCGAGAGAGAAGCCGCAACCACAAACTTGAACTGGCAAAGCTAAAAATCGAGGGAGAAATAAAACTGGCAGAGAAAAAGTTGGCCGTCGAGCAGTTACGGCTACAAGGGGAACTCGAGGAGAAGAGACGCCAAAGAGAGCACGACGAAAAAAAACTCCAGCTAGAACATGAACGCAGCCTGAAGGAGATCGAGTGGCGGGCTAAAAACGAAAAGTCACAGCCGCCCGGGAATCCACCGTCCGCTCCCACCGGGGAAACCAAAGTCCACATCCCCAAGGATGTGGTAAAAGAGTATTACAAAAATGACGATATCCAGCAGTGGTTTAAGGCCTACGAAGTCGCCATGACCTCTCACCGAGTCCCGCAGAAGGATTGGGGGGCTGGCCTATGGGGCCGGTTCTTAAGCGAAGGAAGAGACACCCTGCTAGATCTGCCCTCCACGGTCATGAACTCCTACAGCCACATGAAGGAAGCCCTCGTGGGCCGGTATGGACTCACCCCCGAAATGTACCGACAACGGTTCCGAGATTGCAAGAAGATACCAGGCACCACGTGGGTAGAATACGTGAACTTTTACAGCCGAGCCTTGGACGGGTGGATCAAGGGCAGCAAGGTCTCCACCTTCGAAGAACTGTTTGATCTGATTGCCTGGGAACATTTAGCGGCCAATTGCTTTGTAGAACTGCGCCAACATCTCCTGGACAGTAAACTCACCGACCCTCGGAAGCTGGCCGCTGAGGCTGATCGTTGGGTGAACACCCGGGCCACCCGGGGCCCCGTGGGGGACGCCGCCACAGTCAAGGCCCCCCCCGCCAGAGGGGCGGAGGAAACCACGGCCGACCAAGAGACTTCCCCGGGGGGTCCTCACACAGCCCCCCCAGCAGCCCACCAGCAGCAGGTTCAGCCCCGTCCCCAGCCAGCACCGGAGCCCCAGGACGGCTAGGTCCACGAGCTAGGATCACCTGCTTCCGCTGCCAACAGCCCGGACACTACGCCAATGACCCCCAGTGTCCCCAGTATCAGCGAACCGCAACGACCAACCCCCCGGCCCGGCAGATGGCCTCCGTGGCTCTGGGGGAAGAGATGGAGGACTCCGAAGAATGGGAACCAGCGGCCATGGCCCTGGTCTCCCTTGGTGATCGAGAAATGGTCCCCGGGACACCCTTGCCCGCCAACACAAAGAAATACCGACAGCAGGTGACCATCAACGGCCACCGAGTCGAGGGCCTCCGCGACAACGCGGCGAGTGTCAACGCAGTCCACCGCAGCCTAATCTCAGAAGACCAGATCCTAACCGGTGCCCTCTGTCCGGTCGTATCCTCCGACAATTCTGAGAGCCTCTGCCAGATGGCGCTGGTGCCTTTCGAGTGGGGAGGGGTCTCCGGAGAATTGAAGGTAGCGGTCCGAACATCACAGCCCGTAGACTGCCTCCTGGGCAACGACCTGGAGAGTTCCCCGTGGGGGCAAGTGGAACGAAGAGCCCATCTCGAGATGATGGGCCTACCCGAATGGGTCTGCGCCACCACGCGCTCCATGACCGCGCGATTGCCTCTCTCCGAGGGCGTGAGGCCCTCCCACCGAACACTGTCCCCGAGAACCGGGACACCCTACCAGAAGCGGACAACCCTCCTTCGGAGGGAGAAGAAGACACTAACCCGGGAGAAGGGCCGGAACCTTCCGCCCCTGAGGCACTGACTGAGCTCGGAGAACTGCCCGAGATGGCCCAATGGCGCTGTGAGGGAGGGCCCTCCCGTGAAGAGTTCTGCCAGGAACAGGCCACCTGCCCCTCCCTCGTGGGACTCAGACAACAAGCCGAAGCCCAGGCCGCCGGTGACCGAACCGGAACCCATTGGATCTATTGGGACAATGGCCTCCTATACAGCGAACAAAAGTCAGCCGAGCTAGGCGCAGCCCGAGTACTGGTGGTACCCCTGCGTTTCCGAAGCCTCCTCCTGGGCCTGGCCCACGATGTACCCTTGGCAGGACACTTAGGCCAAGACAAAACATATCAGCGATTGGTTACCCACTTCTATTGGCCCAAGATGCGAGCGAATGTAGAAGTACACTGCAAATCCTGCCTCACGTGACAGGGCAGTGGGAAGAGTGGTGGAAAACGCAAAGCTCCCTTACAACCGTTCCCCGTTGTGAGTACCCCGTTCGAGCGGGTCGGCATCGACATCGTGGGACCCCTGGATCCAAAGACCGCCCAGGGCCACCGCTTCATTCTTGTCCTGGTGGACCATGCCACCCGCTACCCCGAGGCCATTCCCCTCCGCACCGTGATGGCTCCCGTGGTGGGCCGGGCTCTCATGGGGATCTTCTCCCGTGTCGAATTTCCCCGCGAGTTGTGAGTGATCGCGGCACTAACTTCATATCCCGCTACATGAAGTCCCTGTGGCAGCAGTGCGGAGTCACATATAAGTTCACGACCCCCTACCACCCCCAGGGCAACGGCCTAGTGGAACGCTTCAACCGAACCCTGAAAGGAATGATCCTGGGCCTCGAAGAGCCCCTGCGCCGGAGATGGGACGTCCTCCTCCCTTGCCTCCTGTTCGCGTACCGAGAAGTTCCCCAAAAGTCTCTGGGGTTCAGCCCCTTCGAACTGCTATACGGACACCCCGTCTGAGGGCCCCTGAGCCTGGTCAAAGAGGGCTGGGAGACAAGCCCCCGGGGGACACCCCCTGATGTGTTCCGCTACATCCTGGCGCTCCGCAACCAGACGAGGACGTTCAGAGAACTCGCAGAGGCTAACCTCGAGGCCAGCCAAGAAGAAATGAAGCGCTGGTATGACCAGAACGCAACCCTGGTCGAGTTCCAGCCGGGCCAGCAGGTTTGGGTCATGGCCCCGGTGAAGCCCTGCGCCCTACAAGACAAATGGACTGGTCCCTTCAAGGTGATCGAGCGGAAGAGTCAGGTCACGTACCTGGTCGATGTACAGTCCCCACGGAACCCCCTCCGGGTCCTCCACGTGAACCGTCTCAAGCCCCACTTTGTGAGAACGGAATTAAGTTTGCTACTGGCCACCGATGATGGGGCGGAAGAAGACACCGAACCACTGCCCGACCCCCTGTGCGCTAAAGACCTGGATGGTTCCGTGGAGGGAGTGAGACTTTCAACCACCCTCACTCCCCAACAGTCCGACGACTGCCGCCAGCTGCTCAGACAATTCGCAGACCTCTTCTCCCTCATTCCAAGGGTCACCGACTGGTGTGTCCACGACGTGGACACCGGCGACAGCCCGCCTGTGAGACACCGAGCCTACCGGGTGCCTGACCGGGTCCGCACCTGCATCAAGACCGAGGTACAGAAGATGCTCACCCTTGGAGTAATCGAACCCTCCGACAGCCCCTGGGCCAGCCCGGTGGTTCTGGTCCCGAAAGCGGCTTCCCCTGGGGTCGCCCCCAAACTAAGATTCTGTGTGGACTACCGGGGGCTCAATGCGGTCACCCGAGCAGACGCTCACCCTATTCCCCGCGCCGACGAGCTCATCGACCGCCTTGGGGCCGCCCGGTTCCTCAGCACTTTCGACCTGACCTGCGGATACTGGCAGATTGCTCTCACGGAGGGAGCGAAAGAACGCTCCGCCTTCTCCACACCAGATGGACACTACCGCTTCAGGGTCATGCCGTTCGGGATGAAGAATGCCCCAGCCACGTTCCAGCGGTTGGTGAACAAGGTCCTGGCCGGACTCGAGGAGTTCAGCGCAGCGTACCTTGACGACATCGCCGTATTCAGCTCTCAATGGCACGAGCATCTCCAGCACCTCCGGCAAGTACTAATGGCCCTGCGCCAAGCCGGACTAACCGTGAAGGCCAGCAAATGCCAGCTCGGGCAAGGCTCCGTGGTCTACCTGAGGCATCAGGTGGGCAGCGGCCAGGTCGCCCCCCTCCAACCGAAGATCGACGCCATCAAGTCCTGGGAGCCCCCCACCACGCAGACGGAGGTCCGGGCCTTCCTGGGCCTTACAGGGTACTAACGGAGGTTCATTAAAAACTATGGTAGCCTCGCGGGGCCCCTCACGGAGTTGACCTCCAAAAAGCTCCCGAAGAAGGTGCAGTGGACCCCCTAGTGCCAGCAGGCGTTCGACGCCTTGAAAACCGCCATGTGCACCGCCCCCGTACTCAAGGCCCCCGACTACTCCCAAGAGTTTGTGGTCCAGACCGACGCATCCGAACACGGCATCGGGGCCGTCCTCTCGCAGTTCAACGACAAGGGCATCGATCAGCCCATAGCCTTCATCAGCCGAAGGCTGCTGCCGCGAGAGCAGCGTTGGAGTACTATGGAACGAGAGACCTTCGCCGTGGTCTGGGCCCTCAAGAAACTACGGCCCTACTTGTTCGGAACCCATTTCCGAGTACAGACGGACCACCGGCCTTTGCGGTGGCTAATGCAGATGAGGGGGGAGAACCCCAAGCTACTACGATGGTCCATCTCTCTCCAAGGGATGGACTTCACTGTCGAACATCGCCCCGGGACGGATCATGCCAACGCCGACGGCCTGTCCCGGTTCTTCCGCTTCGGCGAGGAGAACCCCCCAGTGGATGGGTAGTTCTCCACGCCTTTCAGCTGGGGGGGACGCGTGTGAGACCAGCCTCACGGCGTTGCCCTCCCAATCATCCAGCCAACCTGCAACCACCCTCAAGACACGACATCTCCGACTCCGGCTGCCCCAGCCACCCAGATCCGAGGGCCGGCCAGAGCCCTGACAGACTCGACACCCTACCACGCATGTCCGACTGAGGGAGCGGGAACCCTCGAGCCAGACCCAGAGGTGCCAGCCCAGTCACACCTCGGGTCGCCTTCCCCGGGAAGACTCGATCGGCCACCAGGCCCCTGGGGAGCAGGCGCCTCCCCTGCCGAGCGTCTGGGGTCCCTCCCAGACCCACCTGAAAAGACCAAAGAAGTGAGCGGCAGGAAATCCCACCGAACCCCCTCCGTCACCCCAGTCCCCCCTCTGCGAGGACTCCGGACTTCAAAGAGCAAGCGGAGTATAACAAGGGGTGCCGGAGGAACGAATGCAGAGAAGACCTGGAACCATCCGAGCCTGCTGACGCGGTCGCGGCTCCTGAACGCTGAAGTCACCTGGGCCTGCTGAGTGACTCGCGGCCTTTCGCTATTGAACCATCTGAGCCCTGCTGACGAGGTCGCGGCTCCCGAACACTGAACCACCTGGGCCTGCTGAGTGACTCGCGGCCCCCAGCTATTGAACCATCTGAGCCTTGCTGACGGAATCGCGGCTCCCGAACTCCGACCACCTGTGCCTGCTGAGAGACTCGCGGCGCTCCCCTTGAGGACGACTCGGTAAGAGATCGCCCAGAGACACGACACCCTCCAGCTCGAGGATTGTGAGCTATCCGCAGGGTACTTCGCAGAGACACTATCTTTAAAGACTGTCCCGCTACCCCCATTCCCCACGACCGATTTGTGGTACCTTGTGCCACTGCTGTACTGCTTGCACCTTGGATCATAAAGATCCCTTGAAACCATCGATAAAAGAACCTATCGTCCTACAAAGAATACGTGTGGTGTCACTCTGTTCGTAGTGTTAGCTCAGGGTGTGCGCGCCTGGTTCAGCCTACGTGGGAGAGGTGGGTCAAAGGGGTGGGCAAGACGGGCATCGAACCCCCCTCCGGCGAACGCCTTTCCAACAGTGGTGCACAAATCGACATGGAGGTGGCCCAGTGTGGATCACATCCGTAAAGGAGCAGGTCACACTCAGACATATCCACGTGCACCCACAACCAATGTCGTCCAATACACGCAGCAGACGAACAACGCACAAGGCCACAAAATCTGTCCAAGAGCACATATGACCCAAGTCGAAAACATTTTAGCCCCCGAAAAGCACACAATTCAAAGGCACACCGCCACAAAGGGATAAGGGTACACAAAATCAGAGCTGCAGGGGCACCTCCCCCACAATTCAGCCCACATGCAGAGCATTCACAGAACATCAGCAATGATGGCAATGTGGTACAAAGTGCAACACCAACACCACAGGACAGAGGACACAACAGGTTCTGCTTGTGCGTAGTAACTGTCCACTCACATCTGGCATTGCCTGACACTGTGTGATGACAATGTACGGGTACTACCACTCATCCGTCATGCAGTCGAAAGTCACAGTGTCTGCCATCAAATAGCCAGCTCCACTAAAACAGTCACAATATACATTGGCATGCAGTCTGAATGTAAACATCTGCAATTTGTCAACATTCATGGGAAACTCTGTTAACCTGCATCTCCCCTTCACATTGCAGAGGAACAATCAACACCTACTGCAGAGCAGACCACACATCACATTAATGATGATGAAGAGCACAACCTGCACATATGTCAAGACACCCTCCAACGGCTAATGAATAGCCTCCGCACCGTATCCCCAGGAGCAGGCCAGGCCAGCTGCTTCGAGGTGACCCCACCACCTGCACAGACCACACAGCAGGAAACACACACCACCACGGCTGTCTTCCAGGACACCCACGAACAATACATGGAATTCCAATGCAGTGTGTTGGGTTGCCAGGTGGAGTTGGCTGATCAGCTGCGGGTGGGTTTTGAGCTCATGGCAGCCACACTCGATGCCATACGTGGGTGTCTGAGTCCCATCAGGGACCACGTACAGTCCCTAAAGGACACCCCCTGTCTGCACCATGTTCCACGACAATCCTTGACTGACCTCGCTGGGGCCATTAATCGGATACAAGAACTGTCCAGTCAGACAGGCACCAGCGATGACAGCACATAGTTGGCACAGATGCAGAGGACAACAATGGAGACCATGGAGCAGATGCAGGCTAGAAGTATGTCTGCCATGGCTGGGCATCAGCGAGATGTAGCTGGGATCTTCCATGCCCTGCAGTTCATCATCTTGCCATTGCTGCCACTGAGCCAGTCCCAGATAACTGCAGCGGGAACTTCGACACACACATCTCCAACCCCTGATGTGTCAGTGGCACACAGTGATGCAGCCCCATCACATTCGCACCCTGATGTGTCAGTGGCACACAGTGATGCAGCCCCATCACCTTCGCACCCTGATGTGTCAGTGGCACACAGTGATGCAGCTATTACACCGCCACACACAGCGGACACACCGGACACACTGGAAGAAGAAGTATCAGAGGAGTAAGATTTGGATGGTAATTACTGTGTGAGGAAGGAGGCAGCAGCATCCATCACTGCCATATGGCCTGTCCCTGCCTGGTTCTGCCCTATGCATCATGCCCTGGGACAACACCTTCCACTGACCTCCGGAACACTCTGCGACATTCACCCGGACCCCGACACAGACTGCCATATCTTCACTGCTGGACAATTACACAGCAATCCTGCTGCGGACTGCACTCCCCCTCTTCCAAATCCCTTTACAATCCCCAAAGGACTCTTGTTGGCTCACCACTGGGCTTCCATGTCATGTGGGCTTGGATCGCCATGTACAGCTCCAGCTCTGTCATTCACCAGAATGTGAATAAAACATTCTAAATCACACAGATGTGTCATGACTATGTTCACTCACGTATGGAAGTATGGCTGGATGTAGGGACAATGATTGCACATGAAGGTACACCCTGGTAAATTACATCAATGCGCATGTTTATCCCTGAGACACATGACCATTTGGATGACTGTGAAGGTGAGTACTAGCTGTGTTCCCATTGCACATTAACAACAATCTCACAACCCCCCAGCGTAGGCACACGTCCATGTATTGAATAGGGCTGTGTGTAGGAATGACCAAATCGGTTGCAGGCCAGAACTGGTGTCCCACATCACATGTGACAACAGAACTTCACGTCGCATACCCACTCACACACATCTGTGTGGACACATTATATATTTATAACATTGCTCCACATGGTCAGAGGTTGGACACCATACTCACATTGCTGAAGACACGTAAGTGCACAGGTCAGCCAGGAACAATCCCAAATTAACGTCTGGCTCAGAGAGGTGGAGCTGTCAAAAGGGACCCACCCCATTGTACATGCGTCAGTCAGTTCCTCCCTGTGTAGGGACAATGCTCATTGTGGCACAAGAGTGGTCAATCTAATCAAAACTCATCACAGTTAGAAACCGGTGGAGTTGCGTAGACTTTATTGGCATGTGCGTGTCAGTACGAACAAGGCAACAGCCACAACAGGCAGAGACATGCTTAAGACACTTACACGCAGCATGGGAAAATGTCAAGGTGCAGGAAATGGGGAGGCAAAAATGAAAACCAATCATCACGGATTGCAAAGGTCTCAGCCCACCTTGCCTTGCTGGATGAGTCATGTGTTGTTTGGCGTCTGCCCATTGCCCCGTGTGAGGGGGCACGACTCACAGCCCATGGGGTCTGCATAGTGCTCTGCCACCGGACTGCGCCAACTGTCTGCTCTGCTGACAGTGATCAGGTGAAAGGGTCCGTTCACATATTGTGCTACATTGCCATGTGTGTACTCTCCCCCCAGCAGTGTGTCCAAATTGGTAACATTGACAAACGACGCTGTGCTGCTCCGACAATGGAACTGCATCACCTTGCAGAGGTGTGTGTACACATGCGCAGTTCCACACACATGCATTCAGAGTCCAGACGAAGGCAGACATGTCCTCGGTTGTGGTGGGATATGTGAGCATTCCCCACGATGCAACAAGGTGTTGGGACCTGTGCTGTGGGTGACAATCCGATGTGGCTGCAGGAACGTAGTTACTCGTCCATGAATGCCAGCGCAGCTTCATGTGCAATGTGTTCCAATAGTACATTGTTGTTGGGTTCAAGGAACACCATGGTGAGCCAATCCATTAACAGGTCTGGGCAGATGTGTCAGTCCATGCCGTTTCCCCAATCCGCATCACAGCCCAATAGGGAAGCGCCTCGATGTGGTCACTGCACACGAGGAGTTGTGCAATCTCCCATGCGCAACTGCCACACATATGCCAAAGATCAGTGCATCCCATGCACGGCTATCCCGGTGACACTCCTTTTCGTGGGCCAACAGTGGGCGCACTGTCAGGTCATAATCCAATTCAGCTACCGTTGCGTTGGCTAGGCAGACCTCCATGGGCCACTCGAATGTGCATGATCGACAGTGGAACCAGGGCTGGACGCGAGTGACGTAGGCAAGACGGAAACTCAGACGGCAACTGATTTGCAACACTGCCATTGGCAGGGATCTCAACAGATGCAGCATTCGTGCACGGTACAGTTCCATGTGACTGGGGTTGTGCATGTGCCTGGGAATGCCTGCCATTGTGTTTGTTGGTCTCGTGGCACCGGCACTCCTCAGACCGGCCAAAGTGCAGTGGATAATATGCCACAGCTCTGGGCAATGCGGTGTATGTGCGTGCAATGTTTGGATGTATGGGTAGTTTTTAACCAATGTGTCAAGGGCATCCCTTGCAGGTGTAGGTCTTGCAGGGACAAGTGTATGTGGGATGTGGGCACGTTGATGTTTCATTAGCGCAGTTTGTGGTGTGGAAGTCGTTGGAGGCTGGTATGGTATCTCACGCAGGGTGTGCCAGCTGCATTCAGGACCAAGGTCAGGGGTTCAGTTGGCCTTCAGCCTTGTGTGTTGAGACAAAGGAGCTTTTATTCCTAATTTTAGTCTGACTACTGCTTGCTTTTCTTAAATGTGATGTGGACTTCGCGCTGACTTTGATGCCAGAGCTGTGATTTGGGGTGCACAGATATCGAGACACACGCAGCTGTTGGCATGTTTGCATGAGCCAACAGCCCAATTGGCCTTGTGCTCCTTGTTCAGACTCTCTCTTACTTTCTCTTTCTTTCTCTCTCTCTCTCTTTATCTCTCTCCCTGTCCTTTGATGAGTGCCTGACACACCTTCTTATCTTGGATATTGTCTTGCAGGCTGTGAGTCACAGATTGTCCAGGGATGCCCCGCCATGACTCTTCAAAATAGTTGTTTGGTGACAAATTAGAATGTGACATTTTGTTTGGTCTTTCAATGGTGAATGTATGAATCAGGATTTCAGTGCTCACATGTATTTTGATTGTTGCAATTGTGCGACATCAGGCAGGTGCTTTTGTTCATGTTTTCGTGCCATTGATGTACAGTGTGTAGGTCTGGAGGAGGTGGGAGGTGCCCGGGGTGGGGCCCGGGGGGGGGGGGGGGTTTGGTCCTGGGGGCCTTGGGTGTTGGGGCCCTCTTGGGTGTCTGGCACGCATGTTCAGTGGCTCCATGGCATCTGCTGTTCTTCAGGTATGGCTCTGGTCCGGGCTCTCTTTTGTGGTGCAGGCTGTCATCCGACTTTGCACCAGGTCAGAGCATGTTTTAGTTTCCTGCTGCTAACGCACCTTATCGCCTGTTTTATGTTCTTATTGCCGATCTGGCTGGTCGTTGAGAAGTGGTGTTGTCGCTGCTTTTTGCACGGGAATGCCTACTCTGCATCTCATTAGCGATAGTTGCGGGGGTCATCTGTGGCGATGTTTTTTGCGGCTGATATTGCGGATAAACTGGTGTTATGGGCTGTTAACAGCAGCTTGTGAATGGGGCAATACATTTATTGCAACTTTGCCTGCGATAAAAATCAGTTAACTCGGCGATAGCTCCTTGAGCATATGCCCCAATGAACCTTGCCATGCTACAAATCAGACAAGAATTACACAGTTGTGAGGCCACACAAGCAGCGAACTGCTGTGCAAATGTCCAATACAAAATTAGTTGGAGAGGTGAAACAAGTCCTCAGTAGCAGATACCTAACTAACAAAATACAGCTACTAATGTTGGTAAATTGCTACACTTTTTGGCAGTCATTTAAACTAGAACACCCGATGTTCACTTGCAGACATTTAATGAAGATTCAACAGCTAAAAATTAAATTTTTTACCAGTTCCCTCAATCCAGCAGGTCCCATGAGCACTAAATTCTCATAAACGTCTTGCGTACAGCCGGCGAGTTGCTGTCCACAATCAAGGGGATATTCTCAAGAACGTGTAATAACCATCGCAAAAGTTACTTAACGCAACCTCCAACATCGCAGTCTATCGCAGGAAAATTATCCTGTGTTAACGAAGCATTCTCAACACGGCGGCACCATGCGATATTCCCCAGATAACGTGTCAACTGACCGCGTTAAAATCAACACAACTCTACAAAAATGCGAAACACGAATGCAAAAAAAGCTGTGATGAGGCCAATCGCGATACAAAAATCAGCAAAAACCAGCTACAGGCCTGCAATTCACACACGTCAGGCGGGAAAAATCACCTTAAATGTAGAAAAAAAACTGACAAACAAATGCCAAACAACAGCCAAGCACAATGGATGTTGCCGGAGCAAGTACGGAGGAGAACCAGAACCACACATGTCCTCCGGAGGATCTGCCTGGGACCTCGGGGTCAGGGAAAGGCAAGGAGAAGAAGAGTAGGAAGAAGCGCTTCAGTCCGCAGGAAAACAGGATCCTGATAACGGAGGTGGTGGAACACCATCAACAACGGTTCGTCACCTCCACTGTGTCATTGGCAACAAAAAATGGACTATGGCAGTCCATCGCGGACAAGGTGAATGCAGTCGGAGTGCTGAAGAGGACAATGGATGAGGTCAAGAGGTGCTGGAATGATGTCAAGCGCAAAACCAGGCTGAAAATCACCAACAACCGGAAGGCAGCAATTCAGACTGGAGGTGGGAGTCCTGCGCCACACGAGGAGCTGAACGACATGGAGGAAATGGTGTCCACAGTCAGTGGGGAGACGGTGGCTGAAGTCGGGGTACCGGACTCTGCTCAACAGGACCGGACACAACAGCAACAGGGTGAGTAACGACCAGGGACTGGGGGGACGGGGGGAGATGGGCACAATGGCACACATGCACAATTGAGCTGAACACATCTGCGGACAAACCATGCCCCAGACCCCAACTCCCACCAAGAGAACGATGTACCCAAGTATGCTACATGTCGACACTGTACAAGCACAGAAGTCAAAGGCACACCACATGAAAGGGATAAGGGGCAGCAAAACAGAGCAGGAGGGGCCACCCCCCAATGCAGCACACACACATAACATGCAGAGCACATCAACACTGACAACAAAGTGGCACAAACCGCAACATGTCCACAATAGAACACAGAACACAACTGGCAGCTACTGGGTGTAGACACTGGCCAATCACAAGTGGCATTGCAGGGAAATGTGAGTAGACAATGTACAACTTCCAACACACATCCGTGATGTTGTCGAAATGTCCACTGTCCCGCAGCAAATAGGCAGCTCCTCCAAAATAGCCATGATGTACACAGTCATGCAGTCTGTATGTGAACATGTGACAATCAACACCTCCTGCAGAGCAGCCCGAACCTCTCTTCTCTGATGACGAAGAGGACCACCACAGCTTCGACTCTGACACCCTCCAATAGTTCATTGACAGTCTCTGCAGCCCACCTTCAGGAGCCGGGCAGCCCAGCTGCAACTGGGACACCCCACCCCCTGCACAGACCACACAGCAGGCAGCACACACCACCACGGCTGCCTCCCATGACCCCCACAAAGAGCACATAGCCTTCCAACGGCGTGTGTTGGGATGCCAGGAGCAGCTGGACGAAAAGGTGCGGGTGGGCTTCAATTGCATGGCAGACAAACGAGATGCCAAACGTGGGTGTCTAAGTCCCATCAGGGACCATTCACAGTCCCTGACGGACACCCACAGTCCGCTCTACGCTCTCCAACAAACCATGGCTGACATCGCCAGAGTCGACTTTGAGACAAGAATGGCTGTCTAGTCAGAGTGGCTCCAGCGAGCTCGCCCGGGAGTTGGGACTCATGCGGAGGCTCATGGAGACCATGGAGCGGGCCAATGCGGAAAGAGCGGCTGCCACGGCTGCATACCAGCGAGAGGTAGCTGGGTTCCACAATGACCTCAAAACCATTCTCATGGCATTGCTGCCACAAGGCCTTGCGCCGATGCATGCTGCTACTACCACTACATCCACATCTCCGCCCCCTGAAGTGTCAGTGCCACACAGTGCGGCAGACATTCCACCTCTGGCCCCTGAGGTATCACTGCCACACAGTGCTGGAGAAAGGCCAGCACCACCCACACGTGAGGCACATGAGACAGCAGAGGACGAAGATGCGGATGAAAACACATTACTGGTATGGAGAAAACCGTAGCATTCATCTCCGCCATATGGCCGGTTTCAGCTTGGTTCTGCCCTCTGCATCATCACCTTCCACTGTCCCCCGATACACTCTGCGACACTCACCTTTTACCTCGCAATGGACTGCCTTATTCTGTTTGATCGCCAATGACACAGCTTTCAGACTGCGGACTGAAATCTTCCCCTCCCTTTGGACTTGTCATTCCCTGAAGGACTTTGGATGGCCCTCCACGGGCACACATTGTAAAGTGGGCTTTGCATGACCCTGTACTGCTCCAGATGCAACACTCCACTGAATGTGCTTTAAATATTCCGAAGCACACAGATGTGTTGTGTCTATGGTCTTTCAAATGTCGTAGTATGGACGAATGTAGGGTCAGAGAATTCCTCTTACGTCCATATGGCTCATGTCGTTGGACTTGGGTCACAGGGTGACACATTGCTGAATGTTGTAAGGGTGGCGCCGACGCAAAAACAGCGACACACGCATTTGTTACTTCCTTGTCCAGCCCGGGACGGAACAACGTCTAGAGCCCCGGGGTCATTGTTCAAACCCTGACGCTGGACTGGCATACGCCGGGCCAGCCCACTCCGCTTACACTTACAGGGGGGATGACAACGCTACATATCCCAGGTCTTCCCTGTAGGGATCTGCTGCTCACAGGTCTAGTTGTCAGCATGCCACAGCCACTCCCTCACGGCTGGTGTACACCCACACCACACCCATCCAGCACAAGTGTCACACCACATGTGTATTCCTTTCTGTTCTGTGTTTATTTTAATAAACTTTCATTTGTTGCTTCAAAGGTGAATGTGTGATGCTCATTTTTGTGACGATACATGCATGTCACCAGATGTGACTGTGCGACATCAGGCAGATAATTTGGTACATGATTCAGTGTAGTTGATGTGGCATGTCTTTGGTCGGGGTGGGTACCGGCGAGGGGGGTCCTGGGGGTGGTGGCGGTGGGTTTTGTTTCCCTATCGGGCTCTGGGCTGCATGTTCTTCATGTTTGGCTCTGGGCTAGGCTTTCTTTTCTGGTGCAGGTTGTAGTCCGACTTTGCACCAGGTCGAAGCAGGTGTTAGTTTCCTGGTGCTAACGCGCCTTATCACATGTTTTGTGATTTTATCACAGATCTGGCTGGTCGCTGAGAATGTTGCGGTGTGGTGTTGTCACGGCTTTTTGCACGGGAACGCCTACTCTGCATCTCATTAGCGATAGTTGCCGGGGTCATCTGTGGCGATGTTTTTTGCGGCTGCTATCGCCGGAAAACCAGCTTATGAATGGGGCGATAGATTTATCGCGACTTTGGCTGCGATAAAGTGCCGTTAACTCGGCGATAGCTCCTTGAGAATATGCCCCTCAATTTCTTAACACTAAAAAAAGCTGCATGTTTAATTAATCCACTCAGGCGTGTGGTCACCGAGCATGGTTGGCTCCTGGTGATTCTCCCTAGGTAGTACTTTCGTGGGTAGTAGCATAAAAGTTTAGGGTGGGTTTTAATAAATATGTTACATTTTTTTCAAGGTATCAACAATGCCAGAAACATAGAAAACATTTGTTATGGCACGCACCAGTGTATGAATCAGTGCATTGTCGCTCACGACAGACATCCCTATGTGTTGATAACTGTTAGAATCCGGATTCTCTGGTTGGCACAGGTAGGTACTTGTGACAAGCAGGGAACCTTTCCTCTAGTCAGGGTAAGGGGTTACACTACTAAAACAACCCCTTGCTCACCCTCTAGGTAGCTTGGCGTGAGCAGACAAGGCTTATCTCAGAGCGTTATAGGTTAAGCATTTGTGAACACAAACAGTAACCAAGTGACAACACTACAAATGGACACCACACAGGTATTTATATTAAAAATAAGGATTCTTTATATAGGATTATCACAAGACCATTAAACGATTAAAAATACACAATACGGTTGCTTAGTTGGTAGAAGATTGCTTAGTTTCTCTTAAGTTCTTAAATGCGACACTTTAAGTCAATGTACCTTAGATGCGGCATGCAGGTCAACGAAAGTGTTGCAGCGATGCAGATGCGTTGAAGTTCTTGGTGCAAAAGAAATAAAGACGGGATCTTCCAGATACGTTACGCTTCTCCGATGTTGCGATAAGGCTCGACTCGATGCGTCAGCTACAGCGGCGTCACCCTTGACGAGATGCGACGGCAGCGGCCTTGGCAGCGGCACTCTTCTCCGACGTTGCGAGACGCTTCCGCTCGATGCGATGCTGCAGCGGCGACACTCTCTGCGAGATGCGACGGCAACAGCTCTGACGGCGGCACGCTTCTCCGTGGATGCGAGGTGCTTTTCTGGATGCGGTGCAATGCGACAACTACGATGGCTGCAATGGCGACACGCTTCCTTCTCGATGCGAGACTCTTCTCTCGATGCGGTGCAATGCGACAGCTACGATGGCTGCAATGGCGACACGCTTCTTCGGCGTTGCGAGGCACTTCCGGATGATGTGAGACGCTTCCGCTCGATGCGATGCTGCAGCGGCGACACTCTCTGCGAGATGCGACGGCAACAGCTCCGACGGCTGCACGCTTCTCCTCCTTGCGTCGCGCTTCCAGCTCCTTGCGACACGCATTCCCTCAGAAGGCCCAACAACAGCAGCAGGCACTTCCAAAAGACTTTGGGGAGCTGGGGGTGAAGTCCACTGGTCTTGGGACTTCGTTCAGGGGGCAAGCTCAGTTTAAGCCCTTGGAGATCTTTTCAAAGGACAAGTTGAAGCAAAGTCTTTAGTAGTCTTTCTCCTCTCATTCAGCAGCAAGCCAACCACTGCAGGCCAATCCCCCAGGTCAGGGACAGTACTCGTCCTACAGCTTTCCCAGTTCCTTCTCCTCTGGCAGAGGTTCTTCTTGTTTCAGCAGGATCTAATTTCTTGGGAGCAGGGTCCCAATACTTATACCCCTAATTCCTTTGTTCCTCTGGGGTAGAGGGGCCTTTGCCCAGTCCAAACCAGTTCTTGAGCACTTTGTTGACATGACTCTGCCTTTCTATTCAGGGTGCAGGGCAGAGACATCAGCCGCTCCCCAGGAGGCGGAGCCAGCATTGTGGTAGCAGAGCAAACCCCTATTCAGAGCCCAGGTGCACTCCTCCCACCCATCTGACTGCCAATCTTCCTATTCACCACCAGGATACCTAGCCCTGCCCCTCTGGGTTTCCCCAGCCCTGTCACTCACACAAACCAGACAGGCAGATACACATCATAGCAGAGGCGGGCTGAAATGGTCAAGCAAGCAAATACCAACTTTCTAAAAGTGGTATTTGCAAACACAGAATATTAAAATAAACTTTACTAAAATATGTATTTTATTATTCTGAGTTCAGGCATACTAAACTCGAATTTCTACCATGTTCCCTGGGTCTGTTAGGATCATAGAATGTAACAATTCTAGCAGCCCATTCTGGCCTATGGAGAACAGGTAGCCTTACAATAGTGAAAAACGAAAATGGCTGTAATTCACTATTAGGACATGCCACACACATCAGGGCTTGGCCTACCTTATGCTTACAATGCACCCTGCCCTTGGGCCTACCATAGGGGTGACTAATATGAAGTTAAGGGAAGGTTTAGGGACTGGGAAGTGTGTGCACTTACCCAGTCAGCATGACAGTACCAGACTGCACGCAGGTTCTGCAATGGCAGCCCTTAGATACATTTTACCATGCCGCTTCTGTGGGTGGCACAACCTGTGCTGCAGCCCACCAGCAGCATTTGTATTTACAAGCCCTGGGCACTTCTGGTGCACTTTACTGGGGTCTGACAGTAAACCAAATAAGCCAATCATGGAATCCAACCAACATATACATTTTACATAGGGAGAGCATATGCACTTTAGCACTGAACAGCAGTGGTAAAGTGCCCAGAGTCATAGAATAGCCAACAACAGGTCAGAAAAAGTACAGGTGGAAGGCGAAAAGTCTAGGGACCATCCGGCCAAAAGGGCCAGGTCCAACAATAACATGCTTCCAAGTTTTTGGTTCCATTATCCATTGCCTGTTATGTAATTTTCTTAATTTCTATTGTTTTCCCTATTGCTCTGTTGTGACTCAGATGGTGGGTTTTGTCTTGGCATCTGGGCAATATCCACCCTGCTCACATGCTCTAACTGGAGCCAAGTTAATGATGCTGTTTTTTTCCTGCTGGACCAGCTGCCACATCTGGATGCCAGGCAACATGTTTTCAGTAAATCCTGCTGTAGTGGGGCATGTTCCCCAGTCAGTGTTGCCAAGTGCAGTTTCAGCAGCTTTTTGGTTTGTGGCCCACCTGAGCTTTCTCAGCCTTTTCTCCATCTTAGACTTGTTTTTCAAGTGCTGCTCTTTCTGCTACACTCATGTAGTGGTGCAGTGCTAGACTTGGTGGGTCATCAAGTTATTATTTGCATTCTGGTGTCCCCTATGGCTTCCTTTGTGGTTGCTTTTTTGTCTCTGTCCATGGCACCTTTTCAGTGCCATCTGGGTCACTTGTTATTGTGATCTGAGGGTCCTCATTCCTTGTGATTGCTCTTTGTGTGTCCTGTATGGCAGTGGATTTTCTCTGGGGTTCTGCAAGCCCTTGTAAGGCCTAGGGTTGTCATCCTCCACTATTGGGGTTTCTTTATCGTTGCTTGGCTCCTGAGCCGTGATTTTTTGGGATTACGACATCTCTTCTGCTCTGGAGCATGTTGGGGGTTCCTTGAGTCATCTAACTGGTTCCCTCCATGGTAGTTGCACCGCTCTTGGTTTTTTCTGTTATCTCCATGCAATTTTGGGATTTTGGTTAGCTCTAGCAGTGTTGTCTTTGTACCCAATCTGCCTTTCCAGGCTCACGTTCTTACCAGTTCTGGGTACTGCTGTGTAGCCTGTCTGTTGCTCCACATATCTTTACCATGGATCACCTTTTCATAGCTGTGTCATTGGCTTGGAGGCAATGTTCTATATGTCTCTTACCATTCCTAGATTCCCCCAGCTGGTTAGTCCTTTATCCTGGCCAGGTGTCCTTACGACGCTTCTACTCCCAGTAGATTCTCTTTCAGGTAATTAGTCTTGATCCCTCTTATGGAGGCATCATTCATACACTTTTCTATGGTCATCAGAGGTCACTTTGTGTTTCTCTGCTTTTGACCTGTAGCAGTTACCTTGAGTCAGTGGGTTTGAATGATCTTTTCATTAAGATTTCTTGTCTTCAATTTGGAAGATCGAGCTATTGTTTTTGGATGTGCAACTGGAGTTTGGGCAGCTTCGTGGGTGGTGTCACAAGGTTTGCTTTTGTGATGGATTGAATTACCATGGCTTGGGCATCATCTTAAAGTGTTATTTTTTTCTTCAACTGGCCGTTTCGGGGTCATGATGGACTGTTTTTTTGTTTTCCAGCAGTCTATTTCCTTGCATGCATGTCCTGCTGTGGTTCTTGGAATCCTTGGTGCATGTTCACATATCCAAGGACTGCAGCAAGGGAGATAAACAAGGTAGTAATGTCCTGAGTAAGTATCAGTAATCTCTATTACTCCAAGTCGCTTTCTCGCCATAGTCCACTTTAGTGACATTCCTTCCCATCCTGGGGCTTCCTCTGCAGCACATTCAGGTCTTTAAGTGGGAAAAAAACTAGGGGTGCTCTAAAAGGGGCAGGGCAAACCTCTGAAAGGGGTGTGGCCTATCCAAGTAGGGGTGTGATCTAAATCAAGATAACTAGCATTGTGTGCTTAAGAAAATCCCCTCTAATTATCCTACCTTCGGAAAACACTCACTTCTTTATTTTTTTATTTATCTTTATACAAGAAAAGCATTCGCAACATAATTTACAGGGTTAGCAAATGTTGAGTAGGTGCTGATTATACATCGGTGTTATATCGCTAACCCCACATGTAATTATTTTGAGACTAGAAAGAGGCAAGGAGGAAAGGAGAGAAAAGTAAGTGGTGAAAAAAGAGGTAGGGACAGGCACTGAGGGAGAGAGAGACAACCCTGTACATTACATCTGACATAATGTAATTTGTTTGAGCACACACTCACTTTAAAGGATTTCCCTTCCTCCTGCAACGCATCTCACCTAGCATGACGTCTCCACTTCTCAGTAGTGAGCAAAATGAGCATGCGCACATCAATGTGCATGCTCTCACTGCAGTCCAATTAAAAGAAAAAAAGAAAACGGACTACCTTTGCGAGGCCTGAAAATAGAGCCTGATAGAGACCCATTTCGAGGCCCCCTGAAAATAACTGCCAGTGCTCAGACCCAGGCCACTTAAAGCCCTGCATCCATCCATCCTAAGCACTGCGCCATCGAACCATCTTTCAATCCATCCATACATTCCTACCTACATACATACATACATCTGTCCCTACACCTATCCTAAGCATCTAGCAGCCCACCGCCTACCCTAAAGTACTGGTCCATTCATCCATTCATCCTTCCACCCATCCATCCATCCATTCATCCACCCATCCATTCATCCAGCAATCCATTCATTTATTCATTCATTCATCCATACATACATACATACATACATACATACATACATACATACATACATACATACATACATACATACATGTGTCCCTGGACCTATCCAAAGTATCTATCAGCCCACCCGCCTATCCTAAGCACTGTGCCATCCATCCATCCATACGCCCATACATCCATACATACATCTGTCCCAGAACCTATCCTAAGCATCTATCAGCCCACCCGCCTATCCTAATTACTGGTCCATGCATCCATTCATCCTTACATCCATCCATACATCCATCTAGCTAGCCATTCATCCACCTGGCCATCCATCCACTCACTGTTTATTCACCTATCCGTCCTTCTTTCCATGCACCCTCAGCCCCGATCCTAAACACCCCGTATTATACTCATCCACCCAGCCTCTTAATGAGCTGAAAAGGCTGGTGATAACCATTGACAGGCAGATGTTTTTGATAAAGAACAAGAAAGCTTTCCGTTGCTCTTTGTGGACCATAGTTCACCACCCTTCTCTGGTGGTGTTTTAAACAAAGGTTGATCCAGCGAAAGAAATGTAAACCAGCTTTTCAGTGTAAGACGCTAATTCAGAAACATAACCATTTGTCCATTTCTATATAGGAACACGGCTTTAAATTGGCAGTGACTGACAGATACTGAATACCTGTAGTTCTTACATTTGAGAGAGTATACGAAACAGCTAATTTGGGGTGGTGAGAACCTGCCCTTCTATATGTCCATGTGAAGCACAGTATAGGAACGAAAGGTAATTCCAACACTATTATCTTCATATTAAAGAGGGGGTGTGAGAACTAAGTGAGCCAGGCAAAGCGTGTGGTTTCGTAGCACTGAAACAAGACACAGTGAAAGGTCAGAGCAGGGTTGTGCTGGAGTTGGCTGCCTGTGGTCGTCTCCAAAGGCGCAACTAGAGTCAAATTTCGGTTAAGGCTAATTCTTTCAGCAATAGGCAGAGTGGGGATGCAGGGGCTCTAAAAAGGGGTGAAAAACAACAGAGCCTCATTTACAAGCAAATGGTCTTTTAAAGACCTGTGAAGTACTCGGGTGCGGCTGTGTGTGTGCGCCCGGGAAGCTGTCTCAGCCCGGGGCAATGGGCGTTGTGCGCCTGGTCGTCTCTCTCCTAATCATCCCATGATGATGTTGCTCCTGCGCTGCAAAAAGAGAAGAGAAAACCTGAGAGAAAATGGGTCTCTTTAAAGGATTTCCCTTTCCCTACAACGCGGTTCACCTGGCATGACGTCTCCACTTCTCAGTAGTGAGCGATGTGCATGCGCTCACTGAAGTCGAATTCAAAAAAAAGAAAACGGACTAGCTTTGCGAGGCCCGAAAATAGAGCCAGATAGAGACCCATTTCGAGGCCCCCTGAAAATAACTGCCGGTACTCAGACCCGGACAGACCCGGCCCACTTAAAGCCCTGGGCACATTCCCTCGGACTCTGCTGTGATTTGAAGTTGGTGGGTGCTTGGTATGTGAGTGACAGGGCTTTGGGTGAGGGGCTGTCTTTTGGTTAGCAGCAGGGGGGCAACAGCATAGTAAAACATGAAAGGCTACCCACTGCTACACTTATGGAATATATTGCTGTCTCAGGATAGGACCCATCTCATGTATATCATGACAGTGATGAGGAAGACTAGGACTTGGTATAAATTAGATTACAAGCAAGTAAGTGGGACAATATCAGGCTGGAGTTCTGCTGTTAGAGTTTTGTAACAGAAATACAATAAGAATTGTGTTCATTAACAAACAGACGTGCTTCACCCTGAGTGGGACGAATATGCCCAGACGTGGGTCCTGTTCTCTTCATGCCAATGGAATGGCATGGTGAGCAAAAAAAATGATGGATATAGGCCCAGATCTCTGTACTGGGGTGAATGTATGACACTGTTCTGCATTCTGTCCATCAACTGTTCTTTTTGCATCTACTTCACACTACTGGCAGCAGGTTTGCTGTGAACATTTAAAAAAACAAAAAGGAGTACTAGTTTAAGAAATGGGGTTACTGGTTGGGGAGGGGAATGAAACCCTTCTCAAGCAACAACAATTCTTCTCAGGGTGAAGTCACAAGTAAACCCTAAATTAACCTGCGCTCTACCCTTGGGTAGGTCGGGCACAGAGCTGTCAAGCTTTACTTAGACGCAATGTGTAAATATTTGTGCAACACTTCAAACAGTAACACACTGAAAACACTCCACAAAAGAAGCCCACAAAAGAGCTGGAAAAATAGAGTAATTTTCAGTCAATGAAAGAAAAAAAGACAACAAAATTCCATTAAGTAAAACCCGAGATATTGAATTTCAAAGTATTTAAAGAAAATAGCGCCGAAAGGAGCAAAGTGCAAATGGTGAATATCTGTTGTGTTGGACCAGGACAATATCACAAGTTCAGACTGTCCATGATGGTCCGCGGGCCAGTTACAGGGACCCAGTTAGGCCAGAAGGAACATAGTATCTTAAGTCCTGGGTTGCTGAGCATTTCATAGATCTGCATCGAATGAGTTGCGTTGGTTCGGAGATTTGGCGAGGCTGCAGTGCAAGATCCTGTTGCTTCAATGTCAAGGAACCCATTGACCGGGCTTGTGATGCGAAGTCCAGCATCGAGGATGCGCCACACAGTCCAGACAATATGCCGGTTTCAAAGAGCTGCGAGGCTACGGTGTGGTATTGTCATCGAGGCTGCTGCCAGTGAGACATGCAAGGGCCTGTGTTGGAGATGCATCCAGAGGAGGAAGACAAAAAGTTGGGGGAAGACCTTCCTTAAGCTGTCTGGGATGCCAGCACCTGTGCAGTTTTATCTGTCTTGTTTATTCTTTCCTCTGTGTGGTTTGGTGGATGTGGTAGATCTCAATTGCAAACATTGACTGCCACCTATAAATGACGTGTGCTATTAGTGAATATTACCTTTTCAAGGACATGGTTTTGCTGGCTGCTTTATTCTCATTCTTCCCTGCTCCAAAATTATATTGGAGCATGAACTTTACTATCTTTACTTACTTATTCTCTCCTGGATTATTGTGTTCTGAATCTGTTCTGAATCTGCATTTGTACTCATACTCATACTTTTCTGTTTTATTCCCTGTTCTCAACGCTTATGTTTTTGATGTTGGTTTACTTTGTACAGCCCTCACGTTAGAGATACATATCCATTGTATTTGAGAGGAGGGTGCTAGGGAATTCGTTTGAACCTCTGCTTATTTTTTCTAACACTAGAATGTATCTGTATTTTTGCTTATACTTTGTGTCTTTATTGACTGTGTTCATCTCTTATGTTGTTGATGTTGGACTGTTTTGTACGGTGGCCTGAAGCCCCTGGGTCAAGTGTGTGCTATAGAAACTGAATAGACAAATAAACATTCATAAACATATGCATACCTAAAAAAAATGATAGTTCAAGCTTCGAAATGAACCTGGTTATGAACCCCTTATTCTATGTGCTGACTCCATTTAAACAGTGTTTGTCCCACGGGGTGTGTTTCCCTCCTGCTTGAGTGCCCTTGACACAGTACCCCATATCTGAGGTATGGATAATAGCTATATTGGATAAAGAAAATAACTAGCTGTGAGATGTTTTCTGATTGCTTGCAAACGTAGCTCTTTGCTACCTGTAGTAAAGTTATTTCTTTCAAGCACCCCACAACTGTTCTCACCTATTCTGGCGTTATGAATGTAAATGTAGGGATTTTGATCACATACTAATTGTCGGCTCCACCCACAGTTCTTCTGAGACTGGAAGAGATGGAAATAGCCGAAAACCAGTGGATGCCCTGTGTCATTACAGGGACTGTGCTGGAGAGGAGGGGGTCTGATTTGAGTGACTATAGTGGAATGCGACCCAGAATAGTGCCAGTAGCTGGAAATAATGCCTGCATTCCGCCCACGCATGGCCCAACCTGCTCAGCTGAGATGAAACTGTAAACAGTAAGTTATAGCAGAAGGTGGTGCTCGGTGGCTGCAGGTCTATATAACCAATGTACAGTATAACAATAACTTACTAGCCACCACAGTAAGGGGCAGACGCTCTCGGATGCTCTCCCACCATTTTACCCCCCCCCCCCCCGCCATTTGCATATTTGCTGCATGGCAGAGGTTCCAACAGCTCAGAGCATCGCTTCCTTGCCACAAGGCCAGCAAAAAAGAAAATAGAGGTTTTCAATGACAATTTGACTGACTGTGGCAGTAGGATAGAAAAAGCCCCATTAATTTGACTACATTCAATTAGTATGATTGAGAAAGCCCCAGTAATGTCACTGCATTCAATTAGTTTTAATAAGTAACCTGCCTTATTTCTACTAGTATTTCTGGAGAAAATCTTCCTTAGTCAGCAATTAGGAATATATAAATACAGGTTTTGGAAAGAAAAATGAATGGAGAGGGAGGAAACACGCTGTAGGTACAGTATAACTCTTAATATTATGGAAATGACGTTTTTAACTAGGCAGGTATGAACCTCATCCTCAAAGCTGCTATGAAAGGTGACAACAAGAAGAACGCCAATTCAAATTAAAGAGGACACATACCAGGGCCAGAGCCTGCCTTGCAGTATTTGTTTTCTATAGTGACGTCAAGAGGTTGGGCAGTGGTACTGGAACAATTTTCAGAGTGAGGGTGCTGTCATCAATATGACACCACCCTAGTGATAGGGATTGTGAAAAATCCAAATGAAATGTAAAGAAAAAGTGTTGCAAATAAGTCACATCCCTACAGCAGGAGAGCAGTAAGGATGTAGCATGTAGCTTTACCACACTTTGTTGCAAGTATATAACTAAAGTATGGTGTGGTAGCGAAATATCATTTACAGACAGCACATTTTTGCATTGAACTGTCCACTAAATTTGCAGACATGCAGTTTTACTTGTGAAAGTATGCAGCACACAAACGATAATGTGTTAAAAACGAATTTGCGCAAATTGTTATTATTTGCCATTCACTGAGGGGGGGGCAACACAAACTAGGATCCACATCCCTCAGTATTTATTCTACTATCTGCAATGGGAGAGACTGGAGCCCAGGACCACGTTTTTTGTTCTTAGTATGGCCAATACCACGTCTGCTTGTCATTAACAGCAAGTACAGCACTGTTTCTGGTTGTTGTGACTTGATAACAGTCTGTTGTGTGCACCCTATTGCTAACGTTGTACTGAATTTAGCATGTGAAAAATGTTTTCTTCCCCAAACCTATTTAACGAACACTGAGGAACTGAAATACAACCGAGAGATCGCATTCAGTTTGCAATACATTTTAGAGTTTTTATGAAAGCTTAGTAGTCGTCACACATTGCAAGGCTATCACAAGAATTTTTGGATAAAGTGGAAAAATACTTTATCACCTGGCAAACGTGCACATTTCACAATGGGACCTCTGTCACTCTCTCTCAAATCTTCTATTCACATCTATCATCTCCCCCACTACCCAAGACCCAAGACACCCAGCTGACCACAAGGAGCGTAAGGTACCTTCAGGAAGTCCTGGCGAGGAGTCTGAAGAGTCCAGTTAAATATGAGGTTCTGTACAGAATCTTTAGGACACCATCCTACCCCGGGTTCAGGCTGACATCTTCTTTAAAGGTAATTGACAGCAGTGAAGACGGAAATATTTTTCCTAATGAGCAAGCCCACTGACCTAGTCAGTGAAACTGCTCTCTTCCAGCCCACCCGTGCCTCATCCCTGGTGGTCCAATGGGAGAGCGTTCTGCTCTTCTGCCCTCTGTCTTTCTTCTCTGCCTTTTTTTCCTTTACCTTTTCTCCTTCCATGTGCCTTTTTTCTGTTATTGCCTGTTTTCCTGTTTTTCTTTTTTTACCTGTTTTATTTTTCTATGCCCCTTTTTCTTATCCCCTGTGCCTTCTTCAGCCTTTTCCCACTGCTGCTGCCCCAGCAGCCCCTTCCCCCCACCATTGCGCCGTTCCCGTTTCTTGCTTCCTGCCTCGCAGCTGACCCACCCTCCCCTCTCACCCTACTTAATGGCGGCTGCTGTGCAGCCGCGCCGCTGGCACACCAAAGGCAAGCCCATCTGCACCTGTCTGCACCCCGACCGCTCCCAGCACCAGGAACCCTGCTTCCTGAACCGCCTCTGCTACGACTCCAGCAGCTTCCACGATCTCAACCCCGGACTCAACAACAACTGCCAGCTCTTGACACCGAGTAACACCCACAGCCCTCTCTCCTGCCTTCACTGCTGCTGCACCTTCACCCACCTCCGCACCTCAGCTCCATCACCCAACCAACCGACCATCACTGCACCAAAACTACTCAACTGCATCCTCCTCAACATACGATCCATCTGCAAACACGCCACGGAGATCTGGGACTTCCTCGACGCTACCTCACCTGACGTTGCCTTCCTTATGGAAACCTGGATGAATGCCAGCTCAGCACCAGACATCGTCATTGCCGTCCCCGATGGTTACAATATTGTCCACAAGGACTGCCTTAACCGGCCAGGAGGAGGCATCTCCATTATCCACAAAAGCACCCTCCGCCTGACCACCCACAAAGACGACCCCACAACCCGCATGGAGCACCTGCACTTCCAATCCAGACTAACCCAAAAACCACCCTCCGTGGCACCCTCATCTACAGAACACCTAGCTCCCGCTCTACGCCAAACCACCAACTGCTCCCTCGAGACCACCTCCTTTCCCGACGACTTGAAACTCGCCGAAATCAACCCACTCCTGAAGAAACCCTCTGCGAATCCGACAGACCTTAAAAACTTCAGGCCCATCTCTCTGCTTCCCTTCACAGCCAAAGTCATTGAAAAAGCCGTCAACAACCAACTAGCTGACTTCATCAAAATAAACAACATCCTGGAGATCTCCCAATCTGGTTTCTGAAGCAAACACAGCACCAAGACCGCCCTCCTCTCTGCCACCGATGACATCCGCTTCCTCCTTGACCAGGGCGAAACTACAACCGTCATCCTGCTAGACCTCTCAGCAGCATTCAACACCGTCTCCCACCGCACCCTAACCTCTAGAGTCCACAACGCTGGCATCCGCGACAAGGTCCTCTACTGGATCCGATCCTTCCTCACAGGCAGAACACAAGAGGTCAGATTTCCGCCATACATCTCAGAACCTACAGAGACCAATTGTGGAGTGCCCCAGGGCTCCTCTTTCAGCCCCACCCTCTTCAACGTCTACATGGCCCCCCTCGCAAACATCATCAGGAACCATAGACTCAACATTGTCTCTTATGCCAATGACACACAGCTGATCATCTCCCTCACCAGCGAACACAACATCACCAGGCACAACTTCCAAGAAGGGATAAAAGCCATCGCTACCTGGAGGCAGTACAGCTGCCTTAAGCTCAACTCAGACAAGACAGAAGTCCTCATCCTGGGATCCAACCCCTCTGCCTGGAACGATACCTGGTGGCCCTCTGTTCTATGAACTCCCCCCACCCCAACAGACCACACACGAAACCTTTGCATCATACTAGATGCATCACTCACTATGGACCACCAGATCAACTCAGTATCCTCGGCCTGTTTCAATACCTTCCACCTGCTGCAAAAGACTCTCAGATGGATCCCCACCGAGTCCAGAAAGACTGTCACTCAAGCACTTATCAGCAGCAGACTTGACTATGGCAACACACTCTATGGCGGCTTTACCCAGAAAAACCACTGCAAGGTCCAGAATGTCCAGAACGCCACAGCCAGACTGGTTCTCGACCTCCCCCGGCACAGCCACATCACTCAACAACTCCACTGGCACACGGCAGACAGAAGAATAACCTTTAAAGTTCTCACCCATGCTTACAAGGCCTTCCATAACACCATACCAGCATACCTGAACAGCCACCTCTCCTTCCAAGCACCCAAAAGTCACCTCCGCTCTGCCCAGCTCGCCCTGGCCACTGTCCCACAGATACACAAGACCAAAATAGGAGGAAAGTCATTCTCCTTCCTCACTGCCAAGACCTGGAACACCCTACCCCTCCACCTCAGACTATCTCCCACGCTACCCCACTTCACAAAGGACCTCAAGACCTGGCTCTTCGAATGACCCCAGCATTTAGACAGATCTGCTCCCCACCTCCCCCAGCACCTTGAGACCCTCATGGGTGAGTAGTTGCGCTTTACCAACTCTTGATTGAATAATTGATTGTTAGAATATTGAGGGGCTTAGAAGGGTGGAATTTCAAGCAGGTTTGGGAGTTTGAACTCATCACTGCCTGTAACCATGGAAGAAGCGGTGTCAAAGAGAGGGTAATGAGGTTTAGAGCCTGGCACTGTCTGACCAGACTCTTCCATCCCACAAAAACATTTACCAAAGGCTTCTTGGACTGCCACTGACGTTCTGGGGAGGTTTCCAAACCCCTGATGGGTGTTGACTGTACTGAACATCCACATGCGGCCGGAAACTCTGCCGCTGTTTCAGAATGGTGACTGGTTCCCTGCTCTAGGGTCTCAGCCCCTTCTGTCATCCCTCTCCTCAGAAGGCCCCTCCCAGGCTTCATGTCTTGATTTGAAGAGGACAGTTACATTCCTCAGCTGACATCAGTCCTGAATACATCGGTTCAAGTTCCGGTGTTGTGTAATATCTGGTATCCCCACGGTATCGTGTATCCCCTGCACTTCGGGACTTTTCGGAAACGAAACTCAGCCCGGGCAGGTTCAGACAGAAGCAGCTGATCACTGCTCGGGCTGAGTTAGGGGATACAGGGGATACACGATTGAACAGCATGTCAAACTCGGCTCAGGCGATAAATCACCTGAAACTTTTGCACGAAGAGAGACAAACGGAAATAAATGGAGCAAATGAATCGTAATGGAAATAGCAATTAAGTGAATAAACATTGTGAAAGCAAATAAACTATTGCTGAAGGATATCGAATCGTAACGAAATAACATGAGGGGAAGAGAATATATACAACAGGGGTTTCAAATAAGGGGAAAAATAAAATCAAAACGAGCGAAAGATTAAAGGGTAAAGGTAAAAAAAAGGCAATGAAAAAGGCAAAGTATTAAAATGGGGAAAGAGTTTTGATTTTCTTATAATGAATATGTTACAAGGTGTTAATGACAAACATATAACTTGCACAATAAGTTGAATAACAGTGCATGTTTAGTTTGACTCATATAACATACCATGTCATTTTACCAGCTGCCCTATCTTTTTGTGCCCATGCTAATTAAACAAGCATTGGCAACGCAATCTGTCTCCTACTTTTGTGAAAGTTAGAGCATATTGGCGATGTAAATGACAATGTTTTTTACTTATTTTCTAGGTCGTGCCTGGGCAGCGCAGGCGCTACTCTGTGGCATGATGTATTGAAGCATGGAATAGAAGCCCCGTACACTCTCCTCTCATATTTGCCATTGGCTTGGGTCATTGTCCTTCGTAAATGCTGGCTTCTGATTCGTTAATAGGCTAGTAAGTTCTCCCTTAGTACCGCCTTGTCTTCATTTGTAACCTCCCATGAGGACTGGCTCTTTTACTTCAGTTGTTACACGGTACGTCTTTTTTAGTCTGTAAGCACTATTTTCTTTATTGAGTTTCTTCTACTGCAGGCACAACATGCTTTCCTGCAACATTCAGTGCGCCATGCGTGCTTTCACTTTCCGAGCAGCCTGGGATAACGGCGGCCGCTTCTTTGAATAGGTCTCGCATTTACAAGAGTTTGAACTATTGGCATTGTAAATGACAATGCCTTTTATTTATGTGTTGATTAGCAAAACAGATAAATAAAAGTCATTGTCATTTACAATCCCAATAGCTTAAACTCTGGCAAATGCGACACCTATTGCATTGCAAATGCTTGTAATACATGGCTCCTGGTGCACACTGGTGGGACACATTCTGTTGTTTGTTTCTCACATTGCTGGTTTTCGTACGCAGATACTGGTGCACGCTCGTGTCTCAGGCTACACAGCACACATTCTGGAACTAGTTCCCTTACTGCCTTTGTTCGTACACGGATCCTGGTGCATGCTGGGGGCTCACGGCATACATTCTGGTGCCAGCTTCTTACGTGGTAGGTTTTTGTACATGAATTCTGGTTCACGCTCATGTCACTCACTGCACAACACACCCTAATGCTGGTTTTCCACATAGCAGGGCAGGTTTTCCTACACAAATGCTGGTGCGTGCTTGTGTCGCATGCTGCACAGCACACTCTAATGCTACTTTTCCACATGTCTGTTTTTTATGCACAGATTCTGGTGCACGCTCATGTCTCATGCTGCACAGTACACACTAATGCTGGTTTTCCACAGGGGTATTTTTCATGCACTTATCCTGGTGCACGCTCGTGTCTCACATAGCACTGCACACATTTTGATGCTGGTTTTCACACATGGATCCTGGTGCATCCTTGTGTCTCACGCATCACAGCACATTCTAATGCTGGTTTCCCACATGGCTGGCTTTCGCGCACAGATCCTGGTGCACGCTCTTGTCCTGTCTCACTTTGCACAGCACACACTAATGCTGGTTTTTCAGAGGGCTGGTTTTAATGCACAGGTCCTGCTGAATGCGCATGTCTCGTGCTGCACAGCTAACTCTAATGCTAGTTTCCCACATGGCTGTTTTTTGCACACGGATACTGGTGCACGCTCATGCCTCACGCTGCACAGCAAACTCTAATGCTGGTTTCCCACACAGCTGGTTTTCGTGCATGGACCCTGGTGCAAACTCATGCCTCACGCTGCACAGCACACTCTAATGCAGGTTTCCCACACAGCTGGTTTTCGCACACGGATCCTGGTGCACTCTCATGCCTCACGCTGTAAAGCACACACTAATGATAGTTTTCATATATGGACCCTGGTGCACGCTCGTGTCTCATGTGGCACAGCACACTCTAATGCTGGTTTTCCATAATACTGTTTTTAAGGCACAGGTCCTTGTGCACACTTGTGTCTCACACTGCACAGCACACTTTAATGCCGGTTTCCCACATGGCTGGTTTTCACTCACAGAACCTGGTGCACTGCCTCATGCTGCACAGCACAATCTAATCTAAAGGTTTTCAAATGGGGGCGCTAGAGGGCGTCTGGCAAAATGGCCACACTGCTGTGAGGCTCTGCCCGGCCGAGCCACAAACCGCCAATTATCTGCTGCATCTCGCACGTTTGATAGCTGACAATTACCTGTGCGAATTACTGGTATTCTGCGGTGTCCCTTGGTGGTGGATTTACCTCTGACGATTCACTGCTTGCGGCTCGCCGAACCTGTGCTGTCTCGCTACCGTGACGCTGCAAATGGCGGCCGCCATGCTGCTTTAGGCTGTACTTAGAGGCGGAGTCTGGTGCTTGACCTGGATCTATGTGCGGTGTCTCCTGCTCTGTTGAGGCAGAACGACTACCTGCTGACGCTGCCTGCCTTGCTCCGATCCTGAGGGCCGGGCGCCGGAGAAGTGAGCCATTGCCCGTTTGCTGGTGCGGGTGCCGGGGGCTTCTCGGATCGTGAGGAGCAGGCCCCCGGGGCTGCAGTCATCATCCTCCCCACGTCTTCTGCTGGTGTGCGGTGACTCTAAATTCCGGACGCCCGTCGGCGCCGGCAGCGGTGAGTGGGGCTGGGGTCGGGTAGAGGCACGGGCTGCGGCAGCGGGATCGGGCCTTAATCCAGGACCTTGGCCTGCTTGCTGCAGCTGGCACGGGGCGCGATGTTGCGGTTAGGCTCCCGCGTGTCACCTTCGGCTTATTTGGAGATCCCCTCGGCCTTTCAGGCGCCGCTTCCCTTGGGACTCTTGAGCGGCCCCCGAGCCTGTGGACAGTGCTGCACCGACGCTTCAGCCCTAGTCACATGACAGCTTCTCAGATACCACCATTGAAGGACGGGGGCCTGGGGGCATAACTTCTCAGCTCTGGGACCTTGGCTGGTGTGCTGAGGTGACTGCTGAGCGCAGCGCTGTCGACCTAGATCTTGGGGGTTAACAGTGGCCTGGATTGGAGGCCTCCTGCTGATCACTGCTTCTGTGGGCCCGCAAACTTACTCCTTCTGGCCTCCTATCTCTCTTGACTGTGTATGGCACTTACCTGCTGGTAAGGGCTTCCACTGCTGCCACTTGCGGACCTGCTGTGGGGGGAGTGTCTCTGGCGGGGGCTGATTCTGCATTGTTTGGAGTTTACGACTATCCCCCCCAGTTAAGTTATTTCTCGGCCCTCGTGAACCATTGCACGACCACCTGTGCTTCTATCCTTGGCTCAGGTGTATACGACCGGGCGAGCTAGGTCTGGGGCCATGGGGAGAACTGACAAGTCGCAGCCGCGCCTGACTCGAATCGTGGAAGACTACCAAGACCATGCAGAAGGCTGCGTCGGACTCTGAGGCTGACTCCTTAGCGTAGGGCCCCCCCACGCTGGAATCCACGTTGATGGCTATGCAGCGCTCACTGCAGTCTATTGAATGCACGATGGCTGCGGTGAATACCCGTCTTGATCACGTGTTCTTCCAACTTGAAAAACAGAATGCCCGGGTGAATGAGGTGGAACAGAGGGTGTCAGCAACGGAGGACGACCTTAGTTCTGTAGCAGGCAAAACCTCCAGCATGGAGAAAGTTCCTCCCTCATTCAGGCAAAGAACGAGGACTTAGAAGCGCGGTCCCGGTGCAACAATATCCGTATTACTGGGCTGCCGGAGTCCACAAATGTGGGTAAAATGGAGACTTATATTGAACGCCTCATCGAAGATATCTTTGGTTCGGATCAATTATCCAGCATGTTTATAGTGGAGCGTGCCCATTGTTCCTTAGCTGCTCACCCGGTCCCAGGTGCGCCTCCTCGCCCCCTTATCGCTAGAATGTTGAATTACATGGATCGTGACACTATCCTCCGAATGGCCAGAGAGAAAGGCGCTATCGTCCATCAGGGTAACACATTGGCCATTTTTCCTGATTTCACGGTGGCTGTCCAGGCGGCCCGCTGAGAATTTGGTGGTGTGAAAAATGTTTTGCAGGCTGAGGGGGTCTCTTATGCGATGTTGTACCCGGCCCGACTCCGCATCGGGGTGGATGGCGACAGCAAGATATTCTCATCCCCAAGGGCCGCGATGGACCACGCCAAGCAGCTGAAGCGCAGGAGATGGGACTCTACTACTGCTCCTGCGGCAGAGGAGTAGGGGTGGGATGTATCGACAAGCTTGGGGCTTCTTGTTTTTCTGCGACTCCCTTTTATGTCTGCTGTCGCTTTCCCTTTGCTCTAATTTCTATTGTTGATCATTTTTATGTAACATATTCTTCTGTGCAAACACTGATGCGCCTTTGTAACTTCCACGTGGCTGTTCACAGACTCTTATTGCCAGTTGGCCCTTTTTCTTGTCCTGTGGCTACCTGATGTGTGGTTGGAGCGTGGGTCCCATAAGGGTTCATGGCCATCGGCATTTAGTCATGGGCATGGTGGTAGGCTCATCTTTAGAATCACTACCGTCCAGATGCCTTGGAATTCTGTTTAAGACTGTTTGCCACAGTTGTTCTATGCATGCAGTTCAATGTATTGGACAAGCTTGGCCACCTCCCACCTATGGGAGGCTAGCAGCACTCTGTGCCCCCTGATGATGGGTGTACCCCAAATGTACTCTTTAGTTGTTGGGTTGTGGGGGGAGGATGGGGTAGGGTATTGGGATGGCTTTGGCATGTTGGGGCAGCTGAAGTGGGTGGGGGGTGGGGGTGGTTCTTTTTTGGGAAGGCAGAATGTAGTTAGCATTTTTACAGATAAACTTCATAAGTGGTTGCACGCGAAGCTTGGATGCCATCTATTATATATATATATATATATATATATATATATATATATATATATATATATATATATATATATATATATATATACATACATATATATATATATATATATATATTACCTACTGGCGGTCGCCAGTAGGTAGTTATAGTTAGGACCCCTTTTCCATAGGAAATCCGCAACATTCTATTTTGAATAACTTTGGCGCCGGTCGATGAATCCTCGCGAATTTCTCAAAATAGGTGGGGCGCTCCGCTCCGCTCCTACCCTGAAAGTCTCGGGGGGATCCGTCAAGCGGGGGCTGAGATAAAAGGGGGGTCCCAAAACGCGTTTTTCCCATGCATTTTTCTATAGGACCTTTAGAACGAGCTACAGCCCGAACGGCTGAACAGAATTACTCGAAATTTGGCAGAGAGGTAGTCCCTAGGTCAAGGAAGTGCCTTTTGTAGGTTTGGTGTAAATCTGTTCAGTAGATTCTGAGAAAATAGCCTTTAAATCAATATATATATCTGAGCCCGCTTACGGTACGCTTACAGTACGCTTACCGTAAGCGTACGGTGGCGTGCGCGAGCGCGATTCTGATTGGCTCTTAGATCTTAGTAAACATTCGAATCGGCCGAAACCAGGAAGCGGCGGCCGCCATTTTGTGTATTTCACTCTGAAAAAAAAGAGTGAAAACAAGAAAAGGGGGCAATGAGGAGAGTTACAGACCCCCTAACATTTGTAAGGGGGTCAAAGAAGGACAGAAAAGTACAAAAAAAACATTTATTGATTTTTTAAAAAATCACGGGGTACGCGTACGGTAAGCTTACGGTAAGCGTACGGTAAAAAAAATAAAAATAAATAAATGAAAAGCAGATTTAAGAGTTTAGATATTAGGGAGCTCTAAAAAGAGCTGTTGTGTTTATGAAGTCATTTTTTTAGTGGTACCTATAAGTAAGTACCGATGCAGAGTCTAAGGTTCAAAAGGAAGACTCTGTTCCCTTCATCATTGAAGTGCACACCATCTCCTCTATAAATGTCTTGCATGTCATAACGCAAGTTGTTGTGGTAAATGGCACCCATACCATAGTCACGGAGGAAAGCAGAAACAGATTTGTTGACGTGCTTTCTTGCTTTGTCAATCTGTGGACAGAAATGATTGGACCAGTTCCATTTTTGCCTTTGGCATATGTTGGAAAACACAAAGGCAGTTTTAGGGAAAAGTGAAAACAGTTGTGCAAAGGTGTCCTTCATAAGCATTTCCAGACCTACCCCAGTCAAAGTGCCTAGGTCATTGCCACCACAGTGCACTATTATGAGGTCAGGGTGTTGGATTTGCATGAAGGATTTCACCAATGGCATCAATTGGTGCCACTTTAACCCTCTCTGACCAATCCATTTAATGTCTACATTTGGCAAAGCAAGGTCTCTCACCATATCTGTTTTCTCTGCAAACTTTTCACTCCAGAAGACATAGCTGTGCCCTACAATCCACACTGTGAACATCTTCAAAGGAGATCTGGATGCACTCAGGAGGTGTCTTTCAGTAGAATGGCAATATGAAAAGAAAGACAGTTTGGAAATGGAGGCATACATATTTTTTTCAAAACAAAAAGAACTGATTGGCTGTTTCATACCATTCTAGAATAAAAACTAGGCTGTATGTGTAAATTAATAGAAGCATGTTTTGTATTGGTACAAAAAAATGTGTAACCAAAGAACAGTACTATGGATTTGCTGTTAGGTTTGAAAAGTCAAGCACTCTTGCTCTGTGGAATTGAAACATTGTTTGGCGAACTTCTGACCTAACTCAACACAGCAGTGTTCCATGAGCTGTTGCTATGGTAGCAGGCAGAAGTCAAGTTGGGGGAAGGGTACTAGGCAGAAGTCAAGTTGGGGGAAGGGTACTTTTGGAAAAGGGTTGGTTTTCAACCAATAGAAATGTGTGATTACATTTGAAAAAAAGGGGGAAGCACTGAGATTTGAAACTTACATGTATATGTGTGGAAAAATAGAGGGAAAGTTTGCCATTATCTGGTTCTGCTGAGAGGAGAGAGGTGAACACAACAGAGATCCTGGCTCTGATAATCTGCTGTTTGAGTGTCACATTTCTTTCACAACTAACTAATTTTAAAGGTGAGTTTACAGTTTGAGAGGGGATGTATGTGGTAACTTAAGAAATGAATAATAGAAATGGAAATTGTTTTTGTTGTAGTTGCGTTTATCATTTTCTGTTTTGGGAGAAATTTATATGTGAGGAACATGTAAAATAATATGGAGTATGTTTTCACAATAAATTAAGGTGTACTGGAAAAAAAAAGAATAGTTTAAGGGTTTGAGGTTGGACTCAGTAATGCAAATACATTAAGTTTAAGTAAAAAAAGAATCAGGGCTTTTTTAATACAATCTTTGTGATTGTTATTTTTTTTTGCCCGCTGTAAAATGATGAATGCAATTGCTTTCACAATTTATAGTGAAATGCAATATATTCTGAAAACAGCAAAAATAAGGCAAAAATATTTTTGGGAAAAAAATGTAAATATGTGTACTGTATTATAAAATGTTTTAAAAATATTAATACTTTTTTCTTTTTTTCCAGATAGATATAGAAAATTTTCGAAAACTACAAACATTTTTAAAACTAATTTTTAAAAAAACAAATGAATAAATATTTTTTCAGTGAGTATGGTAAGTCAATAATAATAATTGTAGTCTCTCAAGGACCTTGTAATGTGTTTATTGATTTTTAGTGTTTTAAAAAAAAAAAAAAAAAAAAAGTACGCACACCGTACGCGTACGGTAAAAAAAAATTTAAAAAAGTTTTTAAAAACATATGTAAAAAAAAGATGAAAGATAAGGTTGGCTCTTAAAAGAACCGTTGTGTTCATGCAGGGACAGAGGAAAGGAAGCATGGGAAAATTATTCAAAGCGACAAATGTGCTGATCTATTTTGTTGTTCACTAGGGAAACACTGGTCTCCCTATAGCAAATTAGATCTTGACAAAATGTGCATCGAATATCAACCTTCCGAAATCGAGGGTTGATTTCCAGAGGGCCAGCAAAAGGAGATTCTCCCCCCACAGATGAAGGGCTCACCTGACCTGCAGAAGAAGGAGTCAGCCCTGCAGATGATGGTCCAGGCTGAGCTGCTGTGGATGTACTGGCTTGTCTTTCTGAAGAGTTACCTCCAAAAAGATGACCATGTGTCCTTCTGTGTACATCCTGGAGGTGTCTCTTTATGGTGTGATTCCCAAAGGAATACTTCCTGTTAGGATTACCTCTAGAAAGTACATGCTTACACAGCTTACAAGTCACTAAGGGTGCATTTACCTTTTGCTGGCCTTCAGGAAAAGTAAAATAATCCCATACATAAGAGGGCTTTTGTTTCCTCGATCTCTGCCTCAAGACAGTGCTGCTAGTGCTAGCCTCACTCTCAGAAGAGCTCTGCTGTTCTGCCATCGTATCCCAAAGACAAACCAGCTCCTTCTCCCAAGGGATCACAAGCAGAAATGAGGGGAATGGGTGTGGTGTAGGAGAGTTCTAGAACTGAAAGTAGTTTCAACCAATCAAAAGTTGTGTTTCATGATCACATGACCTACCGTACGCTTACGGTACGCTTACGGTACGCTTACGGCAAAAGTGCGCATGCGCGTAAAAAAGACACGCGCTTGCGCGCATGCGCATAACAGTCACTCCCGGCACTTCCGCGTAACGTGCGCGTGTAGCGTACAAGCGTACGCATCCCACGCGGAGTACGCGCGGCTACGCAAATTGCGTAACTATACGCAAGCAGCGTAGGAAAATTACGGACGTTGCGTAAACCGTACGCTTACCGTGAGCTTACGGTACGCGTACTAAAAAAATAAAAAAAAAAATAGAAAAAAAGTACTGCAAATAAATTTTACATGTTTATTTTAAAAAATATATAAAAAAAAACATATTAAAGAATTTTAAAAATGTAATCATAGTCTTTATAAAAGGTAAGACAATTAAAATAAAAATATGTTAGAAAAAATAGAAGAAAAAAAAAAAATTAGCATTTAAAAAACCTTGCAAATTCACTGAAAAAACCATGGGTTTCACACACGTTATAGTTAGGAATTAGCATTTAAAAAACCTTGCAAATTCACTGAAAAAACCATGGGTTTCACACACGTTATAGTTAGGAATTAGCATTTAAAAAACCTTAGAAATTCAGTGAAAAAACCATAGGTTTCACACACGTTATAGTTAGGAATTAGCATTTAAAAAACCTTAGAAATTCAGTGAAAAAACCATAGGTTTCACACATGTTATAGTTAGCTGGACATTTTACTCGTAAAAAACCAATGAAATTCCCCCGTTATAGTTAGTTCAGCTAACTATAACTCGCGCGCCCGCAATGCACTGCTGATGACGTCACATATTACATCACTCATGACATGGTCAGTGACATCACTCATGACATCACTGATGACATCTCAAATGACATCACTGATGACAGTATTTGTATTGTCAGAGTAAACTCGTTCCTCTCCCCTTAACAATTAACATTAACTGGCGGAGTTTTCACTATCAAGTTTTTTTGATTTTCACATAAGTAGCCCACGGTAGGGTGGACCTTAGAGTGTTCACACCACCGGGGCTCCGCACATCCACTCTGGTCCTGAAGAATGCCCGATTAACACTCATAGAGGCAGAAACATGTTGACCGCCGCGGAGTGAACCAGGTCTTTTATTTTTTTGACCCTCACTCCCTTTTATTCTTTTCCAATTAAGCAAAATTATTAAAGTTTTATTTTTTGACTCAATTGGAGATTTTAAATTCACTATCCCCACACAAAAAACCCCGCTCCGCAGTAACCTGGCGTTGCAGCACACTGGGATGACATTCGGTCGTCCCAGTGGAAGCCCAATGATGAAGCATGTCACCAACCAGGTTGGCGAGTGAGGGCTTTTAATACCAACTGGGTATTGTTCCATAGAGGTCTACTTTCTTTCCGTGAACATACCGGTTTATATGGAAATTGTGGACCTGTGCTCTTTTGACTACAGTGCTGTTTTGACTACAGTGCCCTTTGTTTTGATTTACTGTACACTGGCTTTGTTGATTTTGGATAAACACTTGACACATCATCAGGCTTTGTAGTCTCATTTCCTCAATACTCACCTAAAAGTAGTTTTGTGTGATCTCAGTCCGTCTCTGGCGTCCAGCAGCTGCCCCAACTCCTGGTGCTGGTCTGGCAGGGGGAGCAGGGCGCTCGTCATCCGATGTGTCTGTATCGGTCACATCAATTGTGGTGCCTTTCCTCATTGCCATGTTATGTAGCATTGCACAGCTTGCCACGATTTTACAGCAGGTCTCAGGTCTGTATTGCAGTGCGCCTCCACTTTTATGCAGGCACCTGAAGCGGCTCTTCAGGATTCCGAAGGTTCGCTCAATGACACAGCGTGTAGATCTGTGTGCCCTGTTGTAGCTCCTCTCACTTGCATTTGCAGGATCCAGGTATGGGGTCAGGATGAAGTCGCGCACTGCATAGGCACTGTCACCTGCATGGAAAAAAACACAATAGGTGAGTCAATGTCCCCCCCCTCAACTGATGTAGTGGATGTATTGATGTGTGCAATGTATTTACCGAGCAGGTACCCCTCCCCAAACTCTCCAGCACTCAGACGTCTGTGTATTCCACTGTGTCGGAAGATGAAGGAGTCATGTGTACTGCCGGGGTATTTGGCTACGATGTCTGTGATGTGATACTTAGCGTTGCACACAATCTGTATGTTGAGGGAATGGTAGCATTTCCGATTCCTGTAGACATATTCTGTTTCTGCTGGGGGTGTGATGGCCACATGGGTCCCGTCAATGCAGCCAATGACGTGGGGGAAACGTGCAATCTGGTAGAAGTCCAGTATCGTTTGCTGTAATGCCTGTTGGGTGGTGGGGAAGTAAATGTGATGTGAGAGCCTCAGTAGCATTGCATCTAGGAAGGCATGGAAGAAGCGCGAAAGTGCACTCTGTGACACCCCACCAACCTCCGCTATGACCCGTTGAAAACTCCCTGACGCCAGGAGGTGCAGGGAGCACAGGACCTGCACATGTGTGGGAATTGTTTGTGTCCTGCGAGTAGGGTGCTCCAAGTGGGGTTTCAGCTCCTCAATCAGGTCCATTATGGTCTGTGGGTGCAGTCTGTACTTGTCATAGATCTCCTCTTCAGTGTTCTGGAACAGGGTGATGCGCAGCCTGAAGATACGTTCCTGTCTCATTCTCCTGTGTGCAAGGGCCCGAATACGCAGCCTCCTGGCTATCACGTACATTGCAGCCATTGTGGGTGTGTTTGTTGCATTGTGGGCTGGTTTTTGTACCTTGCACCAGTTTACCACCTGCAAGCAATTGGTGTTAATAGCGATTTCTTAATTAGCGAATTTCGTAAAATCGCAATTTGCGATTTTTTCATACATGTGTTTGCGATTTCTTAGCTAGCGATTTCTTGTTAGCGATATTCGCAATGCTAAGGAATCGCAAATTAGGTATTCGCTAGGAAATTCGCTGTTTTCTTGTTTCGCAGCCTAAGAAATCGCTAATTTAGCGATTTCTTATTTTTCTGTTTGGAAGTGTGTCATACATATGAAATAGCGAAAAATCAGTCGCAAACGCTGTTTTTTGCGATTCGCAGCGTTTGCGACTAATTTTTCCTTTCATACATATGACCCTTACTGACTTGGGAACACTAAAAGTGCTGTGTGAAAATGAACAGTGTAATGGTCAACAACCCAAAGAGAATCCAGACATTCAAATACCTGCAGCGCAAGCTTCACTTTAACAAATAAAAGTTACGGTCAGAGTTTATAAGGTGTACTAGGCGGTTGCTTCAGGTGCAAAGTGAAGGGCATGCCAAATTCAAGGGGAAACATTGCAAATTAAAAAAAAAAATGAAAGCTAAAAATTATCCTTAGTCTCAATATGTTATTTGGTTTTAGGTGGTGGATACTCCCTCTACTTGGTCTCGTTAGTGACTAGCAGCCAATCTTGGGTGCTACTGGTTACAGCACATTCTTCCTTTGCTCAATAGCATTTTGTATTTCACATTTAGAAAACATTTGAAATGGGTAAGTAACAAGACATTTCCATATTGGTTAAGTGAACACAATATTGTTTTCTAACAATGTGAACCAATCTTTCTGTTTTCCAAAATCTTTTTGTATAGGGGTAGCAAACAAAATTGCTCATGCATTAATATATCTTTGTCCCCACTTTTCAAAGTTTCCTTTGAGCCACTGACCAGTTTAAATGGCCTTTTATTTTGTAGACCCCTACAGTCTTGTTTTGCATTTAATTTCACAGCTTTCACATCTGCTTCCTTCGGAGTATACCAAATATAATGGCCTGTACAGCCTATAATATTTGGTAGCCCCTATTTTTCTGAAGATTGAACTTGCCAGGATACAATTTGACATGGCCTTATGTTGGCTGTATGAACACATTACTTTTTCTACCAGATAGAATCCTTGCTTGAGTTTTCAAACATCTTTTCCTAAAGTGATACCACATATTACAGCTCATGCATTTCTGTAAAATCTGATTTCCCCTACTTTTCAACTCAAGTTGCCTTTTTTTATACCAGATTGCTGTATCTTTTCATATTTGTGATTTCATTCCACACGCTTTCACATCAGGGTCCTTCTGGGGATGTTAAATATAATGCTTTATAAGGGCTGTAATATTTGGTGTTCCCTATGTTTCTCGGGTTAGAGCTTACCAGGATTCAATTTGACATGGCAAACTTTGGGCTCCATGAACACAGTTTGGGGCATATCAAAAATGAGTCGATAGAAAATTATCGCCGCTTTTGCGGCCGTTTTCGGCCGAAAAGCGGCGACACTTTTATCGCCTAATTAGCAAGGTCACGCTAATGCGTGAAACCTTGCTTTAGCGTACGAAATCTTAACGCCCAGCTTTGCATCTCTAATGAGATGCAAAGTGGGCGTTCCTGACCTGACATGACAGGAGAAATGTTGCTAAGTGACATTTTCCTATCATCAAGCCCCACGCTATGAAGCATAGCGGCAGGAAAAGTAGCGATAACCCCTGCTATCACTACTTTCCTTACGCCTGCTTCAAGACTGACTTAGCCATGATATCGTATGGAAGGAGGATATGATAGCTTGTTGCTAGGGACTCACAAATTTAGCCAACGCCACATTTCGTGAGATTATTGCTCGGTTTCCAGCGATAATCTCACGTTAGGCAGTTAGCGCTAGGATTATTATCGCTTTTGAGATAAGCGCTGCTAATAGCACGCTATCTCAGCGATAAAAATCCACGCTAGCCGGCGATAATTATCCTAGCGCTACAGTATCTTTTCACATTTAGTACATCATTCCACAAGATTTTGCCCCCTATATTCCTGCCAAATAGCACCGGTTACTGTGTTTTCCAACATCTTTTACTGTGGGGATATCTCATATTACTGCTCCTGCATTGCTGTAATTTCTGATATCCCCTACTTTTCAACGGTTACCTTTTAGCCACTGACCAATTCAAGTTACCTTTTATATGATAGTAGATTACACTAATTCTTTGCATTTTTCATTTGATTCCACAAGCGTTCACATCTGGTTCCTTTCGGAGATACCAAATATAACGCCTTGTTTGGGTTATAATATTTGGTATCCCTTATATTTCTTGAGTTAGAGCTTACCAGGATTCAGTTTAACATGGCATTCTGTGGACAAATTATTTTCCTGCCAAATAGCACCCTTACCTGTGTTTTCCATAATATTTTACTGTGGGATACCACATATTATGGCTTCTGCAGTGCTGTAATATCTAGAATTTCCAACTTTTCAAGCATTACCTTTTAGCCACATATCAACTTAAGTTGCCTTTTATTTGCTAGCAGACTGCTATATCTTTTCACATTTTTGAATTCACTGCGCAAGCTTTCACATCTAGTTCCTTTGGAGGATACCAAATATAATGTCTCATAAGGGCTATAATATTTGGTATCCCCTATGTTTCTCGGGATAGACCATACCAGGATTCAATTGGACATGACATTCTGTTGTCTGGGTGAACAAAGTATTTTCCTGCCAAATGGCATCCTTCCCTCCGTTTTCCATAATATTGTATTATGGGGATACCACATATTACAGCTTCTGCATTGCTGTAATATCTGGTACCATATATAATGGACTCTACCGCCTATAAAATTTGGTATCCCTTGTGTTTCTCGGGTAAGAACTTACAAAGATTCAATTTGACATGGTCCAATGTTGGATGGCTTACCACAGTATTCGTTTGCCAATAAGCGCCCTTCCTTTTGCTTTCCAACATCATTTACTATGGGGATACCAAGTATTTGGGCTCACGCATTGCTGTAACATCTCGTATCCCCTACTTTCCATGGGTTACCCTTTAGCCATTGACCACTTGAAGTTGTCTTTTATTTGGTAGCAGATTACAGTATCTTTTCACATTTTTTACATCATTCCATAGGAATTTACATCCAGTTCGCTTAGGGGATACCAAATATAATAGCCTATATGGCCTTTAATATTTTGTATCCCCTGTGTTTCTCGAGTTGGAAATTACCAGGGTTTAATTTGATATAGTCTTATGTAGGGGTGGGCGGAATTTGCGGAATTAACCTTCGCAAATTATCGCGAGAATGTTTAAAATTATCGCAAACAAGCAGAAATATCGCGAAGATGCGGAAGTTTTTTTCCGGCATGTTCGCGCGATTTTCTGCATGGTTGCGGGTCGCCAACTTACCCATGTGGCTGCTTGCGGGCGCGGCCATCTTGTTTTGAGTTGTTCTCGCGGTGCATGATCGCGAGAAGAAAGACGTGATCGCGCGACGCATGACGTCACTGCGGGCGCGAACTGTCGCGAGACAGCGCAAATGGCTAAAAACAATACAACATCTCATGGAGAACGCGACCGGATCAAGAAAACTTGTCGGCGAACGCAGGGATTCAGGTAAGGCGATCGCGCGCGCGCGAGAATGTATCATTTTACAGCGCGAGCAAGAAACAAATTATCGCCAAGCTGCGGAAACCGGAATTTTTGACATTTTCGCGCTCTCCGCGGAACGCAAAAATGTCAAAATATCGCAATTTCCGCGAACGGAACGAAATTTTTGCCCAGGCCTAGTCTTATGTTGAATGGGTGAGCAAATTGTTGCTATGCCAAGTAGCACCCTTTTTTTTCGCTTTAAAACATCATTTAGTATGGGGATACCAAATAATATGACCCACATATTGCTGTAATATCTTGTATCCCCTATGTTTCATTGGTTACCCTTTAGCCATTGACCAGCCGAAGTTGCCTTATGTTTGATAATAGACTTCAATACCTTCTCACATTTTTACATCATTCCACAAGATTTTACATCCGGTTCCCTTAGGGGATGCCAAATATAATGGCTTTACCGGGTACAATATTTGGTATACCCAGTGTTTCTCGGGTGAGAAGTTACCAGGATTCAATATGACATCACCTTATGTTGCATGGAGGAGCACAGTATTTCTATATCAAATATCACCCTTCCTTTTGCTTTTCAACATCATTTAATATGGGGATACCAAATATTATGGCTCACTCATTGCTGTAATCTCTTGTATCCCGTATGTTTCATGGGTTACTCTTGAGCCATTGAAAAGTTGAAATTGCCTTTTATTTGATAGCAGCTACAGTATCTTTTCACATTTTGTACATCATTCCACAAGATTTTGCATCTGGTACCTTTAGGGGATACAAAATATAATAGCCTATACGGCCTATATTATTTGGTATCCCCAGTGTTTCTCGGGTTAGAAGTTACCAGGATTCAGTTTGACAACGTGTTATGTTGGCGGGGAGAGCACAGTATTTCTATACCAATATCACCCTTCCTTTTACTTTCCAACATCATTTATTAAGGGGATACCAAATATTATGGCTCACGCATTGCCATCATAACTTGTATCCTCTATGTTTCATGGGTTACCCTTCAGCCATTGACCAATTGAATTTGCCTTTTATTTGATAGCAGACTACAGTATCTTTTCACATTTTGTACATCATTCCACAAGATTTGCCTCCGATACCCTTAGGGGATACCACTTATAATAGCCTATACAGCCTATAATATTTGGTATCCCCAGCGTTTCTCGGGTTAGAAGTTACCAGGATTCAATTTGACATTGCCTTATGTTGGATGGAGGAGCACAGTATTTCTATACCAAATGGTACCCTTCCTTTTGTTTTCCAACATCATTTACAACAGGGATACCAAATATTATGGCTCCCGCTTTGCTGTAATATCTCGTATCCCCTACGTTTCATGGGTTACCTTTTAGCCATTGACTAGTTGAAATTGCCTTTTGTTTGATAGCAGACTACAGTATCTTTTCACATTTTTGTACATCATTCCACAAGATTTTGCATACGTACCCTTAGGGGATAGCAACTATAATAGCCTATACGGCCTATAATATTTCGTATCCCCAGTGTTTGTCAGGTTAGAAGTTATCAGGATTCAATTTGACTTTGCCTTATGTTGGATGCAGGAGCAAGTTATTTCTATACCAAATAGCACCCTTCCTTTTGCTTTCCAACTTCATACACTATGGGGATACCAAATATTATGGCTCACGCATTGGTGTCATATCTCGTATCCCCTATGTTTCATGGGTTACCCTTGAGCCATTGAAAAGATGACATTGCCTTTTGTTTGATAGCAGACTACAGTATCTTTTCACATTTTATACATCAGTCCACAAGATTGTGCATCTGTACCCTTAGGGGATACCAACTATAATATCCTATACGGCCTATAATATTTGGTATCCCCAGTGTTTCTCGGGTTAGAAGTTAACAGTATTCAATTTGAATTTGCCTTATTTTGGATGCGGGAGCACAGTATTTCTATATCAAATATCACCCTTCCTTTTGCTTTCCAACATCATTTAATATGGGGATACCAAATAGTATGGCTCACTAATTGCTGCAATATCTTGTATCCCGTATGTTTCATGGGTTACCCTTGAGCCATTGAAAAGTTGAAATTGCCTTTTGTTTGATTGCAGCTACAGTATCTTTTCACATTTTGTACATCATTCCACAAGATTTTGCATCTGGTACCCTTAGGGGATACAAAATATAATAGCCTATATGGCCTATAATATTTGGTATCCCGAGTGTTTCTCGGGTTAGAAGTTACCAGGATTCAGTTTGACATCGCCTTATGTTGGCGGGGAGAGCAAAGTATTTCTATACCAAATATCACCCTTCCTTTTGCTTTCCAACATCATTTTTTAAGGGGATACCAAATATTATGGCTCACGCATTGCCATAATATCTTGTATCCCCTATGTTTCATGGGTTACCCTTCAGCCATTGACCAATTGAATTTGCCTTTTATTTGATAGCAACTACAGTATCTTTTCACATTTTATACATCATTCCACAAGATGTTGCATCCGGTACCCTTAAGGAATACAAAATATAATAGCCTATACGGCCTATAATATTTGGTGTCCCCAGTGTTTCTCGGGTTAGAAGTTACCAGGATTCAGTTTGACATCGCCTTATGTTGGCGGGGAGAGCACAGTATTTCTATACCAAATATCACCCTTCCTTTTGCTTTCCAACATCATTTATTAAGGGGATACCAAATATTATGGCTCACGCATTGCCATAATATCTCGTATCCCCTATGTTTCATGGGTTACCCTTCAGCCATTGACCAATTGAATTTGCCTTTTATTTAATAGCAGACTACAGTATCTTTTCACATTTTGTACATCAGTCCACAAGATTTTGCATCCGTACCCTTAGGGGAAACCAAATTTAATAGCCTATACGGCCTATAATATTTGGTATCTCCCTAGTGTTTCTCGGTTTAGAAGTTACCACGATTCACTCTGACTTTGCCTTATGTTGGATGGGGGAGCACAGTATTCCTATACCAAAGACCACCCTTCCTTTTGCCTTCCAACATCATTTACTAAGGGGATACCAAATATTATGGCTCAGGCATTGCTGTAATATCTCGTATCCCATACATTTCATAGGCTACCATTCAGCCATTGACCATTTGAGGTGGACATTTATTTGATAGCAGACTACAGCAGCTTTCACAGTTTATACATCATTCCACAACATTTTACATCCGATTCCTTTAGGGGATACCATATATAATGGGCAATGCCATCTATAATATTTGGTATCCCCGGTGTTCCTCTGGTTAGAACTTAACAGGATTTAATTTGACATGGTCTTATGTTGGATGGGTGAGCACAGTATTTCTATGTCAAATAGCACCCTTCCTTTTTCTTTTCAACATTGGCTACTATGGGGATACCAAATATTATGGCTTCGGCGTTGCTGTAATATCTTGTATCTCCTACATTTCTTGGCCTACCATTCAGCCATTGACCAGTTGAGGTGGACATTTATTTGATACAAGACTAACGCAGCTTTTCACAGTTTATACATCATTCCAAAACATTTTACATCCGGTTCCTTTACGGGATACCATATATAATGGGCTATGCCATCTATAATATTTGGTATCCCCTGTGTTTCTCGGGTTAAAACTTACCAGGATTCAATTTGACATGGTCTTCTGTTGGATGGGTGAGCACAGTATTTCTATGCCAAATAGCACCCTTCATTTTTCTTTCTAACATCGGTTACTATGGGGATACCAAATATTATAGCTCACGCATTTCTGTAATATCTCGTATCCCCTACATTTCATGGGCTGCCATTCAGCCATTAACCAGCTGAGGTGAATATTTATTTGATAGCAGACGACAGCAGCTTTTCAAATTTATACATCATTCCGCAAGATTTTGTATATTTGTATATATTCGCGAAGTAAAAACATGCACACTAAAATCATGCGTAGTAAAGGTATTTGCGAAGTAAAGACTTCGAAGTAAATACCCCCGAAGTCCCCTCATATTGGCCATTCTCCCTATTAAACGTAGACTATAAGATATTAGGGAAGGCCCTGGCTCATTGGCTGCTCCCTGTTGCTAACACCCTAGTGCACGTAGATCAATGTGGGTTTATTCCAGAATGCAATTCTTTTTTCAACATACGATGACTACTTAATCTGATGAAACCTAACTTGAGTGAGACGGGGGAACAGTTGGTGGTGACGCTTGACTTAGATAAGGAGTTTGACATACTGGGTTGGGATTACCTTCTGGCGACTCTGGAGGAAATCGGCGTCGGGCCAGGATATCTTAATTAGATCTGCACCCTCTATAAGAACCCGAAAGCAAGAGTCAGGATGGTACAGTTAATAATTGAAAGGTAGAGAAGTGTGAAAAGTGGCACAGAGAGGATGAAAACGGGGGAGAAGAGACCCAAGTATTGAGAACAAACTATTCAAAAAAAGCAAATGTGGACAAAACCTCTACATGCATTTGTCCCTGTGCTAATAAAAAAAATTGACCAATGTAAACTTGCAGGGAAAAGGTCTGCAACATTTTTCCATCTGAACCACATTTTATTAATGCATTTGGTGAATGAGGAAGTTTAGCTGGGCAGAAACTTTGCAAACCTTATGAATTGTAGCAATTGGGAACGTCTCGAAAATTACAGTGGTATAAAAAAAAACTTGGCAGCCCTCTTCATCACATACCGACTTTGGGGCAGATTTACAAGCCCCTTGCGCCACTTTTGCATCACTTTTAACATGGGAAAAGTGACGCAAAAGTGGCGCAAGGGGCTTGTAAATCTGCCCCTTTATCTTTGCCTTGACCTGTGTTGAGAGATCCACTACCTTTTGGTGCATCATAAATACCACATACATACATATAAAATACATTTCTCTACTACTTGAAACTGTGTGACTCACTGACTTGTTTGATACATATTGATGCACCAATAAGAAATTAGTTAATATGGGGTGACTAATTGCTAAATATCAAATGTATTTTCCCTTCTGTATCTCTCTCAGGACTATATCAAGAGTGAGCTGATAATTAAAATGTGTTCACAAATTGTGGCGGTTTGCTATCGTCGTGATTTATGCAAGGTGAAACCTGCTGCAAATTGTGGGACCAGATAAAGCACATGCCATGTTTATTCACCCCAGTATGGAATAGCATGAGCTTTTCACATGACATTCTACAATTCAAGGTGCCTTACTCGTACCATGCACAAATTGCATACCACCTCAGTGCACCCATTTTGTGCAGCCCTATCATAATTGAGGCCTTAATCTTTCTTCTTCTCTTTGTGTCTCGGCTAATCTAACTGAATGAGGGCTGGCACATGTCACAGAGTAGCCATTTGGTCACGTGGGTATGAGCAGGACCAGCCCCAAATTCCTCATAGATGATGGGCTAATTCCACAGACCCATGTTCCGCTGTGGAAATATGGATTTTTCTGATCAGTTATGTCCCCTATCTTGGACCCCAACGGTTTCATGTATGAATCACAAGTACATGTACGTTCCCTCCAGTTCCAGTTATGAAGACGCAAACACATGTGCGTCCACCGTCAACATGTCCTCTTTCAGATCCGCCATGAATAGGCCGGATATTCCATTCCTAAGTATGAAAGGCCACCGGCTTTATATGGTTCACTTATGCCATTTTACAGTCCAGGCAAGTAGGCCCCGATTCTGTCATCAAACTTTTCTTGCCTTCTGCCTCTGAAAGCTCCAGTCTGAGCCTGCATCTGTGACCATGAACCTTGTCTCGTTCCCTGCGCGGCTCACGAAGCCTGACATCAGCCTGTTGTCTGCCAAAAACTGTATTTCACCTTCGAAATGATCTGCTCCGTTCCCTGCCCAATGCATTCCTGTCTAGTAGCTTAAGTAAACATTCTTCCAGCTACCGAGCAAAGGCCCGGCTTCTCTGTCTTTATGCAAGTAATTCATAGCCCTATTATTATGGAAGATTTCTACCCACGCATCTAGTGTAGACACTTAGACGCTTGTACACGCACTAACAGTCAGTATAGTCAGTATAGAATAAGATTCTACTCTAAGAGACCTCTCTTTTGGATAACATAGTTCTTTAAACATAGGATGTTAGATATGATTTGGGATTAGGTTGACTTGACCCTCCAGACTTCTGTCGCCACATGTAGAGCTAAATGTCAAGTCCCCTTCACCCCCTAGTTGCACGTCAATCACACGTCATGCTGCTGCGCGCGCATTTCTGCCAAGTATTTCTGCTGACATTGCGAAATTCTTTCATGTAACCACCCTATTATGACATCACATCTGATGACGTTCTTTAATCACACCCAGTTACGCCTATTTTTGCTACGCATGAATATATTATCCACACTATCAATTGTTACGCCTCTCGTATTTGCTTCACTGTAATGCCTATTGTATAAAAGTGATTAATTATCAATAATGTATGTACTTCACTTCCTGAACCTTCGTGGTGACGGAACTTGGAGCAACCGATTCGAATCGACCATTGGAATAAAGCCCATTCCGAACCTCTAATACCACGGATTCTGCCTCTTATTTACTGAGCTATTTCTTTATTATGTTTCTGTATCAAATTAAGTCCCGGTAATTAAATTATTTACCACACCGCACCAAAGCTACGCTGCTGTCTGCCCTTTGATTCACTTCTGGAGCTGCTTCTCCTTTTTCAGAGAACTTAATAAGTTGTATATTAAGCTCTGCTCCTGCAGCCCTTCCCTCTTTTCACTACCCTTGTCTCTGGTTCATGTCACCCCTGTCCTTTACACCCAATTTCTCTCGGCTTTGCCCACCTCTCCTAAAACTGATACGTCACCTATAACTCTCATGTCCTATCAACACCCATCCTTCTGCACATAACCATCTTTTCCTGTTTGTGACCAAACAGCAAGTTGTGGATTTTGAAGCCTTTTTGGAAGTTAAAGAAAAGCTCATGATTTATTTTAAGTAAGTAAATCTTTAATTCATGATTAATTAAAATCTTTGCATCAAAATGCATGATAAAACACCTATACAACACACATAAAATGACTAATTTGATAGCAGTAAGGTCAATAAAAATCTATTTAATGTTACTTTAAAAAGTAAAATAGAAGATCTGTACTGGTGCGGGCATTAGTAAGCAATAAAACATTAAAGTGCAAGATATCAGTTCATAAAAACCCTTTTTCTAAAAATTAAGACAAAAGTTAATTGCTGGAAAAAAGGCGTAAGTAAACCGATAGAGCAGTTGTCAAGGGGGTCGAGGTGGTGCAGTTCAAAGTTGAAGTGTGATTGTTCCCACCTTCGAGTATTGTGCCTTTGGTTTGAGCCTAGCTACAGGCAATCACAAGCGTTTAGGAGTGTTAATGCCCAAGTGGTGACTTCTCAAGTAGCTCTTGCATCTCCACTGGCTACTTGCTCCTTAGTCGCAGCCCTCTATTCAAATCTCTGAAGGAATTTGATCATGGCACAGTTCAGACTGATATCTGTAGGGTCAAAGCAGGCTAGCACTGTCTCCCTGCATGACCTTATGACAGGTTTCTCCACTTCCTGCACAAACGCTCACGTAGATCCCCTATACTGGTGTGGCACAGGCATGACCGGCAACTGGCTTGCCCTGGCCTTCTTCTCCATGGGAGGAGTGCTTTAATAATGGTTATAAACCCAGCCTGTACTTCAGGAAATGCACCTTGGCCCAATTGCAATAGGCTTCGTCAAGGTAGCCCTGTGATTTAAACGTGGTGTAGTTTTGAAGTGTCATCCACCCATAATTATCTTTATCCTCAAACACTGATGCCAACTGTGCTCTAGATTTGGTTAGTTTTCCAAGCTCCCGGTGGACTAGAGATAAGCCCCAAACATTTGTTAAGCTTTGTGAACTCAATGCCTGGTTTACATAGACATGTGTGGGGAGCCCGGCCTGAGTTCCAGTTCTTGCCAGAGGTGGCCGCCCAGAAAGCCCTCTGAAGCCTTCCTAAACTTGTGGCAACAGGACACACAGGCCACCTTCCGAGCCCTTGACTCTTTGGGAAAACCAAATTCCAGCCTTATTTGAGCAGGCGATGTGTTCGGAGATAGTTGGAAAATTCACCCTTATATTTTGAGAATCATTCTGTCCAGATTTGCACTGTCCTGGCCCTGAGCGCCAAGAGCCTCCCTCCCATATGTCAAGGTGGGAAGGATCTTAGCTTGTGCTACCTGTAAGATGGGGGTAAGTGTGGGGTCTTTAAGCTTGTTGCAAAGAGACCTAAAAAAATATGCCAACGCTTTGCCCTTCTTCCTGATTTCCTCCAGTCGGTCGCTATAGCTTCCATTCCCATTGAAATAAACTCCAAGGTACTTGAAGCTTTTTAATGATTCAATTATTTCATTCCCCAGACGCCAGGTATGCTCCTGTTTAATTTTTCTTTGCACTGGTAACATTTTTGTTTTTTTTCTGTTATTCACCGTAGGCGAGGGTTTCATTCAACAAGCGCTGTAGGTCGAGCTTGGCTCTGTTTGCAAGGACTAAATGATCTGCATACAGTAGGTTTGATAACTGGAAGCCCACCACTTTGGTGAGTTCACTTCATTTAGTGAGGGAATGAGGTCTGCAAGGAACAGGTTAAACAAGGTTGAGGCCAAAACGCATCACTGTTTCAACCCAGGCATGGTTTTTATTTTCCTTGATAAATGGGAGCCATCCCCTACCTTGATCATGACCCAGGTGTCTGTGTGCAGTATTTCCAGGGATCTTAACAAACCATTTGGCATTTTTAGGTTTGCCAATTTCCTCCAGAGCCTACCCCGATCCACTGTATCAAAAGCATGTTTAAAATCAATTAAACAAAGGTGGACAGGGTTTGTATTAATTTTTGTAGAATCAATCAGCAACGAAAGCACCATGATGTTTGTTTTGTTCCTTGTTTGTTTAGTTTAGTAAAGCCTGGTTGATTTACAGTATGCCTCAGCCCAATGTTAAAATTCCTCCAATAGGTCACCTGCATGGTATTTTACATTATTATCAATTAAGGCTATTAAACAGTCATTTCTGGGGTTGCCCCTACACCCCCTTGTATTTTGGGGCAAGATTTGAACCTCTCCATGAGGAAGGAATACTATGGAGCTAAATGGGGCAAGTTGAGCTGTCCAGAACAGTGGGTCCTCCCTGTAAATGGCTGGTGGAATGCCATTCGAGCCCAGTGCCCCTTACCTACGTCCCCTTGCAATTTGCCTCTTTACATCGCAAGGGCGGATTGGGCACCTGGCTAATTCTGGGGCCCTCTCCCTTTGTGAGGTTTGAGATGTGCTTGCTGGGTCAGGGTCATCTAATTTGCACCTTTGTTGTTCCTCCAGTGCCCCTTGATTATAGTGATAGCTCAAGAAATGATACCAGATTGTCTCAGAGTTGTTGGATGCTGCCACTCTTGGGAGGGGCCGGTTGATTCGTTTAATGTTTGCCAAAAGGAGGTGGAGTTGTTTTCTCTTATGTCATGCATCAGCTTAGTCCAGAATGAATCCTGAGATGCCCTTTGAAGCTGCCATTTTGCTCTTTTTAATTGTTTCCTTGAAGCTCCGAGATCTTTTAGAATGACAGGGCCCATAGGTGAACTTTTGAGGGGTTGGCAGAGGCGGTTGGCTTCCTTTTTGGACATCCAGAATCGGGGTTACACTCCCTCCTCCCCTCTCCAGGGAGTTGACCTTAATCTCTTGATGTTGCCTGTTTATTAAGATTAACTTGACTGGTTTTGCAGTCAGATCTGTGAGTTTTATAGTGAATCTTTCCCAGCTGATCAGTGGGTTTTCACCAGAGACGAATGTGCATTTTATGCGTTTGTGGTTGATCATGTAACCTGGAGTTCCATTATCCTTTGCGGGTACGAGTGCTTTTAAGCCTAAGTATAGAATTTTTTCTTGGGACCGGAGGTCATTTTCCAATTTCTTGCCATACTCATAAGCACTAACAGCTTGCAGTAGTGAGAAACTTACAAATGTGTAGTCAATGAGTGATGCACCAGATCTGGACAGAGAAACGAAGGCTCAGGTGGTTTGCCGGGGTTGTACCGACCGTTTAATGCTCTAAGGCCTAAATGATCTAGGTTTTCTTGTAGGCTTTGACTTCTCCTATCTTCTTTTTTCCACTGGGGGCCACCTGAGTTGGCATCAGCCAAAGGGCTTCTTGGGCTGTGACCTCATTTTTCGGTAGCTTGCTCATTAGCCACATGTTGAAGTGGCCTGTAACTATCATTTCACTCTTGTTCATTTAGCCTTAGAGTCAGGTTTGTCTTAGTCAGCTTCTCTGTTAGCACAGCCTTGGTTGCGGCGTTGGGGTGAATGTAGACGTTTACCATTATAATTTTCTTTGGCTGGCTGTTTGTAGTCGTGACCGTCATTACTACGATTTGTAGGCCAGCTTCATCAGTTTCTTGCTCTAGGTTTTCAATATTGCTTGAAGCTCAGACTCCTATTGCCAGACCACCCTTACTGCAGCCATGTTTGTGTGCTTTGACTGCAGGAGTATAAAAGCTTGTAAAGCCCTCTAGATGAGCCCAGGTTTCTTGGAGGAGAATTACATGGAAGGTGCGCAGGTATTGGTAGGTGTCTAGTCCTTCAAGCATATTAATGTTCCAAGAGCAGATCCTAAGTGCTTTGTCAATACCAGTAGTAAGAGCAGTGTCTTGTCATTGTAAAATTCCGGTTCTGTTCAAGGCACCAGACAGCCAACCCCACTCTGTGCCACGTCTGGTTCTGTGGCATACCCACCACAGGGCCATTCAGCCCATTCAATTTGCTTCTTGCGCCTCTCAGGACAGAGTAGACAGTTCTCGGTCAGGTCAATGTTAAGGCAAACTTATATCCTGTTCCCTTGAATGGTGTAATGGTAATCCCCCCGCCCTGGAATATATTGGCTGCACTCAGGATCTTCTCAGCAATCTCAATAGATCCCCACACTACCTTAGTTGATTAATTTCACTGACCAGCGCCTGGGTCAATACATTCAATTGATACTATATTATGTGAGGCGGCCTCCCCCATCTCATCCATTGTCCGAATGAGCTTGAGAATGTTACCTCTATCTGTTCGCAGGGCTGGTTTGTTTAAAAGTGGTCATTAATGTTGGAACATCCTCCCTGCCCTGAGTTGTCAGTTTCTCATAGAGATCTGCATCCCTGGGGGTGGAGTGTGGCCTGAGTCTTGTATTGAAGACTGGGTGGCTGCCAGCCTGCTAGACCGTGGGAGCTTTTTGTTGCAACCCTTTCTCTTCCTTGCTCCCTGCTGTTTTGGTGGTTCGTCCATGTTTTATTGGGTCCAGTCAAAATCTGGTGAGCCTGCCATTGGCGAAGGTGCCATCCCAGTGTTGGATCCAGCAGTCCCCGGCATTCATTGTTGCAGCAGGAAAGGTGGCCACACTTCAGCCCCTCTGGCTCTACTGGAAGTGGTGCCTCTGAGTGGTTTGCCTTAGTGTTCAGGGGTCCTATGCTCATTTGGGGCCTGTCTTTATTCAGGTCTTTGAGGTCAACCAGTAGACTCGACATATTCACCGGAAGTGTTGACAGCTTGTCTAAGACAGGGGAGCACCCGCACCTCTTTCCTATTCCCTGCATGTCAGCCTGTGCTTTCTTTTGGTTTGCAATTTTCGGTTCACAATTTTCTCATCAATGCCTGACACATACATTGCTAGAGTGTTCAGAAGGCTAATTTGTATGTCCATTTGCTTGTTTGCTTGAAAACTGAGTACCTGTTCTGAGCCCTGCAGAATCCTTAATATGGTTGACCGTAAGGCCCCTTGTGAGTTCTTGCTTCCTTTTGGGTTTGGGCTGGAGTTTGTTGGTGCCTCAATGCCCTATGAGACAAGCATCCTCTCCCATTCCTTCGAATAGAGATGTAAAGTATCATTCACAGCTGCTAATGAGTCCTCATTGTCAGTACCAGCCAAATTGTCAGCTGTTTCCTGAGGGCTCAGCACAGTGGGGGGATAGTCGCAGCCACAGCACGACCCAGTCGAGTTGAACAGTTGCTATGGGATCCCATTCCTAGCCCTGGCGGTGAGTCAGTCATGAGTGTTTGACATTTCCTTTCTTCCTCCTTCAAGTTGGTTTATTAACTGTAGCAGGTCGTCCCGCTCCCCAGTGGTTGACCGAGTGTTGGCTGCAAGAAATGTTCTGCTGTCAGGGGGATATAATTTTTCATCACTGTTTCCTTTGTCTGCTCAGAGTGTTCTAAGAGCTCTAGGCATAAAGGGTTGATTTTGACTCTCAGGCTGGCTCGAGCTACCGGCATCATACCCTGGTTATCTAAATTATTCTGCTTAAAAGGGGATCTATGGATTTCTTGAAGTATCATGGTGCCATTGCTAGTTGTTGAAACCACCGCCTGCTGGGGGATAGCTGGTCCTCTAAGAGGGTTTTGTGCCAGTACTGTGGGGCTTAGGGAAACAGTAAACCCTTTGATGTTCAGATTGCTTGACTCCCACAGCGTCTTTCAAGAAGGTAAACTTAAACGTAATCTTTGGCTGTAACAGCCCCTCATTGGCCTCCCTAGGGAAGCATGTTGCAATTTAGTGTGGAGATACCAATATAGGTGTTAGTGTCAGTGGCTATATTGGCTGCTTTGGCGCCTTCCTTTTCCTCTGTAGGGTCACCACTGGAGCCCCGAATTTACCTGATCACATGCTGGGATCTTTTTCCCCAAGTTATTCCAATGAGCATCAGGAGGCCCCACCTCCTGTTGATTTATGCTGCGCCCAATCTCAGTCGTCTCACAGTAAAAGCCAGAGCCAATGTCTCCTTCCTCCTGTGGCTACACATAACCCTTTATCACTCACTGCCTACTGGGAGAGGTACGAGCACACCACTACCCAATATGAGTTGAGGCTTGTGTCCTTGTTAGATACTTTATGGTGTCTTAAAAGTATCGGATCTTACTACAATGGTTCTCAGTTGGCTGTTTTGAGCACTTGTAGCCAATTCTCAGCCTGTGGCTGCCTAGTAGGGATGCCCTGTGTATCCCAGCAGGGATTGCAACCAAAACTGAGCTTACTGGCTGAGATCAAGGGGGAGGGGATAGTGGCAATGTTGCAGTAAAAATGGTAAAGGCGGAGCTGGTATGGGATTCTAAAAAGGAAGGCACAAGCTGCACTGACCTAAAGCCGGCCACCTCCGCACCTACCAGTTGTGTGCCACAGCACTATGGCCTTACCTTAGCTCATATTCCACCCTCCACATCAGAGCTCAGCAATCTCTTCCATCCTAGTTTCCTTCTTCCTTGGAGCTTCTCTGGACATTGACTTGCATCGCCCTCGATGTGGGATTCGCCACCTTCTCCACTCGCAGTCCTGTTGACATGCAGGCTCAGTATCTCCAATGCCTGCTCTGCTGACCTTCAAGGCAGATGCAGGCCTGCGAACTATGCGGGAGGTCCTGGTAGTTCTGGCACTAACCTCCCCTTCCTGGGAGCTGGCTGCAGCACAGTATGTGTCTCTGTCTTATATCGCGCCTCCGTGCTGCAAGGAGCGATCAGCACCCCACCAGCTGGCATGGTGCGTAATGTTTGGTGGTAACGCGGGGGGACAACTGCCCCAGAATGCTAAGTGCTGCTGGGTTGAAGGGGTGTCTGTTTGGCAGGTATATTGATCACTGGCATTATCAACCCTCAAATACTGTGGAAACTTGTGTACTCCCCCAGTGATGTGGCAGTCAAGAGCTGCGAGGGACTGGTGTCAGCCGGGCCGCAGTCTGGGGGCCACAGCTCCAGAGGCCCGTGTGGACTGGGAGCCCGGGTTGACCACCTGTGAGCTTCAGATGTCTCTTGCGCTCCACTTGCTTCTCGTGGCACCGTTCTCCTCAGCCTCACCTCAGAGGTTGTAAACCACAAAAGCTTCACGCTCAAACTGCGCCCTCCAAGGTCCTGCCTTGGCTTCTGCATCCTACATCCTGTGTGATACTCTGCACTGCTAACCATGAACTCTTAATTCTGTTGTGTAATGTCAGTGGTACAATATATATAATCTATGCCTATTTCAAAGTCCATCAGTACTCTTTTCTCTTCCATTCATTTTTCCTTTCTGTTTATGAGATTATCTGTCCTTACTGTTCAGTCGACACATGGAGTCTCCCCACTGCTTGGATGCACTTATTTTAGGGACGAGCATTTATTTTTCCTCAACAGGTTTTGATCCAGAGCAGGGGAGAGAAAACCCCCAAAAGAAGGGAAGGAAGAAGAGAAAGGCAGACAGTGACACAGCGACAAAGCAGGGATAAACAAGCACCTGCAAGAGTGAAATAAAGAGGCAGGGAATGAGGTGGAGCAAGACAATGCAATGTTGAATTTAACACACCCGCCATTTAATAATGACAGCCGCGGGCATCTGAGCAAAACTTTGGTTACAGAAAAGGATGTCTGGACAAGTTTTTGTGTTTGTTCTGATTCAGGAAAAAATTCCAGTAGGCTGAGTTCAAGGTGAAAATTCTTTATATAAAGGTGATTTAGGAATTCTATATCGGTTAAATAACGAGTGAAAAAACGGCCAACTCGTGTTTCGCCCCCTTACATGGCCATCCGGCCTGGGGCTTCTTCAGGGTGTATCAGATAATCAATTGAGCTTACGAGTCTTCTAGAATTAATACAGTCGGAGATTCTAAGTCGATCTATATGTCTCGGGCTTAATCCCACCGGCGTGTCTTAGAAAACAATGCAAAACATTGGGCCCTGGGACTTATTCTTTTACAAATTAAGCCCTGCCTATTGCTCTTCCTTCTGGAAATCTATTCACCGTTTGTCTCCTTTCCTACCTGATTCTTTTTATTTACCATCCTACTGCTAATGCATGTCTCACTTCTTTTCGCCATCTGAGTTCAACAGAAACCTAATTTCTCAACTTTTCCTCTGAAACCCCCAACGCATCATGTTTTGATTCCTTTATAAATTGTGCCCTGCTCACATGTGCACAGTGGATGATTTCTAATGATGCCTTACTACTGAAAATTATAAACATAATACAATCCTGCAATTAGGAGTATACTAATAAGATGCTAAATTAATAGCAGGCATTCTCTTAGCTGAGACACACAGAATCTTATTTAGAGTTTCTCAGATGTGAAACTTTAACAAAACGTGACGGGTATCCACCCTGCTGTATTACAAGTGCCAAACAAAGGCTGTAATGCTCTTTGCAATAAAGTGAATGAGAAATCCTCCATGGCTGTCATTTAATTGTAATTATATAGTGCCTACTACGAGGCGTCAAAGCGCTTTACATCAAATAGCACACTACGCCGGAACGATTAGTGGTTAGTCCAGTGGTTATTGTTGTTTATTTTGATTAGTTGTGTAGTTTCCGGTGAACTGTTGGGTGGGATAGATAGGCTGGCAGATATTAGTTATTGTTAGATCACAGGGATAGGGATTTAAAGAGGAAAGGTTGTGATCTATGAAATGAGGTATCAGCCAAATGCTGAATGACAATAAAAAGGATTGAGGCAGACAGGCAAGAGACAGAGGAGACTATTGTTTAATTAAACTACTATTCTCAGACATAGAAGATATGCAGAGGATGGAAGCCAAGCAGAGGGGCATTCTGAAGAAAGAAAGGAGAGGAATCAAGCAAGAGTAAATGAATGACATTTTTTCAAGCAGTGTTTAGGAGTATAGTAGGAGAAGGCTTTCTGTGTTCAAGTAGTTAGAGAATGTCAGCTGTAGAGAGTAACATTATACATAGTGTTCTATATCGAGGGCAAACAGTTTAAACATGTGATTGCAAGTGTATACATCATTTCAACATTAAGAGCCCTAGATATTGCAGAAAAAAAGTGTGATGCTCATTTAAAGTGCTCTAGTGCCCCCGAACCTGAGTTCGCGCAATATAAAACTGTAAAACAATATCAGTATGCCTTGTAATGCCTTCTTTCATTCACGCTAAGAGAGGGTGTGAGGCAACGGACAGAGATGCTGAATCCAGAGCCGGGAAACAAGGCTCGAGTCTCCGCGTCGACCCAACATCCCTTGACTACAGGCAAACCACTCCATCTTCTCGTGCCTACAAAATCGGTGTGTTCCTATGCAATGCAACTGGCGTCCATGCAAAGCACTCCTACACTGCCTGGTGGAGCTCACGTAACACAATATGAAAGACAAATGGAGGCTGAACCCATGGCTGTGCAGATGTGGGCCAGAGGCTTGTTGTTTACGAGGCTGATAGGAAGACTCATTTGTTGGGGGCTTCTACAGGGAACGTCCTGGAGGGTAGGGGGTGAGATGGCATCTGAGTTGATTCTCCTGTTCCTCCCTCCGGTCTGATCCTGGATCAACCCCCTACCCAGGGAGAGGAGGCCATGACACCCATGCAAAGAAACAGGGAGCTAAGTGGGAACAGGAAAAGTGGGCAACACTCCCATGAATGCTGCATATTTATAGCCTCTGGAGTCATAGGGGGTCTTTAATCCTTGCAAAATGGAAATGAACGAGGACCACAGAAAAAAAAGGCAGACAACTGAATTGAGGGGGGAATGGGACACAGGGATGGAACTGAGGCAGAAAAGATCAAGCAATGCAGGAACTGAGTGAGAAGAGAAAGAGATGACAGAGACGAAAGCAAGTGGGAGAGAGCAAGATGGTGCTTGTGTAACCTACCTCACTGCGTATCGCCCCACCCCATTTCGATAGCTCGGTGGTCCATTCCAGTACCTGAACAGCGCGAGGAAGTCCGGCGGGAGGGTGAGCCGATGGTGGTGAAATGTGAGAGGAGCTCTGGTGACTCACGTTATGGATGCTTTAGACGCGGTCTCCTCAAATTTGCCGTGGATTATAATTTGGCTGTGAATCTTATGACGTCGAAGCAACTGGCTAATGTGCTACAAACACAGGCCGTTACGGTAATCCTAAAAGAGGAGTGGCTGGCAAAGATGGCAGACAGAGGGGCAAAGTCCACGAAAACTAAACCTCCATCGTCAACCGTCACGGCGGCTCTGTTAATGTTAATGTTAATCATAGATTTATAGAGCACACAGCTACTTGACAGAGTGTCCCGGCACTATGACAGAAGAGACAAAGAGCTAAGACTCGGAGACCAATATTAGTTATGGTAATAAGTTATGGTAATTGTTCAACCGGATGGGCCAGGACAGGTGCACCAACTTCAGCTCAAGTACCAAGCAGCCGAGACACAGCAATGGAAGGAAGGATGGTGAGAAAAAGTGACGATCAGACAGCTAAAGGATAAGGAAACCCAGATGTTGGCAACAAACAGGCACAACAGCTGCCTCGTGGTACCACAGAGCATGAACGAGCCTCAGATTCAGTAGCGCTGATATTTGCTGAAATTGAGATATTTTAGGCTGCTTTAGGAGGGTTTATAGAAATTTTTAATAATTTTAGATTTATTATTGTTTTATTTATTGACCGCCCTGCAATACCCTGTGCACTTTCACATTGTGTTTAAAACTGAAAATCGGCACCTACCCGACCCGCTAGAGCGGGGGGAACTGGGCACTCAAACACGTCCACGAGTACCAGCCGCCATCTTAGGGCTGGCTCGGGACGCGTTCTAGCTCTTCTCCACTTCCAGGAGAGAGCTATATAGAGCGAGCGAGCCCGTCGCTCGGAGATATTCATTTTACATGCCACAGAGCACGAACGAGCCTCAGATTCAGTAGCGCTGATATTTGCTGAAATTGAGATATTTTAGGCTGCTTTAGGAGGGTTTATGGAAATTTTTAATAATTTTAGATTTGTTATTGTTTTATTTATTGACCGCCCTGCAATACCCTGTGCACTTTCACATTGTGTTTAAAACTGAAAATCGGCACCTACCCGACCCGCTAGAGCGGGGGGAACTGGGCACTCGAACACGTCCACGAGTACCAGCCGCCATCTTAGGGCTGGCTCGGGACGCGTTCTAGCTCTTCTCCACTTCCGGGAGAGAGCTATATAGAGCGCGCGAGCCCGTCGCTCGGAGATATTCATTTTAAATGCCACAGAGCACGAACGAGCCTCAGATTCAGTAGCGCTGATATTTGCTGAAATTGAGATATTTTAGGCTGCTTTAGGAGGGTTTATAGAAATTTTTAATAATTTTAGATTTGTTATTGTTTTATTTATTGACCGCCCTGCAATACCCTGTGCACTTTCGCATTGTGTTTAAAACTGAAAATCGGCACCTACCCGACCCGCTAGAGCGGGGGGAACTGGGCACTCGAACACGTCCACGAGTACCAGCCGCCATCTTAGGGCTGGCTCGGAACACGTTCTAGCTCTTCTCCACTTCCGGGAGAGAGCTATATAGTCCTCGCTCATCCAGGATGCGCAGCGGGCGCGCGCCAAAGACGCGCCTAAGACAAGCCCGTCTGCGCCCGTCCGCGCCAGATCCGGGCTCAGGGCCACCCCCCCTGGTCCGGCTGCCACTCACGAAGCTATATCTACCCTTTGCTACACCACCGCACAGCTGAAACAGTGGAACACAGGTGTGGGTAGGTCTTGTAAAGTATTATTGCTATGTAAACACTTGCCTACCGCACCTATATCATGTGTAGGTTGCGCTTTTTCTTTGCCATCTCCACGGCTTGCGACAAACACCACATCCTACTCCCAGGAAACCCCCAGCGCTTTCCCATCTATCGACCAATATGTAAAAGCAGCATTAATCAATGTACGCTCACTCCCTCAACATAGTCTGGTAATAAGGGAGACTATTATTAACCAAGAACTGGATATACTTCTTATTACCGAGTCATGGGGAGACGATGCTTCCGGTCCTGATTTTGTACTGGCTACCCCAGAGGGCTATTGTGTAGCTAGACAAGATAGGATCTCAGGGCGAGGTGGAGGTTTAGCCATCATTTATAGGGACACCTATCGAACAAAATGTGATCCTATTCACAGCACTAATTGTGAAGCTGTTGCATTCGCTATCAATCTTACCCAGAAACAAGCTTTTAAAGGGACACTTGTGTACAGACCTCCAGGAACACGTACCAAATTTTTTGCAGCTCTTACAGATATCACGGAATCAGTAATAGGTTCACCATACTATACGATTCTTGGGGACTTTAATTTCCCGCTTGAAAACATGGATAATCATGATACAATCCAACTTATCGCTGACATGCAGGCAATAGGACTGCAGCAGCTAGTGAGGGGCCCCACGCACAGCGCTGGGCATACACTGGATGGTGTATTTACTAACGACCCCAAAATTGAGACATCAGTAGTACTTCGTTTGATATGGACTGATCATCAAGCTATCATTTTTAGGATCAAACTGTTACCTCCCAAACTCTCTCAGAATAAAGTCCGCCTGCCAGTGGGGGCACGGACGTGGAATAAGGCAGATATGCCGTATTTTATTAATCTCCTGATGTCATCTATTCCAGAAAACACAGGTGATACTGAGACCATGTCCACAAATTTTCAGGAATGGATTTTAAAGGCAGCCAACCAAGTTGCACCTGAAAAATATCATCGCCCCAATAGAGCTACGCCATCTGCTCAATGGTACACAGAGGAACTGCGCCTCCAACGTCAGTACTGTAGAAATCTTGAAAGGCGCTGGAGGAAACATTACAGTCCCTCTGCTAAGCAAGATTATAAGAGCGCTCTAGCAATCTACAAAAAAGCCATCAACACGCAAAAGAATCTCTTTTGCACTGGCCAAATTGAACAAGCACACAACTCAGCTAGGATGCTCTTTCAAGTTGTGAATTCTCTTTCTAGTCCAAAGGGACCTATAATTGAGAACTCGCAGGAACTATGTGATTCATTAGCCACTTTCTTCAAAACCAAGGTGATGGACATCTATTCCACTTTTTCTAATGAACAGGCAGGAAAAACTGATGCTACACCCATCATTTATCCAATACCCAATAACTCCTCTTTTGATCAGTTTCAGCCAGCTACTGAAGATCAGATCAGTGCGCTGATCTGTAAGATCAAATCAGGTTCCCCACTTGACACTTGCCCACCTACAACAATGAATAAACTACAGAACGTTATCACACAGCCGCTAACTGAAATATGTAATTCCATATTTAAATCTGGTGTCTACCCAGCAAGCTGGAAGAAGGCCATTGTTAAACCTTTAATTAAAAAACCTTCCTTAGACCCCACTATTTCGTCCAACTACAGGCCTATTGCCTGCCTCCCCTTCACGTCCAAAATTATAGAGGCAACTATGAATAAACAGCTCTCAGAGTTTATTGAACATCATAAACTCTTAGACGACACTCAGTTCGGGTTCCGGAGGGAACACGGAACTGAGACAGCACTAATAAAAGCCTCAGACGAAATTAGAGAGATTATGGACTCAGGAGGAGCTGCAGTTCTTATTCTATTGGACCTGTCGGCGGCCTTTGACACGGTCGACCACACCATCTTGGTCGACCGTGTCGCAACCCTTGGGATCAATCATCTGGCCAAAGATCTTATAGCCTCCTTTTTAGCCAACCGTAGACAGGCAGTAAAGCTGGGCAATTATTATTCGCACACTACTGAATTGCCTTGTGGGGTCCCTCAAGGATCCTCGCTAAGTCCTACACTTTTCAACATTTATGTTTCGGACTTGGCGAGGGTCATTAAATCCCATGGGATGCGTTTAACCACCTACGCCGATGATACCCAGCTCGTGTTGGCGGTGTATAAGAATGGCCCCGTGGTAGCAGCTAAGTTTCAGGAGGGTTTACTGGATGTACAATCATGGATGCACAGTAACTGCCTGAAACTTAATGCGGAGAAGACTGAGGTTATGACCTTCGGCACAATTTCTCCAGAATGGTCTCACACATGGTGGCCTAGTCAGATGGGCCCGCCTCCGGTGCCAGCCACCAAAGTCAGAAATCTGGGAGTGATTTTTGATAATAAGTTATCTTTTGGATGCCACGTTAACAAGGTGGTTTCGGCTACTTTCTTTGTACTGAAGAAAATAAAAAAACTCTTGCCGTATTTACCAGTATCTGCAGGAAAAACGCTAGTTACCACACTAGTATTTTCAAAATTAGATTATGGAAATGCTCTCTTTCTTGGTACACACAAATACATCTTAAACAAGCTTCAGTCCGTCCAAAACATGGCAGCACGGATCGTGCTGAACATCCCTAGGCGTCATTCCACTTCTGCAGCCATACGCCATCTTCATTGGTTAAGGGTTGAGAGCAGGATCAAATTTAAGGCTCTTTGTATAGCCTATAAGGCCATCCACCAGACAGGACCAAAGTTTCTAAAAGAGGCTTTTCAGGTGTACATCCCCAAAAAGAATCTAAGATCAGCAGCTAGCTATCTTTTGACTGTCCCCCGCACAAGAACGGCCACCTGGGGTGACAGGCGATTCTTGGTAACAACGCCTGTGCTCTGGAATTCACTTCCTTTGCACATTAAAACCGCTCCCACCCTTATCAACTTCCGCAAATTACTGAAGACCTGACTTTTTAATCAATGAGAACGCGCTCCGATCTGTGCTGTAATCTAGAGTATCTCGCTGCGCCTAGACACCTTAGGGTATTAGTTGCGCACAAAAAATCTCATAAATAAATAAATAAATAAATTAACCCCATGGAAGCTGGAGATGGCCAGCCATCACTTGTTGATATGTTTTCTGCTACAAGGAACAAAGAAATGAAAAAGGCAGTTATCCCAGCGGTCCAGTTGGATTTGGACACCCCTGTGATGTCATCAGAGGAATTTCCAATTATGATGCAGAGCGAGGTGGATGAAGAGACAGTAATCCTGGTGCCCTCATCAGCACTGCAGTCGGATCCATTAAAGTTGGCACTTCGGCGGGGTCATATAGAGCGGAAAAAAAAGTGGGGTTGAGATGTCAGCGGTTGTTGTGTCCTCCAGTAAGGCGAGTCCTACCCAGATAATCCAAGGCAGTTTAACGGGCCCAATAACTTTATGCTCCCCCAAGCTTTTGGGTGGAAAATTCTTCTCGTTGATGGATGACTCGGAATCATCACCACCAGGAAACAAGTCCTCCACTACTACCTTTTCGGACCTGAGCAGCAACAGCCCATTGGAGGAATCAGTGGTGGCTGTAGGGAGAAAAAGTAGGTCCGAGGGTGGGGAGAGAGAAAAAAAAAGCCTCACTGCAGAAGAGAGGGGAAAGAAAAGGAAATGTGAGAAAAGAGAGCTCTAGACAAGATGGATTGAGTCGGGGGAACTCACCCAACCTAAGATTTGATTATCCAGACACACAGTTGCTGCCTCAGGAAAATGAGAAACCAGATAACGGAATAATAGAGGGTCCCAGCGGCACAGCTGATTCAGAAGTACAGAACACGGGAGAACCTTCACCCTCTGATATTTTATTTTCTATAAAACAGATGCAGGAGGAAGTGACAAGTGACAATCGTTGGGCATAGCAAGCCTCTAAAAAATTGCAGGGTGCAGTAAGGGGGATCAATAAAACATGCACAGACATATCAGAGAGAATGACAATGGTTGAGGCCCGTACAGAGTTTCTCGAATGAGAGGCAGCAGAATTAAAGAAGACAAAGATATCTCAAGATCCCAGATAACTGACATGATGCGGAAATTGGAAGAGAAGGAGAACAGGCAAAGAAGAAATAACCTCAGACTCCTAGGAATACCTGAAGGCCATGAAGGGGGGATGCAAGAGGGTATAGAATAAAACTTTTGGAGGGGGCCTTCCCAGATTTGATAGGGTGGGACTGGGAAAATGAAATTCAAAGGGCCGATCGTGTTCCCTTAACTCTTAAAATTCATCATGCAGGCAATCAAGGGCAACCTCAGCCAATGCTTGTATTTTCAGGCAAATTTTTTCTGAGGGAATGTATATATGCGCAAGCACGGCCAAATGCAAAAAAGGAGTTTGAAGGGGATTCCTTTTGTGCAAGACCTGACTTCACCTATGCCACAGTGGAGATGAGGTGGCGTGTGAGGCAATTATTCACACAATTCCAGAAATTGGGAGCGGAGGTATATTTACAGTACCCTGTGAAACTGAAAATAGTTTTTAAGGGTAGTGTTCGTAGCCTTACCTGATTGAACTGTCGGGGGAGATCTGAAAGGCCTCAACAGAGAAATGGAGGGAGGGAGCCGAGTAGTTAGATGCAGCTGTTGAGGAGAGAGATTCCCCAATGATTTACAATGAGATGGGACCATCAAGCTTATGATGCTTTGAAGCAGGACAAAATATGGAGAGGTTGTAGCAGATGGATAAGGTGGGGGGTGGAGAGAGCAGTTATACAGATACCCTCACACAGGCTAGGCTTGATTGCTCACATGTGTGGGGTGGGCGGAGGGAGGAGGTGTGGGGGTTTGAAGGGAAAGGGGGTTTTGGGTGATGGGTTGGGGTGGGGTGAGGGGGAGGATAGGGGGTTCATACGCTCAGAGGTGTAAAAGTTGGAAATTAGGACAGAGCCATTTTTGTTAATTGTATCCATGTATAAGAGCTATAGTTGGGCTATGAAAGGCATGTAGTGGGTGGACAAGGAAAAGTGTGTATGTGTGGGTTGAATGATGCCAAAAAAGAGCGAGAGTGGCAGTTTGTCAGCAAACATTGAAAGCAGATGTGGTTTACTTGCAAGAGACCCACCTTGAAGGCTCACGTAGAGATGTCCTAAATACTCTTGGCTATAGGTTGATTGTGGGGATCTCTCAAAGTGTTCGAATAGGGGGGCTGGCGATTTTGGCCAAAGGTAATAAAATACAGTTCACGCAAGTTCCAGCTGACAAGGTAAATTGGTGATTGTTGGATGTCATATTAAAAACTGAGGCCTACTGTCATTATGTTCTGTGTATGGGAGTATTTTGGACATCCCACATATTATTAACGACTTATCGAATGAATCAACTCATCAGCCTCTGCCAATAAAGGTATGTGGGGATCTGAATATCAATCTGCCCAGTGGTTGGGATAGTGGCAAATCTAAAAAGTATGTGGGTCAGAAAACAAAAGTTTCTCGTGCCATAGAAAGCATCTGTGAAGATCATGGGCTTATTGATGTCTGAAGTAGGAAGAGACCTCTAGAGCATGGGTTCACTTATTCTTCGGGCCCACATGGTGCGCTTGCGGGGCTAGACAATTTTTTTTATCTCAAATACATTGTTGACGAGCTGTAGAATTGAATGATACCCGTGTTTTTTGTCAGATCATAATCCTTTAATGCTGGAAATTCAGGGTCGGGGAGACTGAAACTAAAACAAAGTGGAGTTTTGAGCGGGCCTTGTTAACAAATGTGGATTATCGCAGCCATATGAGGAATTGATCCCAATATTTTTAAAGGGAAAAGTGGTAGTGCACCAATAGGGGTAGTTTGGGACACACTGAAGATGTGTTTACGTGGGGGGATGCTGGGGTTCTCGTTGGATAGAGAGAAGGAAGATAAACAACTCATTCAGCGTAAACAAGATATGTTAGCCACTGCTGTGGAGGACCTGGTTGGAATAGTCAAGCAGGGAGGGGAGATAGGGGAGGCTCACCTAGGGGTCACCTTAGCTAGATCAGCACTGAATCAGATTTTTGCAGATAGAGCTGCAGAAAAAATGGCAGCCCGGAGGGAGGAAGTGTATGAATGTAGCGAGCAAGCCGGGCATCATCTGGCTGCAAGAGCTAGACAGAAATCTCAGCAAATGAAGTGAGAGGAATATGTGATCCCACTTTCGGGGCAGTTTCTGAGCCCAGGAAGATCAGGGAGGCATTTAGGGCATATTATCAATAGCCAGCTCAGATCAGATAGCCGATACTTTGAGAGGAGTGCCGCTAAGGATATTGTCCCCGGAAGATAAAGAGTCCCTGGAAGGGGACATATGTTGGGAGGAGATTTATACGGCATTAGCTGGTATGGCTACAGGTAAGGCCGCAGGGCCTGATTCGATCCCAGTGGAATTTTATAAAACGTTTGCCCCCAATTGAAAGTACATCTGACTGATTTATTAAATCAGATCTATAGAGGAACTCCCCCTCTAGGATCGTGGTCTACAGCAAATATGGTTGTTTTCTTAAAAAAGAATAAACCAGCCACAGTTCTTAGTTCATATCGACCAATAACTTTAATGAACGGGGATGCAAAGGTTTGTCCTAAGATTTTAGCTGCACGGTTGGCACAGGTTATGCCACAGATAGTGTCCAGCCGACAACATGGCTTTATAGCTGGCGGGACATGACAGATCAGATCAGAAGAGTGGTCACACTGCTCGATGCACTACAAGTGTCATGGGACCCTATGGCTCTGGTCTTATTGGATGCAGAGAAAGCCTTTGATAGGGTCTTCTGGCACTTTCTCTGGCAGATAATGCAGATTATGGGCATTGGACATTTTACAAGTGGTTAAGACCCTATATTACAAACCAGGAGCTAATATTTTTGTCTCAGGTGATTTGCCTGAAAATATAGAGATCACACAAGGGATACGGCAATGGTGTCCCTGCTCCCCCTAGCTGTTTGCACTGTATATAGTCCCTCTGAAACGTAAATTCAAGCTAAATTCAGCAATTACACCAGTGGTAGTACAAGGGTATGAGAAGAAAATCTTAGCGTATGCAGACGATATAGCCGTGGTGACCCCTAAACGTGAAATGGCCCTTAAAACAATTGAAAGGGAGGCAGTACTCTTTGGGGAGGTTTGCGGATACTCGTTGAATATGGATGAGACCCACATGGTGATAAATGATAAGATAACGATGGTGGATAAAAGAATGATAAAAAAGCTGTCTATATGGGTGTTAGCATCAACTCGGAGGTGGACTAAATCTGGACCCTCTCATAAGAAAGATGAAAAAATATCTAGGCAGATTAGACAATTTCCATCTTACAATTGTGGGGAGGTGTAATTTAATAAAAATGATTTTTTTTCCCTAAAATTCTTTATTTGTTTAGGTCAATCAATTTAGAATTCTCAAACCATTGGTTGAAGACGCTTGAGGCAGTGTTCTCAAGGTTTTTATGGGCCTACTCCAAACCAACAAAGGCATTGAAATACCTTTCACTTCCAAAAGAAAAAGGAGGGGGGGCATTACCAAACCTCAAATTGTATTATTGGCCTTTATGTTGCAATATAGCTCTACATTACTTGGACAACAGCACATTAATAAGCCTCAAGAGGCTATATCTTCAACATATGAGTTATTGATTGGCAATGAAGCCTGGGGTTGCTTCTGGAGACAACTAGAGTTTAGCTATTACAAAAAAGTTAGATTCAAGTGCATTTTGGGTGCCTATAAAGTCTGGGCCGGGGTATGCAAACTGCTGAAAATAGGAAGAATTAACTTTTACAAACCGTTGCTGACTAATGAAAATCTTCCCTTAATTTTTGGGGTTTAGTGTATACAAAGATGGTCGCAATTAGGTATCAACAGTCTACGGGCTTTTTATTCCTCCACTGGGATTGTCTCATTTGAGGAGTTAAAACATAAGTTTGGTATTAACTATAGAGACTTTTTTTAATATCTGCAAGTCAGGGACTATCTGCAACATAAGGGGGGTGGCTCAGTGGGCTTTGGCATAATTGAGCTGGTCGAGAAATAACCGCACGATGCGAAAGTAGAATCGGGAATTTATATAATATTCTGAATTTAGAGATGAAAGGTGATCTCGTAAAGTTCTCGGCAAAATGGGAAGAGAATGTATTGATATCGGATTTGGATCTCTATAAAGCTCTTAATTTCTCGCAATCTGTTTTTATGTCAGCTAATTTGCAAGCTCACTTCTTTCAGACCTGCTTTATGTTATACCACACGCCCACTAGTATAGCAAAATGGGGCAGGGCTGAGGTGTGAACTGTCCTCGCATTTCCATGTGTGTGATGATGTAGTGCATATGTTTGCACCTTGTAGTGCCCTGAGCCCTGTAAAAGACTAAATCGCCCGTTTTCTTGAATATAAACTAGAGATAAAAGTCAGTCTGACCACACATCTTATTTTATTGGGAGTTCAAAAAGAGGGACGGTTATGAAGGCAAAACCTTTTTTGGCAGTGGCAATGGCTTTTTTAAGACTCACTATAGCATCGGCCTGGCTAGATCCAAATCCCCCAGTGTTCCAACACTGGTTGAGACAGCTATTGGTGAACCACAATCTGGAGAAGGCTATTTATGCTAGGAAAGACAGACAAGCAAAGAAAAGGGGAAGTAAACTTTGGGCACCCCTAAGTGGTTGGGTAAACAACTAGATATGTAAAGGGCTCTTGGGGGATTTGTATTTAGTATATATGGCAGTGGGAGACCCAGGAGGTCGGGCTATAGCCTTTTCTATGTCTTTTTAAAATAGCCAAACTATCTTTAAAGGTTACATTGTGTGGCTAGCAAGACGGTTAGGAATTTGTATATGTATATAAGGATTGCTCAATTGTTTGTATATCCTGTGGGCAAATTGAATGCAAATGGGGTATGAGACCCTCAGGTTGAGGGGGGTCTGTCACTTTTATTGGTATTTTTGGAGGGATTTTATTTAATGTCAATGTTTATTCTTGCACAAAGCACTACAAAGTAGGACAGCTGACTTTGTTAGGGGTAAATCTGCCGCCCGGTTGGTCAGCTCCAACTCTATGTTGTGGTAAAATAGAAAAGATTGTATTTTTGGTTATATGGATGTTTTTTTTTATACTCTTTGTGTATAGTGATTAACTCTGAGGAGTGTATGGGGCAGGGCATGGGGGGTGGGTATAGGGTGTTTATATTGATAGAAAATGTGCAATAAAAATATTTACACAAAAAAACCAGACAAAAGCAAGTGGGTGGAGGGGCAAGCAGTAGAGGGGCCAGGGTGGGGCGAGGAAGCAAACAGATGTAATGAATGAAGGGAACAGGGACAGGACATGCAATAAGAGGATCTCCAGCATAAGTTTCACTGTGCAACCACGCAAAACATGCATCTGCACGACCGATAAAGTATGCTTAACCCCCAACACATGTACACATGCACAGATCTCCCTGTGAAACTGGAACACAATCAGCAAGGCTGCTATTACACTGTCCATCCACAGCTGACTCTAGAACACCTACTCTGCACTACACAATAGGATTGTACGCCACATAGACGCACAAAGCAGAACTGCCCTGCAAAGCTGCGGATACACAAAACATGACAGTTCACTGGCATAAAAAAAACCTGCATACATTACAAAAAATGGTCACTACAACAATTTGGCGAAATTATAAAGTAGCATAAAAACACTGAACCCCCTCCCCCCCATAAAGGGATATCATGTCGTTTTCATCCAGATTTAGGAAAGGTTGAGCTGCTGCTGGCCATGTGGTAATGCGTTATGAAGCTTAGTATTATACTTTCCACTACACAAAGGACAAAACTATTTATATTGCCTATGCTTGTTTTAATGCATGGTGTGAGTAAACCCTCACAAAATACATGGGCAGAATTTACTTTTGGTTTTATGTGTGAAACAAACAGATTTTAAGTTATCTAGATAAGGCCGTCATAACCTTTTGACTTCTGTGGACTCCCACTGAGTCATTACTGGAATGTGGTGGCCCGAACTGAGTCATTATTGGAAGATGGGGTCCCCCGAGCCTAAGCAATTTTCATAATTTGAATCTCAAAACAATGCACAAAAATACAAAAACAAACATATACCAAACGAATGCTCAAATATTGAAATATTTTGTTTAATTCACAATCAATATAAACTTTTACATTTTCAATTTTGCTTCCTTTTTTGTATACACTTTATGATGTTGAATGTATTTATTTTAATATTATCTCATTTTGTAACACAATCATGGACCCCTGAGTTTGCCTCACTGACCCCCAGGGGTCCTGGGACCACAGGTTAAGAACCACTGATGTAAATTGCTTTGATTTGATTTTTAAACATAGCTGACAAGTGTCTCATGGGGATGTATAAAACGCCAGGCCAATTCTGGCATTTTAGTCAGCAGCACTTTGAATGCTAGGATTATGAGCCCTTAATGAAAGTGTAAAATGGAAAACTACGTTGCCCGCAATGCTGTGGTCTTAAAAGCCAGGAATGGCTGATAGTATCAAATGTCATAGTGCTACTTGGCAGGCTTGTGAAATGCGAAAAGGAAAATTACATCCTGACTGACTTTTTTCTTGCAGGGCATCAACAGCCAAGTAGGTGAGAGGACAGAGATAGCCTTTCAAAGGCAAATACAAGCTACTCACTGCAAATGGGTTAACATAAACACTCATTGGAAATGAACATGCTAACAAAGGATGCTATTTATCAGAACAGTGCAGCAGTAGCGGAAGCTAGACATGTCTAAAGACACATTTGGAAAGAAAAAACAATATGCTGGCACCATTCTTCCCGAGGTTAATTTCGCGTGATTTAGATGGGGCAGCTGCATCTCCACTAGGATTGATGTAATCTGCCTTGAACAGGTGCGCCACTTGCTGCAGGTGTGCCATGACTATCTCTTGTGCTGATGACACCCCAGTGTTATACCCTCAACAGGGGTCATAGTTCACCATGGACGAGGGTGAGGCTGGTGGTCATTGGGACGCCTCTATTGTATTTTGGCTGTCTCGCACACTCATGGTGGATTACTCCTGTGGATGCACTACCTAGTGGCACGGACATTATTGGGGTGAATGCTGTACAGATGTAGCTTATGTGCTGGGGTGATTATTGCAAGATGTCCTGATTTGGCTGGGGGGAGGACTATAGGGGACGGGGATTGACTGCATTTTGTTCTGTGACCTAATAAAGTTTATTTAAAAAAAAAAAAAAGAAAAAATTGGGACGCCTCTATTCTTCCTGTACAAGCACTGTCACTGTGCATGAGGCCCAGCCCATGCAGCCTTCTAGTTCAGTAGTAAAATTAGGACCAATTTAAAATGATGATTTTAGTTTTGTACTGCTCTGCTGTGCTGTCAATCATTAGGGGCCTGTGTGCCAGCTTGCATCATATCCACTCAACACCAACAGACCAGTCATCTCAATCGCCAGGCACAGACCAGTCATCTCAATCGCCAGGCACAGACATGCACTTGGGCTCAGCCTTGATTTGCTGAGTGAATGTTATGATGGATGGTGGCACTCGTTAGGGACGATGACAAGTGTCAATGAAGGTAAGTCACTTGTGCCTTCTGGGAAGGCTGAGGGAGCACACATTGGTGTCACATGTTATAGTGCTTGAGGAGGGTCAGCAGGAATACCTGTACTTTCCCGCCTATGTAAGCGACACCAGCAGTCATCACATGACCACCATGAATGGATGACTGTGGGTAGTGCAGTTCCAACTCTATCCAACCAGTCTGACAGCAAGGAATTGCGTATGGACAAAGCAGGTTCCACTCTTGTTGGCCAGTCAAGCAAAGTACTGAATTACTGAGTCTGAGCCCCTCTGCAAGCAAGACAAATAGGACATATATCATTTTATTTAGTTATGGAAGCGCAACTAAAGTGCAGATGTGTTTATGCATTTAATAGTTTTACAAAGCTCTTAGGTGTTGCCCTATGACTACTTTAGAGCACTGTGGAAGTAAAGAAGGTGAAAGGAATAGAATTATATGGTGATGAAAAGGAATTGAACCACCTGGATATGGTACACATAGGAGACACGGAAATGGTCATCCTAGAAAAAGGTCTTGGAGGACATTTTTGCCTGGTTTTTATATTGACTATGTTTTAAAGTGTGAACATTAAATGCATCTCTGAAAAGGCAGGTTCTAAGGTGGTTTCTGAATTGAAGGCCCTTTACTAGGTTTCTCATAAAAAGGGTCCGGTCGTTACCAAAGTGAGGCCTCACACACATCAAGCACCTTCCTCATTTGTCAGTGTTCTGGGCTTTTGATGAATGAGCTGTGGAGCACTGTCCGATCATGAGGTTGGTAAGGTGAGGCCAGATGCTTGACTGTATGATAAAGAGTGACTACTTTCATGTGAGTGCGGATGAGTGACTGAATGGATGAAAGCATAGAGATACTTTCAGTTGTAAGCCAGACTAATTGACTTAGACAATACCTTCTCATAGTGCAGACACCTCGATACAAGGTTTAGTAGTTACAACTTGATTCTAATTAATTTTTTGTTTATTATACACAGGTTTCTTTTGCAGGTGCATTAGCCCACCATATCGGATTGCAACAGGTATCACTACCTTTGAATATCTAGTTTCATATAAAGCACCCAACTCCTTGGCTCTGCACATGCCCAAGGAAGTCCAGGTTCACACCTGCTCCCACCATTCTGAAATATGAGAAAGCTTTGTGCAGCATGAAAGGGTTTTCTCACTAATTCCTCTTGCATCTTGTAAATAGCTGGGCTTTGCTGCCCTGTGGACCTCTTCTATGGCCCACATGTGGAGGGGCACTTAAGATGTGACAGGAGCAAGGCTTTCCCATAGAGACTTAAGACAGAGGGGCCGATTCTGATTCCATCTGTAAAACATACCGACCGACACGGACCGGGAACGGAGACCGACCGATACGGACCGGCGCCGTACGACCCGCGCAGTACGATGCAACGCATGTGAATTACAACCCACTCGCACGGAACACGAGCCGAACAACGGAAACGTACGAAAAATCAGTGATTCGCCCGTAAAATGATCAGGAATCCTACCGACCGACACACACTAGGAATTGACAAGACCGAAACGTACCCACGATGCACGAGCCGCGCAGTATGATGCAAAACGTATGAATTGAGACCGACTCGCACGGAGCACGATCATGAAAACCGAGACGCACAGCAAATAGTGACTAGCAAACTACAGACCCCTCTGCGTCCAACGCATACGACAACATCAAAAACAGCAGAATGTCAGTGTGACAGACTCGGGTTACCCCGCACGAGCCTCTGGCAGCGTCCGACACAGTCAAACGAACGTCTCCATCATGCACAACAAAATCAAAGGAAAAGTCATAACAAAAAGCCCCAAAAAACAAATGACAAAGCCAATAAATAAAAAATAAAAAAGGAACCAAGACACACCCACAACTCCACCTGTATAATGGCAAGAAATCCCTACCATGATCCTTTGCAAACTACAGGCATAGGACAGCAGACACCACCACCACATTGCAGAGACAAACCACAACGCACACAACAACTACACCATTTGCACCACTTAAAAACTAAATCACATATTCACTGACAAACTCACACCTACCACACTCACATACACCCCCCATCAATCCCCACAACCACCCAGCACCATGCCCCCAAGAAGAATCCAAAGTTCACAGATAGTGAGTTGGAAGTCATGGTTGATGAAATACTCAGGGTAGAGCCACAGTTGTTTGGCACATTGGTCCAACAGACCCCCATGTCACAGAAAACCAAGATGTGGGAGAGGATTGTTGACAAGGTCAACGCACAAGCACCTTGTTTGCGCACAAAGGACAATATACAGAACAGGTATTATGATGTGCGCAGGAGGGACAAGAAGCTCATCGACAGGGAACACACCCTGAGCAGGCAGACTGGCGGTGGCCCTCCTGCCAAACCAATGCACTTCAGCTCCTGGGAGGAGAAGGTGCGGGCTATCCTACCACCGGAAAGCATACATGGATTAACAGGAATACCAGAGCCTGGTGAGTACACATCCAATACACTCATAATTGTGTGGCAACACACATATAGCACTGTCAAGGGGACTGTGAAAAAAATTACCGCCAGCAAAGCCATAGCAACGGAAAGGCAAGTATCCTGTGTGGTGTATATCAGTTATACAAATACAATATCTGCCATCCCACAGTAAGATGGAACTACGTCCTAACATGTACAAACCTAATGACCAATACTGCAAGGCATGACCATAAATAACCAACAAACACTGTCATCCATTTTGCCACCACTGTCACACCACCTCACAGGAAAGCTGAGTCACAATGAAGGAAGGTTGGGCTGCTGGGAATGTGCATGTAGCAGAAAGCATGATGGGAGTTGCAGTCACAGCCACCAGCCCCCCACCCACATGTCCCTGCTCACACTGAACCATGCTCACCTCACAAGGAGCGCAAAAGTACTGCCAAGATGGCTGACACTAGGCCCTGCTGTGGGGAGCACAAGGCCCTGCTGGGCCTTGGCCTCTAACTGACAACAGGACACCAATGCCAGACATCGTGAAAGGTGACCACTACTCCCTGCAATGGAAGTGTGATGCATGGTGGGAGGTCTGGAGTGAGGGAGGAGGACTGCCAGCTCTGACTACAACTACCAGCAGGCACTTGCACATACACAAACACACACCCCTTAACACAAACTACACCCAAACCACCTGGTCTAATGCAATCCCTCATAATCCCTTTGAATATCCCACAAATATTGACCACACTGGGATCTGCTGTGTGAAAGACATGGGCTTTTCAGGACCTGAGTGCAAACAAACACCAGGACACCACTGCCTGCCAAACTGTCAGCACAGGCCCACCACCACATAGGGAAAAAGATCCACAGGAAGGAAGCTCAGGTATTGTGGGAAGGTGGGTGGAGCCAAACGCATGATGGGAGTTGCAGTCACAGCCACCAGTCCCCCACCCACATGTCCCTGCAGGCTCACACTGAACCATGCTCACCTCACAGGGAGTGCAAAAGTACTACCAAGATGGCTGACACTAGGCCCTGCTGTGGGGAGCACAAGATCATGCTGGGCCTTGACCTCTAACTGACAACAGGACACTAAGACCAGACATCCTGAACATAAATTGTGACTCCCTGCAATGGAAGCAGGACACATGGGGGATTCGCTGGCCTCTGTGGGTGAAGGAGGTCCTGCAATACCATCAATGTCGCCTCAAAGCACACCTTCTCAGCCAGAACAAAGTGCACCCTTGGGACCAGTCACTCCAAAAGTAAATGTCTTGGCAAGATGAATGACACATGGTCATGATGTATGAATTGTCTGCAAGTCACACCTATGCACTGGCCAACTCAAACACATCTACACTCACACCCATTGGAACTGTAGGTATCCTCCCACTCTCTGGAGATGCAGTGTCCCTGTGGAGTCCCCTGACCTGGCTGTGAAAATGTGTCTTGTAGATGACAATTGGGGAGATGTAGACATTGTACATAGCAACAAGCACACACAATGTCACCTATACATCATTGACAGTGGACACCTGACAGTGGCTAGAATGAACACACACATAGCTGACACTGTAGCATGGTGTCATTCAAAGAATGTGCAGTTGTGAGCTGCATTTCAATCCCACATCGGTCTGCATTGTACGCAATGTTCATGCAACACATTATTCACTGTCATGGAGACCCCAAACACAATGACTAACCTGGACTGTATCTGAGGAGGCATGCAACTCACAACAGCTGAACTGTAACACACACACCTCTGCCCATCACTGTAATGAGCATTGAAAAGCAAGAGAGCTTCTGTGCCCAATCCCTCTCACTGTGGAGGAATTTGACAAGATAGAAGGCGTTAGCACATACAAAACTCAGCACCAACTTCATTAGCTATGCTAGCACCATGACTTGTATGAAAAGAGATGTAAACTAGGAACACAGACAACAAATTAGTGTCTCACATTGGATCTCATGCATACCATACTGCAACCATGTTGCACAGACACACCAATGTGACACACAGAGGAAAGAGAAGAATCACACAATACATGCCCCAAGCTCGCCACATACCCCATGTGTAATTGTACGTATGTCATTGTTAAAGCACAAATGTGGACAGTGATAATACAGCAGTGTCAGGTATGTAATGGAACCTGAGTGGCAATCTGCATCTACAGACAATTGGTCAATACATGAGCTGGTCATGCACACAGCTTGACGTGCACATCAAAATGCTCCAGGTTGCCATTACAAAGTGCTCCAACAATATCAACCTCTGTCTGTCACAACTTAGGTAAATGCAATGTACAGACTCTCATAATGATGTTCAGTGTCAAATGTCATGTGTGTGAAACATTGAGGTCTGTAAAAACATAACATACATTGTGTGTCTCCTTCAAACACAGGGGATGCTAGGGACACAGCAGGTCCTGAGGAACAGTCCCAGTCCCAGACTCTGCCGGACCCTGAGCTCCCCTGCGTGGATCACTCTCCGTCCTCTTCGGACGACGACCTTGACCGACCTGGCACCTCTGGCATGAGTTATCGTGCAGCCCCAGCAGCAGTAACATCAGCACCCCCCTCAACCACTCCTGCCACATCGGACACCAGACAGAGTCCCCATGCCGACACGGACAGGCCCAGGCCCCAGAACAACAACCGGAACAGGTACACAGGGCCCCCCGGAAGCAAGGGACAACACAACCGGCGCTAACACTCAAGGGGGCCCAGTGTTGGCTGGGCCGGCCATGGCAGAACATCCGCAACAGTCACAGGGAGGGAAGAGGACTCTGGCGGAGAGTCCTCAGCACCGCATCAGCCTACACATGAGGGTCCCCCGAGGAAGAAGAGGGGTCATCCGAAGAAGGGCAATTAAGATGCTGATGGCCATGCATATCCCCCAAGCACCCAACACCTGCTCCTGTTAACATCCTTTGTGTGCAAACCAGTTGACCTTGTCGACCTACATCTAAATCACCCACTTGACATGGAGGGTTAAAGTTGTGACAATGCACCAAATGACTGTGGATTCTACTCTGGATATTTCAACTACCAAGACTACCAACTCACCTGTGAACTTTGGATTACCATCACATTGTACAACACTGCAAATTCCGTTCACCATCCTTACACATGTTTATAAATAAATTCACAATCACACAATACTTGCCTCTGTCGTGATTCCTACTTGCTTTGTGCCATGGCGATGATGAGCAGCTAAGGATCACTGTGCATGCAAACTAATACAGCAATGTGAACACAGTTATGTGAGTCATGTGAATGTGGCACATATGAGGGAGACACACCACTAGGACAACACAACACAATCTCACCAGGGCCCCTAACTCCTCGTCAACACTGATGTCAACAGGAAACACAGTGGAATGCACACACACAACACCCATCCGGGATCATTGGCAAGCAGCCCACAGGTACAGGATCCGAATTACTGTTAGATGTGTGGACACACATGGAGCACATCACAAAGTGAAGGGCAGGTTTATTAAATATTCACATTGTGAGAATTCCACAACTGATGCACGTTAATCTAACGTGAAAGTGATCAGAAAAAAACATGTGGTGAACGATGAAAGTCCAGGGGTGTGTAGCACATCATTGGTTGGGACTTGCACTCTGGAACAAGGATCTGTCTCTTGGGGTTCAGACCGCACCACACAGCATCCAAAGTACCCTGTGAAGGACAGACAGAAAACACAATCAAAAACACAGATTTACAGGAGACAACAACAATATACATGCCCAAAACAAAACACTAACTACCCAGACACATCCTAACAATCAGGTAAACACTGTTTGGGAGTACAGACTACCAGAATGGACACATCACAGCAAGCATCCTGACAAGTAGCATACAGCCACACTCAATCGGCACCAGTGCACCGCCAACATAGGTCATGCCGACACATTACTTTAACAACACATACCTGTATACTGACATTCATGAGAAGAATTTCTGGATCAGCTGGCTTCGAACATCACCATCACCCTCATCATCACTGGCATCATGCCCCAGGCCAGGATCCTCCACGGCTGGCGGAGGTTGGTCATCGTCATCCTGGATGAGAGGCAACCGCTTGCGCACTGCCAGGTTATGTAGCATGCAGCACGCAATGATGATCCTGCACACCTTTGCAGGTGCATATGGGAGGGCCCCTCCTGTCTTGTCCAGGCAGCGGAATCTGCTTTTCAGGAGGCCAAATGTCCGCTCAATCACTCTCCTGGTCTGACCATGTGCCTCATTGTAGCGCATCTCCGCTGGTGTCACAGGGTTCCTGAGGGGTGTCAGAAACCACGGCATGTTGGGGTATCCGGAGTCACCTACAGAGAGACAATTGCACATTAGTTGAGTGTGAAAATAGGGTGGGAATCTACTTTAGCAAACACACACAATGATAAGCAGTCAGTACACACCGACAAGCCAGGAACGCTGGTACTGTATCTGTGCCATCATCGTTGGGATGCGACTACTCCTCATCATGTAGGCGTCGTGCGCTGAGCCCGGGAACCTTGCACACACATGGGAAATGGTCATGTCCGCCAAACAAACGACAAGAGCATTTATAGAGTGGAAATGCTTCCTGTTCTGGTACGTCTGCTCATGTGCCTGCGGTAGTACCAAACCACATGTGTCCCATCGATAGAGCCAATGACATGTGGCATCCTACCCAGAGCATAGAAGTCCCCCTTGATGTCAGCTAGTTGTTGTGCTTTGGGGAAATGGATGTACTGGTCGAGGAAATGCAACATTGCCTCCAACACATCCCGAAGCACACGGCTGAACATAGTCTGTGACATCCCACCAGCAGTAGCAACAGTGTGCTGGAAAGTACTGGTGGCAAAAAAGTGTAGGGCTGCCATCACCTTCACCTTGGGGGTCAGCGCTGTAGGGTATGTCCAGCCAGGTTGCAGATGTGGGGCCAACTGCTCCGCCAATTCTTCGATCAGTGGCCTGGTGAAGTAGTACCGTCGCATGCAGTCACGTTAACCCATGGTTTCCACGTCCGGGAACGGTCTGTGGACATTTGGTCTCCTGCAGTACAACGGAGAGCAAAGACAGTTTGTCATTCCCCCTATCTATGTGCCAATGTACATGACAAATAGCACATGAGACCACATTACAGGACACAAGAACATGATGTGTGTGCTCTGGGTATGGACACACATATCAGATACATGCCCATCATCTGACATCTCAGCACTGCAGGGCCACACAACAAGGTCCCTGTTGTGCTGTGAGCAATCAATGGACTCCGTCACAGTACATCAGTACGAGTGTCACATACCAGACACACACCACAGAGACTAGTGAGGACAGATGTCTACCCCACATCACAGGATCCTGACAGACAGACACAGGGACCTTGTGTCGCAACATGGACACCATCATGATGTGGCTTCCCATATGCACAACACAAAGCACACATGACACACACATGTAGTGCCCCCTGATTTCATGCCAGCTTACACATGGATGTTTGTGACACACAGACGCAACATCAACTCACATTGACAATAGACAGGGATGTTGTGAACGTTTGACATTGAGCACATTAAATCATCTCTGCATGAAAATGCACACATACTGTGGATGAACATCACATATGTGGCACTGTGTCACCCTGTGAGGCACCTACCATTCCACTGAAGAGTCAGGGTGTGTGTCACATGACATACACAATGTACACCGGGAACTGTGTACATGCCTCATGCACTGAAATGTACTGTTGTCAAACACAGTGGTTATGTGTCCAGCCAACAATTGTATCTGTCCCCATGACAACCTGCCCTGCCTGGGAGTGGGTGCCACTAAGTTAAACATACAAAATCACATGTTTATCCCCATACTCACACAGGTAATACAGCCTGACATGCACTTTGAGTTACTGTGTCACAGACTTTATTGTTGTTGTGCCCATGGGTCAATGGCAAGCTATGGTGTGTTGCACGCCTTAAACAGTTACTTCTATGGTGACTGACGTGGGTGACCAATGCGAAAGACGCGTTGGACACCTAGGGATGGAGCCACATGCACGCCTTGCACGCACGCGTTGCACAATGTCTTCAATGGGGACTGACGCGGGTGGACGGAGCCGCACGCACGCCTTGCACAATGTCTTCAATGGGGACTGACACGGGTGGACGGAGCCGCACGCACGACTTGCACGCAAGCCTTGCACAATGTCTTCAATAGGAACAGATGCGGATTTGAGCCTGGTACAAATCGGTTTCTTGAAAATCTGTTGGCTGCCTGCAACAATGTTTCAGACTCGTCATTGCAATGCTTTTGAATATTTCAAATGATGCGGATGGCGTGTACGAGGCGTGCAATGCGATGGATTGGCCAGATTCATAGGATGCAAACGTGTTGGACCTATCGCTTTTGACACATGGGACTGAATCTGCCTCTGCAGCACAGATATAAGTCTGTCTGTTCACCTGGGAGCTCACTTGACTGCAGTACATGATCAAGATTGACATCTCTGCTACCACTGCTGCTGTCTCTGCATCCTCTGGCTCCAAGAATGGCACGTACTGCGGAGAGGGCCCCAGCCTTCACAGTGGAGGAGAACAAGGCCCTGCTGGACAGCCTCCTTCCACAGTATAGCAAGTTGTATGGGACACCAGGGAAGCAGGTGAGTGTGCACTCCACATCCATTATACATTGTGTATGTTGTCTGACTGTCACCAATGAAATTGTGTTTATATCCCCAGGGTGTGTAGGTTCCTGTAGTGGATAGGTACTGTGCATGAAAAGTGCCTTTTCACACGGTTGTAATACTCAGGCAATGTTTCCCTGTTGGAACTTCAGGACAACTGTCAATCACCATATCTGCACTACCTGTGTCCATCATATACCCTTGCGAGAGAGACATGTATATCCAACTGTGTGATGCACAAACATGTGGCATGTGTGGTAAAGGACTTTTTCTTTCCTTGTCATCCTCACAGGTTGATGCCCACCAGAAATAGGAGATCTGGCTGACCATTGCCCGGGCTGTTCGTTCTGTGGGGGCCCACAGACGCCGCATCCGCTCCTGCCAGAAGAGGTGGCAGGACCTTCGTGGCTGGACCCGGAGGATTTCCAGAGTCCAGCTGAAGCTGTCGCCTCCTCGCAGAAGGGTCGGACGATGGACACTGACCCCCCACATGCTCAAGATTCTGGCGGTGGTCTTCCCGGACCTGGATGGACAGTTAAAGGCCACACAGCAGCAAGGAGGGGGTAAGTGCATGCATTCTCTGTGTCCAATGTCTCACATGCTCTTTGCACTGCCACATCATGGTTTCACTTCCACAGATCTCCTGTCTGATTGTACAGGAGTCGTGTGGCAAAAATAGGTCATGTTCCATTCTCATCTGATACACAGGTGTGCCCCTTTCAGTCTGTGACTTGTGTAACTTGGGTTGTGTGTTCCTGCTGTTGTACAAATTTAACGTTGTGAACAGCATCTGCGACCGGTGCATTGTTTGGTCTTCATGAGTGAGGCACAAGATTTCCATGTGTCTGCACATTGCCAGAAAAAAGACATGTACTCTGTGTGGGCAATTGATATGTGTTCCAGTTGATGTTTTGGCACACCATATGTGCCAGGGGTATTTGACACACAGCCATGTAGAAGCAACGACAATTTATGGGCATCAGAAAAATGTACATCATGTGTTTCACACATGCATGGACACATGCCTGGTGTCCAGGGTAATCCCATGTTGCACATGTTCCTGGACAGGTATGCCTACTCCGGACATGAAGTACACTCTGTTCTTCTACTCCTGTGTGTCAGCCTAACATTAGTGCATTGTGAAGTGTGCTATATGGTGTCTGCATCGGTGTCATTGTGAGGTGGCCTAGCCTCTTAGACTCCTGTGGTGTTGGTCATTTTGGTTTGTGCAGCTAGCTGGGGTGTGGCCAATGGATCATCACAATGGGTTCATGCATAGGTGTGGAATCTCTTGACGGTGCATAATGTTGTATTGTACATCACAGTGCAGGCAGTCTCAATTCATTCTCATCATGCTGTGATGTCATCATGCTTACAGATTTGTGCTTGCAGTCAGTCATCTGTTGCATTTTTTATTACGTGTGATCATCAGATGCCTGAAGATGTGGCTAGCATTGGGTGTACCTGTGCACTTGACATCTGCAGGGCTTACATTCTCATACATGTTAATGGTTGTGACACAGTGCAGTGTGTTTAAATTTGGATGCACTGCCCCTGAGACAGAAGCCAGTGCTGACTGCTTAGCCATACTGGTCCGTAGCATGGTATCCCACTTGCTGATGTGTATCCCACAGTGATATCAGTTGTACAGCATGCACTCTATTGTGGCCTTGACCATCAAAACATGTGCACATCATGGTGTTTTGTGAGTGAAGCATATCCATTTTAGTGACAATGAATTTGGCCATCCCTTTGCATGACACATATACTGAGTCAGTGGCAGGAGATGGCATGTGTTAGTCCTGGCAGATTAAAATCATGAGTCCTGCAGTTCTGAGATATGTCCATGTGGTGCTTGTGCACAAATATGAGAAGTGGCATACAACATGCCCCAGACAGATGGGTCCATGGAGGGGCAGGATATGAGGGGCATGGTTGACTGACAGGTGTCATTTCCCAAAAATGTCTCCACTTTTCGCAATATCTGGCACTTGATGCCAAGGCGTACTTTGTGATGTGCTGTACTGACTGTGATGTGTCAGGTGAAACAGGTGACTGATGTGGATCTGTTTATCCCGATTGACTGCGGATACATCTACGGCTACTGGAGGAGACAGTCTATTGACTAAGAGGAGCCTCAGAGCCAGACTGGGTCAGCTTCAGAGGATTTTGAGGGACCCAGTGGCACTGAGGGTGAGGGGAGCCACACAGAGGAGACCTCAGCTACAAACACCTCTGCTGAGGAACACAGCATCTCCAGTGAGGATTCCCTTGTGGAGGCGGGTGTCAGCAGACCCCAGACAACACCTAGCGAGTCTGTCCCCACCACCACCACCACCATCTCCACCATCCCAGATGTCCGTGGAGGCCCTCGTGTGAGGTAACATGTCTCCTTTGGTCCAGGCACAGCACCCCCTGCCCCCGTCTCCCCTGCTGCCCTGAGTGTGGAGTCTGTGGACTTACTGAAGCAGCTCCATGTAGGGCAGACTGCGATGCTGAGTGTTCTCCATTCCCACACCACTCTGTGGACTCAACTGGTGTCCTTCATGGAGGGCATCTCATCCAACATGTCTGCCCTACATCGGACCATTCAGTCCATGGCCTCCACACAGACAGCAGCAGTATCCCTCCTCCAACAGTCCCTCACGCCTCCTACCTCTGCCACACCCACAGCCCCCACTGCCCTACCTGTCCAATGCACACACACACCAGCACCGGCACGCACCACAACAGACCCAGGCAGCACACAATCATGCAAGTCAAAATCAAAATCCGCAGGCACGCACACTCCAGGGACTGATGACACACACACAGGGGATGGGTCACAGACGCACAAACAGGCATCCACGAGCACTCTACAGACCTCAGATGCTTCTCCCTCCAAAAGCACTTCCACTGCCTCACCTGCACCCCCCCCCTTCCAAGCAGCTCTTCCTCTGTGACCTTGGCCTCTTCCCCACCGATCCATCTGCTCAGCTGCACAAGGGGAAGAGGAAGTCACCACGCACAAGGGCGAGTTCCCCTGCCACACAGACACCCACCCCCAGGAGCCCGGATACTGAGGCCCCCATCCGCAAGTTCCCCCAGAGCAGGAAGAGCAAGACCCCCCCAATCCCGCAGCTCAAAGTCACAGTCTACATCCTGCAGCCCCCAGGCCACCACTCCACAGGTCCCCCACCACACCCTGCCCCTGGTTCCCCCACACACCGATACCGCATCCCCAAAATGCTTAGGCCATCCCCTCCTACCACATGCACTTCCACCCCCACCTCACATGCTCAGCCTGTTCCTGCCACTGATGTGGGGACCGTGTCCCCCCCTCTGTCCACCCAACCTCACCTGAGCCCCATGACACTCCCTTGGAGTTTTGCACTGCAGTGGAGGCCCTGTCCCAACCATCTGACCTCCCCACTGCAGTGCTGCCAGTAACAACCCCATCTGACTTGGGCCCTGCATTCGTGTCAGCACACACCCCATTGGACTTGGGCGCCAACTGTGTCAGACACCTCTGCTGCAGTTGCCAGTGACACTCCTGCACCCACCAACCTTCCCCTGCCTCATTCTGCTGTCCCCTGATCCTGTTACTGCTGTGCCTGGCCTGCCTTTGTGTATGCCCTTCCAAGGGGAGATGTCCCCTGCCCGTAGCAGTGCAGGCAAGCAATGGTTGAGGACTTGTCACATCTCACCCTGTGAGGACTCCAGAAATGGACTGGCCATTGGCCTCTTGACATTGTGGCTAAACGGTTTCAAAGAGTTATGTTCCCAATACAGTCCATTGTTGTTATCCAGTGTTGTTGCATCAAATGTACATGATGTTGATGATGAGTGTCATGGACTTGCTACTGTACAGGTGTTTTAAAGGTATAACAGAATATTTTTTGATGGGATGTACTCCATGTGGTCCCTGAAATCTGTGTACTTTTCAGATATGTATCCATGACATCCTCAGCTGCAATTTCAGGGTGTGATGTTGGCTACATGTTGTAGGCCAGATTTTCTCTTTGGGGTTGCAACTTCGCATCTTTAGCATACACTGTAGCACATAGGTTGTGCTTACATTTGGGCACATATAAAGATTCCCTGACTTGGACAATCTCCACTGGACAGGCATGTTTGTGCATCCATGTTACACAAGTCATCTGTGTCATCAGTCCAACTTGGTGTACATGTGTATTGCATATGTGCAGATGACTGAGGGAGGACTCCCGTACACAAGCTTCTGTGACATAGCTTTTCTTGAGTTGTAATAGTTGGATCACTGTGCAAGTGTTGTGCTGGAGTGACAGAAGCCTGCACAGACTACATTTGGCACAGCTGACCTTCCCCAGGAGTGCAGTACCCTCATGGCATTGTGTCATTCCATGACATTGCCTGGGCACATGGTGTGTGTTGTGTGAGCATGTCTGTATGTGTTCACTTCAAGTTTTTGGATGCAGCCTGTGTTCCAGACAGATGTACCTGTTTTGTAGACTTGCAGACTTGGCCTGTGTTCATCTAACTTCTTTGCCCTGCCTTTTGTGGGATGTAGCTGCATGACAAACTACTGCTCATAAGGCTGGCATCCCTGGCTGTTTCAGTAGTAAATTCCAGGGATGTTGTCCAACGCACGTGGGACACATTCTGGATTACCATTGGCACTTATGTGTTACCAACATCATGTTGTTTTTCCTTTGTGATATCTGTCATTGACATGCTCACTTGTGTGTGTGTGTGTGAGACTACTTCCTATCATCAGGGTCATTGCTGCTATGTTGTAAGGTGTCGACCTTTGTGCGTTGTGGCTCTCCTTTGGTTCAACATTGGTGTAGGTGTGTGGCAGGGTTCCGAATTAATTGTGTAGTTTTCACGTAATGTCGATGTGCCGCATGCTGTGCAGTGTGGCAGACCTTCACAGGTGTTGTTGTCAGCCCATGTGTGAGGATTTGTGGGTACCTTGGATCCCCCCCCCCGGGATTGTCATGTGTGCACGAGCAATATCACTAGTCCCTGTGTGCCTAGCTGATGCACAATGGGAGTTGTTTCATGTCTAGTCAATCATGTCTAGGCCCATGACTACTTTTTGCCCATTGTTTGCAGGCCATGGCCAGTGATTTGTGTTTATGGAGGTGTGATGTGAGTTTGTGATCCCGGATACATGACGCAGGACGCACATCTGACTGTTCTACACAGTATGGGGAAAAACTTGCTTTATCATAACAGTGGGATTGGCCTACAGGCTAATGTCACCACAAATTAGGGTACTAAAGGGTAGTGCTGTGTTGGGTCTGTCTCATGCTGTGTTGGTTGCTGTTCCACCCACCTTGTGTCACATGAATCCTTTGTGATCCCGCTCACCTGACAATGCCTGCTTGCCCCCCAAAGGTGTGCCCAGTCAAAGATTTACTTTTGTATGGCACTGTGTACACATGTGTGTCATTGTAGTTCAGCTCACCGTCATGTGTTGTGCACTAGCCTGGGGACACTGTGACACACACATGTGTTGTGTATGATATGCAGTGTGTGGCTGCCTGTCTGTGTTTGTGCATCTGCGCCTCTGCATTGGTGTGGCTTTAGCGTTCCATTGGGGGGGATGTTGTTTGGAGGTTTGTCCCTAGTGTCCAATGGTTCTTGTAGCTCATCATCCTGCACATTGATCATGTTTGGTATGTCCCATTGCTGCCATGGTATGTGACTTTGTCACCTAACATTGACAGTCTCCACAGGATTCCGCAGTTTGTGTGTCTGTTTGTAGAGATATGTGTGTATGCATCATGATGCTCACTTTTCACACAGTCTAATTGTACACTGTTGGTATTGTCAGGGGTCATGGCAAATGCATGTCTGCACATGAAAGTTCTTGTTATACACAGCATTCTTTGCCTCTCATATCTATGTTTGTAAGTGACACAACCACCACATTGCCACTACGTTGGTTGCAGTAGTCACAAGTGCTGGTCTGGTTATGCCGCTCTTGTTATGTCCACACTCACCTTTTGGTCACTTTAGTGATGGGGGGTTTGTACCCCATTACCACATTTATCTGACAATGCTGGTTTTCTGGACCCCACACTCACTTTTTGTGACTTTTGGGCAGGCATGTGATGTGAGTCACATTGTATGTTCACTGTCTGGATCTGGCTTATGGCCATTTTGCACACACAAACATATGATCTTGCCAAGATGTTAAGGGGATGGTTTGCTTGATCAACCTATGAGTGGGGAGGAGAGTGGTGCAGGACATACAGCCCCCTATGAGTGGGGAGGAAAGTGGTGCAGGACATACAGCCCCCTATGAGTGGGGAGGGGAGTGGTGCAGGGCAAAATCCCCCTATGAGTTGTGGGCAGTGGTGCAGGACATACAGCCCCCTATGAGTGGGGAGGGGAGTGGTGCAGGGCATAATCTCCCTATGAGTTGTGGGTAGTGGTGCAGGACATACAGCCCCCTTATGAGTGGGGAGGGGAGTGGTCCAGGACATACAGCCCCCTATGAGTGGGGAGGGGAGTGGTGCAGGACATAATCCCCCTATGAGTTGTGGGTAGTAGTGCAAGACATACAGCCCCCTATGAGTGGGGAGGGGAGTGGTGCAGGACATACAGCCCCCTATGAGTTGTGGGTAGTGGTGCAGGACATACAGCCCCCTATGAGTGGGGAGGGGAGTGGTGCAGGACATACAGCCGCCTATGAGTGGGGAGGGGAGTGGTGCAGGACATACAGCCCCCTATGCGTGGGAAGTGGTGCAGGACATACAGCCCCCTATTAGTGGGGAGGGGAGTGGTGCAGGGCATAATCCCCCTATGAGTTGTGGGTAGTGGTACAGGACATACAGCCCCCTATGAGTGGGGAGGGGAGTGGTGCACGACATACAGCCACCTATGAGTGGGGAGGGGAGTGGTGCAGGACATACAGCCCCCTATGCGTGGGAAGTGGTGCAGGACATACAGCCCCCTATTAGTGGGGAGGGGAGTGGTGCAGGGCATAATCCCCCTATGAGTTGTGGGTAGTGGTACAGGACATACAGCCCCCTATGAGTGGGGAGGAGAGTGGTGCAGAACATACAGCCCCCTATGAGTGGGGAAGGGAGTGGTGCAGGGCATAATTCCCCTATGAGTTGTGGGTAGTGGTGCAGGACATACAGCCCTCTATGAGTGGGAAGGGGAGTGGTGCAGGACATACAGCCACTTATGAGTGGGGAGGGGAGTGGTGCAGGACATACAGCCCCCTATGAGTGGGGAGGGGAGTGGTGATGGACACCCCCTAGGTGTTGTGACTGCTGCTTGTGGGGACCATGCTACCCCTGTTGTTTTGCTGTTGCTGGTGGAAGGGATTTCACCCCCTATGTGTGTATAGCATTTCGCGTGTTCGTGATGTTAATTTTTGGGGGTGTCTGACTGACCGTCTGCGTTTTGCGCGTCTGTTCCTGATCCAGTCATTGATGTACAGTACTGGGATGACCTGCGCGATGGGATTCATTGTTGGTTCAGCTCGTACTTGCTGCTCGTTGCTCCGTCTCGTACACGTTGAGAATTGGTCCGTCTCGTATCCGTGGATCGTTTTGAGACGCGAATTGGACCTGATATGCAGCTCTCCCGGATTCTGTGACGTGCTGCTAGTGGCGACCCATCTGGCGCGTGGGATTTGCGCATCGTACTTGTCCGGCCGGAAACTGCTGTGGGAACTGCTTCCGGGCGACTCGAATCAGCATTCGGAGGTACGGCTCGTACTGGAAATGCTGCTGGAATCGCAACCTATGTGTCGGACGGAATTGTGTCAGTTATGCGCATCGTACTTCATTGCCCGGACGGACCGGCTCCCGGGACGAGTCAGTCGCAAGGTAAGGGTACGGACAGCTCTCGGAGGGCTGTCCGACCCGGATCGGAATCGACCCCAGAGAGTGAAAATCGGGGCAAACGAGTTTATCTGTGCTAGCAGGCTAGAAAGGCCCTCATTACAAGTTCATGGCTAAATGCCAATCACTTCACAAGAAACTCTGTGAGCACAACACCTAGAGCCACTAACATACTTGATAAAAATGGAAGCTCTCTTTTTTGACTCTTTTCACACTAATCATCTAAATCATTTCCATATGATACATTTAATATGCACCTCATTTGGTTTTGTGCGGAACAGCACCTTTTCAGGAGAGCAGGAACCTGCTTGTCTCCATCCATTTCAAAACTTTAAATAAGACTCATACCGTTTAGACTGTTGTATTTGCTCTTATTTACCAGAAATTGACAGTACAGGATATAGGTTAGTATCTTATATCTTAACTTTGAAAGATACATTGCAGCAATCAAGTCTGTACACGAGGAATACATGCAATCACACACGCACTCACATTGCATGCCCACACAGATGCAAACACAAACATGAGCACAGAGAACTGCTTTGGAAGTTAAGGGCACACACACATACACTCACACAAACAAAACAAAAGCATACAGGTGCCCAAACACATGCACATCCACATAATGCATGCCCTCACAAATGCACCCACAAACATGCACACATGCAAACACACAAACTTGCCATGAAAGACAAAGCACACGCACCGAAGCTTACAGAAACAAGCAAAGGCAGGTGCTTGCGGCCCTGCAAAGTGCCACGCATCACGCGTGATCCTAACGCATTTGAAGGCAAGTCCCCACATCACCACATTAAAAATAATCATCACGCATTATAGCGCTTCCTCAGTGTCAAGCAGGAGCACTGCAATATAGTAATTCGCAGTGTCTGTCTGAGCAAATCTCGAAGTGCTGGTTCGTGCTGCTCGCGGCTTGGGGCAGACTCAGCTGTGCTCCGCTCTGGATACATTTGACCTGGTCCCAACATTCTGATTCACGTGACCCAACGTCATGAGAATGACTGTAAGGATTTATCCAAAGACTGTGCAGCCACGAGGGGACACGTAAAGGCAGGCCATAAGCGGGCAAGCTGACGACACTGACCTGAGGAGTTCGAGGTGCTCACTGTTTTATGCTCAGCCCTCTTTCCTTCAGGTCGGATGACTGTTCTGACTGAGAGCAGTGATGCAGCGGCAGCCGAGCTCGCACAACAACTAACTGTGCAGCAGGGACAGTGGTTCAGTGTAGCCCCTAAGGTAATCAATGTCAGGGACAGTTCAGTTTACATTTCACATTTAACTAAATATTGTATTACATTGAATGCGGACAGCAGCAGCTTTCACCATTCCACAAGTGTCCTGGGCTCCAGTCTCGCACTTAAATCCACATTACCTTTACACAAAAGGAGCATTCCCACCCATTCCCCAAAGCTCTAATAAATTACACTAAATTATAGAAAAGAGTAATGACAAACACCAGCAAGCATCAGTCGAGGGGAGGTGAGACGCGAGAGTGTAAATATGGGAACGAGGCTAGGGATCCTTAGTTCCTACAAGTTTATTATTTTATTTACCCCAACAAACACGAATAAAGGAACTATGAATGATGTCACTATTACACGTAAGATTGACATTTAACCAACGGGAGGGTTCTTGTTTAGGTTATCAAGGGATGCTTTGTGATAAAGTTACACCAGTGCAAAAACAACATAGCATCCATTTCCATCACTGGCAAAAAGCATGTGCACCAATGCCCTTCTGGCGCTGCCATACTGCCCTACCCAAAAGAAAAGAAAAGTATTATTCGAAGGCGGCCACAATCTTTAATATGTTACAAGTTCCGTTTGCATAACGCGCCTGCCTGTTGCAGCAAAAAATGTCTGCTTCGTGTGAGTGCATGTAAATCAGAGCCACTTCTCCCAGCTTTGGTCGTGCAGGCAGCATTTCCTCCTCCAATTATCTTCTCTCTGTAATAGAGCAGCCTCCTACAAGCAGCTCAGCTGTATAAGCTGTGAGTTCGTTCTTGTCTATTTCGCATGTATCACTTGTGTTGTGCAAAATACTACTTTTGGTAAGTGGGCTGAATGTAACAATTGAGTTGACACTACTATACTGCAATATTTTTGATCGCTTACAAAGCGATGGAAACTCAATCTGAGCAAAAAGTGGACTTCTTGAACTAGCGTCGGAATAGAATTTTTCATGAATTAGGTAAAAATTATTTAAAGGGCACAAAAACTGCGAGTTTGAGTAAGAATGTAAGTGAACACAGGCACTGTGAATGAGTAGAAGTGTTTAATTGTAATGCATTTAGGGTGACAGGCCATAGATCCTTTGCATAATAGCTTCCGCTCAACATTCCAAACTAAAGCTGGCATACAAATTGACCTTTTATACAACTGTGAATATTGTGTACGACTATGCTTATGACTCTGGTACTGTTTCTCATACTATACAAGTTTATAATTCCTTTTTGTTGTATGTAAGTTCTTCTTTGTGACTGTTTCTTAACCTATGCATTTTTGTGTGCATCACTATGCTACTATCCCTGAAATTGTGATAGTCGGGTATTCTCACTGGGCGTCATAATTTAATGTCTGTCAGGGGCCCGTAGAGGTTCTCGCTGCTCAAATGGGAGTAATTTCTGATATTTACATGTTTTTCATGTTTTCATTGATTGATTTTGCGCGCGAGAAAGTGCCCCTCATAGTCATTGAATTGTCACTCATAATTACACTAAAATTATGAAAATGTCACACATAGCAATCTGAAACCTTGCCAGCTATGTGCTTGAACTAAAGTATATACAAACATGTGTGCCCTCCACAGCTCACGATGAAAGTGGCACAAAGGCATACATGATGTTTCTCAGACACACAATACATATTAGCGCACATAAACTCGAATAACATTTCAATAAAGATTTTACTGTAAATCACTTTTTAATCGTGCTTCCTGAAAGAACTCTGCATCTGCGAACGTAATTGTTTAGCCAGCAGTTGGAAATGGCCCAGAAAAGAATTGTAATATGAGCTAATTTCAGAACCAAGAATTATTTTCTCTCCTGTCTCCAAGACTTAAGGGATTCAATGGCTGTTTAAGAATCACCTAACTGCAATGCGTGCGTTTCTATCTGCAGCTCTGCTCGGCGCGCAGCTCCTTCTGCCTGCTGGAGCCGAGGTTCCTCTCTCCTGGGGTGGGCGGGGCTGCTGGGGGCTCGTCCGAGCTGCCCAATAGGCAGGACGTCCGGAGAATTCCGAAGAGCAGGGGATACCAGATCTCGAGGGGATACCAGATATTACACAACACCGGTAAACTAGCAGGTCGGTCACTAGACAGGGCTTTTAAAAAAATACATCCGTTTGGCTCAATTTACCCACCAAGAATTTGTGGATGGTTAAGTTCACTTTGTCAAGATTTCACACTGATTAATCATAGATCTTTTCCGATTTTTATTTTCAGAGTGAAAACACTTAATGGAGCTCTTACGAATTAACCTATGCTTAGACAGCAAAGTCATCTGCGTGGAGAGGAATTCATTTACTAAACACCTAACGTCACTGCCAAGTGTTGCTCCGTTTTTTCTACCTCTACAGCTACTGATTTTCTCAGTCTGGTGGATGTTGCAGGGGTGCAATATAAGCTTTTTTTCTCAAAATAAAAAGTTTAATAGAAAAGAGCAAACTTTAAAATATCTGTGTATCAAGCTGTGAGTAATATACAGCTTCATTCCAGAGTTTTCATTTTGCCATTTTAAATGTTCACAGTGAATAAGAACACAAGAACCAAGTGAGCACTTCATGATCTGACAGCAACTTCATTAGATCTTGGGCTGTATTATGAAAAGGTCCCAGGTGGCACAATGGGCATATGCAACTGCTTTTGCACCCCGTGAGTACATTGGTATTGAAGAAGGGTCTGCAAATGCTTGCGATGTGTTTGTAGTATGGGTCCAGTTGACACAAAGTTTGCTGTCAAACAATTTCAAGTGGGCGTTCCTATATTTGCATGGGTTTGTCGCACACACAAATGAGGGAACACCTCTTTTCTTGTGCCATGCTGGCAGACACAAAGAGATTGTGCGCTATAGAGTATTGGCACACAAGTACTGTACCTCCAAAGGATATCACATGAGAGGGGGGAAAGGGATTCAATGGCTTCCTGGGCAGTCACACAATGCACCCACCTCGAAGGGCATACTTGCCCCCTCTTTCACCCAGTGGCTGCTCCTCCTCTAAGGAGGAGGAGCGTCGACCCCCTGGTTTTAAGCAGTGATAAGAAGAAACATAAAATGATAACTTTAAGTTATTATCATGTTATGCTTCATGCTGCTTTGCAAGCAGGCGGGTGGGCGGGGCTGCTCTGCTTTCGGAGCAGGGCAGGAGTGGTTTGCCTCCCCATTAAGTGTGCAATGACTGTTTAGTCGGCCTTCTCAGGCCACCCAAACCAGTCATGCGCACTTTACCCATTCTCAATGCAGGCTGCATTACAGTCTGCGTGGAGAACAAGCACAAGCCCCCATTACCTGGTTGAGAGTCAAACCAGGACGCTCAAAACCAATCACAACGCTGCACTGCAGCTTTGTGATTGGTCAGTGGGGCCTGCTGCTCGAGTTCCAAGAGGAGAGTAGCTGCAGATTAACCCTGGGCGTAGTTCGCGAAGTAGCACTACGCGTAGCTACGCAAAGTGCACTTCGCACTACGCGAGCTACGCGTAGCACTTCGCGAACTGCGTAGTACCCTGTTCGCACTGTGCAAGATGTCGTTTTCAATGATTGCACAGTGCGGACAAGCAACCGGCACTGTGCAATCATTGAAAACAGCATCTTGCACAGTGCGAGCTGTAGTTTTCTGCCGCTCAAGTAGATTTTTACTCGAGCGGCAGCTTTCTCAACACGGACTGGTAGTTTCTCATCGTGAGCGATCGCGAGCATACGCGACCACTCGCAATGAGAAACCTGACCTCCCCGCGTTGAGAATCTCGCCAGGAGGTTTATTTTCCACGCTCGCGATCGCCAACTTGATGTTGCTGATCGCGAACGAGGAAAAAGTCTCGCCGGGATGTCATTTTTCTTGCTCGCGGTCGCCAACTTGATGTTGAGAACCGCGAGCAAGCAAAAAAAGACCGCTGCACTACGCTACGCTACGCGTGTTTGCACTGTGCTACGTGCAATTCGCGTAGTGCGAAGTAGCGCAAACTTCGCAAACTACGCGAGCGTAGCGTAGTGCTTTGCCCAGGCTTACTGCAGATACTCAGGTCCCGGCGCAAAGGTACGTTTTTTTTTAATATGTGCAAAGCGCAACCACCCAACGTGCCTTCACACCCCCCGCGAGACCCGCCCGCCCACTACCCATTAGCCATGCCGTCTACCACTGCTTTCACCTAAGGCCCATATGCAGGACTGTTTTCAATGCTGAGCTATCCCAATGCCCTGGGAATAGTATCTTTTTTTATGATCGGATGTAATATTTGGGTATGGACTGGATTCACTCTTTGAATGTGCTCTATCTTGCAGACCAGACCCGTGTGTGCAATATATCATTTGACATCATGTTATTGGACTGTTTCACAATCACTGTATATAAGTGATATCATCCTGCATCTGTAATATAGCATGGTGTACAAATTTCAGAATTAATGTTGATTTTGCACTTTGGTTTGAACATAATATACATTACTCTACTGCAGTTGGAAGCAGTTTTGCCTACTCTCCACATGCTTTCCCATTATCAGTGATGTTTGAAAAACGGTAGCTGCAATCGGGATGCAAAATGGTACTGTATGTTCCCAAATAAGGGCCACCCAGGTAGACACGCCTTACTGTCTGCAGTAAGATACTGAGTTAAATGTGAAGCATCGGATTTACTCACAAAGGCTTCATACACCTCCTGGTGGTATGCTTTAATAACACAACCAGTTAGAGGACTCAATCACTCCCAACGCATGCATCTTGGAAACCTCCTCCTTGATGCAAGCTCTCACCCTGTCAGTCACTCTGTAAGTTTTGTGCTTAACGGGAGGATTGTCCCTAGTGTCTACATCATGGACGCACCAATCAGTGACACTGGGAATCATGGAGAACAGATCAGAAAACTGTCCCAGTAACTGGTGACAGTCATTCTGTTGCTCAGGGGTCAGAGTGGAAGAGAGGTTCACACCATCCACTGACCCATCTTGCTCTGTTGCAGACAGGAGGTCAGGAAGAGGCTCAGTCTCCTCCTCCATTCCAGCATCTGTTGCTAGGAGCATGCCCACTTCGGACCTCTCTAAGTAGAGCTTCAGGCGGTTGACATGTAGGACCCGCAAAGGGTTCCTTGGAGGCCGCAAGTCCACCAAATAGGTGACATCACTCTTGCACTCCACCACCTCAAATTGTCCAGTCCACTTATCCTGGAGCACGCAGTACTCCACAGGGCCATGACCCACCCTTTCTGACCAGGCTGGAGCTCAACCAGAGTGGCATTCTGACGTACCACCGCTTCATCTCCTTCTGACTGCCTTCCAGATTCACCTGAGCGAGTTGTCTGAATCGCCTAGTCTGGTTCCTGAAGGCCAGCATGTAGCTATATACATCCTGGGGAGCCTTTCTTGACCAGACTCAAAGGTCCATTCACTGGGTGACCATAGAGAAGTTCAAAGGGGCTAAACCCTAAGGACTTCTGTGGCACCTCACAGTAAGCAAAGAGAAGGAATGGTAAGAGGATGTCCCACTTAAACCTCACGGGTTCCTCAAGACCCATAATCATGCCTTTGAGGGTCCAGTTGAATCTCTCAACCAACCCATTACCTCGGAGGTGGTAACGAGTGGTGAACTTATAAGTTACCCCACACTCCTGTCACAGGGACTTCATATACTTGGAAATTAAGTTTTTACCCCGGTCTGACACCACCTCTCTGGGGAACCCCACATGGGAGAAAATCGACATCAGTGCACGTCCCACCACAGGGGCCGTTGCTGTCCAGAGAGGGATGGCTTCTGGGTACCGGGTGGCATGGTCCACCAAGACCAGGATGAACCTGTTGCCCATGAATGTATTGGGATACAGAGGCCCCACAATGTCAATGCCCACCCTTTCAAAGGGGGTGCTGACCACAGTGAAGGGCTGGAGAGGAGCCTTGTGCTTCCTCCCACTCTTTCCACTTGCCTGGCAAGTCTGATAGGTCCTGCAATGAGTGTCTGAACTCTTGCGCATTTGGGGCCAATAAAAGTGGGTGACAAGCCTTTCAAAGGTCATGTCCTGCCCCAAATGTCCTGCTAAAGGCACATCATGAGCCAGCCCCAGTAGGAAGGCTCTGTAGTGGGGGGGCGCTAGAGGGCGCCAGACCAACATGGCCGCACATCCGTGAGGCTCTCGCCAGCCGGGCGATTAATCCATCCTTCAGCCCATCCACAAGCACGGAAACCCACATCCAAGTGGAAATTGCGGCGCAGATCGAATGTGAGCACGCTCGCTGAAATCTTCGAGCCGAACAGTCCCCGCGATCCAGAGCTCGGAGCATTTTTCCTACACGCGTGCAGAGCAACGGACCATCCCAGGGGAAAGGGGGAAAGAGGCGGCGTGCGCGAGCACGCGAGGCCGAGGATTCGCCGAGGCCGGAAGGCCGCAAAATCCAGGCGGCGGCGGCGCAGGCCGCGAGAAGGCAGCTGGGAGCCCTGGTGCGATGGAGATGACACTGTGCGACCTGAGTAAGCGGTGAGGAGAGGTGAAGGCAGGCGGGGGAGGAATTTTTGGGCTCGGACCTCGAAGACCCTCAGAGGCGGTGGAAAGGTTCTCGCACTGCCATCACGTAGCGCAGCATACGAAGGGGTGGAGCGGCGGTGCTACCCCATCGGCGCTGGCTGGGCTGCATCCTCTGGGCACTATCCTTCCTCAGAACTTGTGACAACGTGGTGCCTGCCACCGAGTTATTTTCTGGCAAATCGCCCCATTGACTGCGTGGGGAGGGGGCCCGACTGTGTGGAGGCCTTCTGCGCGAGGAGTCGCTCCCATAGCTCGCCGGAGACCGCCCAGTTGATCATCGGGACCATTTTAATAACCCACAACACAGCTCGACAGCTCTGAGAGGTGGGGCGAGATCCTAGTCGGGCCACTTGCTACATCCCGCTGTGGGGCAATTACTGGTTCTGCTGAGCGGTGAAGCGGCGTGGGCACTAGGGGCCTGATCCCCTGTGCTGGGGCCTGCCCTGCCTGCATCGCCAACATGGGGAAAACGAACTCTAGACAATCTAAGCTCCCCTTTGAGTCCCAAAAAAAAAAGCCACGAGCCCCACCGACGGAGGATGGCGACTCTGATGGGGGTGACGGCACGGAGGTAGATTGGAAGGCGCTCCTGCTCAGTATGCAAACAAGTCTCACCTCTATAGACTCTAAGCTAGACAACATGTCCAAACGCCTGGACTCTGTGGTGCATCGACTGGATCAATAGGAGGAAAGAGTGAAGGAAGCGGAGCAGAGGGTTTCTGGGCTGGAGGACGGGGCGGCGGCCAATGCCACCAAAGTATCACAAATGGAGAGACTTTTGAAGGTGATCGCCGATAAGAACGAAGATTTAGAAGCGCGGTCGCGCCAAAACAACATGCGCCTTATTGGCCTTGCAGAGTCCACCAATGTGGGCAAAATGGAAAACTTCATTGAGAAGCTATTGGCTGACCTTTTCGGCCTAGAGTCTTTCTCCCAGCAACTGGTGGTAGAGCGGGCCCATCGCTCTCTCGGCCTCCGTCCCATACCCGGTGCCCCCCCTAGACCTGTCATTATCCGATTCCTGAACTATAGAGACCGGGACACTCTGCTACGCCTTGCCCGTGAAAAACAACCGGTTCAGTTTGAAAATGCCACGCTTTCCTTCTACCCGGACTTCACGCTGTCAGTTCAGGATGCTTGACGCAAGTTTGTGGCAGTTAAAAAAAGGCTTCTCCTGAGTGGCATCCAATACTCTATGATATACCCGGCTAGGTTACGTATAGTCCACCAGGGCAAGCAGCACCTATTCCAAGATCGAGCACAAGTGGAACACTTTCTAAAAGACAATAAGCGACCCCAGGGCACTACTCGGTCCCCCTCGGGGCGGGCACGTTCCCGCTCGCCTACATCTGCACTGGATTGATTGGAGGCTTCTTTATCAATTGTCTATTTTCCATGTTTGATACTATTTCTAGATCCACCTTATGATATGTCTTTTTATTATTGGCAGAGACGGCTCTACACATTGGTTTAAGTCGCTTGCCTAAAAGCCGTAAAGCTTCAGTAATCTCAGAGTTTTCGTTATGCTTTAACAACTATTCGCCCTGGCACTTCTCTCCCCTTCCCGCGTTTGCCGCTAGTTGTTGAGACGAGCGTGCAGCGGGTGTAATATCGGGGGTTATGGAAGGCTGGTCTGGACCCCTTTTGTCCCCCAATACAGGTGTACCCTGCTTGGGATGATGATTTGGTGTTTTGGGTTTGTGCGGGGGGGGGGAAACATGCCCGGCATGATTGGGATGTTGGTGTGGGTGGGGGGGATGTTCCAAGGGAATTGTTTATGTTCTGGTTAAGAATGGAATGGACAGTGATACAAAGCATAAAGCTGAATTAATCCCGGATATGTTCCGGACAAATGTAGCAATAGGACAGGTATTTGATGGTGCCCACGTTGAACAGATGCATTCTTATTGGGGAAATGAGTCACGCCAGCAACATTGATACTAACTCAGGGGGAATGATCTCCACCATCACTTGGAACGTTAGGGGACTGGGCGACCCCAGGAAGTGCATACAGATAGTGAATGCGTTAGATAGACTAAATGTGCATATAGTATTTTTACAGGAGACTCACATGGACCCTCAACGCAGGGGTAGCTTCGCTTCTAGATGGGCGGCGCATTCTGTCTTTGCACCGTACTCTTCTTACGCGAGAGGTACTGCTATCCTGATAAAAAGGCATATCCCCTACACTCCTTTGGGTGATGTGGTTGACCGGGAGGGGCGGTACTGTTTAATGTGGGGCAGGATTGGCAATGAAACAATCACATTGGCCTGCTCTTATGGTCCCAACTGCGATGACCCTAGCAGTTTCATTGCTCTCTGGAATAAGATACAAGACATAGGGTCGACAAACCTGATATGGGGAGGGGCTTTTAACGCAGTTCTTAATCCAGTCATGGTAGATCGAACCACTCTGCACATCACTACACTAACACGCATAGATATTTGCGGGACCTATGCGACAGCCAAGACGTCATAGACGCTTGGCGTCACTTACACCCGACGCTGAAAGAAGGCACACATTGGAATACAACACACACCATCATGTTTATATTAGTTTAGTTTGGAGCCTCGTTTTTTAATTAGACCAGTCCCTGGCCTCATACTTGCATTTTAACTGTGCCCCCACCGCGTTTTTTCGCGGAATCCTCACTTACTTGCAGCTTCCTCGCGGCGCTTGGCTGCCATCTTGGGGTGGTCTCCTGCCTCCTGGGCCACTTGTTGCAGCGCTCTAGCGCTTCCTGTAGCCCAGGTGAGCTGGTACTTAAAGCTCACCCTGCTAGCGCAGCGGTGACGCGCAGCGGTAGCGCCTGACTCGCGCCGGAGTCGAGCCAGAGTCTGCCCGTCTGCGCCCGTCCGCGCTAAGTACGCGCGGTACGCTGGGGACTCCATCTCGTTTTGTAATATTGTTTATATCTTTGTGCTCGTAGCTCTCGCTCTGTCAGGATGATTAAGTACTCCGACGCCTCGCTTCGCGCCATTAGAGATACACTTCCACGCTGCCCTGCCACACCCTACCATCCGTTGTGTGGCCCGTGTCAGTGTGTTTGTAATAGATGGTCATTGGGCCAGGCGGTAGGTATTCGCGAGCTCGCCTCTCCTCCTGCCTCTCGAGCTCCCCCTGGTCTCTTTCCGCTGCCCGACAGTCTGGGGTCTGGACTCCGATTTTTAAATCTGAATACCAGATCTCTAGTGAAACATCATTTGTCGGTGGCTGATCTCATTGTGGATAAGACACCTGATCTGCTGGCCGTAACGGAGACCTGGCTACAAGATACTGACGACGCCATAGTCAATCTCGCCTGTCCTCCGGGCTACTCATGTTTTAGATCTAACCGCCACTCTAGAGGTGGAGGGATCGCCTTATTTATTAGATCCGCCTTCACATGCACCTGGACGATCTTGCAGATTGCCGGATGTGAGAGCGCGCTGTTTAAGGTTTCCATCAGCCCTCAGTTCTCGCTGTCAGGGATGGTTGTTTATCGCCCTCCAGGCAGCGATGTTGCTTTTAGAGGTGCTTTTCCTGAGGCGGTGAGCCTATTGGCTAGTGGCTGCGCAAATTTTTCCATCTTGGGTGATCTAAATCTCCACTTTGACAGGTTAGATTCGCCGGCCATTAGTGGTTTTTTGGCAGACTTAGAGGCTTTGCAGTTGGTCCAGCTTATTTCTCAGCCTACTCACGTGGCCGGCCACATCCTGGATCCGTTTTTTACCACTCTCTCGGAAGTTCGGATTGTGGCGGTTGATCCTGTGTTATGGTCTGACCACCATCTGGTGTCTGCTTGGCTTCCTCTCCCTGCCAATCCTACCATACCGCCCCCCTTGCGGATTCCCCGGCGCCATTGGAACAAGCTGAGGTTAGAGGACCTTCATCGTACTATGGGTGCTGAGCCACTGGGCCCCCTGCTGAATGCCACCTCGGGCTATGACCGGTTCTGTAACTGGATTACCAGGGCGCTGGACGTCCTGGTACCTATCATCTCCAGCAAGTCCAGTCCCCGGCAGGCCAGCCCCTGGTATGACAGCACGTTGCGTGCATTGAAGTCCTCTTGCAGACGGGCGGAAAGGGTGTGGCGTAAGTCGTACGATGCCGATAAGAAATCCATCTACCTGGCCCTAGTAAAGCTTTACCATCGAGCCATATGCAGGGCCCGGGCGGCGTTTTACGCAGCCGAATTTAGAAACAGCCCTAATCCGACTAAAACCATCTTTAAAACCATAAAAGATTTAATGGCAAAGAGAGCTCCTCCACAGTTGGACAGTTCCATCGCCCACTGTGAAGCCTTAGCCACCTTCTTTATGGATAAAGTCAGGAAAATCTATCTGGCGTTTCCTAGCACACCGCCTCCTGTGATCCCCTGGAGCGGCTCTAGCAGCTGTCCAGCGCTGCACTCCTTTCCTTCCGTCTCCGATGAGGAGTTCGCAATGTGGGCCCTGCGAGTCAAGTCTGGATCACCTGCAGACCCAGTAAGATCTGCGCTGTTCAGGGACGCTGCTTTTCAGGGTCGCACTGTGGTGTGCTCCCTGATTAACCTCTCCCTAACCTCTGGCCTGGTTCCGGCCAAATGGAAGCAAGCGGTGGTTTCCCCGATCCTAAAAAAACCATCTTTGGATCCTTCGAGACCTGAAAACTACCGCCCTATATCTTTGCTCCCTTGGCCGGCCAAGGTTATGGAGGCCCATGTAAATCGGGTCCTCACGGAGCATATGACCCTTGTGAATGTCCTGGATCCAACGCAGAATGGGTTTCGTGCTGGTCACAGCACTGAGACGGCCCTTCTAGCAATGGTTGAGCATTTGCGAGGTGTGCTTGATGCAGGTCAAACGGCAGCGCTTATTTTACTCGATCTGAGCGCTGCCTTTGACACTGTCTCCCATCGCATCTTGCTACACCGCCTGCAGGACATTGGCATTTGTGGTTCAGCTCTGCAGTGGTGCCGCTCCTTCCTCAGTGATCGCTCCTTCTGCGTTGCCACCCCTCCTTTTCAGTCCAAGTATCATCCTTTGGACATGGGGGTTCCGCAGGGCTCCTCGCTGAGTCCCACGCTTTTCAATCTGTACGTGCAGCCGCTGGCTGAGGTCGTCAGGCAATGGGACCTTACCATGGTCTCCTACGCTGACGACACTCAGCTGGCGGTGACGATCAGCGGGGATGCCAAGCGGGATGCCATTAGGTTCCGAAGTGGGCTGAGAGAGGTGGCCAGTTGGATGAATAACAACTGTCTCCAACTGAACGCGTCAAAAACTGAGGTGATGATCGTTGGAAGGGATGCGGACCACTGGGGGGATGAATGGTGGCCTCCAGAGCTGGGATCAGCGCCGGTCCCTGTCCTGGAACTCAGGAATCTCGGAGTCTGGCTTGACCATACGCTTAGCTTTGTGACTCACACAAAGAGAGTGGCGGCCTGCTGTTTTGGAGTACTACGCGGGCTAAGACCCCTGCTGCGTTTCTTCGATGCCCCCACAAGACAGCTGGTCATTCAAGCTATGATCATCTCGCGGCTGGATTATGCCAGCTCTCTCCTATTAGGAGTAAACCAAGCCGAGATTCTTCGTCTACAACGAGTCCAGAATGCGGCAGCTAGGGCGGTGGTTGGTCTGCCTCGATCCTGCCCCACTTCTAACACCCTGCGTTCCCTGCACTGGCTCCCGATATGTAAGCGAATCCAATTTAAGGCTCTCTGCCTGGTTTTTAAAATTCTGAGAGAGTTGGCACCTGGAATACTTAACTCATTGATTTCGTCTTACGTTCCCACTCGTTCTCTACGATCCCTTGGACAGTCCTTGGTGGTCGTCCCCCGTTTCAGACTTAGTCGGATGGGGGGTCGCTCCTTCCGTGTGAAAGCCGCAACCCTCTGGAACGCTCTTCCCTTGGAAATTCGGCTCTCGAACGACCTTTTGTCCTTCCGCAGAGCTTTGAAAACCCTTCTGTTTTAATTATTTCCTGTCTTTATTTTTTATTCCGTGTCGACGGATCCTGTGTTATGTGGTGTTTTCCTTTCCCTGCGCCAGGACGCTCCTTCGCTGGAGCAGCTGTGCGCATTAAAATGTAATTAACATAACATAACATAACATAACCTCCTGGGCTAGATTAGACTACATCTTAATCTCTCGGGGGCTGGCCCCGTCTTTGGCAGCGGTACAACATGTAGGTCGCACGTTCTCCGATCACTCCCCAGTAATGGCTAAGTTACGATTGCTGGACATAGTGGGGAAACCACCTACATGGAGACTACAGCCCAGCATTTTACTTGACGATCTCTTTCTAACTGAATTGGGACAAGACATTGAGGACTTCCTCTTACATAATAAGGGGTCGGTAGAGTGTATGGCAACTATGTGGGAGGCGCTGAAGGTCACGGTGCAGGGTATTTGTATTTCCAAGAGCTCGGGAGTACTGCGGGCGCTGCGTAACAGATTACATGAACTGGAGCACACACTGCACACGTTGGAAACCCGAACTGACTTCGCTACCAATGTAGAAGCACAAATTCAATACAAAATAGCATTGACTGACTATAAATCCCCTGCCGATAGGGAGGTTAACTACCGAAGTAAATATTTCAAGGCTAGGGCGTACGGAGAGGAAGAGCGCCCGGGAAAGTTTCTGGCGGGAGTTGTGAGGCCCCCTCGATGGTCTAATTTTATCCTGGAGCTGGAGGGTGACGGAGGGGAACCCCTGCGCGACACACAATCGATCATGGCCGCTTTTACTACACACTATGCATCACTCTATATCACTACCAGGGTGGGCACCCTGGAAATGGATGATTACATGAGTGAGCTCACTTTGGGATGGCTGCCGCATTATCAAAGAGAATTCTTGGCAGAGCCCATTGGACTGGATGAAATTAGAGATGCAATAGGGCAGATGGCATCTGGGAAGGCGCCGGGGTTAGATGGTTTGCCCATAGATTTCTATAAGGCTTATGTGGACACACTGGCGCCGGTGCTTCGAGAGGTCTTCCTTGAGGCACATGAGTCTGGGACACTCCCGCCGTCGATGCAAGAGGCTTTAATCACCTCTTTGCTTAAACCTGGGAAACCGCCTCAGTACTGCGACTCTTATCGTCCCCTTTCCCTAATTAACTGCGATGCTAGGATCTTAACTAAGGTACTGGCTAACCACCTGAAGTTATTGATAGAGGGACTGGTGTTATCCGATCAAGCAGGATTTATTCCCAGCAGAGCTACCTCACATAACCTGCGCACCCTGTTCTCGATATTGCAGAATGTCGACCCTGGCTTACCAATGGTGGCAGTCTTTTAAGACACCACCAAAGCCTTCGACTCCTTGGAATGGGACTAGCTCCTTTGTATACGACGCAACATGGGACTACCCATGGGATTCTTGAAGTGGATCACAATCCTTTATCAAAAACCCGTGGCCAGGGTTGGTATTAACGGCCGGATATCCGAGGCCTTTGGGATATCGAGGGGCACTCGCCAGGGAAGCCCCCTGTCTCCCCTTTTATTTGCCCTGGCCATGGAACCTTTGGCAGCCCGGCTCCGGCAACACCACCGGGACAAAGCTCTGCGCTGCTTCCAGAGACAGGTTCTGATATCCCTTTACGCCAGGGGTCTCCAACCGGTCGATCGCGAGCTACCGGTAGCTCGCCAAACCCCCATGAGTAGCTCGCGCCTCGCATCTCAGTTGTGTAGCCTGTTCTCCTCATTTATAGTTCTTAGGCCTTTTTTCGTGGCCGTTGCCTGCCATCACCAAAACTAGCTGCTCCGATTGGCCTAACGGAGTTAAGCTGGGGTGGGCAGGGCAAAGATGATGACACTGTTTCTCCACGCCACCTGCCTTTCATAGCCTGGCACCGCAGTCTTGATTGTGCAAGTCAAGACATGTGCCGGAGCAAGCACCAGGTGGGTTGGATTGGAGCAGCAAGTCCTGGAAAGCCTTCTTGTGGCGCAAGCAGTATTGAACTGCTACGAACCCCACCAGCCGCCTTTTTCTGCCTGCAACATATTTCAGCAGCAGATCAAACGGTAAGCGCTGGCCTCGCCAGTAAACATCATAATAATGCATAGTTCTCTAGACTCAGCTGCGATGTGCGTCTTCTATCCTTAGCCACTGGTATGCCACGGGCTCTTGAAAGACTGGGAATATCTTTCTCCCGCTTTCCAGCTTGGTTATAAACAGGACAGCAGTGTGTTGCCACGTTCCAGTTTCCTTTACTGAAGGCACACGATACATCTGCACTAATGAAAACAATGAAATTGTTCCTCTCTTCAGAACAGCTACGATTTTATGATCCAGATTTAACTCTTTCATAACCTCTGTGGCCAGGTCATTTACAGAGCACAGGCACGCTCATCGAAATTATGCATGTGTTTTAGACTATTTCTACCTACTAGCTGTGAAGATTGCCATCATTTGCAGAGATTGGTAAAGTTTCTATAACTCCGTTAACCCTTTTCTTTCTTACTCGTTTTCATACTACATGTTCCTACGTTTTCTCACTAGAATTAACATAGCAAAGTACAGCGAACACCCTGCTACTGGTAGGTGTTTCGTGGTTTGTATGCAGATTATTGTTGCCTTTATTTGGCTATTCCAAGTAGGAGTCGTGACACTTGGAGATTGTTGTAATGTTTTTTTTAGTGGTAAAAGCTAATCTGCATTACTTGTAGTTTATATGTGTGCTTTTTAAAGGGATTTTACCATTCTAAGGCTAGTTGTCATTCACAATTGGCAGAGAAGAACGTACAGCTTTTACGTCTGCAGGATCTGCTGGCCATTTAAGACATCAGCCTTTTTGCATTGATTTCCGAGAACTGGTTCTTGACCCCGTACATTTGGATATTTATACAAGCCCTCAATGTAGGTGGCTTCCTTGAGCAGAGTGTGATCTTGCCCAGTGCCTGTTCTAAGTGGTTGCACGTAACTGGGAGTTGGATGGCTGATGTTGGCATGCAAGTCAGCCTCCTGCCTTGAAACTTTAGTTTTTAGTGGTGCCATTGACGCCATTTCCTTCTAACAATTGGTCTGTATAAGAGGGCTGCTGGTAGTGCATTGCTGCTTTTAAATTCTTAAGCAGTTGGGATCTGCGATTGTTGTCCGAGTCTAATGGCAGTCTTAATGTCCTATATCCAATATTCAGGGATAGGGATGTGTGTTTTCAATATTTGACACAGCAGCAGCTCACTTACTGCAAATAGTCTCTGTGATGCTGTCGCATTTCTAATATGTGATGTGTTTCGATCAAAATAAACTTTTTTATGGATATTGCATGAACATTAACACAACATTTCTCTGCAAAAGGTCTGTAGCAGACTCTCACATGTCATCCACATTCATAATAAATTAAAGGAAAATGATATTTAAAATGATTTGTTTAAAAATTAAAGGTGTATCGGGCAAGGCTCTCTGCAGAACTGAGCTGGCTCTATCGGGCCCCCTGAAAGGGTGAGGCTCCGGGCCAGAGCCCACTTTGCCCATGCCTTTAAACTTCTCTGTTCCTAGTGCATGTGGTAATCAACACCAACACTACAATTGTCTCTGGGTAGCAAAATTCTGGACCATGGACAGATCTGAATATTCCAGTTAAATCTTCAGTTGAGTTTGACTGCCTCTTAAGACCAGAGCATAATTGTTAAGAGTGTTTTGACGCCAATATAGTAATGAAAATAGCCAGCCCTTCTCTTTATTCAATAAAAGCAGTTAAAAAACGATAGGTGTTTTCCACACTTTCATAAAGAGTCAGGTCCCAAACTTGTTATACAGATGCATTGTGAGCCACTGCCCAGGCCTAGTAGCTGTATTGGTGAGGCGGCTTTGCAGATTTTACTTGCACACTAAATGCTGTCTAAAAAAAAAACAGTGTTAAACTCTCAAAAAGAATAGCATTTATCTTAGAAGTTATCTTGTTTACAAAGGAAGCTATGGGAGGGTACTCACCTCCCTAAACAGAATAGCAACATTAAGAACAGGAAACCTTCCCATTGGCCCCAGGCATAGAGCATCTGTGACTGTTGAAATTCTATTTTTTCACAAGCTCAGTGAAGCTTGTACTTGATTGGGCCATGTATTATGTCGAAAAATATGTATTCTACATAAAGAAAAATCCCTTTTCACCCCTACAAAAAAACATGGTAGAAAATAAAATTCTTAATAAATCAAATGGTTTAAAAATTATTTTAATCTGAACCAGGATGGGAGATTTTAAAACTTTACAAAAACAAGAGTATGTGGTGAAGGGGAAATAATTGAGGTTCTTACTAAAATTAGTCTCTTTTTTGAAAACTAGTGACTGCACATCTAAGCTAGACTTCAACAAATCACATTTGGTACGGAATATATATGTTGAGGTTTAACTTTTGCAGTGTGTGAACAAGTTGATTGAGGATTACAAAAGGAGGTCATAGGCTTGTATCCCACATAGATCGTTATACTTTTCAGCAATGCTTCCAAGCAAGAGAAGCTTTTGCTACGGCTGTCTGTCACTTCAAAAGAGGTAGTGTGGCCCCATTTGTTTACTTTAAACAAAAGTAACGGTTCCGAAGAAATTAGGCTTAAAGTCAATGAAACTGGGCGTGCGGCGACTCTCGAAAAGATGCGCGAGTTGCTTGGCCTTAAGTAGCTCACGACGATTTTTCACTGACCAGAAGTAGCTCTCACTACAGACAAGGTTGGAGACCCCTGCTTTACGCGGATGACATTACGCTTTACATCAGAGATCCATCCGTCAATTTGAACCCTATCTTGAGGGAATTCATTCGCTTTGCTGTACTGTCAGGTATTCACATTAACTGGGGAAAAGCTACTATATTCCCACTTACAGCGGCGGCACAACCCTTCCCCCTCGATTATCCTTTGCAATGGTGCGACAGCGAAGTCAGATATCTGGGAATACTGATCTCTCGGGATCGAGAGGAACTAACGCGGTTGAACTATGGCCGTGCAATGGACCTTGTTCAGACTTGTGTGACCAGATGGATCACGCTCCCTCTCTCCATGGCGGGCCGAGCATCCCTCATTAAGATGGTCATTCTCCCAAAACTCCTTTATCTATTTCTAAACATCCCTTACCACCCAAGCAAGTCCTTTTTCAAATTCTTGCGTTCTGAATTCATCCGGCTGGTGTGGGGAGGTAAGCGGCCTCGGCTGAGCTGGGATATTCTGATTCGTCCATTTGCTCGGGGAGGTTTTGATTTACCGGATTTTGAACTATATTATCACAGCGCACAGGCCCATTTTGTCTATTATTGGATCCCTCCCCCCCTCTTTATGCCCCAGGTGGCGGTCGAACATTGGCTGATGGCTCCTGTCCCGCTTGAAGGGGCATTTTTTAGTAAACCTGAGACACAGGCTGCGCATCAGACTACTATCTCCAGCTCCATTCTTGCTTGGCGGCACATTGCGCGAACAGTCCAGACATCCCTAGTATATTCCCCGTTGCTCCCACTAAGGTACCACCCTTCTTTACCTCTGCTGCAGGAACAATTGTTTAAAAATATGATGACCAAACTTAAAATTAAGACATGGGGGGATCTTTATCAGGGAGGCCTTTTTCGTTCAATGGCGCATATGTTTGGGGACCTGACACCTACACCCATGGATACATTTCTGTATATCCGGCTGCGTAGTGGGATTCAGGCGGTGACTGAGGCGTACCCTACCGAACCACCCACGTTGGACCCACTGCACCAGCTGCTCAAAGCTGACTCTCCTGCACACGCGGTCTCTAAACTATATCACTCATTCCATACCTCACTCGTTCTTGGGCCTTGCAAAGCGCGCACTAAATGGGAGGAGGAGTTGGGCACACTCATAGAAGACGAGCTTTGGTGCTTTTGCTGCCAACAGACTGAGCAGATCTCATCCAGCAGTAGATTCAGGATTATTCACTATAAATTCTTGCACAGACTTTATTTCACTCCCGCTCAACTGTGCAGGTTTGGCCTTCGAGAGGATGACCTCTGTGGGCGCAGTCGCGCGCCAGCAGCGGACTTATTGCATCTGGCGTGGGGATGCACTGACATTACTAGATACTGGCAGCAGGTGTACTCGGGCCTTTCTGAGATGATTGACACCCCTCTAAATCCATCTCCAACACAGGCACTATTGGGTTACACCAAAACAATCAAGAGGCCGTACCGTAGATTCATAACTGTTGCTCTTTTATTGGCGAAAAGACGAGTGGCCTGTCGTTGGGGGAGGGGCAGAGCCCCCAAATTTAAAGAATGGATACAAGACATGGTACACTGTCAGGACACTCTGCTCCGATACTCGGAGCTTCTACCTACCGCCTCTAAACCCGTGGATATCTGGGGTCCCCTTAAGAGTTATCTGCTGTCACATCCCATTGTAAAGTCACTGTCGATGCTAATACAGGATCCGCAACGACATCCTAATTGATGGCACGGGGGTGGCAATGCGTACTCCTACAGTTATACGACTTGGGTTGGGGGCCTGTGCCGGGCTGTGGTACCCATCTGCATACGTTTGTGGTATCGTGAATTTTATGGGTATGATATGTGCTGTTGTTGCCAATGGGGTCTCCTGATACTGCCCAGAAAAACCAGACTCGGACAAGTAGGGTTGCCCTAATTGGGTCGTTCCCTAACCCCCCACCCATTAACTTATGAATGTAGAACTATGTCTTTTTTTTTTTTTTGCTCATTTTGGGCTAATGTGATGATTCCAAGGAACTGTCAATTCTTTATATGCCATGTGATATTATTGCACCTTGTGATATCAGCTTATGTTAAAAACTGTACATGGTTATAAGAAAAAAAAACAACGAATAAATAAAGTTAAAAAAAAAAAAAAAAAAGGAAGGCTCTGTAGTGCTGGGGTACCACCAGCATACGGGCTGACCCAGGCTCAGCAACCTTAGGCTACTATACAGGAGACCATTCTCCCAGTAGATCCAATGTGATCCAGACTGATCACCTGCTGCCTGGTTTGCAGCCTGCTGCTGTAAACCCACAAGAGAAGGGCACTTCTTCTGCTCCTCGCAGAACTCTTCCTTGGAGGGTCCTCCTTCCTGCTGCCAATGGGTATGCTCAAGCAGGGGCCCCAGTTGAGCTACCTGTTCCCCTGTAGGTTCCAGGGCAATCCCCTCAGGGTCTGCCTCCTCCTGGACCGTGGGAACTGTGGGGGCGGGTTCCCCGTGCCCCCGGTCTCTTCTCTTTAAGGTAGGCACCTGAGCCACTCTTTCAGGCTCCAGGTCCTCTTGAACACCCTTACTAGCTGCCATAGACTGAGTGGTCATGCAGGCCCACTCAGGCAAACCCAACATCTCTAAATGAGCACTTCACTCCACCTTAGCCCAAGGGGAGCTCTCCAAATTGTTGCCCAACAGACAATCAACAGGCATGGCTGGCCTCACAGCTACTTGAAGAGTCCCTGAGACCACCCCACTCAAAGGGAACCTGAGCCACCTTGCAGTGGCTCTCTGTGTTGTCAGCGGCAACAACTGGGTAAAATGCATTGGGGATTACCTGCTCTTCACCAGTCGACAACTGACAGCTGTCACACTGGCTCCGGTGTCTCAAGAGCTTCCACCCTATGGCCCTTGATGGTCACCAACTGCCTGTACTTCTTAGTGTTATCAGGCAGCTGGGTCCTGGGGAGCACCTCACAGTCTCCTAAAGAGACTAGGGACATTTCTGCAGGACCCCACCCACCTTGGGCACCCATCTCCCCCCCCAGGGCTACATTAGCCATCTGCCCGGGCGGTTCACCAGTGGGTGCTGTCTTCCCATACTGGGGACATCTCACATCATAAGAACAGTGTCCCACTAGACCACACTTCAAACAGGTCTCAGGCTCCCTCTGAACAGGTTTATCTGTCGGGCCCCTGCCTTCTTCTCAGGGGAGGCTGGGAACCCTTCCCTTAGTTCCCTTGGGGATTACTTTGGGGCCCTTTCTGGAACTCCCTCTGGTTACCCTTGTTCCCCCCACTGTTCTGCTGGGGACCCTGCCCACTTTTGGCGAAGTCTCCCACATGATCCTTTTGGACCCGGGTGCTCACCCAGCGGTCAGCCTTCCCAGCAAGCTTCCTAGGGTTAGTTAGCTTACTATCAATCAGGTGCTGGTGTAGCTCTGGAAAACAGCTATTGGATAAGTGCTCCCATGCAAACAAATCATAGAGCACCTCAAAATTATCCACTTTGCTACCCTTCACCCAACCATCCAATGCTCTGCAAAAGAAAGACACATATTCCGCCCAAGCGTGAAGAACCAGAAACCTTATGGGTTTGGCGGCGCGGGGAACGCCTTAATCTCCTGGGTCCACTTGCTTTATCTAACAGAGACACAGGACACTCTGTTGGGCGTAGAAGATCAGATTTATTAGCTGCAGCTAAGTACAGTTGTCCCAGAAGTACACTCGGTATGTTCTCAGGAGACTGCCACTTCACTCCGTGGCGCACAATCTCTTATAGTGCATGGATGGCATACAGATTAACCAAGAACACTCCCAATATATATATAAAGAACCAATAAGAAAAGTACAAAAACAAAGCTTTACCAATGAAAAGAACTTGAGAAATAAGGTATCGAGTAACCCGAAGAAGCCTCTCCTCCAACTGTGTTTGTCATCCCTCCCCACAGGTTAATTCATTAACGTGTCCGCAACTGACTTGCAGGTGGCGAGATACGTTTGTGTGCTTTGGAGGACAGTTGTGAAACGAGAGAATACGAGCAGAGGACAGCGAAGGCCAAAGGATAAGATAAAGTCAGGAAAGAATGGTGCGAACCAACAGATAGTTGAGACAGGGATTAGTCAGACCAGACAGGGATTAGTGGACTTGGCCAGTCCCTGACACCTAGTTCATAAACAGAGGCAGAAGGCTATTTCGACACGATGCTGCAGGAAAAGCAGAAAAGACTCGTTCGCCGTGCTGCCTGAGTGAGGGCAACACAAAATGGCGGCGGAACACAAAATGGCGGCTTGATACGATCGAGATCGAAAATCGAGTTTCCTCAAGCGGTAGACTCCAGTTTTCTGCAATTCCTAAACCTTTGTCTGTATAACTCTGGGGTCATACCAGATCTGGACATTAGGGCTTCCTTCATGTGGGCATAGGACACCTGCTCCTCTGTAGGTAAATCTAGCAAAGTGTCTCTCCCATCACTAACAAAGCGGCCCCACAACCACGCTCCCCAATATTTCTGAGGGACCCGGTGGGCCAACATTGCAGCTTCATAAGCCCTAAACCATTGACCAATATCCTCATTTTTGTTTAACTCTTTAACTATTTCTTTGGTGAAGTAGGCTCTTGCTTCTACAGGCACTGGCGGTGCGCTGCCACCAGAGGGAGGAACCTCTAAACTCTTGGCCTTGAGTTCCAATTCCCTCAACCCTCTCTCATGTTCAAAATGCATTTTCTTTTCCTGTAAGGCTAACTTCTTAATTTCTATTTCCATCCCAAGCTCTATTTTCTTGCTCTCTATGTCTTTCTGACCCTCCATCTTGAGCCTAGCTAGCTCCAACTTGTGCACCCTCTCCCTCTCTCTGTCCTCCAGCTCTCCAGGGGACAGACCCTTGGAAGAAACACTGCTGCCTGCTCTGGAAGGTACTTTCTCCCTGGTTATGCCCACTGGCCTCTCAAGCTGCCCATCTAAATCCTCTGCCTCCACCACCGGCTCCTCAGGATGCTCACTGGCATTCCTAGATTCCAACCAGGCCCTCAGGGCCTTTTGGTATTCCTTTTTCCTGGTGAGGCCTTTCACAGAGATTTTAAATTTCTTCCACAAAGCTTTGAGATTAGGCACAGTGTAAGCATCAATTCTCTCTTCTTCCAATTCAATGTCTACAGATGCTATGGATGTTGGCTTACTCATGGTAGAAAAGACTGGCAGTTCTCAAGAATCAACAATAGAAAAGAAGTTCCAAGAAAAAAAGAACTCTACCAAAATGTATGTGGTTGCGTTATGGTCTGCGCTCACGAGTAGTGTACACCAATCACTGTATATGAGTCACAAATGCAAGTCTAAATCCTCACCGCTGACCACCAATGTTAGATTTGGGGGTCTCTAGTTGGCAGAGGTAGGTACCTTTGACCAAATAGGGACCCTTGCGTCTAGTCAGGGTAAGGGGCTACACTCCTAAAATAACCCCCGCGCACCCCCTTGGTAGCTTGGCACGAGCAGGCAGGCTTATCTCAGAGGCAGTGTGTAAAACATTTGTGAACACATACAGTAATCCAGTGACAACACTACAGATGGACACCACACAGGTTGTATTATAAAAATAAGTATTTTTATATAGACTTATCACAAGACCAAACAACAAAAATCCACAGTACTGTACTCAAATATAGACTCTAAAATAGTAGAAAATAGCTCAGTTCTCTCAAGTTGTAAATGCAACACTTTACTCTCAAAGCACCTTGGATGCGTAACGCAATGCAAACAAAAGGGTTGCAGGGAAGGTGATGCGTTGGTTCCTTATACTCAGGGGAGTGGATGTGTTGGTTCCTTACTGCTGCGCAGGGGAGTTGATGCTCGCTTCCTTACTCTGTGGGGGAGGTGATGCTTCGGTTTCTTACTGCTCTCCGGTACGATGCAACAAGATGGCGCCTCAATGCGATGCTCTTCTCCGGTGCGATGTGACAAAATGGTGTCTTGCTCACGATGCGACAACATTGATGCGATGCGTGCACGCCCGACGGCCATGCGGAGACTCAATGATCTTTGCAGCCGCGACAGGCCCTGCGACGCGCTTCTCCTGTGATGTGACAGCAACTTCTGCGGTGGAGGCACGCTGCTCCGGGAATGCGCCGCGCTTCAGCGATGCGATGGCGGCAACGGCAGTGGCAGCACGCTTCCTTGGCGATGCGACGGCAATTGCTGCTGCGGCGACACGCTTCTCATCGTTGAGTCGCGCTTACAGCTTCCAGCGACATGCAGTCTCTCAGAAGGCCCAGCACAACAGCAGGCACTTCAATTCCCAGCAAGGAAATTCCGGGGGTGGGGCCTGGTTGGTGAAGTCTTGTATCCCTGAGACTTCAGGTAGGAGACCAGCTCAAGTTCAAGCCCTTGGAGATTCTTCTTCAATTTGATGAAAAGCACACTCAGTCCTCTTCTCCTTTCTTTGGCAATGAAGCAATGACTGCAAGCCAATCCCAAAACACACAGCACAGGGGTAGTCTCCTCCTTCAGCTTCCTGGTTCTTCTCCTCAGCAAAGGGTCATCTTGATTCCCAGAAGTGATCTAAAATTCTGGGGTCTGGTTCCCCCTTTTTATACACCAAAATCATTTGTCTCTGAAGGCATAGAGTGTCTGTACCTAGTCCAAACCAGTTCTGTTCAGTCCTGGAGCACTTTGTGTACAAGACTCCTTCTCTTCTTTGTCCGGGTGGGCCAGGGTCCTCAGACACACCACAGGAGGTGGAGCCAGCATTGTGGAAGGCAGGCACAGCCCAATTAAGGCCCAGGTGTTACTGCTCCCACCACTCTACATGTGGATGGGTCTATTCAGCCCTGTGCTGACTCACCCTGTCTCCTGGAATCCCCCCAGCCCCTGTCACTCACAAACCAGACATGGAATACACAACCTAGCAGGGGCAGGCTTGGATGGTTAGGCAAGAAAATACCAACTTTCTAAAAGTGGTATTTTCAAACATAGAATTTTAAAAACCAACTTTACTGAAAGGTGTATTTTATCATTCTGAGTTCAGGCATACTAAATTCGAATTTCTACCATGTTCCCTGGCTCAGTTAGGATTATAAGGGGTTATAATCAAACTGCCCATTCTGGCCTATGGGGGCTGGTAGCCTTGCAATAGTGAAACACGAAAATGGCAGTAATTCACTATTAGGACATGCCACACACACCAGGGCATGTCTTACCTTTTTCCTACAATGCACCCTGCCCTTGGGCCTACCTTAGGGGTGTGTGATATGCAAAAAAGGGAAGGATTGGGGACTGGCAGGTGGGTGCACTTGCCAAGTCAACAGGCAGTACCAGACTGCACTCAGGCTCTGCAATGGCAGGCCTGAGACACACTTTACAAGCTGCTCCGGTGGGTGTCACAATCAGTGCTGCAAGCCCATCAGCAGCATTAGATTTACAAGCCCTGGGCACACACAGTGCACTGTACTAGGGTCTGACAAGTAAACCAAATAAGCCAATCATGGAGTCACTAATCCATATATCAATTTAACATAGGGAGCACTTGCACTGTGGCACTGAATAGCAGTGGCACAGTGCCCAAAGCATCCAAAACCAGCAAAAACATCATAGGCAACAGCAAATAAATGGAAGGGAGACCCACGCCAATGGTGCCAGGTCTAACACATCTGAAGAGCTATTTATTTAGATGTTTTTTATTAATTTTTCAAGGGAATCAGAAAACATTGTAAAGGATGTTTGGGGGTGAAAACTTTACAATTTACAAATATCGACATGAGCTCGTATTCCTCCTGCAGTGTAAATCTTGATTCAGGTGCAATCAGGAGTTTACACTCACATCAGGATTGTGAGTTTTGCGGTAATTGCCACACATCCCCAATTTTCCACATATACATTCTGCTAAGCGAAATATGTACCAGGAAAAATGCCAAGAAAGTGGCAAATATGTGGAGACCATGTTTACAAGCTCTGATGCCACATGTAATGCTTCATTCTGACATCCGGAACTGACAAATGTTTGGTTATATAGCACCAGGAATATACAGCACCCTGCATTACAACCCCAGGTTCATAAAACGTTTTCAGTGAACAATTGTTTCTCATTCCAGTCGTAAATTTGAGCTACTGAACAATTGGTTTTACATTAACAACAAAATAAAGAGAAATGGTTGCAAAATCATTGTTATTATTTTGTTGTAGTGCCTACCTTTTGCAAGTTGCACATTTACCAAATCAACAACAGTTCCTTACCCATGATGATTTGTTTAATATATATTTTTTTTTAATTTGCACTTATTTTGCCTTTGTCTTTTGCTTCTTATAAAACTCTGTGGATCTTTGCTGATTACTCAATGGCAATATGTCTCAATGATTGTACATACATTTTCATATCGGCCAATGGTCCTTCGTGGTGTTTATCTTACCGATTTAAATTGTTTATTTGAAAGATTTCTCTCTTCTTTCTTCACCCTGTGTTGCCCTATTTATGGTCCTTTAGCATGCATTTTTCAAGAAAGTGTAAGGTTAGAGTTAGACTGTTCACTTCAGAGTAGAACGAGGTTTTTCATCTGAATGTGTTAAATTAATTTGGTTCTTGCTCCTCACATTTAACAGATTCTGCATACATTTAAAAAAAATCTATGTTTTTTCAAAAAGTGCAATTATTGATATTGGTGCATTCACGATCCCTTTCTGCAGCACTTCTTTCTGTATTTTGTTAATATATAGTCAGAAATATTTATAATTAAACTTTACTGGTCTTGGCTGTTGTTCCTGGTTTGATTTATGGTGCGCTTGTTTTTTTCTTTTCACTACCGATCTCCCTATGCAAAAAATACAGTTTATCATATTTTTTCCACAGCAGACTGCAGTTCGTGGATGAAGTGACGCTCTGCGGTGATCTCCCAAGCTGATTTGATTCTGTGAATGGGCTTTATTGTATGTATGAACATTTTGGTCATTACGCATGTCTAACAATACTTGATTTGCCTCACTGATGATCCCAGGCTGAGCACAATGCATGAAATACTGAAGACAAAGTAGTGAACTCTCAGTCATGGTTTTTAGGTCTCGCCTGAGCTGCGCACATGCGCTACCCTGCGAGGCTTTTAGTAAGGGCTTTAAAACTCTTAGCACACGCTTGTGCTTTTTTAAAAATCGCCCGCTATTGGCCTTTTTGCATGCGTCTTTCTAAGAAAGACAGCATGCAATTGGCCCGAGGCGGGTGCATGTCCCGTCTTCTCTGTCCCCTGGCCTAGGGTGCTCGGGAGCGAGCAGCAGCGCTATCTGTTTCCAATTATCGCGCCAGCGAGACTTAATTGGAAACAGATGGCGGTCGCGCTGGCCCTGGTGCAGTTTTGCTTGTTTCTAAAGTCACTGAGAGACAAGGAGGATCTTATACATCAATGGAACAGTGACTTTTACGACAGCCCTTGAGCCCATGCTACGTCTGTGCGCGCAATAACACGAAATATGCTTTAAGGCCAACTTACAACTGCTTCAACTTTACAATATTGATGGATAAAGAAATTTAATACATATGAACATGCAGCAGGGCCACGGGTGTCATCGTCACGTCATCCTACAGTGTATGGCAACTCGAGTTCCACATCACGTCCTACAGGCCTCCCCCGAAAACTGCGCTATCAATATCTGCACAATGCCCATTTCCATAGGGCCTTCCCCCGCTTCCTATACGCATAATTGGAAGGCAGTCTAGCCGCACAAAGTCCACTGGCAGCCTTTCCTCTGCAGGCCGTGCAGCGCGGTGAGGCGAGCTGAGGATTTCCACCTTGGTAGCAGGACCTCTTTAGACTCCGCAGGACGCCGAGCCTCCCTACCGTCGCTCTCCGATCCGGCCCCATTCATTGCAGTCAAGCCTCTTATCTAAGCGCCCCTGTTCCATGGGCAACAATTGTTAGAAGTTAAGCTTTGGGGGAAATTGTTCATTGCATGCTCATTTAAGTCTCCCTCTGAGGCACACACGTTTTCATTGAAATCCTAAAGGCCTTATTCGCTGTGTTGGATCATTACTAACAGAGCCACACATTTGTTTAAAATTGGGTGCCATTTCTCCCTCTTTCGAACTTCGGTTGTCGGGAAAACATTTTACACCCCTAAAATGTACCCGTCCCAGGCTTGAAAAGACTAACAAGCTTTTGTTTTTATGCACCGATTGCGCGAGGGTACCCGCTTAGTTCCCTTCATAACATCTCTAAATATGTGCAAGAGCCCCTAGCATTTAATTTGAACACTAGTTTAGGCACTCTGCGTAAGTTGGTAAATTCTCCAAATAGACATGTAACACTATGTTAACTACCCACTAGATCTATTATTTATTCTACCATTTCCTCTAATTGTTCAGTATATAAAAGCCTTAAAAAATCGAAGCAATTAATGATTCAGAGCTTGCTGGATAGTCTAGTATTGCTAATTCGGGAGCACCCTGCTCATGAACTGATAAAGTTGGGTGATTTTAATATCACTGGCTTAGGAAGGCCGTCAGATTCTCTCTCCCGGGAGAGACGGAGGCAAACTGTAGAAGAATTTTCAACAACTTATAAATTGGCATTGGCACAATGGGAGATGCTTGCAAAAGAGAAGGACCCCTCATTTACCCCAACCTGCAAAGGTAGCTCAACCACTGACTAGGTCTTCCTCTCCGAGCGCCTGGATAGGCAGCTGGCGTACTTCGAATTGACAGAAAGGCGGGAAAGAGACCACAACCCCCCAAATTTCACCATGAATCTCCGGCTACAATCCTCGTGAACAGTACTCCTGTGAGGTCTTCAATAGGTGAGGAGAAAGTCAATTTAATCAAAAGAATCAAATTGAGTCCGGAACACAAATCAGTTGTCGCAACCAGGATAATCAATCAGACCCCTGTAGCAAACCCGAGGCAGCAGGATCTTCTCTTTAAATGGTGGGAGAAGATAGTCAAGGGCCTTAAAACCCTTTTGAAAGGTGAAGCAAACAGAACCCACCGGATAAAACCTAGTGGTACTAGGTGGCTGGTACCGCAATACAAACAACCCGTCATTTTAGCTAGAAGGACCCTCCGCAGAGCACAGTGGCTAAATCAACTAAAAACTACAAACAACACCATTGCAGATGTCAAACAAAAGAGAAGAATCCTCAAGAAAATATCTTGGGAACAGAAGAAGGCAAAAGACCAAAAGGAATGAGCAACCCTATTTCAACTGTTGAAGGATCCCAACCACATGCACTTTTGGGAGCACATGAACAAATTAAAGACCCTCAATGATTCAAGGGAGAACGGAGGTTCAGAAGCAGTTTAGGTCAGCCACATCATAAATCTATACTCTAATAACCTGACACCCTCGCCATGTCTATCCTGTGGAGAGAGAAGATGGTCAAGCAAACCTCGGCCCGATATACAAAAAGGGGGATCGGCCAGTACCTTGAAATTAGCGCTTAGTTGCACTTCTTGACTTGGTGGCCAAAATTTATGCCCGCTCTCTGCTGCAACAACTAGAGTCTTGGCCCCATGACCATCATATCTACCATTCTTTCAGTCGTGCTTTAGACAATGGACATCATCCTGCCACTATCCTTTCTAAGGCACCAAGCCACCAAACATAGCAACTTACCCATATTTTGCTGTTTTTTTTTATTATAGCACAGCATTTGACAGAGTGGATAGGGCAACCCTATGGAGGAAGGTGGTCGCATGGGGTATACCCATAAAGTTTTGAAGCGCTATAATCTCTTTGTATTCAGAAACATATGTCATCGTGACTACAGGCCTGTGCTCAACTACCTGGAAAGTTTAAACAAATCAGGGCCAAAAACAGGGGTGTGTCCTTGCTTTCTTGCTCTTTAATTTGTAACAGCTGAGTCTGGAGCCTAGCTGCTTAGCCCCAGCGAACTTAGGCCCTGCCAAGCTCCAAATGGTAAAATATGCTGACGATATAGGGATCATGGATTGCACAAGGGCGGACTTAAAGCAGGCATTGAATGTCCACAATACTTATAACAAGGTTGTTAGAAAGGGGTTTCTGGTTGGCTAGGATATGCACCCAAGCCAGGCAGAACCCACCACACTAGTCAGGGCAAGGGAGTTACACACCGAAGATAACCCCTGCTCACCCCCTTGGTAGCTTGGCAGAGTAGTCAGGCTTATTCCAGAAGCAATGTGTAAAGCGTTTGCGCAACACACTCACACAGCAGTGACACACTAGGCACACCACAAAAGAAACTCCACACAAGGTTATATAATAATAGCCTTTGTATTATCCATAAAAACACATTAGATCACAATCACGTGTATTACACTGTGCCACCAGGCACTTGTCATGACTTTACAGAGATTTACATAAATCACTAGGCCAATCGGGCCAATGTCATAAACACACCATCAGTGCACTACAGTAAATACTTGTAGAGTACACTCATCATAGTAGAATCATTGCTGGCAAAAGAACACCACATATATATTCACATCAGGGCAAAAGCTGCAAGGTAGGACACATGAATCACAGGCAGGCCCTGAAATATGGGGATCACCAGCATGTAATCTGTAAGCACAGTTTTGGCCACCATCACATAAGTCACGGTGCCACTAGGCACTTGTCCCAAAACATTGCATATGTTCCTGTGCCCCTCAGGCACATTTGACAGGCACCTCTGGTGCTGCCGAAACATGCAATGTTGTGCCTAAATCTCGCTGCCGAGTAGGCAGACACACCTTCACTCTCAGTCAAGCAGTCGCAGTATGCTTCCTGAATGCGAGCCCCCGGTGCCAGGAAATGGGGAGTGCAGGACCTCCCCTGCACTCCAGTTAGGGGCAATCTGGGTAATCTCTAAGGACAGAGATGTCCCTGTTGGCGCAGAGACCTCATGTGGTCCCTCCGCATCCGTAACTGGCACCAAGTGCAGCTGCTCGCGAAGGCGCGTGGCAGCTGCTGATAGCTGGGATATTTTAATCCCCACAGAAATACTCCCATAGTACCTCAATTCTTCGTGGGCCTAGGAGAACTCACGGTCTGATCAGCCACAGCGATGTATGGGTGCTGCGAGGATTCCTACCTCTCGTCGGCTCCACTCTCTCCTAGGTGGCTGCCGCCTCGTCGGGCAGCTCCATTGTAGGCCTCAAGCCTCCTGCCGAGTCTCGCCCCCAGGTACTCCTCCTTGCTCCGGGGCACTCAGGGTCCAGAGCTCTCAATGGGCTCCCGACGTCACCCAACTACTACAGACGGGCTTCTTGCCCTGCCAACCCCCCGCCCCCAGGGGACGGAGCTCTTCTCTTCCTGGCCCCCTCAACAGCTTCCAACACAGTGCTGCCTCGAGGGGGAGCCAAACAAGATTGTGGGGTCTACAACGCGAGACCCCCGTTGCACAAGCAGCACTTTCAAGACGGCCGGGAGAGGTGAGCATAGTTTTCCTAGCTAGACTCTGCTCACTGTAGGATGCAAGCGGGGATCCTTGGCTCTCCCTGGAGTCGTACCTCGCTCGTGGACATGGCATCTCCCTCCTCACCAGTAGCGCCCACACGTGCTGCTCCTAGCACAATGCCCCCAAGCACTTCAGGGCATCAGAATTAGAGCACTCACCAGGGTCTTGATTAGAGGGCAATAAAGATAAAACGCTCAGCCCGGTGCTAAGTCCAAATGTCACACAGGGCAGAGCTGGGCGCAGACAGGCCAGCCCACAGGGTCACTCAGCAGAGTGGAAGTCCTTACAGCCACCCAGCGGGCAGCATGTCAGTCCCAAGTGGAGGTTCCTCCTGGCACACTGCAGTCCATGGAGTGTGTTCTCTTCAGTTCTCCTCTTATAGTCCAAATCTCTTTGTTCTCCCCTGGCACAGGGCTCTGAGCCCAGTCCAAACCAGTTCTTGGGGCACTTTAAAAATACAATTAACAGTGCACAACACCCTCCATTCTTAGTGTAAGCTTTGGCTCCAGACACACCACAGAGGGGTGGAGCTATCATTGTGGAAGGCAGGCACTGCCCTATTTAGGTGCAGGTGCTACTCCTCCCACCACTCCAAATGCAGACCAGGCCTATTCAGGTGCAAGGGAAAACCCCTCCAGCTACTCTAAATTCAGCCAAGGTCTATTCAGCCTAGTGCAGAGTCACCCAGGTGGGGCAGGACACACCTCAACCCCCCCCTCCCCAGAAATTGGCTGGAGTGAATGCACATCTCCTCCCTCCTGTCAGTCAGAACCAGACGGTCAATACACATCAGGCAGGCACGAAGACACAGAGCACACACAAAAAAACAACATCTAAAAGTGGCATTTCTAAAATAGTAATAATAAATCCGCTTTAACCAATAAGCAGAATTTATCACTACTTTTCCAAACATACCAAACTTGATCACGCTACCCCTCTCAGATCAGGAATTACCACTGAAGCACATATCAGGGAATCCCCAATGCATCCCTATGCGAGGGCAGCCTCACAGCAGTGAGAAACCAAATAGGCTGTTTGTCACTACCAGGACGTGCCACACAGTTAAGGCACATGCCCTACCTTTTACCTACACCGCACCCTGTCCATAGGGCTAGCTAGGGCCTACCTTAGGAGTGACTGATATGTAGTAAAAGGGGAGTTGCAGACGTGGCAACCACTTTATATGCCAGGTTACAGCGGCAGTAAACTGTGCGTGCAGGCCCTGCAGTGGCAGAGGCCTGAGACAGGTTTGAAAGGCTACTATAGTGGGTCACGCAAGCAGCACTGCAAGCCCACCAGTAGCATTTAATTTACTGGCCCTGGATATATGGAATACCACTGTACAAGGGACTCACAGGTAAATTAAATATGTCAATCTTACCAAGTTTACCACAGAGAGCACATGCACTTTAGCACTGATCAGCAGTGATAAGTTACCCAGAGTCATAAAACCACCAACAACAGGTCAGAAAAAATATAGGCGGAAGGCAACATTTCTGGAATGACCCTACAAAAAGGAAAAAATACAAAGGTCCTTATATGTGATTGGTGCAGGAATAAAAAGAACATCTCCTGGCGGCTTGCTAGCCAGTGCATCAGCACAGCTAGGAGGTATAACTACCTTGACGTGTGGTTCAAAGAAAGTAGTATAGCAGTGGCACAAATAAATGCAATTAAAAAAAAGGTATTACCATTATTTATGGAATTGGTCAAATATATCAACATTTACCAATATTAAGAGTTATGAAGGTGAGATTTCTTCCCGCAGTGCAATATGGCCACTTTGTATTTGCCGGAACCTTAGACGAAGTTTTGGAACAAGCTCACTCTAGGGCATACAAGACAATCTTCCAACAACCTTGCGTTGTTCGCCACTCAAGGCTAAGGCTGGAATTAGGTTTGGTGTCTCAGACTTTAGATTGTCAAGTGGCCGTGCTGAAGTATTATATCAGGGTTAGAATGATGGACATACAATCACTGAAAAGCCATCTAAAATACATCTTCAAAACCTAAGGCAATCCTTGGCATGACCTGGTAAATAACGCCGTCCGGTCGTTGCAGATGAAAGACCCCATCAACCAGATGGTAAACGTGCCATTTACCACTCGGAAACACGTAATTAATTAGCAATTAAAGGCCACCCTGAGGGACCAAGATTTACTGACCCTCAGGAACTCAGATGTGATCTAGTGTTAAACACTTCATAACTACTTGGGTCTCCACAGCCATATCTACAGAAAGACATAAATGCGGAAACTTGCAGACATATCTTTTATATGAGATCACTAGCTCTGCCAATCAAAAATGTCAACCCCTCTTGGGCCAACCACAGCGGCAAGAGAGCTTGTAGGCTTTGCTCTTACCAAAATGAATCATGGTTACACCTGCTTTGCTGCTGTCCCTCCTTGAAGCATCAGAGAAGACAACTATTTAAACCAGTATGCCTGGCTCTCAGGGCTCTACATGCCTGGAAGCTTCCAGCATTTGTTTTTCACACACGGCCCCTTGGGTACCAGCAAGATAAATTTGTGACCACACTTAGGCGGTGTCTATCCTTGAGTACCCATATGGTCAGCAAGGAAGGGTAAACTCAAACAATCCAATGTCATAGTATAGACTGAGTACAGGTTGGAACATTCTGGAATTCACTGATTGCCTCAGCAAATTTTAAATGTACACATCTAAAATAGCAGAACAAGGGAGCTATTCACCCTTCACAGCCCAAATTACTTTTTATTTATACCCCAGCAATTATAAGCAGTGACGTACTGTTCATAAATATTCTATTTGCACATGTTTTATATACAAATGTTTTTAAGAAATTTGGGCCACATTTATCAAAAAGCATTTTGCGATTCTCAATTAGCGATTTTTACTGACTCGCTGTTTGGTAATCGCAAAATGCAATGTATCAAAAAATTCACTAAAAATACTGATTCGGTAAATGTTGCATTCGCAAATAACGAATTTGCAAATTAAAGATTCGCAGAATTGTGAATCTACCATTCCGATGCAGAATGATGACCTCACAACCAGGAAGTGAGGTTTCCCATGCTATTCCTGAGTGTCTGAGGCTATGTAGGAGGCTGAGAGCATGAGCACACCACTCAGGAGAACATCCAGAGTGAAGAGGCAGGCACAAATGCCCAGCATGGCACCACAGGAGAAGGCAAAGGAGGCTGTAAGACGCAAGAGAAGAATCAAATTCAGTGAAGAAGAATTGAAGGTTCTAATTGAGGAAATGGTCAAGAGTCATGAGCAATTATTTGGCAAAAAATCTCTCAATGTCCCAGAGTCAGAGAAAAGAAAAATGTGACTGGACATACAAGCAAAAATCAACACTGTAGGGTTCACACAGCAATGCAGTGAAGATTTACGCAAGCACTGGTATGACTTGCTGTCAAGTGCAAAGAAGAAGGTGGCAAGCAGGCTTACGGACAGCAAGAAGACTGGCGGAGGATCATCTACCCGGCCTGCGTCTACGCCCCTTGAGGACTTGGTGGAGTCGACTCTAAGTCTGAGTCTATCAGTGATGTTACGGACATTGACAGCTCAGCCGCCCCCACAACCAGCCAAGGTAGGAAGAATTCTAAAATACACTTGCCCCATAACTCACAAAATGCACTCTTAGTAAGTTGAGAAACAATTTTGTAAAACAGTTTACTTCTTGGCTACTACCCATCAATGCATCATGAGAGATGTAGTCAGGCACACAAGATAGAAAAACATAACTTTGTAGCGGCATAGGTGCAGTTGGGAACCACATGCAATTGACCAATGACCACAGCATATTTTGGTAGATCAAATCAATTTTCATTTAAGAGAAAAATTTCACAAAGCTGTACGCACATAACACTGCAGTAGTTCTGTTACATTCACAGATACCCCTGTGCCACAGGGCGATGAGAAAGCAACAGATGAGCCATGGGAAACTCAGGAACAGGCAGGGGAAGAAGAGACAGTCACCACAATGCCAACAACACCTGCACCAAGAACCTGCAGATACACTGTAGCTCCACTACAAAAGTTTGAGGTAGAAACGAAGACACAGAGGAAAAGCAGCAGTCAAGGCAAGATGAGCAGGCACAGACCAAAAGTGACCAGTCCCACTTGCAGCACCACTACACCAATTGTAGGAGATGCAGAGAAAGAGCACAAGGTGCTGCAGAAGAAGGAGAAGGCTCCTCTATCTTTGCTGGGCTTTAGGGCACCATGGTGAAAGTGCAGCTCCTAGAATTGAAAAACCAGCGGTCACTGCAAACCTAGCTGGTGTGTCTGAAGAGCAACATGGTGGACATTAAGGATAGCATCAGGGAGTTGACCAACACAGTGGTGGAGGGCCATAGGTCAAATGCTGAAAGCCTCAGAGACATGACACAAGCCATTAGAAACCTCTGTAACACCATGCAGAGGGAGCATACATCCAAATGCAGACCAACTCACCACCGATTAGGCCGTTTGGATGGTTACACCAAGGCAATAAACCATCTAAGCAATGCCACAGCTGTCCTGTCCCGACGCACTGTCACCATGCAGGAGGAAATGGCACACTGCAGTTCAGATGTAGCCAGGGGATTGGTGCAGGTCACCATTGCATTAGAACAGTTACAGATAGCTACTATAGCTGGGCCAATTATACTGGGTGCATGGGACAGTGAAGAGGCCTCCATTCTCAGCAGCATCTCTGCCCCGGTGACTGAGACCAGACGGCAGAGTGCGAGGAAAGGTACGCCATCCGAGATCTCATCAAGGGAGGCCAGTGTACACACTGACCGTGCCAGTGCTGTGCGTGCCCATAAAAAGTAGTTAGTGATGTGACCAAGGCATGCCAATGGGTGAGGTAACCTGTTGCGTGTGGTGCTCACTGCAGAATGTTGTGCATGTTTATTGTAAATCCTATGTTGTCCTACAAATTTACACACATGTGAGATGATGACGGCTGTGTGCATACAGTTTACCTAAGATTGAGGTGAAAAAAACACAGTAGAAAATAAGTCATGAAGTGCATTATTCACTTAAAAAGAGTTCTGGGTTATTTCATCACATCTCTGTCTGCCATCTGCTGCCCTTGCACTGTCTGCTGCTCTGAAAGGTTGACGTGGTTCATCTTCTTCACCAGACTCAGAATCTGTCAGGTCCAATGGTATGACATTGGTTGTCACAATGTTGCGCAACATGGCACAAGTGGCCACGATTTTGCAACATATCTCCGGCCTATACTGCAGTGCATCTCCACTTTTTTGTAGACAGTGGAACCTACTCTTCAGTAGGCTGAAGGTCCACTCTATCACATTGCTTGTCGACTTATGCGCATCATTGTATTTCCTTTCACTTTGAGTTGCAGGATTCAGGTGTGGGGTGAGTATGAAGGAACACACAGCACATGGGCTGTCACTTACAGGGTAAAAGGCAATAGATTAGTCACTGTACTGTTTCCCCATATCCAGAGAGTCTACCAGACTGTGTTATATGCATTTACCTAGCAGGTATCCTTTTGCCAAATTCACACCCAAGGAGACATGTCTATATACCACTGTGTCTGAATATGAACAAATCATGAGTACTGCCAGGGAATTTTGCCACAATGTCTGTTATTATGTGTGAGGCATTACATATGAACTGGATGTTCATTGAATGAAAGGATTTTCCATTTTCCTGAACACGTACTCACTAACATGTTTACCATCAATGCACCTAATTACATTGGAGAATGTGGCTATCTGGTGGAAATCTAATTTATTCTGCTACAATTCCTGTGGTGTACTGGGGAATCGAATGTAGTAATGGTGTTTCCTTTGGACAATTGCATCCAACAAGGCATTGAAAAAGCGTGAAAGCGCACTTTGGGAGACCCCTACTCCTGCTGATATCACCCCCTGGTAGCTCCCTGAAGCTAGTGGGTGCAGTGAAGGACTTGCACATGTGTGGGAATGGCTTTGGTCCTGCGAGTCTGATGCTCAAATACTGGATAAAGGTCAGTTATCAGGTCTAGTATTGTAGTGGAGTCTAATCTATATTTGTCATTGATTTCTTCCTCTGTCTGCTGAAATAGGGTTAGGCACACTCTGAAAATGCGTTTTTGTCTCCTCCTTCTCTGTCCTGCTGATTGAATCCTCATCCTCCTCGCTATGACGTACAGCGCTGCCATTGTGAAACATTCTGAGGCCCTCTGGACCTGTTTAAGTATTGTGCACCTAGTTACCACCTGATTGGAATAGGTGGTATTTTGCACATGCAAAATTGCAAATTGTAGATCATTCGCAATTTGCGAATGGTTCATACATTGGTCTCCGATTACCAATTTGCGAATTCGCAATTTGAGATTCGCAAAATTGGTATTCGCAAGATAAAGATTCACATTTTTTGCAATCACCAATTTTGCGAATGTGAACCCTTTCATACATTGGGAAAGGCCATTTTGCATTTGCAAACGACCGATTATTGCGATTCGCACCATTTGAGAACGCAAAATGGTTTCTTACATCTGGCCCGTAATCTGACAACTGTATTATCTACTGCAGATCTTAACACTGTTAAAGCATATAGCGGCGTGAACTTTTGATACCGGATTGATTCCAATGGAGCATTGAGGCTTTAGGCCGAAGCATGCTACAATGGACCACTGTTTCACATTGTGGGGAGCTGCAAGGAATTCAATGGAGTCGGTAGGTGGCCTTTGCTGCTGCTTCGTTGACTTTCGGGCAGATTTCTACATGGTGGAAAGAGATGGGGGAACATGGCGGCCGCGTGTTGAGGCGGCCATGGGCGCCAGCAGGGGAAATGGAGCCACAGGCACTGAGTAGCTCTTGACTGCACTGCAGAAACAACGTACCGGTTTGCGATGGTGTACCTAGCTGAGTCGGATGGTTTGGGGACATCGAGTCACGGGGCTTCAGGATCGCGGTGGAGAGAGGCGGCCAGGGAGCTTCGGCGCTGCATGGCGGCCAGCGTAAGGTCCAGTAACAGAAGCAGCACAATTCGTGCTCCAGGACGAAGTTCCCCGCAGTCCAAGGAGGCAGTAAATAGCAGCCGGTCTTCCTCTCTGTGGACCTGAGATGGGGAAAGCTGGTAGAGAGGAAAAACAGCACTAAAAAAGAGCAGGTATGAAGTCTTCAGTCCCTGCCTATGGAGAAAGGTATTCAAGCAGAAGGTGAGGTTGGTGATAAGCCCTCAAGGTATACCTTGCGAACTAGGAACATCAGGGGGGGCAGGTAGGACATTTACCGGTTTTCCATCAGAGTTCTTTCTGGGTACAATGCAAGAAGAAAACAACGTGACCAAAGGAAGGCGGGGTTGCCAAGGTGGTGGCGGTCCGACCAAGGCTTTGCAAAGCAGGAAAACAGGTATATCCCCATCAAAAAATGCTGGGAAAAGAAATAAAAAGCTAACAACCCTACCAATTAAAATAACACCCTCGCTCAAGTCATTTTTCGGTGTTTTACGCAGCCTGTAGAGAAGGGGAAGCTCTGAAGAAGTTATCTCTGTTAAAAGTGTGGGAATGGAGGCACTCAATATGGATTTGAATGCCATCGAGTGTGGCAAGAGTAGAGCCCCCCTCAAATTGGGACGAATGAGGTCGGAATTAATTCCGGAATAGCCCAAATGAATATAACCACAGTCCCCACTAGTAACAGGTTTGAAGTTTTGGCAGCAACTGAATCACCAGAGGTGGCAGAAGATCCTCATACAAGGAGGGATAAAAATGGCAAAAGCAGAGAAGGGTCCCTGGGAAAAGCAGTTAACTCACTGACGAGTATCATATTGGGGTTAAAGAATGAACTTAGGAGTCATTTGAAGTTTCGGAGGCTAATCAGGTCAGCATACAAGCTTCATGCTCCGAGTTAACACAAAAATTAGATGAGGTTACTTTTCGCACTAAGGCCTTGGAAGATGAGGTTGGATCAATCAAACAAGGTGTAACAAAAAATTCAACTGAGATCTTTAAGTTGGTCAAGCAAAACCAAAGCCAAAGGGATGATTTCGAGAGATTGGAGAATCACTCTCGAAGAAACAACTTAAGATTTTTTAATATTCCGCAAACAGAGGAGGGCATGGATATGAAGGCCTTTATAATTAACATACTCAGGAACACGGTCCTAAAGGATAATAATAACATCAACCTTGAACAAGAGATCCAAAGAGCACACAGGGAGCCCTTCCGACCAACCCCCAAAGGATCAAACCCAGGAAGATCTTGGTGAATTTTCTTTCATACACTCTTAAAGAAGCAATCCTTAGCGCAGCCCTAAAAGATGGGCCATATACAGTTAGGGGATTCTCTGTAACAATAAGATCAGACATCTGCAAAACTACGGAACAGAGGCAATGGGAGCTAGGTAACAGGATGGAGAAACTACGGAAGCTGGGGGCCAAGGTCCAATTAAAATTCCCTGCAATGCTTTGCATAATGTGGGATAGCCAAATGTATAATTATTGCACAGTTGAGGATGTTGATGCATTAATAGACACAATAAAAAAGAAAAAGGAACTTGTAGAAAGATAAGCAGTCAACTTTAGACCCGTTGAGTCAGGAGTCTGGAAAACGCAACTTGGATTTGTTAAAGTGTGGCAAGTTTGTTCATTTTTATTTTCTCTTAGATATCCCCCAAAGGGCAACCCATTAGGAATTGTTATGCCTATGAAGATAGGGAGGGTTCCCCAGGGTAGGGTCGGCAGGGAGGGGTGGAGTGGTGGGGGTGGCGATGGTGCACGGGTGGGGAGCAGTGGGATAGAAATTTTAAAAAGTCCTCGTTATCATCCAGTCATGAATCTCTTTGTGAGCTGAATATGGAGCAACGGTGGGAAATAGAGGGGGGTATGATGGCTAAATTTGATAAAGATATAGATATCCTCACCTGGAATGTGAATGGTCTCAGGTCACGATCTAGGCAGAGGGTGGTGCTAAGGTATCTGCAAGAAAGCCAGGCGCATATCATGGTTTTGCAGGAGACACATTTGTTGGCAAGTGAGAGTAAGGAACTTTTCGGTAAGTGCAGCTGGGTTCAGAATTTTTTAGTTTCCGACTAAGTGCAATGTTGTAAGAAGGTAGCGATCTTAATAAGAAGGGGCACTGGGATTGAGGTTAAGTATTTTAGAACGGATAGTTCTGGTAGATGGGTCTTAGCAGGAATGAAATGTGCTGATTTTGAATGTATCTGAGTTGGCTTCTATGGCCCTAATGAGGGCGACCCACAGTATATTATGGATTTGGAGTTAAGGCTAGTAGAGGCTACGGTTCCGTTGATTCTGGGTGGAGATTTTATTATTCTACTGGTTCCCAATTTGGATCATTCCACTCGTAGGAGTAGTGTTCTAGAGCCTAAACGAAACATGCTCTTAAAAATATGATGCAAGATCTAAGGCTAGTAGATGTTTGGAGACATTTGAGAGGACAGTCGAGAGGATATACTAACCATAGTAAAAAATATCATCCCTACTCTAGATTGGATTATTTTCTGGTGGAGAGGGGTTTAGCGGTAAACATAAAAAAGATCATACACCACCCAGCTCATATTTTGGACAACTCAGCCGTCTCTATGACATTACAGGTCCCAGGAACTAAGCCCAATAGAAGGTGGACACTAGAACCTGCTCTCCTCTTAGATGAGGAGTCGGTGTCCATTCTAAAAATTTCACATCAGAGTAATTTTTGATTAATACTTGCACTGCTATCCCAGGAGTAGAGTGGACTGCTTTTAAAGCATGCATCCAGGGGGTATTAAAAAGACTCGGCTGTTCTAAGGGAAGAGAAGAGAGGGCAGAACTAGCAGGATTGGAAAAAGAAGTGGGTATTCTTGAGACCTCTGTACAAACCTCAAGTGGGGGGGAAGATATGGAGTTGTTTTTAAGAAGACTTGAAGAAGCACAGTTAAATAAAAAAATCTAATTGGATTCTAAGTGCAAGGCAAGGTGGCAGGCTGGAAGTATGCGACAGTTTGACTATGGGGAAACAGCTGAGCACTACTGGCTTGGAAGGCCAGGGTAGAAAGAACTATGAACACGATTAAAGAATTGGTAGTCCCTTCGGCTGAGGTGATAGATAACTGGGAAGATATGCAGAAACATGTGGTCTCCCTTTATTACCTGCTTTATAGGGAAGATATCTTCCCATACCCCAAAGGCTCAAAGATTGGTTGGGGAAGATTGGTCTCCTGCTATTGACTAGAGAAGGGAACGAGAGTATGGAAGCTCAGATTACTCAGGAAGAGATCAGGTGGGCCATGACTAGAGCCAAGACCGGGAAGACTGCCGGCTCTGACGCCATCCCTTCGGAGGTCTACAAACTACTAGTAGAGGTAGTACTCCCAGTTTAGGAGAAATTGTTTAATCTGGTGTATACAGGGAAGGCGCGGGTGCCTAAATCGTGGAAGGAGGCCACTATAGTTTTGATCTTAAAACCAGCTAAGGATCCTAGTCAGGTGGAATCGTACCACCCGATATCCCTGTTTAAAGGCAGACTATAAGATTTTTGTTAGCATTTTGGCAGGGAGATTGACCATACTGGCTCCCCAGCTTATACATCCCGACCAGAAAGGATTTGTCCCAGGAAGGCAGATCCATGAACTCACCCAGCAATTAATTGTCAGTATAGACCTGGCTACAACACGATCGATCCCCTTGGCGGTAATTACACTGGACGTGGCTAATGCTTTAGATCATTTTTGCTAGGCTTATTTATTGGAAGTTTTGGCGATAATGGGCTTTGGCCCCTGTTTCATCACAACGTTAAAAGCTCTGTATGATCAATCAACGGCCAGGATTCTTTTTAATGGCCCCCTCACAAGAAGCTTCTTGATTTCCAGAAGCACACAGCAGGGTTGCCCTATCTCCCCACTGTTGTTCGATATTTATATTGAACGATTTGCCCAGCTATTGCGACAAGATGACCAGGTCATCACTTTCAGTTCAGGTGCCTATAAAAAATAAAGTCGCATTGTATGCGGATGATCTTGCAATCTATACTTCGAACCCGGCCCTTACCATGCCCAGTGTGGAAGCTCTGGTAAAAGAATTTGGGGTATTATCTGGTTATTTGATAAATAATCCGAAGACAGGGATAATGTGTTTGAATGTTCCAAACTGGAGGGGGAATGTACAGAACGAGCTTAGATATCTGGGAATAAGTATTGTTAAACCATTGGAGGAAATTCTTCAGTATAATCTGGAGAGGATAGCAAAATAGGTTGATATGTCACTAGCTAGATGGAAGAATCTGCCCCTGACTATTTATGGGAGAGTGAATTTAATTAAAATGGTGATACTTCCTAAATTGACCTACCTCTTCAATTGTATCTCTCTGACGTTCCCTAAGTTTCTGAGCGACAAGACACAGGGGAAACTAGTCAGTTTTGTTTGGGCATCAAAAGGAGCCTGGCTTGCCTGGAAGAAACTGAGGCGCAAGCAGGAGACAGGCTGCCTGGCTTTCCCAGACTTAAGGGGTTATATTGTATGGCTTTTCAGTTTAAAAACTTGTAGAATCCTTCTGGGTAAACCGGGGTCTTTGAAATGGGGAGGCTTGTTGGAAGACATGGTAAGGGAGTGGGGCTCTAAAGGTTTTCTGTATACGTTTGGGGCAAGGAAGTTCTTTAAAGAAGTCAGGATGAAGATCTTAAAGGCAGCACTTACTCTTTGGTTGGGGGTAAGGAAGCTGCTTGGAATGGGCTACTTCTCTGATTCCTCCCCAATTTGGGACTCACCAGGTACTCCCGAATGCCTCCAAAATCGGCTGAGTCTCCCATTGAGGAGGCCAGGAATTGAAGTATGGAGGGATCTCCTGACCGTGCAGGGTTTGGTGCCGTGGGAAGTGCTGGCAGTAAAAATGGAGGGTTCCCTCTCAAGATTCAAGTACCTGCAACTGTCATCTTGGGTGGTGGCCAATGAACAAGAGATCGGCGGGATGTGGGAATTTGATTAGAAACTACAGGATGAGACCCCCAGGAAAAAGGAAGTGGCCGACTGGTACTGGGCTTTCTTACAAACCGAAGACAAGAAGTTAAAAGCTCCATATGCAACATGGGAAGGAGTTCTTCAGATGACGGAGCCACAAACAATCTGGCAACTTTCGCTAAAATTATTTTGTAGGGTGGTTAAACCCTCCAATTTGAAAAGGAACCATTTCTTTACCATTAATAGGCTGTAATGACTGCCCCAGAAATTAGCTACGTTTGTGCCAGAACCGATCCCAAGATGCTGCAGATGCGGTACGTTAAGAGCTGATGACCTACATATGTTTTACAGGAGTTTTGGCAGGCCGTTGAGGAAGTTGTCAATGAGATTCTCTGGTTGAATATAGTAATGAGCCCAATATTGGTACTGATGGGGTTGGAGGATCGCCCTAGTCAGCCCCTGTTGACAATCAGCAAGGACCTCCTATTTTATTTGATGCTTTTAGCCAGGAGAGAGATCTGTAAGAGATGGACAAACCATCTCCCTCCTAAGGGCCTCGATTGGCTCCAGGCAGTTAGAACTAAATGCAAAATGGATACCGGTGTCGAGGGCAGTTCTCGTAGTGTGATTTGGGATGATTTCCAGAGTTGGTTAGGAACAGCAAGGGCCTAAGGAGGCGTCCTATGATTACACCTGCTTGAAACCGGTAACCAGGAAACTGGAAGGACTGGATCAGCAGGGCCAGATGTTTAATTGCAAGTGGCCTGAGGTCGGAAGAGGTCGTATATTAAGCCCCAGTTTTGCAGACATTGGTGATATGAGGACAGAAAAAAACAAAAGAAAAAAAAAAACAGGTGGCTAGAGATATAGTTTGGCTCAAATTACAGCAGTGGAAGATATTTGGGGCATTGTTTTGCTTGGGGATGAAGCTTTGTAGTGGCAACTGGGTTCAGATTGATCTTGATGTACTTGGGAACCTAACTAGGAAAATTCCAGTTGAGAACGGCTTGCAGCAGGGGTTTGTCTTAGCCCCCTTGCTATTCAGTCTGTTCATTGTAGACCTTTCCCAGACGCTGCGTGCAACACACAGTTTATCGCCAAAGGTTTCAGGTAGGCACATTAGAGGCCTCCTGTACACGGACGATCTGATGGTGGTGGATCTTACACCTATAGGGCTCAAACGGAAATAAATGCCCTAAATGCTTACTGTCTAGAAAATAAATTAATAATAAATGTCAATTAAAAAAAAGCAATGTTTTTTGTTAGGAGGAAAAGAACATTTGCATGGTTCCTAGGTAATATAAAATTTGAGCAGGTTAAAGAATATAAGTATTTGGACCTTTTCAGATGATTTGAGGTGGGATAATCAAATGGCTACTCGGAAACCGTGCCCTATCTGCAGTAGTGAATGAGTGAAAAGGTTTGACCGTAAGTTTGGTAGTCATACCTTTGAGCCTCTAAGCAAAGTTTTACAGGGTAAGATATTCCCACAGGCCTTATATGGAGCAGAGGTGTTGGCTTTGGACAAGCAGGTCATATGGGAAGGGCTGGAAGGTAATTCCCTAAAACTCTTTCTTGATCTCCCGAAAAATGTTGTGAACCAAGCTGTAAGGAGGTAGTTGAGAACCGTATCCTTGAGCATTATTTGTCTCTTAAAGTTGGGGGCCCCCTATGATAAATTATCAGATCAAATGTTACCAGAGATAATGTCAACTTTCTCTGATAATAGGAACCCGGTGACAATAATGTTAAATGCTTGAACATCCAAGAGATGTACATGGAAGGAGGGAAGTTGTTTCGATTCACCAGATAAAGAGTACTATTAGGTAAAGTGCCATAGAAACTAGTTGGACCGAGGATTTTTACTACCTTAAAACAAAGAGTTCAGTCAGTCATACCCTAACTTCACAGGAGAGCACGGATCTGTTCCCATACATTTATAATAGCCCAGATAAGTGCTTACAGAATGAAATTCTGCACTTGAGGGCGGGAATTGACCCTGGTGGAATATTAAGGGATTAAAAACAGAGGTTGTTAAGAACAATAGTCAGTGCCCCTGTAAAAGAAGTAGGAAATATTCAGTGAACCACTTGTTGGACTGTGCATTTTGTAGTGAGAGAAGGAAAAAGGTACTTCGATCTGTGTTTAAAAAAACTGAATCCAACTAGGAAAAGGGGGCTAGAGCTGATTCAAATTCTTATATTCCTAGATGTAGCTATTGCCATTGGTCAATATGTGTGTAAAATCATATAGACTCACTTGGTTCTATCTTCCCATTAATGTTTAAGATCTAGGTCAGTATTGTTGTGTTTATAGTTAGTAAGGTGATGCCCAGTAAATGAGAGGATCTCCTAATAGAAAGGTTGAGATAATCTGTTATGCACATTGCACATTTTTGAATCATGAATGGGGTAAATTGTATTGTTTGCTATTGGTTAAACGCATAGTGTAGATTAAAATGCTGATTGGGGCAGAATGAGCTGGTTTTCTATTTGTCAAATTCTTCTTCTTATTTTTAATTATATGTTTTAAATATATGTGAGACTTTGGGTGGTGGATTGTATTGGGTCTGGATAGGGAGAAATGTTAATGTTTATATAGTTGTAATTCTATCATTATAAGTAGGCATGGCTGAATGATGCAACCATCCATTGTTGTTTTAGGGTACTGAAACTGTCGATTTTAGGAACTTGAAATGTGTGTAATATTTCCATAAGAATATATTTCATGGAAATAATGAATTTCTGTCAAGTAGTGCAGATCTTATCTATTGTAATGGTTTTAATTAACTAAACAATAACATTTACAACTACAATTACAATATTTGTTGTATTCCTCCTGATGTACTTGCTTTACCTATTACACAATGCTCTTGGACCTTTGCTGTGGTTATTTAGCATTATTGCATTCCATAAACATACTTCTGTGATTGTTAACTGTACTTTAAGTCAAAGGTTTAGTATTTCTGGATTTTATTCTTCATAATGTTTATGCTACTTGTAAGCACAATACTTTCTGTAGTCAGATGTATCTCTGGTACTTTTTGATACTTTTCAGTTGAGGTTCTTCTTTGTACTAATCCATTATCTCAATGATTTCTTCACATTCTCTATCTTGTGCTTCTTGATGAGCTAGCTCCACTATTTGAGCTTTAAGTACACTATTGTCATGTCCTATGATTTTCTGACTGTTTGAGTGTTACTGATGGTTAGTTATAAACTTGAGGAACACTTATTTTAAGTATAATTATGCTTTGTAACAACATATTTTCTGTACCACTGTGTGACTGTCAAAATATTATGTGATATTATTTTTAGCTTGAAATGGTATTTTATAGCTGATATTTCACCTAACTATATATCACTTTAATCTTTGTTTTTTAAGTGCATATTTACTGAAAGAAACAAAGGTTAGAGTGCTGTTATAGCTATATGAAAATGTCAGTTTGGAACTTCCGTTTTAAACTGGAAAACCCCTGAAATTCACCAGTTATAGTTAACTGAAGTAACTATAACTTGTGCACCTGCCCGGCACAGTGATACCATTATTGATTCATTTCAGATGTCATCAATGATATTATAAATTATATTATAGAACATGTCATGATTGGTGTAACATGTGACATCATAAACAGTGCATGGCAAGTGAGCAAGGTATAATTACTTTAGTTAACTATATAGATATCTTTCTGTTTTTTAGCCCTGTCCTAGGTTATCCGTTGTTTCATAGCTATTATGATGTCTGTTGGAAATTGGGTTATTGGTTGACTTGGGTGTGAGCCTTGGTCAAACAGCAACCACAATCTTTGTCAGGGCAAGGCACAAGCAAACCCCAAACTAACCTATGCTTAACCCCCTTTTAGCTTGGCACAGAGCAGTCAGGCTTAACTGCGAGGCAATGTGTAAAATATTGGTGCAATACTTCAAACAGTAAAGTAGTGAAAACACCATACAAAAATAATCCGTCAACAAGTTAGACAAGTAGAATAAAAGTTAATAAATAAAACAAGAACAAAAGGACAAACATCTAATCAGTAGAACCGGAGATGTGAATTTGCAAAAATAGAGCACCAACCGCACCTATCTGTTGCCCTGGACTAGTACAAGTCAAACATTCAGGTCAACTATGATGGAGTGCGGGATGGATTCAGTTACAGATAAATCGAGCTGAAGGTTTACCTTTTAAGTTTTGTGCCAACAGTCCTCTTTGCTTGGAGAGGGTCGGGATAGCAATGAGAGCATTGCTGGTGGTTGTCTGTGTCACGCAAAGAGCAGGCTAGTCATTGCGGACGGGTTGGCTGGTACTTTGTGTTGGTGGCCCCCTGAGGACGATCAATGCTGTAGTGCAAAGATATGGGCTGGGGGTCTCGCTCACCAGATTTCTGTGAGAACGGCATGGTCTCAGTGCGATCGGGTCTGTTCGTTGCCTCGAAGAGCTCAAAGGTTTTATTTAAGAACCCGTGAGCCACACCAAGGGTAAAGGACCTGAGAAGCACCACTTGTGGGTTAGAGCTTTTTCGGGAGCCTTTTATGTCCCTGAGGCTCAGATCAGGAGGTCATCCTGTCAGTGATGGCTCATCCATTCACACCTAAGCTCCTCAATGTGTGTGGCCGTTTAGGAAGAATACACAGGAATCTCATTAAAAAGGAATCCTGGAAACAAGCATGGCATTATGACAGGGAGCCACTCCTGAAAGTAAAAGAGAGAGCAACTGATTCCTGTTTGGCTTGTGTAACCACCTTTTGGTACAGAATCCAACAAAATTAAAAAGATCATACTAAAGAACTGGCTTATTTTGGGTTCAGAAAATTTCAAATTGGAAAAGCCCATGTTTTCCTTTAAAAGGGACAGACACTTAAGAGACAGAGTGGTAAACACATATACAGAACCTAAAACAAATACATTGATCCAATTATGGGGATTGGGACAGGTTACAGGACATCATCCATTTAGTACTTGCACTATGTGTGCCACCACAAGTAATGCAAAAACGTGTTTTGGATGGAAAAATTTGGGAACTCTGACAATTTTCAAACTGTGCATCTAAGAATGTCATTTATTGCATTGAATGTCCATGTAATCCTATGTATATTGGTTAAACAACTTGAAAGGTTCCTCGCCGTATTCCACACACCAATCTAGAATATGATGCAATGTACAGAATGCACCATTAATTGAACATTACAACACATTTCCAGTAGGTGCTAACTAAATGAAATGGTTTGTACTTGAGGTGATTGGCCACGCCAATAAAAGACATAATGTTGATCGGTTGCATACTCTGAAAGAAAACAGATGGATTTGGCAACCAAATGCTGTTAAGGAAGGCCTTAATCATCATCTTGAATAGTATTCTCTAGCCACACTGTGAGCAGATTGCTGTGTTTGATATGGCTTTCTTTGTAATTTGGGAGAACAGCTTCTTTACGTCTTTAAGATTCAAAAATATTGTTTCCTTTGCTCTATATCGATTCAGAATATTACATTGAGGAATCTCTTGCGTGTCACATTATGTGGTTTTTATTTCAACTATAGACTTCTGATGATTTATAAATGAACTTCTTCTACAGGCCGCTATTATTTGGCACTATAATGATGTGTCTTGGACTGAAAGACTTTTGCTATTGTGCATATTCTATTTGCAGATCTTTTTATGCATACATTCCCTATGATGGTTTGTTAATGAAATATTTGTTGAAATACTTTTCTCACTTGATAAGTGATATGACTATTTGTCTTCTTGATGCCTCTATAATGTTCCCATACTGGAATGGATTAAGTTTCTTGGGTGACTTCATTACCCATGGACGGATTTTTAGGAATCATTCTCCAGGGCAGATCTACATCGTTGTTCAATACAGGCTTTTGGCGTACCTTTTGACCATTCCACGATGGTGCTATAAGTTTTCAGATGTATCACATGACCAGTCTCGACTGAAGCATGTGCTTATAGCGTCTCCGTATCGGAGCGCATTGGATTTCCTTCACTGACTGGTCAGAGTGTTGGTAACCGCTTTGTTTCAGTAAGTGGATCCGCAAAGTCTTTTGAGTGTCTTATTTTTACGTCTTTGGTGCCGATTACGATCCGGTAAAAACCGGGTACGAACCATCGGTCGGAGCGTTTTCTCCGTCCGACTCGTACCCGGTCGTAGAACTTTACAAACATGGAATTACGATTCGCACGGAAACACCATTTCCGTACGAATCGTAAAAAACACCGACCGCCGAAAATATACATACGAATGTGATCCGGGAATGCTGCGACGTGACGTCGGGACGCTTTCAGGCAGCGTTTCACGACCCAGGAAGTACGATTCGAACCGACAGCAGTCCGGACGGCAATATTTTCACGGCACCCAAAAAGTGCCGGAAAAGCGAAGTACGGCGCGAAACGACCAGAGTAGGTGGCCCGTACCCCCCCGCCCCCGTATGTACGCGCCGACCCCCCCTCCCGGCCCCTGTATGTATGCGCCGACCCCCCTCCCGGCCCCCGTATGTACGAGTCATACCCCCCCGTGTATGTACACCCGTGTGCGTGTCGTACCCCCCGTGTATGCACACCCGTGTACGTTCGAGTCGTACCCCCACCCATGTATGTACGGTGCGCTGGGGGTACGCACCGTACATACACGGGTGGGGGTATGACTCGAACGTACACGGGTGTACATACACGGGGGGTTCGACACGTACACGGGTGTACATACACGGGGGGTACAACACATACACGGGTGTACATACACGGGGGGTTCGACACGTACATGGGTGTACATACACGGGGGGTACGACACGTACACGGGTGAACATACACGGGGGGTTCGACACGTACATGGGTGTACATACACGGGGGTACGACACGTACACAGGTGTACATACACGGGGGTTCGACACATACACGGGTGTACATACACGGGGGGTACGACACGTACACGGGTGTACATACACGGGTGGGGGTACGACTCGAACGTACGGGGGTGGGGGGGGTCGGCACGTACATACGGGGGCTGGGGGGTCAGCACGTACATATGGGGGCTGGGAGGGGGGGATTCGACTCGTACATAGGAGGGCTGGGGGAGTGTTGGGCGCGTATGCGGGCACATGTCTCCATGGTTGCTATGGGCGTTCGGTGCGGACGGTGTTTTTTCCATACGGTTGTAACATCGGACGCACGGGATGGATCGTAATTCCGCGGTCGGACTTCACTTTTCACATTTGTACGGTAAATCGTCCGGGGACGTGTCGGACACATTTTGCGACCCGAGGACGTGTGGGGAATAATTCCCAATGCGATTCGTATGGACTTTTTCCCATGTGAATCGTACTTGGCAGTTTGTACGGCACTTGTACAATTCGTACGGTAAAAAGACCGGATACCAGTCGTACGGGGAATTTTTTTACCGGATCGTAATCGCACCTTTCTCTTTGTTGAGTGATCCCATTCCTGATGGTATTTTCCCTTGCAATCTTTTAGACGCTGGAGAAAATATAAATCTTTGAGACCATTCTTTTCTACATACATTGGGGTGAGCCATGATTTTTTTTTGTCAGAGGTGTTATTTGGAATTTATATTCTTCTTCTTTTAACTTTTATTTACATATTTTTATTATTTTTTTCAATTAGATTATGGCTTTTTGTTAAGTGGCAGTATGTTTAGGTTCTTTATAGGTACTCTAGATTCACATTGTGGTTGAATTCAGACACTTTTAATGTGATTTGGTTCTGGGCACTTTTTGTTAGAGTTGTATTACTCTGTCTGGAGATAATATAGTGAGTGTGCACACAAGCACGCTTGTGGTGGATTGTTTAGTGGCACTTATGGCCTAGGATGTAGGTTGCACTTACATGGTGACTGATCCACATTTATGATTCTTTGGCGTACCAATCATCCTCTTTTAGGAATGTTCTGATATTGTGTTTTACATTAGATTCCTCAGGGACCTGTCCTTAGGCTCTGTTTACATCCTATAATCCTGATGATGGTCTCCCGGACTATTAAGCCAGCAATAATTCTCAAGAAGCAACTTCGATCGTTTACAAACATACTTTTGATGGTGATTGTATCTTGGTCAGAAGGTTTGTATTAGGTTAGGTGCATATATCAATCGCCACTGATCAGGATAACACATATGTTAATCTGATTTGTGTGATTAATGTAAGTTGATTGTGTTTTTAACAATGCTTTATTAAGGACCCTGACTGAGCATTGTTGAAATCGATCATATGTAATACATTGATATCTGTTGTCAAATTTATATAACAAACCTCTGTAATGTATGATTATTTGTTGTCAGATTCATATATAAATGAAAAATATATATTTTTAATTTATTTGGTATGCCTCATCATTAACATTTGACTTTTAATCCCATAAAAGTTGGTTTACTATACCAACTGGATTTTAAATGCATATAAATGACTCCTTCAGGAGCCCTTTGTTTTATGTGTTAACTTGTCAAACGTGGCATTTTCAGAATTGCAATTTAAAATCTGACTTTGCCGGAAGTTAGGATTTTAAGTTGTGACTCCAGAGACACTAAACATCAACTGTTTATCTATTCCCATTTGCAAATTACACTTATAAAATTTAATAAGGCAACTCCAATGTTATCCTAAGGGAGAGATTGGCCTTGCATTAGTAAAAAGCAGGCAATGAAGTTTGACCTTAAATTCCAGAGATGAGTTATGCCCCGGGTGAAAAATGTGAATGAAGATGTTTTATTTTACCACAAATCCCTGTACATGGATTTATGGCCAATATCATTGACTTTATACGTGACTACCTGTTTCTCTTTTCCAGATGAGATCTGTGTCAAAACGTGAACTTTTCCTTTGCTTGATCACAAATAAATCATGGACAAATTACCGCTATACACCAGCAGATGTCTTAAAGTATAGCATTTTGACTCAATTTATTGAGTTCCTCTAAGTGAATCAGAAGAACCCTGCACACTTTATTTCATTAAATCTTTGGCATGATCACAACATTTTTTAACTTCATTTTGTATATGTATTTCTTTACCTCTCCCGTTCTGAGTAATATTGCCAAAAATGGAACAAGCCAATTCTACTCTGATAAACCAGTGATGATAAATCAGTTTTGAGTACGTTTCTGGTTATAATATAATTGGCAGGGTTGAAGATGATACCCCCTATTAAAGCATGTTTAATTGAAATGTTTTTTTCCTTCAGTTTCCTTTTGTCATTAGTAGGATATCACACATGTCCCACTGTTTGATCATCGTCTCTTTTCTTCCCCTGCAACATTTCCCTTATTCACTTATTTTCTTTCTTTTTTGTCACCGGTAAGCCACCCCTTGTATCCTTCTCATTTGTCCCCTTTCTTTCTATTCTTGCTTGCCCAATTCTCCATCCACTTCCATTCCGTTATATCCTTCCTTCATTTTCAGCAACTCACCTTCCCCTCCTTCCTTTTCTCTTTTGTTTTCTTTCTCATGCTTATTTCAGTCTTATCTTTTTCTTACTTTTTCACAATAGAAATATAAAACCTATTGCCACTACCCAATACTTTTTATTGATCATTTTTCAAGCCTGGAAAAACTGACATTCATCAGCCTAGTTTCATCAATATAGGATTTCATCAAACTACTTTTCAACAATAAAGTAGTGATCCCCACCATTTTTTTCTTTTTCCTTTCAATTGTTGGAAGCATAATTCTACTTACTGTATAATCTGGTGATACACAAGACAATCTCAGGTTTGTTTGATGTGTGTTTGTTGTGCAGTAATAACCATAGAAATTGAATGTTTTGTATCTTTTTGTATTCATCCCATGTGATAATGACAGATTCATATATTTGTTTTGATAGCTTTGGATCATGCATTATTCTTTTTGAGGATATTATGCTTAATATTATATCATGACATGACTGACAAATCAGATTCACTTATCCAAACTCAATGCATTCAGTACTATTATGAAAAAACCTATTTGCCCACGGGTAATAAGCTGAGCATCGGGTGGCTTCTCTTTCCAGCAGGGCACTCTTCTATCATTATCGCTCCCAGATCTAGTGCCTTCCCACCTGTATCTCCCTTGTGCAAGGATGTTTAGTGGGAATGTAAACTCCTAGAAGTCAGGCACCCCTGGCCAAACCTAGGGTGTCACATCATCACACCTCCCCTATCCCAACACTCTTGAACAGTATTCTGAACATTTCAATATGGCAACTTCACGTTGTCTGCAGAAAGAGCTACCATGAGAGCCTCGACTCTGCCCCTAGTTGTCACAGCTGCCGGATTTCTTCCCCCCAAGACATCAAAGGGCATCCCTTCCTGTGTTTCACTCCAGAGACCTGACTCTTCTACTTTGATTCCATGGGCCTTAGCTGTCCAGTCCAGGTGAACCATAAAAAGCTAATTAACAGGCGCAAATATTCTCTCAACTGCTTCTTTTACCAACAGCTGAGTCAAGCTCTGCGAATGGACAACAGAGTAGTTAACTTGGCCAGGTAGGGGAGACAAAGTTGTGGAATCTGATTCTAATCTGAGCCAGGGAAATATGACAGTTAGTGTCGTAAGGAGTACAGATAGATGTGAGGGGCTGTGAATCTACACACACTCTTCTTTTTTACCCCTAGATTGATACCTCACTGGACTCTGTATGTCTAAATGAGGTGAACCTGTACTATAGTGCAGATTTCACCTAAAATGTGTAAAACAGTTTGAGCACCACAGGCCTCCAGTAAGCACTACAGACGCACATTATTAATGTTTAGTCATATTATAAGGCCAACCCTAGGTCAGTACCAATCCCTGAAGGATACCTTCTGAAACAGCCCACCAGCACAGGTATCAGACTACACAAGATGGCAATCTCATTTGCGTAGCACGAACACATGTTCACACACATGTGCTCCTGTGTACATGTATAACCAGCCGAGAGCCTCTTAACCTAGTTGTGCACCAGCAGCCTTAGCTTAAAAAGCAGACACTGGTGGTTCATTTACAGTGAATTTACAGTGAATGAGACTCAGGCAGAGAGGTTCACTTACAGTAAAAGTCCAAAAGCAATCAAAGGCAAAATATCAAGGGAGATAAAGTGGGCGGGACCCACTTTGCAACACCATAGGTTTGTCAGAAAAACAATACTTATTTCTCGCTCCTACCATAAAGCAGAAATGCTTAAGGCCTGATTCTCAAACTGCACTTTGTAGTATGTTGTGCCTATGCCTATGTGTGTGGAGTTCTCAGACCCAATTGCAAAGTCTCTGCCCACGTAAGTACAGATTTTAGTAGTAAATATGGGAGGGACACAGGGAAGTTGGTGATAAAAGGGGCAGACTCTACTAAAGAGGATGGGATTCGAGAAAAGTAAGAGAAGTTTGCGGAGTTCCTGGGAGGGGTTTAAGGAAGGAAATAACAAATCACTTAAATTATATCCCTGGCCTGCCATCGCAGCGTGAATGCAGTTTTAAACTGCCAATTCAACTTGGTAATATAAACCCCTTTCCTATGCTTAAAGTCCACTTTTATTGCATATAAGTTAGCCCTAAGGAAGGCCCTAGGTAGCTCATAGAGCAGGGTGCTTTGTAATCAAAAGGTTGGTCATGTACTTTTAAGTTTTACATGTCCTGATAGTGAAAACTCCTACATTCATTTTTCACCACCCTGAGGCCTACCCAGGTCATCTAATTAAATTTAACAAGTGCTAACTTTTGATTGGGACCAGGAAGCGTTTCATGTTTGATATCTATGAAATTGTAATCAAGAATTCTCTTTCATGGTAAAGCCGGATTTTAAATTACAATTTTGAAACTGCCACTTTTAAGAAAGTTGCCATTTTCCTACCCTCACCCATTAGGTGCCTGCAGCCTCCCCTGGGTCACATGACTGGGGTATCTGACAATTAGACATTGTGAATTCCCCCAGACAGTAAAACAATAGAGGGATTAGGTGTGCCTGAATGCGCCATCTGCTGGCAGGATGGGGAAGTGGCAAGGCTGAGCACAGCCCCACTCCCAGTTGAATCGGCTGTGCTCTGCCTTAAGATAAAGGGCTTGACACCTCTACATTTGGCAGCCTGCTTGCAGCCAGGGCAGGGGAGTCAGGAAATACCAAGAACTTCAAAAACAATCCTCTGAAAGCATCTCCCAACTTCAAAGGAGGCACCAGATATAAAAGAAGGGTCCTCTGACCCACCCCACAGTTCGCTTTCTGGAACTGAGGAAGAACTCTCAGAAAACTGCCTGCTGCTGTGGACTGCTGAGTACACCATAAGACTACTTTGCTGCACCTGGAAGGACTGCTTTGCTGCCTGGAGCCTGTCTTGAACCCTCAGAGGCCAGCCCTGCTATTTGGGCCCTGCATCTTCACGGGAACCCAGGGCTACCAGAAAGACTCCACGGGCTAGTTTGCTGGTCTCCTGTTCAGAGCCACAGTCACATAAAAGGCTCCCACCATCTTGAACCCGCTCCTGGACCCAACCTGTGTGGGTCCTAAACCCTCAAGTGGTGTCCCTCCCATTCAAGAACCTTAGTTGTGGTGCTAACAGTGCCTATCTAGCCAAAATCCAAAACTTGGGACTTAGAAACATTTTGACTAAAAACTGCTCTGAATATCGAGGGAGGACCGAGACCAACCTGCTTGGAAATCCACCCAAGGTGCCTTGCCGGTCAGCTAGACTTTGCAGCTGCTCTCACTACATTCTTCTCCATAGCTGTAAAACCTTTTCAGTGGTCCTTTGACAAAGGGGTATCCGACCTCCTGGAACTGTCCTCGTCCTGCTAGAGATTTTCAACTTCTAAAAAAGTGACCAAGTCCAAACGTATTCACTGCAACTTCATTCAGTTAAGTGTAAATAATTGTTATTAGATTTATTAAATAGACCTTAGTGCAATCATGACAGGCAAATATTACAGATCATAAATGATGTGCACTACATATACAATAGTTTGCTTTAAAAGGGAACACAGATAATTATAAAAAAAAGATAAAAATATAGATTTAAAAAAATATGAGAAATACCCATATAACTATAATTAATAGATTAATGGTGATAATCAATATATCTCATATGGCATGCCTCCTCCAGCATTCAAGAATATTTCAACTACTGTAAATTCCATACATATCTTAGGTCTAATAAAATTAGTAAAATAAAACTATTGCATCAATCCCCCCACCCACAGTTACCCCATATCAAGTAAAGCAGTGATAAATAAAGTGCCAAAATAGTCCACATAGACAAGTACATCACAGTAGTACCCATTATCAGCCAATGAGTAAGTATTAAACATCCCTACTTTCACCTGCAAAGACTCAGGGAGCTATTTGACGAATCTGTGTCTAGTTCCAGGTCCAAAAAACTATCCACCAAGTGTTCCCATGCTTTAACCGTTTCAATTTTCCCTCGTCCTCTTTTTATCTCACAAAACAACACAGCAATCACCAAACTTGCCTAATTAACCACTCCTAATGCTATCTAGTAATTTGAGGACCATGTGCCAAATTCCAGTGCATAGTCAATTCTCATTTTGCCAAATGTCAAGCCTAAGTCAGTAGTTCTAGTGGTAGTATTGTTATTTTTAGGGGAGGGTATCCTCCTAGGAAGCAGACCAAGGGTGTACAAGAGATATTCCTCAAGTTTATTCCATTAATATATTCTATTACCGTGCTAATGAAGGGCAAGACATACCATGTGGTACATTTATGCCCCCAACTTCGCAGTGGCAGTCACATAGAACCTGTTAATCCTGCCAGGTGTAAAATAAGCCCCATGCAAGATATAGAAATTATTTTATTTGAAACTAGCATCTCTAGAAACAGCTGGTGTGTGCACTACAATCCTATCATAGTCCAAATAATTAGTTTGGAGCTCTAAGTTTCTTTCCCATTTTATTTTTGACTCAAGGGGTATCCCTGAGAAAGAGGAGAAAGAATATTTGCAAAAATCCTGCGATATAGATACGCAAATGCTCTTACAAATCATGTTGTTGTACAAAGCTGCTGGCACACCTAATATGTGGCTGGTTCAGCATTAGAGGTGGGCAGTAAATTCTGCTACACCCGCAGAGTTTTGCCACTTTCTGTTCTGCAAAAATCTCTTCCTCCCACTGCCACATAGCAGAGTTTACCGGCGCCGGCCCACCACCTTAGGCTCCAGTGTGTAATGTTTTATTTTGACTAAGTTGCAGAAAATATGGCATTTTCTACCTATGAATGCTAATATTTAATGCTCGAATTTTTGTGTTCAGTCACCACTGCAGCGCTCTCCTCATCCAGTCACCTTTCATGTAAGAATTCCTTGGTTCCTTTGTTTTCTGTCATTCTACAGCGGCATAGGGAATTGAAAGGAGCCGGGTGGCAGGGTGCATGTGCATAGCTGTGACGGGGGGGCTCACAGACCCTACCTGCAGGTTTCTGCTATCATGAACTACCTCTCTCTTGACTGGTACACGTGCTCTAGTGCATCCAGCTCCCAAGAGCTGCAGGCAGGCCGAGGTAATCCAGAGGCTGGCTGCAGGAGGCAGCGGGAGAGCGTCAACCTCAAGGAGCTGAGATGCTCCCCTGCCCAGACTCATTCCTGAACAGACAAGTAGGTGGCGAGTGCTGGGGTTCAGGAGGCCCCTCACAATGGCTTCTGCTGGTTCAACTAAGGGTACCGGATGGCCCTATGCAGTGTTGTCTTGTTTGGTTAGTTTTTTGCCTCCACGCGCCAACTGTGGGAGACGAGACACCCCAGACCATGCCAGACTTCCGGCTCGGCTCTCTTGGAATTTTGTGACTATCACAATTTATGTATGATGATTATTAATGGTTTCTCAGACTGGGGAAGTTATTGTCATTATAACACATACCGTAAACAGTCTACACTAAATATAATGCTGCTGCACAGGAACTCAGAATGCTCAATAGCTATTTTACCACACAGAAGACAGGACCCACAAGATAAGGCTGGGATAAATAATTCAGCACCTGGAAACGAGCCCTGAACGTAGAGTTATACAACCGGACTCTGCAGGAGACCCAGGCTGAGCTTCCTGGCATCATCTTTGCTTAGCCTCGGACAGTGATAGCCCATCTCCCCCCCCACCAGTGCCCCACAATGGCCCCTATGGCTTGCCTTTCACCCAGTATTGCATGCAACCCAGGATGGGGGGCTGAATAATTATAATTAGGGTGGAGCAGAGCAATGGAATTCTGCGTAGTGCAACTCAGCGAGCTACGCAGACCCCTATTCAGCATCTCCATGTCTCCAATAATTCCTTATTGTTGCAATCAATGTCCTGAGTGCTAAAAATTCTCCTCTAGGTATATTTAATTCTTCATTCAAATCTTCAAACCTAAGCAATACATCACTCCGATATAGGTCCCCAACACGTTTAGACCATCTTTCAATCCCTGCTAACGCTCCTACTTGCTCCACTATTTTCATCCATTTTAATGGCATATCAGGCGAATGGGGTACCCGGACCCATGTTTGCTGCAGGAAACATTGCCAGCATTGTTGCATCACTAGCAGCTCTTGAGAAATTGCAGGCATTCTCCGCTGAGGAAGCAAGAAGACTTTCAATAAGTCCTGTATCTTCATTCAGAGGTCCCCCGATGATGACACTCCCTCCTTGGACAATTCCTGCAGCCTTGTTTCACTGAACTTTATCTTCTCAGAAAAATGTTTTCGAAAATTCTTCTAAGTGCAAATTTTCTTGAAGAGTCTTCTAAGTCCGAAGGTAAGCACCTACCATGCCCAATCCACTTTTTGTATCTGAACCGCGCTCCATCACGGTCAGCCATATTTTTGTATTTTGATCCAGTCATGGTTGGTGCTTTGATCGTTTAGGCACTATTTTTTACTAAGACCTTTACAAATGTAATATCCTCTGTGCTTGGAGTACTCTTGTCAATTTTCCCAAAAGATGTGATGATCATTTCTGCCTTAAGTACCAGAGTGGCTATGAAACACCATGTGATACATCGAAACATTGTTTTAGGATCCTTCCTCATCACACCTGCCCTGTCTTGTTTGGGGTATAGTTAGTTATAGAGTCTGGTTGAGAGCGGTTAATCTGTGGATGTGTGAGTGAGTGTGTGTGTGTGTGTGTATGTGTGTGTGTAAGTGAATGAGTGAGTGAAATGAATGAGTGAGTGAGTGTAAGAGGGGATGAGAGAGGGTGAGTGACAGAGTGGGGGGGTGATGAGTGAGTCACAGTGAGTATGAGTAAGAGCAAGAGTACCTGGAAATGAATGAGTGTGAGAGAATGAAAGAGTAACAATGAGTGATGGAGTGTTAGTGAGAATGAGTGAATGAGAGTGAGTGAGAGTGAGTAAGGATAACTGAATAAGATTGAGTGAGTTAGGTCAATAAATAATAAGTGTGACAAAGCAGGAATGAGCGAGTAAGTGTGAGTGCAATGAGTAAGGGTGAGCGAGTGTGAATATATGAGAATGAGCAAGCCAGAGTGAGAATGTGTGAGTGTGAGTAAGAGAGTGAGTAAGAAAGTATGACTGTGTAAGTGGGAGTGCGAGTCAGAAGGAGATAGGGAGTGTGCTGTGAATGAGTAAGAATGAGGAAATAAGAGTAAAAAAGTTAGTTCAAGAGCATGAGTGAATGAGAATGAACGAGAGGGAGTGAACGGGAGTGAATTAATGTAACTGAGCGTGAGTAAGAATGTGGTGTTCTGCTTGCAAGTCTGCCCCCATGGCAAAAATCCTAGCACTAGCATACTAGAGTCAATTGTTAGTATAATGGCACCTGTGACCATATACTGGCATACTAGAGTTAATAGTTAACTTTGGGACACCTCTGCCAAAATTCTGGTTCTTGCCATAATAGGCACCCATGGAAAGGTGCTGGCCTAATCGAGACAATTCTTAGAATATGGGACACCCATGGCAAAATACTAGAACGGACACATTAGAGTTAATTCTTGGAGTAACAGAGGAGAACTTTAGCATATGGGAGAAACAGCCATGACAAAATGAAGACCCTGACATACTTACTGGCGGTGATTTTGATTTAAGGCTCCCTATGGCATTTGGATGGCATCAATGGTAAAATGACACTGGCATATTGCATGTAATTTCTGGCACAAGGAGGCACTGGCCCAATGGAGGTTCTTTCTGGCATATAGGGCAGCAAGGAAAAACATTCTGGTGCTGGCATACTGGAGGAAAGTGTTGGCATATGAAGCATCCATGTCAAAATGCTGCAATAGAGAGATGAAGGAGCAGGGAGCATTGGGTAGTGAGTGAAAGAGGCCTGAGGTGAATGTAAGACTGCGCATTCTTGGAATTTGTCTCACTGACATTTATTTGCATCGCCACTGGTTTTTGAGCTGAGCTTAGGGCACTATTACAAATTAAGCACAACCCGCGTTTCTCTCCAAGACTGATCGGTCTTACGCCTCGCTCATCTTAAGGCTATTATACCCTATCTACCTGCACTTTCAGAAATGTAATTCCATCCTACAGTTCAAGCCTAGAAGCAGCATTCAATTCACTTTTGTTTGAGGTTAATTACTCCAGGAGGTTGCCTGAAGAACCAGGCGTGCTGTGATGTTTGAAGCGAGGCATGAAACTAGCAGGAATTTTCACAAATTTCTTTGCCCATTCTGTGAGCTGCTTTAACAAAAACACAAACACCACAGATACATATAAAAAACACACAGTTTTTTGTAGCACAAAGACATATCAAACGTGCTTTTCATTGCAAACCGTTCCTAACAAATAGTTAGGAATCCTAAAATGACATATTAGGACATCATACAAATCATTAGCTGTTTACTTATCGAATAGTGCTTACTGTCCTGTTCACCTCTATTAAATTTTCGATTTTTTACAGAACATTTTTGTTCTAGGGCTACTGCAAAATATATTGAAACTGTGCACAGGGAAGCTGAGCCAACTATCTCAAGATTATTGATGACAACCTAGCTTGCTGTTAGACTAAATGCACATTGTGTTGAAAATTCATTGCATATAACCTTTTTAGGATTGGTGGTGCTCTAGAGAGCATCCATTTTGAAATTACAGTGGCTGGCATTTTAATCGACCAGCAGCCTACAGGAAACTAATTCCACACCTTCCAGAAGAGACTTTTCTGCTTTGCTCCTGAAGGTCAAAAGAACATCTCCTCCTATCATCCCGAGTTCAGAATAAAATGCACATTATAAGTATATTAAAATGCTATTACCCTGATTAAATCTGGGTAAAAGGGCTAGAAGGTGATGAGATGGATATGATAGAAAAGTCAGAAAAGTATAATTCAGAGATTTGTATTATTCATGAAATGTGCTGGGGCAATCTGCAGCAGCTTTATAGCCATTTGACACACAAGTTATTCACATACATTTCCACCTAATGTGTGCTAATCGGCTGAGTTGTTTTTCCTGACACAGACCTCAATTTCGATTTCTTTGCCTAGCTTAAAGGGTAGATTGTGTACTGCTGTATTTTTGGCTTATGTATTACGGCGGAACATAATTGCGTGTCCTAATTGTGTGCCAATAAGTTCAAAATAAAAAAAGTATTTTTCCATCTAAAAAAGCAGGATTGCCACTTAGGAATTTGACAAATATTTAGGAGTACAGCAATCTCTACCAGTAATTGAATTTCATCGTTTATCGTAGCATTCATATGTTTATGGAAGGGAATGCTGAAGTGTGATGTATTTTATGATGAAAATAAAGTTACAAGGGGTCTAAAGTGTGCGTTGGATTTCATACAATAACCAAGCGGGAGTTCTTATGCAACGAACGCAACCATGCAGATACATTTAGCTATTTATCCTCACTGCGTTCTTGCTCAGAACTGGAATGGGCTAATACGAATTCCGTAGCTTTATTTTGAGGGCCAGGCATGAATTTGAAAAGGAGCAGCATCTAGACCCTTCCGGGTCACATAAAATGAGCTCTGGGTGCCAGAATACAAAACACTTTAGACACACACTTTTCCATGCCCTTGCTGTTAAGCAAGGCAGTGCTTTGAGCAGAAGCCTTTTACAACTTGTATTTGGAAAGCAGATTAGCAGAGGTGGTAATATGTGACAAGAATGTGCGTGCATATTTTGAGTACTGCACTTCGTTGTGGTGGTGATGTGTTGTGTTGTGTTTTTGTACTTCTTACGGTCACTTTGTTGCTGTTGTGTTGCACTGTGATTGTGTTGTGGTCTGTTTGTCTATTTTATTTTAGTGTACCCTGTTCTGTTTTTGTTGTGTTATTTCTTCTATAGGTCCCCTTGCAGTGTCAAAGTTGAGGAGCTTTAGTTCTTCATCTCTTTAACCACAAGTCAGCTCACCAATAACATGTGGTCCACCCACTCTATTTAGAGTTGGAGAACCGCCATGTTTCTGGCAGTCGAGTCTGGAGTAGCATAATTTTGGCTCCATCCTTTTTCATTTGGCTAGGCCATATATATATTTACCTTTGTCCTTATGTACCAGCCTGATGCAATAATACCAATGAGATGTGGTGCACAAAACGTATAGAAGGTGCATTTATTGTGTGTTGGAGACATATGTGTGTGCAGAATAACATTATTCCTTTTTCAGAGATGTCTGAATTGCTGATTTTAATCTTCTATAGGTGTAGATTGTAAGGTGGTGTACTAAAATGCATTTAATGCAGTGCATTCACCTAGAACTAGCGAGAATGAATCATATATGTGTTCAATGCTTTCTTTATAAATTGTGGCCAGCTGTCGTTTTTGGTTAATAATACATGTATTAGTTTATTGTGCCGCATACAAGAGTACAGTAACCTTTTTTGACAATATGTAGGTTTTAGAATGAATATGCATTTAACCGGTTGCGTGCTGAGGAAGGAATGATCCATTCTCTGTTGCAGTAGGTGTGTACTGGGTAAAGAACTGTTCCATCCTTACATGTTCCCATGGGGGAAACACTAGCACTCACCCCTGTGTGTCAGCCCGCAATATGCCCCCAGGGATGGCAGCGCTTCTGCTGCCACGCCTGACCCCTCCCCTAGTGATCTGATGATATCAGTACGCACGCATCATCAGAGCAGGCCAGAGGCGCTGGAAGTCATTTGCTTCCAGCACCGGTAGAGAAAGGAGGTGAGTTTTCCTCCTGGTAGGGGCGAGGGGCTGCAAATAGGCACCGGTGGGAATGAAAGAGTATTTCCATTACCCCTTTGTCTTTTTCAAGTGCTTTCCTGCTGCATGATTGCGGGTGGGCCGCAATCGTGAAGCAGGAATACTCACACTAGGCCACCACGGATTGTTTCTGGTGATATTTTGTGTTTCGGGGAGTGGCCCCTTGGTCAAGGGTTGCTTCCATTTAGGGGACATATATTTTGGCCATTTCTGCCTATCATGAGGGCTGATTTGGCACATTTTTAAGACACTCTGCAGAAGCCACTAGCCACCAGGGTCATTTACTTTGGCATGTTGGGGAGTGGTCCCTTGGCAATGGTTGCTCTCCTTTAGGTGGCATATATTTTTGCTGTTTCTGATCCCTTTGGGAAAAGATCAGCCATATTTTTTGACTGATCCATCCCCCCCAAGGGGGGCACTAGCCACCAGGGATATTTTTTGGAACATGTTGGGGAGCGACCCCTTGGGCATGGAGGTCACTCCCCAAGGGGGGCTTATATATTTGCCATTTCTGCCTCACTTGGGGGCAGATCGGCCATATTTATATGGTGATCTGCCAGAAGCCCCTAGCCACCAGGGATATTTATTTGGGCATGTTGAGGAACAAACTCTTGAGCAAGCATCACCCCTGTTTATTTGGGCAGTAATTTGGCCATTTTCTGCCCCCCTTGGGTTCAGGTCAACCATATTGTTAGGCCAATCTGCCCCCAAGGGTGGCTACTGGCTGGCGATGTGTGTGGCTGGCATTTGGGTGGTGTTGGGCAGACATAGTGCTTTATAATGTTAACCGTTTTATTTCTTGTCATCATTTGCATTTGTGATTGTAATCCTTTATTTCTCCTTTTTATTCTAGTTCAAAGCTTTTGATGTCCTTTGCTGCGACTCCTGCCTGCGGTTTCAGCACTGGTAGATCTGCAGTTTGTGTAGTTGCATGTGTTTGGTAACAAAAAAAATGTCATACTGTCTAATCTAAATCAGTATGTGGTCTCCAGGGACAGAAGTAGGTAACAAACCGAGAGGCGTGCTTTGATGAAGGTGTGACTACAAGCCCCTCTACCCTTGTTGTTGACCATGAGGCAATAGTATTGCCTAAATAGAAATACGGAGTATCATTAAGTAACCACATGTATTTTGTGCATACACATTAGGTGTCCACTTCACTGTATCCTCATTATAAGATTTATTAGGAGTGGTACGCACGGTGCTGGACCCCGTGTAGTCCTGATGAGGAGCTTGTAGGGGACAGCTCAAAACATGTTGACACAGATGCATTACTAGGGGAACCAAACTCATTAAGGTCAGGTTTCTCCCTGGTATTAACCCCTGATTTTAACCATAACAGCTAGGAGCGGGAATAAAATAGTAGCTAACTAGTTAGGTATTTTTAAGACTTATATTCCTTCCACTCCACATCACTGCAACTCACATAGTCCATAACTGAGTGCTCCTACGTAGTTCGCAAGTTGCTGCACACCTCAATCCGTAGAGAATTGAGAGGAACCGCAATGATAAAGCATGCCAACTAGGGGAATCCTGGTGGGTTAGGGGTCTCTAGAAAAAGAGTCTTTTTTTCTAGTAAGGTGATTGCAACGAACTTTCGTTCAATCCTAGTTCCTCCATAGTCTTTTTTTGGATGTGCTCTAATTTTGTGAAACTACTCTAAATTAGTATTATTTCTCTGCATGAATGTGCTTTTTGTAAACGTTGTAATAATAGCAGCATATTTAGCTTCTGTTTTATTATGTGTGAAATTCTCCATTTATTTGTGCACGATGTGTATTGTGTTGTCTTGTGAGTAATTTTCTTTTGTTTTTCCTTTATAGTGGGATATTACTGTTGCTTGCTGTGTCTGTGCAGAGTAGGCGCTGGTGAGCCTATCTGTCTCTGGCAAGTGAGTGGTATAGTTTTTTAGTATATAGATCTTTGTGTGCTTTGTATTGATTCACTTTTCCTTGCAGACTACCAGTAGTTTTACTTTCCATTTGATAAAGCCACACTTTGTTTATTACTTATTTTACACTGTGCGTGTTATTGTTGACTTATTTGTCAAGTTACTTTTGTTAGTAAGGATTATGGCTAACTACAGGATTATCGCCCATCAGGTTGTTAGTATGCTTTTGTAATCCTCCTCTGACCATGATTATGAGACTGCCTCTGCAACTGAGGCAGAGGAGGAAGTGCAGGATTCTGGCAGTGAATCTTCTGTCTGAAAGCAATCATCTGACGATGAAGCCACTAAGTGCGGAGAAGGTGCCTCTTTTAGAGAAGGACACTGGTATGCCGAAAGTGCAGCAAGAGGCATCTGGATTGCAGCCTGGGGCTGAAAAACTTCCCATTGGAAGTGCTGAACTCTGGGTTGCCCCAAACATGGTGCAGCATTTGATGCCTGCCTTTACTGGTGTTGCAGGGTGTAGAGTGAATACTGAAAACATTTTGCCTATGCATTTCTTTCAATTTTATATGGATGATGTATTTTCAGATGAGATTGTTGATCAGACTAATTTGTATGCTGAACAGTATTTGAGGGACAATAGTACCAGACTTGAGCCTCACTCTAGAGCTAGCTGTTGGTCTCCCACTAATCGGCATGAGTGGAAGAAGAAGTTCTTGGGTTTAACTTTTTTGATGGGCTTTAGAAGGAAGCCGTTGCTGTCTTCACATTCGTCTACTAGTCCCTTGATGACAATAGCTATATTTCCTGCAAACATGAGTCGTGATCAGTATTTGCTTCTGCTTCGTATGCCGCTTTTTGTTGATAATGCTTCAGTGTTTCCACAAGATCACCCTGATTGTGACCAGCATTTTAAGATTCGTCCTGTCCTTGATCACTTTGTAGATCAATTTTCTGAGATCTATGTTCCAGGGAAAGAAATAGCTGTGGATGAGTCTTTGGTCCTGTTCAAGGGCCATTTGGTTTTTAGGCAGTACATTCCACGGCCAGAGGGGACGTTATGAAGTTAAGATGTAGATGCTGTCTGAGCGTACTACTAGATATGCCTTTAATTTCAGGATGTACATCTGTATGGATTTCACTATTGACCCCTTGGTTGTCTGTCCACTTGCTGAGTTTGGGTGAAAATTGTGTGGGAACTTGGTAGAGCACTTTTAACAAAGGTCACCTGTCATATGTAGATATCTTCTACAATGGTGTGCAATTATTCAGGGAATTGTTTAAAGTGGACACTGTTGCTTGCGGCACAATCTGCTCTCCCCGTAAAGGTTTCCCTAAAGAAATGGTATGTATAAAGCTTCAGAGGGGACAGTGCAGTGCCTTTTGTAGTGATGAGCATCTAGCTGTGAAATTTGTAGACAGGATAGATATCCACATGCTGACAGCCATTCATGATGTAAGTACTACACCTGTAGCTGTTTGAAGTCAGTTTGCCAAAGGGCAGAAACGTCTGTGTATTTTAGTCTACAATAAGCGCATGGGTTGTGTAGATAGAGTAGATTAGAGGTTGTAGCCTTACAGTCCTATTCGTAAGTCATACATTTGGTATAAGAAGTTGGCTATCCATTTGTTTGATTAAGCAACCTTCAATGCTTTTGTTGTATTCAAGGATTATTTTCCCGATTCAAAGATGACATTTGTACAGTTTCATAAGTCTGTGATAGTCAGCCTTGTTGTAGTGGAACAGCCACATGTTCCTAGAGTAGGAGTGGTGGAATATGTGGCTCAATTAAAATGCCAAAGAAAAATGCTAGAATGCACTCCAAATTGTGATGTATTTCAACATGTTTCAATGCTCAAGTTAACATATAGGGTGTGCCACCCTGGAATACGCTCTGTCCATGCGCCTTAATGTCTCATGATGTAGAAGTGAGATATTTTATCTGTCTCACTGGTGCAGGGACACCCTTAGTCTACGGGTTCACAAAATGCGGATCAGCCCTGGAGTGGAAACAAAACACACGTTTATTATATCTCATGAGATGGCTCCATCATACAGACACTACAAGTGCCTGAGAGGGAACAAACTAGAACAGTTTCAAACCTGTCTTTTATATACTTTGGGTACCATAGGAATTCACCAAAAACCCCTTTGTCATGGTTACATCACACTTTACATAACCCTCTTATGGCATTTTTACATAACGCTTACACAACCCCTTACACAATGCTTACATGCTGAACTGTGGAATCCTGATAAACCCCTACACACGTCATCTTTGTAGATAGGCAAGGGAGGTTACAGGCGTTGGTGGGCTAACAGATTTAGACATCTGTGCACATAGGCCCTTCGGCAGGGCAGGGCTCCTTACTGTGGCATGCAAGTATTATCAGTACAACCAGCTTTCCAGTGAACATGTAACTACTGACTTTACAAAAGTCCCTGCAGAAACTCAAAAATGGGGGCTGGTAGACAAAATGGAAGAGGAGTAGAGGCTAACTTAACAGAATACATTTTTTACCGTTCAACAATAAGAACAGTTGGAGTCTTGTCAGGTCCCATAATCCAGGATGCAATCTAGTTTGAAACATTGCCACTTTCCTGATTGCATTCCTCCCACACCCCCAAAAACTTTCCCAGTAGGAGTTGTGGTGTCTGTATCCGAAAGAGGCATTTGGAATGAGAGTCTTATATACTGCCCCAGTGTCCTTCTATTCCTGGGCTATGTGTGCCCGCACGTTTTAAATTGTATCACACGCAATGGAGTTTTTGGGAGCAACCGTGAGTGTCAAAATGAACTGACTGCTCTGTACCATTTTAGATTTTTTCTTTGGAGTTCACGGTCGGTATTAGTGTGATGTATTTAATTAGAGCTTCTGTGTTTGTAGGTATAGTTTTGCATCTACATGCAATTGGTTTGTGTTTTCTTTTTTGTTAAAAAAATGTGAGGACGGTCTGTGCGAACTGGCGCTTGGCTGGCGGTTTGCATTGACTGGCGTTTGGCTGGCTGTGGTTGTGGACTGGTGTGTGGCTGGAGGTGTGCGTGGACTGGCTCTTGGCTGGCAGTATGAGTAGACTGGAGCTTGGCTGGCGGTGTGCATGGACTGGCGCTTTGCTGGCAATGTGCATGGACTGGCAGTTGCCTGGCGGTGTGCATGGACTGGCGCTTGGCTGGTGGTGTGCATGAGCGGCCATTTGGCTGGCGAGGTGTGTGGTGACTTGTTACTGGTCACTACACACTCTGCTAGTAAAACGCCAGTCCACACATTCCATCAGCCACCTGCCGGTGCGATTTCTGAGTCAGTCATGTAGGCGTATGAAATTGATGAGCCCTTGAATGGCCCTGTCTGTTGATGTGAGTGTTGTAATGTGCTGGACCTGCAGCTGGTGGTATGAATGGTCTTGTATGTGTCATGCATGAAAGGTGTGTGAATGACCCTGTAAAGCAGATGGTGCCTTGATGCAGCTTTACAGCTCACAAGCTGTGACATTAGTTCAGTTTTTAGCCTTTCAATTGCTAACAGCGTATTTCATTTTTGTGAACTCTATTGTTAATAAAATTTACATTTGAACCTTTCACTTATCCTCATGCCAAATTCAACCAGAATGTGTGTTTATTTGAGGAATAGATAGTTGTGAATAATTATTTGTCTTTTCTGTGTTTTGCTGCAAGGGTGTACATCGTCTGTAGGGAAAATGTACCAACTCTAGATATCTTTGTGAACTACACACCCAGGGGAGTACACGGTGGTGTGCCTCTCATGGATCCCATCAACTTTTCTTATTCCATGCCCAGCAAATATCAAAAGGTGCCTAAATTCACACATTTTCTTTGCATTTCTGTACCATATTCTTCCAGAATCAGCAGTAAACCACAAATTCCCTACCACCCAGAATTCCTCCTGTTCTCCCGATAAAAATGATACCTCACGTATGTGGGTGGGCCAAGTGACCCCAACAGGGAAAGACCCAAAACTTATTGTGAACACATAAAATTTGTCTATCATAAAATGACCTGTTTTTGCGAGGTGGCACCTGTGTTTTTGTTCCTGAGCTCAGTGACCATCTAGGGAAACCTACCAAACCCAGATATTTCTGAACACTAGACACCCGGGGAAGTCCAGGGGGTGTGGCTTGCGTGGATCTCCCAATGTTTTCTTACCCAGAATCCCTTTCAAACCTTAAATTTAGCTAAAAAATCACATTTCTGGGTGGGAGCACCGCACCAGAACAAATTTTTTACCACCTAGTGTTCCTCTCGGTCTCCCGATAAAAATTATACCTCACTTGTGAAACCATTGTATCCCCCAAGTCATCTGATAAAATGGTAACTCACTGGCTGGTCTGGTTAGTCTAGTGACCGCAAAAGGAAACAGCTCAAAATGCAACGTGGACACATCACATTTCTCCATTGAAAACGGAGCCTTTTTTTTAAATGTGGGTAGCTCAAGATATTACAAGCTAGCTCAGCCGGCACCTATGGAAACCTAGCCAACCTGTGCATTTTTGAAAACTAGACACCTAGAGTTATCCAGGGTGGGCTAAATTGTGTTGCTCTCACCATGTTTTCTTTACCCAGAAATGGCCTGTAATGCACATGCTAGTACAGATACCCACAAATTCAGAGATGTGCAAATAACCTCTGCTTATAAATTCCATATCTTGCCCCCATTTTGGAAATACATAGGTTTTCTTCATACCTCTTTTTCACTCTTTATATGTTACCCAATGAATTGCTGTATACCCAGTAAATAATGAAAAACCATTGCAAGGTGAAGCTCGGTGTTTGGATCTGGGTACCTCGGCTTCTTAGAGAACCTACTAGCCTTATTTATCCCAGCAACCAGATCGGTCCAGCGGTCAAAGCAGTATATTGCTTTTGAAAATCTGCCATAGTTAGAAGTTACAGATGACAAAATAGACACTAATGGCTGCATCTTTCAACTCAATTTCAATATGTGTTTATTTCAACTGTTACTTTCTATAGGAAAGCCTTGAAGGATCTACACAAATGACTCCTTCCAGAATTCTGTCTACTTTTTAGAAATGTGTAGACCCATAATTGATTTGACACTCATTTCTACCAATAACTGGAATGAGACAGAAAGCAAAAAAATTTAAAAATGGTCTATGTCCCAGTAAAATGCCAAAACCGTGCTGAATAATTTGGTTTTGTGATTCAAGTCTGTCTTTTGCTGAAGACTGGGAAGACTGTGATTTTAGCACTGGAAACCCTTCATTGATGCCATTTAGAGGGAAGAAAACAGACGCTTTCTCCTGCAGCACTTTTTCCCCACAAAAAAATCAAATTATGCTGTATTTTGACTAATTTCGTAGTTCCCTCCAGAAGAATCCACAAACTCTGGGTACCTTTAGAGTTCCAAGTATGTTTGAAAAAAGAATGCAAATTTGACATACATACCTTATGCGGACAAAAAATTATGAGGGGCTAAGTGCAAACTACCCCAACAGCCAAAAATAAGACCGCACGGTAGGAAGGCCTTGCAGCTAAGGGGTTAAAGACTAACTGTTAGGTTAGTGTGATTGTGGGCCTTAAGCTTACAGTCGAGACATTTAATACTAATGTGAAAGTTGTTTTTTGCATGTTTTATCCTCTGCAGGTACAGACCAAAGGCCTTCATTAGCTAGTAAAAAGCGAATATGTGATGTTACAACGCGATCAAAATGATCGCGGTACTTTACATCGCAGTTTTTACAATGCAAGGAATAGTATGATTTACTATTCCAACACCATTCTACGTACAGTAGGGAAGGTGTTGGAATAGTAAATCATACTATTCCTTAGGTTAGAGCGCCATCCAGCGCAAGTCGTTGTAACATCTGGCGTTGTAATACCCGCGATGTAATGGCATTGCGATGCAATGCTCGCGTGGTAATGGATGTCTCCCGTAAAAAGCACATTGTATTTCAGAGGTACTGATACGAGAAAGAACTGCCAAAGTCAAATAATTTAATGAAGAACAAAGTGAGTGTTAAAAGTTGGTGCTATCAAACAAAGCAAAAAATTCAAGGATGCCTTGGAAGTAGAAACTGGAATATGGGAGTAGATTTCAATGCAGCAAGTTCTTTTTTGGGAACTGGAAAAGCACTATGATGTGTATTTCTCAAATGTTCTATGTGCATTTTAAATAGTGAACCCATCTTGGGTTTGGCCAGATTCCCTTTAGAAATAGAGAGGTACAGACCTCTCCTGTCATCTCTGATTGTGTGGCTTATGTGTACATGACCCCTTACCAATAGAACCTTTTCAGAGCTTCTGATGCTGACTCCTTTCTTGCTTCCTTGTTTCAATAGGGTTTCCCCTATCCTTAGTTTAGTGTAGGGTTTAGTAGATGCTGTGACTCTTTTCCATGCATGGGGAGAAGGATGGAAGCCATTCATGTAGTCATCAAACCCTGTTCCTTATCTTTTGCATTGCTGGCACAGAAAATCTTAAATATGCCTTGCTGTTGACGGTCAATATTATACTTCGCTTTGGTTTTACTTTTATAATTCTGTACTTTTATAGCATGTTCTTGAGATTGATTTACATTAGTCTGGCTTTGGGTTTGTCATAAACCTTGTAACTTCAAGTTACTGGCTCAGACTTTCATAGTGTGGCCCTAATGGTCACACTGTACCTTCAAATTTCAATTTGTAGCTAACCCCTTTTCCTCTCAGGCTACTAAAAAGGTCTATTGACCAGAGCAAATTGGAAGAAATTACCAAGAGCGTTCTCAAGCCTATGCTGCTTCTTCCAGCAGAAACATTTGACTGGCAGACTGATGGACATTGGGACATCAGTTAAAGACCATCTGCATTACTGAGGACAAATGCTCCAATGCACTATTTCCCTGTTCAGGCCATCCACTAAAATTGTGGTGGCCCTGAACAGGAAACCAGAGAAATCATTTTTTTTGTTATTGAATAACAAACTCATGATTTGGTATTTTATCATAAACAAATTATTTTGCTGAGTCGTTGGGCCGATTAGAATCTCAGCATGTAGCTCACTATTTGAAATGACCTCATAATATGTGGACTACTTTTCAGCACCCATTGTAACATAATAATGTTCCTACATCACAAATATTGGCAAACTTTTGAGGATTCTGGCAAATACACCTTGGTAAAAAGGAACTTTTTTCATCATCACTGATGTTGTGCCTTGTTACAAGCCAAGAAGACATGAGATTTATCTGAAAGCACGTGATTCTTTTCCAAGGCAGGACAATATCATTAAGATGGAACATACACAAATATTGCTATCAATGATTGATAACCAACAATGTGTTCATTTTCAATAATTAAATCTAGAAGCAGCACTGTAGAACTGCAATGAGAGTATTCTTTCTCATCGACTATGTGAGCCTGACTGTGGGCTGGAAGAAATTATCTATATATGGAGCAAACAACCTTATGGCTCAGATTTATAGCTGACATTTTAATCTGTAGTTGTACACAATAAGAATTAATGGAACACTTTGAGAAACTAAACAATAATCAGATCAGTCTCAAATTCACATAAAACAGACAATCTCACATTCACATATAACAGACAAATATTTGGAAAATAAGTGGAAAATGGAAGTTAGATGACAAATATAATATGAATTGTTATGGAACAGATCTTACTTATATTCGCAGCAACAGTTCCCCTTAATACTGAACCAGTACTGTTTCTATGTTATCCACTGATTTGGGTGATTCAGATAGTAAAAACATGTTGATTGTAAAGTCCATTTGTCTTTATATTATAGTGTACACGTTTATAGGTAATAGACAAATGGCAAGGGAACAACTGGGGAATCAAGATAATATAGAGGAAAATATAAAAATGTAATAAATTCCAATAAAGTTGATCTTATGAATGTTTTTGAAAATTCCCTGCAATATTAAGACAATTCTGGCTGTAGGAAGCAGTGCTTGGCAGGCCACAGGAGGTTGGATGCCAGTCCAGGTGCCCTACTGTTTGATGTGGTATATCAGGTGATCAATCACAAAAAAACAAGTTTAATTTAAAATCATGGTTAACTTTGGTTTTATCAATTTAATATATGTTGATAAAACCTATAAAACATGAATTCGGGGGGCGTGGCTGGCAACCAAACGTGGCGGTCGTCTTTTAGACGAACTCAGGACCTGGGCGAATATAATCCTGAATTGTACCCATTAACGGCCGTAGGGCAGCCACCTAAGTGCAGAAAAAGGCTGCGGTGGCGAGTGGGAGGACTCGATGCAGCCTGCATACCGGGAGAGCCGAGATCATCGGTGGTTGCGTCCCCGGAGGCCGGGCGGAGCAAAGGGCAGCGGGGAGTGGAGGGCCGAGACGAGACACCAATCTGCGCCCGGAGGAGCTGCCACGCTTCGCTGCGGCTGGTGCAGGTTCGCGCAGCCCCGAGCGGCTTTGCTGTGGAAAGAACCAGGGGAGAGCGGAGGCAGCAGACACCGCGATCGAGGAGCCATGCAGGAGGTGGAAGCAGGCAAGCGGGGCCAGAGACTACACAAGCTCGGGGTTGCGGGCGGCCTGCGGCCTCGCGGCGTAGCGAGAAACAAAGCGGCGAGCCTGGGCACGGTGGCTCGCCCGTGGCTCTCCTATTGTTGGGCCACGGCCAGACGGGTCACTAAGCTCTGCCGGGTGAGTGCGGGAGACGACGGCCAGGAGGTGGTGCGCTGAGAGTGAGATGTCGCAGCATGAAAATGAACTGGGCAATGCTTTGGAAAATGGTGGTGCCCAAGGCTATGGCGTAGAAAGGGGAGAGCCTGTGAGACCACCAAGGATGGAGCAGCATGTGCTTGGCCCGCAGCAGTGAAGAGGGCAGATAATTCCACCTGGTGACGATTCTCGGCTGGAACGGGACAACACCACGGGCCCCACTACGCCGACGTGACGAGACTGCACGGGGGTGGTGAGCAACGGATCGGAAGGAGGTCGTATGACGAGAGGCCCACCACATGTTGTGGGCGACAGCTCAATTCTCGACAACCACGGCGGAAGAAATGAGAGGCTGTTGAGTTGGAACTCTGAAAGTAGAATGCAAGGATTACGGCGCCCACTACCGCCATGTGGCAAAAAGCGGATATACCGGGGCCCCGCCCGGCTGAGGAGCGACAGTATTGCGTGCAGGATACATATGGGCATAGGGAACAAGTGTAAGCAACCAGCCTGAACAACGTAAACCGGTGTCGAACCCATATGGAAGCAGCGATGCTGTAGTGGGAGCGCTGAAAAGGACGCTGTGGAGAGTGCTAGTGACGCAGGAGAAGCACGCTGAAACGCGGGATTGCGGGCATTTAAGCTACCTGGTGCTGAATCGGTCTGCAGGATGGGGCGTAAGGGTGTAAGGCAGCAAGACCAGGGGGGACAGGACTGTATCCCGGATATGTCGGATCCTGCCGGTAACAAGGCAGGACCTGAGTGCGCTGTGACGTCTGCGATGCCTGCCCCTGTGGATAAGCTGGATCTCATTCTACAAGAAGTACGCAACTCCAGAAAGGCGATGGAGCTACAAATAGGGACGCTGTCTACTGGCCTTGGCTTACTCCGGGCAGACCACACTAAACTAGCGGACAAGGTGAAGGTAAATACTGCGACGCTAGAGGATGTCGCCCCGAGACAAGCACAGACTGAAACTAAGGTTACGCAGCTGCAAGAACAAGTAGCCACCCTGCTGGATAGAGTGGAGGACGCAGAAGGAAGAGACCGACGGAACAACATACGAGTCATTGGCCTACCAGAAAAAAGTGAAGGGAATGACGCGTCAACATATATGGAACAGTGGTTCCGGGATAATGTCACCAACGAAGGGCTGTCCATGCAATATTGTATAGAGCGCGCGCACAGGATACCTATGGGTCGCCCAAAACCTGGAGCTCCACCTCGACCGTTAATAGTGAAATTGTTGAACTTTCGAGACAGGGACCTTTTACTGCAGAAAGCCCGTGAATCGTCTCCGATAAATTTTGAAAACACAAAAATCTCACTATACCCAGACTATACAATGATGGTTCAGAGACAGCGTTCCTCCTTCCTGGCAGTTAAGAAAAAGCTTAGAGACCTGGGCCTGAAATATGCCCTGCTTTTCCCAGCACGGTTAAAAATCCTACATGAACAAAAATCCTATTTTTTTTAAACCCCAGGAGATGTGGACGACTGGTTGGAAGTGATGGAACTAACGAACGCCTCACCGACCGGCTCACAGATCTCGGCAAAAAGCGGGAACAGCACGGCGAACTCACCTGGGAAAAAACGGCAACGAGTGAACAGCACTCCTGCGAGGCAGTATATCACGAAACAGCAGATGGAAGAGACCAAAGCAAAGGCACTAGTAGCCGTGGCCGCCCTCACGCACACCCTGGAGGCGGCGGCTTGGCCCTCCTCGGAAGAAGAAGCTACGCACGAATCAGACTCTGAAAGCAGCGTTGCATTGTTCCCATCTGCGACCCCGCAAGTCATCAAAGACTTATACGGCTGATTGTACCCGCAAGTATACCTTCTGTAACTGTAGAATGGGTCTCTGTAACATGTCCGCGACATTAGCGGGTCTATTCGTATTATCCTTTCTTAATTTGGCCCAGGTTCCATAGTAAGCTTAACAGTATTGCTGTACGGGAGTACGCCACATGTGGAGCGCTAGCGATGTCCCCCATATGGCAAAGGCACTATGCATGACCATTGAGTTTTTTTTATTGTTTCAGTTAAGTTGTATGGTCCGGTATAGTTGGGCGATGAGACCGAGTATTGGGTTGTTAGGGGGGCGGGTCGGTCTCACGGTATGGAAACGGTTGAGCGGGATGTTGCACCTGCGAGTCACGTTAAACTTCCCACAGACACAAAGGTATAGCAATGACATTGCAGGGTAACTACACTATAATAACGTGGAATATACAGGGCATGGGAACAGTGCAGAAGAGGCATAGGATACATGCGCAGCTACAACGCCGCAAAGCACAAATAGTATATCTGCAAGAATCCCATATGATGGATAGCGAAGCGGTGAAACTGCGCAAAAAATGGGGGGGACAAATCTTCTCCACCTCCTACTCTAGCTATGCCAGGGGAACCACTATTTGGGTGAGGCCTGGAGTACCATTTTAAGCTACGGAGAAAAGAGTGGATAAGCTAGGCAGATACATATTTGTGAAAGGCACGCTAGACGGACAATCTGTGGTGCTCGGCACGGTGTATGCTCCGAATTTGGAACAAGATAAGTATTGGGATGTGGTGAGCGGGGCGCTGGCAGGATGGGAATCACAGCCATGGAAACTGGGAGGAGACTGCAATGCGGTGATGGATGTGGCACTAGATGGGTCGCACCCGCCGCTGAATGGAGCAGGTGTGTTTAGGCAAGCTGAGGGGCTGGATAGATGGGTAAAGGGCTGGGAACTGTGCGATGTATGGAGGATGAGACACCCCACCCACCGAGAATACTCCTATTACTCCGCAGTGCACGACCTACACACAAGAATAGACAGGATATACTGCTCCACCAGAATAGCAATGCAGATGCTCCACGCCACATACTTGCCAAAAACCTTCTCAGACCATAACCCACTAGAGGTCATTGTGGCCTGGGGGAGGGTACCCACGCCAGTCCCCACGTGGCGGCTATGGTCACAGATGCTGGAAGACCCAGTGTTCCGCAGTGACCTTTCCGGGACCATTGACCATTACTTTGCAGTAAACAGCAATACGGCGACAAGCAGACTGATAGAATGGGATGCTTTTAAAACAGTGATACGGGGGAAAGCAATCAGTATGACAGTGGGTGTCAGGCAGGAAATACATACGAAATTAAATTAAAGGAGATAGAAGATGAAATGGGAAAGCTAGAGCAGGATGCAGTCACACGCGCCGACTGCAAGGGCCCGTTACAGGAAGCGAGAATAAAACATGCAGAAACACTAGAGACGCTGCGGGTCATTGATTACCAAGCATACACGAAGAAAGCCCACGCGGAAGCGGACAGGTCTTGTGCATTGCTTGCCAAGTTGATCCGGGATGCTCCCCCTGCAATGGTTGTACATGAGATTACGACATTGGAAGGGGATAAGGTACATACCCAAGCAGACATTAATGCAGCTTTCTGCCATTATTACACCACATTGTACAGTGCCACAGACCACGACCTGGAGTCCCAAACAGAGGACTTCCTTTCTAATTTGACATACCCAAGGCTTATAGCGGAGGCGCAGAAATGCCTTACCGGGCCCATTACACAATCTGAGATACAAACTGCTATAAAGAGCCTCCCACGTAATAAAACCACTGGCATGGACGGGCTCCCAATAGAATTTTATAGTACATACGTGGATTTACTAGTCCCTCACCTGGAAGTGTTATACAAAACTGCGTGGAAGGAGGGAGCTCTACCGCCCACAACAGCGCAAGCGTTAGTTATATCACTCCTGAAGACGGGAAGAGACCCCACTGATATGGCCAACTACCGGCCGCTGTCCCTACTAAACACGGAATATAAGATCTTAAGTAAATTACTGGCTAACAGGTTATTGCCCTCCCTGTCTAAGCTAATACAGATCGATCAGACCGGGTTTTTACCGTCACGCAGCACGTCATTGAATATCAGGAAATTGCACCATCTGATGTCGGAAGCACCAAGCAAATACCCACACGCGGGCTGTCTCTCGCTTGACCTAAGACATGCTTTTGACTCCATAAATTGGGAATACATGTTTCAAGCCCTGGGGAAATTCAGGATACCGGAGGGATATATCGCGTGTCTACGTCTACTATATAAGGCTCCTGTAGCAAGAGCCCGCACGGGTAACCACATATCAGAAGAATACACAATACATAAAGGGACTAGGCAGGGCTGCCCCCTGTCACCTCTTATATTTATACTGGCTTTGGAACCACTGGCCATAACTCTGCGGAAAGAGTTCCCAATACAGGGCATATTACTGGGACACACACAGCACCTTTTTTCGACATACGCAGACGACATTCTTTTATATCTGCATGACCTCAACATGCCTCTAGCTGCAATACACTACACGTTCCGTCGATTTGCCACTGTGTCAGGATTAGCCATCAACATAAGGAAATCACATGCTTTCTTCTTTACAGAGCATGTAGGGACTGCACACATGGACTTTGGAGACACACACATAGAGGTGGCCCCAGATACCTTTAAATATCTAGGTATACAAATTTACAGGACACATGCAAATATGCTAGATGGTAACCTACACAAAGCAATCCGTGCCCTGCGCTCCAGCATTGTGTTCTGGATGGCACTGCCACTGTCTGTGATGGGAAGGGCGGCCCTTGCAAAAATGGTGGTCCTACCGAGACTTTTATATTACTTTACTAATTTACCATTACTTGTACCGCACACCACATTCAAATTATTGAACACGATGCTCATTGACCTCGTCTGGGGTAGTGGCGTATAAGCCTAAAAAAGCTGCAAGTAGGTACACGCATGGGTGGACTGGGAGTTCCGGACTTACGAGCATATTACTATGCCTGTCAATTGCAGTGGCTATCTTACTGGACGGCGGGCCGCAACATGCAGGAAATAGGGTTCACAGAGGCAGATATAGACAATGGTACACTACATGCACTGCTGCTGCCTGGTAGCAGTCCACCGAGAGACACCCCCCCACTGCTAGTCACGGCGCTTCGATGTTGGAAGGCGGCGCAGCAGTATACGCAAATGAACAAGGCATACGCGGGCAACATCCCTTTAGTGGGGATCCCCCTAGCGGGAGGCAGACTCACGAAGCGCAAATTGATGCCATGGTCAAATGCGGGGATTAACACGATGTTGGATTTGTTCGGGATGGGATGCTACTCGATCATGATACATTGGTTAATGAAACTGGGGCCCCGGCACATTTGTATCTCATGCATGCTGCACTGACACAATACGTTAAAACACACTGGGACCCGCAAAGACAGGAGCCCCCCACTAATGACCTGGTTAAAATGGTACATTATATGGGAAGGGGTCGGCACCTTATCAGATGGCTTTATACTGGCATTAGCTTGCATACTGCGGCCCCTCTGGACACGCTGAAAGCAGCATGGGAGGGGGATATAGACAGGAACTTCACAGATAAGGAATGGACAAGGGTATTAGACCACCCAAGGAAGACATCGAGAAACACAAAATTCAAATTTATACAGACTATGGTACTACACAGGGCCTACCTTACTCCACACAGACTAGACAGAATGTTCCCCCAAGCACAGCATCACTGCCCGAGATGTTTGTTAGAAAGCACAGACCTAGTTCATACGTTATGGGCCTGTCCAAGATTACGGGTATACTGGGACACCATAAGGCATAGAATAGGAGAAGCGGCAAACCGTAAAGTGCAAAACACGGTGGAGGAGTGTATTTTAGGGCTGCATAAACAAACGTCCAAATATAAAGTGCAATACCGTTTTGTGGATCTAGCACTTATACTAGCTATACGAAACATTACAATGAGATGGAAGTCACGGAAATCCCCGGATGTAATGACATGGCACACGGAACTACTGCGCTGGGGCACTGCAGAGAGTGCAACACTACGTAGGGAAGAGCTCAAAGGCTTACAAAAAGTACCAATAGCATTGGAGTGGGATGCACTGCTAGAAGCTATAAAGTCCATAGCCGAAGTTTAAGTCCCACTACGAGCGCTACCACCTGGTGCACAGAAGGATAACCATGCCCTGCCAACAACGCATACACAGGAGGTATTAAGATATATACAAGCGACCATGTAACAAGCCTAGACTGATGATTATGCATATAAGGCAGGAAAGAGAAGTACGCGTGAGACCGGGGAGGGTGGGGAGAGGGGAGTTGGGGACAGTTAGAAATAATACTGTGGAAAATAGGACTGTTGCAAATGATCAATCTCTTGTAGTTCATTTACAGACTGCTAAATATCTGCATAAAAGTATTATATGTACCTGGGATGTAGTAGAGGACTGCAGCAGACATATGTAACCTTAAATGGATATAAAAGATGGTACAAGCTGTAAACATTGATGTGATGCAAATGGAAAAAGAAATTCAATAAACATGAATTCACTTTAAAAATCACAGTTAATGTACAGTTATGGTTACGAAGTAAAACTGAAAACTCACTGAAATTCTCAAGTACATGTTAGCTCTGCAATCCTTAACTCACACAACAGCCATGCACACCAAAACCCACAAGCCAAATGTAAATCCTATGACCTCACAGTATTTGTAGTAATAAGTAACAACAGCTAAAAGCAAAACAAAATTATATAATAACAGATATTCAGACCAATAATTGATCCTACAGGTATAGTCTTCTTGTTCATATTTTTAAGTTTAATATTATGTGTAATCTAATTTATTAACAGCATTTGCAATTACATCTATTGCATCATGCATGAGGTCATGTGGGGTGTGCCTTATGGTTTGCATGGCTCTTTTCAAGTTATGGATACTATTTGAGCTATTCATGTTTAAACTACCTAACCCCCAGATGTGTCCAGAAGGGTATGGGTAGCTGTAGAATAAAATTAAAACAGTGATGGTTGAACTGGAAGTGTGACATTTAGAGGGCTTTAGCAGTTATTTTCAAATGTTTCTGTGACTTAAAATTCCTTTAATCTTTACTTTGCTAAGTCCTAATACCGTGTCTAAAGTAATACACACAGCTACTCTGTTGTACCATTGCAGAGCACTGCCAAACCATGGCTACTTTATCATCAAGTGAGCAGTAGACGCAGTGTTATAACCAGTGTACCATGGGAACTAGTGCAAGGAAGGCCCCCGGCTGCTGTTTGATTTGTAAACTATAGCACTAATCCAGTTTCACTGGGTCTCTCAGGCCTCTGGGCCCAGTGTCACTGAACCTGCTGCACCACTGAAAGCTACGCACCAGAGCGGCCACTATAATGTTAGAATGAAAATGATGTGGAATGCTCTATCTCCTCAAAGCCCATTGAATGCCCAGCAGTTCACACCAGCATGAACTCTGTTTAAATCTGACCTTGTGTGTGTGTGTGTATATATGTAGAGAATGGGCATCTCTTGTGTGGAATAGCTCCAGATTTCTGCCCTATATGTTTTGCTGACGGGAGAACTCTGGGCACTTTATCCCAGTTAATCAGTAGTGAAGTGCCTGTGCTCCCCTTTGTAACATGGTTGAATAGGTTTACACCTGATTGGCATATATAAATTACATATAAGTCCCTAATATATGGTACCAAGCTTACTCAAGGAATGTAATTAAAATGCCACTAGTAAACTACATCACCTATTGTGTCATCCACTAAAGTGGCAGAGTAAACATGTCTTCAGGCCTACTATTTTAGCCTGAGTATAGGAGTGCTAAAACTGTAATTTGACATTTTAAAATACTCTTTTGACAGGCAAGTAAAACGTTTCCTTGTAGATATTAATAAGTCCCTTTATGTAGGCGGTATGGACCACAAGGCACTGTGTATGGTAGTTAAAAGTAGGGCATGTAGAAAGTTAATGGACTATTAAATGTAATAATGGAATCCTCAGTTAGGAAACACCTAGAAACATCATGCCAGCACTCTTTGTAATAGCTACTAAACACTCAATTTAATGGTAAAGTCAGATTTCTATTAAATATTAAGGAACATCTACTTTTAGAAAGTTACCCTTCCCCTACCGAAGGCGCTGGAGGCTAATTTGCATTAGACTCCAGCTGCAGCTCTCTGAGTGCTTTAGCCTGAATGGGGTGTGAAAGCTTCTCCAAGAGCAGAGACAAAGTCCTGGAAGTGGGGAGTTCTTTTGTCCTTTTGGTAGGCTGACCATTTAGGCTGTGTCCACAAATTTAATTTACTTCTAAGAGGCCTACCGCGTCACAGGCAGATGTCAGATGACACTTTGACAGGCCTTTTCTCTTGTTCCCCCATTCAGTCAGACACCAATCATAGTGAGAGACTTACTGCCCCTAGAACTGATTTAGAGTGACCATAGAGAAGGAGCTGCTCACCTCCCTGGGCACCCCTCTGAAGTGGGTACAGAAGCTCTACAAAAGGGGAGAAGGGTTGTGCCATCTTGGATTTAGGCAAACAGGGGGGCTGTGGAATTGCTTGTAGTAGGGCCCGCAGGAAATGCTGTAAAAAACCACTAGGAACTTTCACTCATTGATGAGGGAGTATCCAGGAGTCACCCCCACCCACAAGCTGGTGCCAGATATAAACCTGGAATCCCTAGTACCCTCCTTAGAACACTACTGTTATGTTGTTATGTTATGTGTATTTGTATAGTGCACAACTCAGCTGGGAGGGAATCCAGTTCCTATTAGATATGAGGAAGTTCAAATGATAACTAAACCTTCTCTCTGAGTCCTAAAAAGAGCCTTGAAGGACTTCACCTGCTCTCTCTTGTGCACGAGATAAAGAACTGGACTCAAAGGGTTATAAGGCTAACCTTATAACTGCAAGGACAGAGCAAGCTACAAGAGCCCTTCTTCCAACTGCCCAGCTGACCAGTTCCAACTGGACTTGCACTGGACCTAGTTGATGGCCTCTGCTGGAGGGAGACCTGACCCCCAAGTGATGTTTCTGAGGCCCTGGATCCCTTGCCTCTGTCTGACTGGACTTCTCCTAGCACACCTGAGAAGCTAGCTGTAAAACATTGGGTTACTGGGTGAAACCATTACTTAAGGTGCAACCACAATCCTTGTAAGGGTGGGGACAATCAAACCCCAAATTAACCTGTGTCAACCTTCTGGTAGCTTGGCACAGAACAGTCAGACTTAACGTACAGGCAATGTGCAACGTATTTGTGTATCACATCAAATAGTAATAAAGTGAAAACACACCACAAGGAAATCCCACACCAAATTACAAACACAGGGTAAATTTTAATGAATAAATCAAGACCAAAGTGACAATAATTCAATTGGTAGAACCAGACATATGCAGTGTTAAAGATTTATGTATAAGTAGTGCCAAAAAGCACAACATGGTAACTGTGGATATCTGGCTGTGACAAAGTCACAAGTTCAGGCTGACCACGATGGAGCGTTGAGCGGCTACAGGTACCCGGTTAGGCTCGCTGAACAAGAGAACTTTAAATACTGGTTGCATAGTTGCCGTGACCCATGTTGAGGATGCGTTACATGCTGAGGCAATGTGTCAGTTTCAAGGAGCTGCGAGGCTGCAAGGAGAGGACATGTAGTCGCCAAGGATACCATTGATGAGAGGCTTGCAAGGTGAGGGCCTGTGTTGAGGTTGGGTTGCACAGTGGTGGTTCCAATGGGGCTGCAGGTTGCAATGCACATTCCTTGTGTCAGGAAAGTCCATGCAGCAGAGGCGATGTGTCAGTCCTGCTCTGGGTTGTGCCAGACAGCAGAGGAGATGCTTCAGATTCACAGATGGACTGGCAGAGCACATTCAGGCCAACTTCCAAGGGTCCAGAACTAGGGGGAGGGCCTCACTTGACAGGGTAAGACTTACAGATGGTGGGTGCTGGGTTCAAGGTTGTTGGAGACTTCTGTCAATAAGGTTATTACAGCCAAGAGGCCAACCCTTGGAGTCGCACTTGGATTCTGGGTTCAACAGATGCAGGTCCAGTCCTTTTACCCAGCCAAAAGGGCAGCAGGCAGCATATCAGCACAGCAGGGCAGCAGTCCTTCAGAGCAGCAGTCTAGCAGAGTGGTAGTCCATTCAGCCGTTCAGCAGACCTCCTTTCTGGCAGAGTGCACAGTTCTAGAAGTTTACTAAAGAGTTTAGTCTAAGGGTCCAATATTTATACCTGGTGCCTATTTTAATGTGGAGGAAGCTTTTAGAGGTTTTTACCCACCTGAGGTGTCAGTCATCCCCTTTCTCCCTATCATGGCCCCTGCTTGTTTAGTGTCTCAATGGACAAGTGTTAAACCGTATTTGAGAGTGCCCAAGCAGGGCCTTTGTGATGTGCAAGAGTGGTAGGTGACAACTCCTCCCCCTTATTAAATTAGAGTGGCCCATCCTGTCATTACCTTTCTTCCTTTTGTCTCACTGTCTGGGAGCAATATACAAAGAATAACGGCCAGCTACATCTAGCCATGTGACCTAGGATCAGGCTGCAGGCACCAAATGGTTAGGAGAAGAAAATGCCTATTTTCTAAAGGAGGCACTTTTGGAATTTGGATTAAAAATCTGACTTTACCATTAAAGAGCAGCTTTCGTTAAAATTATTTAGACAGCAAACTCAATCTGTCTACCTGCTCCCAATTGGAAGTTACAGCTTATTAAATGTAAAAAGGTAACTCCAATGTTATACTATGGGAGAGGTAGGCCGTGCAGTAGTGAAAAACAAATTTAAGAGTTTTTCACTAACAGGACATGTGAAACTTAAAAGTGGTCAATTACGTTGGGGGGTAAACAAAATATAACCTTGATAAATTTTTATAATAACATCCCGAGAGATGCATGGGCCCCGACACTCAAAGAATTATCTGAGACTCTTAAAAACATGGATGGAAATCAATCACCTGATACCTGTGTGATTTGGACAGGCGATTTTAATTCCTTTCTATGTCCATTTAGTGATCTAAATATTTGTGGGCTGGGAGAGGTTGAGGATGCCCCTTCGGCACATTTTTCCCACACGTTTCTGGGTAACTATCTAAATGAAATACTTTTTTGTTTGGACTTGGGTTTTGTAAACGAACTCTGCTCTCCTCCAGTCCCTTTTAACACCACATTTATAGGAAGGGGTTGTAAATCAATTATTGATTTTATGCTAATATCCAAACGGTATTCTAGACACATCTGCTCGTTTGAAACATGTGAGATAGCAATGAGCGACCATTTGCCGCTCAGTATGTCCTTTATTATTATGGGGGGTAACAGCAAGTCGAATACAACAGTACAAAACTTATATAACTATAGGTTGGGACTTGCTAGGAAGAACGGCTACACCCTAAAATGGGACAAAGTGGAACCTTTTTAAGAAATCTAATCCGCTCAAAAGAGTTGGAATTTATTACCTGTCTCTCTGAGAACGATGATCCCTCCAATGTCCACGAAGCATTTCTCAGTATCTCTGAAGAAATACGAAAGTTACTTTCAAAACCGCAGAAAACCGGGGGGAGTAGGACAAATAGGTGGTTTGACAGGGAGTGCAGCAAGACCCATGCCTGCTTAATGACACAGCTAAAACGAGACCCCAGGGTCATGGCTGAAGTCAGATCTGCCAGATCTGCCTATCAACGGGCAGTGAAAAATAGGAAAAAACAGATTAAGCAGGAAGCATGGCAGACCTTACAGAAAGCCTGCCAGTTAAAAGATAATATTGCTTTTTGGAGAGCGGTAAATGCTCCCTTTTTTAATGACAATCCAACAGATTCTATTGAGGTAGCCATTACTGAACAGTCTTGGGCGACTTACTTTGAGGAGCTCTATCAAGCTGATACTGTGGTAATCTCAGAGAGGGGGCTGAACTCAACAGGTCAGGAGCCTGCACTTTACCCAATAAATGTTGAATTTTTATTGGAGGATGTCCAGATAGCCATTGACAAGAGCGTGGCCGGGAAGGCCCCGGGCCCAGATGGAATTCCCGTAGACATTTTTAAGGCCAATACTAAGTTATGGGCCCCGCTTTTAACTAATGTCTTAAACAGCTTTAGTAAAATAGGATTTCCATCCACTTGGCAGGAAGCCATTGTGGTTCCTATTTTTAAGAAAGGTGATCGCAACAAACCAAAATGCTACAGACCGATTTCTTTACTGGATTCGCTTATGAAGGTTGCTGGGAGAGTTATACTCAATAAACTGCAATTATGGGCTGAAGATAAGGGCATTCTCTCACAGTTTCAATATGGTTTTAGGGAAGGTTTGGGAACAACTGAGCAAGGTCTGAATTTAGCACTCCTAGTCGCCAAGTATGTTGAGGCCAAAAATGAAAGATTATTTCTTACGTTTGTCGATCTAAGCTCGGCCTTTGATTGTCTTAATCATAACAAACTTTGGCAAACAATGCAGGAAATGGGAGTGGACCCAAACCTTCTAACATTTATTAGAGAATTATATCGAGGGGCAGGTGCCAGGGTACGTTATGGGGATAAGGGGGACTGTACTTCTAAATTTCCAATAGGAAAGGGTGTGAGACAAGGCTGCATATTAGCTCCATTTTTGTTTAATTTATACATTAATTCGGTAGCCTCTCATCTCCTGGAAGATATACAAGATTATCCTAAAATTGGAAACTCTCATATCCCCATTCTTTTATATGCAGATGATGCCGTGATCATGGCCCGGACTCAAGTGGGCCTACAGAGATCGATTAATACATTTTCTGACTACATGGGAACTAGGGGCCTAAAGATTAATATAAGTAAAACCTTTAATATGTGTTGTACTAAAAAGAAGAATATTGTTTGTAATTCTTTTTTATCCAACACAAAAATTGAGACCGTAAACACCTTCTCCTATTTGGGGATCAATTTTGAAAAAAAGGGCTCCTGGACAGTGGCAGGTGAAACAAGAAAATTAGTGTTTTCACGAGCAATTGGGGCTGTCAAAAATTTTGCAAACAAGGTGGGAGGACGCCCAGTACCAGCCCCAGTAGACATCTATAAATCTAAATGTGTAACCATGGCGCTATATGGTGCAGGGATCTGGGGGATAGCAAACAATTCCAGTATACAGCTTTGTCAGAATGCTTTCTCCGATATCTACTGGCAGTGCCCGGGTCTACCTCTTCTTATGTATGCCATCAAGAGCTAGGCCTACCATACATTATGGATCTTATTAAAGTGGATCCCATTTTACTGTGGCACAAAGATTGGTCCTCAAATGAGACAGGTTTGAATAGGGACATAATTAGGGACTGTTTAAGTCTTGATGGGGCTACAAAGATTTCCTGGCTCAAATATATAAAAAATGTCCTTGCGGATATGGGATACCAGGAATTTTTTGACATACCAAATAGCATGGTAGGTTTGTCAAGGAAGAAGTTCAAGGAAACGTGCCTGCAATTCTTAGCGGAAAAACGCTGGCAGATAGAGAAATGTAAGAGCACTGTTATGGCTAACTTCTTACTTACACAAAATCGAGGTATTCAGTCATATCTGACGACAGTGCCTAGCTGCTATTCCCGTATGCTATTGACTCGCCTCAGGGTAGATACCTTTTTTAGATTAGTTACCTTCCCGGAAATGAATTGTTGGTCAAAAGAATTAATTCCCTGCCCTTGTATTCTCTTTTGTAAATTTTACTCAGAACCAAGGAAAGGTATTTTACTTCCTGTTTTGAAAAAACTTGGCCTGAGACAATGTAGAGTGGCACTGATCAGATTACAAATGTTAGATGATGAATTTCTCATGCTCGCGGTGTCAATGTTCCTCAAAACCATTATTAGATTTAGGACCTCCATGAACTAGGTCATTTTTAACGAAAAAATCGGTTTGTTAAGGATAAATTGTTTATTAATTATGATGTATTATGTATGAACTGTTTTAATGCGTGCTTTTATGGTTTTGTTTTTAAAATCGAATAAAGCTGTTTCTGATTCTGATTCTTATTTAGACAGCAAACTCAATCTGTCTACCTGCTCCCAATTGGAAGTTATAGCTTATTAAATGTAAAAAGGTAACTCCAATGTTATACTATGGGAGAGGTAGGCCGTGCAGTAGTGAAAAACAAATTTAAGAGTTTTTCACTAACAGGACATGTGAAACTTAAAAGTTTTTAAAGAATTTTAAATTTCTTAATCCAGCCCTCTAGGCTGTTCAGGGCCTACCCTAGGGGTGAGGTACATGTATAAAAAGGTTTGGGCCAGGCAAAAGGTATATTTTGCTTGATTGACATGGCAGTTTAAAACTGCACACACAGGCTGCAGTGACAGGTTATGTCTGTGGGTGGCATAATCAGTGTTTCAGGCCCACTAGTAGATTTTGGGAACATGTAATACCACTTTACTCGAAACTTATAACTAAATTAAATTATGCCAATTGGGTGTGAGCCAATTCTACCATGTTTTAAGAAGAGAGCACAAGTAGTTTAGCACTGGTTAGCAGTGGTAAAGTGTGCAGAGTCCTTAAGTCAGCAAAAACAAAGTAAGTAGAACAGCAGTATTGAAAGCAAAAAGTTAGGGGAGAAGCATGCCAAGGATGCCAGGTCTAACATTAGGGCTTTAAAACTTTTCATCTCCAAAGACCTCCAGAGGACCAGGATAAACCTGTCAAGCCAACCCAACCCAACCAAGGTGTGTTGCTATGGGACAGAAGATTCAGGTTTGGCCTGCTCAGAGAATTTTTGTGATGGCAAATCCTCATCAGCAGGACCTCGCAGACACAGTATCCATCCTCATGGATCCCTCTTTGGCTACAGCCTGCAGACTTGGTGGAAACTGAGCTCCAAAAAAGTGACTAGTTTCGAAAGAAGAAATCTTGCATGGGTGAATGTGATAAAAGTATCTAGCCTGAGAGCTACCCTTCCTGCATGCAAAATTTAGATTTCTCTGGCTTGTAGCTTTCACACCAAAACTCAATGACTTCACCAAGATCTCATCCAATGGCTATCCAACTTCATGGAGCCCACTTTGGCTGCAACCTGCTGCCTTGCACAGCTGATGATTTTTACTACCATTTTTCAGACTACTTTCTAAGGTAAAACCTTCAACTCAGTTGAACCCAGTAGCTGTATCAGACCCACATTCAATCAAAGTCGGCCTCAAATCACGCCTAGGTCTTGGTCTACTGTGACCAATTGACTGCATTCGGTGCTTAATGCTGTTTGGAGCTATTTTCATTTTAAACTTAAAAAATTCATATCTCGTATTCCCGATGTTAGAAATGGGGGTCTCTGGTTGACAGTGGCTTGCACCCTGTCCAAGTAGGGACCATTCCTTCTACTCAGTGTAAGGGAGATACACACCCTAGATAACCCAAGCTCACATACTTGGGAGCTTGGCAGAAGCAGTCAGGCTCATCTCAGAGGCAATGTGAAACGCATTTGTACATAACACACACAGTACCACAGTGAAAACACTGCAAATGGACACCACACTAGTTAAAAAAAATAACCAATCTGTATCTAAACCAAAGAAGACCAAACAACCAAAATCCATCATATATAATTTGAAATATCACTTTTAAAAGGTTTAAGCAATTCTGTCCCTAGAACTCTGTGAATGCGTTGATTTAAGCACAATGTACCTATGATGTATCAATATCCAAGGCGAAAAACAGCTGCAGAGGAGGAAAGAGTCAGGAAACACAGTGATGCGTCGGCTATTGAATCCCAGTGGAATGGAGGTGTCAGTTCTGCTACACACAGGAGAAGTGTTGCATTGATTCCTTACTGCAAGGAGAAGTGATGCGTCAATTTATAGAGGTGGCTCCTTTCCGTGGGGGCGATGCATTGGAAACGTGGTGCACAGGTGCGATATGTGGAAATCCAGATCCACTAGCTGTCAATGCGACAGTGGCAAAACAGGCACTGTGTTGATTCTTCCAGCTGCGGACCGGTGATGCATCAATATTTTCAACCACACAGCAGCCCTGCTTTGGAGTCAGAGCGGGGGTCTCGACGTCTGAGACACAGTGCTCTGAACTCCGGCTGCAGTGGTTCTTTAGGCTGGGAATGGCCACTGCGTCAATTTGTCAGCTGAACCGCGTTGATGAGTTGGTTTTTCAGTCACACCACAAGCTTGCGGTGGCAAAAATAGTACTGGTAAGGCAATGTGTGGATTTTCAAGTCTTGAAGCAGCAGAACCACCTCTAAAGTCCTAGAGCTGGAATTGGCACCAGTTGGCAGGCCAGACCTCCAAGCAGCGGAGTTCCAGGAAGCTTCAGGTGAAGTCTTTAATGGCCCTGACACTTCTTAACAGGAACATATAAGCCCTTGGAGAATCTTCTCAAGCAGAATACAAACAGAAAAGTCCAGTCCTTCTCCTCTCAAAGACAGAAGCAGCCATTGCAGGCCAACCCAGCAAAGTAACAAAGCAAAGGGACAGTATTCCTCCTGACAGAACACCAGCTCTTCCTCCTGGCAGAGACTCCTCTTGATCCAGAAGTGTTCTACAAATCTTGGGTTTTAGGTTCAATACTTATACCCCTTTTGGCCTTTGAAGTAGGCATATGTCAAAGGATAGTCTTTGTAGTGCACAAGTTCGGCCTTGCCCTGTCTTGGCTCTGGATACACTGCAGGGAGGTGGATACAGCATTATGAAAGGCCAAGCAGAGCCCTATATCAGTGACAGCTCCTCCCACCACTCTAGCTGAGTAGGGCCCATCAGCCTGTTGATGGGCCATCAGAATATGTAGGGCACATCTCAGCTCCCTTTATGTGACTGTCGAGAGTGGATGCATAAACAACCCAGCTGTCATTCTAAACCAGACATTGAATCCACAGGCAACATAGTGGCACCGAATGGTAAAGCAAGAAAATTGCCACTTTCTAAAAGTGACATTTTCAAACGTACTATTTAAAAATCAAATTCCCTAAAAGATGTATATTTAAATCCTGAGCTCAGGGAGCCCAAACTCCAAATTTCTATCTTTCCCAATTTCAAGTTACACTTGTGAGATGGTACAAGGCAGCTCCAAAGATGACTGATGAGAGGGATAGTCCTTACAATAGTGAAAAACGAAACTGGCAGTATTTCACTATCAGGACATGTCAAACAGGTCAGTACATGTCCTACCTTTCACATACACTGCACCCTGCCCATGGGGCTATCGTTGGCCTAACTTAGGGGTGCCTTACATGTAGAAAACGGGAAGGTTTGGGCCTGTCAAGTGGGTGCACTTGCCAGGTCAGCATGGTACTACAGTGGTAGGCCTGAGACATGTTTGCAGGGCTACTCATGCGGTGACACAATCAGTGCTGCAGGCCCACTAGTAGCATTTGATTACAGGCCATGGGCATCCACAGTGCACTTTGGTAGGGACTTACCAGTAATTCATATATGCCAATCAGGGATAAACCAATCACCAATACATTTTAGACAGAGATCAAATGCACTTTTGCGCTGATCAGCAGGGGTAAAGTGCACAAAGTTCTATAGCAAGCAAAAACAGGTCAGGAAAAATAGGGGGATGGAGGCAAAAGGTTTGGGGATAATACTGTAAAAAGTGCCAGGCTCAACACACAATTTGTTTCATTTTGGTGTCATTTTATTTATCAAAACGTTCTCTGTATTTCTGAATTGGTTAGGTATTTTACTTGTGTTGTGTTTTTACTTTATCAGTGTTTTGATACTTCATAAATGATTTACACATTGCCTCTAAGTTAAGCCTGCCAGCTCTATGCCATACCTACCAGACGTTTGACCTACGGTAATTTAATGACCTTAATGCTTCAGCCGGACAAGAATTGTGTTTATTACTTGAGGTGGATACCACTGTTAACAGATAGACCAATTTCTTACAATATCTATGTTATAGGTGCCTACAGATATATACAGAGGTATTTGGACAAATTAATGTGTACTGCAAGTACAGTGTCTGATTGTTTTCTGTGCCCCCTAGTGGCACATTCACCAGCTGTGGTGGTGGAACCAATGGGGCTGGGATGGGGTCATGATGAACAGAACTAGGTGCAAGGGCTTCCTTTGGACTCCCTGAGAGAGAGAGACAAAAGTGTGTGATGATGACATTGAATATGGGAAACCAATTTACAGGACTGGAAGCTACATTCCAGAGTGAGATTGTTGTCTATATATACACGTATGCTTGTTGATTGCTCAAGCTTGGTTACGGAGTAATGACAAGCTGTGTATATTTTGACAGCTCTGATGTAATACTAGCTCTCTCATAGGCTCCTGATTCACCTGACACCACTTCTGTCTCTCGCTGCTCTTTAGGTTGTCAGCATTGTTTACATTTGTATTATGCAGGAAACAGACTATCTTAGCATTGTAACTGTTAGAATTGTTGCTTTCCCTATGTCTTTTGCAATTTGCATTCTATACATACATAGTTTTCAAGGATGATGTAAGCACATTACAATGGGTTAGGTAGCAGGTCCTTGCTTTCAGTGGTACATCCTGAAATAAATTCCATGCCAATGATTAAAAAATACTTAACTAAAGACACGTTGGCTGTTATTTTCTAAGGGTTACACTGTGTTTAGAGGAGTATAGTCTGTTTTAAAGCTAGATTTTCTTTTCTCAGATCTTTTCCTCTCCCAATTACAAAATCAATTTGACAGTAATGTTCAACCTGGTTTCCTGCCAAAGTATCTCACTGCAAGCTTTGGATATCACCTTATTATATGCATTGCTGTACTGGCTACAATGTCAAAAACTAGGCAGGTACATCCGTCTAAATGCAGGGAATGCATTATGAATAGAACACTTTAACCTAGTTGTTAAAGATTTTTCTGTTTTAATGAATGATTACAATAAATTACTTTTAGTCTTGAAAATGCTGAACATACACTAAACTTTAATACAATGCCCAATTTAGTGCTATGCTAATTTCCTATTTAATACAATACAAGCAGTCAAATGGACTTTATCAATCTAAATCAGTCATCTGTACATATCACATTAATAAACAAATAGCATTTGTTCCTTGTAAATGGATACAAAAAGTTATTCATTCTTACTATTATCTTCTTTCAAATGTTGATTATAAAATAGTGCTTTTGTACAGTCTCTTTAGACAGTCAACCCTTCCCTGCATTGTAATCCATAAGGATTTTGATAGCTCGTTTTCGCAGCTGTCTGTATCTGCTCTTTATAATGATATATGTTGTATATATGTGCCAGGTAGTGTAGTAAGACTGACTTCATAGAGCTCACTCCCAATAAACTTTCCATTTTTTCTGCATTGCTCTTCGTACTCTCACATCCTTCCCACAACAGGAATACTCACTTATCTTCGCAATGCAGAGCTCAAAGGTTGAAACACAAAACATTTTTGACTGGCGCATTTCCTTTCAATTCAATTCAATTCAAACAGGCTTTATTCGACATTTATCATAAAAGCACAAAATCCACATTAAGTATAAAAGGTTCGTACCCAGAATAAAATCTTCACAAATATAAAATACGAATGAAAAAAAAAAACATTTTTCCATAATAAGTATAAAACAGGTTAAAATATTTAAAAGGATCAACCACTAATCATTTTTCTCCTTATTGCCCAAGACCAACCAAGAAACTTTGCCACTGATATGTAGACAAAAGGGGTGGTACAAGTACAAATAATTCTAGTTGCTAGCACACCACTCCTAGTGCCAAGTAATTTCCACATGGATTTCAACCAAACCCTGCGCGGAACAGAATATACGGGGAACTCAAACAGAATGTGAGCAACTGATTCCAAGGATGTCAAGCCACTAGGACAAGTAGCCTTCGCATAATAGACTCGAAGAACTGGAGCAATTGGCTTGGTATATGATTTCGCAAACTCGGAACATAGGGCACCAGTCAGTTGGCGATGTTTAAGTGTTGCCAACTCTATCTGTTGATTCCAGTATAAGTCAAACTGAACATTTATACCCAGATAGTTAACAGCCCTCACTTGATCAAGCGGTAATTTGTTCAAAAAGAGTTTGCCCTTGAAAGATTTGTGCGGATTAAAAGGCATAAATTTAGATTTTAGCACATTTACCTCAAGGCCTCGAGCGATGCAAAATTCTTCGAAGATACCTATTGCTCTCTGTAACCCACTTGGGGTCTTGGAAACAATTAGGGTGTCATCTGCAAACATTAAAATGGGTACTTTAGCATCAGCTAAAATTGGGGCATCTACATTAGCTTCGATCAGTAACTTTGCTATGTAATTAATGTACAATGAGAACAGGGTGGGAGTCAGGACACATCCCTGGCGTACCCCTCTCTCTACTGGAAATTGGCTGGTAACATTTCCGGGAGAGCCCCACCTTATTTGTGCATAGTTATGCTCATGAAGTCTCATGACCAAGGTTAGAAGGGCACACGGCATTCCCAGGTCGTGCACAACCAGCCACAGGAAAGTGCGAGGAACAAGGTCAAAAGCTGCCCTTAAATCAATAAAGGCAGCATAAAGGCTCCCCTTTTCCAGTTGAACAGTCTTCCAATATAACATAGAGAAATGTAAGACTTGATCGATAGTGCTAGTGCAAGCCCTAAATCCTGCTTGAAGATGTGATAAAATTTTCTGTTCTTGCTCTCAATTCTGGATTTTGTTTAAAATCATTCTACCTAAAATCTTTTGCATGGAATCGATTAGACTAATCAGGCGGTAATTACTGGGGAGCGTCTTATCCCCCTTCTTGTGAACTGGAATAATTTCCGCACCATTCGACGAGGCCGGAATGGACGCTCCTTTTGCTACTGCATTTGCTAGTAGCAATATATATCTGCCCCAAGTCCTTTTATCATGCAAAAAGGTGTCCGCTGGGACACCATCGATACCCGGTGCCCTACCTGCAACCACAGATTCCAAAGCCAGGTTTACATCCCCTATAGTAAATGCCTCATCTTTAAAGGATAAATAAATGGGTTTATCCCTTGTACATACTACCAGACTTTTTGCATACTGGGGCTTAAAGTAATCCACCCAGTCATCCTGCGCAACCCAATTATGGGTTTTTTCTGGTTTACCACCACATCCCCACTTGATTATGCCCCAAAAACATTTAGTGTCCTTAGTGGCACTAGCTTCTTTAAGCTCTTGCCACCTTTGTTCGTTTTGCTTTATACGTTGATTTTTTATAGTCCGCCCTTGCACTACGGACAGCGTTGCTAGTTCCTGATCTTATAGCCTCTCCTAAAGCAATACGGGCTTGCCTACATTCCTTGTTATACCAGCGTGGTGAGTTATCAGGCTGGTTCTTTCTTAGCTTTACTGGTCTGACAAAGAGGTTTTTAATTGATGAAAGAATGTTTCATGGACCTTGGTGAAAGACTCTAGGTCTACACTACTACTAGTGATGATACTCATCTCATGAATTGCATGAGCTAACTTGCTGGAAATAAGATCTACTTTCCCCTGGTTATCTACCATTTGTACCCACTTCAAGTGGCACATGTCATTTGTGGGAACCACATTTGAAGAAGGGGATTCATTGTGCATACTTTCAGAAATGGTCGATAACCAACAAGACAGGGACATGCATAGAGGGTTATGATCACTCTCCAACCGGTCAATGACCGACATATCCTCTAGATGCACCCATAAACTAAGGCCCACCAAGATATAATCTATTCTACTTTGACCCCGGCTGCACTTGTAAGTATTGGCCCCCAGCCTATCATGTGTGGTCCTACCGTTGGCTGCCCTAAGACCCTTATTTAAGCAGATTGAATTAATCTGGATGGCCACTTCAGTCCATCTTTTAATTGGCGTTAATTCCAATTTTGGAATACCCCATTGAGCATCTTCTTCCATAGTGAAGTTCGAATCATAACTTAACAAGGGTTCAAATGTTGCATTGAAATCACCAGCAACAATTATGTACGATTGCACAGAATATCTTCTCATAAGGTCTTCAAGGGCGGTTATTATCTCAGATTTCCCACCCCATGTGCTCCTAACATATACATTGTAGATATCCACAGGTTTAGACTATCCTTGTTTGAGACTGACAATCTGAATATCCCTATGATTGGATGGAAGTAGCTTCTCACTAATATCCAGATTCTGCTTTATCCAAATGGTCAGGCCCCCTGATGGGCGCCCTTTTAATCCCCTCACTGCTGGGATATTAAAATTTAAATACCCAACAAGGAATTGGGGTCAAGGAGCCATGTTTCCTGGAATATGCAGATACTATATAGATTGATAAAGGTGATCCATTCCGGGATCAGAATTTTGGAATTTAATCCTGCAATATTCCAGGATAAAATGGAACTTGGATTCACTAAAGTATCAGGGGGATTAAGAGGCTTGATCTTATTAGAATCGTTTGGGTGGTTTTTTTTGCCCAAGAGAAGGTAAACCTTCCAATGTGCCTAGGATTGGTGGAATACTCGTGGTACCTAAATCAGGATTACCCTGCAAAGGATTAATTAGGTCGCCTGGCCCCGGTAGTCAGTCATTAAGTTCGAGCCCCGAACTATCTTTGCCTTTTTCGGCTGTCCATCTTATCTTACTGTCGTGCCAATGTCGGGGGAGAGTGGATCTAAGTTGGATAGCCGAATGGTCTGGGGAACAACTTGTGAACTCCAGGGAGACTAGATTTTCTGCCATAGTTACCTGTTTAAAAATCAGTTCAATACAATCAGTCGGCTCCCCATAGTGGGTAAGCCTACGCGCCCTGGTAATATCATCTCTGATCACAGAGCAGCAGCCCCTGGTATGCCTGATCCAGTGGATAGCCTTGTTTGTTAAGGAATCTATTGTTTCTACATTTATTCCCCCACCCAGCCTGGGAACATTCACCATATAGACTTTAGATACTCTAGGCATCTTGGAAGTGCTCGGGTAATCTCCCATAGAATCGATAACAGTTATGTTAGTATCTTGTTTAGGTAAGGGGGGAAGATTACTATTGTTGTACATGTCATTTGCTTGTTGTCGACCGCTCCTTTCCTTAGGCAATACATTTCTAGGTCCTTTAAATTTATGATTTACACTGTGACCATTCTCCACCCCCTTTTTCCGTTTAACCACTTCATTGTACTGAACGATAGTTTCAGGCTGTCCATAAGTCTCACTAGAGCCATCCATAGGGGAGTGCACTAGCTCTTTAGACGGGGCTTTAGGTGAGCCACTTAGTTGCTTGTTAGCTAAGCAGGATGGGCAGTGACCTTTTCCTAGTAGGCTACTACTCACTATAGCAGTGAGATTGTCAATCTTGGTTTTCATACATTCAACTGCCTCACGCAATAATTGGACCGTGGAGGTCAGATCAATCCGACCATCTACATTTGGTGCGTGAGGATCGAGAACATCGCAAGATGTAAACACTTTAGCAACCAGAGGGGAGTCAGACTTGCACGAACCTGCTAAATGTAGGTCGCAGCCTGCCACACAATCATCACTTACTGGATTTGCTAGGGCTGAAAATCTATTTCTGCATGTTATAATGGGATTGGAGTTGACCACAAGGGGGGAAAAACAACTTGCCTCCATGTTGGTATTCGGAGTTACAGCCCCCTCCACAATGCCGATTCGATCTTGGCCTTTGTTGGAAAGATCATTTTTACTCCTGGTTACAAACATTTCAGGGACCACAGGGCCCTGCTTTTTACCAGTCCTATGTACTAGAACTGGATTTTCACCCCCTTTTTCTACTAGTTTATTTGAAACCGGGTTATCTATAAGTAGGTCGCCACATTCCTCAATAAGGTCATCTATACGATTCATAACACAATTATTCCCTATGCGTGGGACAACCTTCCTAGATTTTCTGGCTTTTTTAACCTTGGCCAACGCACTAGCATTCTCATCCCCACCCTCAGTGGTCTTCCTTTTTCCCATGATGTATAAGTCTATTTCATACAATAACTGGCCTTTTCTGATCTAGCGGGAACAATGTCACAGTTACAGTACCTTTTCAATCCTGCGGTAAAGGGGAGGGGCCCAGCCCGATCTCGTCCGGTCACTGACGGGCTTCGGACGGGTGCCGCCCGCACGCGTCCCGCGCTGCGGTGGTTATCGGCGCTTTTGAAGCGCGAAGGCAGCAGTAGCACCTCCATCCAGGGAGCAGGGAATTCTGGGTCAGGTAGTCCCCCAGCAGCAGCACCAGAGATTCAGCGCGTCCCGCGCTGCGTTGGTTATCGGCGCTTTTAAAGCGCGAAGGCAGCAGTAGCACCTCCCTCCAGGGAGCAGGGAATTCTGAGTCAGGTAGCCCCCCGGCAGCAGCACCAGAGATTCAGCGCGTCCCGCGCTGCGGTGGTTATCGGCGCTTTTGAAGCGCGAAGGCAGCAGTAGCACCTCCCTCCAGGGAGCAGGGAATTCTGGGTCAGGTAGTCCCCCAGCAGCAGCACCAGAGATTCAGTGCGTCCCGCGCTGCGGTGGTTATCGGCGCTTTTGAAGCGCGAAGGCAGCAGTAGCACCTCCCTCCAGGGAGCAGGGAATTCTGGGTCAGGTAGTCCCCCAGCAGCAGCACCAGAGATTCAGCGCATTTCCTTTCATTGAAGGTAAGTTAATGCAGTGCTTGCTCCAAATACCTTTCATCACCCTACTATGAACACAGGATTCTGGAGGTTACAGAATAATTGTGTGAATTTGCTGTGTGGTATTTTGTTATTGAGGCTATGTGTTCTGTTCTTTTTTGTACTGCTGTATTTTTTTTCAGCATTATTGCAATGTAATTGTGTTGTGTTTTGCTGCAGTTGTGTTGTTGTATTTAGTTTTGTCTGTTTTGTGGTGGTGTTCCCTGTTGAGTTTTATTTGCGTAGTTTTGCTGATATGTTTGCAGTACTGTGTTATGTTTTTATAATTTACTTTATTTGTGTCAACAAATGCTGCTGTGTGCAGACAAAAGAAGCATGTCTTCAATGTTTCTGTGACAAGCAATCATCTCTTACTGTGTTAGGTGGGAAAAATAGAGGGGTATATCTACAAGGTGACGATAGAAAATTGTCGCCGCTTTTGTGGCCGTTTTCGGCGTAAAAGCGGCGATAATTTTATCGCCTAATTAGCAAGGTCACACTAACGTGTGAAACCTTGCATTAGCGCTCGAATTCCTAACGCCCAGCTTTGCATCTCTAATGAGATGCAAAGTGGGCGTTCCTGACACGACAGGAGAAATGTCGCTAAGCGACATTTCTCCTATCATCAAGCCCCACGCTATGAAGCATAGAGGCAAGAAAAGTAGTGATAACCCCTGTTATCGCTACTTTCCTTACGCCTGCTTCAGGACTGACTTAGCCATGATATCCTATGGAAGGTGGATATCATGGCTAAGTTTGTGAGGCCCTATCAACAAGCTAACGCCACATTTCGTGATATTATCGCTGGGTTTCCAGTGATAATCTCACGTTAGGCAGTTAGCGCTAGAATTTTTATCGCTTTTGACATAAGCGTTGCTAATAGCACGCTATCTCAGTGATAAAAATCCACGTTAGCCGGCGATAATTATCCCAGCACTAAGTGCGCATAGCGATAATTATCGCCGGTTGTTGCTGATATGCTCCAGAGCTCCTACAACTCTTCAACTACTTAAGACACCAGTCAACCCAAAACTATGGCAGGAACTGTATCTTAATTTAGTGCTCATTGTATTTAATACAGCTGCCACTGTCTTAGAAATGATCATTTTCTTCGTATGTATGTGGCATTCCTCAACATATCAGAGTTGTGCTTCGAAAGCTGATAAAAGCATTGACAAATCAGATTTCTGCTGCAGGATGCAGCCTCCTGAGGTCTCAGCTTCCTGAATGATTTTGCATTCAACTCAGGTGTACATTAGAAAACTGTGGACCCTTTAGTGCCCCCCCACTTATATTAGAAAATTTGGCAATGTGTATCCAGCCACATTCTATTGCAATTAATTCCAGAAAACGTACTCACAATGAGCGCAGCTTGTCACTGGCCCGACATTGCTTCTGATATTATTTGTAATCACTACATTCAAGGCCGTACTGGTCGTACCGGGCATCAGGAATTTCCCCAGGAGGCTGGAAGGGTGCCTTTGTTACCAGGGCCTGCTTTTGTAGAAGTGCAGCAGCTTTAAAAAGAACTGCAGAGTTCCTTGTATATCCAACAGTTTTCAGGAAATAATAAAAGTGCCAAGATATCTGTTTATTGATATACCTGCTGGAGAGAGATCAGAGTTTTGACTAGTCGCAGTTTTGACTCATCTAAGGTAGCACAGAGGGTTAATATGCCTGCTACAAAAAGCATGTACTATGCAGATAAAAGAACAGTATTTTATGTGCATAGCTCAGTGGGTTACTGCTTTCTTAGCCCTGCAACACAGGCTACGTGCAAGCAGACTTGTGGTGTTATCCCCTGAGAAGATTCCAAAGGCCCATATGAGGTAACGTTATTGACCTAGCTCATGATTGCCAGTTATTTGGAGGTATTGGTTTAACACAACGTGGGGAAGCGAAAGCCCACTCTAGCCAAAAAAAACACCAATACCACTCTTGATGGCTTTCTGCAAAAGGTGGTGGGAGCTATTAACAAAGAGATAGAGCGGACAGAACGCAGAATTTTCCTGGCTCCACCACCTGAACTACCGCCTGTTGACCAGCCATTATCTCCAAACAAGGACCCCATATTGGTACAGTAGAAAGTACTTCGGAGAATAGGCCTCAAGTCTCTATTGTTCCCACTGTAATTGTTCTATCACCGGGCAAGACACGAGGGCAACGGGATAATGAAGAAAGCCCTTGTATATCATCGACAGAGCCTGCTAAATTGCCCGTGACAGGAGGAAAAAGGAAGCGAACAGAGAGGGCGAGGACTGCCCGTAAGGCGAACAATCAGTTGCCCAAAACTAAAGGATCCAAACAAATTCATACTGCAGAAAAAATTGTTGTCATCTATTGGAGGGATAGCTAGTGGCGGGCAGTATGAACTTGATATCTTAACCGGGAAACTGAGTAACCTAATCCTGGAGGCTCTGGCTCCAATTTTTGTTCGAGACTAACTAAAATTGAGGAGCAACTAACTGTTGTTTGTAGTACCAGTATCATTAGGATTACCTTTGTCATATATCTTAACTGAGAGGGGCCTATCGGCAAAGGGTATAGCCGAAGGGAATGGAGTCAAATGGTCGGAGGCTACATCTAACGGCCCTAGAAAGGCACAACTCATTCTTAGCGTTCTCCCCCCAAGCAGTGGCCGCATACAAGAAACCACAAACACTAGTACACTGGTGGAGTTAACAGAGAATCCTGTTCCCCATGAAACCCCCCTCCCCCAGAGCCAACATTTGGGCCAGGGCGTTCCATCCCCCAATACCTCTAATTTAAGGGATGGTGGAAGAGCACCCTCTAGAGACACACAGTCACATAGTCACTTACTTGGTATCCCAGGTGGGAGTTGAATTGTAGACCGATTACACCTGCCCCCAGAAAGCACCCCCTATACTTTGATTCTAACGGGGGTCCCGAGGTTATCCCCCAATCTAAAAGAAAGCTGCCAGAGTCTTATAAGTAAAGCGGCTCATTGGTGCAAAAAAAAAACCCTACCTCATTCGAATTGGTTTGAGTATATTATTATGGCTAGGTGGGTGTGCTGGATTGGCGGCACGAAGAAAAGCATTGGAGGGAATTGTGTCATGCTTAACTTCAGCGATGCAAAGTGTGTCTATGACGCACTAAACCAGTTGAAAGACTCACCCACCGAATAGATAAAGGCATGACCCTTGGGCTTCTTTTACCCCCCCAGACAAATGTTACCCCCCAGCATATGGCCAAATCGGTCTGGACACATCATTGATGCCCCTACGTGCCCCTCTTCCTTTCACCCTAATAGGTTTGAGGCACTCTCAGACCTAACCGAGATTGAGTGACTAAATACACAATATGGTGGGTATATTGATAATGACATAAAGGCCACATACACGGGGATGTAGGAGGAGGTGAGACCAATGAGGTATATGGTAACATAAAACCTCACAAAGACCATATTATAACTTCTGTTGGTCCCTCGGAAAAGGAGAGCACAAATAACCCGACACCCTTTATGGTGGATGCAAATACAAACCTTGAAAATAGGTGTCTAGGAAATGGGTTGCCTCAAACACCCATGCTCAGTCCGCTGGTCTCACTAGTTATACCACCGGACACTGATTTGGCATACCCTATACACCTAGCTAAGGTAATCTCCTGGAATATAGCTGGTATTTGCTCAAAACTAACTGATGAGGTTTGGCTGGAATACATCAGGGGTTTTGATGTAATCTGTTTACAGGCGACGTGGGCCAAAGAAAGTATAGAGATGGATGGCTATCAGGCCTTTGATATGCCTGCCATAGCATTGTCGTCGGGGAGGGCAAAGGGAGGGTTGGTAACCTTATTCTCAGTCAGATTTGGTTCCATAAAAGATTTTTTGTGTAGGATCCTCTCAATGGTTTCAATTTATTATGATTGTTAACATGCTCCAGGTGAGAGTCCTTCTTGTAAACTGGTACTATAATATTTTCGATCCAAAGAACTGCCATGTTACAGAAGCCTTGCAAATGGAAATCACTAACATCTCTGGGAAGTGGCTACCTTTTTGTGTCTTATGGGTGGGGGATTTTAACTGTTAGGTCTGTGAATACAGTAATGATAGAGTCTGTGGTCTCTTGGACACAGATGATCAGCCTTTGGCGCATTTTATTCATAACCCGCAGGGAGAGGCACTGAATACTATAATTATTGAGAATAACTTGGACAGCCTGACTAACAGTTGCTCAGTCAAGTTCCCTACCTATGTTGGTGGGGGTAGGGAAAGTTCTATCGACTTTATGTTTATTTCCAGGGAGTGCTCCTCAATGGTGTGTGATTTTCATGTGGACCTGGAAACAGCGAGTGATCACAACCCACTAATTGCTTCACTTAAAGTAATAGCTAGAACTACAGGAGGGGTGGCCGCTCAACTGATTATAACCGCAATAAAGATGTTTGACTAAACTGGGGAAAAATAAATGCAATACTTTTTGAGGAGGAAATAGTTCGATCTAATTTCGACCTGATCATGGATTGTTTGGAGCAGGATTCTTCCTCATCTACGATCGTGCAGAACTTTGAACAGCTCTGCACTAACGCAGCAAACAGATTAACATGCCCAGCTAGACCCCAGCAGCATCGTGAGAGCAGCTGGTTTAATACAGAATGTTCCAGAGCCCATAAGGTCTTAAAAACTGCCCTGCAGACTCACCCCCATAGCAGAGAACAAATAAAATATGCGAGATGCCTATATAATACCACCATCAGTGAAAGAAAAGAGGAGCTGAGGCGAAAAGCCTGGGATTACCTGGAGAGAGCTAGCGCTCTTAGAGATAGCAAAAGCTTCTGGGTCATCATCAACTGACACCAATTCACTGAGGAAGTGGGGAAAATGGAGTCACTAATCCTGGGAGATACTTGGGAACTACATTTTGCGCCTATCTTTAACCCAAATGGTCGGGAGCTGCCGATGTCTACTGAGGAGCCCCCTGCTGATATGGCGCAGGCAGTTGAGCTTAGTGCTTCACTTACGGTGTCAGAGGTGGAGGAGGCAATTGCAAAGGGAATTTGCAGTAAAGCTCCAGGGCCAGATGGAGTTCCACTAGATCTTTTTAAGTTAAATATAAATCTTTGGGCACACCTGCTAACACAAGTTTTTAAATCGGTGGTGATTGGTACAATTCCAGTATCCTGGAAAGGGGCTATAGTCGTACCCGTGTTTAAGAAAGGGAATAGAAATTACCCTGTGTGCTATGGGCCCATTTCCCTTATTGACTCTACCGCCAAAGTATTGGGTAGGGTAATCCTTGCCCGACTAGAGCCATGGGCAACTAGTAGGGGGATCATTTTGAAGACACAGTATGGCTTCCGGAGGGGATTGGGAACAACAGAGCAGTGCCTAAATCTGTCCTTGATCATGGGCACGTACATGAGGGCAAAGAGTGGTTATATCCTCCTTGCCTTCATGGACTTGTCCTGTGCATTTGATACTGTGAACGGGGAAAACTGTGGGCACTAATGACAGAAATGGGGTTTGAGAGTGCACTAATCCTGCTCCTAAAAAGGCTATACACTAATACATCTGTTGCCATAAGATTTGGATCACACGGGAAAGGACAAAGCCCATTGCTTCAACCGAAGGAGATCGGCAGGGGTGCATTTTAGCTCCTTTTCTGTTTTTAATTTACACAAATGGTCTGGAAGCATTTTTACTAGGCAAGAAAATCGATTTTCCCCGCATTAATGGTCAGCCAGTTCCGTTGCTCTCGTATGCGGACGATAATGTACTCATGGCCTTGACGGCCAATAGCCTCCAAACCTCCCTGGACACCTTTACTAATTTTATGGTGGCTGTAGACTTGAGGGTTAATTTCTCAAAGTCTTACATAATGGTATGCGCCCCAAAAAAGGTTAAAACCAGAAGTTTTAATGTCAGGGGTAAGTCCATTGAAAGGGTCGATCAGTTTGCATACTTGGGGAACATGTTTAGCAAGGATTTGAAATGGGATTCCCTGATTATGGCTAGGGCACAGTAGACAAGTAGAGTAGTTGATGGGCTCTTTAGGTTTGCCTGTAAGCTAGGCCACAAGCCAGTGCCCAAGCTGGTTACCCTATTCAATACAAAATGCTTGTCAGTCGCATCGTATGGGGCTATCAAAGAAGTCGTCTGCTACAAGTAGGGGAGAATAAGTTTATAAAACGCTTGTTGATTCCAAGCAGCTCTGCCACCTCATTTTCTCATCGAGAAGTGGGGATAGAATACATAGAAGATCGTATCGCTGCTGCTCCTTTGCTCTTGTGGGCCAAAATCTGGATCTCAGAAGAGTTACAGTTTTCCAGGGAGATCATTGAAGACTGTATTAATTTGGACAAGTCTGTGAAGATCTCCTGGCTCTCTCTAAATTGCGATTCCTTAAATTGCGATTGCATTTAAGGAATCCAAATTGAGATTCCTTAAATGCAATGCATTAAAGTTAAAAAATTAGCGATTTCGCTAATAGGGGGAGCAAATTACCATGAAGTTGAACTTCATGGTAATTTGCAAAAACTTTGAAAAATTTTGTGCATTTTTCAAAGTTTCATGTTGCGCACACACATGCCCTTAGAGCATGTGTGTGTGCAACATATGTGCACAGATCAATTTCAAGGGTGCAATAGGGTGTCATTTTGACACCCTTGCACCCTTGAAATTGCATGAGCAATTTGCGAGTACCTACTGGTACTCGCAAATTGCACATGCAATCTCCAATTCATTCCTATGGGCCTGGAGGCCCATAGGAATGAATGGGACGGCATTCCTTAATTGCGACTCGCAATTTGCGAGTCGCAATTAAGGAATTTGTAGGAATCGCTATTTTTATAGCGATTCCTACATGCATAGGCTTTTGCAATTCCTTAATTGCGATTCCTTAAAAATCGCAATTAAGGAATCGCAAAAGTCTTTGTTGATGCATGTGCCAGTATATGTTTTATGTTCCTGAAAAGGCATGGATACACCCAGACATATGCCTAATTGTAAATCCTATATACATTGATAATCAACCCATAATTAACCTATAAATGTAATCTTCACTTCATAGTCATTTCCCTGACACACAGCAGGTCAGGGCTACCTTAATTGTTGGCCAGAAATGTAAATGTTAAAAATTTAAGAAGGGTATCTAACTACTCCAAAAGTGTAATTTTTGGCCACATTCAAACCTGTTTTAACAAAGTCTGATTTTCATTTAAAACTAAACCAATTTCTACTTGCTACTTTTGTGGAGGACTTTAAGTCTCTCCTACCGTACATGACAGACTTAATGTTTCTTCCAAATGTGAGGGTCCCGTAGGTAGGTTAAGCGGACCTCCACGGAGTGGAAGAAAAGCTCTGCAGCACTAAGTGGTGTCCCAAGAGTGGGTGGAACTGCTTGCTGCACCCGTTCACTTGATGTTCTCCATCATACATAATGTGAAGTGCGCTTGCATGCCAAAAATCGCACGCAAATAGCACCACCCGGTTCGCATGGACGTGGCCATCTGGTTTTTGCTCTGTTTATGGTGCTGGGCCTACTTTTTAATCCCTTCCTAATCTCTTTAATCCTACCCCTCTGAAACCTACCTACCCCTCATATTGTATCCAATACCGTAATCTGCGTATTTGTGTTTTTGTATTAAACGTTTTTTTCAAATTTTTTGTGTGTTTTGTGTCACTTTTGTACTTTTTATTTTTAGCTTTTTTTCCTTCTTTCTTTCCTTCCTTCTTTTTTCTTCTTGTTTCTTCTACTTTCTTCTCTTCCCTGGCCCCAACCCAGCGCCATGGCAGAACAGGGGAGTAGCAGCGCCAGGCCCATCTGAACCAGCACCACCAACTGCAGCCGCCTACCTTGCGGTAGGCCGTGCCTCGAAGGGTTGCAGCCCCGCATCAGATTCACGGAGGTGGAGGTGGCTGCGCTAGTTATATATTTGTAGTGCCACCATTCCTCCACCCTGGCAGCAGGTGGCAGGCATTGTAGCGGGTACACCCTACTTGATTGCGAGGCATCAATGTTGAGCTACTGTGGGGGCATAGAAATTTGCTTTTAAAAAAAACGGAATGAATAAAAAATGAATGCTTTTTAACTTTTTATTGGGGACTTTGGTTCTGATTTTACTTTCCTTTGCACTTGGCACTTTTCAGGCACTAGACCCGGCGTTGTCCGTTTGTTAGCGCGGACACGCCTGTTTCCTGTGTCAGCGCTCTAGTTTTTTCTCTTTTCGCTTATTTAAACGCCGTGCTGGCGTAGGCGCTTAGCATACGTGATTGCGAGGCATCAATGTTGAGCTACTATGGGGGCAAAGAAATTTGCTTTTAAAAAAATGGAATGACTAAAAAATGAATGCTTTTTAACTTTTTATTTGGGACTTTGGTTCTGATTTTACTTTCCTTTTCACTTGGCACTTTTAAGGGACTAGACCCGGCGTTGTCCGTTTGTTAGCGCGGACACGCCTGTTTCCTGGGTCAGCGCTCTAGGTTTTTCTCTTTTCGCCTATTTAAATGCAGTGCTGGCGTGGACACGCAGCGGACACGCGCAGCGGGCACACCGGCGGCGCACCGAAGGCGCGCCAAAGGCAAGACTGACTGCGCCCGTGCGCGCTCGGCCCGCGCTCAGCGCCGGCCATGCTGCTTGTAACGCAGGGACTCACTGTTATTCAAGTGAGACCCTGCGGAAGATTGGCGAAACCATGAGCAATGAGGTAGGAGTACTGAGATTTGAGGGAACTACTAGCTTGAATGCTGATATCTGTAGGAGGGGCGCTTTGAATTGTGGACTATTGAATGTTCGTTCCCTCCCCAAACACTGCATAGAGATCCAACTACTTATTGAGCCACACCATTTAGATGCTGTGTTTATGACTGAAACCTGGACATACCCTGATTCGGTGGTTGATTTAGGGCAGGCGTGTCCTCTTGGATATAAGGCCTGCCACAAACCTAGAGGCTTTGGTAGAGGAGGGGGGGTCGGCATACTGTTTAAAGAAAGTTGGAATGTTGCCCCTATGGAGGTTGATATGGTGGAGGGATTCGAGCTCCTGGGTTTTTCCTTAAAAGACACCAAGGGACACCTGCTAGATGGTATAGTATGTTATAGACCCCCTGGCCCTGTTAATATGCTTCACCTGCAGGCATTGACTGCTGTGATTGATAATTTGGCCCTTACGCATTCAAGATTGCTTATAGTTGGAGATTTTAACATGTGGCTCAACGGTAAATTGGACACAGGCTATTCTACTCTTCTCCAATCCTGTGAGAACCTTGGACTTCGTCAAGGGGTGACGGAGCCTACACATAAAGGGGGGCACATGCTGGATTTAGTCTTTAGTGAGGAAAATGCTACCGGGCATATAAAGGTACTTCCGATGGAGTGGACTGACCATTTTTTGGTTAAATTCTTGACATTTATCCCTAATCGAGAAGTTCCTGCTAATGGGAAAGTTAGGAGCTTTTTACATAGGGATTGGAAGAGGGCATTAAAGAAGGTAACATCCTCCTCAACGTTTGCCATCAATAAGGCTTTAGATGTCACCAGATCAGTGGAGGAGAACTATGTGGAATTTTGTAGTGAGATTATGGCGCCTGTTAATCTAATTGCTCCTCTGAAAGTATGCAAATGTAGAGGCAGACCTTCAGCCAGATTGTTTGATGAAAATCTAAAAAATGTGAAATAAAATTGTAAACTGGCTGAAAGGAAATGGCGAAAGTATTATGTAGATGAGGAGAAGACTGCATGGAAAACAGCTATATCCATCTATAAAAAAGCAATCTTCTCGGCCAAATCAGAATATTTTGCAGAAACTATTTTGAAATCATCTAATAAATCTAAATGTGTTTTTAGATTGGTCGATGAGATTGCCAATCCTAAATGCTTGCAAAATGAGATTCTGCCATCTCAGGATCTCTGCGATAGACTGGCAATCTTTTTTGAGGAAAAGATTAGTTCCATCATAAATGGACTTAAAACTACTATTCCAGCGGTAGCAGCAAGCCGTATTAGTGGATTGATAACCATCTTGTCTACTGATACAGGGAAGACGTCATGTGTAGAGGTGGAAGCTGGGACTGCGAACTTGAGCACTCTGGATCATTTTGAATTGTTACCAGATGAGGAGTTCGGTGGGCTGGCTATGGGGGTCTCTTCCGGCTCCCCACTGGATCCTCTTCCTCATAAAATCTGGAAGGAATATGCTTCAGATCTATTTCCTAGTTTTAGACAGATTTGTAACCATTCACTTTCCAGTGAGGAGGTGCCATCTAGCTGGAAACAGGTGGTGGTTACTCCTCTCCTGAAGAAGGCTACTCTTGATCCAGCATGCCCAGAAAGCTATCGACCAATCTCCGTCTTACCATAACCCATGAAGATCCTTGAACGCTGGGTCAGCAGATCTCTGTCTGTGTTTCTGGAGAGTAATAACATGTTGGCGGATGTCCAATTTGGCTTTCATCCAGAGCACGGGATGGAGTCTGCTTTGGTTGTTGGCAGACAAGGGACAATCGGCAATATTAATATTGCTTGACTTGTCTGCCGCTTTCGACACGGTCAACCACAGTATTTTGCTGACCCGCCTTGAGGAGCCAGGAGTGGCAGGTACTGCTTTGGCCTGGTTCCGCTCTTCTCTTTCGGGTAGGCGTCAGGTGGTGGCTCTTCCGCCGTTTCAATCTACCTTTATCAATATCGGCCATGGTGTCCCACAGGGGTCTGCTATCAGCCCGATTATGTTTAATGTATATCTCAGTCCTCTGATTGATATAATTCAGGCAAATAAGGTGAAGCTGATAAATTATGCTGATGATACCCAGATCATTTTATCTTTGGATGGTACCCAACCTTCGGCGTTGGAGGATTTTCATGCTTGTATGCGTGATACTGCGCAATGGCTACGGCTGAATTTTCTACAATTCAATTCTGAGAAAACCGAAATAATGCATTGCGCAGTAGGGAAGGTGCCTCTACCTCTCCCCCATAGTTTCTGGCCACTAGGTACTTCCTCCCCTTTGGTCCCCTTTGGTCCCCTTTGCTCCCGGCCAATACGGTCCGTAATTTGGGAGTTCTGTTTAGTGCTAATATGATCCTGGAGGCACAGGTGAACAAAATGGCGGGATGCTGTTTTGGGCTCATTAGAACCTTGAGAAAGATTCTTCCATTGTTGTCTGCCTCGGCCAGAGCATTAGTAGTGCAGGGCGCAATTTTAAGTCGCCTTGACTATTGTAATGCCCTGTTGCTGGATTCTCCTAAATATTTGATCCAACGTTTGCAACGGGTTCAAAACATGGCGGCAAGATTAGCTTTGGCTAAACCGCGAGACTCTTCTGCATCAAAATGCTTGGCCGAGCTACACTGGCTACCAGTGTTGCAAAGAGTACAGTTTAAGTCCTTGTGTACAGTGTTCAAGGCCTTGCGTGGCTTGGGACCGAAACCTCTGCAAGAGAAATTACCCTGGTATATCCCCACTCGACATCTCCGCTCCTCCTCGGCCGGTCTGGTGAAAGTTCCTAGGTTTAATAGGGTCAGACTGGGTGGATGTGCTTTCAGCACTGCTGCAGCAAGGCTGTGGAATGAGCTGCCACCTGGTATCAGACAGTGTAATTCCCTGCTTCTGTTTAGAAAAAGGATTAAGACATGGTTGTTTCCTAGAATTTGACTCTCTCCTCTGATTATTGTCCACTTCCTCTGTTGTCTCTCTGATCAATATTGGTTCTCCAAATTACGTATTGCAGCGCCAGGGTACCCGTGGGGTGTTTGTTGCGCTTAATAAATATTATATACAAACATACCCTCCGGAAGCATAAGCAGTGTTGGGAGAGGGTGCACCGGGTTGTGCGCCGCTGCTCTGGGATCCAGCGCACCCAACAACAGCTTATGCACCGGAGGGCAGACATCCTGGACAGGCACCAGAACCTGCTCAACCTGCTGGGCGTGGGGGATGCGTGGCTTGGCGAGTAATAATTATTTGTTTGTTGTGTTCTATCTATGTTCACATTTTTTTCTCAAATAGCAAGCATGCTGCTGACACTCAGGTAGGTTAAGATAATGTTACAAATATTATGTCATCCTAGAGTTGACAGGTGCTCCGTGGCGCTACCTAATCCTAATCGTTGGTGCTTGCTTGGACTGTTTATTTAAGAAGTCATGCAGAGACTCCTTTGTCCAGTCACTGAGACAGTAGTTGTTGTAGTTTATTTCAACATCTTGTGATAAACGCTCCACCACAAACGTGCAAATTACAGTGTGATATAATGCAATAGAATGCATAAGTTAGTCCCGACCCTATTAAGACCAATAAAAACTGGGCAACATTATTATAAAAAAATGGCCATATATAAAATATACATTCAAACAATAAAATATTTGCAGTAAATACATTAAATTATATCCATGTAAACCTCCACTCCTCAATACCGCCCAGCAGCATTGCATGTTGATGGCCATAGATAAAGTGTACAGTAAAAGGCTGCAGCATAGCACATTGAGTTTAACTGTGTAAACCACCATTCCTCAAATACTCAGGGTCACATAATCTGTCAAGAACATTGTACAAAATCACTGTCATTCACCCTCTGGGACCTACTCCTATTACCCAACGAAGGCCTATAATTATCAGTTCCCAACTGCATACAGATATCCCCCAACTCGATTGCTGTAAGCAAATTATTTAGGCCTCATAGCTAGCTGATTTTATTAGCAGTATCCCTGCATTTTACATCCCCCACCTACCCATGTCCAAAACGAGGGGATGCAGGGGGTACTCTGGGGTAACATTCCTAGGTTACTACGGAATGACGGTATGACTTACTAAGCTCCTCCAATTACTCCAAACCCCATAGTTCTGCCCCATACATCACAGAACTCTCCACTTTAGCATCATACACTTGCAAGGCCGGCACAACCGGCTTGGTATGAGATAAACAATGCTCTTTTCTCAAGACCCCTATCAACTGTTTGTGTTTCAAAACCATCTTTGATATATGCAGCTTCCATAACAAGTAATCCAACAGCTAATCCTAGATAATCAAAATCACTAACTATCTCAAGCTGCGTTCCCTAAAGACAGGGACATCCCGATAGGATTTGTGGGGGTTCAGGGCTATAAACTTGGTTTTACTTATATTTATTGCTAAACCTTTGGCATCACCGAATTCTCAAAGCAGTTGAGGAGCCTCTGTAGCCCTCCAGATGTTTTAGATACCAGCAGGGTATCATCTGCAAAAAGGAGAGTTACTACTTTTCCCCCCTTAAAATGGGAGCATCAGCCGGATTTATTGTTAAAAATTGTACAAAATTGTTAATAAATAGAGAGAAAAGCGTCAGAGCCAGGTCACAGGGATTAGGTCGGGAAGCTGTCCTTGAGAGACCCAACGTACCCTGGCAACATTTTATTCATGTAGACAGATCACCATGGTTACAATTTCCTCTGGCATACCTATGTCCCGAAGAGTTTGCCACAGTTTCTGCCTAGGAACGTGGTCAAATGCCGTCTTGAGATCTATAAAGACAACATACAAACTACCCTTTCCAATTGTCACTGTTTTCCAACAGAGTAGATGAAAGCGGAACACTTGATCAACAGTCCCTGTTTTCTCTCTAAAACCTGCTTGATATGAGGATAGGACTCCATTTTATTTAACCCATGCCTGTATTTTATGCAAGAGTGCCCTGCTAAAAACTTTCTGAATGACGTCAATTAGACTAATATGCCTATAGTTACAAGGGTGGGACTTGTCACCTTTCTTAAACAGTGGCATACCTTCTGCTCCTCTCCATGGATCCTGGGATTGGGGCACCATCAGCTATGGCATTAAATGTATGTGTCCAAAGAGGGGTACCCCAAAGAAAGAGATCACCGGGTATCCCATTGGGTCCTGGTGCTTTTGACTTGACTATTGTACTAATTGAGGTCATTATGTTCTTCAAAGTGAAGAAAACCCTATTAGTTTGGGAATACCTTCTAGGTTGTGCAGCCAAAGCGTTTGGAGCTTCTTGATTGGTGTACAGGGAAGAAAAATGGGTATGCCAATTAGAAGAAGAAATGTGATTTTCTGGTTCTAAGGCCCCTGACTGGTTACCCCACCCCACCAGAGACCAAAACGTTTTACTATCCCTAGCTTGGCATGCGCCCTTAAGGGACTGCCACCCAGCTTCGTCCTAGTCCCTCTTAGCTTTTTGCGAAGTTCTAACTTGGAAGCTTTCCTAGCATTTCTAGTCCCCTCTGAGTCTCCTGATTTAACTGTTTTTATTAGTCGGGATCTTGCCTTCTTGTTCCATGTTTGTGCACTCTTATCAGTGGGCCATGAATTCTTTGTGTGTGTTGCCACAGTTAAGTGAGAGCCTAAGCGCTCGAAAAAGTGCAGATGAGCATTAGTTACTTTCAACCTCCCTTCCTGGGTTGCCTTTAATGCTGTAACTTCTGCTGCACAGGCTAGCAGCTCCCTCTGCATATTCTGGTGCTCATCTTGATCGGAAGCTATTCTGTTCCACTTAAGGCGGGGCATATCGTTTGTTGGTCATACCTCTTTGGTTGCCAGCCACTGGGTCTTCGTCAATACAGATGCTTCACCCCACATTGTTATCATTGTAAGGCAGAGGGGATTATGATCGCTATCAGTTGTTTCTCCTACAGCCATATCTATTACCTTATGGCAGAGCCTCAGGTCCAGCAAGATGTAATTGTTACTGCTGGGGCCGTTAATTCTATTACAGGTATTTGCACCCAGCTTATTAGATTTAGTCCTGCCATTGGCTGCCCTAAGACTAAACTCCATGGTCATGGCTTTAACTTGGAGTTGTATTTGGGACCACTTCTTTACCGTTTTGAGATCCAGTAAGGGGACCACCCACTGCTTTGTTTCCTTGTGCTTTAACCATCTCCTCGCTATCGAGCGGTTCAAATGTAACATTGAAGTCACTTGCTATTATTAGGAAGGGACTATGGTTTCTCTTACCCAGGAGCTCCTCCAATTTTGTAATTGTCGCTGAGGGTCTACCCCCTGGTGCCTCTCAGGTAGACACTATAGATGTCAGTGGTATTACATGTGTTGCCCTTAAGTCAAATTCCCATGACGGTAAACAACGTTTACCACAAATCTTTTTCCCCGCAGAGAATCACAACGCGGTCGTTACAACGACTGCGTTGTGATTCCACATACCATTACTCCGCAAGTCGGAACAACGACTTGCGGAGGGGGGGAGAGGTGTTGGATTTAAAATCCAACACCTTCCCTATTGTCCGCACAGGCTGGAGTTGGAATAGTAAATTATACTATTCCAACATCCAGCGCCCCCCCTCCGCAAGTCGTTGTTCCAACTTGCGGAGTAATGGTATGCGGAATCACAACGCGGTTGTTGTAACGACCGCGTTGTGATTCCCTGCGGGGAAAAAGACTGTGGGATAACAATATACATTCTCCCGTGACATCTGGAGTATCCGAGGGTAGTTGTGATATACTACAACAAAGGCAAAGCTTAACTCATATATGTAAATCCCCCGCTGGGCGTCCCATTTTATTTTCGGATGCTGGGACAAAGTAACTAGCATATCCTGCCTTGTGTGCTGGAATTTTGCTGCACGTCTCTTGGAATAAATATACATCAAACTTCTCAATAAACTAATTCCAATGCGGGAGAGACAATTTACTCTTAACCCCTGCCACATTCCATGAGACTAGCGAGAACTGTGGTGTTATCTCTTTTTGGTCTGAATCTTTGGGGCTTTGTATTGTGTAATTCTCTACAATGTTACCTTCTGGGCTACTGTCTCTACTTGGTTTATTCATTGTCAGAATAAGTGGAGTAGTCCTGTCCAAACCCTGGTACGCCTGTTTACTCCTTTTTCTGGGGGAAGTGCTACCTGCTCCTAATAACTTGGAAGTATTTAGAGTGGCCAAAATTGGCATACAGACTTTTAAAGATGTTTCTAAATTGGTACTGGTGTAATGTCCAACAGCCCAGCCACTTTGCACTATAAGTCAATCATTTTCCCCCCAAGGATGACTCCAGTGCCAATCCTTTTGGGTGGCTACATGCCACTTGGAAATGGTCTTCAGATGTTGGACTATGTCTAAATTGTACAGCAGAAGGTGCTGGGGGGCAGAGTCTGAACTCTAAATCTATCAAATTCTCAGCCAACCTTTTATTAACTAGTGTCAGCTCTATACAATCAGTAGGGGAATATGGGACCTCATATATTCTATCCTTAAATATATCCTCTCTGATTAGGGACCTGCACCCTCTCAAATGTTGTATCCAATGAATTGCCTTGCTATTCAAAGAATCGTTACCCTCAGAACCTTTCTGAGGAGTACATATTGGGACATTGGTCATAAACACTTTGCAAGGATTTTGAGGTCTTGGGTACAAGTTTAGGAGGGGTCTACGCTCCACTTAATTGCTATAAAAGATTCAGCGAACTGAGCCCATCTCAGCTGGATTTTTGAATTAAATAAGCAGCCCCCATTTCTAGCCCTGTTTCTTGGGCCCTTTTTCTCCTGTGTTACCTTTAAGCTTTTTATGGTAACCGGGGCCGCCTTCAAAGCACCGGAATCTAGATCATACTTTTTCACAAAAATGGATGAATTTAACGGGTTTGCCTGGATCTTAAAGTAAGGATGGGTCAGCTCTTTTCAAGGCCAGTAGCTCCTTCATCACCCCCATAAGGTCACCAATCATAGACTTCAGGGAATTAACCTCTTATTTAAATCACCAACCAAGTCATAGGTACTCGGGACATGCGCTGAGGCATTATTTCTTTGAATTGAAAGAGAATCACCTGTTCAAGTGACGTCTATTTCATTAGGGCTTTGCAGAGGGGCAAATCGATTGCTGCATGCAATTATAAAATCAGCCGAATCTTGAGGATGTTTATCAGAGTGTGATGTGACTGCTCCTTCTAAGCATGAGTTTATCTGTTTAGTTGTAGGTGTAAGATCACTCTTGTTCTTGGGTTTGCAAACATCTTTGGGATGATGCATGTTACACCAGAGCTTGTGCAGGTGAAACGATTGTTGGTAGTGCTAGGAACAGCCTCTACACCTTCTGCGCCTGTGTCTAGAATACCCTTGCACTCGACCAGGAAGCTGTCAATACGATCAAGACGCAGTTGCTCCCTGCGTGTTTAAGTAATTTCTTGGCCTTCTTAGCTTTTCCTATACTCGACATCCCCCCCTCACTTTGCCGCCTTTCTTTTAGCCATCAATTAAAGCACGGAGGGTCGACTGGTATATAATCCTTGCCATGGAGCCGCCACACAGCTTGGTATAGGCTATAGGCTGTTGCGCATTTGCTGTCACAATAAGCCCCAATTGGGTATTACATTGATCAAAACCCAACAATACCTCAAAGTACAAGGACAAATGTTTGGGAGTGGCCCATCCCAGCCTCTTCCGGGGTCTGACGGGTGCAGATGGGCCTGCTCTTGGCCTGGTCTTGGCTTTGACCATGCCCCGGCAACCCCCGTGCGCGCCCAGCGCTGTGGGACGACTCAGATGGATTTAAAGCTGCTCCTGCTCCTGGTTAGAGAGTTGCAGCCCCTCTTCCTCATGGGCCTAGCTTCCCAGGACTAGTAGTCTCCCACTGCTGCTAGGAGTACAGAGCAGCATTCACTAGGATCCCACGCTGTGGAATTACTCAGATGGATTTAAAGGCAATCCGATGCCTGGTTAGATAATTGCAGCCCCTCCTCCTCCTGGGCCGAGATTCCCGGGAGTAGTAGTCTCCCGCTACTGCCAGGACTCCAGGGCAGCTGGCATGAGGGTCCTGCTCTGCGGAATGCCTCAGATGGATTTTATGGTGCTCCGGCGCCTGCTTAGAGAGTTGCGGTCCCTCCTCCTCCTGGGCTGAGATTCCTGGGAGTAGTGATCTCCCGCTACTGCCAGGAGTCCAGAGCAGCTGTCAGGAGGGTCCCGCGCTGCGGGTCGCCTCAGATGGATTTCGACACCTCCGCCTCCTGGGCCAAGATTCCTGGGAGTAGTAGTCTTCCGCTAATGCCAAGAGTCCAGAGCAGCAGTTACGAGGGTCCGCAGGATTTACATACATTAATACAACACATGTAGCAATGGGAGCCCAGTGGCAAATGTAAGTGGGGCGGTCCCCCCCAGCTTCCTCCTCGGACTGAACAGCGCAGGACCGGCCTGTTCTTGACTCGCACGCGTCCCCTGAGATAGTAGTTGTGACCATCGTTCTACTGCTGCCTACATCGGTTTGCTCCTGGAGTCCAGTCCAGTCCAGTCCGTGTTTTCATTGTGCCTGCTCAGTGCCTGAGCAGGAGTGCAGCGGCCGTAGGCAGGGGCTTCCCGGTCGGAAGCCACAACATCGCCTCGACAGTGCCGCAAATTGGCAGCGGCGGCGTTGCATCCCGGCGGGCGTTGCATCCCGGCGGGCGGTGCATTCCGGCGGCCGATGCTTCTTGGTCTTTCTGGACTCCCGTCTCTGAGCACAAGAGATTCCCGGTTCGGGGCGTGCCACAAACTTCGCCACGACTGGCAGCGGCGGCCGGTGCATCCCAGTTCTCCCGGTTTTGCCGACTCTCGGCCTCCAGCACAGCTGCGGCAGCAGGACCTCCGGTCAGGTGAGGCGAGTGAGGCGAGCCACAGCCCCGTAACTGGTAGAGGTGCAGAGGAGGACTTGAAGGCAGCTGGAGTGGAGCCGGATTCCGCAGTACACAATGGCGGACCATAAGACAGCATAAGACTCCTTTACCGACTGCAGCTTAAAGAAATTAGAATTGAGCAGCAAGTGGGCTGCTAACGTGAGCAGCATACAGTGGCTATTCCTGCTAACCCCTGAGCTAACTCCTGGACCCTGGGGAGTAGCGGGAGAAGCAGGAACATTTATCTTTTGGCAAGGGGAGAGTGTACTCACCATATTGCTCTCACAACACAACTTAAGCCCGGAAAAGTTATTCTTTCGTGCTTCCGTGTCCGCCCCGCCCCAATAAACAACCCGAGTGATCTAAAGCAGGCGAACAACCTTACCTTGCCGCACCGGATAACGCCGACATTGCCAGGAGTCTTTGGTTGCTGTAAGCAGTGCCGCCGCCACGGGACTTCATTTCCCGGTAGCCCCAGCGGCGGCGCACTCCATCCATGCCGCGCCTGCGCCAGGAGGCGCATTCAAACAACGTAGAGCCCCGCTTCGCGGGACGTGCGTGGGACGAGCCGGGCGAAGCCCGGGCCAAGGGATGGCCCGTTTTAGCCCGTTCTAGTCCGGGACGGGCCACCCCCCTTACAACAATCATTCAGCCTCAACTCTAGTAAGTGGTTGCCTACATTAGATTGCTATTATTAATATCATTATGACTGCCTCTGTATTGTCAGGAAGGGACACTAGTAAATTAACGGGAGGAGCTTTAATGGGCACTCTGGACAATTTTTTAGTTAGAGTTTCCTCGGCTTTAGCACAGGACATTGAGCTAACAGAAAAAAGACTGTCCTTGGACATTGCCTTTGATAAAAGATCATTCATGGGTGGGCTAGCTGAAGTCCGGTCTCCAGATCTACAACGGATCAATATCTGTGACTCAATTATATCCCCGGAGAGGGGAGAGAGCCGGTCACCTGAAACAGCTGGACTATTGATTAATCAGCCTCCCTGTGATTTCAGTACATCGGACAAAAGGCTGGATAAAAATACATTCACTTTTACAGGGGTCATACGCTCTCCCAATATAAAAACTCGATCAGCTAGTAGTGCTAAGGTGGGGCTAGCCCAATGTGCACAGGGTTTGCCAGTAAAACGGCTTCAAAATGGTGCTAAAGTACAGATTCCCAGGAAGAAGTCAAAACCTGGAAAAGCTTTGATGTCTATTAAGCCCTTAACCCGAGGTCCTCCTCAAATTTCTGAAAGCCCACACTCTGCTAGTGATGGAAGGATCCATCATCCTCGGGACGAAGATAAAGGAACGAACGAGATGGGTCCATCATTTTGGTCAAAGTTGGAAAGCCTCCTTAAGAAGTCTTGTGCCCCATTAAGAGAGAGGCTGGACTTAATTGAAACCAGACTAGTGTGCCTTGAATTGTTGCTTGCCTCATCTCGGGACAGGGAGGAAAAGCAAGCTATTGGGCCAGTCAGTAATCAAGTAGGTGTCTTGGGGTCAAATGTATCCACTGTACCAGTAGCAGATATTCCCCCTAAAATACCGAGTAAAGAGAATGACAGTGGTAACTTGGCTGATGACCGAGTACAATGCCCTGTATTAGCCCCCAATCACCCGACAGTTGATGAGCGAATTAGAGAAAGGGACAGGTTGCAGCAAAGAGAGACCAACAGGTCTGCAACCTATCAGCAAACTATGTATAAAAAGTTTACTGGTTATAGCGAAGCCCTACCGAATATTCAGCTCCCCCCAGAGTCCTCTCCTTATGTGGTGGTTTTGGTGGGGGTACCTTCACTAAGTCTGGGCAAGAAGGAATCATACTTGGAGCTAAAGAATAAATGTATTTTTTGGCTTAATAAGAACCGCCCACTGCCTTCCCATGAATTTGCAGAAATTCTTTTTGATAGAAGAGTGGGATGGGTGGGGAATAAGCCAAAGTCTGTGGAGGGGGATTGCATAGTTATTAATTTCAGGAACAGGAGGGCGGTGGAATACATCTGTAAATGGCAACAAAGAGACTCAGTGTCAGTAATCCATTCTTTTCCCCTGTCCTATTTTTACGTAATTAAGGCTTCATGGCGGGGGGAAAAACACCTGATTGAGGGGCAAAAGGAATGGAGTGTTCCGGGGCATATTACGCTTTCTAACAGGTTCGAAGGGCTATCTGGCTTGGAAGATTGCGACTGACTGCAAATTGATAATTGTGCTCGGATGGCTAGTAACATAGTCCAAAATGTGGGCGATGACGTCAAGAACATAAATGTAACAGAAAGCTCTGACGTTAACATTGTTCCCCAAGTGCCTACATGCAAAATTCTGAGCTGGAACATAGCGGGGTTGAGAAGCAAGTGCAGGGATAGGATGTGGTTGGGTGAGATAAAATCATATGATATAATGGCATTTCAAGAAACTTGGGTCACAAATAACAATTCACTATAGATGGGTATTCGCATTTCTCCATTCCTGCTAAACAGGCCCAGTCCGGAAGAGCAAAGGGAGGTTTAGCAATATTTTTCTCCCTGAAATTAAATGGTTCGTTAAAACAACTTGTCGCGGGCTGCCATAATTGTTTGGTAGTGGAATTATCACTGCCACAGTCTGAGAAATTGCTATTGGTCAATTTCTACAATTCCCCTGAGAGTGAGTGTCTAAACCAATTCTTAACCTGCTTAGAGGATTTTTTAGTAACATATAAAGTCAAAAATCCAAGCTCTGAGGTTATCCTTATGGGTGACTTTAATATTCATCCATGTACTCTAACGTGTGTTTTTAATAATTCTGATGGTCCCCCATACTCAGTTCAAACTCACTTTGAACATACTAAGCAAGGGGAGGCCCTGGAGAACCTCCTGGCCACCACGAATCTTTACGAATCCGGGTGTGTCATGGGAGGCGCAAGGGCTCCTACTTATAAAGGTATGGCTTCGGGCACAGTCATTGACTATATATTTATGTCAGCGCTAGTTCTGACTAGAGTGTTAATTTACAAGGTGGGGTTCTCTGTTTTTAGTGATCATAATCCCGTGATTTTAGAAGTGGCCCCGGGGGCCTATTTAAGTTTTACTGAAACAGAGATCACGGGTATTAGGCGGGAGATTATACCAACTGACCGTGTCAGGAGACTAAAATGGACAAAAGTAATCCCAGAACTCTTTATGGGGGAAGTCTTCTCCAAAGTAGGGAGTGAGGTTTCCACTTGCCTGGACACTGCTGCATCAAGTACAATGATTGTGGGGGCCTTTGATGTTATTTGTAACCAAATTAATAGTTCCTTGACCATGAAAAGTCACCGTTTAATTAGTAAAGGGAAAAGATGGTTTGATAGCTCCTGTTCTGGGGCACACTCAGCTCTTTTCAAAGCACTGAAATAGTGCCCCAGAAACAGGGAGCTAGTTAAGGAAGTCCTACAAACAGGCCATTGGGGAAAGGAAAAACTAGATCAAAGAAGAGGCATGGGATAAACTCTTGTCCACGGAGATTCTGAGGGATAGTGGGAAATTCTGGCTAACCATAAATGAGCCCTTTTTTTCTGGAGAAGATAATTCCCCACTTGACTGTAATATTCCTGACGATCAGTGGATAGCCCACTTTGAGAAGATTTATGGGAGACAGATGGCAGTGTGCTCACAAGATGTGACCTTGAACTTAGAATTAGCCCCTGCAGTGGTTTTCCAGGAGACTGAAGTGGTAAGGGCAATTGAGGAGGCTAGGAAAAACAAAGCGCTAGGACCGGATGGGGTCCCAGCGGACCTATTTAAAAGTTCCCCCAGATTCTGGGACAGGATACTGACTAATGTCTTTAATGCCTCAGGGTCGAATTCATCTCCCGCCTCCTGGTCTAACTCTATTATTATTCCGGTTTTTAAAAAAGGCCAAAGAGATGATCCATCATGCTATAGGCCTATTTCCTTGATAGACTCTGCGGTGAAAATTTTAGGCAGCGTTATCTTGGCGAGGTTGACAGACTGCCTTGAAGGGAGAGGGATTTTGTCTAATGCCCAGTACGGCTTTAGAACCAAAAGGAGCACATTAAACCAATGTCTCAATCTACAGCTCCTTATTAGTAAATATACTGTAGCTAAAAAGGGCTCTCTCTATATGGGGTTTATGGACCTCACAACGGCATTCGATCTAGTAAACAGATCGAAGCTGTGGCAAATTTTACTGAATATAGGCATTGACCCTGCTTTAGTTAAATTCCTGGCTGATCTCCACTGTGGCTTATTAGCCACTATTTGAGTCACCCAGGAAGGGAGATGCATAAAGTATTTTAATTCAGAAAGAGGGGTCAGGCAGGGGTGCATATTGGCACCCCTACTTTTTACGCTCTATATAAATGCATTGGAACCTGCCCTGAAGGGAGCAACACTAGACGTCCCGCGTGTAGGAGAAACAATTATACCAGTTCTCCTTTACGCGGATGACGCGGTTTTATTGGCACGTACTGGTGTTGGGCTAAATAAATTGCTGGATAAGTTTAGTAAATTTATGGAGTCATTGGATCTGAAAATAAATGCTAAAAAATCTCATGTAATGATTGTGGGGGATCAAAGTAGAAAGAAAAGAATGATGTATTTTTTCTGTGGGAGAGATGAGGTTAAAAGGGTCCCTACTTTTACTTATTTAGGGCTCTTATTTGATGAAATGGGGTCCTGGGGTCCCCAACTGAAACATAAAAGAAATGTATTTGCCAGATCTACCTCAGCCCTTATGGACTTTTCTAAACGTCTTGGGGCTAGACCCATGGAAGCTATTTTGAAGGTCTACAAGGCTAAGTGCCTTGCAATTGCTACTTATGGCTCAGAGATCTGGGGGTATAGCTCACAAGATCATCAAATTCAAGTGGTAGAAAATATATTTCTAAGAACCTTGCTATCCGTACCATAGTCAACCTCTACGTTTTCGATCCATGCAGAGACGGGGCTGGGTTATGTCTCTGATATATTGAAAACAGCCCCGCTAATATGTTGGCTTAAGACCTGGCTTAACCAGGAGATCACATTGAACCATATGATTTTAAAAGACTGCCTAGCTCTAGATAAGGCAGGTAAAATCCCAAGGATAGCATATATCGAATCTACCTTTAGAAAACTGGGACGTCCTGGGCTTTTTTCGGCCCCGGAAACTATTAAGAAAGTAGATGTAGATTTGATAAAAATTGCCATGGCAAACCTCCTATTTACTGAAAGGGAGGAAATAGAGCTGAAAAAACCTATGGTAAGATCGCATTGGATCATTACCTTAAGATAGTTACACGCCCTTTTCATCGGTACCTGTTAATCAGATTCCGATTTAACATAATTCACCTTACATTGGGAGATTTCCCTAAATGGGGAATACCGGATAATGCTGAGCACTGTAAGTGTGACAATTTTTCAATACAAGATACTCTGCATTTTGTCATGTTCTGCGAGTATTACGCAGACATTACGAAAAAGTATTTGATTCCAGTCTTAAGGTGAGCAGGGTTTGTCCAGGTTAGGCCGGCACTTATTTATCTGCAACTGTTGAGTAGTGCCCGGATTATTTTTCATGTTGCAAATTTCCTAGTGGCAGCCGTGCGGATTAATAATACTCCTCATGTCTAAGACCCCTATGGGTCTTCAGAAACTGCTTGACAAGTTCTGTACCTTTTGCGACAATCGTGGACTTACCATCAATACTACTAAGACCAAATTGATGGTATTATCTAGAAACAAAAAACACAAAAAAAACACCGTCGCATTAAATGGCACCCCCTTAGAAGAAGTGGATGCTTTTGATTATCTGGGGGTTAGGATAAACTCTAGAATGAAATGGGATTCGCACATTGTCAAAATGACTTTAAATCTAAAGAGAGTGACAGGAGCAATCCTTAGAGACCACCGTTTATCATCTACTAAGCCTATTAGCCCTGCCTTATTAGTATACGAGGGCAAGGCATTGTCTGCTGCTACTTACGGATCTGAATTGTGGGGATTCGAAAGAGTTGCTGATTTAGTCTCTGCAGAACACAAATTTATGAGAGAATTAGTGGGTCTCCCAGTCTCCACCCCTATTAAGCCGTTACTTTATGACTTGGGACGTCGTTCCATCAAAGAAATTGTTGGCCTCCGGCCCGTTTTATTCTGGGTCCGGCTTAGGAGAACCCCGGAACTGAGCAATTATGCAGCCGCCCTTGACGAACTTATTGCTTTAAATGGTTTCAGACTAATCCCATGGTTGAAAAATCTGAGGGACATGGTATTTAAGCTAGGGCTAAAAGAAGAATGGCTCTTGCAGCAGCCCCCGCAAAAAGATATTATTAAGAAACTATATTGGTCAAGCGTCGAGGGAATGGCTTTGACAGACCCAAAGTTGGGTGCTCTAACTGATGCATTCATGACCTGCAAGCCAGTTCCGAAGCTGGAACCATTTTTAGATTTCATCTCCTCACCAAGGGACAGAGCTTTGTTCCTCAAAATGAGGTTTGGCACACTACCTCTTAATGTTTTTACAAATAATTGGAAAAATTCTAAATCCAAGCACACAGCTTGCCCGGGATGTTCTAATCCTACCGAGTCACTGGGGCATTTCCTGTTTGCCTGTAAGGCGTACAGGGCACCTAGAAAGCGCTGGTTAACTCCAGTCTGTAGTAATCTGGAAACCAGGCAGTCATCAGTGGCCCTCCGTATTCTAACGACGGACACTACATCCTTGCTGGTAGTTTGTGGGGTAGCCAAATATCTTGGAAAAGCTTGGATATTACGATCTAAGCTGGTTGAAGCAAGCTCCGCTTAGACTGCCATCTTGTCTCTCCTTACCATCTACATCAAACAATTTTTTATAACTGGATATGTATCCCTTGCCTTCATTCTCTTACTCCTCTGTTTTACTTAATCTCCCTTTTTTTCTTTTTTTGTTTTTTTTTAATGAAATTTTCAAACGTATATTTTTATATGTTATTATTCCTGTGGTCGTATTTATGTTGAATTGAAATGTAATTACTTTTATGATACCTTGTTATCGAATAAAGTATAAAAAACGAAAAAAATAATAATACAAAGAAAAGAGCAGGCCCTATGGGTGCTGTAGTTTGTTTATGATTATTGCTGTGACTTATTTTTAGCTTATTGTATATGGAATTGCTCACTACTTTTATGTGTAGTACGTAGAATGGATTTTAAAGGAAATTTTAATGTATTACTTTAATTATGGATTTGTAAAATTGTGCTAAATACTGTATTTGTGTCTTTTTATGATCTTAAATTATCGAATAAAAGTATGTGACTGACTGACTAGTAGTTGTTATTGGTATTAGTGAGTTGCGCATTCTTTCGCTTCTCTATGCCTTTAATTATTGTAGCTCGTACAGTTCCAACTATCGACCCCAAGCGATTTCCAAGTGATGTGCAGTAAGTAACTAGTAACTACCCGTGCATCAACATGTATGCATTGATACGATACTAATAGGAGAGGAGATCTGATTTATAAAAGTTAAATCAAATGCTACTGCGTATGCCTCTCCCTGTCAAAATATTTTTAGGGAGATTAACTGTACCACTAATCTTTTCCTTTATTTTATTTTGTTTTTTTCTTACATCAGCATCCATGGGCAGGAGGGATGATAATACCACCACTGAGGTGTCAGTGGGTGAGGGGGCTGGAGGTGCCTCCACTAGTGCTGATGGCTCTGCTGGGCTCAGTAGGTTCTCTTGTTAATTTTATTATTATTTCCCTATCTTGATTATTTTACCTCTCCACATTTAGAATTATTATTTTTCCTTTTTACTGTCCCTGTCTCCTCATTTTTTTTCAACTCTCTTTTGATCTGTTTCCTAAATCCTTCTTATACCTTCATTATCCTATTTATTACTTACTTTCTCTATATTTCAAGTTTCTGTATTTGAGTTCAAAACTATTATTACTAGCCTGTAGCTTCCTTTTTCTTCTGCTTTGTCAGTAAGCTTTACCTCTCCCCTTATAGACTGGTGGTACAGTAAGATATTTTATGTCAGGTACTCTACTGTGAAGATTGCATGCCCAGTTAAGGTATTCTTTGCATGTTTGTTAAGAAGGATTTATTTTTCTTGCTCATGCTCAAACAATAAAACAAGAGAGTGGGAATGGTCATCATGCATGTATTATTGTCTCAGTATACCAGCAGTTAATTACCGTGCTGTATGGCTGGAAGTGTCATGAGGAGAAGGGCCCCATTACATTTGCCAACTAATACCATATGTCCTTCATTGACCAATTATTGCACCACTTCATTGCGCTTAAATAACTCAGAATTATTATAGCTCTACCCCTCTATTACAAAAAGTTTTTGTTTGGCTTGACTGCCTGGCTTTTCAATAATTTTGTTGTTGTTTTTTGGGGAGTTTTATATAGCGCGAACTCGACCCGAAGGTATTAGTGAGCTTTACATGAGCACCAGTTGAGGATCACATTTATTTAGTTAGGCACGGGATAATTAAGTGATTGCCGAGAATCACAGGATGTTGAGTATCCTTGCTGAAACTCGAACCTGGTTCCCCAGCTTTGAGTTCAACCACTCTAGCCGTTTGACCACATCCTCTCCCCAACCAACAAAATACCCAACGTGATGTTTGAATTCTTGAGAGACGATTTAGATATATTGTAACCGAAATGTAGTGATTTTTAGTTTTGCGGTTGTATTTTGCTTAAAAAAATAGGGGGTGGTGTATCTGGCATCTAAAATTACAAATGTGTAATGTTTTTTTAGCCGCACAGACCACCAGTGCCGGGGCTTGTGCCAGCGGAGGAGAGGGGGGACTCCTACCGGCAGCAGGGGTGGGAAGCGGTAAGTCACATTGCTTACTTATTGAGAAATAGTATTTTACTCAGTGCGAGGGCATTGACTGACTCATAAACACCCTGCTTTAGTAGATACAGTGGGAGTTGAGTAGTTATGTCCACTTCTATCTGCAACTCAGCAGACAAAGGTTCATAAAAGAACTTTAAGAATGACTGGTTGATCTGAATGGCAAAACAGGATGGAAATAGAAAGGATGGGTGACATGTATGTAATATATGAGTGGAAGGATACGTGGGTGAAAGGATGCTTGTAGATGGGTGATGATGATAGGAATAAATATGCATGGCTGGGTGAAGGAGTGTTGAAAGGGTATATATGGGTGAAACTGGAAGGATGCCTACCTGGGTGGGTGATTGAAAGGAATGCTTGGGTGGGTTAAGGCAAAGCGGGATGGGTGAATGGAATTGGTGAAAACAAGGATAGATGGGTGGGTAAATTTTTGTTGGTGAAAGGTTTGTTTGGAGCTATGTTTGGATGGATGGATTGATTGTATAGTGATGAATAGTGTTGTATGGTGAAAGAGTGGATGAGAGAATGAAAAGCTTAAATGGCACATATCAAAGCCAATGGTGAAGATTAAGAATTGTACAAGAACAAGGCAATGCTGAATTTATATTGTAATTTGCTTGCCTTCTGTGGATGGGATAGTCTATAACGAACGTGCTAAAGCTATATCCCGGTCCTTAATCCTTTCACTTGACCTTGTAGTGGACTGATCGCCTATGAAAAATATGCAAATGAAAAGGTCAGACTAGAGATGCTAAAAGAAAATCAAATTATATGATTATGCCAGAATAATTATTGTTGATATAACTAGACCATCCATTAGTAAATGGGCCTTTTGTGAAGCCCCAAACCATACCATCTAAGCACTTTACTAGGAAATCCTTAGAAAGAAAAAAGCTGTTTTGTAAAACTGGTGTGCTGCTGCGTTTATTCTGCTGTAATTCCTTTCAGACATTTAGAGCCTTTGCCATTTGCCTTTAGTTTTATGAGAGCAGACTCTAATCACATCAAATCGAATGGCCCTAGGGGACCATCAATGGACTGCTACAGTGCCACCCACTACATAATTTCGAACATGTTTTTGGCACAGAGCATTGCTTACAATTTTTTTTCTTTCTAGCTACTCCTGGTTACCTTCGTCCATCTCGCCAGGATGTAGCAGCCCAGCTGCGACAGCAGAAGCTGGAGGTGATATGGGCCGTGTACCAGCAGCTAGTGGCCCTGGAGGAGGAGGAGGCAGTTGCACAGGGCCCCGGCCAGGCCCCAGCACCTCAAGATTCCCATGCACAACAACGGTGCCGCAGGCTGCAGGCAGATGCCCACTAGCAAACACACACTGCTGCCCTCCTCTCAGATTGCATCCTACTACGTTGCGTCCTTTCAAGGCTGGAGCACGTTGAAGTCAGGCAGAGACAAATGGAGAGGCACCTCAATGAGCTCCTGAGCCTGGCCCATTGTGTCTAGTTCCCTCTGCCCTTTTTTTTGTATTTTTATTTTGGTAGGTGGGACTTGTTTGTTGTTGTGGGTGAGGAGGGTGGGGATGTGGGAGTTGGGATCAAGGTTCCATTTCTACAATTTAGACTTTTTTGACAATGGACATTTTGATTTTTGTTGGACAATGGTTGGGGCCAGGGACATTTCATTTGTTTGCAGAGAGGGGTGGGCCAGTTGTTGGAGATGGGTGGAAGGGGTGGGATTTGTGTTTGGGTTGATTAATAAATATTTAAGTTTCTTTATTTAATCCTCAAATCTAGGTTTGTGGGGGTGTTTTTTCACTGCTGCCTTTTACTGCAACCTGTTTTTAACATTTGCTGATAGTGTGTAACAACAATTAGGTATGTGCTATGTCTATATGGTACCCCTGTTCTACTAATATTATAGTCTGTCCAGCCTGCAACTATAATGACCACTAATGGGGGGTTGCCACTGCCTTGCCTACAACAATGCAGTAGAACAATGAACCATAGTTGTTTTATCGAACAGAAGAAGCGAGGGCTGCAGTGTTTCCCAAGGTGCCATGGTGGTGATAGTAGTAGCAGGCTAGAGCATTAACAACAGTGCAGCAATCAGAAGTCAGATCCTACTCCCTCCTAAGTGAACTCCAGCTGTAAATCTTAATCAGAAGGATTATACATTGCAGGCAACTAAATTAAAATAAAAACTAAGTTAGTGGATTATGTATTATGTCATAGCTTTACAAACACTTGAGACCAGGCTACTACACAACAAAGAATACCTGATGCTGAATAACAAAGAAGAAGGAATGCTAAATTATTCAGAGCAAAGATGAGCTAATATTTTGAGTAAACAAAAGTGACACTATAATTGTGATCCATTAAGAGGACCTAAAGTCTGGAGTGGACATGGTTATTGGTTAAACATTTAACACAACAAACAATGCCTAAATGATGATACTGATGAATGATGTTCTTCTATCACTAAAATATCAATCACTTTTATGCGTGGGTAGGTAAATGGGGCCGGTGTGGACAATTGTTTCAGTGATAGGAGTAAAAGAGAAGATCCTGAACTGAGTTGGTGTTGCTTTACCACATCCACCCCACCAAGTGTGTGATCAATTAATGGTATAAATGATCAAATCACACCTCAATAAATCACACAGCCCGGGAGAAGAGGATTAGGGATTTGAGGAATGGATGGAAAAGAGGATTTTCGTCAAGGTGTGACTAAGACAAACAATAAACAAAGACAATATTAATCTGGGCTATGAACAACCAACCATCATCAATCTGTTACGGGAGGAAAAGGAAATGAAGGAGTGAGTACAGGTAACTTAAATACAATGCAAACCAAACAGTCACCTAGGTTTGAAAAATAGCAAATACATTACAAATTACGTAGGAATGAAGCGAACAACACACACAGTAATAAAAAATAATTATTATAAAAATAATTATCCTGTATTGCCAAATTGGGAGGTGCATTTGCATGCTTCTTGGACTGTCCGTCAATTTTGGGTGCCTGGCTGGTGCAGTCTGGTAAGGTAAGTGTGAGTCGTATGGGGATTTTCCCTTTTTGTGCAAGAGAAGAGAAGGACTGCGGATTGTAAAACAAAAATTATATTGTAGAATCAAGGAGAAGGACGGAAGGTAAACTTCATAAGGAGTGCAACAAGAAGACTCAGAGGCAGAGCAAGAGAGAAGAATAGTCCTTTTAGCAATCATTCATTTTATAACTGATGTGCAATCAATTTGGTGAGAGCAATTTTACAACAACCAACAATCACAAACGAGTGGCTGCATGCATCATGCTGGTCAAACTCTCAACTGTCATGATCATCAATTAATCATAATAATAATAATATGTTGCCTAACAACATGTGCATAATCTGATTATCAAAACCGCATGTCTGTCTCCAATTACCTACAGCAACAGGACCCCTAATCAACCACCACATAATTTCTAATTTGAGCCAACAAGCACATACACCCAGCAACATTGCATTTTCCAAATCATGTAAATCCAACACACCTCTCTCACCTCAACACCACTCCACATAGTTGGGAAGGCCTCTTTAAAGTCATCACCAAATCGGTTGATTTCAGTGAAGCTGATAATTTCCTTCTTCTGGTTGCACTTGTTGCAGTAGTCACGCCCTGGGTCCTTCCATCATCCCCCTGACTCTGAGTGACATATCCAACTCCATTCCAGCTGAGTCCTAACTCAAATGTGATAGATCATCCTATAGTACAATGCTGTTGATGAACAACAAGAGAAACATTGAGTCATTCTTTGTGTAGACTAGATTTGTGTTTCTTAACTAAAGGGATTGGTGGAGTCTTTGAGGAGTGTGAAGCAGAAAACAAAGCAGTGTGGACCCATCTAACAAATCTTGCCAAGTGTCAAAGGGGAAAGAAAAATCACCTTCAGGAAAAAAATGATCATTCGTTGTTAGAACACCAACATTGTAAATCATCACAAACACAATCAAGCTTAATAGTTATAGTTAAACAAACACCTAGTGTCACTGCCTGTTGCCACATTATTCATCTCAACACACTCATAAACAGCAATCACTATAATTTAGTGTGGTCACTGGATATTATAAATAATATAAGTTATAATAAGTTATTATAATTAACAACACAGTGTATCCATTCGTAAAACCACACCAACATAAACTTTCATGGTGTACACTTAGGAAGGATAAGAAAGAGCAACAACAACAACATACAGATGTACCTGTTTGCTTTATTTGATTCACGTGGGATGTGGCACTCAGGAAGGTGCAGCTTACAAACGACAATGTAATAATTCTTGGATAATGAATGCTGTTGTGCACCTATAGCAGACATGGGGTTGATTGATGCCACAAGTTATGAAACTGGGAAAAAAATATTTTAAAAATTGAAAAATGTAAGTAAAAATAATGTTAACAACAAAATGTAAAACAAAATATATAAAATTAAAATAAAATCAAAAAATTAGAGGGAGGAGCCTAGCGCTTGACCAAGATGGCCGCGTGAGCCTTGAGCTCCCGCTACCCTCGCGCCCTCCGGCAATCATCCTGTCCTAACTCCTGATCTTCATGCACGGAATCCTGTAGACGAGTCACAGCTGGGGCGATTGACGTTGTTTGGGTCACGATCGCCCACCGGGGACCGAAGTTGTGCACGGCGGAAGATTGCAGCCTACCTCCGTTGGCAGGATGCCCGGCCACTAATTGAACAACAGCGGCCTCGGGAGGTGTGAACTGCCGGACGGATGCCGTTGCACTTTCACTTTCGCTTTCTCGCCTTTTGTTTGCTCCGGGTTGGGAGTTCGTCATACAGATCCTCGGTTGTTTGGAAGACCTCCACGCGGTCCTGACTGGCTATTGAAGACCTAGTCGTCCCTGTCTCCTCTACCGGAGCGAGTGGCGTCCTCTTGCGACAGACCGTCCTGCTGTCCGAGATGTCGAACAAGTCGGAGGCGGACAGGTCGAAGTCTAAGACTACCAGGCGGGGAGGCTATATCCAATCCAACAATATGGACCGTTATGCCCAGCAGAAGGGGTCACCTGGTGGCTCGGGACAGTCGCTGGAAGCACAGAAGGCTGATTCATCCCCACCCTCGGAGTTATCATTGCAGGATATCAAGGGGGCCATAGACGGGATGCAATCTTCGATTGGGCGACAGTTCGAGACCCTGGCGCACAAGGTGGACATGATTTTGGTCGATGTCAACCTGATTCGCGCGGACCTGGGGAAAACCAACGAGCGGGTCAAGGCCCTGGACCTCAAGACTACTGGCCTCGCGGACGATGTCTCGGAACTCCAGGCTGAGGTCCGCAAGCTACGGACCGCGAATGACCTCTCCGTTCGCCGGCTCGAGGACTTTGAAGGTCGGGCCCGGCGTAACAATGTGCGCATTATTGGGGTCCCGGAAACTTCGGAGGAGCTCTCCGTGGATCTACTCGTCGAGGATTTGGTGGTGAATCATCTTGCGCCAAAGGGCCTCGGCAAGTTTTTCGCGGTGGAGCGGGCCCACCGAGTGCCTGGCGGACGGCCTAAGGTGGGAGCCCCCCCGCGGCCGATTGTCGCACGGATCTTCCACTTTCGAGATCGGGACGCTATCCTGCAAGCCTCGAGGGTGACAGGCCCGGTGCCTTTTCAGAATGCCTCCGTGAGCTTTTACCCTGACTTCACCCAGATGGTGCAGAAACAGAGGCAAAGTTTCCTGGGGGTGAAGCGGCGGCTTCGGGATATGGACCTGAAGTATGCCATGCTTTTCCCCGCTAAGCTGCGTGTAATATATGAGGACCGGACTTTCTTCTTCGAATCACCGGACATGGTAGGGGACTTGTTGGATACACTCCCTCGGCGGCAGCCTGGCCGGGACGGCGTGGATGGGGTGGAAGGCGACCGGGATGGACGGAAGTGATACCTTCGGTCCTGGCATGCCTCGATTCAGCCCTGGACAGTGACTCTCACCTTTTTGCAGTAATGGGAGGGCGGCAGGGGGAAGATAGGGGCTCTTTCCTCCCTTGGGGTGCTTTCCGTAGATTTGTTTTTGGTAGGGCGACAGGCACACTGCAAGTTGGGGGGGCTTTGTAAGCTGACGCAGGGGTGCAGGGTGGGGGGGGGTTCCAGGATGTTGGGGTTGTTGTTTGGGGTTGTTGTTTTTTCTTGCAAGGCGTAGCAATGCTTGTCAGAATGGTCCGACTGGGGTTCTCTGGGGGGGGGGGGACTCTTTGTGTTCAGGGATGGGGGATAGGGGCTTGAACGTACTCAGCTGGAATGTTAATGGCTTGGGGGATCGTATAAAAAGGGGGATAGTCCTGCAATTTTTGAAACGGACTTTGCCAGATGTTGTCCTTTTGCAGGAGACCCACCTTATAGGGAATATGTGTTATGCTCTCAATAGAAAGGGCTACAAATTCATTGCTCACTCTGGGTTTTCTTCGGGATCCAGGGGTGCGGGCATCCTTGTCAGGGCTTCCCTACCGTTTGAGGTTGACTCCACCATTGCTGATGATAGGGGGCGTTTTGTGGCCGTGTCGGGGAGATGGGAGGGCAGAACGTTGGTTTTGGTCTCTGTGTATGTCCCTCCTGCCTTGCAGGTCTCCACGTTTGCTGATCTGGGCAAGGCCTTGTTGGAACTCCCCGAAGGGATGTTGGTGGTGGGGGGAGACTTCAATGCGGTTGGTTCTGGTGTGCTGGATAGGTACCCGCCCAGAGACACAGGGGGGGCACAGAAGTGGCTTCCCGACTTTATTGATACTTTTGGCCTGGTAGATTGTTGGAGGCTGCGGCACCCCGGTCAGCGACAATACACCTTCCATTCTGGGGCCCACGGGAGTCTCTCCCGTATTGACTATCTGCTCACGCTGGCGGCCCACGCCTCCCTGGTAACTGAGGTTAGGCACATGGCTCGGGGCATATCAGATCATTCACCGGTGTGGGCACGGCTGGACGTGGGCCGGGCAGCGGGGGGCAGGGTGGCTCCCATTAACCCCTGGTACTTTCGTGACCCCAAGCTGCGCAGCGCATTGCTGAAGACAGTCGACCACTATTTTCGAGAAAATCAGGGCTCAGTGGATTCCGCGGTGTCCTTGTGGGAAGCGTTTAAGGCTGTGCTGAGAGGGGAAGCCTTGTCCCTGGTAGTCACCGCCAAACGGCAGAGAGACGCCGAGGTGATACGAGTGGAGGAAGAGATAGCGGCTTTAGAGGTGGCCTTGGAGGGTGATATTGAGACGTCCACACTGCACAATTTGAACCTTAAGCAATTGGAGTTTAGGGATCTGGTGACGGATGCTGCCAAGACCCTCCACAGGGAGCAGCAGGGGCGGTTGTATGATGTTGGGGATAAGGCCGGGAAATTGTTGGCGTGGTTGGACAAAAAGGAGCGGGTTAATCGTGTGGTGCCGGAGTTGTTGACGGATGGGGGTGAGGTTATCACTGATCCCGACGGTATAGTCCGATGTTTCTCGGACCATTTTCGTACGGTATACACCTCGGTCTCAGATAGACCAACGGAGGACTCGTGTGCTTTACTGCGTGACATTGCTCTGCCCTGCCTTTCCGCCATTGATAGGGAGGACCTCGATGGTGCTATCACCGTAGACGAAGTGGCAGGGGCTATCCGTGCGTTGCGCTCCGGCAAGGCTTCGGGCCCAAATGGTCTACCGATAGAGCTGTATAAGCTTTGTCCGGATAAGTTGGCTCCCCACTTGACCGCCATGTTCGTTGAGGCGCGGGAGAACGGATTTCTTCCGCTCGATCAACGGCTGGCGACGATTGTGGTCATACATAAAGACGGAAAGCCCCGGGATAGGTGTGGTTCCTATAGGCCGATCTCGCTCCTCAACGCTGAGCCGAAAATCCTAGCTAAGATTATCGCGAACCGCCTGGTCCGGGTACTTGGCGATTTGATCCACCAGGATCAGTCGGGGTTTATCTCGCACCGGAACACTGCACTCAATCTTCGGCGTCTCCATGGGGTGATTGCCAGGACGGGTACGATGCGAGAGCCGGCTATTGTGGCGTCCCTCGATGCCACGATGGCCTTTGATACCATAGAGTGGGCATACTTGTGGGCGGTGTTGGCCAAATTCGGCTTTGGGCCTGGATTCGTGGGATGGGTGAGGCTGCTCTATGAGGGGCCTCTCGCAAGCGTCGTTGTGAACGGGCGGGCGTCGGTACCGTTCGAGCTCGGGAGAGGCACCCGGCAGGGTTGCCCCCTGTCGCCGTTGCTGTTTGCCCTTGCTCTTGAGCCGTTGGCGGCGTGGATACGGTGGCACCCGGATATACGTGGGATTCGCTGGTCGCCTGACCACGAAGACCGCATTTCACTCTACGCCGACGACATTCTGTTATATCTTGCCTCGCCTAAGAAATCTCTGATAGTAGTTTGTGACATCTTGACTTCCTTCGGTAGAAATTCGGGCCTAGTCATTAATTGGGGGAAGTCACACCTGTATGTCCTGTGTGGGGATGTCCCGCCTGTCCCACGTAACTGTTCGATCCAGATAGCCCGGCAGGGCTTTTTGTATTTGGGGATCTATATTTCAACCGACCCCATCTTGCGCTATGAGAAGAACTTGCTCCCTCCCCTGGCGCGCCTGCGGCGGGATGTGGTGGGCTGGCGGCGATTGCCGCTCTCCCTCCTGGGCCGCGCCGCTCTGTTTAAAATGATGTCCCTTCCCCGTTTCCTTTATGCCCTCCAGAATACTCTTGACCTGGTCCCGGCCAGCTATTTCCATGAGATCGAAAGCCACCAGCGTGCGCTCTTATGGGACGGGCGTCCGCGCATCGCAGTCGCTAAGTTGATGCTTCCGTGGTACGATGGTGGTATCGCGCTCCCTGACATCCGGCGCTATTACTGGGCCACCCAGCTGAGTGCGATTAACCATGGTGTCTATGGTCCGGCGCTGAGCCCTGGCTTCGCCATGGACCGCTGGTTGCTCCGTGGGGGTAACTACCACGGAGCGTTATACTCGAAATCGTCAGACCCCACCCTTACGGGACCCACCAGAGTGGCCGTCCATGTGTGGAAGGTCGCTGGGTTGGAGGGGTAAGCTTACCCTTGCCACCCCTCTGTTTGACTCCGAGATTCTGGGGAAGCTTTGGCGCACAAAAGGGTTCGAGAAATGGGACCTGATTGGCATATCCAGGGTTGGAGACCTTATGGTTAAGGGTAAGATAAAGTCGTTCGAGGAGCTGCAGAAGGAATACGAGCTGGGGAGCACGGAGTTCTTCCGTTATGCTCAAGTGCGCCACGCCTTGCGGTCAGTCCTAGTGGAGGGAGAGAGGGTGCCCGAGTCCTCTCCGTTGGAGGATCGGATCCTGGATGGTCACATGCCGGAGAGCACGATCTCGCTCATCTATAAGAAACTTATCAACGTCCGGGCGGATCTTCTCCTAGGGTTGCGCGCTCAATGGATCAGGGACGTCCTTGAATTAGATGATGAGGATTGGCAGTACGCAGTTTCTTCTCCCAAGGAGGTCGCTATCCCTGGGCGCCTGCGGCTGGTGCAGCTTAAAATACTCCATAGGGTCTATGTGACGGGGCCCAGGTTGGTCCACATGGGTTTCTCCGAGGAGGGCTTATGTAAGAGAGGCTGTGGTATGGTGGGCACCTTCCTCCATATTATTTGGGAATGTGGTGCGATTATGGAGTTCTGGAGGCAAGTCCACGAGGTGATGGGGGAGGTGACAGGAATTGTTCTGCAGCCTGAGGCGCGATGCTGTCTCCTTAATGTCTGGAGTCCTACTGACCACAATGCGGCACAGACTCAGTGGGTGACCCTGGGGAACATGGTAGCCAAGCGCGATATTGCTCGGCTGTGGGGCTCCGATAGGCTGCCCACATTGACAGCGTGGATGGAAAACATGGACTGGAGCATGTTTAGGGAGAAAACAGTGTACTGTGCTCGAGGGCACCCTCGGAAATGGCACGCTGTGTGGGGGCCTTGGAATCAGTACAGAGGGGACATCTGCCTGCCCCCCGACCCGGACCCGCCAGAGGAGCAACTCTCCCCTTAGTCTGTTCCCGGCTTTGATTTTCCTGCTGATCTGTGATTGTTTCAGAGTCTGCCTTTCCTTCCTTTCCCTTGCTATAGACCTGTGCCTGTTGGACGAGATGGGGCTCGTCCCCCCTGCTAGGAACCTCTCTGGATGTTTACAGTGCCTTTCGCCTTGCTCGGGTTTGGGGTTGTGTTTATGTTTATGCAAAATAGAACCTTTAGCTCTCCTGTCAGTGATATGTGGACGCAAGCATGTGTTGACTCTCCAAAGCTGCCGTACCTCCGGGTTGTCGGCTGAATAGCTGTGTCACGGATATACAATAAAGGTTTTAAAAAAAAAAAAAAAAAAAATCAAAAAATTAAATGAAAGATTACAATTAAAAAAACAAAAAAAAATTACATTAACTTTTTTTAACAATTAACAATTCAAATTGAAAAATAAAACTACATAAAGTACAATTAAACAACCTAAAACATTTTTATAAGTAAGTGAAATTATCCTCAAGCATATCATTTATTAAACTGCTATCTCATTTCTCAACCATCCATGCAAACCTCTGACAAAAGGCCCAGTGCTTAATTTGTGCTGGTGCTTTCCGGTGCTTTCCGGTGCTTAGCACCGGCACTTATTTGACAGGGCCGGGGCTATTGAATTATGCTCCCGTATGCGATGGGCCCTGAAATTATTCAAATGATTGTACCTACCTGTTCTGCTTCGGCTGCAAGTCAGCCTGGGTGTCTAGAGAGTGGCAAGCCCAGGTCCAGGCACAATCGAGGGTGTTACGCAGTCATGGGCAGTTAATGTAAACGGCATGTGTGTCGTACGTAGGATAGTACCAATTTGCTAGCGCCTGCGCCACCACACGTGGTGAAATCAGCCGCCACGCCGGAGATTTCTTGTCAGAGGTTGCTCTGCTTTGTAACGGCCCAGGACATGAAGTGGGCAAGAACGTCTATGCCAGCTGCAGAGAGAGGGAGAGGATCGCTCGATGACGTCATGGCCCATTATCAAAAGATGTTTCCGCAGAACTGAAGCTGTCTTCACCACTTTTGCCCATTTAATCCTCGAGTTCACCCACGCCTTTCTAAAGTGAGGCTTTGTGTCCTTCTATCTGCACCAATGCTGCCATCTGTTCAGAAACCGAAAATAATCTAAATCAACATTTCCTGTCGTCCTGCTGCAGCCGTCATCAGTACAGCTGAAAGGGTAGGAGAATATCGTTTTTTAGGTCGAGCCTGGACAGCGCATGCGCTGTCGCAAGACCTGTAGTAAACAAAATACGGAGGGTCATTTGTCCTGCCACTTGCCATTGGGTCTTTCTGGCATTGCCCTTCTTATGTGGCTGATTGTTGGCTGGCGATCAGTCATGTAATTTCCGTTTTCTGCCGAGGCAGCACCGACTAAGTACAGTTTACTTACGCTGTACTTGTTTATTAGTTCCTTTGAGGACTACTTCTTTTATTTCATGGTAACGATTTAGCGCCAGCCAACGCTTCATAGCTTTGACATATACAGGCGTAGCACATTATGTAAAGCACAGCGCCCGCATTCATAATTACAATATGCGCGTCGCGCTTTAAGTTTAGCTCGGTATTATTTCTTTCGGAGCAGTTTTTACGAGCACTGCTCATGCTACATTATGCTGCCTCCCAGACCGCAATGCTACCCCCTGCCCCCCCCCCCTAATTGTTGCGTCTGCAGCCCCGATACTCTTTTTCGTTAAGTATGTCAGCCGCGCGTTTCTTTTGCTGTGCACGACGCGGCTGCCAACCTCCATATTTTAATTAGTGGATTTGTTATTATTTCTTTGTTATTTCATTTGGACCAGTTTTTACGGGCACTGGACATGCTGGGTTATGTTATGCCGCCTCACCAACTGCATTTCACCCCCTCACTGCCCTCTGTGCCGTTTCATGTTGGACGCTCTCGCCCTTTGCTGTCTGCTCTCTCTCCTCCAGCAGGGCCGGACCCTGCGGCTCTATGCCAAACACAGCACAGTGTCCACCCGGCACTGGCCCGCCGGAAGTCCCGAGGAAGTGGGTCTCTGAGTGGACTACAATGTCCTCAGCAGTGCGGACCGGCGGTATCAGTGCCTGCACATGAGCCAGCACTGGAGCAGTGGGCAAAGCAAATTGGCAGCGCTGTATGACGAAGCTGCCTTTAAGCTCCGGGTGCGCACTGCTGCCCCGGGACCCCCCAGGCCTGTCTTTCCCCACCAGCATCTCTTTCACTACATCAAGAGGATTTACAGCTGCTGTAAACTGGGCTTCACCTGCAGGAAAAACAAGGATCTCCAGGGACGAGTAGTATTAGGTTAACATCTCTTCATACCACTGCGCAGTAGCCTCAAAGCGCATTTACCGGCCTTTGTCCCGAGACGTATATTGCTAATATAAAATTCTTTGAAAAAGTTAACATTACTTAAACTTCCCATAAATAGCAGAATCTCCCTAAGTTTCAATGACACAATTTCTTCACGGGTCGATGGAATTCTTCCTTCATTGAATTCTTCATAGGACCACTGGTCTCGCTGAATTTGATTGTCCAAATTTGAGTAGAATTTCGATGTTGTTGGTGCATGTTAGTGCAAATAATCTCTGTGGCCCCCCTCCCCCTCCCATTTCTCACATATGAGGTCCTGTTTTAATCAAAAAGAAACCTTTTTGATGAATGTTGTATGAAACATAAAAACATTTGTCTGCAAAATGTCTGTAATGTATTTTCACAAATCACACACATTAAAAATATATGTAAGGAAAACGGTATTTAAAACCATCTGTTTAATCTTTATTCAAGGCATCAGGCAGGGCAAGACTCTCTGCAGAACAGAGCTTGCTGGTGTCGATGCACATTGAAGTCCCATGACCACTATATGTCATTGTTATAGTTTAGAGTTTGTATCATACTCCTTAAAGCGTTGCACCCAATCGTATTTCAGGCATTACCAGTGCCATGAGTGTTGCAGGTTTGCTGTTTGCTAACGCGCCAACACAAAGTAATCACTGGTTGCTTCAAGGTGTTCCCAATATAGATATTAGAATAGGAAGAAACAAATGAACAATTCATTTTGATAAAATATTCATCAGAGGGTGTTTTAGTCATCTCTGCATGACGCTTGAGATAGCTTTGAAACACCATTATTAGACTGAAGGGGTTGCGAGCTGGAAGCGTTATACCAATGCTACAATAAAATAAAATGCAAACAATGAATACTAATTGTAGGACCCACATGCACCAGATGGTTATGGTGTTCTTCATCACTTGGGGTACTGGGGCCTCGGAAGCCCTCTGTTCTTGCTACGGTGTAGCTATCAACTGCGCAGCAGGTGCAAGAGCGCCGAGGCCCAGGGGTCATAGGGGCCCCCTGCATCCCACTCATAGCTGTCTTGTTTTTACCAAACCAGATGACAGGGGGACGTGTTCCTTTCTTGCATTAGGACCCTTGGTACCATTGCAGGAAATAGCGCTTTCTAGTTGAATCACACGTTTTATAGCGCATTTGGCTCACTCCGAGGTATGTAATCGACTGCCTGAGAAAATCTTGAGAGAGTGAAGCTTTGTGGGGATATATACACTGTGCAAAGTACACTCAGCCCAGGACCGTTTTCCGAGTACTTGCAAGAAGCTCTCTAGAGGGAGGCGGTGTTCTAAACTTTTATTGGCGGCACAGTGTCATGTATGTTATACGCATGCATCAGTTGTGCACGACGCCCAATGTGGCCCAAACTCTCACAAAATGCTTTCTATCATATATTTTGGGTTTGAGAAATGTAACACTATCAGAATTAGCGTAGAAAAATTATTTTAAATGTACCTCACGACTTTATGCTTTCAGTAGCCTCAAAGTCATCAGTCGACTTCTGGGGAGGCAGTCCAAGATGGGAGAGAGAAGAAGCATTTGCAATGCAATAGGTCTCGCATTCATGCAAGTTTAAGCTATTGGCATTATAAATGACAATGCCTTTTATTTATGTTTTAAAAACTAAAACACAAATAAAAGGCATGGTTATTTGTAATGTCAATAGCTCAAACTCGCGTACATGCGAGACCTATTGCATTGCAAATGCTTGTTTTCTCCAGATTTAAGTAGCCGAAGGTTACCGTTTACGCAAGGACATGTTCTTTCTTTGTTAAGTAAGGGGAGATTAAGTGATTTGGCCAGATTCACAGGTTGTTGTGCCCACACCAAGACCTGGTTCCACAGCTTAAAAGATGGCAGCACTGCCCGTTAGGCCACATTCACTCCACAGTTAGTTATTTTTATCAACCGAGGCGTACCTAAAAAGGAAGATATTATCACAAAATTTAAGGGAAAACGAGAATGCCATTTCTTCCAACAACATAAACCCATTGTGAACATTTTTACCTTTCACATACTTTTTAAAAAGACTGCAAACACCATAATTCTTTCCTGTATATAATCTGTATGTGGCCTCAAGCTACCACTGATATTTTAAAAGGCAGTACATATTATTTATTTTTCATGACTAGTGCATTTTAATGTCAAAACTGTTTTCATGTGTAACGTTAAAATGTGACAAAACTATGCGTGTGTTATATTCATAAGCATCTGAGTTGTAAATTTGATCAGTTTAACAGACGTATATTTTTGCGCAGTTCCATGGTTGCTATGTGCTGCTTTTGTATGACCTCCAGGTTACCTAAATGACAAAAGTCAGCATATCCTCTTTGTTTAAGGTGTGTGGTAGGTGTTATGAAGACTTGGAGGTAGGTGGCAAGCTGCAACTTCAGCCAATACTAGCTTTGCAATCAGCATGCCTTTTTATGTTGTTTTTTTAAGCCCATGTGTGTTGCACAAAACTAGAAGCCCAGTGATACAAAGTGATGTTGTGAACAAAGTCAGGAGTGATTGAACGTGTCAGACGAAACGCCGCGCCTCCCAGCTGCATTGAACTTGACACTCATCCTTAATACTTCTACAAATGATGGGAGAAGGCTTGAGTTTTAGGAAAGACAGATCAGGGACATCTTAAGGATTTTGTGATCCCGGGCCAAACTTTTTTGGTGGGAAACTGTTGAGAACAGGTTTGAATTTATGATCTAGTTTCAGTTCTTTCATGCCCTCATTGGTCAAGTCAAAGACAGTGCACAGGCCTACTCTCCAAATTATAAATGTGTTTTTATCAAATATTCAGTGATAGTGACATGTGTTTTCAATATTGTTATACAGCAGCTGACTAAAAGTATTGTAAATAATCTCTGTGACCATTTCCTGTTTTGAATATGTGAGGTCTTGTTTCAATCTAAAAGAAGCTTTATGAATGTTACATAGTGTGTATGACCAAAGTCCCACAGGGCCAAGGACTGTATGATTAATTCTTCTGTTAAAGGTCTAGTGGTAAGACACATGTGGGAAAAGCTGACAAATGCCAGTGAGGTAAAGTTCCCAGTGGAAGGATTCAGTTCCGTACGTGTGTAAAGAGGCTGACGTGTGGAAAATGTCTGTATGGTAAAGTAAGTCACTGGGTTAAGATGGTTCTGCGTTGTGATTGTGTGTTAAACAGCCGAGTACAGTGTATTAAAAATGTCTTGTGCGATGCATGGTTCCTTCCATGTGATAAATGTTCATTTGGATAAAAGTTCTCCCTTGTGCTGCAGGATCCCACTGGGTAAAAGTGTGTTTAGAGTGTTGTGAACTGTTACTTACTGTTCATCAGGCAGACTGGCGTGGAAGCACTATATGTGCCTTGAGGCGCTGGGACCCACTATATCTATGTGGTGGTATTACATCTGGCTTTTAGCAGTGCCAGTTGAGGATGTGTGTGAAGCCAATAGAGTAAGTGGATGGGGCCAGTGGAGGAAGTGGATGGAGTCGAGGGAAGAGGGTGTGCCTTCCTAAACATTTTCAGCACCTGGACTTAATATTTTACAAATTAAGCATTGAAAAGGCCACACTGGCCGGACGCACAAAATGCTGCCAGCCAGTGCCACATGGTCATCAACAACAACATCACTTAGCAAGGCATTGGGAAAAAAGAGAAGGCATGTAGGCCTATGACAAAAGCACACTGGCTGCCTACACAAAATTGCCACGACCACATGGTGAAACAGCAAACAAAGAGGCATGGCCACAACATAATGATAGAAGAACAGCACATGCAGTCCTATGGCAAAATCACACTGGCTGGCTACACAAAATGGCCGTCAGCCACATAGTCACAACAACAAGCAGGAGGTCTGGAAAACAAAGAACACATGCAGGCCTATGGACACTGACTATACAAAATGGCCTCTGGCCACATTGAATGGGAAATAAGGGGCAAATGGCGGCCTATGGCAAACACACACACACACTGGTCAGACGAAGGAGGCATGGTAACAAAGAGAAGACAACATTAATTCAGCAATGCCACAAACGAAAATGAATAGGCTAAAAATGTTTACAACAATACCCATCCTCCAGAGGCATTACCCCACCTATACACTGTTTGCAGGAGGATAGAAATTGTGAAATACCACACAAAAAAACATTTTGTATTTTAATACAATGCCATCCATGGCCTAAATGCTGTTTCAATTCAACAGACAGCACAGAAACAGTTGTTTCATGCACCCATAACTAGTACTGTTTATGTTGGGTAAGTACCATGGGGTACTAGTTTAGAACCTGATTATTTATTTCACAATCAATAGTGATTTTGTACTAGGCTTTTATAAATGTACACATGTAGGGATGCAGATAGTAACTGGCAATCTCATCATTTTGCAGATGATCTTTGAATAAGAACTCCTTCCGGGCTCAGATGAGTTAATAGATTTAATCTTGTGTATTCCCAACCACCAAGGGTGAGTATCTCAAGAGTATGGTGGCTCACACATTGTACATATTTTATTCCACACCATACTAATAGGAATTTCATTTTCCTTTGAATAGGCTGTCGCACTTCCTTCTTTTGTCCCGAAGAAGACCCTACTTGATGTATCTATAAATCATATATATACAGGGGCGAAACGTACAACCATCTCATGTCCTGGCTCATTTTGGGAATTATTTTAAAAAATGTGACTAGCTAAAGTGAAAGACCTGAAAAGGACGGAGGATTTATGTTATTCTCTTGTTTATTGTTTGAATTTGAAAGGTCACCCATTTGCACTATATGTCACCACAGTCACCTATTGAATTGTCTGTGTAATCGTTATTGTGTTTTCTTCGTCAGACAGCGCCCAATGATATTATCTGTTTGTATAAAATTGTTTACACAATTGGCAAAAAAAATAGAGAAACAAAACAAATAATTTAATAAATAAATATATTTTTGATAAAAAACTTACTGAGGTGTGGTAAATTTATAAAAGTCTTTTACAAAATCATTATTGATTGTGAAAGAAATAATCAGGTTCTGAACCAGTACCCCGTGGTACTTACCCAACTGAACCACTTGTAGCTTTATGACTATTAACACAGGTTATGAGGGATACAGGGTGACCCCATTGATCTTAATCATAACTAGTACTGGGCCGAATGCCTGGAAGGCCCATTGGCAGACTAGGCCATATAGTGAATTAAAAAATGATTGCAATTTTTTGGGAAAAAATTGTGAAAATCTACGAAACTGTGCTACATTTTTTCTTTACAAAATAAGAAAAATTGCATGCAAAAAATAACTAGGCCCCTACTGAAACTGCAGGCCACCCCCACCACAAAAAAACCAAACAAATCGGATAAAAAACTAATAAATAAATTAATAAACAAATACAAGATCAGTACACTACACAGGTGAGTTGCTAACCACCAATCGTTCAATGGGGTCATGGGTGGCAGACTGTGACATTGGGGGCCCAGACCTTCATGTGCTTCTGTGGACACCCTCTTGCCTGAACCACCACAATTTCGCCCGTCATACATCTGTCCAAAGCCTTTTTCTATTTAGTCTAATTTACAATTTTAATTTGCCTACAAGTTCCTTGAAAATACATTCAGGGCCTGGAAGTTAAATGCAACCTGTGGATTGCAGCACGAGTATGCCTGTAAAAATGGCTTCAGCCTACCAAGTGTAGCACTGGCTGCAGGCAGCATAAAAACCTGCTGCCAAACCAGTCAAAATAAATCTTTTTGACAGGCAGGGAACCCTGCTTTTAAATATTAATTACTACACCTTGTTGCCCACTAAGGAGGCTGCTTGATTTTTAAAATTGGAACCGATATGAAATTAAAGTTGGCATTTTCCTCTAGTGACTAGCCTCCCTAAAGCTATTTTCGCTCACATAGCTGTTGCTAAATGGTAGAAAATGTAAAAGTACAGAGTATAAACTTCAATCTGTAACGTTTGAAAGGAAACTGCTACAAAAATAATTTTTTAAAACTATTTTTATTAATAAATATTTGGGAAAAGTACCTTTTAGAAAGTTAACTTCGTCCTGCATGAACCTCCAATAGTATATTTAACATTAACCAACTGAGAGCTAATCTGGGCGTAGTTTGCGTAGTAGCGCTACGCGTAGCTACACGAAGTGCACTTCGCACTACGCACGCTATGCGTAGCTACGCGAACTGGGTAGAGCGGTAGGGAAATGCTGTTCGCACAGTGCCGGATGCTTGTCCGCACTGTGCAATCATTGCAAATGGCATCTTGCACAGTGCAAGCGGTCGTTTTCTGCCGCTCGAGTTGATTTGTACTCGAGTGGCAGCTTTCTCAACGCGGACTGGTAGTTTCTCAACGCGAGTGGTCGCGAGCATACACAACATCTTGCAATGAGAAACCTGACCTCCCTGCGTTGAGAATCTCGCTGGGAGGTTTATTTTCCACGCTCGCGGTCGCCAACTTGACGGTGAGGACCATGGGAAAGCATAAAATGCCCACTACGAATTTTTGCACTGTGCTACGTGCAATTCGCATAGTGCGTAGTAGCGCAAACTACGCACGCTCCACGAGCATAGCGTAGTACTACACCCAGGGTTATGCTTAACCTTGAGGAGTGAAAATTGAGCAGAACCAATGGCCACTGACGATGCAAGATTTAAAAAATCATAATACATGGCACGTTCACTGATTAAAGACTAGGTCTGTGCAGTGAACTTCGCTCCGTTCGCGGAGTTTGCAGATTTTCTGCACTCCGCACTCCGCCCAGCACTCGGAGTGCAGAAAACTCCGCTTCGCGATGTGCAGCAGAGTTTTTTCCCGCTCACGATCGCAAACAGTAAGTTCGCAAGCGCTAACGGTAAGTTCGTGAGCGCGAGCTGCCGCTCGGGTAATTTCTACCTGAGCGGCAGGAATACCAGCACAAACTGCAGTTCACACTACACTCCGCCACTCGCGGAACTTCTCAGAGTTTTTTGTAATTTCGCGGAGTTCTGCGTAGCAAAACTCCTCAAACTACGCCCAGGCCTATTAAAGACATGCAAAGCAGAAAGTGCACTTTCCACACGTTGGACACAGCAACACATGAAACTGAGACAAGTGTAGGAAAAGAACCGTAAAAAGTGTGCTTTAAAATGCAAGGTGAAGAAAACAGACATACAAAGCAATATTAATACATATAAACGAGTTGCACTAATGAGAGTTCCTTATGAACATGTTGTTTATTGACGTTTATGGATGAAATTGTGCTGTCAATAAAGTGGTCTATTGTTTTAATGCCTTCTATTAAAACACACCATTTAGAAAAGTTGGTGCAAAAATGTGTAAGAACAAGATACGGCTCTTGAAATTTCGCATAATAATACTAGAGATTCTAAAGTTTATGAAAAGTGTAAAACAAAATTTGTAATATGAACGTAGAACATTATACACTGATATGAATATTCACAAAAATTGTATTAGTAGGGTATTTCTAACGCCAGCTATTTCCATGTAATAATCTGTGGTGGAAGTTCTACATATTCCCTATTTGAAATGATCTATTGCATTTTATTTGATATCGATTTAGAGTTTATTTCATTTAAAATGTGAAATGCCAATTTATAAGCTGAAAATGCTTCTCCTCTAATGCTGACCTTTTCCCTGACCTAATACAATGGTCCTTTTACAACTAATGAATTATTGCTTTATTTGTTTAAATTCATGTTTAACTTTCGACATTCCTAAATATTTCTTCAACGTTCACAGTGAAATTTTCCTGTTGGAACAGTATTTCAGCTGTTGCTGTAGATGGATAGTTTGTATTTTCTTTTTCACTGATGTTAGGCCTATGTGAATTTTCAAATCTTTCATTCCTCATGATCAGCACGGGAAAGCATCTCACTGCTGTGAGTGTCCTAGGTGACATTATGTGAATCTGGCAAACACAAAGAGATGATGGACGGAACGCTGAAACTTTTATGACACTCACCCCCAGTCACAGATCTGGGTTGAATCCATCATCGTTCTTTAGCATACTTCATCACCCCAGTTTAGACAAAGCCATATGCAAATCAGTCTTGACCCCGTTACTCATGGGAACAGTCCAGCCCGAACTACCAAGCCAGGTCTTCCCTGGAACAGAAATAAACATCCTGGGACCGGTTTCAGGGTGACACCCCTCATCAGTCAGGATAGCTTAAATCCAATGGCAAACTGAGCAAGTGACCCACATCTGGGCATACCCCTACAATTTAGGGTGAAGAAAGCAAGCACAGGGAGATGATGGACAGAGCACTGAAACCTTTCAGACACTCACGCCCAGTTACATATCTGGGTTGAATCCATCATCGTTCTTTAGCTCACTTCGCCACTACAGTTCAGACCCAGCCATATGCAAATCAGTCTTGACCATGTTCCTCACGTGAACAGTCCAGCCTGAACTGCCAAGCCAGGTCTTCCCTGGACAGGAAACAAGCATCCTGGGAAAGGTTTTGAGGTAACACCCCTTATCAGCCAGGCTAGCTTGAATCCAGTGGTAAAGAGAGCAAGGGACCCACATCCATGGTTGTGGTTGCCGAACAGGTAAATTGTGGGAGAAGAACATTGTCTGGAATTACAGATATCATTTGTGAATACAAAATTTAATAAAAATGAAGTTTTCAACTCACTGCAGAAATTAGTAAAGAAAGATGAGGTCATACCTGCCTTAGCAAAGTTAGAAGCACCACCTGAGGGTAAGCCAGGATAGATTGGCATGATGGACAAAGGATTACATCCATGTCTGTGGCTCGAGGTTTGGTACAAACTTACTGAAAAAGATGAGATCTTACAGTTCCCTCATTATGGAACATTTAATTTGAGGATTTTGGAAAATTCAAGGAAAAGAATGTACAAAATGAAAGATCCTGTTAGAGCCACTGTTATTGAGGCTTTAAATACCTGGAAGCATATTGCTCACAGAAAGACAAAGAGAAATACCAAGGGAGGTGTAGAAGAATTATTGATCATTATGCAGAAGCTAGATGGGATGCTCAACAGAAAATGTGGACAGCAGATGTAATACACAAAACACAATTGTATCCAGTGTTAGAGGTTGAGGAAGATGCTAAGGGTTAGAGACAAGAGAAAAAGAAGCAATTCGGGTTGGATAACATTTATTCAGAGAAGGAACTAGAAGGGAGTGGCATAGATGACGAACTATTGAATGATTTATTGATGAATTGTCCACCATTTTACAATAAAACACAGATTAGCGTCTTGACACATACTAGCACAGCTAAGAAACCAAATGCTTCTATAATACCTGAGGTGCCTAAAGAAACTATGCTTATTTCTCCTGCGAGTGGACGAACAGAAATTTCAGTTCCTATGAACCTAATTGATTCAAGTACTCCAGACGCTTTGACTGTTCCTGTTCAAATTGGACCTGTTGTGCCCCTTTACAAGTCGGAGTTACAGGTAAATACTGTTCACAATTTGACTGTACCTGCTGGAGTAAATACAGTACATAGAAGTTATTCAGACCTAACAGCAGGATCACTACGTCATACATCCATGGTTCCAATTCGAGCCAATAATGCTGCAGCTATGAATGTTGTACCAAATCAGACACAATTTACTCAGACACAAACAATGGTGCAGGGGTTATCACCTTTTTATTGGACCTCCTGAAATGAATTATCATGCTTCTGACATGACTGTGCCAGTGGCTATTCCAGCTCCAGATACATCTGTAATGAATGACTGAAATGGGTGCAAATTTGAAAAATGGAAGCTTTCATTTTAATAATACAAAAGAGCAATCAAGGTTTACTCCTCAACAATTTGAAGAATGGCTCAAAGGATATAGTACCCTGAATAATCAGAATTCAGCTGTTGGTCCAGCTTCAGTTCCAGTTTCAGCTATGAATTCAGTCCCATTGCAAACTTCAGTTTCTCGTTCAGCACTTACTTCAGATTTCGCTCCAGTTAAAAGTTTGGTCCAAAATTCAGTTCAGGAAAATAGAACACCCATGGATGTGAGCCGATTAAAAGCTGAATTAGAAGAAATGATTCAGGGAACACTCAGCCCTTCAAGATTAGATATCTACAAAGAGGAGGAACTATTATTCCCCTCTGTAAAAATATTACACAACAAGCAAAATCGACATATGAGAAATTGGTAGAATTGGCTCAGAAATATGGAACAGATATTCAAAATTAAAAAATGTTACAAAAATCCAACAGGTTGGATTTTACTGACAAAGACATTGTGAACATGAGGGTACCAAGAAAGAAATTGCATATTAAAGAGCTAATGGTGTTAATCAAAAAATGGGAAGAAAGAGTAAAGTGGGAAGTAGATTGTCAAAAAAGGAAACAAAGCGAGTTAGAGTGTAGTCACCAACTAATGTTTTTTATGGTTGTGTAGGGGAAGTACAAATGCTCGCTATGAGAGAAGTACATGGAAGAGGTTATTTTCCAATACCATGGAAAAGATAAGATATTTTGTCGCTTACAAAGGATTTCCCTAAATTGAGAGAAAATCCTGTGCAATGGTGCAGACAAATCGAACGATTTGTCAAAAAGTCAAAGTTCTATAGATTGATTTGAATACTCTGTTTGGGATTGTGGTTCCAGGAGATTTGTGGGCCAAATGTAAGGTTGCTGAGTCAGTATCAGAATGGGATCCTAGAACAGGAGCATCATCTCCAGTGGCAATGAGGAAATAACAACGGGTAATAAATCACCGGAAGATTAAAATTTCCCCAAAAGAGATTGATTGGATACAGATTGACCGGACAACCCACGAACAGAAAGAATCAGTACATTACTTATTGATTGAGATTAGTACAGTCTATCAAACAGTTTAGTGGTTTGAACAATATCACAGATAAAGATGTGGGACATTTTGTTTATGGGTTTGTGTTTGGTTTGAGACCTGAAATTTCTAACATGATCTGACAGCAATTACTTTGTTGGCAGAGCAAACCACTAGATGAGATTTTACGTATGCAAAATATTGTGGTGACAAGATTGAGATGAAGTATAAGAATCTCAAGGAGAAATTAATGATTGTCCAGATTAAAGCAATGCGGAAAGGTCAAAATCAGATGGTTTGTGATAACAGAGTGCAGGTACAGGGAGGTTATAATCAAACTCCGATGATGAAGGGTATAATTGGTTTTCAACAGCAGAATTTTCTGTCCCAATGTAGAGGTCATGGGAAACCTACAGATCCTAGAACTGATGCGCCGCTTTTGAAGAGAACAAATCCATGTTATCCTTGCAGAAAATGTGGATATTGGAGACACGATTATAAGTCTGTTATGAATAATGTGGAGAATGTGGACTATGCACAACCATTAAGAGAGTCATCAGCACAGAGAAATGCCCACTTTCTAAAAGTGGCATTTCTAAAATAGTAATGTACAATCCAGCTACACCAGTAAGCAGAATTTATAACTACCATTCTAAACATACCAAACATGGCAATGCTACTCCGTTCAGATCAGGAATTACCATTCAAACATATATATGGGAATTCTCAATGCTAGCCCAAGAGAGGAGTAGACCTCACAGTAATGCAAAGCAAAATAGGCTGTTTGACACTACCAGGACATGCCACACAATACAGGCACATGTCCTACCTTTTACTTACACCGCACCCTGCCCATAGGGCTACCTAGGGCCTACCTTAGGGGTGACCTATGTGTAATAAAAGGAGAGTTTAAGGCTTGCCAAGTAGTTTTAAATGCCAAGTCATAGTGGCAATAAACTGCACACGCAGGCCCTGCAGTGGCAGGTCTGAGACAGGTTTGAAAGGCTACTTTTGTGGTTGGCACAAGCAGTGCTGCAGGCCAACTAGTAGCATTTATTTTACAGGCCCTGGGTATAAGGGATACCACTTTACAAGGGACTTAGTTGTAAATCAAATATGCAGAACAGGTTCAAACCAATCATTCCATTTTTTTCAAGAAGAGAGCACATGCACTTTAGCACTTCTTTGCGCCGGGTCTGGTGGCTCAGTGGACTAATGCCTCTGCTGCAGGGGCCTGTGTTCGACCTCATGGTCACAGGTTCAAATCCCGGCGGGTCCACTCAGCCTTTCATCCATCTGAGGTCGATAAAATGAGTACCATTGAGTTGGGTAACAATAAACATCTGTTATTCAGCGCCAAGATACCCGAAGTGGTGAACGTGCGCTTTACAAATACATGTGTTATATCATAGTTGTTGGTGGTAGACGTTAAGGGCGGCTGTGTATCTGGAGCTTGCTGTGGATAGTGTTTGTGTCGAGTCTCAAATTGTTTCCAGTGGTGCTTAGACCCCATGAGGCTGTTTGTGTAACAGCTGGGTTGTTTGATGTAAGTCTTGTTTCTGGTGGTAGCGGTGCAGTTTGCTCAGTCGGCAAGCCATTTATTGAAGAGCTTGGTGTCGACATCCAGGTTCCTGGTGTATTGGGGGGGTGTTCTTCTGGGGTCTTGGTCCAGTTTTCTTTGGATATTTTTTCCCAGTGTGTTGATGGTGCTGCGGGTTTTTCTGGTGCGGTGGCTTGGTGGGAGGGTATCTTGAAATGTATGATATAGTGGTCGGGCCATGTCAGCGGGTTTTTATGGTTGGTGGTGATCCTGTTGTTGGAGGAAAGAAATATGGTCGAAGATGTGGCCTGCTGTGTGAGTTGGTTCTTTGACGAGCTGGATGAGTCTGGGGTTGCTGAGGCTGTCAAGGAGGCAGTGGAGTTAGGGTATGTGATATCTTCCAGGTCGAAATTGAGATCAATGAGAAGGATGTAGTTGGTTAATCTGATGGAGAGGGAAGCGGTGAAGTCTGTGATGTGGTTGCAGAATTCTACTCGGGGGCTGAGGAACAGTACTGCTGTTAAGTCTCCCTAATGCCACCTGATTTATCACTGCAATAGCTATAAATACATTTTTTAATTCTTCAATCAATTTAAGAGTTCTGAAAACACATTTTCATCTTGAATAAACACTTTTCAATGTTGGTATAAATATATTAATTAACCAAGTAAAAGCTTATCATTTAGTAGGCTGGGATTCACACTGGAGAGCTACTTACAGGTAGTTGGTGAGCTACCAGCAGTTCACAAGGTACTCGCTAGACAAGATTCGGCTAGACTCAAAATAATATCTGCCTAATAATATCTGAAAATTCATGGAGTACCAAATGGAGTACATCATGGAGAGCTGCATCCATGTTGCATGTAACTTATTGGGGGAGGCTGTTGATGAAGCAGATAAACTGCTGGATCCCTACTTGATACATAAAACCGATCTTGACACCTTTTGAGAGGAAATTAACGAACCTGCACAATGTGTGTACATTATACGTTGAGGATTCATGAGAAAGAGGTCATAAAGAAACTTAGTTACTGCATTGTAAAAGCATGCAGAAGAGTGAAGACTAAGTGAAAATGCTTGTTTGAATAAAATAGGTCTGTGTTTACTAAGGTTGCATGGTGTATTCTTTCAACGAGGAATAAAATTGTGAAAGTAATGTCGCATGTGTTATAGAAGTTCCATTAATCCACTTACTGTTAAATAATTATGTATGTGAGAATTAATGGAAATAAATGCTAATTAGATAACCTTATGAACGTTTATTGAAGAGTTTGTTTCTAACACCATCTTTGCACATGCTAAATTGTACGCCACCGAGAAAATGAAATGGTGCTGCATGTTTGTACTAATTCCAATTCCACTGAAACTTTCAGAGAATGATCTTCATACATACACGAATGAGAATTACTAGAAACAATTTAGTTTGAAATAACTTTATATGTTGGTACTTTAGAGATGTAGTAATGTTCCATAGTTACACATTCTAATTACTATGAAATTAAAATGCTTTATAAGTAACATAAATTCAAGAAAGAATGTAAGCTTTTAAAAACCTTGGAATGAAATATGCATTCCAATTAATTTTGATTGTTTATTTCATGAACTAATATTCAATTTGACCCTGCATTTTCTTTCTTTTGCTCGATTCTCTTCTCAGGAGAAGCTCATACAATTACAATCATAAAAAGAGTACCAATGCACATACCAGGATTATTCGCAACTATTTGCACTACTTTGGGAACATCTGCGTTGAAAAACTGTCCTTTTCGACTCACTCATGTGCCTTTGCTAACAGATGATTGCTCACACTCTTATTTTTTGAATGGCTTGATAGCTTACATAATGATCTCCACCTTTTTTCCCTACAATGTGTCTTATTTATGCTGCATGACAATCATCCTCTACGAACTGACCAATGGACTGAGTGGTCTGACCAGATGAGGTGATCCAGAAGGTGTCACCCCGTAACTTTAGGAAATTATATCATATGTTGGATTGATGATAAAGATGCCATGCCTTTTCGACACTTTGCCACCTTTCCATTGAGGGTAGCTTCCTTGTGGACTGAGAGACATCATTCATTTCTTGCGGACTCTACTAGTTTTCCTTGGTCTGGCGCATACATTGTGTGCAATACTCCCAGACTTTTCTTCCCAATGGGAAAGAACTCTTGAGCTGATAAGGTCCATGTCCCTTCCTGCGAGAAAGCAAAAGACACACAATTGATGGACGGAATGCAGGACAAATCAAAACATTCACCCCCAGTCAAGAGATCTGGGTTAAATCTATCATTCTTTTGCTCAACATGTCTCCCCAGTTTAGACCTGGCCATATGAAAATCAGTCTTGACCCTGTGCCTCATGGGAACAGTCCAGCCCGAACTGTCAAGCCAGGTCCTCCCTGGACCGGAAACAAGCATCCTAGGACCGGTTTCGGGGTTTCACCCATCTTCAGCCAGGATAGCTTGATTTCAACAACACAGTGAGCCCAGGACCTATGTCTGGGCATACCTAGCGCACTTAGGGCGAGAAAACAAAAGACACACAATTGATGGACGGAATGCAGAACAAATCAAACCATTCAACCCCAGTCAAGAGATCTGGGTTAAATCCATCATTATTTTGCTCACCATGCCACTCCAGTTTAGACCTGGCCATATGCCAATCAGTCTTGACCCTGTGCCTCATGGGAACAGTCCAGCCCGAACGGCCAAGCCAGGTCCTCCCTGGACCGGAAACAAGCATCCTAGGACTGGTTTCGGGGTTTCACCCCTCTTCAGGCAGGATAGCTTGATTCCAGAGACACAGTGAGCCCAGGACCCACGTCTGGGCATACCTGGCGCAGTTCGGGCGAGAAAGCAAAAAACACGCAATTGAAGGACGGAATGCAGAACAAATCAAAACATTCACCCGCAGTCAAGAGATCTGGGTTAAATCCATCATTCTTTTGCGCACCATGCCACCCCAGTTTAGACCTGGCCATATGCAAATCAGTCTTGACCCTGTGCCTCATGGGAACAGTCCAGCCTGAACTGCCAAGCCAGGTTCTCACTGGACCGTAAACAAGCATCCTAGGACAGGTTTCGGGGTTTCACCCTTCTTCAGCCAGGATAGCTTGATTCGAGTGACACAGTGAGCCCAGGACCCACGTCTGAACATACCTGGCGCACTTAGTGCGAGAAAGCAAAAGACACACAATTGATGGACGGAATGCAGAACAAATCGAAACATTCACCCCCAGTCAAGAGATCTGGGTTAAATCCATCATTCTTTTGCTCACCATGCCACCCCAGTTTAGACCTGGCCATATGCAAATCAGTCTTGACCCTGTGCCTCATGGGAACAGTCCAGCAAAAACTGCCAAGCCAGGTCCTCCATGGACTGGAAACAAGCATCCTAGGACCGGTTTCGGGGACCCAGATCTCTGTACTGGGGTGAATGTATGACATTGTTCTGCATTCTGTCCATCAATTGTTGTTTTTGCATTTGTCACCCCTAGTGGGAAGGGTATGCTCAGACGTGAGTCCCGTGCTCTCCATGCCACTGGAATCACGCTATCCTGGCTGATGAGGGCTGAAAGCCCGAAACCGGTCCTAGGATGCTTGTTTCCAGTCCAGGGAGGACCTGGCTTGGCAGTTCGGGCTGGACTGTTCCCATGGGGCACAGGGTCAAGACTGATTTGCATATGGCTGGGTTCAAACTGGAACGGCATGGTGAGCAAAAAAACGATGGATTTAGGCCCAGATCTCTGTACTGGGGTGAATGTATGACATCGTTCTGCATTCTGTCCATCAATAGTATTTTTTTTGCATTTGTCACCTCGAGTGGGACGGGTATGCTCAGACGTGAGTCCCGTGCTCTCCATGCCACTGAAATCAAGCTATCCTGGCTGAAGAGGGGTGAAACCCCGAAACCGGTCCTAGGATGCTTGTTTCCAGTCCAGGGAGAACCTGGCCTGGCAGTTTGGGCTGGACTGTTCCCATTGGGCACAGGGTCAAGACTGATTTGCATATGGCTGGGTCCAAACTGGAAGGGCATGGTGAGCAAAAAAACAATGGATTTAGGCCCAGATCTCTGTACTGGGGTGAATGTATCACATTGTTCTGCATTCTGTCCATCAATAGTTCTTTTTTGCCATGTCCCTTCCTGAAATTTTCCTTTTGAACTTTAAAATTTGAAGGCCCGAACGAGATTAATTTGATTATTCTGCATTACTAAAATCAAATGCCTGATATTGATGCAGTTACTTTTCTTAACTGACTGATAAAAATCTAGCCATCCTCAAATCCTGTTTCTGTCTCTCTATGACTTGACTCCAATAATTGGTTGTACATACCTCTATAGTAATAATGAGGGATGGGAATTCCAATAGAGAAGTCTCTGGTCAACAGATCCTGATGTTATTATTTTGTGTAGCTCTAACCGAATTATTACGTATGATCCTTGTCCGACCGAATTTCTTCAAGGAATCTGGTCTAGCAGTATTCCTGGCTCTCACTGGATAACTGGATTGTATCCCCTACATCCACCCCCTCACGGCACGGTTTAAAGATTCATCGGAGGACCAAGTGAATGCCTTTAAGCCTAAGGAGTAGTACCAGGTAATATAAAGATCAATATTAAATGAGCATGTGGCACTAGAGTAGTATCATTCGAACACCCCCTTCTCTCTCTGTCTCTCACGCACATATTCTCACCTCTGTGGCAGTTTTTGGTTGCCCTTTAGCCTTCTATATCTGCGCTCCAGGAATATACCTGTGCCTCTCTTTCACCTTGCGTCTATATCTCTGCCTAATTCCCTGTTACCTACGGTCTCTGAGGAGGACATGGAAGCAGCTGAGAAGCACTGTCCAAGCCTTTGCCAATCACGCCTTCCAGCCATGAGAAGAAGGGAGGCAAAGACTGTTGGAGATAGTTTGGGAAGAGCCTGCCAGGGGCGTAATACAGGCCCCCCGCATCCCCCGCGGTGCGGGGGGCCCCGAGCTGTAGGGGGCCCCCTCGGCACAGTACTTCTGCCTGTGCACTCCGGAATAAATCCGGAGGGGGGGGCCTCCGTATATATTGCAGGGGGGCCCCTTGAACTTTCGCTATGCCACTGGAGTCTGCATGTGCATTCCTCCTTGGTCACCCACCACTGGACTCGCCCATGACTGATGTGTATGTTAGTAAACAAAATATATATGTGTGTGTGTCTGTGTGTGTTTGAGTGTAAACTTCACAATCGTAGTATTCAATAAACCATCTAATTCAGGCATGCACCAGAAATTCCAACGTCATGAGTTGTGCCAGTCAGAACAACAAATCCTGAGCTCGAAAGACAGCCATCATAAACCAAAACTAACTCCATTTGTGATATGTAGCAGATATTTTGAAAGTACTTCAGTGTATTTCGTTTATAAAAGTTCATATTCAGAGAACTGTGGAATGGATGTGGCGTGCGGGCCAAGTAAATTAATGTTGGATTAATGTTAGCTTGCATTCTGACTGAATACTTGGACGAAAATGCAGACGTGGTTCAGGTGTTGAACCACAATTGCGCGGTCGAAATATCTCCCTAAAGATATATTAGGACAATAACATCAGCTCCAGAAACACTGTCATGGCAGGATTCATAATTGCAATCTTCACTACACTTATCGTCATGATATTGGTGCATACAACCTTTGTCAGACTGCAAACCCTAGAATGACACCTGTACTCCGACATTGTCTAAGACCCATACTTTTAGATGCACAATAATTCATCAGCTGTTTTAAAATATGTCTGGCACATCCACACCGCAGTCCCATATGGTGATAAATTACACTGGATGCCTGGCAGTGAGTTTAGCTTGAATTAATGCGGGCGTGATATATCTTTGTGACCTGCTAGAAAAACAAGCAGGAGATGGTAAAACGTAGCTGCCAATATAGGTGATTTATAGCAATGCAGCCCTCCTCAAGCCATCCATCATCATTAACACAGATCTTTCATATCTGAATCACCACATTTTCATAGATCATATTTAGCATGATTAAGAATTGTGCCATCTTGCTGGATAACAGCTCATTAAGGTAAAGTCGTGACAAAGTGGCTTCGCAGTTGAAAAAACTGACGGAAAAATAATCTTTTTTTCGGACTTAGACACAAGTTTCCGCACACGAGCCTTATTTCGGAAATATTGAAATACATCTCGAATGACAAAAAAAGAACTTGTTTATTGTGTGCTTTAGTTCCCAGATTGCTCCTCTTATCTCGTCATATTCCTGACCTAAGCAGAATATTCTTCTCCTGATTTTCTCTTTTCTTTACTCTGCCATGACCATACTCTAAAGAATGAACAATGCAGAGTAGACGAGGACAGTGAAGGGGGGTAAATGCACGTGAGTGATGAAGTTGATTGCCTGGATGGTGGCAAGCTTAGAACTTCCACACGTGAAACAGCAGTTGCTAATAATTGCCCTTTACATTCATTTTACAACCTACGCAGTGGCGGCTGATACCTGGAAGAAGCTGTAGGGCAGGGTGGTGGTGAACGAGCGGGGAGATGGGTTAATAAAAAAAAATCGCTTACCTCCCGGCAGGCCTCTCCTACTTTCTCTTCCAGGCTTCTTGCGGGAGACAGGAAGACGGAAGCACCAGGGCTCCCAGGCTCCCTGCAGCCAATCACAATGCTGCAATGCAGCGCAGCAAGGGACTGGAGGGGTGGGCAAGTTCTTCACGCAGGCTGTAATGCAGCCTGCATGGAGAACACGGTATGTGCGCATGACTGTTTTGGGGGACCCGAGAGGGCCGGCCCAGTACTCCTGCTCACAAAGACGGTGCAAAGGGTAAAACTAAAATGATAATAACCTCGAGTTTTCCCTTTTTCACACTGAAAAAAGCAGTGGGGCGACGCTCCTCTGCCTTAGCGGAGGAGCCGCCGCTGAACTTACATTTTATTTTCATCCCATACAGACAATGGCTCGGCTACAAAATCTTCTGTTGTAAAAATCTTCAAAGATTTCAATCTGGCATACTATAGCGATCTTACTATTTAGAGCTATGAATTTAATCTCATCTTCGGCTTTGTTATTTTGGGTGTGTGAGCTGTATATTATCTCCTAAACCCCTCCCTGAAGGTATTGTAGATTAGTTCTCAGTTCAAGAGGGGTTCATTTTATTCTGTCCAGTATTCAATTTTTGGTTTGCACAAAATCCATTTGAAAATCTCTTTAATAGAATTATTGTTACAAAGGAAGATGAGGTGGGTATGGCACGTTCTTCAGACTATACTATGTCTAATAGCAAAGGTAATAATATGCTGAATAAAATAGGCATCAATTCAGAAATGTTTAGGCTTTTCAATTTAATTTGTTTCATGATATTTTGATACTTAAGTGAAAATGTTCAGAGCAAAAAATTTAATGAACCAGGATCATGGTGCGGGCATCAGGAGATCATAATTGCTTTCCATGTGTCACCAGCTTAAACTTTATCTGGCACAACTATCTTTCAAAACCTATCAGGACATAATCACCAAAACATATGTGAGAAGGTACTACATTTTCATACAACATTCCATTGCATGGGCGAAGGATTTGGCTGGCAAATAAAGTTAATAATTAGTGCCAAGGAAATTGTTTATGATTAAAATACATTGGATCCAGTAAGGACAAAAATCATTAATCGCTAGTCCACTAAAACCTATTTTGGCTTTAAATTGCCACAACAATGACAGTTTATTCTGGTACATTAATACATTCAGTGGCTCACTCAGGACCTGATGTAGATTGTGGCAGGCGCTTAGGGTGATTGGGGTATTTCCTCCTCCACCTTGACTGCACTGCTGCACACCATATTAAGAAATCCCCGCCAGCTGTGCAGAGATATTTATTTCCTTTGAAGGCGCTGAAAGTTTGATGAACAACTACCATGTTTCAGCCAGCCGCTTATCAAACTTTTTGCTTTTCAAAAGCACACTGCAAAAGAAAAAAAATAATAATAATTGAGCATGGTGTTATTGATGGTACTATACTGAAAAAATACATCAGACTGTCCACTCTAAATAGTTCCCAGCGTCGATTCTGCTCACGTGAGCGGAGTTGAGATGCTGGCACAACGATGACTCTGGTCACCACAGCAACCTGATGGGACTGCAGCCAGAGTATTCTCTGGCACTGCATCGCCTAGAGCTGACAGATATGGGGGTTTCGACTGGCACAGTGCCATGGCTATCATTGTTGAATATGCAGGTCGCCAAATGAAGTGCTGGTCCCAAAGCAAAGCACTGGACCATTGTTGAGCCCCTTGGTGTGGCTCAAACTGTGTTTGGGACTGCCTTTAGTGAAAGCCACAGAATGCAGAGTCTTGCAACCACGTCAGAGAAGGTGTGAAGTATTTTATGGCCCTGGGACTTCAAGGGAAACAGGGGGCAAGTCAACAAGCCTTTGGACTCACTCTAGGCTCAGTCCATGGTTTCAGCAGGGCAAAGAAAGGGTTGCAGCAGGTCAGCTCAGTATAGTAGAAAAGCAGTTCCTGAGAATAGTCAGTCACTGCAAAAGGGAAATCCTTCCAGTGCAGCAGCCTATACTCCAGCAGAGTTCTTCCCAGGTCCAGCAGTGTACTACCTTGGTAGGGCCAGAGCCCTACTACTTATACCAAAAAGTGCCTTTGATGTAGGGGGTGACTTCAAAGGAAGTCTCTGAAGTGCACAAGGATCCCGTTCAGCCCAGCCCTGGCTCCAGACTACCAGTAGGGGTTAAATCAACCCTTTGTCTGAGAGCAGGACACAGCCTATTCAGATGTAAGTGTGAGCCACCTCTCCCCCTTCCTGCCCAGGAAGGTTATCAGGATGCCGATGAATACAGATGTATCCCCTGTCAAACATGGCCCTTCCTGTGTTGTGGCTGTCTAGAGTGAATGCACAAAGTGTAGCTGTCACCCAACCCAGACATATATTGGAGACAGGCTGCAGACACACAGCACAAAGTAAAGAGCAGAGAAATGTCAACTTTCTAAAATTGGCATTTCTAAAATGGTAATGTCAAATCCAACTTCACCATTAAAGATGATTTATCACCACCATTCCAAAGATAACTACTCCTTTCTAATTAGGAATTACATCTTAAAAGGTATTTTAAGGAATTCCCAATTCTATCCTATGAAAGGAGTAGGTCTCACTGTAGTGAAAAACTAATTTAGCTGTTTGTCACTACCTGGACATGTAAAACCTAAAAGTGCATGTTTTACCTTTTAGTTACACAGCACCTTGCCCATAGGACTACCTAGGGCCTACCTTAGGGGTAATGTATGTGTAATAAAAGGAAAGTTCAAGGCTTGGCAAGTGGTTTCTAATTTTTAATCACAGAAAATAGAGCCCTCTGGTCTACAAGTTTAACAAGAGCAAGAGAGAGCAGCCCAAGAAGATATCTCAGCATCGCCTGGGATGTTCCTTTATTAGGACAAAATCCCTCACCAACCAAAGGTTGTACTGCGGCAAGAAAAGGCAGGAAAAGGACTGCAGCACAAGCTGCAATCTAATAATGGATAGTGTCAAACATCCCTCCAAAATGTGGCAGGCACCATGAATAGTGGAGGGGCCCAAAGTCACTTTCTGACAGCCTTTCCATGTCGGAAAGGCCAATATGGAAAGGTTGTTGGAAACGGACATCATTATCCTGATGGCGGTGCCTGCGCAGGCACTGCCACCATTTAGGAATTATCTGTCTGACCGACAGCCCGCCTGGATCTCCGGTCCTGTCAGAGGTGTTGGCCTTTCCCCCAGGCCACAGCAGTCTGACCTACCACATTGTAATGTGGAGGTCAGACTGCTGAGTCCGATGTCAGGTAGATCTCCACCAACAGCCTGTCGGTGGGGATCCGCCCAACATTACAATTGTGCCCTAACTTTCAGGTAATGTAGCCAATTTAGCACAGTGCACATGACAGGCTCTAAAGTGTTATGTAAAGTATGCATTTGCCGTACAAAAATATGTATTGTTATTTCACATATTTGTACACATATTTCTACATTTTATTAGTTTTCATGATTTTTTGGTATGGATATCGTTTGTTTTTGAGAAGAGAGTGAATTTTTTACTTAAGAGATTTTTTGAACATCCGCGAAAGAAGATTTTTAGATGCAGCTAGTGCTTTTTGTTTATTCAAGAAAAATAATTTGAGATTTATAATCAACTTTTAAAAATATATTCTCCTTGATTATTCCTAGTTTCCTGGAATGTTTGTATATTTTCATACTTTTTCATGTTTTGTAGCACATTAGTGAGTTTGATATGGGTTTCTTATGGATTAAATATGTTTTTAATAAACCATTGTCATTTATTCAGGGATAGATTTTATTTTATATATTTTTCTTATTTTTTTGGTTTGAGCTTCAATATTGGTTTGTGAGGACTTTGATTACTAATTCGTAAGTTTTGCAAATGGTGGGTGGGATTTTTGTGGTTTAAAATTTCTTATTATTGTCAGTATGGATATTAATATTAGATTTTCTGTGTTTTCTTAGTCTGGAAACTTTAAAATTTAATAGGTATTTTGTTGTGAATGTATGTTTATTTTTTATTTGCTGATACTAATATGTTATATATTTATTTGTTGAATTATGTGTTTAGAATATTTTGTCTATTGTATTATCAATTGTTTTATAAATTATAATTTCATTGTTTTATTTGATCATTCTTAAACTGTTATTTAACTTTACTATGAATAATGAAAATATTTTTAAATAGTAGTGTGTGTGCTACTGATTTAAGATAGTGTATTCATTGATTGATAGGAAATAACAGTACTTTACCACCTTGCATTTTGGGACTGTGTCTTGTTTGTTTTGAGTTATTATGTTTCAATTGAGTTAGGGATTGGTGTATTTTGAGCTCTTGGTAGCATTTATCTTTTTTTAGGATCTCTATAAATTGAGTGCTGAGCTGCACCTCCCAAGTGTTCCTTAAAACAAATTATGCTACTCTTCCACACCATTGTTCATTTGGATTCTTGTGACATTGCACTATTGTATACGTTCCACAATTTTATTTGAGGCACCTGTGTCCTGGTCTGAGCATGCACCCAACTCAAGTGGCTTCAAAGTGGTCAAGTAGTGGTTATAGTTTTTGTCATTTGTCAGATGGAAGGGTGTTTGTATGCGTAAATCCTTGTGTTTGTTACCTCTCTAGTTGAAACATACGCTGCTGCAATTTATTTGCATTTGGGAAGTAGTCTTTACTTGGAGTTGACCTTTTCAGGTGCCTCTATGTTACTTTGTTAATGTGATCACAGTAGCCATGTATGGATGTTTGTAAGTATATTTTAAGGAAAAGTACTTACTCACAATCTACATTTATTGTGTGGGGGTAGCAGTTGTTTTTAGAGGTTCATGATGTTTTGCTACTTGTTTGTTAGAGAGTAAAGCACATATTATGTGAATATTACTTTTGTAATACTCTTTAAGAATGGTATACATTTGTGTGAATGGTGGGATGCATGATTTAAAAGTCCCACCCATCATCCAGTTTGTGCTTTGGGTAAGTGTTAGCGGTGGCAAACATCATTAGTCGTTTTTTCAGATTATCATATTATTTGAAATCCTGGGAAATATATTTTAGGTTGGGAGGAATGTCTATGTCTTCAAATGTTCTTGGAACCCTTTGACGTGCTACTCTTCCTGCTCTCGTGATTAGTCTTTTAAGTTTAGCTGTTGCTGTTAATTGTCCTGGCATTTCCCCAGGAGCCTGGTGTAGGAAATTAAATTGTTAATTGGAGTCATAGTGTTCAGGGTTCAGCTGCCACAGTGTATGGGGGAACCTGGAGATAGGGATCCACGCCTGAGACTGTCAGGGAGAAGCTGAATGGGTCAGTATGCACCCCAAATCCTTCATTTCCAATGAGTCGAGGAGGCCGGTCAGACTGCCACAGTCAGCTCGTCAGAAATGCACATCATAATCCAGACGGCGATCCGAACTCCCTGTACAACTCCATGGCTGCTGCTTTTCTCTGACTGCCATCTCAGCAGTTGGAGAAAGGCTGTCGGAGTCGGCGGTCTTCCAGCAGTCGGTCATACTGCATTCAGCATGCATCATAATTCAGCAGCGATCTGACTGCTTACCATGAGACCTCGGCAGTCAGTTCAGCTATAACTTGCCACATATTTCAAAAGTCATCCACTTGTCTTCTGCTTGGTCACTTAGGCCTATTCATTCAAATAACTTGTTATTGTTCGTGTATCCTGTTCTGTTTAAGCCTCTTCTGAATATATTAGCATAGAGGGTTCTGAATACTTATTCATATAGTGGGTTAGTGCTTAGGTGTTATGGTAATTTTTCATGTGCTCTGGTTTGCTGAAGAAATTATACATTGGCTCTCACCACGATGAATCTGCAGAAATTTGTATTTCCTGTGCAAGAATTGGATATAAAAACCCTTGATTTTATGGTGGTGAGACAGAAGACTTTCCTATTCTACTAGGTATGCTGTCTGGTTCTTTATTGATTTTGCTGCTCCTTGAGACTTAGAATATGTTATGTTTTTGACAAAGACTGTATTCCTCTCTCTTCATGGCATTGACTCAGTACTGCTTATTTTTGAATTTTGTAATAAACACTTTAACTTTTCAATCATCTAGAACTTAATTATTGAGTAGGCCCAATTAATTAATTAACTGTGTTTTTCAGATTTTTGATATATGGATATAGGAGATGCCTTAATAAATTATTGGAAATCCAAGTTAGGTAAATGTTGGGGTGTCTCAATTTTGCTGAATCCTTTTGCTCTAAAAACATTGTCCTCTCACATCTAACACTAAAATCCAGTTTGAAGCAAGCACTGTATTCACAACAAACCAAGTGAAAAAAGTCTGATGGGCAAAAGCAGGGTCCTTCAGCAACAAGACAAGGGTGCACAAGAATTATCCTACAATCCTGTTTTGTCCCTTTCTTTTTTTTGTCGTCATTTGTGCATTCAATTGGCTAAAAGGAAGAGAACCAGGGGGATACCATTCCTACCTCCAACTGGTGAAAATGGTCAGTTAGTAAAACCCCATTCTTCCTATTGCCTCAGGGCAAACTCAGAGAAAAGGTCTAGAAAAACCAGTCCTCAACCCGGGAGCCCGGGAGTTATTGCCAGATTGCTTTATCATTGGACTTCTGAACCAGTTTTAACAAAATTAAAACACCAGTGTAAAAATATCAAAACAAAAAATTCTGATCACAGATGTCCCAGAAGTCCAGATTCTTAATCCCCTCCCTACTACCAACCAAGTTTCGGACCCTTCGTATTGAGTCCAACCACTCCCTCCTTAAGGGAGGGTGTTACAATACTCACTTCATACAAATTTCACGCCTTGCTAACAATATCAGCGCAAACAGTAGATTCCACCGTTTGCTGCCGAGAATTACCTGTGTCTCTTCCTCTAACGCAACCCCAAACATAATTAAACTAATGCTTACCTCCAGGCTCATGCCCAATGCTGTTAAAAGAACTTCACTTACATTGTGCCAATACACCTGGAGGCTCAGGCAATGATAGAACATATGGAGGTCGTCCGCTTCTTTTTCCCCACACTTAGGACAACACTTGACCGACTGCTTATTCATCCTTGTTAGCCTTTTTGGTGACCAATAGGCCCTGTGTAGCGTAAATAAATAATTTCTCCTGAGTGAAGCAGCACAAACAACATACCACAGAGTAGACATAGATAATTACTAAGTGCTTTGTATGTCCCCCAACACAAGATCCTTACTCCAGATCTCAATAGGTAGAGTGAAATCCACTTCTCCAGTGAGTAGAAACGCCCAGTACCCGTCTGATACCTCCTTTTTCTGTGTAAAACTTCTTAAAAACTTCTCTTCCAATATACTACTACCCGCTGCTTCCTTCTACAACGATTTTGCACACCTGGACAACTAATAGTATTTAAATCTGGAGATACCCCTATTTGTCATTAGTGATATCTGCTCCCAGTCTATCAGAGTTCTCCCATTGAGTAACTGGCCCCATCTCGTTATTCCTGCATCTATTAATATGCCTGAAAGGCTATCCTTCAAACACTCAGGAGTCCCTGGAGAGGCCCATATTGGGGCACAATTACTGTAATAAGGAATTCCTACGACTCTTCTGATTTGACACCAACGTTTACATGCTGCTAGGAGTATCTTCAGTTTTACTTTTTTGAAAAAACTTCGATGGCCGAATTTATATAAAAAGTGGTCTCCTTCTAACTGAGTCATCACCTGTAAATACGGAGGATATTTTGGATATTGTTGAAGTCAAATTCTAAATGCTTTAAACTGAAGTGCTCTACAATATTAGGACACATCTGGGCTAGCGATTCCTTCCTGTTGTTTCCCCCTACGGAGTTTCCTCCACGCAATTCTGGTTGCTTTAGAAGCTCAAATAAAACTGGACAATGTACCCTGCAGTTTGTCAAACCAAACTTTCTTAAACTCTAAGGGGATTGAGGCAAACAGAAAAGTGAATTTTGGTAGTATCGCTATCTTCAAGGTATTCGATCTTCCCAAAAAAGAGAGTGGAGGCCCTGCCCAAGTTTTTATTAACTTTTTGGACTCATTTGCTACCCTCTCGAAATTCACCCATGCAGTGTCTTCCAAGCTCTTTGTCACTGTAATTCTCAAATACCTAATTGATTCCTTCATCAGGGGATTGTTACTCTGCAAGTTCCACTCCATCACGTCAGTTTTTTGCCAGTTTATCGGGTACCCGGAAACCTCCTCGAATTTGTCTAAAAGGCTCGGAATTTCTGGGAGTGAAAATGACAAATCCCTTGTACATATAATTAGATCATCTGAGTACAAAGCTACCCTCTTCTCCCAGCGCCTAAACTCAAATGGCAGAATCTGTTGACTGGCCCTGATTTTGATGGCCATTGGTTCAATATAAAGATTGAAAAGAAGAGGGGAGAGAGGGCAGCCCTGCCTTGTACCTCCTGAGATGGATATTTTTTGCATGAGGGCCCTGTTTACCAGTATCCTAGCAGATGGGCTTCTATAGATCATCTTCAAAGCCCCACCAAAAGCCTCTCCCAACCCGTATGACTCCGCGACTCTATGCAGGAAGGGCCAGCTCACCCTATCAAAAGCCTTCGCTGCATCGAAGGTAATTATTGACAGAGGGAGCCCTCCTTGAGTTGCTATGTCTATTGCCCCTAATAACTCTTGTGTCAGCTATTGAATCTGCCTACCTTTAATAAACCCTTTCTGGTCTTGATGTATCAGATTGCTCGCTACCTCTCCCAGTCTCCCAGCCAGAATCTGCGTATAGACCTTATAGTCGCTATTCAGCAATGAGATAGGTCTGTAAGATTCACAACACTTCGGGTCTTTCCCTGCTTTAAAAAAGAGGCAGATAGTAGCCTCCTTCCAAGACTCCGGGATAGCAGACCCTCTGAGAAAAAACAAGTTATATAGCTTTGTAAGAAAAGGGGAAATCCATCTTTAAGGGACAGATAAATCTCATTTGGGAGGGCATCCGGACCTACCTCCTCTTCAGTCTCGCTATTGCCCCTACTACCCCTTCAATCATTTGCTCATCTGACAAGAAAGACAATTTCAAATCATTCAAATATCCCCCAACCTGCTCCTCCGTAGCTCCCACATCGTCTGTATAGAGGGTTTGAAAAAGATCTACAAAACCACCTTCTATCTCTTTGTCCCCACAACTGGGTGAAATCTGCCCCTCTATCTTAATGGCTAATATCCTGTTTTGGTTCTGATCCATTTTTAATTTCCAAGCCAGGAGCTTACCACATTCCTTTCCCATGATTTTAGCTCCTGAATATGATTACCAAGTTTCCTTTCAGTTTCTCCTGACTATCCCCTCCAAAATACAAGATAATTCTTCCTTCCTTTCTCCTATTTCCAACTCCGCAGAGCTCACATCCTGTGTATCCTGTGCTCGTTCTCGCCCATACCATTTCTACCAGCTGTTTCAATCTATTTTCTATAGAGCTTATTTTGCCCTTGCTGACCTTATTTTTATATGCGTTACAGCAAACAAATGATTGACGGAATGCTGACAATGCAAACATTCTCCCCCTGTCACAAGATCTGGGTTAAATCCATCGTTTTTTTGCCCACTCCACCTCCCCAGTTTGGACCCAGCCATATGCAAATCAGTCTTGACCCTGTGCCCCATGTTAACAGCCCAGACCGAACTGCCAGACCAGGTCCTCCCTGGACCGGAAACAAGCATCCTGGGACCGGTTTCAGGGTATGTCATCCTTCTTCAGATAGACTAGCTTGAATCCAGTGGCAAAGTGAGCAAGGGACCCATGTCTGGGCATACCCATCCCACTTGGGGCGAAAAGTGTTACAGCAAACAAATGATGGATGGAATGCTGACAATGCAAACATTCTCCCCCAGTCAAAAGATCTGGGATAAATCCATCATTCTTTTGTCCACTCCACCACCCCAGTTTGGACCCAGCCATACGCAAATCAGTCTTGACCCTGTGCCCCATGGGAACAGTCCAGACCGAACTGCCAGGCCAGGTCCTCTCTGATTTGGACTGATTTGCATATGGCTAGGTCTAAACTGGGGTGGCATGGTGAGCAAAAGAATGATGGATTTAACCCAGATCTCTTGACTGGGGGTGAATGTTTTGATTTGTTCTGCATTCCATCCATCAATTGTGTGTCTTTTGCTTTCTCGCCCTAAGGGCGCCAGATATGTCCAGAAGTGGGTCCTGGGCTCACTGTGCCACTGGAATCAAGCTATCCTGGCTGAAGAGAGGTGAAACCCCGAAACCGGTCCTAGGATGCTTGTTTCTGGTCCAGGAAGGACCTGGCTTGGCAGTTCGGGCTGGACTGATCCCATGAGGAAGAGGGTCAGGACTGATTTGGATGTGACCAGGTCTAAACTAGGGTGGCATGGTGAGCTAAAGAATGATGGATTTAACCCGGATCTCTTGACTGGGGGTGAATGTTTTGATTTGTTCTGCATTCCGTCCATCAATTGTGTGTCTTTTGCTTATTTTTATATGCAGCTATCCCAACCAGCCTCCCCTAATGACAGCTTTGTAAGCTTCCCAGGTAACCTGAGGTGAGGTGTCCATGCCATTTGTACAAAAATAATCCTCAGTTATCTCCTTCAATTTTGATCTCATTTGTGGCTTCTATCCAGAGTCCACCTTGAGGGTGGGGATTTTTCGCCCACCTTCAGGCTCAGGCAAACTGCCGAATGATCCGACAAATGGGCAGGTAAATGCTCCACTGTTCTAACCTTCCTGCCTTCCCTTCTCTCAACTAGGAAATAGTCGTTCCTTGAGGTATGACCATGATTCCTATTCCAGAAAGTAAATCTTTTTTCCCCCACCCCTTTCTCCCTCCATACAACCAACAACCCAAAATTCTGCATACAACGTTTCAAGCATGCTCTCATTTGGGGTAGGTTTGGTTCTAGGGGCGTTTTTACATTTGGCCATCTGTCAGTCTTGGGGTCAAGTAATAAATTGAAATCGCCCCCCAAAATAATGGGGGCAGAGAACTTCAATAATTGATTATACAGAGATTGCAAATGTAAGGGGTCATCCAAATTAGGGCAGCACTAGCCTGCAATAACATAAGAAGTTCTCTGAATCGTAACTTTTACCACCACCCATCTCCCCTTAGGATCCGAGTGGGTCTCCAGTATTACTGACTTGGCTGCCCTCTTAAAAGGAATAACAACCCCCTTAACACAACAACTCTGGTTCGAACACACTGAGGTGTCCACCCATTTTAGCTTCTTTACAACCTCCTCTCATTCTGATTTTAACAGATGCGTCTCCTGCAGAATAATAATCTCACTCTCTGCCATTCTCAGATATTCCAAAATGTTATGCCTCCTTCTCCTGACCCTCAATCCATTTATGTTCCCTGACATAATGTTAATTGGCATTGTGACTAAGACCGTAAAACAAGCATAAATGCTTGGTTCCCCCCTTTACCAGAGATCTCTTTGCATTCACAAAATCTTTTTTTCCCTATGTGCTCCCATCACCCATGTGAAAATCTGTGTAACCTCAAAATTGTGCACCCCCCTCCCACCCCCTGAGAAGAACCCTCCCTTCCTCCTCTGGGCGAAACATAATCACCCTTCGAGCACTTGCCCACTCCAGCAACTGCTTTACACAATCTGTATTACATCCGGTGATATTTATAGGTGACTCTACTTATTTTTACACCAACTGTTCGGCTTGTATTTGTTTTATGAATAGCTCAAGTTCTTTGGGGTCTTTGAAATTATGCATCTGGTTCCGATACATAATCCTCAGGGATGCAGGGAAACGCATCTGTGCTGTCGCCCCCAATGATTTTAGCTCCTGAATATGATTACCAAGTTTCCACTGACAATCTTGAGTGGCCCTAGAGATAGCAGAACAAATCTTAAATGACCACTCTCCTTTTCTATAAACACCAGCCTTAAGCGCTTTGTTTAGGAGTCTTTCTTTCAGGGAGTAAGACTGGAAATTAAGCAAGTTTCTTTTCCGGGGTTTTCCCTTGTATCTGTTTTTCTGAAAAGGTCCCTATGGACCCTCTGAAGGTCTTGCTCCAAAGGAGATGTTTCCAAGCCAGGAATGAACTCCCTGAGTAACCCCACAACCGAGCTCCTAATATCTTCACCTTCCTTCCCCTCCAGGATATTTGATAGCCTCAGGTTATTCCTCCGAGCATTGTTTTCTAAAGATTCCAACTCGTCCCTGAGGTCTTTTTCTCTCACTTTTAGCGTCTTGATCTTGCTCCAATTCTCCTTAACTTCGGTGCACAAATCTGACAGTGATGCCTCAACTGCTGCCACCCGCTTCATCAGGGAGCTCATCTTTTCCTCTAGTGCTTTGCACAACTCCTGAATTTTACCCTGATTCCTCTCAGAGGTGGCAAATTTTGTTCTCATTTCTGAAAACATCTCTTCCATCCACCTTTCCATCCCCAAGTGCGGTAACATCTCTTGGGGCTTCTGAACTCAGACTGTGTAACGGAAGCAACATTCAAAGCGCTCTGTACCTGTCCCTGGAGCTGACTTTGATCTTGAACACTTTCTGCTTCCTCCCCCTGCAAAACAGGATCTGGGGCAATTTTATGCTCCCCCGTAGCCAACACTTGATATTTATTGCTCAATACAAACTCATCCCCCATCATTCCCTCTGCTACCACCACTGTTTCCCTATCAGGAAGCTTTCCTGAGCTCATAGTTTTACTTACAGGGGTGTTTGACAAAGGCAGTTTGGCTTGAACTTTAAAAAAGGATCTGAATGAGGGGGTAATTCTAAATTTTAGACCTGTGTCTCTATCCCTAGCTGATACTGATAGGGGGGGGAGTATGATGTTTGGAGTGCTTCCCCCGCTGTTTCTGGGAAGTACGAACTGGGGCCGGTGACGTGTTGTTTACGGGTGGCAATAGCGGGGGGGAGTGCTTGGGTTACGAGTCCTCAAACAGTAACTTATTCCCTGTTTTGTAATAGACCGTGATGCGTTCCATCTTTTCTCTTGGATTCTCTTATCCTCCTCCTCCCTGCTTTTATCCACAGAGTTAAGGGTTTGTTTGCCTCTTTTGCTCCTCGGATACTTACCAGATTCATGCACAAATCTGTCCCCAAGGCCTGTCCCTCCCAGGACACTCTGCCAACTGCTTCTGTCACCAAAACCTGCTTCCCCCAGGACACTGAACACACTGCTGCACTGTCAGATCCAACATCAGACTGCCAGCGCTGATTCAGCCCTGCTCTAATGCAGCCAATTTTCCCCGGGAAGCGAATCCTGCTGCCAGCCTTCCTGCTGTGCTGTGAGCTGATGGCTGCCTCCGCCCACACCAGGGAACCTCCCGGGCTTCGACGGGCCGCGAAACGCTCTGGGTCCCTCACTACCAACATACAGGCTGCCACACACGCTGCCGGTAATCCAAGAGCCGGTAAAGCTGCAGTTTTCAAATTCCTCCGTTCATTTCTATCTCTGACCACAGTGTCCCCATTCCCCGATTTTTAAACTGAAAGCGCCAGAGTGGGCAGGGAGCTCCTGACCGGACCCATTAGCCGGCCACCATGTTCTCCCACCTTGTCTCCCCACTCCCTGTTATGTCCCTTTCATGTACTCCAAAGTGTTAAATGTGGCTCAACAGACCAGTTAGGCAGAGTTTGATAGTGTAGTGTCAACAGATTGCCCAAAGCTCCCACTGTGCATAATCTATTGAGCTCAGAGCAGTCGTCTATGCCCATTCAGGTCAGTCCATTGTGAGCTACTGGAAGGAATTTGACAGCTCTCTCACATCTCCTCTCAAACTGAACAGGGGATGAAAGTTGCTGAAGAAATAATACAAATGAACCTCGATGGAACTTCAGGTAGGGAAAAGATAACTTTTTAAAATTACTTTTCCATAATATTTACTAAAATTCCCACTTCACCATTGAATTGGATTTTCAATAACTATTAAAAATAGGTATTTAATAATTTTTCTCACTGATCCCATTTCAGAGGTGCAATATTATTATTTTAAACTGTACTCTGATGTTCTATATGGGACAGCTAGGCCTGCCACAGTGAAAATAGCTTTTAGGGTCTTGTCGCAATAGGAATATGGTTATATTAGATTTGCACCTAACCCACTTTTAATACCATGTACCCTACAATGTGGGCTTCAAGGTCTACATAGTGATATCTTAATAATGCTTCAAACTGAGGTCTTTACATTTCAAACAGGGTTACTTTGACCGATTGTACTGTACCTTTTGCACTGTAGTTGTCAGGCTATACATTGTAGGCCTGTAGCCATGTTTGCTCTTCTACTGTAGTGGATGGCATAAAAGGTGCTGCAATCCACCAGTAGTACACATTTAAATTACAGGCCCTGTGTACGCTTTATACACCATATAATAGGGACTTACAGGCAAGTTAAATGTGGCAATCAGGAAAAAAGCCAAATTAACCCTATTAAAAGGTGGAGCACTGGCACTTTACTTCTGGTTAGAGGCAGTTAAATGCACAGAGTTCTAAAACCATCAATAATAGGGTGCTCAAATGGGAAACATCTGGGGTGACCATGGACAAAAATGAAAATTTCCTACATTTTTAGACTAGTTTCTGTTGGTGGAGAGGAACTGATACTGTCTTGTATTACATTTCTCACTTGCACTTCAGTAATATTTTAAGGATGATCATGTATGATTGTTGCTCTGCCATAGCATCCATTCGAGAAGCATTTAGTACACTCCACATTATTTTCTTGTTAGTGCCACTTTCTTTGCTGTAAGTGTAGCCCATGTAACTTAAAAGGGTCTGTCTTTTCTGGAATGTTACAGATGTAGAAGTTTGGGACATGTTGGGAACTGTAAATTATAATGATAAAGAAAGTATGTTACATATATTATTAATTCAAAATGTGCATGTATTAATTGTATAATCATTTTTCACATTGCATAATTATATTCTGCATTCTGTTTTTTTTATTTTCATAATGGTTTCTTTGTTTCATTCTCTTCTTTTATCTTCTTTTTCATTTTTATTGTACATATGAAATATATGCTGTTACTTATTTTGTTCCATTTGCAATGTTTGAATAATAGTTGTTTTATTTTTTACACTCACTTTTTATTCGGGCCTTTTCTGTTGTTAGTGATTTGTGTCTTTTTCCTAGCTTTTTCTTTTGTCTAATCCTTTGGTTTCGAGTTCTTCAGCTTTGGTACTATAGATACTTAGATATATAAAGGTAAAAGCAATTACTTGAAGTATTTATTACTTTTGGATATTACATTCTTGTTGCATTTCTTTTAGGTCATATCACTTTTATGCTTACTTGTGAGGGTTCAAAGTGTTGTTCTCTTCAGCTTAGTGCCGTCTATTTATGACAATAACATAGTGACACTGCTGTGGTGGCTTCAGGTGCAGCAGTTTGTTACACATTTTTGTTCTTTATTTGTATGCTTTTAATCAGGAATTTGTTCCTGTTTCATAGATGCTTTTCTTTAGAGTTTTATTGGTAGCCTATTTTGATAACGCTGTTTTTATTTTATTTTTATGGAAGGCGCTAATTAAGATTTGTTTGGGTACCTTTCAAATATATAGGTATACATTACATATTTGCTATACCTGTTGGTTTTATATTTTTATACATTTATTATTGGTACTTAGGTTAAAATATTTTAAATATTGTTGTTTCAGTGGTGTTTCGTTTGTTCTATTGTTTACTCAATATTCTATTCTTTTCTATATTCTATATTTTTGGGTCACTATTATGTATTCCTTTTTTACGTCAATATTTACATAGTCTATATTATTGTACTTTTCAGGGACTCTTCTGTTTTGAGGCCTACATGGCTACCTGACAAACCACCCGGATTCTATACCTGTGGTAACTGCTGTATATGCCAATTTGGCATTAATAAGAACAAAATATTCGGCAATGGTTCGAGGGAATATACCACAAATTGCTTTATTAATTGTAACACGGAATTCACGATATACATGATTGTATGTGCATGTCAAAAGAAATACATTGGTAGCAGCATACGCAGTTTAAAGCTGCGCATACAAGAACATGCCAGAGCCATAAAAAATGGGAATGATAAATACCCGGTTTCTGTGCACATACAAAGTGAACATCCTAGTGAAAAGAATTTCAAATTTTATGGCATCGATCATGTCAGAATGCCAGAACGGGGGGGCAATAGAGAGCTGATATTGAGACAGCGAGAGGCGTCATGGATATGCCGTCTCAGGACCGTACAGTTTGGTCTTAATGCCAATGATGAAATGCATTATTTCCTTTAACCACCTAGGAATGACCTTTAACCATAGAAGAGTTATGGACATGTCTATAATTCTGTCCGTTCAGCTGATAATCTAACTAAACTGTCAATGTAGTTAAGGATGGACTTGGCAATTGATGGCATATTCGAACATCTCTGTTGGCATATCATATTACTGTACAAGGCTTAGAAACTACATAATAATTTGGAAAGCACATCTTCAACTGATATTGGACATATATAGGGCTTACACACAAACATATCATGTGGAAATCACGATATGGATTCCGTTTTTAGCCCTGTTACAATCATGATACCACATAATTACTGATTGGTTAGGTCAGTTACCACATAATTGTAATTTATGTGCAATCATTACAGTATTGACAATGTCATGAAAAGCTGATGGGCCACTCAATGGTGGCCGACATAGTTGTTAAATTTGGCTTGGTATATGCACAGTGCATTATATGGATGTCATCGTGTAAAATACATTATGAATTATATAAGACAATTTCGGTTTAAAATTGTATTGTTGTCATTTTCACTCTGGGAATCACGATCAATAGATATTTGCGACATGTACAGTTTTTCTGGCCACTCAAAGATGGCCGCATAATTGGTATAATGTCGCGATAATGTTTAGTGGGTTGCAATTGATGGACACAACTTTACATAATATTAATGCAACTGAATAGCCAATATTGTATTTATTATTTCGAGGAGTGTAGCTACCTCAAATTATAAAGTACGACGAGTCTTTGGATCACACACCTCTAGGTTACGAAATACACATCATGGAATAAGATATGAGTAACCATGCTTGTTAACAATCCGATTGCGAAAGAACTTGGTATGTATCTGATATCATAATGACATCACTATGTTATCATTTTTCGTTGCCTATAAAATATGGCACAGATATATATTTATATACAAGAATACTTGGCCAAAGAATTTGGTACACATCTGACAGTACATTGACGAAACAATGTTATCGTATTTCGTTGCGCATAAAATATGGTATGGATGGATATTGAAATGTAAGAATACTTGGCCACTTTAAGATGGCCGCCACGTTATCCCGTCACGATGTCGACTGACTATACCGGCACATCTTATTGGACACATGATCTTGACATTTCCGGGGGCGGCACTATAAGAAACCGCGAAATACGCTTGTACGGTTTCGCCGCTACTATGAAGTGTTCACGCTGACTAAGAGTCGACTAGAAGTAAGTGATTCAAAGAACTAGCTGTAGGAACTGATACACTATAAAGGTCTTTTAGTGCGAGCGCACGGAAGAGAGAAGCACGCTGTCACGCAGAACCATGTTTACGATAGGTTCGGGGCGGTTACAGAGCAGGAAGTAAATGGTGAAACAAAGTTTAGTAATTTAAAAACCTTGACGATACTTCATAGGTTTGTAATAAGGTTAAACTGAAATCGGCAATCCATGTATATGCATTAACGGCGCATAAATGGATAAAGGGCGGTCCTATGAGCCAAATATGTCGTTATCTCTGATTATCATATTCAGATTCACGTATTCGTAATAATATATTGAATATTTATGAACATTGTTAGGACTAAGCAGTTCTCTTAAAGATGAACATAATGAATGTGCCCTATGTAACTGGTCCAGACTTTATCTCATACCGTATCCGTTTATGTCAGGATGCTAGAGCTCGTATGAGCTGAATAGAGGAGAAATCACGTAAATAATAACTTGTAACACAATATACGATACATAAAGTGGAAATGACAACCAAATTTCGAACAATTGATTGAACAGCAGTAACTGCTCGTTTATACTTTAGTTCAGTTATGGCGTTTAGTTAGTGAAAATATCTTGGTCCATATCATGACAGAATGCCCATACATGTAAAAAACCTCTTTTTTCTAGAATAACATGTGACCTTGAGAAGTATTCATTGCAGAACTCCATATCATAGGAATTCGCCATCACATAAGGAGATTATTCTATATATACATGAGGTATGCAAGTTATATATATTTTATGTACATGAACTAATATATATTGATGACTCGTGTAGTTGGGAAAACTGTAGCAATATGACATGGCTATAAGGGGAAATGTTCAACTGACAGTGTTTATATATAATGGGATTCTCTCTCTAACTTATTTGACATTACGGGATAAATCAGAACAGTCCTGTCACAATTGAAACAAAATGCATGCCTCTCATGACTACATCTTTGATGGTTCATTAACATTAACTAAACGGTTGTGCTGAACTTTATTGGAATGATGTAATGTACGGATACATATGGAAAGCTATACACACAATTGTGAAGTGAACAATGTGACGAATATATGATGCAGGATATATATGATGCATTGAGAACAATGTTTCTATCGTATTATATTTAGGCCTTCTTGTCTGTTTGTCAGCAAATGAATTGAATTATTTAGTGGTGCTTTGACTTTGGATTTTTAATGAAATAGTCTATATATTTTTATAATATGTTTGGAAGGATCATTACAGGTCTGAGATTGTTTTTATATATATTTTTTATATATGTTTTCTTTGGTAGCCCTGAAGAAGTCTCGTGTGAGACGAAACGCGTTGGCTACGGTTATGTGAATATATGAACTACAAGATATCTGCGATCAAGATAAATAAAGAAGAAAAACTCTACAATTTGTGTCACATGCTCTGATTATATGAGAAGTGTATAGTGTATAGTGCTGAACCACTTGTGTTTATATATGTTGATGTAGGATTTTATCCTGTATTTTTGGGAGTAAAGAGGGGAGTACTCTCTGGTTTCGTGCACCACTATTCACTGATTACAAGAACCACTGATATTTGCTGGGTGCGGATTCGATTAGCCTCTACCCTCATCTTTGTGCTTATATTGTGTTTTTGGGCTGCCAGCACCAGCATCTAAGGTTGTGATACTTCACTATGGATTATGATGATAAGCGTGAGGAACTCTTAGAAGATCTGTTTAGCGATAGACCATCGAGTAATGCGCCACAAAAAGGCAACAACACAGACAAAAATGAAGGCCTAAAAAGTAAATTCATGCGATTGGAGAAACTAAAAAAAGCAGAATTAGCTAAATGGTGGGACGGCGCTACTCTCAAAAAATACATTGAGAATAAGCGCATCCCTAGGGGACTTAGAATTCTTATTTTCCCCAATTTCGAGGATTTGAATCCCGATCTCCTTAAAGATTGGGAAGAAGGGCTATATGAAGCATCCTATAGAATGATGGGGACATTAATAACGAATGCTGAAAGAAAGGTCTCTAAAATCAAAGATGAAATCAAGATATTAGAACTAGAGATCAATGAGAGCAATTTAAAGGAGGCAATACAGAAAAACATGATAATTCTGAAAAAAGAGATAAGTAATTACCAATTGTACCTAAAAGAAAAGAAACATAGCAAGATCTTAAGAGATGAGGGGGATTACAGAAGGGGACGCATTTTCACATATGCACGAAAATATGATGACTTGCCCCAAAAATCTCTACAGACTGAAGGCAATCTAGGTGAGAAGCCTAACAGTGCCTTTTCCAGTAGCACATCCATCTCTTCCATTGAAACTGACCCAGGGGAGGGGACTAGTAATACATCTAATACAGATCCCCCCTCGGTTTTTTTACAAGAAGTAAGGAGGTACAGGTTGGGAAACCGATCGAGAACATCAAACGAAGAGGCAGGCGGAGGGGTGGCAAGAAACACAAGATCAGGGGTGAAAGCCAGAGAACAAAATGTGGGCAACAAGAAATAGAAAATGACATAAGTTGCATGAACATTCAAAATGAAGTATACACTGAATCAGATACATTGTCAATTGTTAACTTATCCTCAAGAATATTGTCATCTCAGGAAGAACTTGTCTTGAGTAAAGGACTAAACTACTGCCCCACTAGTAAGTGTGATTTTGTAAACCTACACACTGATCTGTTTAAATTCTTGCGCAAAGTAAAAATTAAAAAGTATTTTGAAGATCATCCAGTTGTCCCTTGTGCTCCTTTGGTAACAATAAATGATACGTCTACACCATTCATACCATCTATAGCTGATTTACACACTACACATATTCTTGCCACTCTGAATGATGAGGAGGAGGTCGGAGATGTTAGACAGCTGGCCGATCACCTTAACATCGCACAGGATTATACCACGGACAGTGGCTTACACTGCAGCTCGAAATTCATTCCTCCGCAGATGAGAAACTCTGCCATAGATGATTTTTACAAGAGTGTAACAAAAGATCTCTATGAACTGGAGGATTCCTATTACACTAAACGCAGATGTCTCCATCCGAATAATCTCAGCAAAACCGAGCATGAGACATTACGATCTTTAAAGAATGACCAGGAATTGGTCATAAAAGAGGCAGACAAAGGCGGTAACATCGTCCTCATGAATCGAACGGATTATCTTCGAGAAATAGAGAGACAGTTGAATGATGTCAACTGTTATGACAAGCTCAAAATGAATCCTCTATCTAGAATAGAAGGAAATATTAATGCACATCTATGGGATTGGCATGAATCGAGCCTTTTGACGGACAAAGAATACCAATTTTTACAGGCACATCACTCTCGGTCACCATGTATTTATGTTCTACCCAAAATCCACAAAGGGGGCCCGTTTCCACCTGGGCGCCCCATTATCAGTGGAAATGGAGGGCCAACGGAAAATATTGCCAAATATGTCGATAGCTTTCTTCAGCCTATTGTAAAGAATCTCCCGTCCTATCTTAGGGATAGCTCTGACCTCTTATGCAAACTTGAGGATTTTAAATGGGATCAAGAAAATCTATTTTTTGTCACTATGGATGTGGAAAGTCTCTACACCTGTATTCATATGAAGGAAGGAATGAGGGCTTTAAAACATTTTCTCTTTAGAAGGGGGGCGCAACATTTGGAACACACTGATATGCTACTTAACATGGCGGAGATTATTCTAACACAAAATGCTTTTCTGCATAATGGTGAGTGGTTCTTACAACGACGCGGTACTGCGATGGGCTCCAGATTTGCTCCATCTTATGCGAACCTTTTTATGGGTCTGTATGAGGTGGAGCACGTCTGGGGTCCAGGAGCACAAGCCTGGGTCAACAACGTGATCTTCTATGCACGATACATAGATGATATCATCATGATATGGCATGGCACAACTAAACAACTTAATGAATATCACAGTTACTTGAATACCAACATCTTTAATGTAAAACTCACCATACAGTACTCTGAAACCAACATAGAGTTCCTAGACCTGAGACTGTTTACCTTAAATGGTAACATACATAGTGATATGTACAGGAAAAAAACTGCTTGCAACAGTTATTTGCATGCCACTAGTGCACACCCACGCTCTACCATAGAAGCGATTCCATTTGGAGAAATGGTTCGCGCTAGACGAAATTGCAGTCTAGAATCTGACTTTAAAACCAACATCAAGAAAATCAAAAGTAGATTCACACAGAGAGGCTATAATCAAGCATGTCTGAACAAGGCCGAGAAAAGGGCAATGTCCCTCAAGAGGAAAGAGCTACTAACTACCAAAAGAAAGAAAAAAACAGATAAAGAAAGCGGGGAATTTGGGTTGTACTTTATCACAGAATACAATGCCCTTAATAATCATGTATATAACATCTTAAAGAAAAATTGGCATTATCTTTCAAAGGATGGCTCGATAAGTATGCTAACATCAAAAAAACCCAAAGTAATATACCGTAGAAGTAAGACATTTAAGGAGGTACTTAGCCCGAGTTATATCAGGGACTCTCCTGTTTTGAGGCCCACATGGCTACCTGACAAACCACCCGGATTCTATACCTGTGGTAACTGCTGTATATGCCAATTTGGCATTAATAAGAACAAAATATTCGGCAATGGTTCGAGGGAATATACCACAAATTGCTTTATTAATTGTAACACGGAATTCACGATATACATGATTGTATGTGCATGTCAAAAGAAATACATTGGTAGCAGCATACGCAGTTTAAAGCTGCGCATACAAGAACATGCCAGAGCCATAAAAAATGGGAATGATAAATACCCGGTTTCTGTGCACATACAAAGTGAACATCCTAGTGAAAAGAATTTCAAATTTTATGGCATCGATCATGTCAGAATGCCAGAACGGGGGGGCAATAGAGAGCTGATATTGAGACAGCGAGAGGCGTCATGGATATGCCGTCTCAGGACCGTACAGTTTGGTCTTAATGCCAATGATGAAATGCATTATTTCCTTTAACCACCTAGGAATGACCTTTAACCATAGAAGAGTTATGGACATGTCTATAATTCTGTCCGTTCAGCTGATAATCTAACTAAACTGTCAATGTAGTTAAGGATGGACTTGGCAATTGATGGCATATTCGAACATCTCTGTTGGCATATCATATTACTGTACAAGGCTTAGAAACTACATAATAATTTGGAAAGCACATCTTCAACTGATATTGGACATATATAGGGCTTACACACAAACATATCATGTGGAAATCACGATATGGATTCCGTTTTTAGCCCTGTTACAATCATGATACCACATAATTACTGATTGGTTAGGTCAGTTACCACATAATTGTAATTTATGTGCAATCATTACAGTATTGACAATGTCATGAAAAGCTGATGGGCCACTCAATGGTGGCCGACATAGTTGTTAAATTTGGCTTGGTATATGCACAGTGCATTATATGGATGTCATCGTGTAAAATACATTATGAATTATATAAGACAATTTCGGTTTAAAATTGTCTTGTTGTCATTTTCACTCTGGGAATCACGATCAATAGATATTTGCGACATGTACAGTTTTTCTGGCCACTCAAAGATGGCCGCATAATTGGTATAATGTCGCGATAATGTTTAGTGGGTTGCAATTGATGGACACAACTTTACATAATATTAATGCAACTGAATAGCCAATATTGTATTTATTATTTCGAGGAGTGTAGCTACCTCAAATTATAAAGCACGACGAGTCTTTGGATCACACACCTCTAGGTTACGAAATACACATCATGGAATAAGATATGAGTAACCATGCTTGTTAACAATCCGATTGCGAAAGAACTTGGTATGTATCTGATATCATAATGACATCACTATGTTATCATTTTTCGTTGCCTATAAAATATGGCACAGATATATATTTATATACAAGAATACTTGGCCAAAGAATTTGGTACACATCTGACAGTACATTGACGAAACAATGTTATCGTATTTCGTTGCGCATAAAATATGGTATGGATGGATATTGAAATGTAAGAATACTTGGCCACTTTAAGATGGCCGCCACGTTATCCCGTCACGATGTCGACTGACTATACCGGCACATCTTATTGGACACATGATCTTGACATTTCTGGGGGCGGCACTATAAGAAACCGCGAAATACGCTTGTACGGTTTCGCCGCTACTATGAAGTGTTCACGCTGACTAAGAGTCGACTAGAAGTAAGTGATTCAAAGAACTAGCTGTAGGAACTGATACACTATAAAGGTCTTTTAGTGCGAGCGCACGGAAGAGAGAAGCACGCTGTCACGCAGAACCATGTTTACGATGGGTTCGGGGCGGTTACAGAGCAGGAAGTAAATGGTGAAACAAAGTTTAGTAATTTAAAAACCTTGACGATACTTCATAGGTTTGTAATAAGGTTAAACTGAAATCGGCAATCCATGTATATGCATTAACGGCGCATAAATGGATAAAGGGCGGTCCTATGAGCCAAATATGTCGTTATCTCTGATTATCATATTCAGATTCACGTATTCGTAATAATATATTGAATATTTATGAACATTGTTAGGACTAAGCAGTTCTCTTAAAGATGAACATAATGAATGTGCCCTATGTAACTGGTCCAGACTTTATCTCATACCGTATCCGTTTATGTCAGGATGCTAGAGCTCGTATGAGCTGAATAGAGGAGAAATCACGTAAATAATAACTTGTAACACAATATACGATACATAAAGTGGAAATGACAACCAAATTTCGAACAATTGATTGAACAGCAGTAACTGCTCGTTTATACTTTAGTTCAGTTATGGCGTTTAGTTAGTGAAAATATCATGGTCCATATCATGACAGAATGCCCATACATGTAAAAAACCTCTTTTTTCTAGAATAACATGTGACCTTGAGAAGTATTCATTGCAGAACTCCATATCATAGGAATTCGCCATCACATAAGGAGATTATTCTATATATACATGAGGTATGCAAGTTATATATATTTTATGTACATGAACTAATATATATTGATGACTCGTGTAGTTGGGAAAACTGTAGCAATATGACATGGCTATAAGGGGAAATGTTCAACAGACAGTGTTTATATATAATGGGATTCTCTCTCTAACTTATTTGACATTACGGGATAAATCAGAACAGTCCTGTCACAATTGAAACAAAATGCATGCCTCTCATGACTACATCTTTGATGGTTCATTAACATTAACTAAACGGTTGTGCTGAACTTTATTGGAATGATGTAATGTACGGATACATATGGAAAGCTATACACACAATTGTGAAGTGAACAATGTGACGAATATATGATGCAGGATATATATGATGCATTGAGAACAATGTTTCTATCGTATTATATTTAGGCCTTCTTGTCTGTTTGTCAGCAAATGAATTGAATTATTTAGTGGTGCTTTGACTTTGGATTTTTAATGAAATAGTCTATATATTTTTATAATATGTTTGGAAGGATCATTACAGGTCTGAGATTGTTTTTATATATATTTTTTATATATGTTTTCTTTGGTAGCCCTGAAGAAGTCTCGTGTGAGACGAAACGCGTTGGCTACGGTTATGTGAATATATGAACTACAAGATATCTGCGATCAAGATAAATAAAGAAGAAAAACTCTACAATTTGTGTCACATGCTCTGATTATATGAGAAGTGTATAGTGTATAGTGCTGAACCACTTGTGTTTATATATTATTGTACTTTCTGTTCAGTATAGAGAAAGTCAATATTAATCTTTTCAATATTTGTTGTATGATATTCTTGTATACCAATATTTTTGCGCTCCATATCCTCTCATAGATTCTTTGGTCTGACATCTCAGAGACTAGAAGTGGATTACAGAAGAGCACTTTGAGACCATATCCCCCAAAGTTCCAGCCCCTTAACTCACAAGCAATCACCAAAGACCTAACAAAGTACTTCTTTGCTTAGCAAGATAAATACTGCTTCTAATTCTCTTAAAAGAAAATCAAATTATATTCTCTTGAAAAAACATTCCAATGACCTATTTGATATATGAAACTGATGTAGAAAGTTTAACACTCACCATATTGCCTGTGGGAGATCGGACTCTGAAGTTATTCCTCAGAGCCAAGATGGCATCTTCCTCCAATCTGTCAACAATACAGCATAACCTTTCAAACGTTTCAAACGTTTCAAGAAAGTCATCAAGCCTCATTGCCTTGAGTGAACTATAACCACCTGACCAAAACTACCAGATAAACTATAATGTATCATTAATAATAATATTGCAGACATGCAGCATAGATTTAAAACTTCAAAGGTCATGACAGGGAACCGTGTGAAGGCGGAGGGGGGATAGACTTTGGTCCCTCTGTGGCATAGTAAAGAAAAATGTGTAAATACAGTATCAAAATGAGACATCACGTGGTATGATGAATATTCACTCCTCAACTTGAGGGGAGGTATGATGGCATTGAATACTGAATAGTTAGTGCACATGTGCTAAAAGTATACTAATATAGTTAGTGATGGCATGGTTAGTGTTTCCATGGGTTGAGAATGTAGTGCACTGGTACTTCAAGGATGCTTTAAATTAAATAGACTGTACACATGGTGAGTGTCTACCACCTAAACTCGTTCAGGTGTTGTAGTTATGTCTGCCTGTGTGCTTGTACCTCCCTCTCTTCAAGCCCTGTGGACTGTGAAAGAATTCTGAGAGGGTTTTCTTATGACCACAAGGAAGAAAATAGACATAGTCAATATCTTTGCCTTCATCACCACCATAAATGTCCAGCAACACAAGACTGGTAGTGGTGTTAGACGCAATAGATGTGGAAGTCAGAAAGACACTGAAATCCTCTGTCAAGTCTCTATGGTCCTTACCTGCTGCTGAGAGCTGGTTTTCAGAATCCTCAATCCGGTGTACTAATCTCTTCATGGTGTCTGCAAGATATTTGTAGAACTGGAATAGCTACAGTCATCTTTTGAAACATGGAATAATGATGTACATTTCCCCTTGTATTATCTATGATGACCCAGCAGATGGGCTTTCAAATGATGACAATGACGTGTTAGTGGCTATCTTACTAAAGACCATTGCTCAGTATTGGGCACTCAGTGTGCAGATAGCCATGGCCAGTGTCTAGTTTATGGTTGCTTGCGCCTCTAAGCTAAGCTCAATATGTGCATTTAGAAAACATGCATATGCAGTATTTTGCATGATAAAAAACTTTACATGCTTTCCCATAAACCTTCCTTTTTTAACATAACTCTACTAAATCAGTGGCCAAATGTTGTGCATGCAAGGTGAAATGAGAGTAATGCTTTAAACCTGCTTACAACAGCAAAGGCAGGCAGTGGGAGGCCACACCCTCCAAACGACCACACTCCCCAAGAAACTCAAAAGACTCTATCTTTCCCCCAAATCAGTACTTAAATGTCAAGAAAGGAATGTGTTACTAGTTTATCACTTGGCATACAGATTCATAAGCTGGCATTGCTCTGTCACACTCTTAAGGCCCTTCATAGACATTCCCTCAAGAATCTATAGCAACTCTTATAACCAATTCAGTGGTGAAATGTCATACATGGTAGGTATGTCTAATGAAGTGCTTTGCACATCATTCCAAAACCATCTGTGCCTATTTCATAATCTAAACAGCCTGCAAAAACTCAAAGTGGGGGAATGTGATGTCAGTCAGATGTAGCCAACTTAATTCTTGGTGCATAAATCAGAAGAAGTCAATGCTCTGTTAAATGACACCCTCACTCACCATAAAGTGGCATCACTGCCCTGAAGCTACCATCTATTTTTATCTTACTAATATACTCAATGGGTCTTCTGGCATGACCTTAGATTTCTCTTTATTGATCTTATTGTCATGAAAATAAATCCTGATCTCCCTAAAGCACTTTTACAATGTCATTGTTTTTTCAGTCGCGAGATACTTAATAATCAGCATAAAGTAACCGAGGAACCTCTAGCACGTTTGTATTTTGACATCTGAAGCTTATGACAGAAAGGCAGGTGGCAGCTGCCACATCAACAAAGATGTATAAGAGTCGCAAAACATACTGACATCCTTTCATATTTCATGTGACACCTTCCCCTGTGTAACAGAACTGAAAACAGATCTTTCATCAGGCTTGCATGCCATGGACTTATGGTTGTTTTAGACTACTTCTCACATACATTCAATTGGTCTACAAGTACTCAAAAGAGCACTCTGGAAACGTTTGAAAAAACCATCAGTATTCTCGTCAAGGAATTATGTCACTATAAAGTCTTGAATAAAGAACTGCTCAACCGCTAATGATGAACTTTGGAAGAAACCACTTTGACAGAGTCAACACATGCCTGGTTGTCACTCAAAAGGAGTAGCATGAGGCTGGAATCATTGTCAAGTTCTGTTTAGATACACCAACTGATTCTAGGCACCACACATTTCATGTGCTTCTATCCGGCATCTCACCCCAAGATTAGGCATTTAAAGTTTGGTTTGCTGAATTTAGATTGTAATTATATCTAAAATATGTGCTAATTTTACCTCATTTTCTGTAGGCGTAGAACAATTATGGCGTGGACCTTCTTTGCAAAAAAAAAAATCCGCTTTAGAAATTCAAAGCAAAAATCATATCACATCATATCAGTAGTTGCCAATCCTGCTAATTTAGGTGGCAGTCTACTGATGTTGTTGCACTTCCATGACCTCCAGGTCAAAGCAATTTCTTTATAAACAGCAATATACTCAAAGAATTCTAAAGCATAGGTTTGTGATCATTTGTGTTAACATTGTGAGGTGTCAGCTGTCACATCTGTTTTTCTCAGCTAAAGAATGCTGAGCCCTCACTCACCCAAAGGTGGCATTCTTCACCATAGGGTCACTCATAGAAAATTGAAGCCATGAGTGCACTCCAACTTACAGTAAGAGAGCTTTTACATATGTATACCGGTGACCTGTTGGATGGCGCCTTGAAAGCACCATCTCAATGGTTGCCATGCATAAAATGGTGCAAGCCTAAAGCTGTATTCAGCCATGTTCTTTTGAAACCAGACACCTTTGCCACGAGGTGTCGCTGAAGCCAAAAAGTGCAAACATTTTTAAAGTCCCAACTTTTCAGAATTTCTGGGGCAGTTCCTCTTAGCCATTTCTAACACTCCCATGATCTCAGGGGTAGACCTTATGGACTAGTATACACTCTAGCAGTGGCCACTAGCAAGGTCTAGTCTAGTCTGTTGTTATTGGCCACTCCAACAAAAAGGGCTCTTGAAGCTTGTTGTGCCCTGTAGCCACACAGGAGGCCAGCCAACTGACCTTTGGAGTTCACTTCTTAGTCTTGATGCAAGTTGGAGCAGGTCCATCCCACCAGGTCTCCTCATGTGTTACAGACAGCAGGTCCAGTCCTAATATATGCTGCCATAAGTCCAGAAAGTGTTCTGTGAAGCTGGGGTGAGATCTTAATCTTACTCTTGTTCAGTTCATCAGAGAATGGGGTGACTCCTGGATACTCTCTGAGGAATAGCAGGAGGTTCCCAAGGGCAATCCTTCTCATGTTTATAACATATCTTGATTGCCTCACTGCAAACAGAGTGCATCATTCTCCTTAAAGTCCAACATGGAAGAACATTTCTGTCCCTGATGGCAGCCAGTGACACACCTAGGGATATGTTTAAATAATGGGCAGCCCCCTTTCACTCACCGAGTCCAAATAGGTTCTGGGGACAGATCCCTTCTCCGCTATTTTGAGATCAAAAGACCACACTTCTCCATGCTTCCTTTGCTACGAAACAATAAAAGTACAGGTCTCACCCTGTCCCTTTCAAGTTAGCTTCAGGCAGGGAAAGTATACCTTTTTAAAAGTTGTTTTCTTGCGTATTTACCAAAAATCCAACTTTGCCATTGAATTGGATTTTTAATACATTTTATAAACAGTAGTTGAACCACCTATGCAGGTGATTTGAAAGCAAAGATAAGGGATTAACATATTAATTGAACTTTAGCTTTTTCTTCACAGAGCCAGCTACAATCTTAACAATGAAAATAGCTCCAAGAGGTTTGTCACTGTAGGAAACATGCAAACATTAAATTCCTACATACTCCACTTTTAAATTACAGATAACCTTCCATGTGGGTCACAAGGCCTAATTAGGGGTGGCTTCCTTAATATTTCTAAGTAGGACTTCCATTCTGCCAAAAGGTATATTTTAAATAAATAATTAATGTGTATTGTCCAATTAATAAAAATCATTACTATCATGGAAAATAAAAGCAGCAACTTTCTTAAAACAGAGTCGTCAAACTTTTTGAACAGATACATTACAAATATTAAGGTAATTCAGAGATAACATGCCGTACAAGGCCATGGAAATTGCATAAAACATCATAAAAGTAATATTTCGTTCATAACAGAATTTTAGCATTTCATTTCATTATTAATATTAATGTTTTTATATAAAGATGAAACCTTCCATACCGACAATCTTAGCTGTCTTGCCCAGCCCAGCAATTAAAGTGCCTTTGTGCAATCCCCTCGAACAATCTGAATTTAGGGCAGACACATATCATGTGTAATAACAAGGAATAATGACAATCTATAATGTGCATCCGTGCCTGTTCTCAAAGCTTAACTGGGTCTTATTAGGATCGTGTTCTAAAAAAAACCTATGTTTCAGAATGGTTTTCAGAAACTATCCATACAGTTGCTCCTTGATATCTTCAAATGGATATCATTAAAAAATATAAGGTGTCTACATGCCTTTGTTCTTACAATACTAATAAAATAGGATTTACTAATCGTGATGAGCTTTGCTGGTTACAAACAATAAGGATTTACCTTAACTGACACCCATCGTACACCGGTGCAATAGCTATAAGGATACATCGGTATGGGTACTGACATAACCGCTTACTATTCCTATGACACGGACTAAACATCATCCTGCGTCAGTTTTTTCTCAGCTATAAAAATGAACTTGACAAACTGGGCTGTTAGAACAGTGACGATTAGAAAGGTTTATTTTGACAGGTCTGCCTGGAGGTTTAAAGCTGCAGGGAGGAAGGCTACACACGTAAGCCTGAAGTCACAATTTACTTCTAATCCTAGTGAAGGGCACAATAGGTGCAGCAGTCCACAGGTGACATTTAACTGTCCATGCCCTGGGTGTTTTCGCTTACACCATATATAATGGCCTGATTGGAAAGGTAAATGTTTCAATTGGGCATTTGCCAGTTTTAGCGCATGTTTTAGGCATCACGTGACATACACTGTGGACTGCACAGCAGTACCCCAATGCTCACAGTTAAAAAAACAGCAGCACCACTCTACATAAAAATGAGTGTGAACAAGCAAAAAGGCCTTTTCTCACAAGGGGTTCTGATGGGGGTGTCAACTTTTCTTGTTGTGGCTTTTCTACACAATGCTGGAGATTCTCATCATGCTGTTTTTTTCCCTTTTGGGCCTTGATACACTACTGTCTTGGTTTTCATGTACTCCTTTGCCAGGGGTCGGATGGTGGACTGGTTCTGGTCACCTTTTATGCTGCGTTTTGAGTTCTCCAAAGTTGTTCTACTGATTTTCCACCTCTTCAGAGTTCAGTTCAGGGGAGTAGTGCAGGAAATGCCTGGTTCTCTTCCCTTGCCTAATGGCTGGCTGTCTTTGCTGGGCAGTTGGATGGCTTGGCTGGTTGGTTCTGCAGCTGAGCTGCAATATGACTCCCCTGGTGAGGCTTTAGTTCCGTAGACAGTTTACTGGTTGCTTAGATGCTGTTGGCCTCCCCACCTCTTGATGGCTTTATTCTTTGGTCTTGATGAGTGGTCTTTTGGCTTCGTTTTTATGCAGTTCTTGGTTTTCTGGCTCTAAGTTGTTTTGACCACATCTTGTTGCTGTAGGTCCCAGCGCACTCTTTTGTCATCATTGTCTTGTTTGTGCATCTGATGGTATGTTTTAAAATTAGTGCTTGCTTGATTGTCTGTCCCTGTGGAGTAGCTATACAGCTGATAGTGTGGAAAGAGTCCAAAATGTGCTTTCCACTACCAATTCAACTTGTAACTTACAAAAATGGGCTCCAACTCGGCGCTAAATCATCTACTTCTAGGCGACAGTTCTTTGCCACTGTTTTTGAATGGAAACTAAATCAAATCAAGTTGATCAGCATCATAATCGACAGTTTAAGTTCAGTCATTAAAGCGAGTTTTCAATCAGTTAAAAAAACGTTAATCTCTTTAAGAGATTAGTAATTTATTTGTATTCTTTTCATTCAATTAGTAAGTCAGAAAAATCAGTTCACAAAAATTATCAAAGAAAAATATGGTTAGAGTCCTCAATATTGAAAATTGCCAAGCGTGTTCTATAAAGAAATGAGTCCCTATTCTAAATAATATAAGCAAAAGCTAAAGGAGCATCAAATTTGAAGTCAAAACTTAGTAGTTGAACTGCCCATAAAGAGAAGTTGTACAACTCAGCCGAGTCTCAATCTCCAAACAACAACAACATACAGTTCCAGTAGCGACCGGTACAAAAATAATCCTCAAAAGTGAAATTGGAGAAACGTATGCAGAAGTTGTTACCCCCTTTTAGGATAGAAAAGTAGAATGTAGCATCACCTCCAAAGTGGCAGGCAACAGTAACAGCCATCAGCAGTAGCCCAAAGCTAAATGACATAGTGCAAAATCCTAAATAGGAGAGCTCTGAGTGAATGACTCTGCCTCTAACTAGAAGCATGCATTAATATAACGGACAAGAAAACATACCAACAACAATATTGCGGATCAGGTCACTCCAATCCAATGAGAAGACATCTTTCGATGGTAAGCAGCTCTGTTATTCCTTTCCCATAGAAAACACATGGAGTCCACAGTCTACTATCAAATATTTAGCAGGCATCACTGAACATTTGTATAACTGGAAACGTCTAAAATTGGTTCCCAAGGAAGTTTATTGCAGTGTCTGTTCTGTCATTTATTCAATGTTTCACTGAATAACAATGACCAAACTAAGGTCAGAAACATTTGCTTGCAGATTTCTAATTAAGTAATGGCTTTCGCATTTCTTAGAAGTAAGCATCTTTGTTAAAATGTGTGATTCTCTATTCAGTATTAAGTGAACACAAGCTAGATAGGGAGTTCAAAGTTGGTACATCTAGAATATGTAGTTTAAGAAAGGAATGCATTTTATAAACTTGGAACATTCTGTAACTATGACAAAATCTAAGCAAGTCACATTAAGGTCAAGCTATCAAATACATTTGTGCATTGTTCAGCAATCTCTAAAACCACTGCTTTGTTTGTTAAAAGAAAAATCTAACAGCAGTCTACCAGTGAATATGGATGCCTGGTGCATTTTGCACATTTCGACTAAGTGGCATTTTAAAGTATCTAAGGCAAATGATCATTTTTGGTACTCATTTTGTATGAAAATGTTCTAACTGTATTACAGCTATGTCAGGATTTGGAGTGGAGTGCTTCATGGTGGTGTTTATGTTTTGTGGACATTGGTTCCTCTATTTCCCTTTTCCACATCTGGTCGCAGATTGTTCTGGGCTTTTTTAAGCTTTTATTGCTCATATAAGATGGATGGTCCTCCAATACACATGTGGTTCATTTGTTCAGGTTTCCAGGCTTCGGCTGATTATCCCTGGCATCTCTTCCCATTGTAGAGTAAGGCACAGTGTGCCTCAGTTATATCTGGTTTGTCTCAAGGAGGGTTGGTTCTCAGCCTGGATGTGCCAGTGGGCCTCTTCTTGTACTGGTTCCTCTCGTCTTCCATTTTTTTTTGGATCACGGGTAAGCAGTGGGCTCAGCCTGGTGGTTTAGTTTTTCTGTGGCACAGTTATCATGGACTCTTTACCTTTGGTGATATTGTGCTCTTTCTTTTGGGGCATCTTGGCTGATTATGCTGGAGATTGTGTGGCGAGCTTATGTCTCGTATAATCTCATCTAGGAAGACAGGTAGGAGGAGAGGCTGTGGAGATAATGAAATGATTCCTATTGAAAACCTTCATTCCTTCGATTTCCCTTCCTGATCTCAGTGCTTAGGGCCCACCCTCCTTTCCTAGGGCCAAATCCTCGATTTCTGATGCGTGTGAATTTCAGGAGTTACCTCTGTGGCGCCTCCGGAGGAGAGGGCATGTGGTGATGCAAAGAGGGGGTGGAAGAAGGGTTGATTTTTCAGTAGAAAAACGTGGTATCTAGGAGGAGGTAGACACAACTCATTTAGGGGCATATTATCAAGGAAGGCATTAAAATTATCGCCGGTTTAGCGGCGATAATGGGCTTGATAATATGCCGCAGAGAATTCCCATAGAAGCCCAGGTTGACACCAGAACATGGGCTTCTATTGGAATTCTCACGGGCATATTATCAAGCCCATTATCGCCGCTTTAGCAGCAGTTTTCTGTCGGTAAACCGGCGATCATTTTTAACGCCATCCTTGATAATATTCCCCTTAGTAAGTACTGGGGCAAAGGAAATCGGAGTAAGGAAAATTACCATTAAGTAATTGGTCATTAGGTTGCTATATAGTTTTGAACCTGATTATATGCAACGGTTTTTGGTCACAGAACGCTCAGTAGCATCCATTCTTTTTCACAAGAATGCTGTTAGTCAATTTTTAGATGCCGCAGAATGCCTATCCATTGTGGAGTGACGCGTGTAAAAATAGGCTACACCCCCGTTCCAGGCCCCTCAAAGATGCAGCCTGCTGGGGTCTTTGTAAAGACAGATCTCTCCTTTGACGACTGCGCCCAAAGCTGAGATGCGTGACACGGGAGATTAAAACTTCATTTTTTATCACTCGGCAAGAAACCGCCGATCAGTCATGAATGTGACTGATAAATACTATCATATTTTCCATGAAATGTCACAGTTTAGATGTTTGACATTTCATTTAGTCACACACCTGCAGGCGCAAGAAAAAACCGTCAGTGCTTTTTTTTCTACTTTTAAAGCTTCTCTCACAAAAAGTAATTATGTGAGGCTTTTATCTCCCCTGTCTTTTGATTTTGTCGCAATGCCTAAAAATTGCTCGTCCAACTTTCCATCTGAATTAAACAGAAATGATTAATTAGTCATTTGCATAAACTGCATTATAATTAAAAATAACTCTTCCCTTACTAATTTGCAGCCAGCAAAGCTGTATCAAGCTTTTGCAGTGATGTGGTGAAAGATTAGGTCGCCCCTTAACTAAGATCACACGGGATGTAAAGGGGACATGCATTTATTTTTGGTTTTACATAGTCCTGACTGCACCCAAATGAGTGACGTGGCACTATATGGAAAACCATAGGCAACAAGGAAACTAGAAGTCATCAGAGTGCTGTTAAGGGAAACTCTAACAAGTGGAATTAATTTATTTGAGTAGAATATAGGGAGGTATCCCTGTATTCTACTTATATGGAACAAATAAAGCAAACGCAAACATGTGTCGAAGCGTGGGCGCCGTAGGTAGAAGAGGCCGTACTTGTAGACTGGCAAGATTCCACCAATGAATTCTCCCCAGTGTGTGAAAATATGCATTAAAAAACATAGGGCTCTGTCGCACACTGACCTTTATTTGCCAGTCTTCAGTCTTGATAATAGACCTAGAGTGTCAATGTACAGCAAAAGAAAAGCATATTTTAGAATACATGTTTTTTATTTTCTTGGAGTACTCCTTTATATTTAATATTTGACTTACAATAATACACATCGTTGCATGAAAAAACATTTTAAATGTTCTCACATTATCTATTAAGCAACGGGAACGTACTGCAGCGGTATATTTGGGGACTTCGAAGTCCAGGAGCACCAGGGCTCCGGGAGGCGGTCCCTGCATCTTCCTATGCCTAAGCAGGAGTCAGCACTATAAAGCGTCTTGGTGTGCCCTGCTGCGCGGGTGGGGGCAAACCCCAGGCAAAGAGAGGGCGGTCTTCGCCCATCATCGTCCAGAGGAAGCTGGGCTGGGCCCATCATCGTCCAGAGGAAGCTGGGCTGGGCCCGCCTCGTTCATCTTCACTCTGGTAGAACGTCCCACTTGGGTCTTTTCATTGTTGAATTCAATTGCTAAACTTGTTGGTGCTAGAGTGCAGGGCCGAACTGGCAGTTGCGGGCACCGGGCAATCCCCTGGTGGGCCGCAGGGACTCTGACTCTTGGCTACCCATTTTGAGACGCTTTGATTTGCACTATAGGTAAGCGCAACTTACTGGGACCTAATGACTCTGTTGTTGTTAGACCCAAAGACTCTGCTGCCAGATCCACCAATAGCCCTACCCGTGGATTCCTTTTTGGCTCGGGCAGTGGGAGTAATCTCAAGGGAAACGTAGATTGTCTTTGGATGTGGAGGAGGGCCCTATTACTCTGCTAGGGACCCAACCTGTTCATGATTTACATATAGAGCCTCAAATCCAAACCTGTATGGAAGCTAGTTCCTCCAATGTATCTTTGGCGGACCAGGAGCGACTGAATGAGAGTGCATCACTGGAAATTCTTAATACCAGCATCTGTCCACCACTTGCCAGAAGAAAGCGCCAACCAAAGCGTATTGCTACCGTAAAACGCAAAACGTATTCACCAAAGAATCAGAACTCTCTTGATAATTTTGATAACTTGGTTGCTATCAACTTGGACTGGGGTCATGTGTTTAACAAACTCAAAGATGCCATTATGCAGTGTGTTACCCCCCATAGTAGAAAGGTTGCTTTCACTAGAGTCTGCTGTGTCTGATCTATCTAAGACTATTGGGACCATGAACCCGCCTGCTTCTGTTGGCCTTAGGGCCTCGGCTACCAATGATGTGGGGTTAAGTCCGGTTGTTCAGCTCTTGAATGCCCGACTCCAAACCTTCTACTAGCTATTGAGGCCCCTGTGGCCACAATGGGAGATGAGAGGCCACATAACAGCAAAGCTGTTTCCACAGTGGCTGGATTAGCGGGAGGGGGGATATCAACCAGTAAAAGGGTTGCCTAGACTAAACCTACCCCCGCCTTCTGCCCCTATGTTGCAATCCTGATAGGGGAACCCCATATTAGCTCAAGTGATAATGAATCCACCTTTCAATTGAAGAAAAAGTCTGCCACTGGCTGAGTAACAATGCTTACTTTAACACTGCTGATTATAACGACATCTTGGTAGAAGGGTTGGATGGGTTGGTCCCAAGGATAAAACTTTACCAGGGGACTGTATAGACATAAATTGTAGGTCACCTACTTTGGCCAAGCGATTGATTTATAGTAATGCTTCAATGTCCTTAAGAGATATGAAAATTAACATTCTTCCGCTTGTTTTCTTTTATCTGCACCTACAACTTAAACCTTCACCATCGGTTAACATGAGATTTCATCCTTTGCAGCAATTTGCTAATAGATGCTAATATATTTCTCCCCTTAGCAGATTTAGATCAGAAAGACCGACTCCAACCCACTATTCCCTACGCGAGTAGTCTTAGGGTCTGCACCCCAGTTTCATGTTCATCCACTGCCCTGCACAATGAGACCATAACCAGAAATGATACAGGAGCAGTTCTTAGGGTTCTTAGTTGGAATGCAGCAGGAATTAGGGACAAGATTGAGGATCCGGAATGACTTAATTTTGCCACCCAGTTTGACATGCTCATGCTGCAGGAAACTTGGATTCAGGAGCCAGTTTTTTGGGATGGTTTTGAAAGCTATAACCTGGCAGAGATTCCTTCTCCTAGTCATAGACCATGTGGTGGCCTAGTCTCTCTGGTCTGCATCTATAAACAGCTGAAGGTTGTACCTGTCCCCCTTAGGCATACGGGGATACAGATTTTAGGTTGGTTTCTTCCTATGAGTGGCACTTTTTTCTGGCAAATGTTTTCGATTTCAGTTAGGGATCTTGAGTGTCAGATTGAGGCCCAATTTCAAGTGCTATCAATCCTTGAGGCTCGGTCGCTTGCATATTTTAAGGGTTTTAATTTTATATTGGGTGGAGATTTCAATGCTAAGCTGGGTGCAAATGAAAATTATAGTTACCCCTTTTTGGTTGAAGACTGTCTTTTTGTTTATCTACCTCTGACCAAAGGGGGCATAAGTTATTTGAAGCACTTGGGCATGCAGGCCTACATAATGTGATGACTAGGGAGGCTGGCTCACCTGTTGAACTACCTACACTCATAGGATGGGCTAAAGGATCCATTATTGACTAGGTGTTTATATCCAGGACCCTTGGGAATTCTGTGAGCTCAGGGGTTGTGCATTAAACTTGTTTTAGTGATCATAACTCCATTGAAATAAGGGTGGGAGCAATAACAGCCACCGGCCCGGACTCTGCACTGGGCCTGATTGACATGACTGTTAAGGACAAGGGGTTTAGGATGCAGTGGCGTAATCGCCCAATTTCTTCTCTGTTTGAGAATTTGGTTAGAACATACTTAGATCTTATCACGGAGCCTTTAGTAACTTTTGATTCATCCCCTATAGCAGTTCTGGATGTTTTTGTCCAATTGACTAGTTCTTCTACTGACATTATGAGGGAAATGTCTGGTCGGGCCCAGCTGTGCAACTTGGCTGGTTTGATAAAGCATGTAGGATAGCCCATAAGCAACTTTGCAAGGCCTTAAATAGTAAGCCTCGCAATCAGCATAATATTACAGATGCGAGGATAGTATATAAATTAGTGATCTGTAAGTGGAAAGCTGATCTTAAAGAGGCTTCACAGGAGCAGTTGATGTCTACTTGTGATTCCATGGACTCTAGGGTTTTTTGGGCTACTGTCAACGGAAGACCGCCCATTGTGGCAACTCTTGATGACATAGGCTCAACTATTAGACCAGAAAATTTGGGTGCCCCATTCCAAAAAGGTCTACACTCTTGATATGAATGTCCCTCTGGCTTTGGATGGCAAAAGTCACGTGTACCCATTCAAGATTAGATTTGACCTTGAGGAGGTATATGCGGCAATCATGGCTAGTCCGTCCAATAAAGCACCTGGTCAGGACAGGATACCTGTGGACCTGTATAATGCTGAGGCCTACTTTGGGACTCCCCCTGTGATGGAAATCTAAAATAATAGTACCAGTTTTGAAAAAAGTTAATAGACAAGATCCCACATGCTACAGACCTATTTCCTTATTAAAATCGGTAGTGAAGTTGGTGGCTTGCCTTACTTTACATTGTGAGGAAAATTGGGCCCAAGCAAACAACATACCCTGTCCAGTTCATTATGGGTTTAGGGAAGGTAAAGGCACTATGGAGCAATGCCTCAACTTAAACCTGCTGATTGGAAAATATGTGGTAGCATAGCAAGGGTCCAGTGCCTTTAACCGAGTTAATCGGTCAAAGCTTTTGAACAACTTGGCGGCACTAAGGCAACCTATTTCACTGGTCAATTTCTTAAGGGCTTTACATATCGATGTGAATGCTTCAGTGAGATATGGCATGGGTCGGGAATGCACGAAATCTTTTGGCCTCCTGTGTGGGGTCAGACAGGATTGTGTGTTGGCGCCTATTCTTTATCTATTGTATAGTAATGGTTTGAACACCAATTTGGCCACAGAAGGGAAAAATCTGCCCATGATAATGACAGTTTCAGTGCCTTCCCTGCTCTATGTGGATGATGCTGTGTTGTTGGCACGAACAACTAATGATCTTAAATTGCTTGTTGACCTTTTTGTCAGCTATATGGATGAGTTTGAGTTGGATGTGAATAGCAGCAAAGCACATTATATGGTGTGTGGGAGAAAAACTTTCAAAACTAGACGAATCTCCATAAAGAAGAAGAGTGTTTCTAGGGTGCCTGCTTTTCCCTATCTGGGGGTGACATTTGATCAACAAAATAATTGGCTTACATCCGTATCTAATTGCTGCTCTCGCTTTTCTTAAGCCTGTAATGCTCTTTTCAGATTTTCAGCATTGATTGGTAAGAACCTCATCCTACCCTTACTGCAGATTTATAAAATTAAGTGTCTTCCTGTGCAATTGAATGGTGCTGCCATTTGGGGATATGGTAATTGCAAGGTCATTCAGCAAGAAGATAATCACTTTTGCAGGAACCTGCTGGGTCTGGGCCCTAACAGTTAATCATTATTTGTTTATGAAGAGCTAGGCCTTGATAACATGGAGAACTGTGTGAACTTTTCCCTAGTGTTATTGTGGATCTCTGTGTGGTGGGCACATGGGGTTCAACAGGGATGTGAATAAGGAATGCCTTGGGTGTGTGTATGGACACAAAATACCATGGTTGACTTACAGCAAGTCTGGTGCCCGGACCTTAGGCTGCCCTGACTTGTTTCATAGACCGTACCTTCTGAATAAGGGGGATAGAAGATAAGTCAAGGAACAATTTCTAAAGCAGCTAAAGGAAGAGAGGGAATCTGAGGTGCTTGTAAAACCAACCACTAGATCTATTTTACTTTTGCAAACTGTTGCAGGCCATGAACCCTAGCTCCCTGTTGTTAGGCCGCCTTGGGAAATATCTCTAGTAACGAAATTTCATCTAGGCTCAATACGTCCTTTAATTTGTTTTCCTCCTGGTCAGTATGATCCTGAAACGATCCAAGTATGCCCTTTTGATGGTTGGATCCTTCAGACTCTGGAACATTTTGTATTATTCTGTAAATTGTTTGAGTTTTTACATCAAAAGTATTTAGTATCACTTTTAAAGTCCAGCTTTTTCACACCTGCAGTTATTACCTGATGATGCTGTAATGTTGTCTGTTTCTTCCTTTTTGAAAGGTGCACAACACTGGAATAAAATTATGAATTTATACAAATTTTATTGTAAGTCTGTGGGATGTACTTTTAGGTGCATCACTCTTGAAAGTATTCGAATTTTTAGTAATGTCAGTTTTTTTATAACAATGACTTTTGTATTTTAAACTTATGTATGTGGTTTTATATGTTTTTATCTTTTATGATTATGTTGCATAATCGAATAAAGATGTATTAATTCATTATTAAGCAACAAAAACACACATTTCCCAAAATATTGGCAGACATCAGAGCAATCTAAAGCAAAAAATGAATGTTAAAAACGAAGCTGGGAATGATGCTCAAATCTTCCTAATGCATACTAAAATCAATTATTTAAATCATTCAATAGAAAAGGGCATAACAAGTAATGTGCAATATTGTCCTATAACACATGGGATTATGCAATCCCTGTATAAAAACCCCATCTCTAGTTTCTTTATAATCAGTGATTCGTCATGCACCAAGTCACCAATTATAACGAAATGACTTCTGAACTAAATTGTAATAGCTTATAACAGTTGAGTTCTGACGTCACAATGCCTGCTGCCAAAGCCATCAGCTGAGGCCAAGAGCAACATTTTGACTGCTTTAATTTAGCTCAAATTAAAGCAGTCAAAATGTTGCTTTTCTCTCTTCTGCTCAGTTATTCTAGCTCTATACTGACAAGCAGAAAGGAGATATTTATCACACTTTGTTTATGTTGTCATACTTTGTGTAAATATTAAGAAAATCTTTCTGCATGTTTCTACTGCTCGTTTAAAAAAAAACTAACTTGTATTAAACTGCAGCAAATATGTTTTCGCAACATATATCTAACACCTTTTTTGACATGTTTAATTTTGCACCAGAGATTCTAATTTTATTCTTCATATTTGCAAAGATGATCTCTCTTTCATATGAAAGAGCAACGCACTAAGGATTTGAGTAGTTTGTGGGAAAGGTGATGGTGTGATCATGTATTATATAGATTAAAGTACCCCTGCAGTACATGATAAGGGTATTGCAAGTCACCTCGGAGTTCCATAACCTTTTAAAGGAACCCCTCCGTGACTTGCAATACCGGTATAAAGTACAGAAGGGGGTGCTTTATTCCATATATATTGCCATCTCAGGGTTCAGGTGACATTTATAAAACATACAGCCAAGGTCATTAGTTGTGGAGTTAAGAACAGGAAATCAACACTTACCTATATATTCATGCCTTGACAATACTGTTTTAAAAAAATGTATATTTTGATTGTTTTTACTGAGAGTTCATAGACTTAACAGCATACAATAATATCATATATAAATACATATTTCAAAATATTGAGAAAGGAAAAAATTAATTTAAGTCTAAAGTACAAAGTATTACAGTATTATAAATATACATTTCGAAATACTCAGTAGTGCAATCGCAATATTTCTATAATACAGAAAAAGATCCTAGTAGGTTAAAGTGCAAAGTGCTAAATCAGGATGCATACTTACATATGTGCCCTATCTTTTTATACCAAATGTAACAAGAGTACAGAAAAAGATCAACTTAACCTAAAGTGCAGAGTGCTATATGCGAACAGATACCTATATATATGTTCTATCCTTTCATACCCACTACAAGATGTTATCCTATATTTCAAATACACTCTAGGTCCGGGGGGTAGCTTGGCTCAGGTCAACAGACTTACATCTCCATTTGGCCTCTCGTGCTTCCATCCTACTCAGTTCGCAATCCTGCGCAGCGCCATCCAAAATAAAGTCACTACACCGAATAAACTTTGAAGATTACTCCAAGACTTTATCTTATTTAAATCAGATGTTCACTTTAACACTTAAGACTCAACCGGCCCTTACAGATCATCATTAACTTTTCATCCAATGTTCTTTTTTTAAATATTTAAAACACAGGTACATTTCAATTCACTTCCAAAATTAACATTCCCCAATATCTGGAGGCACAACTGGTCAGTTCAGTTCACATTAAACTTTTCATTAAGAACATCTTACAATCAACCCTCTGTTACATTTCAAATCGGCAATTCCAGAGAGTACCAGAACAACCTCAGGCCAGGGATATTCCTACCGGTCAGGGCTCCTGGTTACTGGGGGGGGTGACTAACCCCTGCAAAGCTGGACCCCCAGTTACCCACTTCCGCCCTCCTTCATCCCGACTATCCTCGGTTACAGTGCCTTAGATCAGTTGTTGGCATCCAATGAGCTACTCTCCCCCTTACTGTCCCGTTATACAATGCTCCCCAGCTCTTCCACGGAGCAGCTCCACATTACCCCTCTCTCCCAGCAACCTGCGTCTCCTCTACTCCTTCTCTGGAGTCACGTGCAAGGTGGCGCTATACTGCCAGTCACTACCAAGCGCTCCCTAGGGCTTTCCTCTTACACGCTGCCGGAGACCTTTCCACCCCTTCGCCTGCTTAGCGATGCCCCGCTTACTGTTCACAGGAGGTTTCCATCCAGTTGCTCACCACGTTACAGGACAGGCTTCTCCTCCTTAGTTACGGGGCCGGGAGGAGAGGGGTGTGTCCTCGCATACAGCTGAGAATTGGGGGGGGGGATAAACTCTTCACACGGAACTCCTCTCACCAGCTCGTTCCTTCGCTGATGATGGGGCGCCTACTCTGCCCCCGGAGGCCAAGCCCCTCGCTCACCGGTCAGCTGACAGGAAGTCTACTTCGTCGGCCGTCCCACAGCTCCCGCCTCACCACTATGAAGCAGCGCGTCCTGCGTGTGCGCAGCCTCCGCTCTCACACCACCGTCAGGGGGGGCGGCGCTCTGGTCAGGTGACTCGGCCTGCGGCTTCCCTGCTCTTCGGCTGGCACTTCCTGACTAGGGATTTCCCGGCTGTCCGTCGTGTCGCTCCCTCCTACCCCCGCTGTCTCTGATGCCGTCCCTGTTCCTCGGCCACTCCTCACCACAGATCACCGCCGATGTTCACCAGGCAGTCCCGCGATCTGGTACGAGGGTAGCGGCCCGATTTCGAAGGCAGCTCCCAGGGGGGTGGAAGGTTGAAGGAAGAGGGGGAGGGGTTCTGTCGTCTCCTCACACTGTAGCTGAGCCTGACGGAGCTCTCAGGGCCCGGGCACCTGTAACTTTCCTTGGGTTCCGTGAAGGGGTAATCCTGGCAACCACAGCGTTGGAATGGGGTGGCCCTGGCAATGGCTCACCACCCGCATGAAGGGTTCAGGGTTTTGCTCTTCCTTGTGTTTTCCACCGAGGCTGGGGTAACTGAAATCGCTGGCAGCCTCCAGGGACCGGTCAGCTGGTTGGGGGTGTTATCACCGGCCAGTAAAACCCCGCAGGCCCTGAGACCTGTCCCTCCTTGACTAGTGCGACCACCTCGCTCCTCAGGTGCCTTACTCCTGGCTAACTGGCTACTCTGCTCTGCTCTAAAATGGCCGACCCCCTGTCACCTCTATTTATCACCTTGGGCCTGACTTGCCAGAGGGGCCCAGAAGGTTCCGGAACCTCCCATGGCAGTCAAGGTCCAGGTGCTGAGGTGACAGTTGGTGCCACCATTTTATGAGGCTCACCTTCCTCATCTATTTTCCTCAGAGGAGCACCTTGCGCCTTTCCCTCAAGTGATGAGGAAAAGGTGCCCAGAACCTCTACATCAGCACCTAAAAAGTGTGGTAGACAGAAAAAATGAGAAGGGGACAAGGGACAAAAATAATAAAATGAGGAGGGAACTGCCAAAGGGCTGACAGGTCTAACACCCACTACAAGATGTTATCCTATATTTCAAATACACTCCAATATTTCTCATACTTTCTTACTGCTCCTGATCTTATTGCATATTTCTTTTCAAATTCTTGTATTCTAGACAATTTTGTCCTCCATGTATTAAAGGTAGGTACCTTCTCTGTTCTCCACAATTGCAAAATTAGAGATCTTGCTATTAAAGCTGCAATAAACAAGCCTTCCTCGTGTGCAAAGGTAGCAGGAGAGCAGCCCAAAACGGCCGTGGATTTATCAAGTAAGATGAGGAGATCAATTATAAATTTAAGATATTTTTCGATCTCCTCCCAGAAACTCTGGATTTTTGGGCACTCCCAAATGATATGCGTCCAGGTTCCTCTCTCTACACAACGAAAACATTTATCTTCCATTTGCGGACATATATTACGAAGAAAGGAGGGTGTTCTATATATCAACCGTTTCGCATAGTATTGCATGCGTTTAAAGTTTGCCCCTCTGAATATAACTGCGTTAAGTTTATTAAGCCTATTCCAGGTTGGTTTAAGAATCTGTATATCTTCCCTTTTCTTCCATCTATCCCTAACGTTTTCGTATAGTGAAAGAGATTTATTGTCATCAAAGATCTTAATCCAGTTACTAATTTTCCGTTGTGTGGGGGAATTAAGGGCTTTGCTAATAATAGTTTTATAACGCAGGATTTCCATATCTAGTTTTTCCAATATGGATTTCAATCTAATAAATGACCATTTAAAGAATGTGTTTGGATGTTGGAGCCCCATTTCAATCTTCGCCCAGGTTTTCCAACAGTTCCCCTTGATGAAATCCTGGATTTGGACATACCTGTATTCTTCCCACAACCTTAGTATATTGTTCTCTAACAAACCTGTTTCCCCCACATATATATTCGAAAGCCTAGTTGAGATATTAATTCTTAGAATATCGTAGTGTGCTAAAAGCTGAGTTTTTTGTTTAAGTAGCCAATGTAGGGTCTTATAACGTACTTTTTTAGTGTACTTAGTAACTCTGTGGGGTCTATTATGTTATACTCCCTTAGAATCTTTTTCATGAAGAAGTTATCTGCCTCTTGAGGATCTAAGAAGAAGAATCTAAAATTGTGATGTGCAAATGTCGCATAATAATAATTTCTGATATTCGGAAGAGATAGTCCTCCATCAGCGACAGGATAATTTAAAGTGCTAAGTGCCAATCTTGGTATCTTATTTGTCCATAAGAAAGAGGAGAACATACTGTCTATTTATTTAAAAAAAAGAGGTCTGTATTGCACACGGAACGGCACTAAAAAGAAAATTAAAAAGCGGAAGAATAGACATTCGAATTAACACAACTCGTCGTATTATTGATAATGGCAGCTGATTCCATCGTGTTAACTGAGAGTATACCTTTTTCAACAATGGAATATAGTTTAGGGAAAAAAGATCTTCTACTCTCTCAGTTACATAAATCCGTAAATACCTCTTTGGACGGATGTTGTATGTCTGTCTAAATTCTAATAATAGAGAATTCACACCGCAATTGCATAGTATAATTTCTGTTTTGGACTTATTGATTTTATAACCCCCTATTTTTTCAAAGTCTGCAATAATTCTCATGACTTCCGTCTGGGTATCTATCTTTGGGTTCAGAAAGAGAACGATGTCATCAGCGTATAATTTTATGTTCGTCATTCCTTGAACCGGAACCGTATGGGCTCTTTTTTCCCTGATTGCAATTGCTAATGGCTCTATAAATAGAGTGAATAAAATCGGGGAGAGGGGACAGACTTGTCTGGTGCCTCTATTTATTTGGCATGTCCCTATATTAACAGAATTGATTAAAATTTGGGCCTGTGAATTCATATAAAGTTGTTTCAATAAAAATATAAACTCATTTGGTAAGCCGAAGTTTTCTAAAATTGTAAAAAGACAGTTCTAGGAAACAAGATCAAATGCTTTTTCGGCGTCTAAAAACCAAATCTCTCCCCAAAATTATTGATATTAAAAAAATCAAGTGCCTCTAATAAAAAATTTGTATTAGTTTAAAGTTGTCTCCCCGCTACAAAACCGCACTGATCTGTCCCAATAAGTGACCCCACCATCTTATTTAGCCTGTTGGCAAGGAGTTTAGTAAACATTATGTTATCAGTGTTTAAAAGGCTTATTGGCCTATAAGAGTTCACATTTTCACTATCTTTATCTTTTTTTAAAATACTGACCACTACTGCCGTGCGGAAAGATGCAGGTGGGTCACCCCCTTGTAATAAATAATTTGCAAGTCTTAAAAATTCGGGGTAGAGTACAGTAGAAAATGCTGAAAAGAATTCTGCGGGAATGCCATCCTCTCCGGTAGCTTTACAGTTGGGCAAAGAGCTGACAACCGCATCTAGTTCTTCCTTCGTGAATTCGGCTAGCAGCAGCTCTTTAAAATTATTTTCCAAAGTTGGAATTGGCATTTCCCGTAGAAATTCATTGATTATTTCTAAGGAGACCTGGTGAGATGTCTGATAGATGTCTTTATAATGTTTAAGAAACACCTCGCCTATTGGTGGCGTAGTTTTTACGCGAGTTTTAGTTACTTTGTCCTGAATGCATTCGACTCTATTTCGGATTTGCTTTTCCCTTGCTTGCCAGGCTAGCAATCTTCCCATATACTCGCTATCTTCAAAGCTTGTCTGAAGATATAATCTACTTGCCCTATCCCCTAAGTCATAATAACATTCCCTCATTCTTGTTTTTGCATTCAGTACTTCTTGCCTATTATCCGAAGTCCTATTTCTGAAGTATTCTTGATTTGCATGGGCTAGACTATTTTCTGTTGCCATTCTCTCCTCCTTCTTAGCTTTTTGTTTTGGTATCACTTGTGAGGTGATTATGCCTCTCAGTGTAGCCTTAAAAGCATCCCATATAATGTTAATTGGGGCAGAATCCTTATTTATGCAAAAAAGGAACTAATCTCCTTCTCTAAGTCTGCACACCATTGCTTATCTGCTGAATTAAGTTTATTAAAATACCACCTTCTTGATGCTTGTTCATCTTTCTTCCTTAGAAGGGTTTCCATCTTAATGAGGGCATGATCTGAGAAGGCATTCACTATATGTTGATATTTACTGACTTCCAGATTATGGGAGGTTAGGAAAAAGTCTAGCCTTGATGACGAGTCATATTTTGCCGAATAACAAGAGTACTCACGTTTGATCGGATTGCTGAGCCGCCAGTTAAAAAATATCTAAATCTGTCTTACAACTCAACAGTGCGGTGCATACTTGAGGTTTATTTCGCCTTTGATCTTTTTTTGTAGAATCAACCACTGGATTTTGCAAGAAATTAAAATTCCCTTCCCATATGATCCGACCAGGTATACCTGACAGTGCTTGTTTTAACTGTAAAATGGGGAGCGGGTCATCCACGACTGGTGCATCGATTGTAACAAGTATCACGCTTGTGTGATTTATTTTCCCATGCAAGAATGTCCATCTGCACCTCGTATCTACTAGGGGAGGGGAAGATGGCGGCCGACTAAGGAGTCCGGTCGGACGCTCCAGAAACTCCGGATCAGATGAGGTGACAGGATACAACGCGGGATGACTGGCTGGAAATTCACGCCATTGTATGGGTCGTAAGGTGGCTGGGTGATCTGAAAAAAAAAAAAAACCCACGAAAGACCCGGAAAAACGCCTGAACTGCCGTGGAATTTGCTTCCCTGATAACCAGCGTTGGTCACAGAGACCCCCAGATTCGGGTAAACGGGAGAAAACATGAAAAATTGGAAAAACGCCTGACCTGACCTGCCGAGGGAATCACTTCCTCGGTAATCGACATCGGTCAGTCGGACGAAGATCCCTGGAGTCGGTTAAGCCGGGCGAACGGGCGTACGGGTGAACGAGAAACCAGTATCAAGCAAAGGACTCTCTCACCTTGTTATCTCCTTAGAGTGTCCCTTGTGCGGAATATGCGCGACAGCACCTCAGCACTGCTTACTGCCCTTACCAGGGAACCCCTGAGCCCTCTTGCTTCGGCATATACAGAGAGGTCCGCTGTCAGCGCTTGGACTGCAGCGCTCAACGCCCGGTGAAGCTATCGCCTAGCAACCGGGAGATTTTCCTTCCGTGTTGGGCAAAACAGAGCTGTGGCTTCAGCAGCGTCAGCGGTTCCTCTCTTTTGGCGGTCTCTCAACTCAAACTCCCTGCCCGGTTCCATCACAGAGGTGGCGAAGAGCATCCAGAACCCTCAAGCCTGCATGCATCGAGCAGATAGCACACGCAGGGTGGCAGGAGGACAGATTGATTCCGTAGGAGATCTTCAGAGCTCTAAACCTCACAATAGTGACACACCAGGGAAAATAACCAGTAGGGTTGAAAACTTGGAAAAAGGTGGTGGAAACAAAGGGTCCAAGGGGATAAGTTACTGTCTTAGAAGCAAACAGTTTTTTGCAAGAAACCCTTTGAACACCATGGATTCAGGCATCACCCCTCTCAATACAAAGAAAAAAACTAAAAAACTAAATGGTCTAGAGAGAAAATCACTCAAATTATTACCTAAAGAGGGAAACAGACCCAAGGTGCCCTGCAATTCTACTGACTCAACCTCCCGAATAACTCCTTCGCTTAGAACCTTTTTCAAGCTACAAAAGGTCGAAGGGCCAGGTGAAATGAACCTATTGCCAGAGGTTTCCCCGCTCTCCGGTCCTGCGATGCCTTCTTCGTTATTTTCAAGTAAAACTTCTCAGGGGTCGAAGCCGTCAACATCAGCTGAGGCCACGGTCTCAGAAAATACCCCTGTTACACCAGTGATTCTCCCTGTTTCACGACTCCTCCTGATGCCTCCACAACAGGAAATGCCCCTGAATGGGGATGTAGCGCCAGATGCTGACACAGAAACCATATGTGAAGAAATGAACAGAGGGGGGACAACAGGTGAGAAAGAAACAGAAAGAGAAGTGAGACAGGCATCGAAATCGAGAAAGGAGGTCGAGGGCGGAGGCGAAGAGGAGGACAGCACTCCCGAGAAAACAGGTAATTCCAATTCAGATAAAGTCTTAGCACTACTACTGACTGAAATAAAAAATAGATTTGACGTCTCGGAAAAAAAACAGTCAAAGATCCAAGATACTTGTGAAGCTCTAGACAGCAAACTAACCGCCCTCACAGGGAGAGTTACAGCAGTAGAAATGGAAATGGAATCCCTCAATAAAGAAATCAAAACACATCAGAAGGATATTGACGTCTTAAAATCCAATGAGTGCTCCTTAAAAGAGAAGATTGAGTCACTGGAAAATCATTCCAGACGTAATAACTTAAGACTCTTGAATATACCAGAAGGGGTGGAAAATGAGGACATTAAGAAATTTGTTCTTTCCTTGCTGGAAGAAAGCTTCCCTTGGGTCAAATCTGAGAACTTAGCTGAAGACATTCAAAGAGTACATCGGGATCCTTTTGGGAGAAATAAGTTAAAAAAGAACCCGAGGAAAATTTTAGTAAACTTTAAATCTTATACTCTTAAAGAGAGGCTATTGTCGGAAGCTTTGAAAAAAGGTAACCTTAGAAGTAACGACTGGACATATAAAATACGCTCAGACATCTCGAAGGCCACGCAGGACAGACAATGGGAGCTGGGCCAGCTGATGCCCCAACTAAAAGCTCTAGGGGCCACTGCACAGATGCGCTTCCCAGCCAGCCTGAGAATTATGTGGCGAAATAAGATGCACAACATAAGGGAACCCAGAGAGGTCATCCTTTTAATGGAAAAAATGAAGGACCCATAAAAAATAAAAAATAATAGAAACAGCAGAATCCCACTGCACTAATGCAATTAAGGTCCGAAGCTAAGGAGCATGAACAGGGCCTATATGAGGCCCTTTAAAGGAAAAAGGGAGGTCCCCCATGGGTGGGCAAAAGTGAAGAAAGACAAGAAACACAAAAAACAAAACACAAAAAATAATTTCACTAGGGTGGGGTGCAAAGTAGGGAAAAAATCACATAAAATTGGTCCTCAAGTTGCAGAGCTCACAAAGATCGGAGAAAACCAGTGCTGCATTCACTTTGTCAGGACAACCAAGGCCGAAGAAAAAAAAATGGGCAATTATGTAAAGACTAGTATTCTATCTTGGAATGTTAATGGCTTAAGAACACAAAAACGGAGAAAAACCATATTCGAGTACCTTAAAAACTCGGCATGCGAAATTTTAATTTTACAAGAAACCCATCTGTTAAAGCAAGAGTGGGAAGCTTTCACTAAGAATTTAAGGTGGATAGATACCTCAATTTGCACAAACCAGGCATGCAACATTAAAGGTGTGGCAATTATTAAAAAAAAATCTTTGAACACTCGAATAATTTCCTCGAGGGTAGATAACAAGGGAAGATGGGCAATAGTAGAAGTAATCATACACCAAAAACCATTCACAATAGTGGGATACTATTAGGCCTGGGCAAAATTTCCGTTCCGTTCGCGGAATTTGCGATAATTTGGCATTTCCGCGTTCCGCGGAGAGCGCGGAAATGTCAAAATTTCCGCATTCCGCAGCTTTGCGATAATTTGGTTCTTGCTCGCGCTGTAAAATAATACATTCTCGCGCGCGCGCGATCGCCTTACCTGAATCCCCGCGTTCGCCGACAAGTTTTCCCGATCCGGTCGCGTTCTCAATGAGATGTTGTATTGTTTTAGCCATTTGCGCTGTCTCGCGACAGTTCGCGTCCGCAGTGACGTCATGCGTCGCGCGATCACGTCTTTTTTCTCGCGATCATGCACCGCGAGACAACTGAAAACAAGATGGCCGCGCCCGCAAGCAAACACATGGGTAAGTTGGCGACCCGCAACCATGCAGAAAATCTCGCGAACATGCCGGAAAAAAACTTCCGCATCTTCGCGATATTTCTGCTTGTTTGCGGAGATTTTTAACATTTTCGCGATAATTTTCGGAAGTCGCTTCCGCAAATTCCGCCCACCCCTAGATACTATGGCCCCAACTCAGATGACCCAGAACCCCTCCAGAGTTTATACTCACAGCTACTTGACTTTTCATCACCTATAATCTGGGGGGGGGGGATTTCAACATTATCATTAATCCAAAAATGGACAGAACCCCAGTTAGAAAAGGTATTTCTCTCCCGAAAATGAGAGAATGGTTGAAAATAGCAATGAAAGATTTAGCGCTCAGGGACATCTGGAGCCTTAAAGGAGATCAATCAACAAGGTTTACTTTTCAAAATAAAAGACTGGGTCACTCTTCTAGGATCAACTTCTTCCTCCTTGATAGTATCCTAGCCGCAAAGGTAGAAAAAGTGGAACATTTACCGGCACATCTCTCGGACCACTCTGCTGTTAAAATAGATTTGAAGTTAGAACAGTTACCCACCCATAAGAGATGGACGGTTGATAGATCCCTTTTTTAGATCAAGCCTTTATAAACCATCTGAAGCTAGAAACTACCCAGTTCTTCGATCAGAATAGTGAAGGAATGAGCAGTCAGGTAGTATGGGACACATACAAGGCGGTGGTGAGGGGTAACATTAAGAGTTTCGCCGCTTATAAGAACAAAACTGTGAGACAACTGCTAAATAAATTAGAAGGTGAAATAAGAGCGATTGACATACAGCTCCATAAGACCAACCCTGATCCAATAATTAGGTCCCTTAACCAGGAGAGGAAGGAGAAAGAAACTTCCCTAAGAGATTCCTTGGAGGCAAGGGTAAAAGAAAAGTGGGAGACAAGTAAACTTGCTCACCACGAATATGGCGAAGGATGTGGTAAGCTACTCGCGTGGAAAATAAAATCCGATCAATCTAGAAATAAAATCAAAGATCTACTAGTAGGGAATCCCCCTAAAAAAACTCTAGATGAAACAACCATTAAGGAGGAATTTGGGCAATTCTTTGGGGGCCTCTACTCAGAAGACTGCTTTCCTACAAAAGCACAGATTGATCGATACTTAGAAAATCTGAGTCTCCCGAGTATCACCTTAGCCCAGACCTTAGAGCTAAACAAAGAAATCTCTGAAGAGGAAGTCACCCAAGTATTAAAAGACCTTAAAAAAGCAAAAGCGGCAGGCCCAGACTCCATCCCAAATGAATTCTACACAGTTCTGCAGGAAACCCTATTATCCCACTTAACATCCCTCTTTAATGATATCTTTGTGGACAAAAAAAAACAACCAGCCTCATGGAATGAAGCAACAATAACATTAATTTTAAAACCAGATAAAAACCCTAGCAAATGCGAATCTTACAGACCCATATCACTTTTAAACTGCGATTACAAAATCTATACTCAGATCCTCACTAAGAGGTTGAGCAAATGCGCAGAGAGCATTATCCACGAAGACCAGAAGGGTTTCATAAAAGGTAGACAGTTACAAGATCTCACTCATCAACTTATTGGAGCAATAGACATTTCAGTTCAACAAAAGGTGCCCCTTTCAATTATAACATTAGATGCGGCGAAAGCCTTTGACAGAGTCAATTGGGTTTTCTTACATGCTGTTCTAGAGAAATTTAAATTAGGGGTCGATTTCCTGGAGGCCATTAGAAACATTTATAGTTCCCCTTCAGCTAAGATTTTAGTAAATGACAGCCTGTCGGAAGAAATTTTCATCAAAAGAGGCACTAGACAAGGCTGTCCGCTCTCTCCCCTTCTTTTCAATCTATACATAGAACCCCTCGCCCTATCTATTAGAAATAACCCAATGATAAAACCATTCTGCTACAAAAATTGGATAAAAAAAGTTGCACTGTATGCCGATGATCTAATGATTTTCACTGACAACTTCACCGAAGCAAGTCCTGAAATTGATCAAATGATAAAAGACTTCGGAACTGTCTCAGGCTATCAAACAAACCAAACAAAATCAGAAATCATGGAGTGGAACACTAGGGGTAACTCGCTGCTGGTAAAATCAAAGATTAGATATCTTGGGCTGGATATAGTTAAGGATCTAGATGTACTTCCACAAACAAATTTTAGCAGAGTCGTAACAGAAGTAAGGAAACTTTTGAGAATATGGAGTGGACTTCCTTTAACATTTCTAGGTAGATCCAACATTATCAAAATGGCTATCCTCTCAAAACTCACCTTTATATTTAGCGTGATCCCCCTGGAATTTAATAAATCCTCCATACTTAAATTACAGGGAGAATTAAATGGCTTTATATGGAATTCCAAATGCCCGAGAATAGCCTGGAAAAAACTCAGAAGAACAAAAATCCAAGGTGGCATAGCAAGTCCAGACATATTAGAATATTGCAAGGCCTTCCAATTTAAATATACTAGGATACTTCTACAAAATTATGAGGTTTATCCTCCACACTTACAAGCGATGGTAGACACAGGGGGACACTTCCTATATAAATTTGGCCATCAAAAGTTCTTCAAAAAGATTAAACTGAAAACTCTCCAGTCAGCAGCTAAGTTATGGCTGCAAATTAGGAAAACCATAAAAATCCCTTATTATAGTCAATATGCCCCACTCTGGGATTCCCCCGGAACTCCGGACTGCCTTAAAGATCAATTGGCCTTACCGTTAAGGAGAGCAGGTATTTTGACCTGGGGGGAATTAATTCTAAATGGCATACTAATTGGTTGGGACTTGTTGACGGAAATTACAGAAGCTCACCTATCAAAGTTCAAATATTACCAACTATCAAGCTGGATAAACTCAATAACAGAACCACTTAAGGGAAACCAGCAACTGGAACTCAAAATGCTCGGAGCTGGCCCCCAGAAAAAAGAAGTTTCATTGTGGTACTGGTCTCTAATAACAGCGGGAGAAGAAAATTTCACGACTCCAGCTTCGACCTGGGGAACCTCACTGCCGTCTACAGATCTCTTGAACATATGGCAAGTATCAATGGGGAAATGTTGGGGTATTATCCAGTCTGCCGCATTAAGGAGAAATCATATTTTCACCATTCACAGAGCTTATTGGACCCCAAAGAAACTCTCAAAGTTCAAAAATCAACAACAAGTGAAAAAATGCCCAAAATGCGGTGAAGATAAGGCGGACGATATCCATATGTTCTGGCAGTGCCCCCAGCTCGAAGACTTCTGGATAAAAGTTGGTAAGACACTGACGGATCTCTTCGGCCATCAAATTCCTGTAAGTATGGAATTGGTGTTTTTTGGGATTCAAAAAACAGAGGCAAATACAAGTAATGTTGGCCTAAAACAAGAGAACCTTTTGGCACGTAGAGAAATATGTATAAACTGGGTTTGCACTACTCCACCTAGCATTTAGATTGGTGGAATTCAATTGGTAGAGTGAATGAATTGGATAGAAGTGGAAGACCTAGAAAAAAATACAACTTCTGGGAAATATGGGAGCGTTTTCACAATTCTTATGGCCAAAATCAAGTCCAATGATTTTACTTCTGGCAATACCCCAAACGATCAAGGGCTTTCGGTCTCCCCCGTTGTGCCGAGGTGATAAACAGGTCTCCAGTTGCAAGGAAAACTCTCTGTTGATGAAACTCTGAGTTGTTGCCTTAGGAATTCGTAATGGTAGCACTGGTCTCCTATATCAAAACCTGACACAAGTATTGCAAAATGAGGACAAAAAAAAAAAAAAGAAAAGAAATTAAAATTCCCTTCCCATATGATCCGACCAGGTATACCTGACAGTGCTTGTTTTAACTGTAAAATGGGGAGCGGGTCATCCACGACTGGTGCATCGATTGTAACAAGTATCACGCTTGTGTGATTTATTTTCCCATGCAAGAATGTCCATCTGCACCTCGTATCTGAATGAGATGCTTCAACATGAAATTGGACATGCTTGCCTATATAAATGCTCACACTCCTCTGAGCTGTCCTTGACACAGCCGAGCAATAAAAACCCGCCCAGTTTTTAAACATTTTACTAGCATCTGCTAATGCTCGGAAATGTGTCTCTTGTAAAAAGATCACATCTGGATGGTGACTTTTTAGCCAGCTTTCTATTGCACAAGTTTTACGCCTATTGTTTAAACCATTAACGTTCAGAGACAAAATTGACAGTTTATTCCTATTCATGATGCAATAAAAAATGGAAAAATATAGCCTGTTTTATCCATACGCCCCTGGGCATCCCGTCTAAAGTGCAACTTGTGCTATATGTGCAAAATACATTTCTTAAGTGCAACTTGTGCAAATGTGCAAAATGCATAGATAAGTGACTGCTTTAATTGTTAAATCTCTTCTCCCAATAAAACAATAGCGGACTAAGTTATACACTGAAATACAGGCCATTGAATTGTTCAAACTGCACAGGTCTACCATATCTATTATGACAATTGTGCAAATCATACAATAGAGTGCAAATCACGCATTTAGACCAGCATACTACAGTACAGTTTGTATCAATTGTGCAAAAAGGTATTTAAAGTGCAAATCAGGCAGCTATTAGACTAATCAGAGCAATATACTACAGTACAAATTGTATCAATTATGCAAGATAAACACTAAAATGCATTAAGATGCAGTATTCAATGTGCAATATATGAAATATGTCAATTATAAAAGACAGCATCTTTTCTTAGCAACATTAAGTATCCCTTTCCTTAACTTATTCAAAAAAAGAAAAATATTTCTGTCTATGAACTCTCTTTTTCTAGCTGCTTCACCCCCACCACCACCCCCCACCCTCCCCGAAAGAAGGAAAACCCCAACTTGTCCCACTATCCTTCCCTCTTCCTCTCTCTTTCTATTGGATGCCATCTTGTTGCATCCTGTTGCGTCCCCTGATTTACCTCACATCCGCCCCTCAAAAGAAAAAAAATACAATTTTTTACAGTTCAGTCTTATAGCCTTATAGCCAAAGAGTCTCCTTTTCCTTATACAGCTATGAGAGCATCCAAAAGGTTTTGGGCTTCCGGTATCTCTGTGAAAAGAAATATTTTTCCTTTGGCTATGACTTTTAAATTAGATTGCTGCACAATCATCGCCTGTGCTCCTTTAGCTTTAAAAGAGTCAATCATTTTGACAAAATCCTTGCGTCTATGGGCAGAGGCTGCTGACATGTCAGAAAAGATTTTAAAGTTTTTGATTTTGTTGGTGGTAAATGATCTTCTTGATATTGCCACATTTAAGATTTGCTCTTTAATTCTATAATCAGAAAAGTTTATTAGGATGGTTCGTGGGTATTTAGGATTCGCGGGTTTATGTGCAGGTACCCTATGGGCTCTCGTAATTGTAAGGTCTCTTTGTAATTCAGGTATTACCTTTTCCAGCAGTGATTCAGTCCATTTCACCATCTCTGCCCTTTCCAGGCCCTCCGATATGCCTACAAGGCGCAGATTGGATCTCCTGTTATAATTCTCTAAATCTTGTAGTTTCGATTCCATCTGACTCGTATTCTTATTCAACACCTGGAGATCTTTTTGCATGGTGATGATGTTATCTTCCAGAGCTGAGACACGAGCCTTCACCTCAGTAACCCTTCTCGGTAGGTTGCCTAGACTTTCCTCCATCTTTGTTAACCTATTATGCAGCTGTGATATTTCAAATGCTTGCGAAGTCTTCAAGTCTCGTAATTCCTGCAAAATAGTTGTAAGCATGTGATGCGGTGAACGTGACCCACGCACATTGCCGTAGCGTCCCCTGGTCTGCCGATGCTCCCCCCACGGAGAGAGCTGCTGTTTGATTGCCGCCGCCGTCTCCGCGTCTGACCGCAGAAATCATCGCCTGCTTTGAGCTTCCCACCCGCTTGCCCGCTTGCCTGCTTGCCCGCTCACCCGCTGGCTCATCTCGCAGCGGTGTGGCGATTTTGCGGTCTTTTAGTGGATTGCGGCCACCATCAGAGCTGCTTCCACGTCCACCTCTGCTCTCTTGTGGATTTTGCGGGAGTACACGTGAGGGCGCCGATAGCAGGAACAGGAGGAATGCGGTTAGCGCAGCAGTGAGACGCTGCAGTGAGACGCTGAACCCTTGGATTTTGTATGTTTGTCCTGCACTGCAGAGCGGGCAAATGAGAGATAAGAGGGTGCATGCTGGGTACACACAGGCGCTGGCGCTGATGCTGGAGCTGGCGCTGAGTAAAGACACTGGCACTACAGTGATATAAAAGTCATCAGTGCAAGCGTTGCAGATAAGAGGAAGCCCGTAGAGAGCAATTAGTGTTAAGTTTGGACCCCCCCCTGCAGGAACTATTGAACGTTTAACCTGAAGTTTAACCTGAAGTTGGACCCTAAGCAGGGGGGCAGGGGAGACGACATTATATTACTTGTACTGCTCGAGGGGCTTTCATACGTCTTACTGCCTCTTCAACCCTCTTAAACCCTCTTAAAACACACATGGAGGGAAGCTGCACGAAGCTGTAGGTTTGCTGTAGGTCTGCATATCCTCATAACACATGCAGGAGGCTTCCAAAGGCTTTCTAAGGGGTGACTTCCTCAGCTTCCCAGCAGTGCTCTACTCTCTGTGTTCTCTGCTTTGGGGGGAAAAAATCAAAATAAAGAACTAAGGAAGAAAAAGAAGATGCCGGTAGTTTCAAAAGCAGCAGCAAAATTGCGGAATAAACAGTCTAAAGCTAGGACAGGAAAGGACTTTCTAAAATCCGGTCAATCACCACCAACACCAGTCTTAGCGCCCAGAGGTGCTAGGAGAGGGAAAAGAAATGCCCAGCAAAGAATGGACTTAAAAGCTAAAGTGCTGGCATTGGCTGAGAAAAATAAACTACTTGGACAGAATGATTTTGACAACACCTTGGAGGAAGAGGATGAGGAAGAAGAGACTCTATCTGAACTCAGCTGATTTAAGTATGTTGGCTGTGGGTGGGGAAGAAGGAGGAGGAGGAGGAAGAGGAGAGGGAGATGGAGTAGGGGATACACTTAGCAGAGAGAACGACAGCTTGGCAAATTCTAAACAGTATCCTCTCTTCAGTAAGCCCCTCGCGACACGGGAAAAACCTACTAGTACACCGCAGCGGAACCGGGAGGAGCAAAAGGCGGAAGATGAAATATGCCTACAGGATACGCAAGGCCAGAAAATACTATTCACCCCTGCCCATGCCCTCCCTGCGCAAGTCACAAACCCACAGCCCATATTGAAATTGCACTCAGGGCCAGAGCCTGTAGAAGCAAGTACAGCTATCCATGGGGAATCACCTCTGACTAGCCAGCCACTGATCAAAGTAGCTCAAACACTTCTCCAGACATCGCAAAAGACATCGCAAAAGGAAGTTGGGAAAGAGATGCTGACAGACGAGTTGGATTCTGCGTCTGAACTAGAACCAGAATCAGATTCAGAAAAGGAAAAAGAAAAAGAAAAAGAAAAGGAGACACTCCTCACTTCAAAAGGCAACGAAACCCTGGGTAATAAAAGACCCTAGCAAGACAACTCAATACAAGAAATGCATACCTTGACAATACTGTTGCAGACAACATACTGTACTCACTATTGTTCCAAGACAATATTTAATCATCTATGTTGTTACATACATCCTATAGGTGAGTGAGAGATTCAATGTTCTCTTTCAAGAATGAGAGGAATTGTTCACACTTTTGTTTGGTATTCTTATTGAGCATAGTGGAATGGTACTGATTATTGATTGTCTGATGATGTCAGACAGCTTGCTAAGACAGTTCTTAGAAGAACTGGTCACGGTTCTGCTAAAACCTCATTGATAAGAATTTTGTATCTTTAGCTCCAAGAAAAAGGTTTTTCCAGGTTCTCCAAAAGTATTTAGACACCAGGTTCTCTATGTGCCTTTTATGGATTGTCTTTATTTTTGTTTAGAGAACCATTGAACTGATATCTTAGGGCCTGATTCACAAAGGTAAACTTATCTTTTAGTGTAAGTTTACAATTGTTTACTATTCACAAAAGTATTTTGCGAGTCGTATATTTACTGCTCCGGAGTCTCTATGGATAAAAATATAGGACTGTCCTATCTTTTTATGTGCAGAGACTCCGCACTCATAAAGATACTACTCATAAAATACCTTTGCTATTAGCTAACAATCGTAAACTTAGACAAAAGTGTGTGTTTCCCTTTGAGAATCAGGCCCTTCGTTTTTAAGCTACAGGCTCATCCATGATCTCAGTCATGTTTTAAGCATAACGATTGGTAAACCTGGGAGACCACTTGTATGGCTTTGTAGTCTTGAAGAGTGAAAGAGATTATAGATGGTTGGCTAGTACTATAGATGTCCTTGTACACTACTCATTGTTTTATCAGTTGATCTCTGGTAACTACTTTTGAGAATTGGAGGCAGAATGGAACCAGGGTGTGATCAGACCTGATCACAAAGGATACATGTCTCAGGTTTACGCTTTCCTTCACTAGGATTATGAAGTAAAAAAATTGCCTTTTCATGAGTGGTACTGGATGATAGGCGAGTGATATCACAACTGTACAACAGTAATGCCAAATGAGAAATGTTAGGATCATTTTGGTCTCTCTAATGTACATTAATGTCTCTTAAGAAGTTGTGATTAGAGGCAAGGGATAGATTTTTGAGGATGATTTAAAGAATCGGTTTGTTCCTAGAATGGTAGCAGATACAATGACATTTGGTTGGGATTGAGTCTGCTGTTTCTATTTTCACCAAAACGTATTGGAAGGCAAGGCACTGGAGATTCTTTATATTCTTGCATTTTACTGAGTTCTGATTTTCTGTGAATGGTAGGTGCAGCATGCACTATAGGGAGTCATTCATTCAACTTTACTTTGGCAAGCACAGGTCTGATTTATTAATGGTGATGAGGTCTGTAATTTCTAGCCTGTGTTTTCCAAGTGATCTGTAGTATTTAATAGGCAGGATTAAAAAGATATAACTAATTCAAAAGCAAATAGTGAGTCAAAACGTTGTAGAATATGTTCAAGCGCTTCTCTCGTGATTTTTATTATTGAACATTGAATGAATATTTCTGCAACAAAGTGGGAGAAGGGGCCAGGGGTCCATTTAATTCAATATGGAATTTTGGATATGAGAGAAACCATCAGTGTTATTGTTTGCCTCTGCTGGATTTGTAATACTGGGATGGGAACAGGGAGATTGGCCAGTAGTTTTTGAGTTTGCTGGGATAGGCGGAGAGTTTTTTGAGTAGTGGTTTGACATTGGCATGTTTCCAGGCATCGGAAAATATTGTAGTGGTGATAGAGATGTTCAGCAGAGTTCCTGGTCAATCCTTTGATTTCCAAAATTGAAGATGTGTTGCGGACATGGGTCCAAGGGAATGGAATTCATGAAGCAGGTGGTGTCCTGGGTGTAGGGGGGTTCCAGGTGGTCAGTCTTTTGTTCATATCTCTGTTGCGGTGGTGGTGTATTTGTCTAGGAAGTCCGTCGCTGTGGTTTGGGGTTCAAAGTTGCTGTATATGGTTGTGAGCTTGTCATGAAAAAAGTTAGCAAGGTTGTCGCACAGCTCCTGTGAGGGTGTGTTGTTGTTTTTGCTGGCTGCTGGGTTGGCAGCCTATTGTTCAATTCCTCGAAGTTTTGGAATATCCAAATGAGTGGAAGGTAAATTCAGTGGGTAAATTGGGGAAGTAGAACTGGAACAAGATAGATAGTCGATTGAGCTTTACTCACTTGCTAGATTGTCAGTTTTGCTCGAGAAGTTAATAATATTAGTCTTCAAGGTTTTGCTCACTGGGTCTAAAAAAAAGTTGCAATACTTGAAGTCTCAATTATGTTTGCAATTCGGGGCCATATTAACAACGGCCAGTGATAAGTATCGCTGGCCGTGCTTAGAGATATTTATATTATCGCAGGCTATCTCTGGTATTTATCGCCCTCAAAGCGCGTTATTAACAACGCGTTACTCCAGGGCAATAAAAATTCCAGAGATAGCGAGGTTATTGCCCTGTTGCAGGGAACATTGCTGGCTTTCCAGCGATGTTCCCTGCAAAAGGACGATAACCTTGCTGATACGACCCACAGGGTCGTATCAGCATAATCCACCCCCTATGTTAGGGAAGGCTTAGTCAGGATTTTAGCAAACGTTAGGTTTTGGCGAAAACTGCAGTTTTCGCCAAAATCTAATGTGTGATAAAATCATGTGGGCTGCCTTTTAAATATCGCGATGCAAACATCAGCGATATTTGCAAGGTAGTCCATCTTGGGTACGCCCAGTAACGCCCACTTTGCATCTCATTGGAGATGGAAAGTGAGGCGTCGGGAAAAAGGGTGCTAACATGCGATTATGCATGTTAGCACTCTCTTGTAAATAGGGTGCTGGTTTTATCTCAACGCTTTTTTGGCTTTATAAGCCAAAAAAGCGGAGATAAAGCCCATGTAAATATGCCCCTCAATGTCCTGGGAGGTCCTTGTACTAAAGCTAGAAACTGTTGTGAGCACAGGTGTGGTTACAAGGTCAATATGTTCCTCCTACATATAATTCACATATAAATCACAATCAAGGAACTCCAGTGAGGAACCGCCAGAGGCATTAAAAAAGTACAAGCCTTCAAAAATCAAATGCATAGCTACTCAAGCAGTGGCAGCTGTCAGCAGATGTGATCCATCATTCTGGAATTAGCTGAATTTGTGTTGTTGTTCCATTGAAAAGCCAGCCTTAGTGCAGAAGGGGACCCTAATGTTCAAGGAGAGCAACAAAAAGAGTCAGCCGGTAAGTAAAGAATGAAGGTTATTTAAGATCATTTGTATATGGCTCGAGTATTCAAAGATATTGCAACATTTTTTATACCTGCCCGAGGAGGTCAAAGCTGATCATCCATCTTGGGGGTCAATGATGGTTTATTTTACGTTATTCTGACCTCTCTCTCTCAGCTCTCTGCCAGCGCTTCTCTGATACAGCTTCTCTTGTGCACCTCTTGTCTCTGTCCTGCCTCTTTAGTTTTTCATCAAACCTTTTTCTCCCATGCACTTATCACCTATTCATTGCAACTCTCACCTGTCAAATGCTGCACTCCAGTGGCTTAGCACATACCACACTTTTCTCATTCTCAATTTAGTCCCCGATCACTTCCATGTGTGTGATCACGCAGTTTAAACACATTTTTTCATCGATTTGAGGGTATCTTAGTAGTTTTGATTTTGTTCCATAATTAAATAAAAATTATGTGTGAACCAGGTTTGCGATGGACAGTGGATCCCTTTGTTTGCATTTGTGTATACGTTTCTTACTGCTATGCAGGGCTTTGTGTGTTCTTTGCTATGCAACATACTATTTTGGCACAATGCTGCCATTTTTGGCATTGTGTTACCCAGCACTCATACCAATATTTAGAAGAAACATCACAATAGATTGCCACTTTGCTGCAGTTTTGTACAATAAAGTCGGGAATGATCACTCTGTAAAAGTGATCTAAGGATCAAAAGTCAGTCTCAGATGAACTACTATCATAACCTAGCACATTTTCTTCTTCTACTTCTTTATCTTTATCTTCTTCTTTTTATTATTATTATTATTATTATATTTATTGATAGTATTAGTAGTAGTAGTAATAGCAGGAGTGGTAGTAGTAGTAGTAGTAATAATATTAGCAGTTGTAGTAGTAGGAGTGTTTCATTTGGTGGGGATGTGGCAAGACAGAAGGATCCATTGTGTTTGTGATGCAATTGAAGAGGCAGGAAATTACAGAAACGTTGCATGAGAGTTGTGGCAGACGTCTTGGAGTGAGGTCCTCCATCTAACTGCTCATGCAAAAATGACATTACTGAGTGAGTCACTCCTTCATCCTGCCTATGCGATAACTAAACACTGTATTAACTACATACAACCGTGGTGACCACAGTGGGACAACTGACTTAGTTACTGCTGAATTTACCTTGCAGAATAGATAGTTTCTACTGCCTGATCCAGGCCCTTCCTGTCCACTGTTTCTAGGAAAGACAAACCTTTATAGGGTCAACAATTGACAGCTGACCTTGAACCCAGCCCTGAACTGCCCCTTTGCTCTGCTGATCTAGTGTATTAAATAAGTGGAAGATGGCATGATGCGATCCCAAATCAGTCAAACCCTTTAGACACCATTATGTTCCACTGAGACGTATATCACTCACCCTCTCCACAGTGAAAACCCAGAACTGTTATCAAAGTTCCATGTACTGCTTCCTCTCACATTCTAACCCATTGCACTTCTTTTGCTCATTTCCCTAGTATTAGAAGCTTAAATAGGCACAGACTTGCTATGCACAGATGAAAAGTCTTTCCCATCCCTTAAAAAAGCCTGATTTCATCAAATAAATGTGGGTCGTGCGATATTATACACAAAATAAAAGCTTAATGCATGCAGGTGATTACATTCTCAATAGCTCTAACGAACCTGACTGCTGCTGTCTTCTGAAAGCAGGATTTATAAATTCAAAATCAGTTTTCTTAAATCCCACAAGTACCCTTGACCTTGTCATGCTTTCCCTCAAAATTTTCATGTTATTGAATCTTAGTTTGACCACTCTGCCAAAGCTTCAGCATCTTTTGTACTGCCAGAAAAGTACAACATACACAGTGCAATCAGTTATATCCTATAGGAAATCTGCCTTTTTTGCATGGTCACCTCTGATTTTTCACCTTTTTTGGAATCTATTTTGGCTGGATTTAGAACTCTCTGAATGGTTACCGGTACTAAGCATGAGTAAAGTGCCTGTACTTCTCCTTAAACATGGTTAAAGTGGGTTATCCCTAATATACCTATTTAATTTGCCCCTAAGTCAGTTGTATATGGTATAGAAAATTTTCCCAGGGCCTGTAAAGTAAATTCACCTGTGACATCCACAAAGTGAGCCATGACAACATGGCTTCAAGCCTACCCTGTATAGCCTGACAGCAGTAGATTCTACCCTGCTGCACAGACTTGTCAAAACCACCCTTTTGAAAGGTAGGAAAGCTTGATTTTAAATATTAAATAAGTCACGCCTAAGCAAACAACAAGGTAGAGGGCATACTATTTAAGAGTGGAACATGTGTGACACTAGCGATGACATGGTCCTTCAGTTACTAGGCCCAAAACGATATTGTCGGTTGTCAGGCTGTAATGCCAGATAGGAAAAGGCAAAGTACACATTAAACTAGGGGTGGGCGGAATTTGCGTAATCGCGTTACGCGAATCTCTGCGAAACGGTAAAAAATCTCCGCGAACACGCAGAAATTCCGCAAACACGTGGAATTGCTTGTTCGCGATGCTTTTTTCCTGTTCACAGTTGCTGTTTGCGTGCTCGGGGAGAAATATCTCGCGAACACGCATTTTGAGAACGCGAACAAGAAAAAATTTCGCGAAGTCGCGGAAAGCAGAATTTTGGGCAATTTCGCGTTCTCAGCGGAACGCGAAATTACAGAAATTCCGCAAATTCCGCGAGCAGAACGGAATTTACCGCCCAGGCCTACATTAAACACTTTAACCTATAACGTTTGAGTTGCACAAGCGCCAGACACCATTCAAATTCTTATTTTTATATTTAATAAAAATCAAATATAATGGTGAAGTCAGATTTTTATAGAATGTGTGGGAAATTTAACTTTTAGAAAGTTATCTTTACCTAGGCTGAAGCTGCTGGAATCTAATTTGCTTTAGCTCTTCAGCAACTGCCCAGCTGTATGTGCCCTGAATGAGGTAGCAAAAAGGTGTGAAAAATGCTCCCAGGACAGACAATGTCCTGGGTGTTGGGAGGTCTTTTCCTCCCTTGGAGAAAGACTAGTTAGAGTGGACCCAGGACCTTCTTAACTGTAAAGGGGCTTGTTCTGTCACAAGCAAATATTAGGCGGCTCCTGGAAAGTCCCAGACTTGGCACCCATAGTCAGGCTGGAAAGCTACCCAACTCCCAGAACCTGTGTTGAGTGACCATAAAAGAGGGGACTCCTCATTACCCTGGCCACACAGGAAGAAGAAAAAAAAACATAAAAGCACCGGTTTTGGAAAACTAAAAACAGGAAATGGTTCCAAATGACCTACTAATGTAAAGGTACAGTTTCAGTTATTTTCAGGAGATTGGGAGATTATCTAGTGCACACAAGGTTTCAAGAGAAGACCATTCCATAATCCAGGAACAGTGTATAATCAAGAGCCCACCATCGCACCATCTCTTAATTTTGTTTGTTGTTACAAAACACTTGTTAAAGGAGTAGTATGAAGAGATCTGTAAGGATAAAGAATCTTAGAAATGGCAGATATCTATTTCCCTTGGAAAGCTCTGTGAGCAATCCAGAGGAATAGAATTATCTATTCACCTGGATGTCGCAAAAGAGATTTCCAAGAATCTGAAACATTATCAAAATTTCTGAATGTGTAGATGGCCATAACTGCAGCATTTTGAACTCTTTGCAGCTTAGCAAACAAATAGACAGGATGGTCCACATACACACTGTTACAGTAGTCAATCAAAGAGAGGACACAGTGAGTAACCATCGGGTTATGTGATTATTTTTAGGGATAAACTGTGTCATTTTTCTCAAACGTCTCAACATGTCGTAGCAAAATGTTGCCAGGGAGTTGAACTGCTGTTTCAATGATGCCTCCTGGTCAAGTTATTTTGCATATTCAATAACTGTTGAGGGAAAGCCCATGCATTCTGGCCAAAGGTTGAAAGGTTGGGATGCCAACAACTTGGATGTTTCCCTCTGATGAGGCATTCTGTTTTATTTGCATTCAGCGGCCGGTGATAGAAGCTCATTCATTGGTTGATTGCTATTAAATAAGGGTCCAACATGAGCAGCAGAAGAAGGGGCCTGCTAGTTTAGTCAAATAATTAGCTGTGAAACCTGCATTGGGTGGTGCCCAGTGGAAACATAATTCAATGAACGTCAAAGGGGGCCGAAAATAGAAATTGAAGAGGATTTGGGATAGAGGGGAGTCTTGAAGAACTCTAAACGTTACTTCCATAGACCTGATTTAATGGGAGGATGGTTTAAGGATTGACATGAATCCCTCAAGAAGGGAGTAACCCAATCCAGCCCTGAACTTTTGAATTCACTTTCCTGGAGCCTTTGCAGCAGCAAGGCATGGTCAACAGTAACAATTGTGGGAAGAAATCCACCAGCATCACTCCTACTGCATTATCTTCATCCAGGATAGCCTGGATTTCGTCCAGTGCAGTTGCAGGGTGGTTTCTATCTTCCAACCTGGACAAAGGCCTGACTGCTGCATAAAATTCAAAAGCACGGTCCAATCCAATTCAAGAAGACAAGTTGACTGTAAATAATGCCAGTCTTTCGACAGTTTAAAGACAATGGAGAAATATATCAGTGTACTATTCACAAAGGTAAACTTACACTTTAGTAAATCTACATGTGTGAATTTACTCATACACTTTTAAGTAACTTTCCTGCTAATTGCTATTTGCCATTTACATGTGTAAAATTACTCAAAAGTGTTATATGTCGAAACCCCCGAAACAGGGGGTGAAGTCATTAAAAACACCATCTAAAATAGTAAAATTACTAGTGCTATTAGTGACCGTATAAGTTTAACCATGTGTGACGTTTCTTACAACTGTCGGAGAACACCGCAATCATAGAGGAGATCCATATAGTAAAGTGTAGGGAAATGTTGAAACGGTAATTAAAGTTTAAAATGATTTAAAATATTTTAAAATTAAATGTTAATGTGGTTAAAACAGTACAGCACTATAAACAAAATTTTAATGAAAAAAATGAACATATATTTATTAAATTAAACCAGAACTATTGTTTTAATTTATTTAAAATATAAAATAACTCCCACCTAAAGTAGATTGTTTATATTTATTTTGTAATAAAAGTTACTCAAAGTTAAGTATAGTGTTTATTTAAATTAATTAGATTTCTTTTCTATAAAAAGTTACATTTATTCTTAAATTGAAAAGAGCTTATTGAAAAAAAATGTAACAAATGAATATTGCTGGACAATTCACTTTTCATTTTTATAACATAAAAATAAATGTATACATATTTTTTAAATGTTTATTTTAACACTATTTCCTATGGCATAGTAACTTTAGTAGTGCAGTTTGAGAATGGGAAGGTGCTTATTCATTTGTTAATGGGTGCATATCCCTCGCTAAACTCCTCCAAAAATCCCTTCTCTTAAGGAGTAAGATCTCCCCATTTTCGAGCCACTGCGACCTGTCCATCCCACATTTAGTACTAAAATATTAAAATTTATAACTATAAGTGCAGAGATCTCCACAGTCGGGCAGCAATTTATGCAATAAAGAATAGGAGAAGTGGAGACCTCCACACTTAAGTTTGCGAACAGCATTCTGTAGTACGTTAGTAGTACTATTATAGTACTTCTAAAGTACTATAAAATGCAATTTGTGAAGAGGCTCCTCCATGTTGACTTCTTGCTCTCTCCTTACTTCTATGTGTGTCTTACTTCATAGGACAATAATGCCCTACTCAAAATCCCAGTGATGTAAATTCCATTACAGTTACATTTTTCAGAGTGCAAGATAGGGGATTTTTGGTGCTGGGCATGAGATATGTTTGACTTAAAGAAAGATATTTATATCACTGAAAAAACATGCTCTTATGGCATTTCTAAGCACCAGGCCGTGTACTAAGGTAAGGGTGCACTTCCCTGGTCTGCGCCACAGCACACCTTTATCAAAGAGTGCCTGGCACAGACCAGGGCAGGCAGTGCACCCTATTACCATCAGTGTGCCGCACTAAGACAGTCATGAATTCGTGCTTACCCTTGGGGCAGCGCATCAGTGAAAGACGGAACGACTGCTTGAAGCAACTGCTCTGTCTTTCACTGTGCAGATGGCACCCTCTAAGAGAAAGGGCGATCTCTGTGCAGGTTGGTGCTTTTGAGTGATTGCACCGACTTTCAGGGGCATGTCTGGGGGTCCCATGTCTTTAAAGGGTGCAATTACTGTGCACCACCTTTTTTGAGGTGCATAATTAGTGTGCCTACTGACTGCCTCTTTGCCTCTGCATCTGCCTGCATAATACAGCGCTGGTACAGAGGTGAAGTGCTTCCCTCTTTTGCACGGGGCCACGGTCCCATGCAATCTTCAGATAGCGCTGGCTCTGTATGTGAGGTGGCACTATCTGTATTACAGAAAGAAGTCTCATAAGTGTCTGTCCACTTCTGTAACACTACATTACCCCATGGCAAAATATTAGTGCAACCACCCATTGCGCCCCTGAGTACTGCACGTAATACACTCCCAAGTGTTTTAATAGCACACACTTACTTAGAAATGCAAAGTCACCAGGTATTTTTCTATCAAAGAAAGGAGCATTAGTCAGAAGATGTTAGCTTGCCTGCCTGCTCAGAGTACCAGCTTTAGAGCACATGGTGTTCATATTTTGGATCTAAATGTTCTGTCTGGTACAAAGCTCTTTGTACGTGACAAAGTGTCTTCAACTTATTCATCACTCTAATTCTTTGCTTACCAGTGGTGGATTACTATTTGGTGTTCAAAAGTTTTTATTGGTTGTTTTCATACAAAAAAAATACACATACTACAATCAAATACAAACACAATACCAACATAAAATCAATTAAAAGACATAATATATTGATGGGTGAGTTGAGGGTGGTATCATGACCGTCTATGTATTGCATATCAAAGCCTATAAGAAGCCCATGGGGAGGATACATGAAGAGCTATAGAAGCCACCTTAAGGCTAATCACATAATATATACTAAATTATAGTACAGAAAATATAAAACTAAAAAAACTATATTAATACCAATTATACAGTGACAGTAAGCATCTACATATCTACTACAGCAATAGATTTCAGATGCGACCCTTTTAAGGAAAGTGTTTAGCCGAACAAGTATTACCCAGGAATGGACAGGAGGTGGGCCTTGCCACCCCGCTGAAACTTACGGTTCATGGCGGTTTATGTGATTCGAAGTATAGGTCAAGGCTATCCCACATATGTCTGAGAGGAGGTTTCCATGGTGAATTTTGGAGAGCAATGTTGTCAGCGCCTCTAAGGTGGGATACCCTGTTTATCCAGCATTTAAAAGACGCTTTTTGTGTGTCTTTCCAGTTATTTAAGATAACCTTAACTGCTGCTGTCACGAGAAGGTCCAATAGGGCCCTATCTTTATTATTCAATGATTCTACCCTTAGGCATCTGAATGTCAGCGTGGAAAGTTTCCTTTCAAGGGAGCATGAGAATAGTCTAGAAACAAAGTCGAATATACTGTCCCAAAAAGGTTTCACACATTTACAGAATAGTAGCAGATGTGCGAGATCTCCTGTCCCCTCCTAACAGTTCCAACAACTGGGGTCCTCACGAATCTTGTGTAGGTAAAGGCGAGCTGGTGTCCATTAAGCCTTATGTAGGAGCCAGAATTTTGTCTGTGAAAGGGCAGGTGAAATTTTATTCCTAGAGACAGAGTTCCACGTTTTGGACCATTCCTCATCGGAAATTAGGGAAGAGGAGTGTGAATCCCAATAGGAGGTAAGCTTCTTATTGAGGGTAGATTGTTTTGGTTGGAGTAGTTTGTAGATCCAGGAAACTTGGTGACCTAACTTATTTATCTTCTCTATGTATTGTGGGAGGGAAGGAAGTGAAGGCAATAATTTAGCTTTCGTTAGTGCTGCCTTTACTTTTAAAAAGTTTTAAAACTCCAGGGAGTCTAGATTAAATTTAGACTGTAGGTCTTTGAAGGTAATGGGGTATGCTGAATCAATCAGTTGGTGAGGAAAAAAAAAACCTTTGTAAATCCAGGCCCTAATAGGTAGAGTACTCCCTCTATATACAATCTTATCATAGTGACTCGAAACTAGATTGTCTTACGCTAATGTCTAATTTTTTATCTAATTTCAGTAGGGCGTGTTTTGTGTTCTTACAAATGGATTTTGAGCATCTGACGTTCGTGAAGTTGGAGGTAAATAGGGCAGCTGGGGCAAGGTTATTAAGCAAGGACTTTTTAATATCAAGCCAGACTGGAGTATACTCCATCGTACTGGTACGAACCAGTACAATCCTTGTTTAGCTAAGAACGCTGTTTGGTAGAGTTTAAAGTTTGCTAGATTAACTCCCCCAAGGGATTTGTCTAATCTAAATTTTTTCAATCCGATTCTGGCCTTTTTTCCTTGCCATAAAAATTTGAAGATAAGGGTGTCTAACATCCGATGGAGCTCCTCCGTCAATGTGAGAGGGAGCATGGTGATTAGGTAATTCACTAAGGGCCTGATCATCATTATGATGGTTTCAATTCTACCCCACCACGTGATGAATCTTGGAGACCATGCATCTAGAAGATCTTTAATGTTTCCCAAAACAATAGATTTGTTCTGTTGAAGAGACTCGAGGATAGTACTGCCGAATTCTATCCCTAGATATTTAATAGCAAGGCCCGAATCACCCAGTACCTCTCTGGTGCAGTGAATGTTGAGGGGCTTAACTTCGGATTTGTCTCTGTTTAGCTTGTAACCCAAGTGGGACAAATAAACTTCTATGGATTGCATCAGGGCCTTAACGGAAGAGCTTGGGTCCTCCGTAACGATGAGGATGTCATCCGCGTTAGCTGCCAGTTTCACCAGATAGTCTTTGAAACGCATTCCTTTTATTTCATGATTACGTTTAATGTCCTGATGTAATGGCTCCAGGGCTAGGAGGAAGAGGGAAGGGGAAAGAGGGCAGCCCTGTCTAGTTCCTTGTTCAAGTGTGAAGGCATCCGATAAGGCTCCATTGAGTGCAATTCATGCGGTATATGCTGAATACATAGCCATAACCATGTTGATGTACGAGCTACCTAGATTAAAAGACAGCATGCATTGTCTCAAGAATGATCACAAGACCCTGTCAAACTCCTTTTTTGCATCCAAGGTGATGGCTTTAGCTGGATCAGGTTTAATCTTTGATTGCTCAAGTATGTGACATAATAAGCGAGTGTTGTCGTTCGACATTCGGTTTTTAAGGAATCCAATTTGGGAATTACTAATTAATTTTGGAAGAACCCCATTCAGTCTTATGGCTAGAATTTTTGCATAGATTTTACAATCCACATTAATCAGTGATATTGGCCTATAATTTTTAGGCAATAGGGGGTCCATCCCTTCCTTGGGTATGACAATGATATTGGCTTCTTTCATTGAATTGGATATGCGACCCTCCCTGACAATGGTATTAAAATCTTTTAGCAAGGTTGGTCGTAAAGGCCCTCCGAATGTCTTATAGAAGGAAGCTGAGAAGCCATCTGGGCCCGGGGCCTTGTTCCTTTTCAGGGATTTGATAGAGTTAGCTAATTCCATTTCTGAAATGGGTTTCGCCAGCGCTTCCTCATCTGACTCCGATAGGTTCGGCAGGTTTAGTGATTCTCAATAACTGGCTCACTCTTCCTAGTTTACTGTTTGTTTGCTTTTATATTGGTACGCATAGAAGGATTTAAAGGCGTTCAAGATTTCCTTTTGTTTAGTTTGGATGGTATTATTGGAGTCTTTTATCGAAGAGATGGTTGACTGTCTCTGCTTGTGTTTGAGATAAGAGGCTAATAATTTGCCCACTCGGTTTCCTTCACAGAGTTTGAGGGCCTTCAATTTGTTGATGTACACTCCCACCCGTTTGCTCACAATTTTATTATATAAGTATTTTTTCTTTACTAGTTGGTCAAGGAAATCTTTACTATCCAGCGCGTTGGCATGTGAGGGCTCCAGGAATTTAATTTCCTTTTCCAAAGCACTAAGTTCTAAATTTAGTTTCTAATTAATTTTTGCTTTAATCCCAATGATTACCCCCATGATGGTTGCCTTAAGTGCGTCCCACAAGGTGAAAGTGTCAGTGCCTGGGAGATCATTGTACTTAATGTAGTCATGGATAGCATTCTCTATTTTTTCTTTGTCAGCTGGATCGGAGATTACTCATCATTAAATCGCCACCTTTTAGGAGGAAGTGTGGAATGAGTACCTGCTAATTTGGTATTAATGCAAGAGTGGTCTGACACTAGTTTAGGAGCAATGTCCTTTTGATCTATAAGATGTGTAAAGGAGCCTGATATTAAAATATAGTCAATCCTAGTGTAGGAATAGTGCAGGGCTGAATAAAATGTATAATCCTGTGTGTCTGGATACTGAAGGCGCCATGAGTCCTTAAGATTTTGAGCAACTTTTATGGAGAACCTCATGGGAACGGGTGGTTTGATATCTACATTTAGATTGGCGGTCAATTAGGGGTCTAGAGGCAAATTGAAGTCCCCACCTACTATGATGAGATCATTTTGGGGGAATCTTCCTATAGTATCTGAGATCTTTTCCCAAAAGTTGGGCTCATCGGAGTTAGGACCATAAATATTGAGAACATGAATTGCATCATCCCCTTTTTAAAATGTGTGACTAGCACCCTCCCTTCGTCGTCATGTGTGTGTGAGTCATAGGTGATATTTGATTTTCTGGCTATCCAGGTAATAACCCCTTTTTTCGTATGATCTGCTGGTGAGCAGGAAATATGTGAAATCCAGTTGTGTTTGATAAACCCAACATCCTCCTCTGAGAGTTTCGTTTCCTGAAGAAGTATAATGTCGCCCTTGGTTTTGGCTAGGTAGTCGAATATTTTCCTACGTTTAATTGGGTGGTGAAGCCCCTTCACATTTAGGGAAACTATATTGAGGTCCTCTGCTATATTTTTAACTTGAGCCATCGTCTATACTATTGTTGGCTAAGAAAATAGACATACCCCTAAGGTAGGTGTGAGACACCGCTCGCGAACTCCACAATGATATATTTAGTGTCATAAGGACGATCAATTTGTCAGAGCATCTTTCTTTGCGGACCACACGGGCCCTGTCTCTGATTTTGTCACAAGAGTAGAGCATACCTGCCATTTCAACATGAAGAAAAAAGCAAAAGAAGAAAAAAGAAAGAAGAGAAACATACAACAAAAATAAAACAACCACATATCTGCTGCTCCAATCCCTCCCCCCCTCACCCCTCCCTCCCCCGTACCTGAAAGAATCGGATGTAGGAGCTGCGACGGCAGGTCCGTCAACTGGCAGCCGGGAGGGTGTAAACTAGATTTTATCTAATCTGGAACAACACAAATTGAACTAGCGCAGATCAATTACCTATGTAACAATAGAATCGCGCCTTGTACACAGTAGTCATCCGTAACCTTTAATAGTATATAGAAATCTTATTAGCCAATAAAGATAGAAAAAACAGACTAAGATCCTCTCTAGTAATCCTATATAACAGAATCTAGAATATCTGTATTCTCGAGAAAAACATGGTCTATTGAACCAAACATTTGTGCCTGAATACAACGTCCGAAACGTGTGAGGTGACACTTAAAATCAGTGAGTTATGATGCTGAATCACTCGTAGGAGTGACAAACGACTCACTACCCGCACTCAACGACTTGTGTCCAGCGGGAGAATTAACCAAAGCATAACCAGCTGTAACCCACCTGAGTACAGTAGAGTCAAAGCATGTGTGTAACAAATTTATTTACGTCTGTGGAACCAGGCTAAAGCTGTTTCAATAAGCAAAGAACACTTGTAAAACAATTACATTTGCAAATGTATGAATAGAATGAATCAGTTACTGTAGAACAAAGGATATCATGTCTTTCGTTTATTTGAGGCCCCTGCAGAGAGTTCCATTTCTTGAACTGGGGATGCTTCTAAATGTCTAGCCAGATCTTTAGGATTTGTGAAAAAGTGTGGCTTGCAATTTTCAAAGATTCTGAACTTTGCCCGGCCTGCAAAGGAAAATTGGATGTTTTTTTCTCTCAATTTGTCCCTCAGTAGGAGGAACCCCTTCCTCGTATCCACCATCGGTTTTGAATAGTCCTGTGTGAAGTTTATCCGGTGTCCTTCCCAGGATACTTGGTGATTCTTCCTGGCAAAGTTAAGGATGGCCTCCGTATGTTGAAAGCGCAGTGGTTTGCATATCATAGGTCGAGGAGTTGAACGTTGGAATCCTATGTGCCGTGTCCATTTCCAATGCTTTATGACATTTTATGCCAGTGATCATGGGTATCCAGGATTCCAAAAATGCCCCACAGGACTCTGCACCATCCTCTGATCCTTCCGGAATTCCAAAAATATGGATATTGCCCCTTCTATTGCGGTCTTCCAACTCAGCTGCTTGTCTTTTAAGCTCGCTTGTAGTGTCCCGAAGGTACTTTATTTCTTTGCTGGCCTGGGCTGTTACATTTTCCAGGTCACTTATTCTTTTCTCTGCGTCCGTGATTTTTGAGCTAATTGTGTTCATGTCTGCCCTGATGGCAGTGAGTTCCAGCTGCATGGAATCAGTGTTTTATTTAGTAGACTTTGCCAGGTCATGTGCATCAGCCAGTTTCCTTAAGATCATGTCCATTGTACTGTTTATGTCCGATTTGGCTTTGATCGGAGAGTCTGAGATCGTCGGTTCGGCTTTTGGCTTTTTGAATAAAGCTCTGGATTCTTTGTCTACCATCTTGCACCAGGATTTTGTACCAGGGTCTGAGAACAAGATCAGAGCTCTTGCACCAGGATCAGAGATCTATGGAATAACCGGATTGGACGGAATGCAATTTATCACTACCAGGATGCAGGTAGCAGACGAGTAAAAACAGCAAAGCAATCAAAATGGAACCCAGCCGTTTCCGCAGCGCATGGTCAGATTTGCATGGGACACTGTATAGATAGTCTATGCAGCGTACGCATCATAAGCAGTCATGAAGGCACTCGTAATTTCACCCCGAAGTCACCCCCGAATGAGGGCTTCGCTGGTTCGTCTTAGCAGGTCCGTCTTAGCAGGTGAGTCCAATCATGTGCCGGTCATGTGCCGGAGTGGCGTAGTGGCTGTTCAGGCTACCTTTGCTGGTGTGTGCGAGCCTGGATACACATAGAATTAGAGGCAATGAGGGTGGCAATGATAATAGAAGTCTAGCAGGGATGATATGGCTAGATGCAACACTAGTAATACATTGGCTACACAGGCAGTACTGGTGATGGCGACAGTACGTGTTGGGTGTGTCACCTGCCACACGTGGAGCTGAGCCACAAATCTCAGTGCAAGTGCCTACGGAGCTTGTAACTAATTGGCGTGCCTACCAAATCTCCCAATGTTTAACTCTCTTCTGTGAGGCAGACAGCACGGTAAAGCGAAGTTAGGAAGTCACGCGCAGAGGCGCGGGCGCACTCATCTTCTCTCCCGTTAGCGTGAGCTTCACCGCCATTTTAAGAGCAGGCATCACCTTACTCTGTGTCTTGTGGGTTGCGCACTTTAATGCCGGCAGGAGTAGAATCGGCAGCATACATAGATTCATGCAGGTACAGCCTTATATTGGCCCGCTTCTTGTTTGCAGTGCCAGATAAATGGAAGAATGCGGGCTGAGCAAGTTATTTAAGTGCCATAGCAAGGTCAGTCATAGCATAGTTGATCGGCTTGTCTGCTCGAACCAGTTCTTTCAAGCCAGCATGATATGCATCGCTAGCTGCGGTCACCCACGTTCAGGGACATGGATTACTTCAAGGTGAGAGGACTTAGCAGCATACCCTCATTTCCATGTAATCTCCTTCAGTACTTGGTAATCCCAGACGCCGCTATTTTGTGAAGTTCGAGTCGGGCGGGTCCGGTAATCTTCACTTTGAATTTATTGCCACCCTGGGTTATAATTACAGGATTCTCCACTCATATCTTGCACCGCATGCTTTTACGGGCTGAATACTGGTGTCCGCTTCTTTGTCCACTCTCTATGGCTCCAGAATTACGTATATATCGCTCCTCCATGCTCCGAGCGAAGGGATCAGGCAGCCATTACCACTGCCGTCCATGCCACACCCCCCATGGTGGATTACTATTTGTACCGATTTTGTGCAAGCTACATCAATGATGTCCAAGCTATATCTAGTGTAGTTTCTAGGATGCTCTTGAAGCATCCACTGTATTGATGGTGTGTGTATAATATCTCATGAGTTTACAAAGAGAAAGGGACTCTCTGGTGTTTTCAATTTGTTTATTATCCTTCTTGTTTAGCTGCTTGTTATTACAGGATTTTCTTTTTAATGACACCCTCACTTGTGGTGACTCAATGAGCTTTGTCTCATGTTCAGTACTTCTTTCCATCTTAGGTGTGGCTGTCCATGTCCTTTCAGTAAGTCTGGCAGGTTCAAGTTAAAAGGTTTGTGAAGACTCCTTCCTCCCGTGACATGGCATGTGCCTTGAACAAATTCACAAAATTGTATGGCAGAGGCACGCATGGCTAAACCATGCGTGCCTCTACTACGCGGCCCTAACCACAAATGCATCTGAAATGCTCATCCCTTTACCACAAATGCCTTTACCACGCACACCTTTACCATGCAATTTCATGGTAAAGGCATGATTGGGAAAGGGATATGCGTGGTAAAGATTACCACTTCCCCGACCCCCCCACCCTGCCCTCAGCCCTAAAATCGACATTAGACCGATATCTGTCTTAACCATGCGTGGTTAAGGCGGATGCGTGGTTCAGGCAAGCATGGTTACGATTGCGGGTAAACGGTATGCATGGCTCAACCCGGGTTGTTTGGGCCATTTCCCCCTTTGAACAATTGCAAAGAGATATAGCTGGATATCAGAGGGATACTTGCTGATATCCACAGAATTACCAAATTGAAGGTCATGTGAATCAGTTATCCTCTTAATGAGGGAACCTATTTTCAGTACACCAGGGTTAGGGTCAGCCACTGTTTACTGTTTCTAAAACCTTATAGATACATAATTGACATTATTCTGCCAACAGGATACAGTATAAAATATATTAATTGAACAAATAGACCAGAAAAAATGCATTTTGGCGCTCTAAACATCCGGAAACATATTGTTAAGCTAGCCTACAAATAAGGTTTGTCAAAGTGCAGTCCCAGTCGTAATCCAACACAAACAATTCCACCATAAAGATAACAAACAATGGTACAACTCCTTTTAACCTTCCTAACATCAATATCAAACAAGAGTTATTCTGTACTACAACTAACCCCACTGTCAACATCAATTGCCATCAGTACTCAAAGAGTCACAATATAAAAAAACATTTACACCTTTGCAAGCAGAACACAAAACCTTATTGGCCCAGGTGATTCACATATGAGTACACCCATTCACAGTTGAGAGTGACTTTTTCCTCCTAGTCGACTTTGGGGTGAATGACAGTTGATGGAAACAATCGTAGCTTTAAGTTCACATAGATTTGTACATATAACCTTAGAATGGAGAGAGCCAATATAAAATCACAATGTAAAATCAGAGCAATCTGCGCTGGGTTTGGGCATGTTATGCCATCGTTTTGCAGTGGGTTGCCATGTGAAGTGTGGATTATGGCCTATATATAATATGACAATAGCCTGCATGAAATAGTTGTTCCATTGCAGGGTATATTTGCCATTCCAAATACATTCCATGGATTGCCTTAGATGTATATTGTCCTGGTATTCTTGTCCCAAAATATGAAGCAATCCGGAACAATTGATAATACAGATCTCTCAGGCAAGTTAGTTCCTGCCTAATAGTGTATAGGAGGTGCCCCATCCTAATTCTTTTTGTGCTGTGCTATCTGTCTCCAAGTACCTGGGATTTTGGCTGAAAGAATACAATACGATATTTTCTTTATCCTCTGCCTTCCCAGAATGCCTATGAAGATACCCGCTATTCTGCCTGCACAGTGCTCAAATTATAAAGAATGCTTGACCTTTGCTTGAATATTGTTTTTGAATATTGTTTCTTGTCAGTACAACAGGAAAGATAGATGTTGGTTCCTAAAGCACGATAAATACTGGCTCCTTACAGACTGTATGAGCCTTGGTACATAGAGATGCTTGTCAGAAACAGAAGCCTACTGGTTGCTGTTACCATCAGAGACAGGAATAGGTCAAGTACTTGGACAGGCCCTGAAGCTGCCTTGGAAAAAGAAGAAGCTCAAAAGCTCAGTGTTAAAGAAAGAATGAGTCATCAAACCAGTAGGACAAAGAACAAAGCCTAGTTGACAGCAGAGGGCATCTTAATGAACTAAGTCTAAAGGAAGGCATAAGGTTCTTGCAGTGAGCCGAGAACAATAAACGAAGATATTGACATATTGAACTCCCTTAAAGACATTTATTATGAAGATGATATCTTACTCTTTCTTTATCAAATCTCTGGGGGCTCTCTCTTACCTCACCTTACCCTTGTCAATGCCTTCCTCACAGAAGGCATCTTCCCAGCAGTTCTCTAGTTAGGTCAGATCGACCCACTCATACAGAGACCTACCCTATACTCTGATGACTTCGCCAAATACAAGACCATCAATAACCTACCACTTATCTGCAACATCATTGAAAATGCAGTCTATATTCAACTCCAAGATCATATCAAAGGTAACCAACTCATGCAATGACTGCCAGTAATGCTGTAGATCATGCTGCAGCACAGACAACACTACCTTACACATTGTGTAAGAGTCCCTCTTGACTACAGATGAATATGACCCATGCTTACTAATACTGCTGGACCTCTCAGCAGCCTACAACATAGTCAACTATCCACCCTCATACAAACCCTGGCACTTCAAATTGGATTATCTGGCAATTTCCTCTACCAGTTCTCCTTCTGCCTTTCCATCCAACACCAGTTTGTTCACATAGACACCTACAGGTCACAACATATCCCCATCACCTGCAGAGTCTCCCAGGGTTACATACCATCTCATGCCACCTTCAACCTTTACAAGGAGCCACTTGGTACACTACCCTTGGATAACAACTTCAAGATTCAACAATATGTCAATGATACATAACTCTACTTAAAACTTTCCTCTGCTTCAGACATCCAACATCTGAAACACTGTTTGCACATCATCCAGACCTGGATGCCCAGTGCCTACTTGAAGTTCAAGACAGATTTACTGTTATTTGCCATGAATAACAAGCAATAAACAGTATAAACCTGGCTTAGTGACATGAGGTTTGACAGCTTCAAACCCTAACTTTTACTGAATGTCAAGTCACCTGATTTCACCCTGGACACAAACCTCACTCTTAACAAAAAAAAATCAAAGAAGGTCTCATACCATATCTCACTTTGAAAGAAAGTCAAACTGTTTCAGTAACTTCAGAACTACTGTTCAAGCCCTTGTACGACCACATCTGGATGGTGGTAATGCCTAGTTTCATGGCCTCCAAGACTCCACACTGCCACCCATTAAGAGCAACCTACATGCCGTAGCATGTCACATCAAGGGATCGAAGGAATTTGGTCACATCATTCCAATCGTGATGGAACTCCATGGGCTCTCCTTGACAGCCAGCACCATCTTCAAAACCAGCTGCATCATTTACAAAGCAGCCCTGATTTTATTAGACCTCTCTGCCACCTTCGATACAGTGCTGCATCGTCAACTTCTGGCCCGTCTCTCCGAGATTGGAATCTCCGGCTTGGTAAGGGATTGGATTGAATCCTTCCTAGAGAATAGGACACAGCAGGTTTGGCTGCCTCCGTTCTCTTCAGCATCAAGAATAAGTGACCACGGGAGTCCCCCAGGACTCAACTCTCAGCCCCCTTCTCTTTAATATATATGTTATGCCACTGATCTATCTGGCGGAGGAGCTGGGCCCAAAGATTATAGCATATGCAGACAATACCCAGCTCCTCTTCACATGTAAGGAAAATTACCTGTCCCCTGCATTAGCCAATAACTGTCTGGCAGCAGTTTTAAAATTTCTGGCAGGAGCTCAGCTTAAATGCAATGAGGATAAGTCTGAGGTCCTCCTCTATGGGTCTTTCCCTCCGCACGTCAGGGATAACCTTTGGCCTACGGGCTTCCCTGTGCCTAAATCAACAGGGAGACCAGTGAAGAATCTGGGGGTCTGGTTCAGCGAAGACCTCCTATTCTCACCACAGATAAATAAATTGGCCGGCGTGTGCTTCGGCACATTGAAATTACTTAGGAAATTCCTGCCACTGTTGCCTAGACCAGCCAAAGAAATGGTGACTCGTTCTCTTATCCTGTCGCGTTTAGTTTACGCCAACGCTTTATACATTGGCCTCTCTGGCTATCAGCTAAAAAAGCTGCAGACTATCCAGAATGCAGCAGCAACAGTGCTGCTGGGCATTCCGGGCAGAGCCAGTACAAGACAACATCTTCGGGATTTACATTGGCTCCCAGTGGGACAGCGTGTCCTATTCAAGGCGTTCACCCTTGCCCATGGTGCCTTACATAAATCTGGGGCAAGAAACCAAAAGACACACAATTGATGGACGGAATGCAGAACAAATCAAAACATTCACCCCCAGTCATGAGATCTGGGTTAAATCCATCATTCTTTTGCTCACCATGCCACCCCAGTTTAGACCTGGCCATATGCAAATCAGTCTTGACCCTGTGTCTCATGGGAACAGTCCAGCACGAACTGCCAAGCCAGGTCCTCCCTGGACCGAAAACAAGCATCCTAGGACCGGGTTTCGGGGTTTCACCTCTCTTCAGCCAGGATAGCTTGATTCCAGTGGCACAGTGAGCCCAGGACCCACGTCTGGGCGTACCTGGCGCACTTAGGGCAAGAAAGCAAAAGACACACAATTGATGGACGGAATGAAGAACAAATCAAAACATTCAACCCCAGTCAAGTAACAGGGGTGAAACCCCGAAACCGGTCCTAGGATGCTTGTTTCCAGTCCAGTGAGGACCTGGCCTGGCAGTTTGGGCTGGACTGTTCCCATGGGGCACAGGGTCAAGACTGATTTGCATATGGCTGGGTCCAAACTGGAATGGCATTGTGAGCAAAAAAACGATGGATTTAGGCCCAGATCTCTGTACTGGGGTGAATGTATGACATTGTTCTGCATTCTGTCCTTCAACAGTTCTTTTTGCATTTGTCACCAAGAGTGGGACTGGTATGCTCAGACGTGAGTCCTGTGCTCTCCATGCCACTGGAATCAAGCTATCCTGGCTGAAGAGGGGTGAAACCCCGAAACCGGTCCTAGGATGCTTGTTTCCAGTCCAGGGAGTACCTGGCCTGGCAGTTCGGGCTGGACTGTTCCAATGGGGCACAGGGTCAAGACTGATTTGCATATGGCTGGGTCCAAACTGGAATGGCATGGTGAGCAAAAAAACGATGTATTTATACCCAGATCTCTGTACTGGAGTGAATGTATGACATTGTTCTGCATTCTGTCCATTAACAGTTCTTTTTGCATTTGTCACCCCGAGTGGGAAGGGTATACTCAGACGTGAGTCCTGTGCTCTCTATGCCACTGGAATCAAGCTATCCTGGCTGAATAGGGGTGAAACCCCGAAACCGGTCCTAGGATGCTTGTATCCAGTCCAGGGAGGACCTGGCCTGGCAGTTCAGGCTGGACTGTTCCCATGGGGCACAGGGTCAAGACTGATTTGCATATGGCTGGGTCCAAACTGGAATGGCATGGTGAGCAAAGAAACTATGGATTAAGGCACTGATCTCTGTACTGGGGTGAATGTATGACATTGCCCATGGGGCACAGGGTCAAGACTGATTTGCATATGACTGGGTCCAAACTGGAATGGCATGGTGAGCAAAAAAACAATGGATGAAGGCCCTAATCTCTGTACTGGGGTGAATGTATGACATTGTTCTGCATTCTGTCCATCAACAGTTCTTTATGTATTTGTCACCCCGAGTGGGACAGGTATGCTCAGACGTGAGTCCCGTGCTCTCCATGCCTCTAGAATCAAGCTATCCTGGCTGAAGAGGGGTCAAACACCGAAACCGGTCCTAGGATGCTTGTTTCCAGTCCAGGGAGGACCTGGCCTGGCAGTTTGGGCTGGACTGTTCCCATGGGGCACAGGGTCAAGACTGATTTGCATATGGCTGGGTACAAACTGGAATGGCATGGTGAGCAAAAGAACGATGTATTTAGGCCCAGAACTCTGTACTGGGTTGAATGTATGACATTGTTCTGCATTCTGTCTATCAACAGTTCTTTTTACATAAATCTGGGCCACCCTACCTCAGGAGACGCTTTGAGTTCCATGTGCCCCACAGACATCTTCGCTCCGCAGGACAATGCCTCGCCTCTATTCCTCACTACCGCCTTGCCAGAACGGGGGGTAGCTTCCTTTCTTATAGGGCGGCTAAAGCCTGGAATGCCCTTCCCTTTGAATTGCGCAGCACTCAAGACCTCAGGCTGTTTAAAAAGCAATAAAAAAACTTGCTTTTTAATTAACTTTCAGCCGCGTTACACATCCTTCTGTCTCCCTATTATTGGCTCACGCGCCGGGACACTCCAGTGTATCCGTGCGCGCTATAAATACTCAATAACATAACATAACAAAGCAATAATATCCAGTACCCCTGCTTATCTTGCAGGTAAGCTCACTGCCTCTGTTGGTTCTTGGCACACCTGCAGCAAGAACACCATCAGACTGCAGATTAAGAAGTGTAAAAAAAAACAAGGCAGTAGCCCTTTATCATCTATGCACCTAGGATCTGGAATAATATCTCCATATCCCTCAAGAGCATCCTTACATTGTTCCAATCAAGGAAAGAATCATATCTTTAAAGAACACTGCATTACAATGCATTATGCATCCACAACCCAGCTCCCTCTCGTATTACTAGTTGTCTTTATGCTTGTCTTTGATCATGTACAGCTCTATGCTGCCCTTTCGCTAGGTGTGTGCTTTAGAAATAGCGCATACATGCATTCATTCATACATACATAGACACTCTCCCTAATTTGTGAGCCTAAATGAAGAATGTTTTTACACCCAAAAGGCCAATAATCTTCACCTGGAAGAAAGCATTGTTTTAGATGATCTATGAATTAAGTATTCTATCTCTTGAATTGCATATAATTTACTCACAGAATGCTAATAGCACTAGGTACTAATATTAAGAGTAAGAGGTATAGTAATAGTAAGAATTATATTTTCCATGGTGTACAACATTTTACACTGTCATCTATTTTAATTTTTACACACAGGACTTGTGATTCATCTTCTTGACCAACTAGCAAAATGATTAAACTAATCCCTTTTATGTGCAAGACAAACATAATCATGAGGCATCGGGTGGTCAGGCTGTGATTCAACCCAATCAAGCTATTTCCAATCACACCAGCAAGCTAAGGGGCTGGTGTATGCGAGAAAACACAAGGAAGTAGCTGCCTGAAGGTCCAGTATAGCAGACTTCTGCTTCATGATCATTCCCCTCTCCTTGCGTAACTACTTCAGTTCCCCACCTTTTGTAGTATGACAGGCAGTTGGGATCCATTTCCATTCTGGCAAGGTTTCACTGGTACTACAACAAAAATTCCCAAGTGCGGAAAGATGAGGCAGGAATTAAATTTGGAAAAATTTCCATTTGAGATAGGAAAAAGGAGAATTTAAATAGAGGTTGAATCTGGTATCAAATTATTTATATGGGACTGTAGTGTTACACAAAATCACAGAATGGCACTGCACAACACAAGTACTGAATCTCACCACTGAAAATCATTGTCAGAGTAAACCACAAAAAGTCACTATATTAACCTGTGCTTAACTCACTGGTAGCTTGGAACAAAAGCAATCAGGTTTAAATTAGAGGCACATGTAAAGTATCTATACAGACAGCACTCAGACAATAATAAAGTGAAAACACAACACAAAAATACCCCCACACCAATTTCGAAGAATAAAGTAAAATTTGATAAATTAATTGACACCAAAATGACAGAAATCCAATCAGTAAAACTAGAGATAGGCAATTTCAAAGCACCTAAAAGCACAAAGCATCACTCGCAGCGACCTGGTTGTGCAAGACTGAGTGAAAATCACAAGTTTAGGCTGACTGAAAAGGAGTGCATGCAGGATACAGGGACCAGGTTAGTCATGTTGTGAAAGTTACCTTTTCAAGGTCTGGCACGGAGAGCCGCATGGAGCAGGGAGAGAGAGTCGCAGATGCTCGTTGTTTAACCGCGAAGAGCAGACGAGCATCAGGTAACTTTGTCAATGTACAGCGAAGATCCTGCTGGCCATCACGGGCAGTTGCTGCTGGAGCTTTGAATTGACAGGCTGTTGGTTCCGTAGTGTGAAGTGCAGATCTTATGTTGCTGGTGGCTGCTGGCGGCTGCTGTAGTGCGAATAGTCAGGTTCACCAGAACTACGCGTTGGCGGTCAAAACGGGTGGCAAGATCTTGACATGAACAGGCATGTTTGCAGTCACAAAGAGCCCAAATTGTTAGGATTTCTCATTTTCTTCCAGGGGAAGAATGACTGATAACACGCCAAGGGTCCAGGACCTGGGGGGGCACCTCTTGGGGAACAGAAACTAACTCAAGCAGAGGCCAGCATGACCAGGGCATCAGGTCAGCTGGGTATTTGCACAGACGCATCTGGAGTCTGATATGTCCCTGTAGCTCAGAATAGGAGGCCAGCTAACTAGCTATTAGAGTTACTCAGATAGCCTGGGATGAAGGGAACAGGTCCAATCTTCCTTCTCAGACAGCAGGGCATAACTCAAATAGCAGGGTAGTCCTCTAGCAGGAGGACAGTCCTTCATCTGTAGTATCCACAGGTCCAGGAGTGTACTGAAGAGTCGGTCTGAGGGGCCAATATTTATACCTGGTACCAGATTTGAAGTGGGAGAACTTTAGGAGGCTTCCCCCCAAAGAGGTGTCTGGAATATCCTACCTTTTGCCCAGGTCCCATGTCTGGTGTCTCAAAATGGCTAGTGTGAAGAGTGTGGGGACCTAGTCCGTAACACTATTTGTGAATGAATACAGTCGCAGGCACATGGCTAAAAGTGTATTTTATCAACAATATACACAAACAACATTATAATCTATTCATATATGGATTGCTGCATATATACTAGGGGTATACATTATGGACAGATTATGTTTATGTGCCAGAAAATATCATATCATGCTCAAAGAAAGACCCTTAAAGCTGTATTTAACCTATTTTTCAGTGCTTAACATCTTAGGATATAAGGGAACTAACACATAAAGAAATTAACATATGGAACTAAGAAATATGGTCAAGTGGAACCCAGAGCTTGATTAGCTGCTTACATTTTTGCCAAAATAGATGTTCAAGTCCCCACAGAGATAGTGGGTGAAGATCATTGTGTTTAAGTCTCCATAGAAATTGTGTGTACATTCAAAGATTAAATCCCATTATAGAGTGTGAAGCTAATGATGTTCAAGTCCACTCAAAGGTTGTGTCACATTCTTTGTATGGGGCTTTGTGAATTTTGAAAAGTAGTAAAGTTAGACTTTTGGTCTAAATTTACCTTCGTGAATACTGAAAAGTAGTAAAGTTAGACTTTTTGTCTAAGTTTACCTTTGTGAATCGGGCCCTATTTTAATGAGGACTTAAACACAATCACCTTCATGCACTATCTCTGTGGGGACTTAAACATTGCTATCATAACACACTATCTTTGTGGGGACTTAAACTACACTGTAATAACACACTATCTTTGTGGGGACTTGAACATCACTATAATAACACACCATCTCTGTGGGGACTTGACCGTCTCTATGATAACACACTATCTTTGTGGGGACTTGAACATCACTATAATAACACACCATCTCTGTGGGGACTTGAACGTCTCTATGATAACACACTATCTTTGTGGGGTCTTAAACATCGCTTTATTAACATACCATCTCTGTGGGGACTTGAGCATTCCTATAATTACACACAACCTTTGAGTGGACTTGAACATCATTAGCTTCACACTCTATAATGGGATTTAATCTTTGAATGTACACACAATTTCTATGGAGACTTAAACACAATGATCTTCACCCACTATCTCTGTGGGGACTTGAACATCTATTTTGGCAAAAATGGAAGCAGCTAATCAAGCTCTGGGTTCCACTTGACCATATTTCTTAGTTCCATATGTTAATTTCTTTATGTGTTAGTTCCCTTATATCCTAAGATGTTAAGCACTGAAAAATAGGTTAAATACAGCTTTAAGGGTCTTTCTTTGAGCATGATATGATATTTTCTGGCACATAAACATAATCTGTCCATAATGTATACCCCTAGTATATATGCAGCAATCCATATATGAATAGATTATAATGTTGTTTGTGTATATTGTTGATAAAATACACTTTTAGCCATGTGCCTGCGACTGTATTCATTCACAAATAGTGTTACGGACTAGGTCCCCACAAGGATGGTAGCACGTGTTCAAGTCCCCACAAGTATGGTGCTGTGCGCACGATTAAATAACAATATATTTGCAAATTTGAAGCAGGATCCTGTTTCATGAATTTTTTCTTAAAATGTTTCTGTTATTAGTGTATTTTAAAAACATTGGGAAAGGTTAGTCCCCACAAGGCAGGTATTCACACATAGTCTCCACAAGGATGGTAACACGTGTATGTGTGGTTGTGTGTGTGTGTGCATGTGTGCGTGTGTGTGTGTGTGTGTGTACATGTACTGAGGCAACTCCTTTGAAGTGAAATTGTGATAGGTGACAGTTCCGCCCCTCCCATCAAGCCAGGATAACTTATCCTGCCAACCCCAGTCCCCCTTTTAGAATGCTGTTTGGTAGGACTACACAAAGGCCAATTTCCATCCACACCTAGTCATGTGACCCAGGAAACAGGCTGCAGGCATTAAATGGTTAGGACAAGAAAATATCAACTTTTTAAAAGTGGCATTTTCAGAATTGTGACTTAAAATCCGGCTTTACCATTAAAGAGTGTTTTTATTTACAATTTATTTGTGACCAAATTGTACATTCTTTCCTGCTCCCAATCAAAAAATATCATTTATTAAATGTAATGAGGTAGCCCAATTTTATCCTATGGGAGAGGTAGGCCTTGCAGTATTTCAAAATAAATTTAAGAGTTTTTCACTACCGGCCATGTAAAACTTCACAGTACATGTCCAACTTTTAAATACACTGCACCCTGCACTCAGGGTTCTATTCGGCCTACCCTAGGGGTGACTTATATGTATTAAAAAGGGAATTTTTAGGTTGGTAAAAGATTTCTTTCGCAAAGTCAAAATGCACTTTAAAGCTGCTCACAGGCTGCAATGGCAGACCTGAGACATGCTTTAAGGGGCTACTTAAGTGTGTGGCACAATTAGTACTGCAAGCCCACTAGTAGCATTTATTTACAGGCCATGAGTGTAAGGTATACCACTTTGCTATGAACTTATAAGTAAAGTAAATAGGCCAATCGGTGAAAGCCAATTTCACCATGTTTTAGGGAGTGAGCACAAGCACTTTAGCTCGGGTTAGAAGTAGTACATTGAACATAGTTCTAGGATCAACTAAAACGATTTCAGCAAAACAAGAGGGGTGAAGGCAAAAGTGTCAGGGTTGACCCTACAGAGAGGGTCAGGTCCAGCAGGTACTCATCAGAAAAATAAACACTGTGACAAACTAGAGAGGTGAGGTAATAAAGGTAGTTATTCATGTTGGCATCCACTAGTGAATTGCCTCTGGTGACGAGATAAAAATTAGGTCACACATTCTATCTATTCCTTGCTGTACTGAAAAAATAGTTACCAACTCCCAGCCGCAGATGTAACTTTATCTCCGCCAACTGTTATTGTGGACTATCAACAGAGTCCTCAAGAATGTCAAGCGACAAAGAAAAAGTACACCGAAATCATCAACAACAGAGCCAATCACAGCGACCAACAGGAAAAATGCATTCAGTGTTTACTACCTGATCACTTGGTCTGCATTGAAGAAAAATTACTGCTGACAATCATTAAATTTGTTACACTTCTGTATTTGAGCTTTTAGGCCTGGCTTGACAGCACAGCTAGGTCTGCAAGTTCTTTAAAGTATACATAGGGTAGGCTTTGACTCCACCCTCGGAATATTTCTCGCATCATGCTAGTGGCTGTTTGTGTAACAATATGCCTTTCTAAGGGATGTGTGCACTGCAAAGAGGGATTATTTTATATCTCAAAGTTATAAAAGATGATCACACATTACATTCTTTATTTCATAGACACATTTTAGACAGAACATGGTCATTTCCTTTAGGCTTTTCAGTACACCAGTGTGTTATTATGTTTTAATTTGGATTAACAATGCAAGACATAACTATTGGATTTACCAATGCTTGTTTTCAATAGTTGCTCACATTTTTGACGTTTTGATGTAATGAAAAAATCTTAATTGTTCTAATCTAATCACCCACCCTAACCCTACAACTGTGTCCCATTTTGTGTGCTGAATTTTATTATGCAAACTAGTCTGGCAGAGTTCCCGATTATTACCCTAGTCTGTCTGATATGTAGGTCAGCTGCTAACCGGTCCCCATATTCATGTGTGTTTAAAGGTCATTTTGAAGACGTGAAAGAGAGCAAGCGCAGACATTGACATTGACACGAATAAAGCAGCCTATAACACATTTGGAAAGGAATATATATTATTGTGGTCAAAGAAGCAATTCATTAACACCTAATCTTCTATTAAAACTTGCAAATGTAAACCGGTTTACTCATAATTTGACATTTTGATATGTGCAAATTAATGCTTTCTTTCCCTTTCTTACAAATTGTTTTGACAGGCGTCTCCAATTTACACTTCAGATTCATACAACAGATATAAAACGCCCTTCTGCAAAAGACTTGCAATTACTCCATTTAGAATAGCTAGCACATGTATTGCTCATTTAAATAATATCAAAGATAGGAAAAATGCTCTATTAATATCTGCTGTCGCTTGAAAGGTTGTTGCGTTGTTTAGATAAACTCTATAGATTGCCTTTAACTAAACAACCTTTAAGATTAAAGTTGTGTTTTTTATCTACGAAACATAATTGATTAAAATAAAAAAAAAGTAGATGAAAATAAAGTTCACGTTTTGTACTGATATTTTCTGGTGCCACATTGCTGCAATTTTGAAATACGGCAGCTCAAAAATAAGTAATAATGACGTCTCTGTACTGCCCTTATCTTCAAACTCATTATCTTTACTCACAACTAAAAATCAGAATAGTAGCATTTAAATGCTCACACACACTAAACAAACAACCGTAGGAAGTTGGGACATTTTATGAATTAGTCTTGCATTTCACCGAAAAAAGTCAGTTCAAATTTAATTTAAGGTAGACTGGCTGCCATAATGCTTGCGACCTGAAACCTAATAGATTGTAAAGCACCAAATTGGGTTCGGGAGATATCTTGGACTAAGAGACGTCTTTGGCTGTGTAGATGTCTTTGGCTTCTTAAGGGGACATCTTGGGCTGGAGAGACATCTTGAGCTGAGGGAATGTCTTGGTCTGGGTGACGTCATGAGTTTTAGATGTCATTGACTGGAGAGACATCTTGGGCTAGAAAGACATCTTGAGCTGAGGGAATGTCTTGGTCTGGGTGACGTCATGAGTTTTAGATGTCATTGACAGGGGAATAATCTTGGGCTGTGGAGACTTTTAGGGCTCTGGAGATACCTCGACTGAGGGGGTGTTTTGGGCTCGAAAGATAGTTTGGGGTGGAGAGATACACTGCAGGGGAAACGTCTTGGGCTGAGGAGCTGTTTTGAGCTAGAGACATGTTCTGGCCAGACGTGCTGGCTTATGCTGGGGAGATTTTTTGGCCTGTGGATGTGTTATGCACAGAAGAGATCTCTCAGTTTGAAGAGATGCCTTGATTTGGGGAGGCATCTTGGGCTGCGCAGATATCTTTGGCTGGAGATGCTCTCATCTGAGGTGATATCTTTAGCTGGGATATGTCGGGCTAGTGGTGGGAAGAAATTGGACATTTAAATAGTATTATTTCACAGTGTGCTGGATCAGAGTATATCCAAGAGAGCTGCCAACTGCACGGTAGCACAATATTGGTATGTGTCTGTAAGAAAAGGTCTTTTTTTGCAGTATCACCTCCAATGTGTTTTAGCTTACGCTGTTGATTTTTGGACTCCTGGCCACAGTGCAATTGCTCTGACCCCTAAAACATGTTGAATTGGTAAGAAATACTACTTGGCACAGTGACTTACCTATAAGTCACTAGTATCGCGACCCAGAATACCCAGGGCTTGTAAGTTAAATGTCACTTGAATGGACTGCAGCACCTATTGTGCCACCAAGAAAGTGACAAGACAACGCATGTCTTCAGGCCTGTACTTGCAGCCTTGGTGAGTAGTTTTAAAACTGTAAATTCAAACCTTTTGGCAGGCCTAAATCTTCCTCATTAAAAACGTATGTCAGCCCTAAGGTATGCCCTAAAGGCCTATAGTGTCGTACTTTAATATTCGGGACCGCGTAGGGGACAGGGCCCTACCCCTGTCTGTCTTGGTATTAGCAAACCGCAAATGGTAAATGCGGCATGTACGAGTGCTTTATATATCGTTCTAGCTATGAATGCACTGTGTACACGTTATTCTGCTTCACTACGCGGGTTCCATTTTGGAAGCAGTGGCCATCTTGTCATTGCCCTCACATAGGCTATAATGGAGTAAATACGGGCCTCACAGTACATGGGCTTTCCCTCTGACTTCTCTGTGACCTGGGCAGCTGGCTCTGCTGCCCCAGGTCAAACCGGTCTCACGAGCTCCCCTTCCTCCGTCCACCTGTGATTAGCATCAGGGCTTGACCCATCATAAAACCCTTTCATTCTATACAATCCTCCGGCTAATCTCTTCCACACCTGCTTGTTCCTGCTTTATGACTTGTTTCCCAAAACAGGAGATGCTCGTGTTTATTGGGGGGTCTATTGACATCAAATGTGGGATCTGAACCTTACTGTGTAAATCATTGTGGGCTGGCCGAACTGGAATGTGGGATGGTCATCATGACTCTGCTTTTTCGTTTGTAATGTATACTTGTAATGGCCATATCGTAAACCAAGGAATGTGTGCCTGAAGCATGATATTTTGTACTTAAGGAGAAGCCCGTTCCTATGATTTTCAGCAGTCTCCTGAGAACATACACGCTGTTGTACTTCTAGGATACCTGTAATTGGTCTGCAGCCAATAAACGATCTTTGACTTCACCCAGAAGACTCTGTGTTTCTGTAGGTCTGGAACAGGGTGAACCCAGAAGTCATAGGGTGTGTGCCCCTGCACCGCTGGGTCTAAAATACCCAGTACTTCAGTTTGGCGCCCAAGGTGGGGCGATTTCAGCGGTACCAGTCCAAGCCAGAGGTTCGTGAGGAGCTTTGTGTGGAAATTCCGGAGGAAGGCCGCCACTTCATCGACCCCTGCATGTCGACGTGGTCCGAAAGTCTTTTCTGCGAGGTTCTCCGCGTCCCGACGGCTACGAAGGACTGCTGCCCTGATTAATCGACCTGTTTTGGACCCTTGACGAATCTGAGAGAGCGAAACAATCGAGAGAGTCTTCTGGTGACGCCATCGATCAGCAATATTCAGTTAAGTATAAGTGGAGCGTCTCCCATTTGTTTTGGTATCCTTCGGGATCGTTTGAATTGGTCATTTGGAGTTTGCAAACGCCAAAGCCAGAGGACTCGTGTATTCACGAGACTATCGTAATCGATAATCCTTTGACGTTTGGATCTAGACTAGTGAGCGAAGATGCCTGGTTCTGGAATATTTGGTAGATTATCCTGTTTGGGTTGTGGAAAAGATTTCCAGCTAGAGGAATCATGTCCGGTTCCTCCGGTTGGAACTCCAACTTATGAGCTCTATGTAAAACATGGCGTGGGCCCCATTGCATATAACGAAGTGTGGATCCACTACACCAGGAAAGACGGTGTTTTAAAATGGCCCCAAAATGGTAGTTTCGATACCGATATTTTAGATAATTTGGAAATTAAATTGTTTAAGAAGAAAGCCCGGCCGGCGATGTTTGACTCTTTCCGCTTATGGCGAAAGGAAGCCAAACAAAAGGAAATTAAACTAGCGAAAAAGAATAAGAGAGAGAAAGGTATGACAGTAATGCAAGCAGCTGTACAATTTAAAGACAATGAGGAGGAGCAGATGAGTGAGCAATTGCACAGGCAGCGCAAGTTAGGGATTGACAAATGTTACCCAGCTTTACCACATTCTAAGCAGAATGAGTTAGAAGAAAAGGAGAAAGATCCCTTGATGTCACATTTGTTGAGTTCGCCACCCCCGTATGCTCAAAATGCTACGGCACCTCCCCAGCTTGTGAATATGCCACCTCCAGTCAATATACTGCAAGCCTTGCCGCTACCGCCAGTTGCTTTGCAGCCGGCTCTTATCCATGTAGCGCAGCCCTCTCAAGGACCGCCAGTTGTGCTTCCAACTGCCCCCGCACTTCCTGCGACTTTGCCTAATACAGCAGCTGCCTTTTCTGACACTCTTCCTTGCACCACTCCAGTACCTGTTTCTACATCCTCTTTTCTCCCCTCTGTTTATCCCCCTGTTTTCGCCTCAGCTTCTCCTTCAGCGCGACAGCGCTTAGCTAATGTGGTTACTACATTAATGTCGCCTCTCTTTGACTCGTCTGGTGCGACTCCTGGTTTACAGCGTAAGCAATTGCGTAGCCAATTGCCTAACCCTGACGAGAAAAAGGTAATAGATAACATGGCGCGTAGATGGATTGTTTTCCCTTCATTGTATGATGTGGAATCAGTTGTCAACGTTTTCCATCAATGGGATGCCCCAAAACAGAGATATGTGTTCGAGAAAATGTGCGAAATTCTCTGTGAAGAATTGGAGGATAGTGGTAAAAATCCGAGCCCGCAGGAATTGTGTAGAGTGAGGTTTGATTTTGGAACTGGTATAATTGTGGACAGCGGAGTAGATAAAGCAGTTGCGGTTGTATTGTCCTTCAGGAATGATGATTGCCAACAGTCATTGTTTGAACAAGATGTCCTTGTGGGGAAAAAGGTAAAAGCGCGACAATACCCCATGAGAGAAGTTCCCCCGGTATGGAAGGAAGCAGTTGCAGCTGGTGCCGGTAATCCCGCTGTGCCAGCGCATTTCCAGCGTGTTTGGGTGCATGTTCCATGGAAGCGCTCAGAGGTGTTAGCACTTAAGCAGTCCTTACCTGATCCCCGCAAAAACCCAGCAGGTTATTATAAAGAGTTGTCACAGACGGCAGGGTCATGCGTTATGAATCTGGCCGACATAGACATGTTATTTGGTAATGTTGTTCCACAGCCTCTATGGGGGTCAATTCGTAATGTAGATCACGATGCAGAACTAGGGGATACATGGGCTAACATCGTTGCTGCTGATGCTAGACAAACTGGTGGCGCGAAACCAGAACCTTTAGTAGCTGAACTGCCTGGTAGAATCATCACGTATATGAAGACAATAATGCCTGCGATGCGCGTAAATTGGGACAAGTTATCTGCATGCAAGCAGAAGAAAGATGAGACAGTGTCAGACTTCTTTACTAGGTTTGAAGAAACATTTATTGACCACAGTGGGCAGGATATGAGTACTGAGGGTGGCCAACGGTTATTTGTGGATAAGTTTGTGCAGAATTTACTTCCTGACCTGTGTAAAAAGTTAAAAGATTCAGAAAGTTCTTGGGCCGTTTCTTCTTCAGCGCAAATACTGGCTACTGCACAGTATTATGAAAATAGAGATAAAGACGAGAAAGATAGAACAGAAAAGAAAACGAAGGAACTAAAGACAAAGGTCCTTTTACAGCAGGCCTATCCGCCACGTGGAGGTCAGAATAATTATAGGCAACCCCAAGGTGTCTATCACCAACCCCAACAGTTTCAGAACAATCAGCAAATGAACGGGTATTATCAACCGCGTGTCCCTGTAGGTCCCAACCAATGTTCATACTGCAAAGAGGAAGGTCATTATAAATATAGTTGTCCTAAATGAATGCAGCGGAACGGTAATGCGTATGGCGCAAGAGGTAGGGGTGGTCAGCAAGCTCCTAGAGGCCGAGGGCGTGGAAATGCTCCCCAGAACGCGCGTCCTCTGCCGCCTCAAAGTACCATCAATAGCTTTGATCAGCAAGCTAACGCGACTAGTAATACGGCTCAGTATTATAATAATGATTATTATGCAGAGGACGGTGATGCAGAAAGTAATGATTACTAGGACAGCCATAGACAGAGAGAGGGAGTTGTTTCAGTGCCAGTGGATCAGAGTGGACCGTATGTTGAGGTGACTACAGCAAATGTAACGGAGCCTTTTCTGCTAGACACTGGTGCTGCAAAGAGTTCAATCATGCATTCAAAACTCCCTGGCGCACCTTTGTCTGGCGATATAAATGTTTCAGTAGGTTTTTCTGGCGCCCCAGTTAGGAACCCGATTTCTAGTCCCATGTCACTTTCTGTTGGACCTTGCGAGCTGAAAGCACCCCTGATTCTGACAACAGGTTGTGGTGAGAATTTGCTGGGATTAGATTTGTTGAAAAGATTGCACGCTACACTGTATTGTTCTCCTTCAGGAGTACAACTTACATTAGGCAAGAAAGTGATTTCCCCAATGTACTTGTCTAAAAACACAATGCCGCCTGAATTGTCATCCCTTCCGGATGCCCTTTGGGCTACTGGTCCCAATGATGTGGGCCTCTTGGAGATACCGCCATATGTGGTGACTTTAAAGGCTAATGTCAGACTGCCACGTATTCCCCAGTACAAGATCTCTAATGAAGGGCAGAAAGCATTGTTAGACATTGTCAGCGACTTGATTAATAAGGGTGTGATTGAAGAGACAAGAGGCAACGTTTGCAATAGTCCGATTTTACCTGTCTTAAAACGAATGGACCCTTCACAGCCACCTGTTTACAGATTTGTGATCGATCTCAGAGAGGTTAATAAGATTGTTGTGCCACAGTTTCCGGTTGTCCCTGATATAACTGCCTTGTTAACGATGATTCCAGCCTCTACTGCATGGTTTTCAGTGATTGATTTAAAGAATGCTTTCTTTAGTATCCCAATTGCAGAAGAGAGCAGAGACATTTTTGGTTTTAGTCTGGGAGGCCGAAGCTTCCGCTTCAAACGCGCTCCCCAAGGCTACTGTGAGAGTCCTTCAATATACAGTCAAGTTTTGAAAGCGCAGCTTGATGCACTTGTTTTACCTAGTGGCGCTATCCTGATTCAGTACGTGGACGATTTACTAATTGCCGCGGATACTGAGAAGATCTGTAAAGAAGCCACATTGTCACTGTTGCGCCATTTATCCGCTTTCCATCACAAAGTGTCTCTCTCTAAGCTGCAATATTGTCGACAAGAAGTGACCTACTTAGGTCATCTCTTATCGAAGGAGGGAAGGAAACTGACCCCAGAAAGAATTCAAGCCATTGCACAGTTGAGTGTGCCAAAAACACAGAGAGAAGTGCGTGCTTTCTTGGGAATCACTTCATACTGTAGGCATTGGATCCCTAGTTTTTCTTTGTTGGCAAAACCTTTAGTAGCCTTAACATGCAAAGACACACCGAATCCTATCCCATGGTCTGAAGAGTGCCAGAGAAGTTTTGTGGAATTGCGTAATGCATTATGCTCAGCACCTGTGTTGGGTACCCCTGACTACAGTAAGCCATTTACATTGTATGTTCACGAGAAAGATGGATGTGCGTTGTCAGTGTTAACACAGCCTTTTGGCGACAGACTGCGCCCATGCGCATATTTTTCATCAACCTTGGACCCTGTAGCGAGGGCATTGCCAAGCTGTCTGAGAGCGACAGCTGCTGCAGCAATGTCTATCCGACAATCTGCTGGTTTGGTAATGGACAATACATTGATTGTTATGGTTCCACACGCTGTAGACACATTATTAAATAGAACCAAGACACAACACTTGACTAGTGCGCGATTATCAGGTTATGAGCTTACACTGTTAGCAAATCACATACACATAAAAAGATGCAATACGCTGAATCCAGCTACATTGTTACCAATTCCAGCAGACTCAGATGAGATTGAGCAACATGACTGTCTGTTCAGGACAGAAGAAGAGACGAAAGGGAGAGTAGATCTAAAAGATACTCCCCTGACTGAGTGTGATGGCACTTTATGGGTGGATGGTTCATGTTTCAAACTCCCTAATGGTGACACGACTGCTGCATATGCTATCACGACTTTACACACGGTCGTGGAAACTGCACGAGTGCCACATAATTCGGCCCAAGCAGCGGAATGAATCGCCCTCACGAGAGCATGTGTGTTGTCTGAAGGAATGAGAGTAAATATATACACAGATAGCCAGTACGCCTTTGGCGTGGCTCATAATTTTGGGCGTTTGTGGAAGGAGCGTGGGTTCCTGACGTCGCATGGAGCTAAAATTCAGAATGGCAAGTTGGTGAATGATCTCCTTGAGTCACTGACCCTACCGTTGCAAGTTGCGATCATGAAATGCAGTGCGCACAGGAAAGTCACAGATGATGTTGGACGTGGGAATGCGTTTGCTGATGAGACCGCGAAAGAAACAGCACAGAATGTGAAGACTAGAATGTATGTTGCAGGCCCCGCAAGATGGGTTAATGATGTGGGAATGTGTGAGAACACAATAGAGAGTGTGAAGTCGCTTCAAGCTGAAGCCACAGAGAAAGAGTTAAGCAAGTGGAGAGAAAGTATGGGTAAGTTGGATGAGAATGGTTGTTGGATTGATCTGACAGAACATAGGCGATGGTTGTTGCCTGATGCATATGTGCTTCCAGTGGTTACTATGGCACATGGAATGGCACATATCAGTACGAAAGGTATATGCAAGTTGTTGGCTCCTGTATGGCGGAATGCTGGGATTCCCAACTGTGCAGAGAATGTGGTCAAGAATTGCATGGTATGCTTGAAGTACAACCCTGGTAGGGGAACCCCAACTCCAGCTGGTCACTTTGCACCCCCATCATGTCCATTTGAAGTTTTGCAGCTGGACTTTATTCACATGGAAAGATGCAACAACCTGAAATATGTACTGGTGGTTGTTTGTGCTTTCTCAAAATGGATAGAGGCTTATCCTCTGAAAGATAACACTGCCCTATCCACAGCCAAAGCCCTTGTGAAGGAATTTTTCCCTAGGTTTGGGATGCCAAGAATGGTGTGGTGTGATAACGGAAGTGAGTTTGTGGGTAAAGTGATGAAGAATGTATGTGAAGGGCTAGGGATAAAGCAGAAGTTCCATGCTGCAAATCACCCCCAATCAGCTGGATTAGTAGAACGCTACAATGGAGCCTTAAAGCTCAAGCTGGCCAAAATTCAGGCGAGCACCGGTCTTAAATGGCCTGACGCTCTGCCTTTAGCACTCCTGTCCACCAGAATGACCATACACTCACGAGTGGGACTTAGCCCTTACGAGGTTGTTTTTGGCCGCCCGGCCAACGTATGGGGTGTACCGAGGCCTACGAAGTTCAGTGAGATTGAACATCCAGTACTACTCGATTACCTGTATGATTTGACTGTTAAACTGCGTGTTTTGCACCAACAGGTACATGATACTCTTCCCCAAGCTTCTGAACCTCCTGGACACCCTATCAACCCTGGCTCGTGGGTCCTGATCCGAAATTTCCAGCGTAAGAGCAACGACGAGCCTCGCTGGATCGGCCCTCACCTTGTATTCCTGTCGACAAGGTCAGCGGTGCGAGTAAAAGGGAAGAAACACTGGATCCATGGTACCCACTGCAAAGTAGTCCCCTTGCCTCTGCCATATGACCAGTGGGTCAAGGAGGGTATCGCCGACTCTGAGACGGACACTGTACCTCGTTTTGTACCATTCAGTGACGCACGCCTAAAAGACACAGTTTCAGACCAAGAGAGTGACAATATTCTGCAGGAAGCTGTGCCACCATCAAATCGACTGGACACCACTGAGCCTGAACTTTTGTTTCAAGACCAAACAGCACCTGGCCGTCTCCGCTATAATTTGAGACCAAGGCCCATGGACAAATAAAGATTTCCTTACTATTTCCTTTTTGACATTTTTGCTCTCCCATCTGAAAGACTTTCTTGATTTTTGTTTTTCGAACCACCATCCGGGTTCTGCCGCAGGGTCGCGGTGCCAAGACTTTGGGGTACAGGCCGAAGACGTTAGGTCAACGGTTCTGGTTGGTCTAGGGCGTTTCCCTGGACTGACAGGCGTGCCCCTTAGCAGAAGACACTCATCCGCCGCGAGCGGCCCGAGTAGAGGATGGAGTTTTTTAAGATGGAGAGACCGATTGAGGAAATGAACTTTAACGCAAGGATGTGTAGAATTGTAAAAAGTAAATGTTTTGTATTTTTGTGCCTTTTTACACTGTGTAGTATAATAATGTTTATTGTAGGGTTTGTGTTCTTCTCCGCTCAAAAGCCCATTGAACCCACTGAACAGCCTATACCTCTTTCTACTGCCTCCTCTCACTCTTTTCACCCTTTGCCTGAGCACGAACAGACCAGACGATCAGAGTTCGTAAATAACTCGTTCATCCAGCTCTTGCACCAGCACCAACTGGTAATGAATACGACCAATTGCTGGGTGTGTGGGTTAATGCCACATACCATTAACAAGGGTATTCCCTACCTGGTGCTGCCGTATAGTTACAATGGATCGTCATGGGCATTCCAGACCATGTTTCTCTATGCTCTAGATACATACTCCCCTCGCCAACCGCGTTCCATCAGACCTATCACCAATAATAAGGCTTTGATAAAAGGAGTTGCCGATATGAGTAGGGATATCGATGCATACTCATCCATTCCCAAAGAAGAGTTGAGACCTTATGTAGGATGGAACGCGACGGGGTATAGTATTAGTCTGGGTGAAAGACAGCGAAAAATCTCATCTCCAATCTGGGTCGTACCCCACATGGGTCGGTTCTGCTTACAGGGTAATGTTCAGAATCCTAGAGCTCAACTGGGAAGAAGTGACTGTACTGAGACGTACACTTTTCCGTCACAGTTTTCCCCTGCGTTTTTGGCTGCCAAGGGCACATATTTCATCTGTCATGACCGAGCATATACATGGCTGCCCCCTGATTTCTCGGGCACATGTTATATTGCGAACTTGCTACCGCCGACATTTACTGCTGCCTCTGACTATCACAAGACCAGAGTTGTGAGAGGCGTGATTAGTAAGGAGGACACTGCGGGTCAGGAAGCGGGAGACTTCTTCTTGGGTTTCCTGCCGTTTTGGGGACCTATGGTCAATAGTAGGAACCTGAGACAGCTGACTCGTGTGGTTGAATCCACTGTCAATGTAACGGCTGGTGCCCTTGGTAATCTGACGGCTGAGCTCCAAGCGGATCGCCTTATGACTTTGCAGAACCGCATGGTTCTAGACGTTATTCTTGCAGACCGCGGTGGGGTATGCAAGGTCATCCAATCCAGTTGCTGCATTTTCATACCAAATAATGCTCCAACAGTGTATCAAGCCATCTCCAAACTCCATAAAATATCTGAATCCATACACGTGGATAAGGGAGACTGGTCACTGGTGGGGTGGTTCTGGGAATTGATATCTGCCTGGGGTTGGAAAGTTCTGATGGTCATTGGAATGATCTTAGCCATTCTTTTCCTGTTCTGTCTGTGCATACAGTGTGCTCCTGCGATATGTGGCCTCTGTGCTACCTTATGTGTAAGGAAACCTGTATCGAGGGACGAGCTAAGTAATAGGATGATGCTACAGCAACATCTCCATGACTTTGTGAACATTGACCTAGACTCGGATTAAGATGAGTATAGTGATTGCCTATGTAAGGGCAAAAGGAGGGTCTGTCGTACTTTAATATTCGGGACCGCGTAGGGGACAGGGCCCTACCCCTGTCTATCTTGGTATTAGCAAACCGCAAATGGTAAATGCGGCATGTACGAGTGCTTTATATATCGTTCTAGCTATGAATGCACTGTGTACACGTTATTCTGCTTCACTACGCGGGTTCCATTTTGGAAGCAGTGGCCATCTTGTCATTGCCCTCACATAGGCTATAATGGAGTAAATACGGGCCTCACAGTACATGGGCTTTCCCTCTGACTTCTCTGTGACCTGGGCAGCTGGCTCTGCTGCCCCAGGTCAAACCGGTCTCACGAGCTCCCCTTCCTCCTTCCACCTGTGATTAGCATCAGGGCTTGACCCATCATAAAACCCTTTCATTCTATACAATCCTCCGGCTAATCTCTTCCACACCTGCTTGTTCCTGCTTTATGACTTGTTTCCCAAAACAGGAGATGCTCGTGTTTATTGGGGGGTCTATTGACATCAAATGTGGGATCTGAACCTTACTGTGTAAATCATTGTGGGCCGGCCGAACTGGAATGTGGGATGGTCATCATGACTCTGCTTTTTCGTTTGTAATGTATACTTGTAATGGCCATATCGTAAACCAAGGAATGTGTGCCTGAAGCATGATATTTTGTACTTAAGGAGAAGCCCGTTCCTATGATTTTCAGCAGTCTCCTGAGAACATACACGCTGTTGTACTTCTAGGATACCTGTAATTGGTCTGCAGCCAATAAACGATCTTTGACTTCACCCAGAAGACTCTGTGTTTCTGTAGGTCTGGAACAGGGTGAACCCAGAAGTCATAGGGTGTGTGCCCCTGCACCGCTGGGTCTAAAATACCCAGTACTTCAATAGGGTAGGGTGCATTATATTTAAAAGGCAAGACATGTGAAGTAAAGTTTTACATGTGCTGGCAGTAAAAAATTCTCCAAGGTCATTTTTCACTGTGGCAAAGCTAGCTAGCTCTCCCACAAAAAAGCACTGGGTTACATTATAACACCCCATAATGCATAACTTCATTTTGGGAATACCCAGATCTATGGTTCAGGGACTCAGATTATTAGTAATTTAAAATTCAATCAAATGGTCAAGTCTTATTTTAAATTATTATTTTGTAAATGCCACATTTAGAAAGTTGGCGTTTTCATGACTAAGCCAAATGCCACCCTTTGCCAGTGGTCAGTGTCACATGACTGTTAATGACTCTCCTGTGGTGAGATGTCTCTTGCTCCCTGACAGTTACCAAAAGGCTTGGGAGTGGGGAAATGTTTTGCCCCCTGAAAGGATGGCCATCTGGGTAGTGCCCAGGAACTTAAATAAACTTCAGTGTCCCTAACCTGTCACTCAAACCCAGGCCTGTCCCTTCATTGTCCTGATATCCATCTGGGCACCACTTGCAGTGGGAGAGGGGCTGCCCTCAGAACTGATTTGGAGGGACTACAGAGGAGGGTTTGCCCATTATACTAATAACACCTCTGTGCAAACCCACAACATTTTAGCATTTGTCATGTAAGATACATAATAATGTAACTGATTTACAGATCCATCGTGCGTAGAAACTAGAATTGTTGCTTAATTCCTCATCCATGGTTGGGGTCTCCCCCACGTAACAACATCAATCATGCTTCTCCCTCCATGGAAATTCCATTTGAGACATTTCCATTAAAACATCCTTGTTGTTCTTAACATCCAGACCCCATATTTTGCTCCCCCTTTTAAGACCCCTGCCACCCTAACACACACAGAGACAACCCCACCCTCCCCCTGTGTCCCCCCACCATCCTCCATCTCCCTTCAGCCCTACCTCCCCTTTCCACTCTAGTGAAGCATTCATACCCATTCCTGGTCTGTGTGATGGATTATGCACTGTTCTCCATCCTGAGCATTGCTCTTAATGTCAGTCGTAAAGGAGGGAAAAGAAAAAGAAAAAAACAGAGATAAAGATCAGCTCTTGTCAAGAAATGCAGAAAACAACAACCTCTCTCATACATATGGACACTGATACCCACATGAGATGTTTACTCTAGCTACCCTCTGTTCACCTCAAAGAATCCTTCTCAATTCCAGGCATCCCCAGCATATCCCCTGTAGTCCAGAATATAATAGGATCATCACCGTTCAGCATTCCAACTATCAATAAGTCAAACCTTATCAATGCAGACTCTCAAGATATTCCTTAGCCTTGATCTCTGAACACTATATGTATGTCTTACTTTTAAGGATTATCTTGAGATTTGCAGTTCTAAGAGTCCAAGGTGGCAGAAGAGCTGAGAACTCTAGGTGCAGATATCATATGTTTACAGGAAACAAATAGCAGTGGCCAAGAGGTGCTTGTTGGAGACCCTTGAGTACTCTCTCTTGGTCTGTACTACACAAGCACAACCATAAGGGGAGTGGCAATATTAGTGAAAAGGAATGTTTTGTGGTAACTCAGAGCACCTTGGATAAGTTTGAGATAAGGACTTTTCCCATCTTTTCCATATACGGTTATAACCTGGATGAAGCCACATTAATGGAGAATATGGGTGTGGAGTCGGCCTTGAGGCCAACTCCCCTTATAGTGTGTGGCGATCTCATTTTACAGATAGATGTCACACAGATTTCATCAAAGAAATGGATGTGGGCTAGAAGCCAACAGTGTATAGGGTAGTACACCAGTTTATGAGAAATCATGGGCTTATTGATACCTGGGCTGGGCTTAAGTTTCCTGACCCAGGCTACCCATTTTTTTCTTAACCTGACAAGAAATGTGTCCATCTGGATTACCTTTTGGTTTAGGCTGATTTTTTGAGGGGGTGTGAATAGAGAAATTCCCCAGGGTCCTCTCGGACCATAATCCTCTGATTCTGGAGTGTCAGATAACGGTCGCAAGTAAGCCATGGTGCAGCACAAATTTGCCCACCATTTATACGTCACAACTACTTAACTGATGTATGACATGAACGTGCACTTAGCACATATTTCTTGTGTGGTTTAATGAATTAATATAAGTCTTGCATTTTACATCATAATTAGAGTGCATTCACAGTAGGATTAGAGAATGTACTCATATCATGTGTTTTACCATAACTGATTCTGATATTAATTAAAGTCTAAATGAATTAAAGCATGCTAACTTAAGAGAAAATGTACTTACTATTAAAATTAAATTTGACTTGCATAATGTGTGTCTTAATATATTAACCAACACTTACTGTTTAGATAACTGGATAAAAACATCCTCATATATGTAGAATGTGATTTAACTTAAAACAATAACAAGTCAATGGAATGCGTGCATCAATATTTCGAATATTTGATTTAAATTTAGTTATTAGCCATACTGAGACATGATTATTTTGAGACTTACTGAATGTTACATGTAATGTGAATCTAATGCACGTGAACATATATTCATGCGTGTTCAAACATGCACACGCCTATTAAATGTGCACCATTGAGTTAATGCTTTAAGTTGACCTGACAATGTAGGCCTTTATTTCACCATGTTGCATAAATACTGTTTTCTATTTTCTGCTAAAGTGACATTTCTTGTAGGTATTCACATTAATTGTTGATTGTAGAATAGATACATTACTTTTCTAGAGATAGGGTAAAGACTAAGAGCCACAGAACAAGACCTTGACAAAGGAACATGGGGAACCAGAGCATTAGCTGAAAGGACCATTGACCAAATGTTGAGAACCAACATGTTAGTGAGAAGGAGAAGTCATTCCCATGTGCAGTGTTAGACTTTCCCCCAATGTTGCAGTCTGCAGCATGAGAAATGGATGAGAACAATGGACCCCTGATGATACGTACAAAGGGGGTCTTACCTAGTGGATTTTGGGGCATATTTACAAGTCCCTATCGCCAAAGGAATGTCGCTTTTAAAGATGTTCCTGTAGCGATATGGGCTTCGCCTTATTTACTAGGCTTGTAAATAAGGCACCCTTTCATGCTTGAAAGGGGTGGGCAATGGGTGTTGCGGTGGGCGTTCCACCGCAATAACCATTGATTTTGACACTGCCCCATATTAACAAGGGTGGCGTAAATATGGGGCAGTGTCAAAATTAAATCCTGGGCAAAACGAGGAGAAATGTTTAATTCCTCCTCGTTTTTGCTTTGCTATGTGTGCTGCATTCTGAAGCACACATAGAAATAGCTAAATGCCATGAGTGATTATTTATGTGCAGGAAGGTGTCCCTTCCTGCACACAAACAATCATTAAAAAATGATGACTTGAAACTTCTATGTGTACTGCACAATGCGGCACACATAGGAGTTACAAATCACCATTCTGGATTGTTTATGTGCAGGAAGGGACACCTTTCTGCACATAAACAATCTATGATGCAAGGGTGCCTGCATTGGTGCTAGGCTGCTGAATTTAGCGCCAACGCAGGGAGAAATGCATGGGTGCACCGTATTTTTAAAAAAAATCTTTTTGTTAATAAAAGAAAAAAATTAAACTTGTTGGTCATTGTACATTTACAGTGTTGCATCCATAGACTATCATACATCATTATCATTGTAGGTGGAATAGTATTCAGGCTGGAATCAGTACCGGAACATTACGGCGTTAACGGTTCGTCAAGGGAAGGGAGCATGGGAGGTTCACATGTAGAAATCAAAACCTTCTCAGGGGCTTCACTGATACACCTGGTCCTTTTAAACCAACAAAGAAGAGATTGGCACAGAAGCTGTAATATAAAAGACATCTTTTTATTTAACCTCTGAAGAGGGAAAAAATGCGTCATACAGTAGTCTCAAATCACTGTATGAGACATTTTCTAAGGAGTACAGAGAACAGGGGCCTTGGATGGTCATACAGAAACTGCACAGTCAACAAGTAGGAGGAGTAATAAGTTGCTGACATCTGTTGAACAGACTGACAGTTCTATATTAGGAACAGGTGCATTCTACTAGCTAGGCCCATCTGAGCATGTGCAAGACTCTGGGAGAGGGAAACAGCAAATGGCCAGCACATAGCTAACTAAAATGGCTGCCAAGTACAAAATGGCTTTCAGCTCATGCTAAGAGGTTAATGCAATCTTCAACAGATGGTCCTTTTAGCATGAGCTAAAGACATTTCCCATAATCCAGTAGGAAATATGTATATTAATTTTTTTCATAAATTTATCAATATCCTAATTCATTGCTTGGTGGGCATTTCGCATTCTAAATATTGTTAAGCGGGAATGTATAAGGTATAAGCAGGAGTACAAAGGGAACAGAGCATTGGGTCATACAGATAGCAGGAGAGAGTAATTACTATTATCAGAAACAGAACTATTAGCTTTCTAGTCCTAAGCAAATCCTAGAACCAACCAGTAAAAACATTTTCAAGGCTCCTATGCATTTCAGTGACCCTCAATTTCAACTTCAAAATAGCCAACAGCACATATCTAATAAAAACATTTTCGCTAGACTTTTCCAGTGTTTCCTTTATGAGGGCTAGAGTATCAATCAAGGAAAGGGTAAAGTAACATTTGTCAACTGCTCAGAGGAACTTTTCTCTCGTAGAATAAACATTATTCCTAATACAAACAGGACCATGAGAATTAGGACGAAGAGCTGCAAAGGGCTGCTCTTCCTCAAAAATGGGACGACCAATGGGGTACATTTTCAACAAAAAAGAAAAAGAAGTCCTTGGGAAATTAAAACCGCTGTACAACCAACCAGAGGGGAGTCTTCTCCCTGTGTCCGTTTGAGCCTCACAGGCAGGCTCTTGTTGTTCCCACGGTGGAGCTGCACAACTCGCAACTCAGGAATCACGGCCCAGTTTCAAGGGAAAAGTTTCTTCTTTCAGGATAGGGCAATCACCCACCAGGGCAAATGCTCTTAGCGATCCTGTCCAGTGTCTCAGGCAGTGCACCAGTTTTCTTCACTTTAATCTAACAGGCATCAGAGACACAGCACCTGTACCCTGAATTCAAGTCCTTCCCTAACTCCTGTATTGCTCTGCTGGCACACTGCTCTTTTGTTGGGGCCATAGATTGCATTCAGTGTGCCCAGGTATCTCTTGACCAAC